>NW_027206512.1:22657349-23869849 GCF_024711535.1 Dipodomys merriami | reverse complement strand
GAGACTGAGATCTGAGGATCACAGTTTGAAGCCAGACCAGGCGGGAAATTCTTTTGAAATGCTTATATTCAAATAACAAGCAAAATGCTGGGCTCAGATGTGGTTCAAGTGATAGAGTGCCAGAGATTAATACACTGAATGAAAGTGCAAGGCCCTGAGGGCAAACCCCTGAAAAAGAACAATAAAAAGAAAAAGAAAGGCAGGTAGGGAGGCAGGTGGGTAGGAAAATGCTTGGTAAATATAAAGATGAGAAAAGTGGCATATAATTTCAAGGTTTTCACTAAGTTAAGAACTGCTGCTCTGTGCTATCTCCTGTTCGTTCTGAGTAGAGAAAAGTTCAGGAAGGTAAAGGCCAATGAAGCAGAAGGTTTAACGCCTGAAGCCCTAGCTCTAAGGTTGGTGCAGCCTGTGTTACCTCTGATGGTTCCACCTTCCCACAGCTCATGCCTAGAACTTTCGGTTGTTGAAAGCAGTCATTTTTTTTGTTTGTTTTTTAAATTAGTGCCCCTGACTGGAATATATGCAACACACGAAACACACAAAACATTTCCTCCTAAACTGTAATTTTCTCTTGAAACGCTAACCCCACTATGGGAATTGCTTGGATTTTTGTTGTTATATTTAGTTTTGACTTCATCTGATTGTTTCCTCTGCAACTTTTCTCTTCTTTTGGCAGCTGGAGGTTGTGGAGGCCATGAAAAGACAGGCCCAAAGAAACATAGGTCCCATGGTTTCCCGTATTTGCAATAACTAGTATATGTCTGAGACAAGCAGAAAAGGTTAGATAAGTTGATGTTAGGTGAAATGGAGCCCAAGATAAGTATTCAAATGTTTTTTCTTTCTTGCGATTGTTTCTAACATATTTATAAGATGAATTCTTTGTTGCTTTGTATGTCCCTCCCCCACAGTATAACCCCTGCTTTCACTGTATTTGAAGTTGGTATAATTTGTGGAGGGGAAGGGCAAAAACAAATCATGTAAATAGGGACACAGATGGACCCATTACAACAATGAGATATGCAAGTCATAATGTTGAAAAATGAACTTTACAACTTTGGCCTGGTTGGGGAGGGGGGGGAGGATGGGAAGGGATGGGAAGGAGAAACAAAGGAGGAGGCAACAATGCTTGATAAGAAATGTACTCATTATCTTGCCCATGTAATTGTAACTCCTCTGTATGGTATTTTCACAATAAAAAAAAAAGAAACGAAACCTTGTACTTCTTTTGGGGATGGGAGCAGGAAGATTGTTAACAAATACTGTTTTTTAGTTATTAATAGGAAGGGTAAGAGAAATAAAGCATTTCATGTTTTGTTGTCTCCTATTCCCTCCTGAGCAGTCATTCAAGAACAAATGTGTCATCCAAGGAAATGCAGAGACCTTAAAAGGTGCAGTTATCGGGAGGAATTGTGCTCATTTTGTCCTGTAGCTTCACTGAAATACCTGTACCCACCCTAGCCTCCAGTCCATCTGTTTTGAAGCCTTTATGACAGTGTGCAAACAGTCTTCATCCTTCTCAAGTTAAAACTCCTGCATCTGCACATGTGGCAGAATTAACCAACCTAGGGAGGAAGTGCACTCTATTGATGTGCATGGTCTATCCATGATATCAGCTGAAGAAAGAGATTTTTGTCCTAAAAGTCACAGGTTTTTAAATGAATTGAATGAATTTAAATTAAATATGATCACCTAGCTACCTATTTCTGCATTCCTTTGGGAGATGAAAAGTTTTACTTTACCAAATCATCTCTTTTCATTTTTGAAATGATTATATTAAAACTGAACTGTCATAATTATTGTCAGCATTTATTGAGTATCTACTCTGCTATTTTAGGCACTGGGTGAGGAGTTTTTACGTATTATCTATAACATGTGACATATTATCCTTATACTGTAGATGAGGAAGCTAAATATAGATAGTAACACTGTGGTTGGCTTAGCAACTGTTCTGTAGGTTAAATAAAAGAAAACTTGAGGGCACAGATATTTTTAGTCAACTAAATTTTCAGCAATGTATCTCATAATCAACAGTCATGCTGAAATATTTGTTTTTAATGTTAGAGAGTATCAGGAATAGGAACAGCTTCAGTTCTTTTGTTGTTTGTTATAGACTGTCCTTTCTGATTTTTTTTTGACAGTACTTGGGTTTGAACTCAGAGCCTAGTGCTGGTAGACACTTGAATTATACCCCCATTACTTTTGCTTCAGTTTTTTTTTTTCAAGTTTTATCTCAAATCTATGACAGAACTGGCCTGGGTCATGATCCTTCTATTAGTGTTTCCATACAGCTGAGATCAAATGATGTAAGCTGTTTAGATCATTGGATTTAGATGGTGAGGGGAGAGAAGTATCTCACAAGCATTTTGCCTGGTCTGTATTTGAACCATGATCTTTCCCGTCTCTGTCTCCAAAGTAGCTAGAATTACAGGTATGAACCCTAAGAATATAGGTGGGATCATGTGGACTTTGACTGTTAAACAAATATTTATTGAACACTTAAATCTAGGCAGTGACGGCAAGGCAGCAAGGAAGCAAAGTTGAGTAACCCCTGGTTTCTTTTTATAGGATACTTCAGCATCCTCTGTAAAGTACTTCTGGTCTAGTAAGTCAGTCAATGAGTGAGTTGTGTTAAGTCCAGTTATGGATGTAAGAATAGGGGAATCAAGATCAGACTTACCCTGCCTATAAGGCCTAGTTTCAGAAGTCAGAACAGGAATTTAAGTTTCTAAGGGGCAAGATAGGGAGGAGGGCAGGCATGCAGGTAAAGGGAATTTCCCATGAGACAGAATTAGGACTATTTCAAGTCTTCTTCCTTAAGTTGTGGAGTAGGAGCAGGTAACCTGTATTTAATTTCTTTAACTACTATTATTTATTTTGCTTTATTTGGTGTTTATTTGGTAAATTTGTTCATGTGTATGAGAGAGAGAGTGAGAGACAGATAGAAAATAATGAGGATCAGACCCACAGCCTTGTGCATGCTTAGACATTCTTTACTGTCAAGTTCTTGACACAGCAATGAATGGAAAGACCTTTAAAAATAATTACTTAGCACCTAGAGTTTATGGATTCTTATTTTTCCTTAAATTCCTTTTTCAAATGCTCTTCTACTCTCTGCATCTCTGATCCATTTTTATCTTACACATTGAAGCATTAATAAATACTCAAAAAAGAGATAATTATAATCTTAAAGGTTATCTGTACAGAACCTAAACCAGTATGTTTTTTTCTCGAATTTTCTATGTAAAAGGCTCAGAGATATCATATTAAGAGCTTCTAAACTAGAGGTAGTAAAATTTATTTGTCAGACATATACAGCTTCTCAGTGTAGCAAAGTAGACAGAGCAGTTGTACCTAAGAGGTCTGGATCCAAGTACTGTCCAAGTCATGGAGGTGTAGCACTGTGGTAAACACTCTTACACATTTTGAACTTTAGTTTTCTTCATCTGTAAATGGCATAATACATTTTCCACAAGCTAGTTGTAAGAATTCAATTAAAATAGCATGTGTGAAAATATTTAAAATTGTAAACTATCTGAATATTTTAACAGTATCATTTTTAAATATCATTTTGAAAATGTGACAGAGATTTTGACAAGTTGACTTTTAAACTAGGTCATTGCTTGAAATTTTATCCTGTTTAGGAAATCAGAACTAATGGATTGTACTTAATGTTATATTTAGTATAATCGTCATTTGCAAATGTGGTGCTTTGCAGAATCATTTGCATTAATGGTGGTGAGATGTGTAAATTTGGAAGAAAAAATTATAAAATCAAATTTTCACCCTTAGGGGATTGTTTTCAATTTTTTTACAACTGGAAAATATAAATAGAAGGGTGTTCAACAGTAACAAAAAATACAGCTACAGGCCCACTTGGCATTTTGTCTTATTTAGTCACTTTATATTCCTTCACATTTTAAATACTCTGGAAGTCAAAGACTACATCATAGATATTAAGTACACTAATATTATATATGATTGTCAGATTTTTGGATCTTCTGGACTATAAAACAAATAGCTTTTTCTAGGCTTCATAAACATTGGGTCAATGATATTTAAATTTAGCCATCAGAAATATCCTTCTAAGACACAACTTGAAGATAACCAAAATGCCAATGAGAGCTTCTCACAATAAAAAAAATGTTTCTAGCAATTACTCCAGTATTTCCTTTATCACATCAAAATAGTTTGTCCTATGAGTTAGCTTAAATGATCAAGAATATTTGATTTAACAGCCAAGTTTTTTAATATATGTTTTTTATTGTGAAAATACTGTAAGAGGGGTTACAGTTACATGAGTAAGGTAATGAGTACATTTCCTATGGAGCATTGTTACCTCCTCCTTTGTTTTCCCTTACCATCCCTTCCCTCCCCACTTCTCCAACTCCTCCATCCCCACCCCCACCCCCAGTTGTAAAGTTCGTTTTCAACATAGTGTCTTGTACATCTCATTATTAGAAATGGGTCAACCTGTATCCTTATTTCAGCATTTTATTTTCCTTCCCCTCCCCAAATTAGAAAAATGTATATACAAGATGCAGGGCACCCACTTCAAATACAGTGAAAACAGGGGTTATACTGTGGGGGAAGAACATACAAGAGAAACAAAAATATCACACAGTACAATGTTAAGAAATTAAAAACCACTTGTGTCCCTATCTTGGGGGACATTTCACTTAACATCATTTCACTTAACATCATCTTATATGGTCCTATGTACATAGCTTTTGGCCTTTACTGCTTGTCCTAGACTTATACTAGTTATTGCAAATAAGGGAAGCCATGGGACCTATGTTTCTTTGGGCCTGGCTTACTTCACTTACTTCACTTAATACAATTTTTTTCCAAGTCTTTCCATTTCCTAACAAATGGGGAAATGTCCTTCTTTCTGATGGAGGCATAGAATTCCATTGTGTATATATACCACATTTCCTTGATCCATTCATCTACTGAGGGGCATCTGGGTTGGTTCCATATCTTAGCTATGGTAAATACTGCTGCAATAAACATAGCTGTGCTGGTGGCTTTAGTTTGACCTTGTTTGTGATCATTTGGGTAAATGCTCAGAAGTGGGTCATAGGGGAACTCTATGTGGAGTCTTTTGAGGAACCTCCATACTGCTTTCCAAAGTGGTTGAACAAGTTTACACTCCCACCAGCAATGTAGTAGGGTTCCCTTTTGGCCACATCCCCTCCAGCATCTCTTGTTTTGATATTTTTTTGATTATAGCCATTCTAACTGGGGTGAGGTGAAATCTTAATGTTGTTTTGATTTGCATTTCTTTTATGACTAGAGAAGTTGAGCATTTTTTTCTATTGGCCTTTCTTATTTCTTCTTCAGAGACATTTCTCTTTAAGTCTTTAGCCCACTTATTTATTGGGTAGTGTTTCTTTGAGGATTTGCTGTTGGGGGATTTAGTTTTTTGAGTTCTAAGTATACTTTAGATATGAGACCCTTGTTCATTGTGTGGCTAGTGAAGATCTCCCAATTTGTTGGTTTTTCTATTGATCTTGCTAGCGTTGTCCTTTGCCATTTAGAAACTCTGCAATCCTATTTGTCCAATCTTTCTTTGATTTGTGTTTATAGGTCTTTATTAAGAAAATTTTGTCCTGTGCCAAGGACCCCTGGAGTTTCTCCTATTCCATCCTGTAATGTTTTCAGGGTGTCTGCTTTGACTTTGAGGTCTTTGATCCATTTGGAGTTGATTCTGGTGTGGGGTGATATATAAGGATCTAGCTTTAGTTTGCTACAGGTGTTTAACCAATTTTGCCAGCACCATTTTTATATAATTTTTCTTACGTGCTCTAGGAATAAAAGCAAATAGCAGCCTACAAGCCATTGCTTCTTAAATTTTCCTCCTGATATTTCCTAGTTGGCTTACCATGTGAGTTATAAAAGAGGTAAGATTTAGGGAATGAGCACTGGGATATGTTCAAGATGATATTTATCCAGCTAGCCAGAATTACTTGCCCTTATAAAGTAGCTTAATGGAGAGAGTTTGCCCCCTTTTGCTCCTTGACCTTTCAACAAGTAAAAACAACATTCTTCCCTCTTGAAGGGTACAGCAGTCAGGGTGCCATCTTGGAAGGAAACACAATCCTTACTAGATGCTGAATGTCTTAATATTGAACTTTCTGGTTTTCACAATCATGTGAGAAAGAATTTTGTTCTTTATAAATTATAAATTCTTTATAAATGTTTGTTAAACATTTTGTTTAACAAACAAATTTTGTTAAAGCAGCACAAATGAACTAAGACAATACCTGTATAATATTGTCATTCTGATTGTAAAATAGAATATAACAAGCATTGCATATTTGTTTCCTATTTTATTAATTTCTTTAACTATTATTATTTATTCTGCCTTCTTTGGGTTTATTTACTAATTTTTGTGTTTATGATAGAGAGAGTGACAGAGATAAGAGATATTGAGACCCACAGCCTTGTGCATGCTAGACTTTCTTCCCACTGAACTATATACCCTTAATACCCCAGTTGCTATTTTATTCTTAGCTCATATGTGTGTGTGTGTGTGTGTGTGTGTAGAGAGAAAGATTTATGCATATATGTTATACATGTATTATATATATATATTAAATACTATTACGTATGTATATATGTATATGTTTATAATAGTCTTTCTTTGTAGTATTTGTGGATAAGGCTGTGAATTTGCTGAGTGCACATGTCTGGCTACTATATTCTATAAGCTATAGTATGTAACACTTTCAAATGATTAAGTTGACTTTAACAATTGAGTGTTAACATATTTTAATCCCTAGGGTAAGTATTTTGCTTTTAAAAATAGATTCATTTAATATATTTTTTAAAAAGTCTTTCCATTTCCTTACGAATGGTGCAATGCCATTTTTTCTGATGGATGAGTAGAATTCCATCGTGTATATATCCCACATTTTATTGATCCATTCATGCATTGAGGAGTATCTGGGCTGATTTCGTATCTTGGCTATGATACATAATGCTATAGTGAATATGGTTGTGCTGGTAGCTTTAGTTGGCCTTGTTTGTGCTCTATTGGATATATTTTCTCTCATTTTTATAGCAAGTATGTACCAATAAATTTGCAAATAAACACAATGGGTGGTAAGCAAGAAGTTACAAATGAATTAACTGAAGTATAGTAGACTATGGTGAGCACAAATAGTATAATTCTTTAAAAATAAAAAGTCAAAGTCCAACAAATTAAATACCAGGAAATAGGTTCTTCCAAGAGGGGACTCAGGTGAGGTCAAGGGAAAAGGAGTAGGAGAATAAAGGGGAAGGGGAGAGAATTCAAGTAAGAATTCATTGTATATACCATGGAACTGAGACATGTAAGGGAAGGAGTGGGTCAAAGGGGAGGCAGGTGATGATGTTGAAGCCATGACAGATAAAGATGCATTGTAGATGTAAATTGCTTTGATAAATGGCAAAAATTCAATACATAACCCCAAAATAAGCAGAAATGTACTCATTTCCTTACATATGTAACTGTAACTCTGTACAACTCCTTTAAATAAAATAAATTTAAGGAAGGGAAGGGATGAATTGGGAGGAGTGGGTGAGAATGTTCAAAGGGGTGACATGGGTCAAGAAGCGTTGTATTCATAAACTGCTTTGCTGAATGGCAGCTCCTTTGTACAACTATTTGCAGATAATAAAAATACTCAAAATGTAGACTCTATGAAATGCTGATCTTACTATCAGTAATAAAGATATGGTAAAGTTATTCATTACTTCAAAATGTCACTTTAAAGAATTCATTTACTGTTATTAAGAAGGTGAAGTACAGAGGGGTTATAGTTACCTAAGTCATATAAAGAATACTTTCTTTTTGAACAGTGTCACTCACCCCTTCCCCCATGCTCTCCCAGTTTTTGCCCCCCCCCACAAGTTGTAAAGATCATTTTCAATGTAATGTCTAGTGGGTAGCACTTCTGCATTTGTTTATCATATATCTCACCAAATTATCCCTTTTAACTGAGATGTAGAGAAAGTCAATGGGCAGATGCAGAAACATACTGTACGGGGAGGTGATACTTTTTCATGCCTTAATACCTAGATAATTTTGCTTGCTTGGAGGGAGCGATGAAACATGTTTTCAGAGAGCATGAATAAAAGGGTTTCTGATCTAGGCTGCCTCGCATGTTTTTACATCCCTTAAATTTTACATTTCTATAGTATGTAGCTTTTCTCTAATACCATGTTGTAGGTTTTCTACAAGAGCCGATTGCATACTCAAATGTGAGGAGACTATATAAATTCTATTAGACCAAAGTACTTTGGAGAATGCAGAGAAGTACTACTTATATCCAAAGTACTTTGGAGAACGAAGAGAATACTTATGACAGGCTAACAGGGCAAACAAATTGTCATGGGGGAAATTGATGATGTTACACTATTACTAATATGGATGTCTTCTGAAGTAGGATGATGTAGAACTGAGGTGACCTACAGTAATTCTGAGCTTCCCAGTTGATTTCATTTGGGAAAGAATACAGTGTACAGTTCCCAAAGGAAGAAAGAAGAGAAAGTAATCATAAAGGTCTAAAAGAACAGGGGAAAGAAAATAACCCCCAAGAATAAGGCTGGGGAAGTAGCTCAATGATACCTTTGCACATGCCAGGAAAGAGCACTATTCTTGGGAGTATTCTGCCATTATTATCAAAATCACCTAAGCTATTTAAAAACTATTTTAGAATCACCTGAACGACCTCTCTCTGTTCTATTCTAGCTCTCTCTGCTACCTAGCTCTCTCTGTTCTTTTCTAGCTCTCTCTGCTCTTTCTCTGCCCTAGCTCTTTCCTCTCTTTTTCCTCTCTTTCCCAGCTCTCTCTCATTCCCAGGCCTTTCCCAGCCACGTGGAGTGCCAACCTTGCCTGGTCCCAGCAGGTCTACTAAATAAACCTACCCTTGCCTGAAAAAAAATAAAATCACCTGAACGAGTATCTTCTCTTGCTTCTTAACAAAGTTTGCACTTCTGTTTTATTATATGGGTGGTCATATCTCCACATAAGAGTGATTTTAATCTTCTAAACTATGCTTTGCTTTCCATTATTTGGCCTCTTATTCATGTACTAATATCCACCTGTCTTCCTGAGGAAAAAGATCATTCTTGTTTTTTTTTCTTTTTGTGGTGGTAATGTAATTGAGAATGATCTTTTTTCCTCAGGAAAACAGATGAATATTAGTACATGAATTTTGAATAGACTAATATCAAATTATAATCAATCAAATTCAGTGACTGTCCATAACTACTCTTACAAGTCATACTTTTAATGTGATAATAATGGCAGAGAAGAGGTAGAGTTTAAAAACTTGCCTAGCATCAGAGCAAGTTTTTTGTTTTTTGTTTTGCATCAGAGCAATACAATAGGTTGGACCTACTCTGTGGGCAATGCTGTAGGTCTGAGGGGTGGTAGCAAAGAGACCTAGAGGACAGAATGGTAATCAGCTGTTACCATAGCTAGTTAGGACTGATGAGCAGTTACCTGATGATGGGACCCCTCAGTCAAGCCTTCAAGTAGACAAACTGCTTTCACATTAAAAAGGTAGGACAATCTAAGACCTAATTAGAGAATTAACTTTTACTTTTTTCATTAGTTTGTTCTATCTCTCTATCATCTCTTTTTCTAGAGAACAATATCTATATATCTATATATCTATATCTATATCTACATCCATATATGTCACATATCTCTGAATGTATAGTCCTAAGGAAATGACCTCTTTTACAGTTTATTCTCCATTATCCTTTCAGGATTTCTAGTTTCTTGGCAAGCTGGTGTTACGTTCATCATTCAGAAAACAAGAAAGGTTAAGGGATTGTAAGCGTAAACATTCATGGCAGAGGGTAAACTGTATATCATTCTTAAGTAATATATCAAAACCTTGTTCTGGAAGAACACAATATAAAGTAACTAGAAATGTATACATCTGGGCTCACAGATCATATGATAAAACCTAGAAATTTCAAAAGAGAAAACAAAACAGCCACAAAGTTGCTGAGCTAGCCAAATATGTTTGGTGGTTGTAGCTCTACAAGGCAGTCATTTGAAATAAGTTTATTTGAAATCACAGTTGGCTGAAGAAATTTTCCTTTCTGTGTGTTCTTGTAGTTGACCCTGTGTAAAACCCAGGCTGGTATCCCTTGGAGAAGCAACTTATGATCTATAAGAAAGGAATGCCACATTTTATCTTTGAAATTCAATCCAGATGATTTTATTGAGAGATTTTCAAACTGACTTTGAACGTCTTTGATTTTGTTCTTGTTTTCATTATCTTTTATTACTGTTTGTAATGCCTGAGTCCATTTAATTTTTACATTTTCCTAGTATTTTATTATTGTTTAGTTTTCGTGTGAAAGCCCACAGTTGTTTTTCATATTTCAGTTACTACTTTTTTTCCTGTATCATATATTACTGGGTCCTTCATAAGGATAATTTGTGCGAATCACTGTTTGATAAACCAAAGTCATAGGAGAAAAATTAGAACTTTTGGCATTTCTTGAGTATTGCTACTAGGAGCGATTGCTGTTATTTGTGCTGTCCCACTGTACAATATACTTTTCATAGTTATTTGTGTTTCTTTTCTCATTGTAGCTATTTCTGTATTTGTTTCTCTTCTATGGAACTGTGGATCACAGGAGAGTAGTAGCTGTCCATTCTCTACAGGGCTTTCAACTAAACTTTGAACATTGTAGACACCCATGGATTTGAACAGAATAGAGTGGACTTGAGAGTGGAATTACATGAAAGAGGAAGAGATTTCTAGCTGGAGCAGTATTTTGTAATGATTTCATACCAGAGTGTGCCACATCTTCTTAGGAGACAAAGCGTCTCAGGGCCCACAGGCATATTAAAGGCTTTGAGAAAGTCTGTAGCACACAAATTTGGTTATTCTGTTTTAACTTGGTATTCTTCAGATCTGCCTGACCAAACATACTTTGCGTCTGACATCTGCAATGGACAGAAATACAATTTAAATTAATTTAGGCTCCAAAGGGAATTTATTGGCTTATGTAACTGGGAAGAATTCGTAGAGAAGCTACAGAATGATGGAGATGGAGACTGGGAACTAAGGAATCCCTTTCTTTCATCTACCTTTTTCTCATATTTCCTGATTTCACTTCAGGTGCTGACCTTGTTTCCTCTATTGTGTGGCCAGTCCTGAGGTGTGGCCTTCAGCTTGGTAGGGAACAAACTTATAAAAGAGAGAATATTGACCTCCAAATATCTGACAATGAATTTTCACAAAGATTTGGTCTCATGTATCTATCCTATGGACCAATCATTCTTAGGAAATCTGGAATCAATACTGAGGAAAGTATTTTACTAAGAGTGACCATATCTAGGTTTTTTATCCAATTATGTGTCCTGAATGGGTCATGCAGAACTATTTGAAGAGCTGTGGGCATCCGGCAGGTGTCCGTGGTGCCCATGTCCTTCCTGAGCTGTTCACAAAAATGCTTCGCGATAGATAAGACTTGAGTCCAGACATGAAACTGTCTTTCTAAAAGAACTGAACAATGACTAGTACCAAAATCAGTCACATTCCCTTTCTTTGCGCATTAACTGTGGGCACTGGTGAGGGTTTAACAGATCTTGTAACTGGTTCTGGGACTGACCATGCTGTAAGATATAGGGTGAATTTGGCAAACGTAGGAGAATTTCCCCTATTACTGAATTTCTCCTATTATTACCCCAGCTTGTGTACTGTTTTTAAAAACTTGCTTAGTTGTCATTACTTTGCAACATATGAAACCAGCATCAAACAGATATTTTTTTTTCCCTTCAGAATTGTAATGCTAACAATCCTTCGGCCTAAATTTTGTGGGTTTTTTTTTTTAAAGAGAAGAGTTAGGAAAGGTTTCTTGGAAAAGCAGAAATATGAATCTCCTTTATTCATGTAACACCTGTTTATTGAACCTGTCCCCCCTTGCACTCTTGACGGCATTACAACAACAAGCCAGAAGGCTATTCCTACCTCCAGGGGGATATATTCTTATCTTTAATTTTCCAAACTTAAGTTTGAAGTTGATAAATACAAGGAAGCAAAAATAAAGCAGAAGAGCGGAATAAGGGATCTCTGGGGAGAAAGGAATTGATATTTAACCTCATGTGGGCAGAGAAAGCCTCTCTGATGAGAAAGTGATTTTGAATAAGCCATGCAAAGTGAGGGATGGCTGGCTCTCTGCAGAGGGAACAGCAGATGAGAAGAACCTGAGGCAGCAGCAGGTCCAAAGTGTCTGTGGGGGACATGGACATCAGAGTGATAGCCACCAAAAAGATCAAGAGAGAGTGGCAAGAAATGAGATCAGGGAGGTAATGGGCAGCTACCCAATGCTGGTTTTAGGGGTTGTCATAGAGATATTGGCTCACTTAATGAAATTGTGGCCAGTAGAGGGTTTTGAGCAGAGAAGTAACATGTTCTGACACTTGGATTTGTTCTTCTGGCTTACTTTGGTGGATTAGCTGGGGCAGAGACAGAGCAGACAACCCGTCAGGAAAACAATACCAACATCCAGAGAATGAACAGACATAGACCAGGATGGTGGCAACGAAGGTGGTGAGAAACGGCAGTTCTGTCTAGATTTTAGATATAGACCCGATAGGAGTTGATAATGAAATAGACCTGGTGGATGAGAGAAGGAAGAACAATTGAGGATGATGGAATGGTTTTGGCCTAAACAATAGAAGAATAGAGTTGTCATTCACTGCACAGGGAAGATGTCAGGAAAAGCCAGTTTATAGGAACTGTCAGAAGGGTTCATTTTGAACATGACATGTTTATTAGAACTGCCAATGGAGATAATGTAGGCCTGCAGCTCAGGGGAAATGTCCTGGATGGAGATATAATTTGTGAGTCATCTGTGTTTTAGGCATAAAACATGTAGATTACTTTCGGACTGTGCAGACAGCAAAGATCAATCTAAGTTCTGGGGTACTTCAAACACTAAACCTTTTATTTTAGGGTACATATTAGTTTATCTTAGAATACTCGTATTCCATTACCACAGTTGAGATATGATAAACAAAAAGGATGTATCTTAACAAAAATCTTTCAGAAGAGCATGTAGAAGTTATGTCATTTTCTTTAGTCATAAAAGCATACTCCTAATTTTCCAGTGTGGGCAGAGTTACGTTAGTAAGGGTGCTATTGTACTAAGAAGACACTGGGAAAGTGTCTAACAGATAGTGAGATATTCTGCATGTGTTCTGAATTAGGGTGTTGCTGTACTTGAAGGTCTTTGAATCTGATTTTCACTGGTACAGAGTCCATTCCTTCAACTCATAATATTATTGCAGATAAATTATGTGCAAAGTAGCCATTCGGAATAAAATGCTTTTACACTTCTGACACTTGGAGTGAAAGGATTTACACTTGGGCAAAGTGTGATTCAGAACTAAATACTTCCAGGGTTTCTAAAGCAGCAGCCTGAGAATGGTAGAATGCTGTTTAGAAAAGGTAGAAATGGGAAAAGAACAATGTTGTTTTACATAATGACTGTATTATGTAAGTATGACAGCATTTAAGCACACAAAACCAAAATGGGTGATTAGTCAGATCAACAGTCTACCTGGAGCAGGGACTCTGATGGGAAGGTAAAAACAGATTATTATACAACTTGTGTCCTGTGGTTGGTGAACACTGTCTCTGGAGAGAGCTTGAGAAATGTGATTGTGTATATATTTGGACCACTTGGTCATGCCCCACACTCTGCTTTGTGTTATTGTGCTTCCTGCATGATCACAGTTTTGGCAATGTGATTAGCCACTTCCCATGGCTACTGTTTTCATATCTGAAAGATCTAACACTAACTTTTAGCAGTATCATTTATTGGAAGACTAATATTAGAACTTTTGGGAAATTCCATATTACTTAGTAGTAGTCATGTTTCTACCTTGCCTTTGCAGTTTAGTTGCTCATTTGTTTTTGGTTTCTACTTAATATTTTGTCCTAATTTTCTTGCATTTTGTCAAGTAGCTTTCCCTTCTTCTCCTTCTCCTTCTCCTCCTCCTCTTTCACCACCACACCATCTCCTGCTGCTCCTCCTCCTCCTTCTCTTCCCTCCCTCCCTCCCTCCCTCCTTTTTTCCCTCCCTACATCCTTTCCTTCCCTTCCTTCTCTCCCTCCTCTCCCTCCCTTCCTTCCTTTTTTTTTTTTTTTTTTTTTGGTTGGTCATGGACCTTGAACTCTGGGCCTGGGCCCTGTCTCTCAACTCTTCAGCTTAAAGAGCTCTACCACTTGAGCCACAGCGCCACTTCTGGTTTTCTGGTGGTTTATTGGAGATAAGAGTTTCATGGTCTTTCCTGCTTGGGCTGGCTTTGAACCACAAACCTCAGATCTCAGCCTTCTGAGTAACTAGGATTGCAGGCATGAACCGCTGGTGCCCGTCTCCTTCCTTCCTTTTTGATAGTACAGGGATCCGAGCACGTATTTGCTAGGCAAGCACTCTGTCATTTGAGTCATTCTGCCAACTCCTTTTGTGTTCATATAATTTACTAGATAGAGTCTTGCTTTATGTCCAGGCTGGCATTGGCTGCAATCCTCCTATTTGTGTTTCCCTGCCTTGTGGTGTGATAGGTTTGTACTACTGCACCCTAGTTATGGTACTTTCTAGGGTCACTGGGATGACAGATGTATGCTAAGCACAGCTATTGGTTGTAATGGAGTCTTACCAATTTTTTTTCTCCCAGCTCTTGCACTGTAATCTCCAAATCTCTACCTCCCTTGTACTTAGTATTACAGTCTTAGATGCATCTGCATGATAGCTTCCTTCTTGTATGAAATGCAAAACTAATGGAAAAATTCATATCAAAATGCTACTGACAGTGAAGGAGCTCTAGGTCCTGTCACTTATTTTCCCCAAAAACTCTGAAATAGAAATTGAAAATAAGAATGTTGACATAGCCTTTTTACTAATGGAGGAAATTGAGTCATTTTAGCCCTTTCCATTTTAGCCATGACCCATGTAGAAAAGTACATTGGCACTTTTGACATGAAGAGTGGGACATTGATGTTGGATGATAAGTATGTATCAGAATCTATATCTTTTCTATGATCTTTCCAAGTTCTCATCTTTATCCTTCCATGATTATTGAAATATTTCCTTTGGGTTTTATAAAAGAATAATGCCTACAAGACAAGCTTTCAGAGTGTCTGTATTAAGCAGCCTTTCTGAGAAAACCATTTTATGCCATCTTTTCCTCTCTCCCAAACCTGCACATGTCTCCCTCCTCCTCCTCACTATCCATTAACTTGTGCTTCTCTGCAAAAATAAGAGTCCTGAGAAATTCTCATCACCACCTCACCATATTCTCCAGTCATTTACCTTTGAATCCTGGTAGTATTGATGAGCTGTGTTAGTAACTGAAGCCGATCCTCTAGTTGAGAAGGAATATTGTCCCTTCTCAATAGTTTTAGGTTGTTTGAGCTGCTTTGGTAATTAATCCCTATCTTCCAGCATTAACCTATTTCTCCAAGCTCATGGTATTCATATTCCAACATGCTCTAATATCCACATTTCACAGTTCCCTTCCTCATTTCTTCTCTCTTCTTAGTAGAGATAATTTTCAAAATATCAAATACCAGTTTGCACTCCTTCACCTGTATTGTTCACTTAGTACTCTGGTATCCACTATAATAGTGCTTGTTGAGATCCCATAGCATTGCCATCCTGCCAAATTGATTGGTTTACTCAGTTTTTTAAATTTTATTTCAACTTTCATCCTCCTAGGACTCAGCTGATACACTGTCTTTATGGTGACCCTTCTTCACCTGGCTGTTGATGAAGTCCTTGTTTCCTTTTCTCTGTCTCTGTCTCTCTCTGATTCTCTTTTTCAAGGTTTTCTGGTACTGTTTTCTTTTATTTCAATGAAAATAGAATTGATCAGGTATAAATCTTACCCCTTTACTCTATAGACACTCACTTTCAGGGCTGTGACACCCTTATGTGGCCGTGATGTTTCCCAAATGATGTCCTTTAAAGGTTCCATCTTTCTACTGGTATTTTTGGCAGGCATCTTCTACCTATAACTCCTTACTGTGGCTGTTAGAACCCAGTGACCTGGCTGGCTCCCACTGTGGTACTGCGGTCTATTTCATTACTTCATTACTCCCATCTCCTCCTCTTTGCCCCTTGAGCTTCCAAAATACTCTCAGCCTCCTTCCTGTTTAGAGGCTTTGCATTTGCCATTCTCTTCAGCCAGAATGTTTTTTATCCAGGTCTTTGCATGACTTGTGACCTTGTTCAGTGTAGAAGCCTTCTCCATCTACACTGTTTAAAAACAGTATATACTTTTTTTTACCCATTTCATTTTCCTTTCTTAGTACTTATCACTGCATCATACTCTATCTTGTTTCCTCCATGGGTATATGAGCCTACTGGGCATGCAGTTCATCTGGTTTCTTCTAGTATCCCTTGGAAATAGATCATCCACTGACCTCCCCCCCCCTCCATACTTAATGGTGATTGACTAAATAGTTTGTATTGAATGAGTGAAAAAAATATGTGAAACAAGTTAGGCTGCACGTTGTTCTTTGTATAAACCATCATTACATCCTTTTCTTTTTTTAATTTAAATTTTATTGTAAAGGTGACTTATAGAGGAGTGACAGTTTCATAGGTACATGAGTACATTTCTTTTTTAATATATTTTTATTGTAAAGATACTGTACAGAGGGGTTACAGTTACATGAGCAAGGTAATGAGTCCATTTCCTATCAAGCATTGTTACCCCCTCCTTTATATTTCCCCTACTATCCTTTTCCTCCCCAACTCCTCCCTCCCCTTTTCTACCCCCCCTTCAAAGTTGTAAAGTTCATTTTCAACACAGTGTCTTGTACATCTCATTGTTACAGTGGGTAATCCTATATCCTTATTTCAGCATTTTGTTATTTCCCTTCCCATCCCCAAGTTAGAAAAATGTATATTCAGGACTCTGGAATCCAATACAATGAAAACAGGGGTTGTACCATGGGGAAAGAACATATCAAAGAAACAAAAAAAATCACATAGTACATTATAAGTACATTAAGAAGGACAGCAACAAAGATAAAACCTCTTGTGTCCTTATCTTGGGGTTTGTTTGACTCAGCATCATTACATCCTTTTCAAAGCTACAGATAACATTGATTCCCATTAAATAATTCACTAGGGACTGTTTGGTACTGGGATTTTGGATAGGCAGATGCCCTACCAGTTGAGCCATACCTTTAGGTCTCTTTGCTTTCATTAATTTTCAAGCAAGGTATCACATTTATGCCTGGGACTGGGCTCATAGATCCCCCTATAGATGGCCGCTCGTGTACCTGGGACTACAGGTATATACCATCATGTTCAGTTTATTTGCTAAGATGAGGTCTTTGAATATTTTTTACTCAAGCTGGCCTCAAATATGGTTTGATAGATCTCTAACTCCACGATAGTAGGAATTGCAAGCATGAGTCATTGCAGTGAACTGCCAGTTAGGGACGGTTGTGTGAAGGGACTTTCCAAGAGTGATACTCATGATGTCTTCCTTGTCCCCTCTATGGAAATAAATTCGGTTTTCTTGGCTCTTTCCATGCAGCTGAAGAATAAGTTTATGAAAAAACTACCACGTGATGCAGAAGCTTCCAATGTGCTTGTTGGGGAAGTGGACTTCTTGGATACACCTTTCATTGCCTTTGTTCGGCTGCAGCAGGCTGTCATGTTGGGGGCCATGACAGAGGTCCCTGTACCCACCAGGTAAGCTGCTCTCCTACGTGGGATGGTCCAGGGTGTTTCTAGGGAAGCGTTCTTCTACTCAGCTGGAGAATGAAGACATGTGCAGTGCCTTAGAGAGCCTGGATTTGAAATAACTGCTAAGTATGACTTTGAAACTTTAAATTATTTGGTACTTTAGATAATAATAATAATAATAATAATAATAATAATAATAATAATAATAATAATAATAATAATTGCAGTTACAACAACAATCTACCTGCAATATAGTAGTCTATATTTATAAAAATGTGTGTGTGTGTGCGTGCGTGCGTGCGTGCGTGCGTGTGTGTGTGTGTGTGTGTGTGTGTGTGTGTGTGTGTGTGTGTGTGTGTGTGTGCGTGCTTGTCCTGGAGCTTGAACTCAGAGTCTGGGCCTCATTCCTAAGCATTTTTGCTAAAGGCTAGCACTCTACCACTTAAGCCATAGCTTCAAGTCTTACTTTTTTGGTAGTTAATTGCAAGTAAGAATCTTACATAGCTTAATATATTTTTTCCAAGTCTTTCCATTTCCTAACAAATGGGGCAATGTCATTCTTTCTGATGAAGGCATAGATTTCCATTATTTTATATATATATATATCTATATATATATCTATATATATCACATTTTCTTGGTCCATTCACCTACTGAGGGGCATCTGGGTTGGTTCCATATCTTCACTATGGTGAATAATGCTGCGATAAACATAGTTGTGCTGGTAGCTTTGGTATGACTTTGTTTGTGATCATTTGGGTAAATGCCCAAAAGTAGGATTGCTAGGTTCTAGGGGAGCTCTATGTGGAGTCTTTTGAGGAATCTCCATACTGCTTTTCAAAGTGGTTGAACAAGTTTACACTCCCACCAGCAATGCAGTAGGGTTCCCTTTTGGCTACATCCCCTCCAGCATCTGTGTTATTAGATTTTTTCATTTACAGCCATTCTAACTGGGGTGAGGTAGAATCTCAATGTTATCTTGATTTGCATTTCTTTTATGGCTAGCGAAGATGAGAGAAACATGGGTCCCATGGTTTCCCTTATTTGCAATAACTAGTACATGTCTAGGACAAGCAAAAAAGTTCAAAAACTATGTACATATGGCCATATAAGATGACGTTAAGCAAAGTGAACCCCAAAACAGAGACACAAGTGGTTTTTTCTTTCTTGCTATTGTTTTTAACGTACTTATAATGCATGATGTAATTCTTTTGTTTCTTTTGTATGTTCTTCTCCCACAGTATAACCCCTGTTTTCACTGTATCTGATTGTGGTGTCCTGCATTTTGTACATACATTTTTATAATTCGGGGAGGGGAAGGGATATAACAAAAAGGCTTAAATACGGATCCAGGTTGGCTGATTGTAGCAATGAGATGTACAAGACACTGTGTTGAAAATGAACTTTACAATTTTGGGGGGGGGTTTGGAGTGAGGAGTTGAGGAAGTGGGGAGGGAAGGATAGGAGAAAAGTGAATGAGGAAGTAATAGTGCTCGATAGGAAATGTACTCATAACTCATGTAACTGTAACCCCTTTGTACAGTATTTTTACAATAAAAATATATATGGAAGAAAAAAGAGTCTTGCCGACTTCCCTGCTTGGGCTGTCTTCGGACCACGCTCCTTAAATCTCATCATTCTGAGAAGCTAGGATTACAGGTGTAAACCATCAGCATTTGGCTCTAATCCTTTAACATGCAAAAAAATGCATATAGACTTTACTTCTGAAGAAACTGAGTCTGAACAACTCATCCAAAGTGATACATTAGGTAAATATAAAGCAAATTAAATGCTTTAATTTGCTTTATGCCTTATGAGGAAATTGGTAGTTGGCTTATATACACATAGATACACAGATACATAGACACATGTACACAAATATATTTGTAAAACTCTAAGCTATATGCTTAAATTTGTGTACTTTTCAGTTATGCCATGCTCCATGAATCTTTTTAAAAGGAAGTGTGCGACTGATGTTACAGCCCCATACTCCCGTTTATGGCCTCGTCATCTTGCATAAACACCACAGAAATCACCGTTTCATCTCCCTTGGAAATGGCACAGTAGTTAGGAAGCTTGATTTATGTAGTAAGATGAAAGGGAAGATCACTTCAACTTGTGCTGGGGAAGGGTTTAAGGAGAAGTGTGTCCTTCAGGATAGCATGAGGAAATTGTCTTCTGGAAGGACTTTCAGAGCGCGGGTGCTTTCCGTGCTCACCCATGGGAAAGCACAGGTGACTTTTCTTCAGTTTCCATGGGGACCAGCAGACCACGCTCCATCTCCCTCAGTGAACTCTGAAGGTCTCATCATGATTAACCAGCAGTGGCAAGAGGTTCATAACTTACTTTTAGCTAAGTTAGGAAGAAAATTAGAACACTCCGCAAGGCCCTACTCAATTCAGGCCATTCTCCCTGATCATACCACTAGTTTTTAACCTGTTGTTGTTGTTTTTTTTTTAAAGTTCTTAGGCATTTATTTAGTATAGGAATAATATGTAGGGGAGTGTTTGGACAAACAGCAAGGAGATGATCTAGCTTTTTCAATTAATGGGATTAGCATGATTTGTGTTTTCTGTAACTTATCTTTTTGCTTGAAAACATTCCAGCAGAGCCTTGCAGTTCTGTCTGAGCAATCACCTGGCAAACTGCTGACTAAGACAATGGCTGAAGTCCAGTTTGGTGCCCCGATGGCTTTATTTATATCTCTTTGAACTAACTTTACTGGGGCTGGGAAGGGGAAAAAAATGTCAAGAGGTGTTAAAGAAAATTGCACTTGCTTTCTCGGTTTCATTGCCATTTTTCTTTAGAAGCCTCAAATAAAAAATATTTAAAAGGCTTTTTAAAAACACACATGTGTTGAGTAGCAAAATATTGATACTTTTGTGTCTCTTATCATCTGCTCTTGTCTGGCTCATTCTTTATTTTTTGTGTTTTTTTTCTGTTGTTTTTCTTCAGTACTGGAGGATAATATTAGTTTAGAGGTGAAATATAGCATTGTTTGAATTAACAAGAGGAGCCAAGCAATTCAAAGGGGATGTAATTCAATAATACCATAAAACTATTTCAGGGCAATAATCTGAGCAGTATATCCTTGCATGTTAACATTGTTCCAGGAAACAGTTTGGTCCATTTGCTATCCTCAGGACCAGTGCTGGCTGTAATCACTGACTAGGGAGTCTCATTAGCTTTTTTGGTAGTGAGTAATGTGAAGCCATTTACAATGGCTGCATCCTGTGAAATTCAATAAAGGAAATCCCACAAGGGATGTGGTAGTTGTTGGGAAGGCTGCGGCTGTGTTCCATGATGTGCTTTAATGTGTATGCTGCTGAGTTATGTTGCAAAGTCTGTTTTGTTGCATATCTTTTTATGGTCACTTTTCCCTTTGATGGGTGGAAGAACTTATGCTATTATTATTGTTACTATTCCTAATACATGGTAATACTACCGTGAACATAGCTTAGCTCCCACAGCTCCTCTTTCTTGCATGGGGTTCATACTTTTCTCCATTTCTCTGTTCCTTGTTGGTCTGATTTAGCTCCTGCTTGCAGCTGTACCACTGTTAACTTGGTAGGTGGATGTCTGTGTTTGTGGGAGTTCTTATCTTTTATGCAAAAGTGAACAAGCTCTGGCTTTGGAAGTTTGAGGACTTGGTAGCTTGTATTTATGATCTGTCTAGTGTCATGCAGGCAATTTGCTTGCTATCATCTTATGTCTATTCACAGGGTGGCCACTCCCTCAGGTTTATGAGATATATATGGGATAAGTATTCTTATTTACATTTTACAGTCAAGAGATGAATGGAACTCAAGGGAAGATTCACTATCGATGCCTGAAGCAGAGTAGAGATTTTTGACTCAGAGTTCAGATTTTAGGGAGAATTTAGGAAGATACCTTGAGTAGGTTAAGGGAAAAAAAATCCATTATCCCATGAAGAGCATCCAACACTCTAGATCAGTTCATCCCTTTCAGATGCTGATTTGGACAGCTAAGGAAAATGCTTTATTCAGTAAGCAGTAGTTGTTTTTTTTTAAATAGCAGAATGTTTACATGTTTAGTGGTTCTAGATGATAATACATATTTTGTGTTATAATGGCATACCTAGGAGAAAGAGTTGATGTGTAATTCTTAAAGCTATTACACTAAACATACTAGAGGAATTGAAACAGAAGTCCTACTCATTCAATTCTGTTCTGTCTACCAGTCTAATTGCTAGCTATTAGGTATGGTATATACTGTGGTTGGTCACGATGGATTTGTGGTCCTCAAGAATCTTTGTGGAAGCTATAGCTTAGCCACATTTTCCAAAAGTACTAAGTGTGAGTGATGTGCAGGCTGAGTTTATTCTAGAAATAGCTATGATATATCAGGAAGGGAGGGGGTACAATCCTTTCTGAAAAGATTGAGTGGTTTAGGAAGGCTGGCTTTTTTCCCCCTGATATTATGCACTGTTTCTGCCTATAATTATTTTGTGAATGTGAGGATAGGCCATTGGTTCCGGACACAGATCATCTGGTACTTCTTTTTGTTATGGAGAATGGTAGAGGCATTTTCTGCAGATGGAATTAGTTATTTGAGAAAAGCTCACAGAAGTACAAAAGGGCCTTATAAAGACTCTTGCCATTACTCTGACTTATTTCTAGCTATGAGCGAGTAGAAAATCTCACTAACGTAAATTAATGTTATTTTTTTCTGAGCTGTCAACATTGGCTGTCCCTTTCCAGCCAGACAAATGTTTTGTTTACTCTAATTTCTTAATAAAGAGAAATAAAGCTTCTGCTTAAAAATAACATCAGTCTGTTGACAAAACTCAGCTTAGGTCATGAAAGGAGTTTTCAATACATTGTAGAAGCTGAGCTTGAGAGGATGTTCTTGCATCATAAAAGTTGTAACAGCATTTGCTGCTTTTGAAGGCTAACGGGGAGAGAACATTTCGGGCAGAACCTTTCTCAGAGTTCTCACCTGGTTTGAGTCAAGCAGACTGGATTAGCAGCTCCATAGAGGGCCCTATTCCTGCAGCTGCAATGTGTGACTCAAGGTGATGTTTGTTGCTGCTGTGGCTGTTCGGCTTCCCGTGTCTGTCATTTAAAGAAAGTCATTTAATGAACTGTTCCTGACTGGCATATAGGAAAATTCTAACAATGTCACATGTTGTTGCGGTAGTGGTAGTGTAGTGGTGTGTGTGTGCATGTGTTCAAACGCATGTGCGTTTATTTGTGCATGTGTGCGAGCGTGTGTGCATGCATGCCCGTACTCAGCGTGTAGGCACTGTCCCTTAGCTTTTTCACTCTTTCGTTCAAGGCTAGCATTCTCCCTCTTATGCTATAGCTCTATCTTTGGCTTTTTGGTGGGCAATTGGAGGTAAGTCTCATGGACTTTCCTGCCCAGGCTTGCCTTTGAACCCTGATCCTCATATCTCAGATGCCTCCTAAGTACAGGCTAGGGTTACAGGTATGTGAGCCACTGGTGTTCAGCTCAAAATGTTTTGTTTCTGTTGGACATTTGATGATATTTGATTGATAAAAAATATATTTTCAGTTTTAACCTAGATACTTTTATTACCCAGATTATTGAACTCATAAATATCTCATACACTGGGTTTTCTGTGAAAGTGGGTGTTATAGTCACCATTGATTTACTGCTTCCATTCATTGCTTGATGATATTTGGCAAACATGGGCCATCTTATGGACAATGCATGTTCTCATCTTGTAGGATTTACATTGGTGCCTCCATTGTTCTCTCAGCTCTTCAAATAGCTCTGCATACCCCTTGCCTAAGATCCTGATTGATGGGTATTAGTGACAGAGTGTTTTGCTCACTAAGATGATGAAATGTGGCTTTGTTGCCATATAGTGAACTGAGTTAGTAGTTAATGTATCAGCAACACATAATGTGTATTTGTAAACTATAATCATCATAGAGATACTAGCAAGAGGTAAGAAGAGGTAAGAGTGGTTCTGGAAAGGTTTTGGATATTATGTATTATTGAAAAGTTAATATTGAGATTATTGAAATAACAAAAAATGGTAGGCAAAAGGAATCTGTTATTTCAAAATGTGTGAAATAAAAGATCCAGGTGTTAACAATGTTTCTTGCAGCACTCCATCTGTCTATTTTACCTAAAATTATGCCCTTATTTTGCTTGATAGCTGGCTGTTTGTGAATAGACAAGGTGAATTGGAAAATGTCACCAATATGAGTAATTTTTTTCTTTGGGCAGCACTGTTTTTTGTTGTTGTTGTTTTTTTTGGGGGGGTTGTATGTTTTTGTTGGTCATGGGGCCTTGAACTCTGGGCCTGGGCGCTGTCCCTGAGCTCTTTAGCTCAAGGCAAGCAATCTACCACTTGAGCCACAGCACCACTTCCAGTTTTCTGGGGGTTAATTGGAGATAAGAGTCTCACTGATTTTCCTACCGAGGCTGCCTTTGAACCATGGTCCTCAGATCTCAGCCTCCTGAGTAGCCAGGATTACAGGCATGAGCCACCAGTGCCCTGCTGCACTGGGGTTTTAATTAAAGGCTTTGTGAAGGAGGTGTGCTACTGCTCAAACCATACTGCCAACATTTTTTATTCTGCCTAATTTTGAGATATGGTCTCACTTTTTGCCTGAGCTAGCCTGGACTGTTATTTTCTTAATTATGCTTTCCATGTTCCTGGGATGTCAAGCTCACGCCACAGTGCCCAACTTAGTTTGCAATAGGGTCTTGCAATCCTCCCAACCTCTGCCTTCTTAGTAGCTAGGGTTATAGGTGTCAGCTACTAGCTTCTTCTCCAATCTGAGTATTTCTTAGTGGCCTTATATTTTACTTTAAGGACTAAGTATCTTTTGACTGTTTTATACTAAAAATGATTATAGTTCTCATTATAACACTAGAGTAGAAGCATATAATGATACATGTGGTAGTATGTTATTATATAGGAAGTGGTCAGCTTCATAGGAATTAAATTATAGCATCAGTCAAACTTCATTCTTAGGAGAAATAAATGACTTCTTTCATATTTGAACACTTTCAAGCTTGCTGACCATTTTAGATACTGCGTTCACTATGATTTCAAGTGAAAGCAAGTATTCCATTCCACTCCAGACTTGGTTTCTAAGCAAACTGGATAGTTCTATAATTATTATGATGTAAAATCTGAATCTTCAAACTTTGATACCTTTTTTTTGCATTGTCAGCTTTTTAGGGGGTTTCTATCTCCTTTGGATTGAATTTTATAACCAAAAATTTACTTATCCATCGAGGGGCGTTTTGGAATAGAAAGTAATATAAGGAGCAAGCTGTCAATATTTCTCTTAAGTCAAGTATAGAAGTAACTAAATAATAAAATAGGATTTAGAAAAGTAAAATGCGAAGCCATTCTTAATGCGCTCAAGTCTCGCCTAAGTGTTCTCTTCCCTGGAAGCCCTTTCCCAGTGTGACCTGGGGAAATAATCGCTGGTTAGTTTTCCTCAGATGAATCACAGCTGTTGTGTATCAGTTGGGCAGGTTGATAGCAGAATTGTGCGGTGAAAAGAACAGGATGTAAGAAGGTCTAGTTGCCTATCTCTATTTGTGTGTGTGTGTGTGTGTGTGTGTGTGTGTGTGTGTGTGTGTGTGTGTGTGTGTGTTAAGAATTGGATTGAATCCAGGGGTTCATGCATGCTGAGCATACACTCCATCACTGAGCTTTATCCTAGGACCTGTTGTTCACTAAGCACAAATCATGGGCTCATTTATCATTTTCTTCTAGTTCAGTTTCTTCATCCTTAAACATGTATAGCATGCATGGCCATTTTGAAGAGAGCTTCATGGAAATTTAAACAAGATAATGAATGTGAAATGCTTTATGGGTTTTCGGAAACTGTGCAAGTACATGATGTCATCATATTATTCCCTTTATTATCTCTTTGGTAGGCAAGACATGATCCCTGTTATGGTTGGGATTTATCCATTGTCACCTTTTGTACATTTTTCTTAACCACTTACTTGGAAGACTATGTTTGCCCTTTTGCCCTTCCAATGTGACAAGTTAGGAATAAGCACATTCTTATGATTTCAGGACCTATTCTGTAGTTGAATTATCAAGAAAAAAACATTTGGAAAGAAAATGTGGAATCCCACAAAAGGCTTTTAACAGGTTATAGATGATGCTTATTTTGAATTTCTCTCTTATTTCTCTTTCCTCTTATTGACTGTGAGCATTTGGCTCACTTGGAAAGATTTTGTTTTGCTAACTCCCAATCATGCTGAATAGAAACAGTTCTTAAAAGTATAGGGAGAGCCATTTGTCACTTTCCATAATGAGTAAAGAAAAGTCAGAGTCATCCAGCAGCATACTAGTAACTGGACATCATGAGTTTATTCCAATGATTCCAAAAGCCAATGGAAATGGAGAAAGAAAAAGTTTAAAACAAGAAGATGGATTGACTCATAGAAGTACACGAAGCTAACTTTTCTTGCTCAGTGAAGACGCTTCTCAGGTTTCTATACAACATTCTTCTTTGTTTCCACATAAACTGAACAATTAATTGTATTTTGAAGTTGTGAAAAAGAGTATTTTTAAATGACACCCAATGGTTTCATGCATTAAGATGACAGACATTTGGTTTTCTGTTCACTGAACATGATGAAATATGTGTTACAGTGTCTGCTTCTCTCCTTTTCCATTAGGTTCTTGTTCATTCTCTTAGGTCCAAAGGGGAAAGCCAAGTCCTACCATGAGATTGGCAGAGCCATTGCTACCTTGATGTCTGATGAGGTAGGGGTTTGGAAAAGATGGGGTGCTGTGAATGTCCTATTTGTGTTGATTTCATACTCTGAATTGGCAGTTATATTTTATTTAATTAGATTTCTATGATTAGCAGACTTCTTCATAACACAAGATACACTCATTTGCATTAAATGAACTAATATTCCTTATACAGTACATATACAGGACAACAAGAACCTATAATACTACAAGAACCTACAATACCACAAGAACCTCTAAATAAATAAATAAATAAATTGACAATTGCCTTTAATTAAAATGCAAAAAAAGAACCTATTGTACACATATATTTTAAATTTTTTCTTTCTTTTTATTTTTTTGGTCAGAAACTAGAACTTGAATCCCATCCCTTCTACTTTTTCTCATTGGCAAGTGAGCCATACTTCCAACCGCTAAAATTTTATTGTTAAATAGTTGTACAGAGAGGTTACAATTCCATAAGTAGGGTTTTGAGTACATATATCTTGGTCCCTATCACTCCTTCCATTATTCTTCCCATTATTTCTCTCTCATCCCTTCCCTCAATTTTTACATAATTTACATTGAATATAAGGACTGCTTTATATGACTATGGTATTTTTAAACTCTGCTTATTTTTTTTTAACTCTATGTTCAAATAAAATGTTTGTTTTTTTCCCTCAAGGCTAGGCTTCTACCACTTGAGCCACAGTTTCATTTCCAGCTTTTTGGTGGTTAGTTTGAGTTAAGAGTCTCACAGACTTTCCTGCCCTGCTGGCTTCAAAACCACAATCCTCAAATCTCAGCCTCTTAAGTATAGCTAGGATTACAATCATGAGCCACCAGTGCTTGGCTCCTCAAAAACACTTTTGCAAACTTTACTTGACACACAATTCTACCTTTTTATAGGTTATTATTTAGTATACAATTTGAAATGATCAGAGACATAATTAGGTAATGATGTGGAAAACAATTAATTATATATTTTAAAAAGTAGCTAGGAAAGACTTGCCAGTTACTAGTAGCTCACACCTGTAATCTGAGTCCCTCAGGAGGAGGCTGAAGATCACAGGTTGAAGTCACTTTGGGCAGAAAAGTCCATGAGACTTCATTTCCAAATGAACCAGCACAAAGCTAGACTGGAGGGTTGCCTTAAACGATAAGAGCAAGCTGAACAAGCTGGCATTCTTGAGTTCAAACCTCATTATCAGCAAATACAAAATCCACAAAAATAGTAAAAATCTAGTAAGGAAGATTTCAAATGTTCCCAACACAAACAGGCGATCAATGATTGGGGTGATAATGTACACATTTACCTTGACCTGATCACATAT
The DNA here is from genome assembly GCF_024711535.1 of Dipodomys merriami. Taxonomy (NCBI): domain Eukaryota; kingdom Metazoa; phylum Chordata; class Mammalia; order Rodentia; family Heteromyidae; genus Dipodomys; species Dipodomys merriami. The sequence goes on along the minus strand of NW_027206512.1, from coordinate 23,842,084 downwards.
TTTCAATTCTAAAAATTGATGTGATAAATATTCTTTAAAATTTTGAGCTCATTGATAGGAAATGGACCTTGCTCAGGTAACTGTAACCCCGCTGTACAGTATCTTTATAATAAAAAATATATTTAAAAAATTTGAGCTCATTATATTACCTGTCCTCAAATATATGTTAATTATGAGAATTCAAATATGGATGTACTATATTATTTTTATTAATAAATTTTATATAATCATATATAATTACATGAAGAATGCAGTTTTGGGTATCAGTAGTACATACTTTCATGTTTTTAGAAGAAATTTTGTGGGAAGGCCCAGTATATATCTGCAGTGTGTTTTGTCACCTGGTACTGCAAAGTTTCTAGTACTGGCTTTAGAATCACAGCCTCACCGTCATTGTAATAGTTTGAATGAATTTTAGGTCTGATAAAACTATAGACTGCTCTTGTGGCAAAAGAAATACTTTTGGAATATAGGACTAATTTCTCTTTCTGAGTTTTTTCACTTTATTATTTCCCCAAATATTTTGCTTTGGCTTCATTGATTTGTCAGTTTCTCTAAATATTAAATGGAGAATGAGAGGTACCATTTATTTCCTTCATTGTGAGTTAATTTATTTACATTCTATAGGTTCTTAGTTCTGTTACTTTTTCATTTCTTCATACTAATATGTATCAGGCTGTGAGTGACTTTAACCAATCTAGGGATTAACTTTTTTCTTACAGCAGAAAGTCAGACTTTAGGTAGTTTCTAGGATTGCTTTAATGTGGTTGCTTAATGATTGAGAGTTCAGCCTCTACTTTTGTGCTCTTAAAATACCAAGTTTATTTTTTCCTACCAATAAAAACACTGAAAAACAAAATTTGCCTGTGTCAGCACATCATCCCAACTACATTCAAAATGGGAAAAAAGTTTTAACAAGTGTTAAAACTCCCATGTGGCCTTTTCTTACATCTCATTGATTAGAAATGCCAGTTTCTATTTGCAGGGTTGACAGGTAGCGTGAATCTTAGACTCTCCAGACGATGTAGTAAGGCAGGGTCTAACACTGAGGATATTCTAAGCCCTTTTTATTGTACTTTCCTCAGCCTTACAACCACAAGACCACTGTTATTTGATAACTAGCTCTTAAAAATGATTTTCCAGAAGCAAGTTAGCAGAAAGCTTTTTATTTCTGACTGGTAGTACCAGACCTTTCATTTGAGGCCCTACTTTTGCTATGCAGGTACTATTCCTTATTGAACTACAACTCCACCCCAATTTTGTACTGGTTGTTTGCTGAGGTCAGGCATGTGCTCTAACTGTCTTTGATTTTGGGCTTCTCATTGTAGCTGGTATACCAGATGCACAGCATAATGCCCAGATTCTCCCTCTGATATGGAATCTTATGGACTTTTATGCCTTGAGATGCAGTCCTCCTGATCTTAGCCTCCCATGTAGCTAGTTTGGCAGGTACATGCCACCATACCCAGCTGTGGGTTGACAAAGGGATCTTGTGAACTTTACCAACTAGCCTGACTTTTTACTGAGATCCTCCTGTCTCAGCCTCCCGGGTAAGGATTATAGATGTGAACCACTTGAGCCTGACAAAAGAAGGCTTGAAAAATAGTTAAGAGTGTTTGATGGGGCCCCTCTTCTCTTCTAGTGGTTAAGGAACTTAGCATGCGAGATATTAGTGATGTGGGTGATATATGGAACTTTCAGGTCATCAACTCAGAAGAATGGAATGATTCATAAAAATGATTGTATACCTTTTGGAAACTTTTCCTCTAGAGATGTGTACAGAAGATGTGAATTTTTAGTTGCCTTTTATGTATTTGTAATTACATTGCTAAAAGATAGACCTTTGCTTTGTGTTCTGCCAATATCACTAGATTAAAAAAAAAACAGTTCACACGCTATTTATGTATGAGCACTACAGTGTTTGAGGCTTAATCTGGACTTAACACTCAGCATGAACTTTTCCTTCTTAAATCAACACTTGTTTGTCCAGTAATTGACTTCAGTGAATAGCCTTTCAATAGATATTTTCCCAAAGCATTTTCATCTGGCTCCTAGAAAACTGTGGTAGCTTACTAAAAGGAGCCTGAGAAACATGTAATTTTTACAGTTTTGATGGGGGTAAAAGTCATTTAAAAAAAACAGCAATTTCTTAAAGCCCCCGTCATTGTATTTTGAGATCATAATCTGAATACCTAAATACTTTTGAAAAACCTGAATATAGGCCATATTAAAAGATAGTTACAGGACTATCAGTGGGAGATGGATTGCATTATTTAGGATTAATGTGGTATGGGACATGTGGAAATTTCTCTTTTACTGTTCTCTAGGTGTTCCATGACATTGCTTATAAAGCAAAAGACAGGCATGACCTGATTGCTGGCATTGATGAGTTCCTAGATGAAGTCATTGTCCTTCCACCTGGGGAATGGGACCCAACGATTAGGATAGAACCTCCGAAGAGTCTTCCATCATCTGATAAAAGGTAAAGTACTAGGCAGTTGGGAGTTTTCAGGTACTAGGATACTCCTGAAAAGGAGGTTATATTTGGAAAAGGAAGTGGAGTCAGGCATCACCTTGATATTTTCAGGTCTCTAGGGCGTATTGCCTCAAATGAATCACTGATATGCTTCGAATTCACATTCTCTGATACTGTAGGATTTGTGTTGTAGAACACATTGTACATGTTTTGATGTTCCAAAGTGAGGACAAATGAGAGGATTCAGATTGTGTTGTTGGAGTGTATTGCTGACATTCTTTTGGGGACTCTCTGTAGGTATCCAATAAAAGACCAGTTTACTTTAAATTTTGAAAGATTTAAAAGGTGAAGAAAATAGTCAAAACACTTCAGATGCATGTGTGAAAATGGAACGTGACAACTTGGTGAGAATGGTTCTGGAAAAGGGTGGGGAGAGAGGGAGAATAGTAAAGGAATGGTTATGATCAAGAAGCATAGCACACAGAAATAGACTTGTTAAAATGAACTCCTTTTGTGCTACTACTTGATGTCAATAAAACTGAATTGAATTGTCTAAAAATAAGAAAATGGGTAAGGTAGATGAGGAGACCATTTCCTGGGAATCTATTATTTCCCAGGTAGCACAGTGTCCCTCTTCTAAGATATGCAGTTAATTCAACCTCTGTATTCATCCAATCATTTTTCTTCGTTCTCTATAGAACACTTTAAGAATTATCCATTGTGGAAAGATTTGGAAAAAATTATATTAAGTGAAGTAAGCCAGGCCAAAAGAAACATAGGTCCCATGGTTTCCTTTATTTGCAATAACTAGTATATGTCTGAGACAAACAAAAAAGGTCAGATAAGTTGATGTTAGGTGAAATGAACCCCAAGATATTCAAATATTTTTTTTCTTTTTTTCTTTTTTATTGTGAAAATACCATACAGAGGGGTTACGATAACATGGACAAGATAAGAGTACATTTCTTATCAAGCATTGCAGCCTTCTCCTTTGTTTTCCCTTCCCATCCCTTCCCATCTCCTCCCTCCTCCTCCCCCGCTCCCCTGGGGCCAAAGTTGTAAAGTTTGTTTTTCAACATAAGGACTTGTACATCTCATTGTTGCAATGGGTCCATCTGTATCCCTATTTAAACGATTTGTTTTTTTCCTTCCCCTCCACAAATTATACCAACATCAAATATAGTGAAAGCAATGTTTTTTTTTCTTTCATGTGATTGTTTCTAACATATTTATAAGATGATTTCTTTGTTGCTTTGTATGTCCCTCCCCCACGGTATAACCTCTGCTTTCACTGTATTTGTTATTGGTATAATTTGTGGAGGGGAAGGGCAAAAACAAATTGTTTAAATAGGGATACAGGTGGACCTATTGCAACGATGAGATGTACAAGTCGTTATGCTGAAAAATGAACTTTACAACTTTGGCCGGGTGGGGGTGGAGGGAAGCAGAGGGGAAGATGGGAAGGGATGGGAAGGGGAAACAAAGGAGGAGGCAACAATACTTGATAAGAAATGTACTCATTACCTTGCCCATGTAATTGTAACCCCTCTGTACAGTATTTTCACAATTAAAAAAAAAGAATTATCCATTGTTAGGATAGTAGCAAAACATAATGGCCTTTTAAAATATTTCCACTCCATCTCTCTATTAGCTAGCACAGGATACAGCTAAGAAGCCAATAGACTAATATCCATTTGGGCTCTGTTGTCTTGCTTAGAAAGAACATGTACTCAGGTGGAGAGAACGTTCAGATGAATGGGGACACGCCCCATGATGGAGGACACGGCGGGGGCGGGCACGGAGACTGTGAAGAACTCCAGCGAACTGGACGGTAACTGATGGGTCTTCTTACCAGATGGATCTTTTTTCTTAGACCTAAATTTCTCTTTCTCTTTCTGAATTCACCTTCAGCATTTTTTTCGTTGTTTTGTTCATTTGTTCAGTCGATAAATACTTCTAGTTGAATCTATTAGTCACAGGCCCTGGGGATGCAGCAATGAATTAAACAAACTTCTTGTTCTTATGGGTCTTCTTTTGTAGAGACAAACATAAATAAATAAATACAGCAAGGATTTTACAGTACAAATAAAGAAAAATAGGGATGGAGGAACGGTATAGCAATTTTAGGTGGGATGGTCAGAGAAGGCCTTATGCAGAATGGCAACGTTTGAGAAAGTGTGGGGCGGAAGAGGGATGTACAATGCCCCAAGCGTGGGGGGCTGGCATTCAGACAGGGGGAGTGGCCACTAGAGTGACTGAGCGGTGGCAGAAAGAGGGTTGACATGATGGTAGGTGAGTATAGATGGCAGATGTACTAGCCTTTCTTTCCCATGGCTTTCACAGTGCCATCTCCGCCCTGTATGCCTCCTCAAATGTGAGCAACGTGTAATGGAAATTTGCAGTCCCAATTCTCTGTTGCATCTCCTTATCCTGGAGCTGGGACTTGCAGCATACCCACATCTCCACAGCTAATTGCTTTTCATGATAATTCTCCCTTCTCTACTTCATTTGTGTTAAGTAACACTTAAGTAGGAGAATCATTTCATAAAGAGAGAGATTCTCATTAATCTATAATATTTTCATAATATTGCACTATTAAACAGTAATACTCTTATCTTTTTAAGAGACAGTAAGGGGAAGCACAGAAATAATGGGACAAAGGGTGAACTAATTCACCAGTGATATTCACTAGATACTGTGTTAACAATGAACTATATAACTTGGGGGATGGGAGGTTTGGGAGGGAAACATTGGGAGAAAATGAGGGACAAGGAGAGGGGAAGGTACTCATTACCAAACTTATGTAACTGTAACCCCTCTGTACATCACCTTTACACTAAAAATAAAATTGAAAAAGTGATCATTTTAAGACAATTACATTGTTTTAATGTGCAATCACATCTGAATGAATTGTTTTTCTTTCTTCTTCCTGTGGATCCCCTTGGGTTTCTCTCCTAAATTCATAGGAAATTACTTTCTTTTTTTTTCTTTTCTCGAAGAAAGAACACACAACCTTCTTTCCACTCTTCTTTTCTGAATACAGTCATACATTGCTCAATGGAGGGAATATGATCTGAAACTGTTGTCTTTTAAGCGATTTCATCATTGTGCAAGCATATGGAGTGCACTTAATTTCACCCTAGGTGACATATATCAGTCACTTGATTTGGCCTCTTGGTGCAACCAAAAGACGGAGGAGGTAAAGACTAGGCTGGTGCCAATGTAACACAGTGTATTTTTTGCAGTTAACTTATTTTTATGAGTAGGAGTACTCTAAAATAGAAATAAAAATATAGTGTAGCAAATACATATACAGTAACACAGTCATTGACTCTCAAGTGCTATTTATGTATGGTGAAGCATTGTATGTCTCTACTTTTATGACTGACAGTTGCAGTAGGCTCAATGCATCCACATTACCGCAGACACATTAGCTATGCCTGGCACAACACAACCTCATCATGGGTAAGAATGTCACAAAGCCATAATATTTTTTCAGCTCTTGTTATAATCCTGTGAGCCCATCATCAGATATGTGGTTCATCTTGCTAAAAACATCGTTATGCAGTGCTACTGTAGATTTTTTTCCAAACCATTTCCTTTTGGATTTTCCTTTTCCTTTTTTCCTCATATCATAGAAATGAGTTCTGGGATTTCATTTTCTTGAATTTCATCAGACTGTAATTTCACTCCCATGTGCCTGGTGTCATACACACGCACACCCCTGTGAAAACCAAGAAAGTGGAAGTGAGGTGTTGGGGAGCACTGAGGTCAGGTCCAGCCAGGAAGACTCTAGATAGACCAGAGTGGAAATCCAAATGATGGAACCAGAGAACTGTTAGGTCTTGGGAAGGGATCCCTTTAGGCAAAGCTGCTGCATGTACCAGGAAGGCAGAGGCATGGGGTTTGGTTGGGAAGTAGGGAACTAGGCTGCTGGACCAGTCATTCCACGAAGTCAGTGATGCTGCAGTGGGCTCGGTTGCCCTTTGTCTGCCATACGCCTGCCTGGGATCCTACTGTACTGCTTCAGGTCCCAACCCCGAAGTCCCCTTTCAAGGAGCCTGTCCTGCCTAATTGTATCTATAATTTTTAAGACCTCTTTCTCAGTACTAAATAACCATCATCTCTACTTGTCTTTTTTTAATGGCTACTGGAGACCAGTGGTTTTAATTCCAAACCCTGAAATGGTTCTGCTGTGTGCCTATCTTTCAGCCAGTTAGCTATTTGGAATGCTTCCAGAAACATTCAACTCCATCCAGTCTCATTGTCTTTTTTATAACTATATTTTACTCATATTATACTTGAATTTCTTGTGCCAGTACTAGGGCTTGAACTTAGGGGATGGAGGCAGCCTCCTTAGTTTTTTTTTTTTTTTTTTTTTACTCAAGGCTGACACTCTGCCAGTTGAGCCACAGCTTTACTTCTGACTTTTTGCTGGTTTATGATAGATGAGTCTCCCAGTCTTTCCTGCCTGGTTTGGAAACATTATCCTCAGATCTTAGCCTCCTGAATAGAGAGGCTTACAGGCATGAACCACTGGGCCTACCCTCTTTATCTTATTTATAATTTGCTCTCACTCTGTTCCCTAAAAGTAAACTCCACAAGGGCAGAGCTGTGTTGTTGACCATTGTGTTTCAAACACTCAGAATATCCATGGTGTAGGCATAAACAAAGGCACTCCATAAACATTTATTTGTAGAATGAGGGCACGCAGGAATGAGGGTGACAAGATTATCAAAGGCCTCCTATAATCTACATTTAGATGTTTTCCTTTAGAGAATGGAAAATTTTCCTTTATCTGCACAGTTCTCTCTCATCCAAAGAACAAATGGCTGATCTATCACAAGGGAATAATGTGGTACCTATTTTGGTAACTGAAAAAAAGAGAAACAAACATATTTCTCCACAGTTTTCTGGTCTCCTCTTAAGTAGGACTGTATGAAATAGTATCTTGACTCACGCATTTTCAGTACAGATCCTTTGTGGTTAAGTGAATTAGGCCCTGATGACTTTGGTCACTGATTGTTATATTTGGTCACATGTTTTGCTTTCTCACTCTCAGGTTCTGTGGTGGATTAATTAAGGACATAAAGAGGAAAGCACCCTTTTTTGCCAGTGATTTTTATGATGCTTTAAACATTCAGGCACTTTCTGCGATTCTCTTCATCTATCTGGCAACGGTAACGAATGCCATCACGTTTGGAGGACTGCTCGGGGACGCCACTGACAACATGCAGGTGGGTGTGATTTTGGGGAGTCCACAGATAGTACAGCCCAGATTGTCTTCCTCACCCCTGCAGCTCGGTTAGAAGCAGATGGCCTTTCAGTTACTCAGCGTGATTTTCTTTCTTGTGCTAGCTCCTGCATTTTACTTTGCTTCTGGCTTGCTTCTGTATTTCCAGCATGTTCGTAATTACAAAAATAGCTTGATGAAATCTGGCTTGAGTCACAAGTGGGGAAAAGAAGGGGAGGAAATGAGGAGCTACAATTCTATTTGGGCAAAAGCATATCAGCTGCTTTGACTTTGTGCAGTGCATCAGGTTTAGATGTTCCTGGAATATATGGCCTATATTCTATTACACTGGGCACGGCATACTCTTTTAACAATGTGTAGTTATTTTTCCCCTTAATGCTTGCAAGAGCAAAGCAAGTCATCAAAGCATTGAGTGGCTGGGATTTGCAAGCCTATTGGTTCAGCTTTCATGTGTAGTAGCCAAGAGCTGATTCTTCTCTACCTGGGTCTGTCTCATTAAGGTGTGCAGATTCTGGCATGAATAATTCTCTACCATTAATTGTAACCACAGCAAGTTGGTTACCTTGAAGGTGATATTCACCTTCCTTTTATATCAATAGTAGTCACAGGTTTAGGGAAAGAAAGCTGTTGTAAATTTCCCTAATCAGTCAGAATATAGATATAAGACTAATTGTATTTTGATCTAGTTATTTAAAAAATAGGCGGGGCTGGGAAAGTGGCTCAGTGGTAGAGCGCTTGCCTTGCATGCATGAGGCCCTGGGTTCGATTCCTCAGCACCACATAAGAAAAAAGCCGGAAGTGGCGCTGTGGCTCAAGTGGTAGAGTGCTAGCCTTGAGCTGAAGAGCTGAGGGACAGCGCCCAGGCCCAGAGTTCAGGCCCCATGACCAGACCCCCCCCCCAAAAAAGGCAGTACCCTGTGTACTCAGCATAGAAGAGTAAATGGAGCTGATATTGTCATGAAAGAGCCCAATTCAAACCCTTTTCAAACTCTGTCCTTTCCATTTATTACTTATCAGTGTTTGAAAATGTAACATTTCAAATGCTGCCGGCCTTATTTTTTTCAATGCAGTTAATTACAAAAAAAAAAATTACTTCAACTTAGAGCCTTGTGCTTGTTTCCGATCCACTGTTCTATTGCATAAGCCACAACCCCTGCCCTCTAAATTTCTTCTGTAATATTAATATAAAATGGAAACTACATCCCAAGTAAAAGAGGAAAAACTACTTTAAGCAACTGTATTTTAGTGTAAGTGTATTTATATGTTAGTTCTTATGTACTGCTGTATAACATATTACCTCAGAACTTAGAGGCTTCAAACAACCATTTGATATTTCATGGCTATAGTGATGATGCTCTCAGCTGAGTGGTTCTCTCTTTGGTCCCTCATCTACTTTGCAGTCAGATGGCACTGACTTCTAGATCTGAGAAGCTCTTCAGCATATTAAACCAGCTTAATCCTGAGTCCTCAACGTGAAACTACTCATTGATTTTTTTTTTCAGTTTAACAACAACACACATATACACACACACAATCGTTCAGATTGTTGGGATCCCTCAATCACTTCCAAAGGTTGAAATCACCCGGCCTCTCTGTTCACACATCTGGTGCCTGGGCTGGCATGTCTGGACAGGCTATGACATGGGGACTCATCATATGACTTTCCCACAAGGCAGGCTTAGGCTTCCTCACACTGGGCACTGTGATGATTCCCAAGAACTCAGGCTTCATGAGAAAGAGATAGGCAGTCCTCATCTTTGCTTATTCTTGTGTGAACATGTACTCAACATGACTGGATAGTTCTCATTTTCAAAGAGAAACTGGAAACTTCAAATTCTTTTTGAAATCTTGTGACTTTCAAATGTTGGCCTCGGATGAACAATTTCTGAAGTAACATGGTGCTAACTAAAGACTATGTCACTCTGGGTTACCCATGAGAATAGCTGCTTGGGCTATAGAACTGAAGCATGCTGGACACAGAAGTTAATTACTCAAAGAGAGTATCCCCTTCCAATCCTTCCCAACCTTATCTTCATTCATGTGACAGAATTTATAACAGTAATGTTAGCCATAGAATTTCTATATAAACTCTGAATTATATCCAAGTTGGGTGCTTATTTCTCATCTGGCTTGGTATCCTAAGATCACATAAACAGATTGTTCAAAAAATAAATGGAAAAGTAAGCACCAGGGAAGCATGAGGTCATCATAAAGACAATTCAGGCAGCCACATACTAAGAAAATAAAATGAAGCGAGTAGGTGGGCTTATACATGTAACCCTAGCTACTCAGGTAGTAGAGATCTGAGGATTGCTGTCTGAGTCCAGGCTGGGCAGAAAAGTCCATGAGATTCTTCTCTTCTGTTAACCACCCAAAATGTAGGTAGACCTATCGCTCAAGCTAGCCTTGAGCACGAAAGCTTAGGTATAGTGCCCAGGACCTGAGTTTTAGCCCTGAGACCCGCACAAACAACAACAACAACAACAACCAAAACCTTTTTAAAGGATGTTCTTTGCACTTTAACAGGAATGTTGGGATGCTTTTTTGTGTGTTTCATGCCTTTTTGAATTTCATCTATGTGACATCATAAGACTTACTTACATTTAGAATGCAGTAGCTTGGATGAGTGGAGAAGAATGTCAGAGCCTGTTTTGATTCCTACTATGTGAATCAGTGTTTGAGTAAGTTCTTGGCAAAGTACTCTGTGGTGCAACCATGTAAGCAGCATGGGACTTCCCCTGGCTGCTGGGTTCTGATATTCTCTGGGTTCTGAAAACTTAAGTAAACATAAATACATGGTGTTAATAATAATTTTTGGATGTTACTATTGGGAGTTGAGATTCTAAGTAATGCAAACTTACCATATTTTCTAGACACAATTGGATTATTGTGTTCATTGATTTGTTGATAATTTTGGCAAATCTGTGAACATATTTTTTTAAAAGTCTCTGAGTGGAAATATTAAGGAGCCTATTTCGTCACTTCCGATGCCTTTTTCTTTTAAAAACCATATTGGTAAAGTCCTCCTCCTAGATTACAGTTTTCCACTTGTAGAAGTCATAGTGAGTGACAGCTGAAATACTGACAAAGAGGGATAAAGAAAATGATTATATATAATATGTAACATATAATATACCGTATAGTATTATATGTGTTATATATAATACTTTGTGTAATATATTGTATATATAACAAATAATTTTATAGATTTGGAGCTAAGGCCCATGTCATTTCACAGTTCTATGGCAAAGGTTAATTTATGAGTGTCTACTCTGTGTTGCACACTATTTTAAGTACTTAGGGGTTCAGATAGGTGAGTAAAATAGGTAAGAATCCCATACTGGTGTTATTTACAGCCAAGGTTGTTGATGAAAGGAATCTTTCTCAGTGCTCCCATGAGATACCAGTAGTGGTGTGTCGTAGGTTTATTTAAGGATTGAAGTCCTCTGGCTTCATTTGGCCTAACACTAGAGCAAGACTGACAGGGTAAGACTTGGCAGAGTCTGACATAATTTGCAGTAGTATCACATGCTTTCATAAACGAGGCAGTGGGTTATTCTCTCAAGCACAGGCAACTCCAGTGAGTCAATGGAGAACAGTGTCTTTGCTTTTAAAGGCAGATAGCTCAGAGATGGTTCTCACAGGGCCTTTATTGTCAGGCTGCAAATAGACATGGGTGCTGCGTAGAAACATGTTGTGAAAACACGGCTGAGTCACGGAGTGAGTGTTGTCTAAGCAAACTCTCCTGCCAGCTTCTGCTCAGGAGGTCTTGCCTGTTTGAAGTCAGGAATGCACAGTGAAGCATTTATTTTAGAGCTGATGATACCTATACAACTATATAAAGTATCTGCATTGTATCTATTTAGTATATATAAGTATCTTATTTTTGTTAGCATAAATTAATTGTACAAAGGTGTTTTGTTGTTTTATTTACCTACATACACATCATGTACTTTGATCAGATTAACCCTTCTTATAATAATCTTTCTTAAACTCTTCCTCTTTCTCCACCTTTAACAGTTTTTTGTGGGTTTTATTGTACTATTTACAAACATTTTCTCCTCCTCCTTTCCAAGTAGTTTCCCCATTACAGTCATATTATTATTAAATAATATATATCTTTTATGTATATACTACGTATTTATTATTTCACATATTACATATATCAACAGAAGCAGTTGTTCTTGGGACTTGTATAGATCATTTCCCATGAGCCTATGTTCAAAATGAGAACAGTTAAGGTTGAGATGGCTCAAGTATTACTAAACTATAATGGCAACATAAATGATGTCACAAGAAATCCCCATCTTGGCATACATATTTTTCCCATCAGGCAGCTAGGAGAAGATTGTGGGACTTAACAAGTAGGTATTCACAGGTATCCATAAATTTCTAGTTAAGTAGACCTTACATTTATCTATGGTCCAACCCCAACTTGTATAAGTCTGCTTCTTGTCCTTAGAGTTTAGCAATGAAGACTAGAACATAAGCTTCCTGAAGTCTAGGAATAGTACAGTAGTCAACTTTTTCAGCAAATTGTATCAAAGTGGTACTCTGGTTTCGCTGATGTATTCTCAAGGGAATAAAAGATCTTTTTCCTTACTCTTCTAAAATATATCTCTTATATAACTGAACTATCTATAGCCATTCCTGCCATATCATCACTTTGTAGTTGCAGTTGCCAAGCAAGTATACCATCCTATCCATCCAGATACTTCTAATTAAGTCATTAAAAACCAGTGTATAAATATTTTCTACAAGAATTTATTATGTTAAGGATTTTCTATTCAAAGAAATAGAAACTGAACAGACACTTGATGTCAAACCTCAGTCAACAAATGTTTATGGATTACTTAATATCTGGACAGGATATTAGTATAAAGAATACCTTTTCATACTTTGTAGCCAGTCTAGTGTTATAAAAATTGTTCTTAGCTTTATAGAATACAGAAAAACATTTTAATTTAAACCCACACTTGACTGTGAATGACTAAGCACAGTCTCGAGTGAAGACTGAGTGGAGAAAGCAATTTCATTTTTTTCAAGAGTAAATATATTCCTATTTCACAAACCTTTGAGCAAAAGAATGCAGTAAAATTTTTAGAATTCTGTGAATTTTGTGATATTTATGGTGCCTAACAGAGCACATTTTGAGCAAAGTTGTCTCATAATAAGGAACATTTATAGCTGGCATCTCCAAATTTGAGGCTTTATTTTAACATACTGCTGTGCTGAGAATTTTTAATCAATCTGCTTCAGTTAGAAATGTATCATTTCTTATACACTTAAAATATTCCTCAATAATATAGATTCTTCTTTACAAAGTCTATCCTATACAATTTATAATAGCAAGATTAATACAAATGGGTAATTTATTTGTTGAGAATGATACAATAATTTCAGTTCACCTGAGTGTTGTACTTTGGCACCAAATGCATTTCATTCTTTAAGTGGCACACACAGTGATGTGTTAATGGGTTCTAGCAGCATATTCTAGTTTTAGAAAGTTTTGTAAGAATAGTGTGTTGGAATGAAACAATCTTATTCATTTGATAGGCAAGCTTAAGTCAATTTCCTTATGGCAGAAAAAGAATTCTGTATTGATTATTCGTAATGAAGATATATTGGTTGATGTTCCTTCCAGAAAGAAACATTATTAAAGGTATGCTTTTTCTTGCGTAAGTTCTGAATTCAACTTGCTAGGTTGAAGTGGGGTAATTTTAATTAGGTTAGTGCTTTCATTTGAAAGGTCTTTGTCAACTCTATATTTCTGGGGATCAAAAGTGATGATTTGGAGCTGGCGCCAGTGGCTCATACCTGTAATCCTAGCTACTAAGGAGGCTGAGATCTGTGGATCATGGTTCAGAGCCAGCCCAGGCAGCAAAGTCTTTGAGTCTCCTATCTTCTATAAACCACCAGAAAACTGGAAGTGGTGCTGTAGCTCAAGTGGTAGAGCGCTAGCCTTGAGCTGAAGAGCTGAGTGATGGACAGGGCCCAGGCCCAGAGTTCAAGTCCCATGACTGACCCCCCCCCCAAAAAAGTGGTGATTTGGGGAATATGGGGAATCCCAAATGATGCTATATTTGATGATGCTATATATTTTGTGTTTTCGATGAGCACAAAAACTTTCAAAAGTTATTTTGAAAATTGCTTTTCAGTGTGTTTCTTCACATCTTTTCATACATGATTTTTTTCACACATTGTAATATGTGTATGTGTACTTATATACACATACACACAGATTCATATTTAGGATTTTATATAAATGAGATTATATAGTGTTATTTTATAACACTGGTACTTCATGGACATTTTTGTAGTTCACTAGAGTCTGTAACATAATTTCAAATAATGTATGTACATGATACATGTACTACAATTTATTTACTAAATTTCCTTTTGTAAGACTTACAGTTTTTCTTAGTTTTCTTTTTTACAAACAATAGTGTGATGCTTAAATATATTTTCATTGTTTTGTGTGTATGTGAACTGAAGCCTTGTATTGTTTAGCATTTTTGCTGAATTCTGGTACTCAAGTCTTGGGCCACACCTTCACATGTGGTTTTTCAGATGTTAGCTAGAGATAAGACTCTCATGACCTTTTCTGCCTCTGCTGGCTTTGGAACTTGATTCTCAGATCTCAGCGTCCTGAGTAGGTAGGATCACGGGAATGAGACACCAGTGCCCAGATTATATTTTCATTTCTTTAGTGTTTATGTGCTAGTTTTTAAAAAATTTAATTATTTAAATTTTTTCATTATTCTTTATTCTTATATTTGTTATTCCTTTGTTGAAAAAGGATGTCTTCTTATTCTTACTCAGTTCAAACTTGAGTGATTATCTTCAACATTTTTATTGATTTATCTATAATTCCTTTACATTTGTGTCCTTGGTAGATTTTCCTCTGCGGACTTTTTTTTCTCCTTACTTACAATAAATGCGTATATGATATGTATATTTTTCTTTGCTTGATAGAAATACTACAAAATATGTTTTAATAGAGCTACTATACAGTTAAACTCATTTGTGATTTCTTTAGGCATATATATATATATATATAATTTTCATATAGTTAAAAACCTTCATTTTTGGGGTGTGTCTTCTTTTCATTATATGTTTAAAGAAATTTTCCCTACCCTGAGTGAGACTAGAATAATATTTGCCTAGATATTTCAGCTCTTTTATGTTTTCATTTAGATTTTTTATCCATCTGGAATTGATTCTTTTGTAAGGTTACACTGGCACTTGATGTTTCAGATACACATTCATAGCTCTTCAAAGAATGTCAGGCTTCCATGGCTTTCATTCCATTTGGTTCAACTAGGGACCAAAGAACTTTGGTATCTTGGGGCTTACACTTTTTCTTCAAGTAGAAAGATAATTTGTCTTTCAAGTCTACCCTTTGATTCAGTCCCTGCTGACAAGTTAAAGAGAAATCCTACTTATGATAACAGAACATATTAGGCAGAGTGTGTGGTAACACAGTTTGGAGGCTCTGATCTGACAGTTGAAAAATCACTGATTTATAGGCATAGCTCCACTGGTGAAATAAAAAATGAGGATCATTTGTCCCATTTTCTTCACAGCATAGATGAGTGGTCTGTGTAATTGATTGTTAATACTTTTTTGAGGGAGTAGGTGGATTATTATGAATGAATGTACCTCAGTGTTGGGCAACAGAAAAATCACTTGAAAACTTAAAAAAAAATCATGACTCCTCAGGCCTCATTTTCAGAGTACCTGTTTTAGTTGTTCAGAGTGGAAACCAAAAATAAGTTTTAATTTAATTTTCAGGTGACTTTAATTTAGATACTCACTATATTTCTTTACTTACTTTTGAACATGTGGCTTGGGTTTATCTGGGGATCTGATTTTAAAGTCTTGCAGGTAATTCAGATTTCACTGCCTGTTTCCAATGGTATCAGGCTGCTTCATTTTTCTTGGCTAAACCTCACATTCAAAGATTTATCTAGAGAAAATTTAGATTATTACCATGTTACACAGTTCATATAGATTATCACAAATATGGGCTAGGTTTTACTTTTTAATGGCTAAAACAAAAAGAAAGCTTTAAAAATGCTTGAAGTATCACACTGATATTGGAAAATGCTTTTTATCATTTAATGCACTGAAATATTTCCTTTTCCAAGTCTTACTGTTTTGTATACTTTCAAAGATATAGAAACTTTTTGTTTTCTTAGTATTGGCTCCTCGCCCCTTTGTATCATTTCACCCAACCCCCTAAACAGTGTACAACTATTAATCCAAATAATAAGATCATTTATAAGAAGTACATGAAAAGCCTGTCACTGGTGACTCACACCTGCTAGCTACTTAGGAGGCTGAAATCTGAAGATCAGAGTTCAAAGCCAGCCCGGCGGCAGGAAAATCTGTGAGACTCCTATCTCCAATTAACCACCAGAAAACCGGAAGTGGCACTGTGGCTCAAGTGGTAGAGCGCTTGCCTTGAGCTGAAGAACTGAGGGACAGCACCTAGGCCCAACGTTCAAGCCCCATGACCAACCCCAAACAAACAAAAAAAACCAAGTCATTCTATGGGATTATGTAAAGACAAGAAAAGTTATAATGAAATTAACAGATGCACTTTTAATATTAATGTTTTATTCTCTTGAATGTGCTTGCTTTGAATTGGGTGTGCCCTTGTCATGAGTAGCTCAAAGATGTGAAATGCTAGTATTACACATCATGATGAGATTTTGATATTTTTAGTCTTGCCTCTATGGCATGATTTCTTTTATGCTTGAGTTTTTACTATTTTAGGGCTTGTCCTAATTTTCTTTGCTGCTTTGAAAAGCAGGAGCCATCTTTGTTTTAATTTTATACCCTTATACAAGCAGAAAAATAATCTTAGCTTGGTTTTTGCATGTGGTTTTAATGTTACTCTTCTAAGATAAAGTAATTTGTTTATTGTCAATGATTTCAACAAAAGAAGACACTTTTTGTTGGCTTCCATTGACTTCATTTGCTCTGGGAGATACTACAGATTACAAGATCACTCCACACACACATTTTCCTCAGATGACTATCTTTTCATACTGTTCTTTTAGAATTTCTATTATCTTCCTCTCTCAACAGAAAGAAATTATAGAGACTGGAAGAGGACAATGATAAGAAAAGAAAGAAAACTGGTGTAATATTATACTTCTAGTTTTTTCTGGGTTGTATTCCTAATTTTTTATAGGTTATGATTTTATTCAGTCCAAATAATCATACTATATGATAGGCATTGATTTTATATAAAGAGAATATGAATTTAAAGGAGCAGCAGGCAGTGCTGAGATTTAAACTTAGGTAGCCAAGTTTCCAAGCTCTCTCTTTGTGGACTAAAGATCTTCTAGACTTTCTAGACTTTTATCTTATGTTTAAATATGTACACTGTATATGTTGCTGCTCTGGTTAAAAAAGATTAGATTTATTAGAGTGTGTGCTAAGCACTTCTCAAACACTGTCTAGTCTAATGTACATAACAACTTTATCAGGCATAGGGAGATCACATAACTTCTTGAAAATCCTTGATGGGAGAATTGCTGGAGTCTACATATCAACTTGGGATTATCTGACTCTAGAGTATGTTGCTTTACTATGTCACTTGATTTTTTATTTTGGTTGTGATTGTTGTTTTGAACTTACATGAAGAAACTGAAGTTGATAGAGGTGAAGTGGACATTCCTAAGATCATCAGCTATCTAGTGAGGCAGCAATCTAGACTTGAGATTACTTGACTTCTGATTGTTCGCTCTTTCTGCCATTCCATAGTAGGCATAGTCTAAGTAAAATGGAATAAGATGAAAGCTCAACCAGAGAGACTATAACACTGTAGCTCTTGATCTTGCCACACCTGACTTTTCAGGTATAGAAATCAAGTATAGAACTGTGTTTATGATTTATGACCATTAAGAGTACACACATCCATGTTGTGTTTTCCTCTTTTTTAACATTGTAAACACAATATAATAAATCAGAAAAGTGATCTCCCATAGTTTGCATTACATGTATTTATGTTTCTGGGTTGCCAAGAAAAATGTGTCAAAATGGCGGTGAAAATAGTTCTTTTCTCAGAAATGCTAAAAAGCATGTCTCTTAATGTAAGCAAGTACCCAGTGCAATGTGTATAAATAAATCACCTGTCTCTGTTTCAAACGTGTCAGCCACAGAATGGAAACTGTAGCACTTACCCAAGGATCAAATACTGAAATAAAAATAATCTGCTGCTGAATGGTCACATGGCTTCCATAAATCAAAGCCATTTTCTGGAAGAAATTGGTTTCTATCTTTACTGAATGGGCAGCAATGTCTCTTGACCTTTTGATAAGTAGACTTAGGGTGTCAGTTGGATATGTCATCTTCAGATCCTGTAGCATTTCCTGAGCACGGGCTGAGCATGTGAAGGAGTGGTGGACAGCAGGATGGGAGAAGGAGAGAAGGAAGAGAATAGACACAGGAAAACCCTGTTCATGCTCCCTCATAGATTAACAGCTATGGGGGGTCAACTGAAGGATCCTAAATCTCACATCCCTTTCTCCTCCTTTAAAGTCTCCTGTCTACTCACTCTGAGCAATGTTTCGATCCTGCACTAATGAGGAGAAATAGGCCTTCCTGGGCACTCAGTGAAGAATGATACAGTGAGTCTTTGCTATCATATGACTCTAGAATGTGGCTTATCCTGCTGTACAAAGCATCCAAGTCCTTAAGTCTCATGTAAGCTCTGGGGTCTGGGGAAAGAAGATAAATTATAATGACATGAAAAACCTACTAGCTATTCGTAGGAAGTGAAAACCTGCATGTCTAGGAAAATGCTAGCCCACAGCATACTTTTTATATTGGCCAAGAATGAGAGTGGTTAGGCAGGTATCTATTCCAAACAGTTCCTTGAGTTGCTTTACATATTCATACCATTTGACCCTTCTAAATCTCAGTATTTGCACATTCACAAAATCAGGACAAACGCTATTTGTGGGGCACCAGGGACTCCCTTTCTGCCTTCTCTGTGTAAATACATCATGCTCTGCTGTCCTCACTTCTTCAGATTCTGTCTCTAGAAAGCATGAATATAAATAATGAAAGGGTACCCTTCAGCTAAACATCCATGTACATTAACATCTGTCCCTTAAAAGTCCCACTTGCTAGACTTTTGCATGGAGAGATGCTGTCTGGATTGTGTGAGAGTGGGTTTATTTGCTGTGAGAGAAGCCAGCTTATTACTTGGCAGCTCTCGATCCCTTCCCCAGCTCAACAGCATCATTATTAGTAAATATTGTAGCTTCCAAAGCTACCGAATTTATTCACTGGGAAAAAAGGTTTCCTTCATCAATGTATACCTATATACTTATACCTGTACCTATACCTATATCTATGCCTATACCTATATCGATATATACCTATATACAAATATAAAAGAGTTTCTGTCATCTCTTTACATTTAGAAATCATTCTGTGATGAAATACTACTTTAAGTTTATAAAATGCCTTCCTCCAAATAAATATACTTTATTCTGACATTTGAAAGAGGAGGGAATATAAAAAATATCCTACTTCGCCATTTTGGAAAATGTTGGACCTGAATGAAGTGATTGCTTAAGAAAGGTTGGGTGATTTTCTAAGTCAGTGAAACTTGGTGATTATTTGCTTCTATTATATTGAAGGAAAAGGATGCATTGATTTCTAGAGATAAAAGTAGAAAATGTGGCCATGAAAGTTTTGCTATTCATGTTGCTATACATTCATTTCCTATGAGATAAAATTCATTGACGCTTTTGTGTATTGGGCAATAAATATTAATGAGAATTTTTTTAAATTGCTGTCTTAGAAATTACAGATGGAGTATAAATCATCTTTTTGTCACCTTTGCTTCCCTCCTCATTTCAAAAACTTCTATCTAGGAAAAATCGTTTCGTACAAAAAATAAAGCTATTTAAAGCTATAGAAAAATGTAGTGTATATATATATATATATATATATATATATATATATATATATATATATATATATATATATATATATATATATAAAGTCAGGCACTAATGGTTCACCATATATAAGCCTAGCTACTCAGAAGGCTGAGATCTGAGACCAAAGTTCAAAGCCAGTTCAAGAGAGTTAATTTCAGTTAGCCACCCCAAATGCCAGAATGGAGATATGTCTCAAGTGGTAGAGCATAGACTGTGAACAAAAAGCTGAGAAAGATCACAAAGACCCAAGTTCAAATCCTGATACCAGACCATACAAATACACAAAAGTGCCTTTATGTGCATGATGCAACCAGGCTAAAACAAACACTGAAGTTGTTGATGAAGATAAAGCACAAAAACAAAGTCAATCTTACCGAATTGGTAGGATTCTAGAAAGTGATTTCAGGTTTAGAGCCTCCTATAATTTTTAAGGATCAGAATCACCTTTCACTCCCCATATACCAGTTGTTGCAGTCATTGTAGTTCTGTAGAAGAATCCAGCCCCTGAACTAGGGAATGACTGAAATGTATGTAAGGTAAAATAAATGGTGACAATCTTCATAGTAAGTCTATTTTTATTGGTATGTTTGCTAATGACCTCACCATAACATGCCCAAGCTACTTCATTTTCCTGCAGACTTTACAGATGGGAAAGATGTGTTTCATTTACCATCTCACTTCTCTTTCTTTTAGGGTGTGTTGGAGAGTTTCCTGGGTACCGCTGTCTCTGGAGCTGTGTTTTGCCTTTTTGCTGGTCAGCCACTCACTATTTTGAGCAGCACAGGACCTGTCTTAGTTTTTGAGAGGCTTCTATTTAATTTCAGCAAGTATGTATGTAAATGTATACATTAGCACTGTCCAGATAAAGCACAGAATAACAATCCACTAAATCCAAGAATTAGTCTCAATACTGAGAGGGTAGAATTTATTACCAACTACACAGTCCAGTACTTACCAGGCTCTTCTGTTGTGTTATGTGCCTGCACCTTTCCCAATTACTGTCTTCCTTATTGTTCTGCCTTTGCCTGAGGGGTTGATCCCTGAGGATGGAATCCCCCAGCTTCCTTTGTCCTATGGCTTTCTGTGGAACATGACAGGTCAGGGAGAAAGGTCCGAGTATGTCTATTTTTTCCTTACCATTTTCTGCTTTAGCATAGCAGTCTGGCAGTCTTAGACCCTCAGACTTTAGCCTGGGTCCGGTGTCTCATCAACCCTGGCTCTGGCCCTTACTAGGCTCTGGTAACTCCATTCTTCCTTGACCTTCTCAAATCTAAAGTTAGTATTGGCTTCTTCATGTTGTTTGGTCATTGCCATTCTTTGGTGTACTTCTGTAGTTAGCCTGTGTATTTTGTTTTCCTCAGAATCCCGTTTGAGAATATCATTTCCTGCCATGAATGATCTGAAGTGTTATGGTAAAGAAATGACTTAAGCAAGAGTGACTTGTTGAAACATAGTTTGTTAATTAAAAGGACTGGCTGCTCTTTATTTGGTTCACAGCTCCTAATGCCAGTTCTAACATTCTTTGCTGAAGATAGTTGCCAAGGCTCCCCTGAATAATAACAGATACTACTATGTATCAAGTAATATACTAAGTACATTTTTATATCCTAACTCACTTAATTCTTATAGAAACCTTCTGATATAGGGACTGTACTACTTTGCAGATGAGAAAGTAGGCCAAGAGTAAGTAAATTACTAAATGTTACATCTCTGGTCCATGGTGGGCCTAGGATTTGAATTCCTGGTTTCTGACTCCAGATGCCACATCGTAAGGAATTGCAAGACACTGCCAGTGGACATGACAATAATGACACCAATTTTTATTTAGACATGGATAGATCATTTTAAAAAGATACATTCTGAATTAAGTGAATTATGCAGATAGGTATCTTAGCATGCATTCAAAGTTTCCATATAATTTTATTATTGTACAGTTTTAGAACTTTAATTTCAGAATAGTGCTTATAATAAATACCTCATAGACTTAAGTACTCATCTATGAGTTAAAACTCATTGTGTGCTCAGAAGCAATCACAAGTTAAAAGCAAGAATGAGGATTTAAAACTTTAAAACAACGAATGTTAAGAACATCAGCAAGAGTTTTCTGAGAGCTTAAAGATATGAATTGTAATAATATTGGGAATTTTCTGTAGGTCATTGTTACAAATCCATCCTCTGTTCTAATACTCAGAACATTGGAAGGAATCTTAGTCATGTCAGTTTATAGAAAGAGTCAAACAGTTTTTATATGTTTAAGAAAACATCTCATGAGACAAGAAAGTCTTTGTGGAAAGATTAAACAAGCATGTATTATAAACAGGAACAAACATGCATAACCTTTGCAGAAAGATTTATTGGATGAAATGTGATCACAGCCTCAATCTACAGAAAATGTTTGCTTTAAATAATTGTAGGATAGAGATAATTTCCTTTCACTAAGCCTTTTCTTTTCTCACTTTCCCTTCTGTTTCAAGTAATTTTATTTGAACACAGTTGTAAGGCAAAGAAAAACATTTGAGAAATCATGCTTTAAATTCCTCATTGAGTAATGCAAATCAGCATTATTTTATTCATGATGCTGTGATTTTATTCATTTCCTTCCATTACAGAAGCAATGCTAATGTTTGTTGGGATTCAAACTATTTCATAGGTCACTAATCCCCAAAGTGTGTTCCATCCATGACTAGGCTTATTAAATGATCCATGGAAGAAGCCTTCCATGTTCCCAGTAACCTGGGATGTGCTTTCTGTTACATCTTCCTTTTGATCATCTATTTTGCACTTCAGCACCCTAAATAATCTTTGAGGTTCTTTAGTAAACAACCTTTATCTTGCCCAGATTTTACCATCTTGGGAGATACAGATAAGTCCTTGTTTTGTAGGTTCAGCTAGTCCTTACTGCTCATCACTGTTAGTATTATGCTCACCTTTGGTCCTCGGCTCCACCTGCATCTGGGCCCCCTTCCATTCCTGAAGTTCCCCCCATACAGCTGGCCCCTCCCTCTCTCTGCCCAGACCCACCTGAACTCCCATCTACTTCTCGTCCTATATCTCAGACCCTCCTGCTACCTGTATAGTGACAGAGGCCATGTGCTCCCTCTTGGGGGAAATATGGCTCCTCTAATAAACCTTATAATAATCTTTCTCTTGTGCCTGCCTGGCTCTGTGTGGTCCCCTGAGATGGATGTGTGGGACTCCTTCAATCATCTTGTATAAAAGTTTCTCATCTTTTATTTCTCTTCTTTCTTGCTGCTCTAAGCATACAACTTTAATAATGAAATTCTATTGGCTTTAGTGATTTCAAATCATTTTCATTGAACTACTGAGGGAACATGAAAGTCTCTTAGTTTAGCTACTTTAGAATAGTGTTTAGGTTCTAAGATGTAAGTTTTTACATGCTTCTTCCCCTTGGTGCCCAGATTGATGGTATCCTAACCTTTAATTAGTTCATGGATTTACTTGTCTTCCTGTCCTGTAAACATCAATTCTGTAACACTGGCAATCTTAGAATAAAATCAAGATTGCTATATCTTTCATCTTATCAGGGAAGCAAGATTAGGTGATTGTTTAAAACTTTTAAAATTCTGCTAGCTCAGAAGTAATAAGGATTTTTTCCTCACTCTGACTTTGACCTAGACTCATTGTATGTAAATAGGAATCATTTCAAATTCCTAGTTCACAGCCTTTGTTCGGTAGCATACTTGTCTCACAAGGACATGATGAGGAATAATCAGTAGGGTAATAGACATAAAAGGAACTGGAAAGCAATGGAAAAACTGTATTCTGTAGGCCTCCGAACATTTATAGACGATAACTTTATATTGGTGTATGTTTTGGCAGTGTATTCCAAGAAACAAGAAACACTAACATTAAACCACCTTGAGCCCAATGCAAATCCTGTGAGGAAACCATGCTGTCATTTTTTAAAGAACCAATCAAGAATCAAGAGACTTTTTGTTTCTGTCCAGTTTTGCCATTCAAACCATGACTTGGGTAAATGACTCAACTATATAGTGGGCATATTGGTATCTGTATCAGATATCTGTTGTTCCAGAGAAACAGAACCAATGAGATGCATATACAGAATGAAATTTGTTACAAAGGATTGGCTCACATGATTTTACAGGTTGGCAAGTCCATTAACCCACAGAGCAGTCTAGTCTGGAAACCCAATGTTTCACTTTTAGCCTGGAGGCTGGCTGCTATAGGACCAGAAAGAGGGAGTGTTGCAGATCAAGTTCAATAGTGGACTGCAGAATTCTCTTTTGCTTCTGGAGAGGTTAGATTTTTGTTGTGTTTAACCTTTGTCTGATGAGATGAAGTTCATCTCATGTGTAGGAGATCTGTTTTATTCCAACCACACCAATTTAAATGCTAATCTCCCCAAAATACCCTCATAGAAATTTCCAGAATGATGTTTGACCAAATATCTGGGTATCTTGTCAGCCAGATTGACACCAAAAATAACCATCAAACTATCTAAGGAATTTTTAGCTCCAATACTCTGTCGTTTTTATCTGGTACAGAATCAATTAGTTATAGACCAAGGTCAGTCATTGTCTTAAGCAACAGGCATTCATTCATTCATCCAGCAAGGTTTTGCTGAGCATAGAGGATTTGAATTTTATTCTCAGAGCAGTAGTCATTACAAGGTTTTAAACTGATTAGCATTTTAACATACCATTTTGCTGCAGTGTGGAAAATGGCTCTGAGCAAAACAAACATAGTTACTAGTAAGGATATCAGCCAGGTACTAGTGGCTCAGACCTGTAATTCTAGCTATTTAAACTTGAGGATCCTTAGACCTGAGGATCACAGTTCAAAGCCAGCCTGAGCAGCAAAGTCCCTGTGAGACTTTTATTTCCAATTAAGTACTCGCAAATCAGGGGTGACACTATAGCTCAGAGTGGTAAACCCTAGCCTTGAGCAAACAAAAGTTCAGGGATAAAGCCTAGGCCCTGAGTTCAAGCCCCACAATTGACATAAAGAAAAAAAAGGATACCAATTCAGGGGTTCTTAACAGGCAAAGACTTCATAGCTCAGGCTGGATTAATGGTAGGGGTAGAAGAGATGATATCTTTACAAAAGTTATAAACAACTTGCTAGCAGTTTATCAAAAACATATATCCAAGCCAGGCATGGTGGCTCAAGCCTGTAATTCTAGCTGCTTGGGAGGTAGAGATCAGGAGATTGTGGATTGAAGTCAACTGAGATATAAAAGATCACCAGACTTCATCTCAATCATTGGCTGGGTACAATGGCTCACACTTGTTACTGCACCTGTAGGTTAAGTATTGTGGTATGTCCTGTCATCCCTAGAAGCTCATGTAGAAGTTTTCTAGTTCAGTTCAATCTGGCCTTAAAGCCAGACACTACCTTGAAAAAGCAAAAGCAGAGTACCCAGTATACAAGCTGAGTTCATGCTTCAGCACCACCAAATGAAATAAAAAAACAAAAAACAAAAACAAAAACAGAAAAATAAATCCCATGTCCAAAAGCAAGGTTATAGAACTTCAAGGATTCATAATGTTTGGTCCCTAGTTAAGAACTTACTATTTGCATTTGTTACTCTCAGAAAATTTTAGAAGTTAATAGAAATCACTGCAAAGGGCTCTCCACATCAGCTTAAGAGAATCAATATGAAATTTTAAAGTATCAACCTTAGCTCATCATTTCCTAGTTGTGAATCTGTGAGAAATGGAAAGGGCATTGGAAACAGGCTCATTTGGTTATGGTGGTCTGTTCCATGTTTGCTGAAGGAGAAGTACAGCCAACAAAAGGTGATCACAAAGCTACTTCATACCCATTTTCAGAAAAAGGATGTAAGATTGTAAGCCTTCTCGCCCTACCCATGGAGAGTGTCATGTCTTACTGTAGGAAGGTAACACAGACTGGTAACCATCCATACATTTTCTGTCTGCCCTTGTTGGTGGTGTTTTATCCACAGTGTACTTGATGTCTCATCTGATCCACATGCCTTTTTTAATCTTCTTTCATCTTCCAGGCTTGACCCTTACTTAAGATCATCTGGGAAGTTTGTATACCTTGATTCTTTTCTCCCCTTCAACTTTATCTCCCTTTTAGGATTTGTTACCTCTTTTTTCAAGACATTATCACTTGGTATTTTGTAATATGCATGTGTTTATCATTTTACCTCCTTCAGTGGATTTTGGTGACTTGGGAACAGAACATACTGATCTTAATGTCTTCATTAACTAATTAAAACATTTATTGAATGCATACTAGGTACCAATGTTATGCTTTAAAATTGCATATGGTATAAATTCCATGATTGTAAAGATCATATGTCTTGGATGAAAAGTATTAATGAGCTATCCATAAACAAATGGTATGTAAAGCATTTAATGTGGAATTCTCTCAGACTTCAAGAATAATTCCACTAAATAATAATACAGTAAATCAAATTCTTAAAACTTTCTGAATAAAATTGTGCTTTACATCAGGAGCTAGAGGTGATCTTGTGTTTTTAACAAGAATTCTGTAGTCACTTGGTAATTTTACATTCTCTATGTTTTTTGAAGGAGGAGATTAAACACGATCTTTCTCATTTCTAGGGACCATAATTTTAACTACTTGGAGTTTCGACTTTGGATTGGTCTCTGGTCAGCCTTCCTGTGTCTCATTTTGGTTGCCACCGATGCCAGCTTCTTGGTCCAGTACTTCACTCGTTTCACAGAAGAGGGCTTCTCTTCTCTAATTAGCTTCATCTTTATCTATGATGCATTTAAGAAGATGATCAAGCTAGCAGATTACTACCCTATCAATTCCGACTTTAAAGTGGGCTATAATACTCACTTTTCCTGTGCCTGTATGCCACCTGACCCAGGTGAGAACGACTTACTACTTGCATTTACCCAATATTTGGAGAAAGATAGAAGTTCTGTGCTTGCAGTTTTCAATGTGATGTAATGGTCCTCTGAAGGTGTTTTATTTTATTTTCTCTGAGCAATATCTTACTGACTATGAAGTCTGAGCTATCTTTTGCTAGTGATTTAATCAGGAATTGAATCACTCGGGAACATAAATATAAGCAGCTCAATGCTTTAAAATTACCTCAAACTGCAGTGTTTACCATGGACTATTGTGTACATTGTTCTCCATTTTATGTGGTACATGAGGGGATCCAGGTATATAGTAACAGGTGTATAGACCAGATAAATATAATTATCTCATATTTTACTGCTATTTTTATTGGCATAGGAATCTCTTAGGTAAACTTTGAATTGGTTATTTTAAGCTCAATGAAAGAAATTAAGAAGATACTTATTTTATATAATTTAAATCATTAAATTAGAAAAAGAAATTCAGAAAAGACTCATCTACTGGTAAAGTCGGGCTTTATAGTTAACTCTACTAAATAATAGAAAGAAATGAAAAGAAAAAAAGAAACCTGAGAAAGGAGAGAAAGAGAGACAAAGATGAAGAGAGAGTTAGAGACTGAGCAGGGAGATGAAAGAGGGCATAAAAAGAGCATGTTGTGTTATGTTGTGG
Organism: Dipodomys merriami; assembly: GCF_024711535.1. Classification (NCBI taxonomy): domain Eukaryota; kingdom Metazoa; phylum Chordata; class Mammalia; order Rodentia; family Heteromyidae; genus Dipodomys; species Dipodomys merriami. Next base: position 23,814,873 of record NW_027206512.1, on the reverse strand, counting down.
CAGCATATTTCTATTTTACAGTCACAAAAGACATTAAAGTAATTTCTGGATGAGGAATGTTCTTCTATACATCCTAACAATTTAACATTAGTCTTGCCAAACCTAAGACAAGATCAGAAATTTTTCATAAAAGCAGTATTCAGCTTGACCTTTGAAATATTGTCATGGAATACTTTATCATCAGTTTATCATCTGAGACTTTTGGACAAGGGTTTGACTTCAAGAAAAGTTGCTTTAGTGGTATAGTGGAATGAGGGGTTATATTGGACAATCAAATGACAATTATGTAATTAGCTACCTGTCAATTTCCCTTAAAGTAAAAATTGATTCATGGTCACACTTTTTGAGTAAAGCTCCATGGACCAGAAGTCCAGCAGTATTCTGAGGGTTGTATAACACAAATATGAACACATTTACATTGTATCTACTTTCCTTGTGGATTCTGAGGGGAAACCTTGTCATATTTACAGTAAAAGAAATATAGGGCTTGGAAGGTGACTCAGTGGTAGAGTGCTTGCCTTGCATGCATGAGGCCCCAGCACCACATAAGCAGAAAAAAGCCAGAACTGGCACTGTGGCTCAAATAGTAGAGTGCTAGCCTTGAGCTGAAGAGCTAAGGGACAGCGCCCAAGCCAAGTTCAGGTCCCGTGACCAAAAAATAAAAAAATTTAAAAATTAAAGAAAAATACAGACAGTGACTGGATGCAAAAATAAATGCTTATGAATGTAAAAGACAAATAAAATGCTATGAAGAGTTGTCCTGTTTGTGGGAGGCTAGTTAACATGAATCTCCAGAAATGCTGGTGGCACAACCTATTCTTCTCTGTCCCCTGAGTGGGCAACAGAGCTGCACTGAGCGATCAGAGCTAGTGATGACAAGATAGAGCATCTTGGACTTCATGCTTACAGTTTCTTTCATCTGGTCTAAGGAAAATCAATACACATTAGAATCAAACCCAAGCTTAAAAGCAAAACAGAGGTACAAAGTGGAAATTTAAAGATTTAGGCAAACATGTGCACTGGAGAGATGTAATAGGCTAGTGCACATTCTAAGATATGTATTGACTTGAGGTATTTCATTATTTATTTATGTATTTGTTTATTTCCAACTAACTCTCTCTTGTTTCTATCTCTTGGAGTTCATTTCATAGAATATTATTTTTATGATCACCTGCACATAGCTATTGAGCCTTAGGTATTTTATAATTTATAAAGTGCTTTGAAGAGAATAAGCATGCAATTATGACAGACAGTATTATTAGAATCAATTAAATATACTACCCCAATGAAATACAACTATGAGGAGTTGTTCCTGCAAGAGAAGAAGATAAAATCCATGCAGCCGGGCTGGGAAGGTGGCTCAGTGGTAGAGCGCTTGCCTTGCATGCTCGAGGCCCTGGGTTCGATTCCTCAGCACCACATAAACAAAAAGAAAAAAGCCGGAAAGTGGCGCTATGGCTCAAGTGGTAGAGCGCTAGCCTTGAGCTGAAGAGCTGAGGGACAGCGTCCAGGCCCAGAGTTCAGGCCCCACGACCGGACCCAAAAAAAAAAAAAAAAAAAAATCCATGCAGCCATTCACCCTGTATCCTCAAGGAAATCCCAATATTGAAATTATTGGATTTACATGCCTACTTAACATTCCTTTTGAGTTGCTTATTTATATTTATACAGACTATTTTAATTAACACTTACTAATAATAAATATTATATAATTTATTACCAGACATTATTTATTAACAAATGTTGTTTGCTATTATTTTAAGTAATTAATTTTAGTTATAATTTTTCAGAACTTAATAAAAGTTGTATAAGGGGGTTAACATGTCCATCTAAGTGTCCAGTGCTTCTTTATTGGTCATTTCTGTTATGCTCTCCCAACCCATCTCTTCTCTCGTCCCAGACTCATTTCACATTTCTGACCTTCTTAATCACATTATATGTCTTGCTTATTCTTGCTGTATTTGTATCTTGTTTCCTTTTACATTAATCCACCCCCTCCTACTATAAATATTTATATGATTATTTATTCATGAAATGTTCCTTATACTGAATTATTAGGCAGGATGCGTAATTAACTACCAAGGTTTTCTACCTCTCAACTGTGTTCTTTGAGGTGTTCATAAAGCCGGATGAGAGTTTTGTCAGCACACCTGTGATACACAAAAAGGTATACATAGTGTTGCTCCCGTCCCTACCAGAGACTAATGGAAACTTCCATTCATCCTTTTAATTGGATACAGGCAGAAAAGGAAATGTGAAACCAAAGAAGACATACCAAATGTGCTCATGTAATTTTTCTTCTGGGACGGATCTTTGTATTTGAGAAGTGATTACACCAGTTTGAACCATGAATGAGAAGTGCAGGCTTTCCCTTTGACCAGATTTCTCCAGGTTGTTTAGAAAGTCTATGGTAAATGACTTGAGAGTGCACTCAGAAGCACTAGCGTTCCTCTTCCCCCTGGATAGCACCAGCTGGGCGTTAAAGTAGACTTTGAAGTCAGAAATCTTCTATTGAAGTTCTGGGTTGGCTCTTGCCAAATATGACTTGGGCAAGTTCCTTTCTTCTACTCAGATAGTTTTGCTTCACTTTCCTTGTGTTGCTTGTTAATTATTTGGGGGAGAGAGTGGACATTTAAAAGCCTAATTAGTATCTTGCCCTTAGAAAGTTTCTTAAAAAGTCAGAATTTTTTTTTAAACCTGTTTAGGGTCCAGACTTGAACAGTGCTTAATCACTCATTTCACAGCAAATTACTTGATCTACTTATTAGAATAAATATCCAAAGAGTAACCCCTACTTTACTTCTTTTTTATATCCTTTATGAAGTCAGAGTTATTATGACTTTTTAAAAATGGCTTGGAATTAAAAATCAAAAGAAAAAAAACCCTTTTAAGGGCTGCAATTAAAAGATTAAATTGACTGAGGCATCGTTTGCAGGAGAGAGAAAAGTGAAAAAGAGCAAATTTTTCACTCAGTGTCTGTTAGCTGCCAAACAAGTTCACATATTCTATGTTGTGTAATATTTACAGCAACCTGGAAGAGGAGATACTATATTACTAATGGAATTCAAAGATTTTGAAACCTAGCAATAAATTAATCAATTCAGTTCATGTGTACACTTCTACTTGGTGTCAGATGTGAAATCACACTCAGAAGTACATGTTGGTTATGCTTTATCACACCAGCAAATATCTACACCGAAATATTAGTAATGAATTGGGACATGATGAGCTTTTCTTCAACTGGACATTTTTGCTCTCATTTTGGGGTTTTGAACTGGGTTATTTTCTCTTACACACTTCTGCTGTGAAGCTATCAAGGCAGGGTGGGAAGTAGACAATCTTTGCCTCTGCATTCAGTAATAGTTCTCACATTTCTTTTTTTTTTTTTTTTTTATTCTTTTTTTTTTGCCAGTCGTGGGGCCCGAACTCTGGGCCTGGGCACTGTCCCTCAGCTCTTCAGCTCAAGGCTAGTGCTCTACCACTTGAGCCACAGCGCCACTTCCAGCTTTTTTCTGCTTATGTGGTGCTGAGGAATTGAACCCAGGGCCTCATGCATGCAAGGCAAGCACTCTACCACTGAGCCACCTTCCCAGCCCCCCTCACATTTCTAAGATAAAAGGATTTTGGTGTTAAAACCATCATGCCATGGTTTTTGAATACTAGACATTCATAGAAAAGCCATGAATGTCAAACTTCCTGGCTAATTTTCTTCTTGGTTTTGGTGTAAAGCTAGACAGATGACTTGGGAACCAAGAATAATTAGTGTAAAAAGGGAGATAAGGTGCATTAAGAAATGGGAAATAAATGAGAATAGGTTTCATGAAAGACAAAATATATTGTGGGTGAAGAGCTTTCTTGATGATTAGTGACCTCGGCTTTTATTTCTATAAAATCACATCTCAGTTGTCAGGATCACGGCTCCATCTGGGATGGTTGCTGGTTCATTGTTACATACTGTTCCAGTGTTCAAAAACAAGTCATCCATGCCAGCTTAAATATTATTGACTCATTGATTGAATTATTATACTAAGAGTGCATGTTGTGATGAAAGGAAGTCTTTTGTTGTTTTTAGAATATTTACTTGAGCTGTGCATGGAACTGCATTACTCCTTCCCTTGCATTTTTTTTTAAATTCTTTTTTTTATTGTGAGTATACCATACAGAGGAGTTACAATTACATGGACAAGATAACGAGTACATTTCTTATCAAGCATTGTTGCCTCCTTTTTGTTTCTCCTTCCCATCCCTTCCCATACTCTCCCCCCTTCCCCACCTGATCCTCCCCCAACCCCCCACCAAAGTTGTTAAGTTCGTTTTTTGACATAACAACTTGTATATCTCATTGTTGCAATGGGTCCACCTGTATCCCTAGTTAAACAATTTGTTTTTTCCCTTCCCCTCCACAAATTATACCAACATCAAATACAGTGAAAGCATAGGTTATACCGTGGGGGAGGGACATACAAAGCAACAAAGAAATCATCTTATAAATATGTTAGAAATAATTGCATGAAGAGAAACAAAAACAAAAAAAAAACATTTGAATACTTATCTTGGGGTTCATTCCCCTAACATCAACTTATCTGATCTTTCTGCTTGACTCAGACATATACTAGTTATTGCAAATAAGGGAAACCATGGGATAAGTTTCATGTCAAGAAACACCAAACTGATGTAGACAGATTATAACTGAAAGCTGTTAAGGTTATGTTGAACTATAATATTATCCCAAAGTGTTGAATGTATAAAAGAAATATACAATCATTAGTCTGAAAGGGTTTTGTAAAACATGTTATGAAAATGCAGATATCCATTTGCTCTTTTGCAAACCACAAGCAGGTATTACCTCTATGGGTTGGTTTTTTAAAAATCTCTTCTAAAAGTAGCCTTTAAAAGAGTGTGTGTTTTCTAAAGAAATGTTCTGACATTCTAGAATTTTTTTAAGGGAAAGATATTAACTAGGCTTTACCACAAGCTTACCCAAAAAATAAAAAACAAGAAAAGCATGATATTATAGACAAATACAAAATACTCAAAACTAGATTTAAGGGGGAAAAGTTTAAGAGTTTAGTTGGTTATACTTGAGTATTTATTGCAGTTATACTGACTAAACACTACAGAAAGGTTGTAGGCCATACATACTCATGTAAAAAAAGGCTGGAAGTCTGAGAGGCAAGGTATTCAGGTCTTCTAAGAAGATTATAGAATTCATTCAAAAACCTGAATGCTGGATCTCTTGTAAATAGGAAAATGAATATGGACACCCTTTCATCTGTTTATCCTGTCTTCTCTTTTCTCTCCTTCCCTTTGTTTCTTTCTCTTTCACACATCAGCAGAAAGTTACTGGAGATCTGTTTCATTACTTTTTAAGAATTGTGCTATTTGCAATGAAGTAGAATATATGCATTCAAGTTGATGTTTCTTATAAGACATTGTCACTTAAATATTACTAGTTATAACTGAATGAACAGGAATCCAACTTTCATTTGACCTAGACTTTAGAAATAAGTTCCAACTCCAGTATTATTGTTAATTTGCGTAATGTGTAAAGGTTGTGGTGATTCAATGCTTAAGGGTACATTAATATTTTAGGAATCATCAAAATAAATTTTCTGACCAGGTGTTGGTCTTCTATCTGGAAGAGAAAGCCTTGCTAAAAATGTTAAATTATAAACGCAAGAAAAATAGCCTTAGGGTATAGACACTGTATTGTTCATAGAAGGGATATATTTTATTGATTTGTGGCTGACTGTTGCAGGGGGAACATGCTTAATAATAGATGAGTGGTTAAGAGGACTAAATCCTGTCTCAGGCACCGAGTGTGTCACTGTATGATTTCTGTAAAAGGTAGCCTTTCCCTTGGCTGTAGGAACAGGCTAAGCGATTGGAAATAGCCATGGCTTCTATTTTATACCTCTACTCCCAGCATGAGGAGGCTTCCCAGTGATCCCAGATGATTGTCATGACAGTATAATTTCAATATCATTTCTCATTGTAGAGCTTTTTGATTAGCCTTATATGATGCACCTATAGGTTATAACCACTAAAAAGGAGTGAATTACCAGTTTGTGTCACCTCAGGTCAAATAGGATGGTCATTATGTGTTGCAGAATTAGAAAGCTCATGAAAAGGAAAAGAGGAAGTAAAACATAATCCTATTTTTCTTCCATGAACTGTGTATCACGGTACATAAATTTCACTTTTATTGTATGCAATTCTCTTGCTATGAAGTAGGTTTAAATAACAGAATCATGGTAAAACCAATAAGAAAAAATTCTGGTAGAGCATCCTTGAAGCTGGCATTTGTGAAAGTCTTTCACCAGCATAATAGATATTCTGTTGCTCATGCTTATGTGGTATTTGGAGAAAAACATCAATATTTGAAATACCCATTATTTTAGTTTCTTTTTATGGTCCTCACATATATTTTAACTTTCTACATAATGTTTGTAGAAATCAGGAAAGGGGAAACAGTGAATCTGGATTATCTCCACACCCAAACTTGTGAGGAATAGAGCTTAAAAATAGCCTACATGAACTCAGGCCTGTAACCTATATACTAATAATGGCTTATTATATATAGCTCCTGCCTATAATTCTAGCTAATTAGGAGGTTGAGATCTGAAGATCATAGTTTGAAGCCAGCCCAGGCAGACAAATCCACCAGACTCTTGTCTCCACTTAAGCAGCAAAAATCCAAAAAATGAATAGAGTGCCAGTCTTTAGTTAAAAAAGGCAAGCCAGAGCATGAGGCCCTAAATTCAAGCAGATTAGGCAGATACAGACAGACAGACAGACAGACAGACACACACACACACACACACACACAAATATTCTACTGGAATGTGCCTAGTCATAGAACATCTCAAGCACTATTCTTGGTAAAAAAAAAATACTTTTGAAACAAAGAAAACAACAAAAAAAAGTGAATAAAAACTTGTTAGTTATGACTGAAAGAGTATCACCTAATTCCTTACTTTGCCCAGAGTTCTGCTGGTTCAAAAGCCATTTTGAATGTCAAGGTATAGTGAGAATAAAGAGGACGAATGAATAAAGAGGCTGCTGATATTCTGTATGCAGACGGGATGCCAGTATTGAGAGGGTGATGTCCCCCTCTGTTGTCCGCAGCCAAAGCCATACTTTATCTCCTGTTCTTTCTGTCAGTTTCTCCCTAAACAGAAAGGAGGAAAGGCCAGCTTAAAGTGGAAAAGTCACAGATACACTTTAAAATTCTAATACTGACAAAATGCATTTCTTTATTCCAGAGTAACAGTGAAAAGTTTGATACACGGGGTGGCAGGAGAGGAAGGGGACAAGAAGTGAAAATCCAAATAAGGGAAACTGATCTATCTGTGGAAACTCTTGAGATCACATATAAGATACAGATTGTCCTGGTGATTATTGGCTAAATCTAAATTAGCCAAATTCTTGGAGCAAAGAATATCTCTTTGTCATAAGCCATGGTGTTGGACAGACAGTGAAGACAAGAGTGCAGTGTTTTGGCTTTTCCATTTGACCTTTCCGGTATCTTAATTAAGGATATTGCAGATTCTATACAAATGGATCCTTCAGCAGATGGTTGCCAATGTATTTGCATAGTATATGTCTAGATTCCAAATGGTGACCAATACCTTTTGTAGCCAGAGCTTCCAGTTGTAATTGATCATTTTCTTATCAGTGAGCCTAAAGAAATTTAGTTTTAATCTCATTTATGGACTCTGCTATACCCTGCCAATGGATGTTTATGGAAATGCTTTTTTATTATATTTATTCTAGTCTTTGGTTTGAAGTAGCTGCTTATTAAAGTAAGTAGATAAAGTATAATTATAACTTGTTCCTGTCATTTAGAGGCTTGTCATGTGGGATTTTTGAGAGTCATTCTTTAGCAGTTTGTCTTGGGGGAAACTGAAAAGATAAAAACATTTAAAAGAGCAGAGTTAATGTGTCTTCAAACCTGAGAGAAATTACTAACAGTACTGGAAATTATTTTAGTGTACTGCTGGTCCTTATTATCTATTATTCATTTCATAAGGAAAGAACTTTTAATATCTCCCTGCTACACATATTTTTTTTAGCCCTTCCTTTTAATGCAGAAAAGTGTGTTGCAAGGAGACCTTTCATGTCTTTTGGCAGGACCTAGCTCATGAAATTATATTAAACAGCAACAAAAAACAAACAAAAACAGGAGCAATTTCCCAGATGCAGCTTAAACAGAGCCTGAGATTTCACATACGTTGTTTCTTTTCAAAAGCTCAGACAGATCAGACATCTTATCTTATGGTGAAGAGTCACATCTTCTACACTGGCGACTACTATCTCACCTTGAATTCTGTGGCCACAGAAACCAACTTGATTTTGTTGATTAGAAATGCTGCATAGGGGAAGGAAAATAATTCTGAATGATATCTCAGTGCCAACTCTGCTTTGAATGAACTCTGTTAAGCTAGGGAAGGCACTGTTGCTCTTTCTTCAGAGTCCTGTCCTGTGCCCCAGAGTGTTTTAAAATGAACAAATAATGTATGAAAATTTATTTAAATTTTTAGAACAAGATAATAATCAAAACTTAAGCTCTGTTTGTAATTTACCAACGTCTTCCTTGTAGGGAATGGATTTTTGTTTCATTGTACCAGTGTTCTTTATCTTAATTCTATGATATGTAATAAAATAGAAAAATAGAAAAAAAAACTATACTGGCATCAGCTACATTTAGGTTAACAGTTTCATAATTCAGAGCCTTTGGTGGTCAGAATGGATTCTGAGAATTGAGAAGAACTAACACCCAAGATAAACATTTTCTCTTTTGTTTGTTTCTTTTTCTTTTCTTTGTTTCTTATTTTGAGGGCTTTTTAGGCTATCATTCATTTTCATCTGGAAGCACCCCTTTCCTCGCTTTCTTTATTGATAGCAAATATTTTTTTTGAGTTTCTGTGAGTATAGATGGAGAGTACATGGGTTTTAGGGAAAGCAGTAACTAAGACATTCCTTTTCTCTTCCTCTCTGATGGATTTCACATTCTAAATTCCAACTATCAAATAAACTCATGTGTTTCCTTTTAAAGTTTACATAGGCAGGATCTGAAGCATGGCAAGCTAAAATGACAGAATAGGCCTTGATAGGAGGAGGTAGAAACCAAATAATAATTTGCAGTTAAACTGTTAAATGAGCTATGTGGTTCTGAGACAAAAATCTGACAGGTGTTACTTCCTATTTCCATAAATTTCAGGATATTCTCTTCATGCAACAGCTTACTTTCTAATATGTCCAGCTTCCCAACAAAGGAAAGGGGTTTATCTGATGAAGTAAAGTATTTTAATAAAATATTATCTTTTGCTGTTTAGACCCATAAAAATTTAAGAGGAACTAATGGAGCAAGGCATGTCACAGTTACATTAGAGGGCAGACTGAGCAAAAAGTTGACAGGATCTTATCTCAATAGTAAAAGCTGTTCATGGTGACATGGGCCTGTTATTTCTAGCTACAAGGGAAACATACATAGAATGATGCTCAGGAAGCCTGGGGTAACGAAGGAGCCATATTCCAGAAAATAACAAGTGCAAAAAGGGGGTAGTGGTGTGACCCAAGCGGTAGAGTACCTTCTTTAACAAGCATAGAGCTCTGAGTTCAAACCCCAACAAACAAAAAGAATGAAATATATCCCAAGGGAAGGTCAGTTTAATAAATAAAGCCTGTAAAGGTCATTTTAAGCCTACATAGGATACCACATTGTATAAGAAAAATTTTGAAAAGTTAAATATTATGACCCATTATATTTACATTCTTTATTTAGAACTTTTTTGCTTTTGCACATTATGCATTCGCTAACGATTATGTAGTGAAGTTCCGATTGGCGCTATTCTGGGGTAAATGAGACCAGTGATCAGCTTAATGATTAGCAGCCATTCCTCCTATTAGCCAAAAAATATATATTTTAGTAATGGGATTGTTCCATGTCTTTTTCTCTTGGAAAAATGAAAATAAATTACAATAACACCTCTTTAAATGTTTGCCATTGTTTCTCACTAGAACACAATGGATGTATTTAAATATTTGGTTATCTTACCTAGGTGAAAGATAAATACAGTAGAGTGCTATAATACTAAGTATACTAAATAATGTATAATAAGTAATATACAATCAGTACAATATTAATAATTATAAGTATAATAAATATGATAAGTACAGTGAATAAAAGCAATAAATAAATAAAATTTCATTACACACTTAAGTTGTCATTGAAGACATTTTTAGTGCTTGTTCCTCTTTTTTAGGTTATTGTTGTTATTAGATAACCTAATGATGCATTTATATTGTCTCTATTTCTATAGTCATGCATTGTGCTTTTCTTACAGTTAATGTCTCAATATCTAATGATACCACACTGGCCCCAGAGGATTTGCCAACTGTTTCTTCTACTGATATGGTAAGTTACTTAATAATTCAATCTACCTTTAGGCTACAATGTTTGATAGAAATGTACTCATTATCTTGCCCATGTAATTGTAACCCCTCTGTACAGTATTTTCACAATTAAAAAATAATAATTCAATCTACCTTTATACTGACTTCAAACTGTCCACCTTATTTGCAATAATATTTCAGAATGTGATATCTACCATCCAGCAATCCTGACATGAATACCTATTTAATTATCATTGATAGAGGAGGAAAAGAAAATAACACTTTTCTTTGCCCTTATTAGTTCCCTCTCTGCCCCATTTGAAAAACTGGAAGCCAATATTTGCTTTTGTATAGTACTTTTCATAGATTCATAAGAATTTAACTCTAATACCCCATTCATTGTGACCTTGAAATACTTTCACAAAGGAAATGAAAGTTGTGGAAAAATGAGAAGCTAGTAGCCTCATTTCCAACACGGTTAAAAATTGTTCTGAATAACCAAATGGTTCTGTGTTCTCTTCACTGAGGGTAACTGTAGCAAGACATTTCCCCTTGTCACTTAGAAAGGTCCATGCCTCAATCACATGATATTCTTTCCCATGGCTTGTAACCAAGGATCTTTAAGGGACTGGAACAAAGCCTTAAAAATGAGCTGTTTGCATGGAAGGTCATGCAGTAGAAGGAGACTTTTGTATTGGATAAAAAGAGGAAAGTGCTGCTTCAGGCTTCTAATTGTGTTCCTTCTATGCTGAATATGGAATCTTACCAAAGAATATCAATCTCAGTTTTATAAAGACAGAGAGCATAATACCTTATTGGTTGAGTGCCCATCTCTCAGGAGACTAGAACACTTGGGCAGATATTATGTAGTGAGTGCCCACAGCATCTTTTCTGAAGATGATTTGTATCCTTCCTGGCCAGCTCTTATATGATCCTGTTTCTCTCATTTTTCATATTCTGTAGCTTCTTTGACTTCTTTCTTTACAATTAACTTTTCTCTAACTTTGTTCAAACCTTACCTGTCTCATCAAGTTTGATATTATGTATGTCTCATCATATTTGATGTTATGTATGTGGGTGAAAGAGTATGTATGTATGATACAGAGAAGAGTTCAGTTTTCAATCTTTTAGCCAATCAACCTATTGTCAAGGGCTTACCTAGAAAACAGGAAAATTCTTTCTTCTAAGACTATTTAACCTAAATTCTTTTTCATGGTCAAAAAGAAATTAATAAGATATATAAGTTTACTTGTAATAAAGATTAAAGCACATTTTCAGTGCCTTAAAAAGACATTGCTTAGCTGGGCACTGGTGGCTCATGCCTGTAATCCTAGCTACTCAGGAGGCTGAGATCTGAGGATTGCAGTTCAAAGCCAGCCAGGCAGGAATGACCATGAGACTCTTATCTCCAATTTACCACCTGAAAACCAGAAGTGGTGCTGTGGCTCTAGTGGTAGAGCTCTTGCCTTGCGCTAAGAGCTCAGAGACAGTGCCCAGGCCCAGAGTTCATGCCCCATGATGGATTAAAAAAAAAAAAGACATTGTTTTCAGCTGGGCACCAGTGGTTCATGCCTGTAATCATAGTTACTCCAGAGGCTGAGATCTCAGGATGTCAGTTCAAAGCCAGCCTGGGCAAGAAAGTCTGTGAGCCTCTTATCTCCAATAAAAAGCTGGAAGTGGAGCTGTGGCTTAAGTGATAGAGTGTTAACCATGAGCTAAAAAGCTCTGGGATAGCTCCCAAGCCTTGGCACAAAGAAAAAAAAGGCATTGTTTCCTTACTAAATTCTTTTCATAACTAATCAAGGAAGACTTTTTAAATTAATGAATTTGTAAGCCTTGTCTTTGGACAAGTCCCAGAGAAGTCCTGTAGTTGATAATTACAATAAGATGGCAGTAAGATTCAAATGGATTCCATTCAAATGGAAGGTGTGGTTGGCTTCTAGAAAGACTATGACAGAGGAACTAGAGATGTAGTGGTGATCACAGTTTGTCTACCATTTCGAGGGGTTATACTAGAGACCAAGTGTTTTATGCATACTATAAATCTTGATATGTATTCTAGTCAACACCAACTATTTGGCCCAATTATTTCCATCTTATAGAGAAAATCAAGTCCCCAAAGGTAAATATGCTTTCTTGGGACAAGGATTTTAACTAAAGTCTGAGTGGTTCTAAAATATATGTTATTGTAATCCACCATGATGCTCATTGTTTGTAGATTGAAGTTTCTGTACTTTTATTTCCTGTGAGTGCTGTGGCAGGCCTGGCAGGGCCTTCATATGGCTATCACTTTTGCTCTTTACCTAAAATAGTAAAATATTGCTGGGTGCCAGTGGCTTATGCCTGTAATCCCAGCTCCTTAGAAGGCTGAGGTCTGAGAATCAAAGTTCAAAGCCAACTAAGGCAGAAAAATTTGATAGACTCTGTCTCCAATTAAACAGCAAAAAAACCCACAAAAAACAAAAAAACCTAGATTAGATACATACATGGCTCAAATGGTAGAACACTAGCCATGAGCAAGAAAGTCAGGCAAGGACCTGAGTTCAAGCCTGGTACTGATATTTAGGAAAGGAAGTAGGGGAGATGTGTGTGTGTGTGTGTGTGTGTGTGTGTGTGTGTGTGTGTGTGTGTGAGAGAGAGAGAGAGAGAGAGAGAGAGAGAGAGAGAGAGAGAGAGAGAGAGAGAGAGAGAGAGAGAAGGAGAGAAAGAGATCATGAGGGATGATTTTTTTATTCTAGTCTTCATTTCTTCTCTTTTGTTCATATAATACCTTTATGTATACTTTAAATCAAACATGCACAAATATATAATATCCACATAGATAAATATAGGTAAATGATTCCAATATTAGTAGTAAAGGTATAATATGACTTATTGTCATCACTAATAATTACCAGTTAATGGCCAAGCATGCTGGCTCATGCATATAATCCTATGTACTTGGGAGGCAAAGCTGAGGAATATTGAGTTTTGACTCCAGCCCAGGCAAAAAGAAAAGCCCAAGACACTGTCTAAAAAAAGACAATCTAAACTAAAAACAAAAGTGGAGCCCCAAGTGGTAGAATGCTTGAGGTTCTAAATTCAAACCCCAGTACCATCAAGAGAAAATAAAATAAAAACCAAACTAACAAGCATGGAAACCTTATAAGCATCTACTGCATGCCAGACTCAGTCATTAGTTTCCTGAAATTCTCATAGTAAGTAATCTAACAGACCTTTAGATGTTCAGTTTTATAGATGAAACAGAGGCTTAAAAAAGGTAATTGGTCTTCAGGAGGCCATAGCTCTCATCTAGGGTAAAACTGGGATTTAAAGGTAGAGTTTTGTCAATCTAGAATCTACCTTATTTCTACCTTAGAGCTGCATCACAACGTTACATGTAGAAAGACTTACTGAACAGTGAGCTCCTGTGTGAAACTGCCCTATTTCAAATGCAGGATGTCACATAGGCCAAGTTAATAGTCAGGACTATTAGGAGGAGACCTTTCTCTAGGTGTTAGGTACTGTTACCGTTTTTGTTACGTATTAATACTGCATTGTGCCATAACCCAGGTTAATGGAGGAAAGAAACTGAAAGGCATTTACTTTGATGGGCTTCTGAATTCTCTTGGCCTGACTCTGTTGGCCTTTCCCAGGACACACTGTCATCAGACTTAATTTCCTCTTTTCCCTCCCAGCCATAATTAGATTATGAGAGAAGGTGCAGTAAAAGTGACATGCAGCCCCAGGGCTAGAGAACCTCGGTCTCACAAGGCTCTGACAACCTCCTGTCAAAGGAAGGAAAGCCTTCCTCCTTCAGCTTCATTAGCATGAAGACAAGCTTTCTTCTTTCCCATGAAAAGGGTGTGTTTTAGGGAGAAGGACCAGGACAAAGAAGCATGTGAGCATATAGATAGGAGATTAAAACTCTTAAAACTGTGGTACCTCAAGATAAAAAAAATACATTTTTCCAACATTTCTTATTATTGAAACTATTGTATCTTTATTTCTTCTCACCTTTGCAAGTTTTCCCATCATTTTTCATTTGGTATATCCCTTTAACGTACAAACCAAATTCTTTAGAAGATTCCAGAACATTCTGCAATGAGCCACAGCAAATGCACACTGCATTCCAACAATGAACATGACGTTCTCAGAAAGACCAGATTTACAAATCTAATGCCACTCTCTCCTGAGGTGATCGAAAAGATCAGTTAGCAATTGTTTCTCACATCAAATTCCTTGCTATTTGTCTATTAAGTGGAAGCCTCACCTAAAACACACAGTTCTGAGGCCTTCATTGAAATGTTTTGTCAGTTCTGTAGCCCCATGTAACTACCATCCAAACAGGATACAGAACATTTTCATCATCACAGGAAGTCCTAGGGAATGCTCTGTATCTTGTGTTACGCTCCAGCTTTCTTGAGCCTTGGGAGATATTTCTTTTTCTATCTACTCTCTCCCCAGTCATCTGAGGGCAAATTTTCTGATCCTTCCAGAAGTTTCTGAATGCCTCAGAGAGCATTCTCTCAGCTCTGATTCTCTGCCTGCCATCATAAGTAAGTTATTTTCTTGCACTTGGGAGAGGATCAGTATGTCTAAAGGGGATGGATGTCTCCCCTCTCTTCTGTCCAACCTCCAGACTTCCATGCATTATTGATACAGTTGGCAAAGACTGAGCAAGTTTGGTGGGGGTGGGGAGTACAAGCTGCAGGACTCCTCTGAATTCTAATCTATCACCCCAGTCTACACAGTCATGAAAAATGCAGTAGAAAACTGACTTACTTCTCACCTCTTTGTGTCAATAATGCATCTTCTACCAGCTCATGTGTGGGATGAGACAGCCAAGGGACTCTTTTCTGAAGAGTTTGCTGCAGCATTTTAGAGTTCATTTAGATCTCCTTACATCCTCATCTCTGATGAATTTTTGAAATCTATGATTTTCCAGCTTACTCAGATTGCTTTGCTTATTAGGTTGGGAGTGATGATCTACAGATTTCTAAAAAAAGCTAAACAAAAAGCCTTAGGCACAATCAGTTGGTTTTGATATTTTATAGAACAACAATTGTGGTTCAGACATGCTATAGATGATAAGATGTAAGATTATTGCAAATCTAGCTTGCCCATTATGAGAAAACCCTAAATATGTATATCAACAAGTATATAGTATCACTATCAAATGGATTTAAAAGGCATAAATTTTAACAGTCAATACTCAAGGAGAATAATCAAGACCTTTTTTGTTTATTTATTTCTTGCTTTTTATATTATTCAGAGAAACACTCATGTCTACAAAGAGATGCTGTTAATCATAGGAATAGGAACTGTTACAGTCATATAAATTTTACTTGATAATCAGACATGGAAGCAAAAGTGTTTTGATTTGATGCACCTTCAGGGTGATTCTAGGAGTTAACATTCATCTTCAAGGGAAACGGATTGTCATATTAATCTTGTTGTGCATAGCATCTTTGTGATTTTCTCCCATTGAGAAAGTCAAGTGTGAAAAAAATCATTCTGCCCTTAAGTCTCCTTGAAAATACATGTTCCTGTTTTTAAGAGTATTACAGAATGTCAAATGTGCACTAAAATGGGAAAGTGCAATGGACTCTCTTATATACATAATGTAGAAACAGTGATTGTCAACATTTTACCCATTCTGTCTCATACATCTCCCACTTCCAGGGAGGATGCTGTGGGGTTTGAAGTTTCCAAATAAACCCTTCAGTGTTCATTCAGCTTCTAAGAATACAAGAAAATTTATTTTATGTAAGCAGGGCACTTCTTTTGAGAATAAGATCCAGAAAAACGCATTTGAAATCTTTTTTAAAGCAGATTAATCTCAGTGAAGACCCACAGCAAGTTGATTCTGTTTCTTTTTTTTTTTCTTGCTACCCCTCAACCCAAACCTCTTTGGCCCATCTGGCCCACTCAGAACGAGCTTCCCCACTTGGTCAGCAGGAGCAAGCTTTTCATAAAGATTTATTGGTTAAGTGAATGGAGCATCTTGCTTCCCATAGTCTTTGCTTATGATGCCTGTCCAGCTCATCTCCTTTCTCTATGCTAATACATAAAGAAACATAAACCCAAACTTCATCACTTGTTTTCCCTTATCCACTGGTTTTGTTTCTTTCCCAGGTATTCTCCAGTTTTGTCGTCCTGGTACTCCTCTCTTACCAGCTTTTGAATATAAGAGTTCCATAAAACCAGTACAGGGCTTATTTTGTTTTGTCTCTACCCATGAGATAAATTACTCCCTCATCCAATCTTCTAAGCTCCATACCACTTATATACATACTTTTTTTTACAAATTCATATTTATTACAAAGAAAGATACTTAATAAGGTATATTTTATTTAATTAGTATTATATTTATTAATATTTAGTATAATTTCATTACTTATATTACTAATTAATATCTAATCAATCCTATTTTATTTCTGTAAGGAAACATAAATTTGTTACTTAATTTTTACTGTTCCCTCAATGCTTGTATTAATTGATCCATGCAATGAGGTTCTAATGCATTTTCTTGGAAATGGAACCCAAAGCAGTATACATACTAGGCAAGTGGTATGCAACAGGGATATATTATTTTGTTTTCTTCTTCCTTTGTTTGTTTTTTATTTTGGCGTTGAGATAGCATCTCCCCAACTTTGCCCCGGCTCACCTCCCATTCATGATCCTTCTGCCCGAACCTCTCAAGGAAATGAGATTATATGGACGTCCACCCCCACACCCAGTTTCCAGTGCCTTTTCTGTGTTCATTGTTAACGTTTTAAAATTTCCCAGAAGATATTGTTATGAAAAACATATTTGATTTTGGTACCCTGGTATTGTATATGCGTTTATTTGAATTATGGAAGGAACAACAGCATGGTGAGACAGAGGACAAGGTGGAAACAGTGTTACAGTGATACTCACAAGACAATATGTTGGCAATGATCTGTACAATGTGGGGATGGGGAGGTATGGGGAGGGAAAGGCAGAGAAAAATGAGGGAAGGGTAACAAGTTTGACAAAGTACTTCTTACCTGATGTAACTATAACACCTCTGTATATCACCTTTACAATAAAATTAAAAAAATTGTTCAATATCTGTCTAAAATTCAAATGTAAGTGACCCATTATTTGTTAACTATCACAATCTATTTTTTTCAGTTTTTTTTTATGGTCAAGGTGATGTACAGAGGGGTTACAGTTACATAAGTAAGGTAATGAGTTCATTTCTTATCAGTGTTGGCCCTCCCTCATTTTCTTCCACTTTGAACAATTTTTTTAGTAAAACCATGTCCTAAATATTTCAGAGGATATGTTCATACTAAAAAAAGTACTCATTATTTATCTAAAATTTAAATATAACTGGGCATCCTGTATTATATCTGATCATTGTAAATTGAAAGATTAATTTTATTCTCCAGATGAAAAGGGTAGATTATTTGATATGTTTCTTCTTTTGAAATCAGGTCCTGGGAGCTATGCTGAGCTTTGTGTGCTCAAGGCTAGCACTCTACTACTGAGTCACAGTTCTATTTCCAGCTTTTTTGGTAGTTAATTTGAGATGCATCTCATGGACATTCCTGCCTGGCCTAACTTTGAACCGTGATCCTGGCTCTTTGAACCATGATCTTCAGATCTCAGCCTCGTAAATTATAGCCATGAAATACTGGCTCATGGTCACATTTTCTTTTTTGAATATGTCTAATATCCCAGACCTGTGTGATATATGATTTCGTTTACTCAATTAACCAAGATTCCTTTGGTGTCTTCTGAATTACAAACTGACCTCTACTCTTTTTGTTCTTTAGTTGTTTTTTTTGTTGTTTGTTTGTTTGTTTTCTTGTCAGTTGTGGGGCTTGAACTCTGTGCCTGGACACTGTCCCTCAGCTCTTCAGCTCAAGACTAGTGTTCTACCACTTGAGCCACAGCGCCACTTCCAGTTTTCTGGTGGTTAATTAGAGATAAGATTCTCATGGACTTTCCTGCCTGGGCTGGCTTTGCACCATGATCCTCAGATCTCAGCCTCCTGAGTAGCTAGGATTACAGGCCTGAGCTACCAGCACCCAGCTTCTTTAGTATTTTTTAGTGATATGTAGTACCATTGGTCTTCAGGAACTGTAGCTTTTACCCTAAGTCCAAAATTACTAAGTATCTGTCCTGCTCCATTCTTGTTTTCTCACCACTGCCTTTACCTTTTCATCTTCAGAAACACCTCCTAAGCCTTCATTATCCCTGAGAAACTTGCTTTGACGTTGCCATGCCCTTGTATTCTAGCCTCTTCTTTGAGACTGTATTTCTTGAAAAAATATAGAAAGTTTGTGGTCACTGTTGCAAATTTTACTCCCACTCATTTCTCAGCTCACTGTACTCCTTTTACCTATCACTCTATGACTTTCATAATCTTTTGTGGTATCATTGCTTGCATTTGTGGATACACTGAATGTTTTAGACACTTTTATTTTCCCTTTGTAGCTATGCTAAATCTTATTACTCTGTGAACTTCTCTTTGCAAAGGAGTCCTAAGTAAACATTTACAAACTTTTCATTTCTCATAGAAATAAGTCTCCTGACCAATTAAACATCTTTCTAGACCCTATCCAAATTCATAACATGAAACTTTATGAGAACTGTAGTATAATTGCCTTAGAAAGTTATAAGCATCCTGAAAAAAAGAGATAAAGCACTAGGAGGGCTATTAGCTCAGGTCGCCAGAACTTCTGAAGATATATACCCATTTGTCTTGTTCTTTAAGTTCTGACCTGGCCATTTTCACACAATTGATAGAATGCTGAATAAGAAATAAGGATTAACACTCTAGAGAAATGAGTCACCTATAAAAGGGTAAAAGACTGGAGCAATGAGATGAGTTAAAAGTATCCCAGATTCAGCCCACAAGAGACAACAGTGACTTGAACACAGATAATGGTAGTGGCTGTATGGATCATGTCTGAGGTTTCATGGAATTAACATTGGTTGACTTCAGCTTATACAGAAATTACACAACTATATGTGTCTTTACTTTTTTTTTTGGAACACATTGATGGTTGAACTGAAACAGAGCCTCTTGTCAGGTAGGCAGGTGCTCTGCCACATAAGCTACATCACTACACCATTCTGCTTTAGTGATTTTTCATGTGGGGTCTCTTGTTTTTGCCCAGGGCAGCCTCAGACTGCATTCCTCCTTCCCTGCCTAGCAGGGGTTACAGACATGTACCATCACACTTGGCCAGATAGATGTCTTTTGAGTGGTATTGAAATTATTTTTTATTAACTATTTAGATTTCTGAATATGGATGCTTTCAAGAAAAAAAGTTAATTTTTAGAGGTCATAAGAAGTAACCCTTTTTTGTTTTAAAGTCAACAAAAATGAGAGTAGGAAGCTTTGTGTTTTGAAATATTATGTATGCTGAGGCATGTATGTGTTTTCTAAAAGTTGTATGCTTCAAGCCTTAGTGGCGGACAGGATTTAGAGGCTAAAGTTTTAGTATAACAGTTCAGAATTACTCGGGGCTTACAGCATACTTTATGTAAACAAGGAAAAAAACGTCTGTAATTTCATGTGCATTTATATCGTTTTCACTTCAACGTGAATCTTTGTAAGAAAATCAATTCAAAAAAAAACCTCGTGTTGGGATTTCAATGTATGTATGGCTTTATGGGAGCTCTGCCTATAAAGAAGAATTCTCTGGATAGTAAATTGTTGAAGTAGAATTAGGGTACATTTTTGTTGACTTTAAAACAAAAAATGGGTTCTTCTTATGACCTCTAAAACTTAACTCTTTTTCTTCTTGAAAGCATCCATATTCAAAATCTAAATGAGACACATTCACCTTTCAGAAGTAGGGTTTAATAAAAGAGTTGTTATGCAAATACTCTGCTTAACAAGTTGAAGTTAATATAGAAAAATACTTCTAAAATCGAAGTTGATAATTTTACTGACCTATGTAAGAATTTTTACCTTTTGAGTTATAAAAAATATGAAATATTTTTGGCTAGAGATCATTTTTTAAATGGATGGATCCCTCGGATCATTAGAATTCACAGAATAATAAAAGATGTCAGTGATTTGTTAGGCATGAGGCAGAACTCTTGCCTGTAAAGGGGAAGAGAAATTTATCTTTCTACATTAATTGCATATAAGGAGACAACATACTTATTAGCGCTGGACCAAACAGGTTGCAAGTTATAGATACTTAGACTGTTTCCAACAACTTGGTGAAGGAGGGAAAATGGGAGGGGAAAATCTGGGAGAGAATGAGGTAGTGGGTGATACTGTTCAAAAGGAAACATACTCTTTATCTGACTTATGTAATTGTAATTCCTCTGTACATACCTTAATAATAAATTTTTAAAAGAATTACTGCATATACATGCAAACACATGTATAAACCTGGGGATGTACACATGCTCCCACCCATTATTCTTCATGCAGATGACAATTGTTGCTCAAGACTTAGAATTCTTTTAAGCACTCCTAAATAATTTCATTCTCAGAAAAATATAGAATATTCCAAGATGAGATATCCATTCTCTTGTACCCAATCACACTGGCATTGGTAAATTTTTGAAAATATCTCTCGGAAAACTATTATTATTGTCACAGCATGCAGAAGCTCCCTACAGCAACAGAAACTCAATTAAAGTATAAATATTTAACAATATTCATATATTAAAAATAGCTGCACAGAAATCTTATGAAGTAAGGGAGTGAGCCACTTGAAAATTTCCATCACAGCAAACAACCATATTTTGGCACTATTGAACACAAAGGGTGAGAAATTATCTTTGAGTTTCCTTCAAACAGTCATACTCTAGGAAAAATTCCTGAGGTCTAGAGGCCATTAGCTTTCACTTGGCCAGTAACCAAAGCAACTTGGCTGTTCTAGAAGCAGATTCATATATATGAATTTCAGGTGCATTTAATTAGTTGAGAGGATGAGCTCAATACAAACAAAAGGAGAGACACAGTTTAGGACAGGGTAGGAATTAAACAAAGATGTGGTCTCAGCAGAGATTAGTATCAGCCTGATTTCACTGGGAAGCCCCCTTCTGGAGCATAAATTATACCACAGGCTTGTTTCTACTCTGAGACAAAGGGAACAGTTTATACCCTTTGTTAGTGTTGGTTATCACATTCTAGGTAAGGTAGCGTATGGGTGAGTAAAGGCAGTTAGTTCTATGGCCAGATATGAATTGATAGCAACTACTACTGAAAGCAGGTGGAGAAGAGTGCTTTGGCTTTACCTGCTCTACCTGCTATCCTAGCAGAAGGATCATTCTGTGCAATCTTAATAGGAAAGAGGAAGAAAGGTGAGCTGCTAGAGAGAAGTACAGCACTGGCCACCTGATAGCACTACAGGAAAACTGATAGTGTCATATAACACAGGGCTGGGTGTCCTTTACATGGCTGTATCACAGCCATTCCAATAATGGTTACTCATAATGCTGACCTGCAGTGAAGATCAGGGCTTTGCTGCATTAGGTTTGCAACTGGAAAGGCTGGGACCATGCACATTTTCATAGTTGCTGGGGTTTTTCCCCTTCTTCTCACTGAACTTATTTAGACAGGAAACAACCTAGTTGTGGAAGTGCAACTTTCAAGAGTGTTTCTTGAGCCTTAAGGTAGACACATAAGACGCATGATAAAAGTTAAATGCTTCTTAAACAATAAATGTATTTGAGAGAGGTTCACATTTTGAGAATTAGGATATTCATGTGTCTCAGTTTACTCTCAGGAAGGCCGGAAGGAAAGAAGGACTTTGTGGCTTGTTTCTGTTGAACAATTGGGTGATTGTAACCCATTGTGTAATTGCCAGCCTCCTTGTTTCCTTCCAGTTCTCCACCCCCACTCCTGTTATTCTACTTATACCTGGTCAAGTTACATCCTTCAGTGGCTGTCTTCAGACCATTTTACAGAAATGTCTAGTATAATCCCTGTAAAGACCCTCAGATATCCAAAGCTGCCTTGGATACATCAGTGTTCTCTTTAAAAAAAAAATCATAAATGGATGTTTTTCTTTTTCAGTATCATAATTCTACCTTTCACTGGGCGTATTTGTCAACAAAGGAGTGTTTGAAATATGGAGGAAAGCTTGTGGGGAACAACTGCAGTTTTGTTCCAGATATCACACTCATGTCTTTCATCCTTTTCTTCGGCACCTACACCTCTTCTATGGCTCTGAAAAAATTCAAAACAAGTCGCTATTTTCCAACCACAGTAAGTAGCTGAGATTGAAATGTTATCACTGTCTCAACAATAATGTAATTTTACAAAATGGGTGAGGGAGGCACCTAAATTCAACTTATCTGATACAGTTTTGTTCACTTAAAAAAATTGCATCCCAGTGTTTGCATATGTGGGATGCATACTTAACATAATTGTAGTATGTTTTGAAAAACTTTCCCAAGATTTGCTAGCATAATTTTGTCATAAATTCTGTCCTAACTCTGAACATACTAAAAGGAAACAGTGAGATTTATTCTATCTAAAAATACATGAGTGAAGAAAAAGACCTTTTCATATCTAATGTTTGAATACATAAACAAAAATTCTTTCTATATTAACCAGATGTTTTGATTTTGTGTAATCAAGGGAGGGTTTTTTTTTTTTTGGTTCATGGGCTGAACAGGTATTTTAGTACTTGAGTTATAAATTGCAGGAGTTAACGAAGCGATGTTATGTTGGTATTGGTGTCATCCAAGCCACACTTTCATTGCATAATGATGAATGTTGCAGTACTAATAATTTAACTGGGTTGTGCAAACATCCTCTCTCTGAGGTGGTCTTAAATTCAATACTCTGATGGTTCTTTGGGAAACTGAGGGATGAGGCCAATGTATAGTTAATGAATTTTGATTTTGCCTTCAGAATAAAACTAAGATAATCTTTTCCTTTACTGTTCAGTTCTTTGTGTGTAGCATTTCAATATGTATTATGTAATCTTGAGTACACCTGATTTATATCAGTGTCTGCTCTAGATAACTGGAATCCCATGAAATCTGTCCTCTAGGTTGAATTTTAGAAGATGATATGTAGTTTCCCTTTTCCAGTTCTTAGGCAATGAATTAAATTACTATGTTCATTTCACCCCAGAAATTTTGGAGTCTTCTCATTTTTCTTTTCATATGGAAAATAAAGGGAAGGGTTGATAATGAAATGTCTAGAACTAAATGGCCCAAGGAATGAGAAATTTTCCATAAATGGAAATGTAAAATGAAACATTCCTCTTGGTCTCCCCATCGATATTTTAAAATGGCGGTTCATGGGAAGAATTCAACCCCAGTCATTTGTTCTTCAGCACACTGTGTGTAATGCACACACACACACACACACACACACACACACACACACACACACATGCACACACACACATGTACTACACACATACACATTTGAAGTCTTACAAGTTCTAGAACATGCACTTTGTAGCTGGTCTTTGTTTTCACAATGTTCTGCTCTGCATCACCAAGGCAGATTACCTTCCTGCTCCTGAATGCATTTTGCATCATGACCCAACATCCGCTCTGGGAAATGCGTTCCCTTGCTTCACTTTGTCTGGTACAGCATTATATAGAAATAGTTCCTATGTAAAGTTTTTGAAGATCATTTCTACAGGTTGAGATTTTCCCTTTGTCATTATCGGTTCACTGGTAGCTTGGTTTTTATTTTATTTTACAGATCATTACCACCTGTCAAAGTCTTAATGTTATTTAAGCACTGTAAGTGGAAAAGTAGAAAATTTGTTAGTATTTGTAAGTTGTAATTTGCAAAATAAATCTTGTTACAACTTTAAACATGAAGAAACTTCAATTATATTTTTTATTTTTAATTTTAACAGACAAATAATTCTATTTGTGGATCACATATGACATTTACATTTCTGTATACATTGTGGAACAGTGGTACTAAGCTAATTAACATAATCTCAGTTAAGTCATATTTTGGGATGAGAACAGTTAAAATCTACTCTTAGAAATTTTGAAATATAAGACATTAACTCTATTCAACATGCTGTATTATTGGATCTCAAGATCTCTTCCTGTCTAACATCCTTCATCCCTACTCTTACTTCTATGACTTTGACATTTTAAATTTCCATATATGAATGAGATCATGCATTGTTTGTCTTTTTGTGCCTAGCTTATTTCACTTAGAATAATGTCCTTCAAGTTGTTCCATGTTGTCTCAAGTTAAATTATTTCTTCTATTTTAAGGCTGAAGAGTATTGCACTATAAATATGTACCACATTATCCTATATTGATTATCTAGATCTTGGTTATTGAGAAAACGTGGGAGGACAGTCTTTGACATACTGCTTTCATTTCCTTTGGATATATACTGAGTAATAGAATTGCTGGATGATCACATCATAGTTTTACCTTTACATTTGGGAGGGAAACTTCCAACTGTTTTCCATAATGGCTACTCTAAGTTACATTTCCATGGAAAGACTTACAGGGGTTCCTTTTGTCTTTTTTTCACAGCCTTGCTAACACTTTTGTCTTTTTGATAATAGCCATTTTAATGTGTGAAGTCATAGCTCAGTATGGATTTAATTTACATTTCCTTGGTGATTGGTGATACTAAGTATTTTTTTTTCCCTTAGGACTATTGGCCATTTGTTTGTTGCCTTTTAAGAAATCTCTGTTAAGTGCTTTGTCCATTTTTAACCAAGTTAATATTTGTTATTGAGTTAGTTATATATTCAAGATAGTAATCCCTTACCATATGTACGATTTGTAAATATGATTCCCTCATAGAATATTTTGGTACTCTGTTGAATGTTTCTCTGCTAGGTGGAAGCATTTTAGTTTAATGAAATCTTACTTGTCTACTTTTGCTTTTGTTTCCTGCTTTTTTTTAGGATTCAGATCTACAAAAAAAAGCATACTAACATTAGTTTACTTGAGAATAACACTAATCTTTGATTGAACTAACACAATCAAGCTTTTCCCCAATGCTTTATTTTTTTATTATTTATTTATTTTTTTGTCAAGATGGTGTACAGAGGGGCTACAGTTACATAAGTTAGGTAATAAGTACATTTCTTGTTGAACTTGTTTTCCCCTCCCTCAGTTTTCTCCCTCTTTTCCATCGCCCATCCCCCTCCCCAAGTTGTACAGATCATTTCCACCATATTGTCTTGCAAGTATTGCTGTTGCATTGGTTCCCCACCTTGTCCTTTATCTCACCATTTTGTTGTTTCCCTTCCCTTCCCTAATTCATATAAATATATATGCAATACCCAGGACACCAAAAATCAAATACAGTGACAACAAAGGATAAACTATAGGGAGAAGAACACACAAAAGAAACAAGAAATCACATAGCACATAAAAAAAAAAACAAACAGCAAAGAAAAACCTCTTATGTCCATGTCTTGGAGCTTGGAGTTCATTTTGCTTAACATCATCTTATATGGTTATATGTACATGGCTATTGAGCTATTCTGCTCATCTACTAAGATTATCCTAGATGTATACTGATTATTGCAACTAAGGAAAACCATGGGATCTGTTTCTTTGGAATTCTATGCTTCCATCAGAAAGAATGATACTGCCCTATATATAAGGAAATGGAAAGATTTGGAAAAAATCATGTTTTATTAAAAAGTAAGGTTTAAGGTTACATATTTAAGTATTCAATCCATTTGGGTGACTTTCATACATGATAGAAGGTGAAGGTCCAGTTTTGTTCTTCTACTTTGAATGTCTAGTTTCCCAATATTGCTTATTAAAGAAATGTTCCTCCCCCCAATATGTGGTTCTTAGCACCTAGATTGAAAACTCAGTCAACTGTGAATGTGAGTTTATTTCTGTTCTGTCTATTCTCTTGGTCTATATATCTTTCTTTGTGTATGTGTGTATACCAGTCTTGGGGTCTGGGTGCTGTTACTGAGCTTCTTTTGTTCAAGGCTAGTGCCCTTGAGCCACAGCTGTACTTTTAGCTGTTTTTAGTAGTTTATTGGAGATAAGAGTCTCACAGACTTTCCTGCCATCACTGGATTCAAACTGTGATCATCATATCTCAGCCTCCTGTGTAGCAGGATTACTTGTGTGAGCCACTGACACTGGCTATCTTTTTACAACCAATATAATTTGTTTACTCTAACTTCACGGTATATTTTGAAGCCAGGTGTTGCAATGACTCCAGACTTGTTCTTTTTACTCAAAATTGCTTTGGGTATGTTAGACCTCTTGTGTTTCCATACAAATTTTAAGATTATTTTCCCTGTTTCTATGAAAAATAACATTGGAATTTTTATATGGATTGCACTCGATATCTTTGAATAGTATGGACATTTTATTAGTATTATTTCTAATCATGAACATAGGATATCGATTTATTTATGTTTTCAGTTTCTTTAACAAATTCTTTACAGATTTCAAATTATAACTCATTTACCTACTTGAGTGAGTATATTCCTAGATATTTTATTATTTTGTAGCTATTGTAAATAGGACTAATTTCCTGATTTTGTTTTTAGATTGTTAATATATATTAATACTTGATTTTCATATATTAATTTTTATATCACAACTTTACTGAGTGTATCAGTTCTGTGTGTGTGTGTGTGTGTGTGTGTGCGCGCGCACGTGCGCACGTACGCGCATGCACAAGAATACCTGTGAATATAATCTTTAGGATTTTCTTTGATAAGATCATGCTGTCAACATAGTTGTGCTAGTAGCTTTAGTATGGTCTTGTTTGTGATCATTTGGGTAAATGCCCAGAAGTGCGATTGCTGGGTCATAGGGGAGCTCTATGTGGAGTCTTTGAGGAACCTCCATACTACTTTCCAAAGTGGTTTAACAAGTTTACACTCCCACCAACAATGCAGTAAGGTTCCCTTCTGTCCACATCCCCTCCAACATCTGTTGTTATTAGAGTTCTTGATTATAGTCATTATAACTGGGGTGAGGTGGTATCTCAATGTTGTTTTGATTTGCATTTCTTTTATGGCTAGGGAGGTTGAGCATTTCTTCATGTGTCTATTGGCCATCCTTCTTTCCTCTGCAGAGAAGTTTCTCTTTAAGTCTTTAGCCCACTTATTTTTTGGGCAGTTGTTTCTTTGAAGATTTGTTGTTGGGGGATTTAATTTTTTGAGTTCAAGGTGTATTTTAGATATGAGACCCTTATACATTGTATGGCTAGTGAAGATCTTCTCCCATTCCGTGGGCTTTCTATTGATCTTGCTAGCTATGTCCTTTGTCATGCAGAAGCTCTGCAATTTCATGCAATCCCATTTGTCCAACCTTTCTTTGATTTGTTGTGTTTCTGGATCTCTATTAAGAAAATTTCGGCCTGTGCCAAGGAGACCTAGGGTTTCTCCTATTCCATCCTGTAATGTTTTCAGAGTGTCTGCTTTGACTCTGAGGTCTTTGATCCATTTGGAATTGATTCTGGTGCAGGGTGATATATAAGGATCTAGCTTTAGTTTTCTACAAGTAGTTAACCAATTTTGCCAGCACCATTTACCAAAGAGACTATCTTTCTTCCATTCTATTTTTTTTTTTTTAGCTCCCATATCGAAGATTAGGTGGCTATAGATCTGTGGGTTCATTTCTGGATCTTCAATTCTATTCCATTGGTCCTGAGGTCTGTTCTTGTGCCTATACCAAGCTGTTTTGATTACTATGGCTTTGTAGAATTTGAAAATTAGTATTGATATTCCTCCCACACTGTTCTTTCTGTTAAGGATCATTTTTGCTGTTCCGGGTCTTTTATTGTTCCATATGAATTTTTGGATTGCTTCTTCTATTTCACTGAAGAATGAGGTTGGAATATTGTTAGGTATCACATTGAATTTGTAGATAGCCTTTGGCAGTATTGCCAGTTTCACAATGTTAATCCTCACAATCCAGGAGCATGAAAGATTATCCACTTCCTAAATTCTGCTCTAATTTCCTTCTTCATGTTTTTAAAGTTTTCACCATAGAGGTCCTTCACTTCTTTAGTTAACTCCTAGGTATTTTATTTTTTATTGGGCTATTAGAAAAGGAATTGCTTTTCTGATTTCAGCTGTGCTCTTCTCATTATTGGCATACAGAAAAGCCATTTTTTGAGGGTTATTTTTATACCCTGCTACTTTGCCAAAGTTTCAGATCAGCTCAAGTAACTTGGGAGTGGAGTGCATGGGATTCATTAAACACGAGATCATCAGCTGGGAGCTGGTGGCTCATGCCTGTAATCCTAGCTACTCAGGAGGCTGAGATCTGAGAATCATGGTTCAAAGATAGTCCAGGCATGAAAGTCCGTGAGGCTCCTATCTCCAATAAACCACTCAGAAAACCAGAAGTGGCACTGTGGCTCAAGTGGTGGAGCATTCACCTTGAATGCCTAGAGTTCAAGCCCCACAGCAGACAAAAATAAATAAATAAATAAATAAATACAAGATGATGTGCTCTTCACATAGGGAGAGTTTTACTTCATCTTTCCCTTCTTGGAGCCCCTTTATGTTTGCATTTTTTCTTTTTTTATTGTGAAAATACTGTACAGAGGGGTTACAATTATATGGGCAAGATAATGAGTACATTTCTTATCAAGCATTGTAGCCTCCTCCCCTTCCCATCCCTTCCCTTCCTCCCTGCCACCGTTCCCCCACCCAATCCTCCTCCCCCCCACCAAAGTTGTAAAGTTCTTTTTCGACATAACGACTTGTACATCTCATTGTTGCAATGGGGCCACCTGTATTCCTATTTAAACAATTTGTTTTTGCCCTTCCCATCCACAAATTATACCAATATCAAATACAGTGAAAGCAGGGGTTATACCGTGGGGGAGGGACATACAAAGCAACAAAGAAATAATCTTATAAATGTGTTAGAAACCATCGCATGAAAGAAAAAAAAAACATTTGAATACATATCTTAGGGTTTATTTCCCTAACATCAACTTATCTGACCTTTTCTGCTTGACTCAGACATAAACTAGGTATTGCAAGTAAGGGAAACCATGGGACCTATGTTTCTTTGGGCCTGGCTTACTTCACTTAATATAATTTTTTCCAAGTCTTTCCATTTCCTAACAAATAGGGCAATGTCATTCTTTCTGATGGAGGCATAGAATTCCATTGTGTATATATACCACATTTTCTTGATCCATTCATCTACTGAGGGGCATCTGGGTTGGTTCCATATCTTAGCTATGGTAAATAATGCTGCAATAAACATAGTCATGCTGGTAGCTTTATTGTGGTCTTATTGTGAACATTTGGGTAAATGCCCAAAAGTGGGATTGCTGGGTCATAAGGGAGTGCATTTTTTCTTATTGCTGTAGGTAGGCATTCTAATATTAAATTGAAGAGAAATGGAGAGAGTGGACATCCTGAATTTAGAAGAATTAGCTTTACTTCTCACCATTAAGTATAATGCTGGCTGTAGGTTTGTTAACACAGCCTTTATTATTTTCAAGAATGTTCCATGGATTCCTAGTTTTTCCAAAGCTTTCATCATAAAGGGCTGTTGGATCTTGTCAAATGCTTTTTCTGCATCTATCGAGATAATTATGTGGTTCTTATCTTTGCTCTTGTTGGTGTGATGAATTACATTAATTGATTTGTGTATATTGAACTGGCTTTGCCTCCCTGAAATGAATCCTGTTTGATTGTGTTGTATAGTTTTTTTTTGATGAGCTGTTGAAGTGAATTGGCCAAAATTTTGTTGAGAAGTTTTGCATCAATGTTCATCAAAGAAATGAGTCTATAGTTCTCTTTCTTTGATGAGTCCTGTCTGGTTTGGGGATGAGGTTTATGATGGCTTCATAGAATGTGTTCGGTGGTGAACTTTCAATTTCATAGAAGAATTGGAGGAGTACTGGTGTGAGTTCTGCTTTGAAGGCCTTGTAGAATTTATCAGTGAAGCCTCTGAATCCTGGGTTTTTCTTGGCTGGAAGGTCTCATTGCTATTTCTATTTCGATGTTTGATATGGGTCTGGTAAGTTGGTTGACCCATCTTGGTTTAGTTTGGGCATATCAGTATTTGCTGGAAATTCTTCCATTTCAACCAGATTCTCAAACTTATTAGCATAAAGATTTGAGAAATACTTAGTTACAATGTTCTGTATATTGGTTGTTTCTGTGGTGATGTTTCCATTCTCATTTCTGAAGTTCTTTATTTGGGTGTGTTCTCTTCTTTTTTTTAATAAAATTTACTAAGAGTCTGTCAATTTCATTAATTTTTTGAAGACCCCACTCTTTGTTTTGTTGATTCTATGTTTTTTTAGACTGTAATTTTTAAATTCTGATTTAATTTAAATACTTGTTCCCATCTGTTGGATTGGTTTATAGCTTGTTCCTCTTTTTCAAGGAGCTTCAGGTGCCTCATTAAATTGTTGGTTTCAGATCTCTCTAATTTGTTGATGTAGGAACTCAGAGCTATAAACTTGCCTCTGAGTACTGCCTTTGCTGTGTCCCAGAGGAACTGGTAATTTGTCTGTTCATTTTTGTTAAATATCATGAACATTTGAATTTCCTTCCTAATCTCTTCTATGACCCACTGGTGGTTCAACAGTGTTGTATTTTGGTGGCTTTTGGTGTTGAATTCTAATTTCATTCCCTTGTGGTCTGAGAGAATGCAGGGCATAATTTCAGCGTTTCTGAATTTGGCCAAGTTTGCTTTGTGACCTAAAATTTGGCCTATTTTGGGGAATGTTCCATGTGCTGCTGAAAAGAATGTGTGTTCTGATGCTGCTGGGTGAATTATTCGGAAGATGTATTTTAAGACTAGTTGATGTATGCAGTTGTTTAGATCTGAGGTGTCTGTGTTGTTTTTGTCTATCCAGTGGGGATAGTGGTGTGTTAAAGTCCCCAACAATTAATGTCTTTGGATCAGTGTGAGATTTGAGGGAAAGTAGTATTTCTTGGATAAATTTAGGTGTGCCCTTATTAGGTGAATAGATGTTTAGAATTGTATTATCCTTCTGAAGGCAAGTTCCCTTAATTGGTATTTAATGACCTTTTTATTTCTTCTCGCTAATTTTAATTTGATCTATTTTATCTGTATTAGGATTGTGACTCCCATCTGTTTTGGGGGGCTGTTTGCTTGGTAGATCTTATTCCAGCTTTTCACTTTCAGAATATGTTTGTTTTTGTGGCCAAGGTGTGTTTCTTGAAGGCACCAGATCTTGCTTTGTAATCCAACTAGACAGTCTATGTCACTTAATTGGCAAGTTAAGTCCATTAATATTGAGAGTTAGGACTGAGAAGTTTTTGGTAATTCCTGCCATGTTTTCCACCTTCTTGGGGGCTCTTCCAACTGGGTTCTTCCTATGATTCTTGCATTCTCTGTTTGGGGGCTGTTTCTTGGTCTTTATTGTGCTCATGTTGGTTTTCTATGTGTAGGACATGTTTAAGGATCTTTTGTAGGGCTGGTTTGGTGGAAATATATTGTTTTAGTTTTTCTTTGATGTGGAAGGTGTTTATTTGACCTTCAATCATGAAGGAGAGTTTAGCTGGGTACAGTATTCTTGGTTGATAGTTGTCTTTAGGGCATGGCATAAATCATTCCAGGTTCTTCTTGCTTTGTCTCTGTTGAGAAATCTGAAGTTGTTCTGATTGGTTTCCCTTTCTAGGTGATTCATCTTTTCTCTTTGAAAGCTTTAAGGATCCTTTCCTTCGTCTGAATTGATCCTGTGCAGATTATAATGTGACAGTAGGGTGTCTTGTTCTGGTCTAGTCTATTTGGGATTTTAAAGGCTTCTTGTATCTGAATGGGCCTTTTTTTTTTTTTTTTTTTTTTTGCATGTTTGGGAAGTTCTCTGCAAGGATCCTGTTAAATAAATTTCCTAGACCTTTAACTTAGGTCTCTAGGCCCTCCTCCACACCCATTAGCCTTAAATTAGGCCTTCTGATGGTGTCTTCTAAATGTTGAATAGATTTATCATATTTCTTGGATTTGTCTTGAATACTTGTCTGCTCTTTCTCTATGTCTAGCTGTCTTTAATCCCAGAGATTTGATTTTCTGCAATGTCTAATCTACTATCAAGATTTTCTGCTTTGTTTTTTATTTCCTTTCTTTCTAATTGCTCAGATTTGATGGATTCAAATTCTTTGTTGGAGCTTTGTTTTAGATCTTGTATGGACTTCTTTACCTCTTTAATTTGTTTTTTAGTGTTCATTTTCAAATCCATTAGTTGATTGGTTATAGTTTCATTGGACTCCCTTTCCTTCTGTTGAGCTTCATTGGGCATTTCCTTTGTGTCCTCCATGGCTTCCTCCAGTTTTCTGTTTGTAGACTCTATGAATGCCTCTATTAATCTTTGTTTATTCTCATCCTGTTCATGAAATTCCTCTATTAATCTTTGATTAGCCTCCTGAAGCTCACGAAATTCCTGTATTAATTTGGTTAGCATCATCAAGCTCACGGGTTTCCCTATCATGCCCACACAGAGTCTTTTGTAGGTTTTCAGCCTTTTCATTCAGCAAGTTTACTAGTATTGTTTGTAGAGCATTTTGGGATCTCTCCTCTGGATTTTTCATTAACTGCTCTGTTTTCTGATTATCATGAGTGGGGGAGTTGAGCTATGTGGACTTGCCATTTTTCTTGTGTTTCTCTGGCTTATTCTGCCTGTTTTGGTATGAAAGCAAAACCAATTCCATGCTAGAACACCATATTAAAGCAAACATCAACCAGAGCTCTGTAGTTGCACAGATTGATTGACACAGTCAAAATGAGTACATATACAATCTACTTCAACAGATATAATCTAGTTCAACAACAAACAACTAGGGATCAGTAGACTAAGAAAATCAAAGAAGGAGTCAGCAGACCAGAAATTAGTAAGTTTAGGGAAAATTGTGAGGAGAAAATAAGATTAGAAGAATGTGGGAAGGGAAAGAGAGAGGGGGAATATAACCAAGACCTAAATTCAGACAGAGGAAAAGGATAGAAGAAAAGGAGATGAGAGATAAAGAAAAATGAAAAATGAAAAATGAAAAATTAAAAAATGAAACACTTAAATTATATAAGTACAAAGAAATAATACTACAATTAAGGGAGTTAAGACTGAGAGTTTGTGAATTGAGTAATCGATATCTGAATTAAGCATACACTCAATGAATAATAATTGAAGACAGGAATATATATTGGGATGAACAGAACAACAATTAAGTAAAGCAAAAAACCAAAAAGGACAAAAGGGAAAAGAGTAAAAAAAATAAAAAAAAAACCTAAAATAAAAATGATGAAAAACTAGAAAACAATTTTTAATAAAAAAATTAGGCAGAAGAAAGAGTACTTTTATTTATTTTTTTTTTTTTTTTTGGCAGATGGATCTTATGTCTCCCCTGTATCTATAACCAGTCTCTTGGTAGAATCTCTGGTCTGCTTGTGGTGTTTGGTTTTCCTTTGGCTTGTTTGGTTTCTTAAATCAGTTTGAGCAGGGAGAACTAAGCTCTGCCTTATCAGGGACTTTATGAACCTCCTCCCAGGCTAGTTCAATGGGAAAGTGATCTGCTTTGAGTATCACAAAAGAGGCTGTTTTCTCTAGCTTGGAGTTGCTGTGATGGGGCTAGGTTGTGGTAGGGTTGAGGCCTGTCAGCAATCAGTAAGTTTTCCCTGAGGGCTAACTCTGGAGACACTCACAGAGCCCAGCCTGGAGCCATCCTCCGGATCTATGTTTACTGAGTTTCCAATTGTTTTTCTTTTACCCTCCTTAAGCTGGGTCTGCTGCCTGTGCTACAGTGGAGTGGGGCATCCTCTAGCTCTATTTACCCAGTGAAGGAAGTCACTCCTCCATTGGCAGAGCTTCCTCTGCCTGGGAAGGGAAACTTTCTCCTGGGGTGGAGATGAGCCCTGCATGTCAGGTTTCTTTGACCTGTTGAATGGCTCTTACTGTCTTCTTCCAAGGCCTGAGTCAGGTGCTAGCTGCTCTGACTGGGTCTTTGTAAGTATCAGAGATGGAGTTCTTCTCAGGTGGTGGGAGATGGGATATCTTCCCACCTCTGCTCCCTGAAAAGGAGTGAGGATGTCTTGTGTAGTACTCACACCTTTCCCTTGGTCCGGGCTGTCCATGGTCTGTGGCTGTCTTTGGTCAGCAGGATGAAGATTTCTGCTCCTTGTCAGTTCTTGCTGGCAGTGAGTAAATTCTGCTTGCACATTGCCTCTGGCGCCTTTGTCCTGCGCTCTCTCTGTTCATATGGCAGCTGCACTGCCA
The DNA here is from genome assembly GCF_024711535.1 of Dipodomys merriami. Classification (NCBI taxonomy): domain Eukaryota; kingdom Metazoa; phylum Chordata; class Mammalia; order Rodentia; family Heteromyidae; genus Dipodomys; species Dipodomys merriami. Next base: position 23,780,341 of record NW_027206512.1, on the reverse strand, counting down.
CCACCTCAGATCTGCACATACTTGAATCTGTCTCCTTAACCAACCTGCCTGACTTTTTCCTCTCTGGCCAAACTCTCTGTACTGTGATGGCACACTTGCTGTGACTTTCTAGCCTTGGACTTTTCTTTTTTTTTTTTTTTTTTTTATTGTATTTTATTTTATTTGAGAACATACTGTACAGGGGGGCTACAATTACATGGGCAGGATAATGCATACATTTCTTACCAAGCATTACAGCCTCCTCCTTTGTTTACCCTTCACTTCCCTTCCCCGCCTCCCCCCTCCCCCCACCCAATTTTACCCCCCTCCCCCCACCCAATTATACCCCCCTCCCCCCCCACACCGACATTGTAAAGCTGGTTTTGACATGACATTTTGTACTTCTCATTGTTGCAACAGGTCCACCTGAATCCTTAAACGACTTTTTGTCCCCATCTCCTCCACATGTTATACTGACATCAAATATAGTGAAAGCGGGGGTTACACTGTGGGGGAGGGACATACAAAGCAACAAAGAAATAATCTTATAAATGCGTTAGAAACACATGCATGAAAGAAATGAAAACATTAAAATACATATTTAAGGGTTCATTTTCCTAACATCACATTATCTGCCCTTTTCCACTTGACTCATACCTATACTAGATATTGCAAATAAGGGAAACCATGGGACCTATGTAGCCTTGGACTTTTCATTGGAACACTAAAATTGGTTTTCTACGTGAGAGCTTGTTTAGCCTCCAGCTTCTTCTCCTCAATCTTCCTCTGGACTCCAAATTTCATAATTTTTTCATATGATTCACACTAAGATAATATTTAAGTGCTGGAAAATAATAAAGGCTAAATGATTCCTTTTAGCTCCTCATATCAACAAGCCACATGAAACTTTTAAACACTCAAAATGCTAATGCAGAGTGACAGTGGCCTTGTCAAATAAAATGTCATGTTTTCCTTGAGTTTACCCAGTCAATTCCATTTTGTACTCACATTTCTGTACATTTGCGTGAATTGCTAGTTAAGATGGCAAACTGCTTGAAAATGATGACACCAACTAGCATAAGAATAGATGTACACTAGATTTCTAGTAGCAGTTGTCTCATAAAAACCAGTCCTGTAGAGTCAAATACTGCTTTGTGTGAGCAAAGCATAGATATAGAACTCAGAATCTGTAGGTTTGCATGCCAGTGCCACCATTAACTACTAATGTACTCTTTAATGGCTGGCCTAATATACAAAGGTTGGTGATAATGTCTGTTAGTGCTTATCCCAATGTTCAAGTCATACAAGTTTCTTCTGAAACGTGATGGTTACTTTCACCTTTAGTCCATGTCTACTTTTGCAGCTATCGCTGATCTCTCATGTGATGATTCACAATTCTGCAGCAAATTCATAATATGTTTTACTTTTTTCCACAATTCAATTTATCTCCTATCATTCTTTTTTTTTTGTCAGTCATGGGGCCTGAACTCTGAGCCTAGGTGCCCTCCCTCAGCTCTTTAGCTCAAGGCAAGCACTCTACCACTTCTGGCTTTTTCTGCTTATGTAGTGCTGGCCTCATGCATGCAAGGCAAGCACTCTACCACTGAGCCACTTTCCCATCCCTCTCCTAGCATTCTTTATCTGTTTGTACAGAGCTACCCATGATCAAAATCTTAAAATCATATTTAGTGTCATGTCCTAACAGGAAGCAGATGATATGCTTCAATTGAAGAGTTTAATAAAGACATTGTTTACAAAATGAGATTGGGGAAGCTACAGGAGATAATTACAGGCTCATGCCTGTAATCCTAGCTACTCAGGAAGCTGAGATCTGAGAATCGTAGTTCAAAGCCAGCCCCGGCAGGAAAGTCCATGAGACTCTTATCTCCAACAAACCACTCGAAAACCAGAAATGGCTCTGTGTCTCAAGCGGTAGAGCACTGGCCTTGAGCTGAAGAGCACAGGGACAGCGCCCAGGCCCAGAGTTCAAGCCCCATAACTGACCAAAAATAAAAAATATATCCTGGGACCAAAGGAAGTGGTGGCTAGAATCTAGTAGGAGAAAGATGGGTAGAGTTATCTTGACAGGTGATATGAACTTGGATAGAGGGATTAAGCCTGTTTGAAATCATCTAATAGGGTCCAGTTGGAGTGATCAATAACTGGATTTTTCTCACCTTCTGGTAGCTAGTCTGTGTGATAGTTGCCAGACACAGCTAAATGCCAGAAAGCAAAGGAACCTGATGTAAACTGCACAGATCATCATTTTTAGGCAAAAACAATGGTGCAGAAGGACAGATAATGAATCTGGTATGACAGATTAAGACCTGCATTGTGGCTTCCTTTTTCATATTAAACTTATTCCAATCCTCTTGACTATTCTGCTATAATCTTCCACTTTATACTTATACTTAGATTTCCTTCATTCTGGCCCTCATTGCCTTTGCCTAGACCAGGGTCAGTGACTCTTTCTGTCCCTGATGGAGCCACTAGCAATCCATCAGTGTGAACACTTAAGACAAAACAGATTGCCTTTGCTCTCCCATCTATAAGATTAATATATCAGGCTCTTTTACAGACACCTAACACTTGATCAGACATGAATAGAATACTGATCCTCTATCGACTCTTAGGTTCTCATTCTCTAAGTGTATTTGGGTCTATACATCTTATATTTTCGGTCTATAAGTCTTATATCCCACTCTATGGTTAGTCTTTTACATCAGCCTCAAGTCTTTACTCAGAACTTTTTTAGTTTCAAACTTCTAATAGGAGCGTCACAGCAGAATGTGTGATCTCCTGTGGCAAAGGACTTGGGGCATTACCATAAAGTTTTTTTCCAGAATCCCATCCCAACAACTGATCATAAGCAGAAGAAAGTGATGCTAATACTGTATTTGTGGTAGCAAAAGAAACACAGGAGCTGAGCGCCAGTGGCTCAAGCCTGTAATCCTAGCTACTCAGGAGGCTGAGATCTGAGGATTGCGGTTCAAAGCCAGCCCGGACAGGAAAGTTCATGAAACTCTTATCTCCAATAAACCATTAGAAAACTGGAAGTGGCGCTGTGGCTCAAGTGGTAGAGCGCTTGCCTTGAGCTGAACAGTGCAGGAATAGCGCCCAAGCCCAGAGTTCAAGCCCCAGGACCAACAAAAAACAAAAAAGAGGAGCTTCAAATGGGAGCAAAATTGTGACAGGAGAAACTGGAAGAACATAGAACCAAATAGCTAAGCAAAATTATTGGTATATTGCAATAGTCATATTCAGCATGGCCAGGTGATAACTGTAACAGGCATATATGAGTTACCTTCCTTAAACAAATGCTCAGTTTTCTCATAACCACCATAGGGATGAGTTTCTATTCTGAAACTCAGACATGTTGACATTATTGTCAGTTATTTTAAATTATATTTGAAATATATTTGTCAGTTGTATTAAATGTAAATAAAATCACTAAATTCCAGGCAACAGCTGTAACTCCTTCAATGCTATAGTTAGATGGTACAGGAATTTGTTTATCCTTTTCTTAAAAGCTACTATGCTATTAAAATTATTACTATGTTCAATATAGAACAAAATGGTAGCCTTATATGTGCTTGATACAATAGTTGATGAAGGACAGAAAGATCAGTAATTCATGGGCCTGACAGCAGTTACCAAATATATATGTGAGTGCACAGATATATTACATTTTTGTCTTTTCAGGTGAGAACGACTCATGTTAATCTTTTTGTCCCATTCATACTTATAAATCTCCTGGGAAAGCACATTAGTACCTTTGTGTGGTCTATGTAAGTCAATGGGGGATTTTGAAGAAGGACTCATGAATGCAAAAAAGTAAAGAATTTTAATAAAATCATAATGAGCATTACTTTATATGGTACATTTTGAGTTTGCCTATGAAAAACACAGGAAAGACTAGAATTCCATATGCAGTTATATTTTTTGAAATAAGATTCTTGGTTGACATTTTGGCTTGTTACTATTCTATTAAAATTGGATGTGTTTAGTTTAAATCAGCTATTATTCCCATTCCATTTTCTTTTCCTCTCAGCTTTCTTGTTGAATGGCAAAAATTGTCAAATGACAACAAATAATGCATTAAAAAATGAATAAGAAATAAGGGTCACATATTCCATATACCATCTTAGTGTTAGTAATACTTGGTGGCATTTGTCTGGTTTAAATATCAGACCACATAGTGCTATTGAAACTCATTCAAAATCGACTTTGCTGTCACTGACAAGGATCATATTTTTAAATTCCTGTGGTATTTTGTACCAAGGAAAGTCATCGTTAAGTCACATTTGCTTTTTTATTTCAGTATAGTGGTATATGTACTCTGGGCCTTGTACTTGCTAGATAGCCCCATATTCTCAGTCCTTGATCTTTAATTGTTTTTTCAGATAGGGTCACATGTTATTTTGGCTATGATCCTTCTATTTATGTCCCTAGGTATTTGGGATTAAGACGTGAACTATTGCATTGGTCCTCAGATTTGCTTTTTATCTAAATGTATTTTTCATATTTATTTTGTGAAGAATGATGAAAAGATGTTTAATTATAAATATAACTTCATCTGTTAAACCTTTAAAAGTAATGGCAAATACTTCAGTTCTTAAAGACACAGACCAAAAAATTAATCCTTAATAAAAATAATATTGAAAGTGATGATTGGCTAAAACAATTTGTAAGGATTTCTACTGGTGGTACAGAGTATGGACAGAAGAAGTAATTTTGAACAGGAGATCATATTCTCTGGTGCAAAATATGTTTATGAAGCTTGTCCATCACAGAAAGGTCAATAGCATTAAAATCCATGCTCTTACATCCCATTTCTAGGTGGTCTAATTTATGCACACAGTTTACTAATGATTCTTTTCAAAATCTTATTCTTATACCTTAATGCAAAAAAATCTTCCATTTTAGGACCTGAACCCTCTCTTAAAATGTACATTTTTTGAGTTGTAGTAAAGAATACTCTAGGACAGAGTCAAGTACTTTTGAGAATTGAGTCTTAGTGAATTTTGTAGTTAAAGAGTTTGAACACCATCTAATCTAGTATTTCCTCTGAAATACGTAGTGGTCTTTGTGCTGCTTAAATGTCTTGAATTGGAACTGAGCCAGGCATGGACATTTCTGGTGGAAACACAAGCTCCCTTTCCATAGCCTCTGTACTCATGGTCCCGCTCTCACCATCAGGAATTATACCAGAACTGGCTTTTTCTTTCTTCTGACAGATGTCATGGATTGAAAGACAGATGCTCTCTGTAGATTTTTCTTTATTTTATTGTCAAGGTGATGTACAGAGGGTTACAGTTACATAAGATAATAAGTACACCCTCATTTTTCTTACAGTGTGTTTTCTTGCCTCCTACTCATCTGCCCATCTTTCTTGAGGTCAGATCCAGACTTCAGTTTCAACTTAGAGAGGGAGTAGATTTAGGATAATATTTCCCATGTGGTTTGAGCATTGCAAGTGCAGAGCTCATTGGGAACCTTGTGCCACTGCCCAGTTTTAAGGCAGGGTGGGAGAAGAGGCTGTTAGTGATCATTGCAGTCTTAGCTTTCCTGCAGGACCACTTCACTAGTGCTGACCCTCTTCTAGTAGACTTCTACTCACAGCTGTAAGCCCCATCTAGATAAATTACCCAGAATAAATCTCTTCTCTCCCCAATCTCTCTGACTTGGAGCTTATAACACGAAAACCCTAGAGTCTAAAGTGGACTTTCCTTTTATTGAATTGTGATTATAGTGGGTATTATTGAATCAAAGTATAAACTTAAGTTTCTTGATATGTGAAATCCTGATGCTTATTTCATTTATACTGCAGTGGCTACTTGAGGAATCCAGTTTCAAAATTACCATGGCATTTTGTGCTTTTGTCATAGCCAGTGGCATACATTTGCTTGGTGGTGTTTTTCTTCCTGTGAATAAATGCTTTTTTTATATTGTTGTTTAGGATTTTGCAAGTACCACCTTCCTTAGAGGACTTGACATTATGGATTCATATTTACTGAGAGCTTGCAGGGCTCCTGCTGCTGTACTTGTCTCTCTGTAATGGCTCTATCCATTGAGAACTACTCAGCAGCTCCCAGCCCTCTCCTTAAAGTTAATTCAGGAGCAGCTGCAGACTTAGTTGCAAAGTGAAAACCAAATGTCCTCTGGGGATTCCAAGGCATCAAATTCATTTCCCCAGTCCCTGAAAATTAACCAGCTTCTCGCTGTTGGTGTCTCTTTGATTATGACTCTCTCAATAATTAATATGGTATCATCCTTCATAAAAAGTATGCTTATAATAGATTTATTATGTTGTTTTTTTTGCCCAAGAATAAGAGAACAGCATATGGTTATTTGAATTGCTTTTTACACTAATTTAATTTTGTCTTTGTTTTGGAAGTTTAAATATTTAAATGGGTCCCTTCTCATTAGATTAATGGAGGTTTTGTCTTATTAACTTTATGCTTTGCTAATTTAAAAATAGCAAACAACTGAAAAGATGTCAAAACTGGTCTAATATATACATGTTAATTGAGACATGTTTCTCATTTTCTCAGTGGAATTAGAAGTTATCATATGTTACAGTATATTTATTGACCATTTTTTAAAATGAACTTTCTAAAATGGCAAATATTTAAATCTATAAATTTTCTTAGTGTGTATTCTTAGATTATGATAAATTGTGCTGTTAGGAAATTGAAGATGTAGCCTGGAGAGACATAAAGTTGAATTTGGATGGAAAAAGGATGAGTTTTTCCTAAACTGCATTTGAGCTCTTTGAACTCATCAGATTGGATATGAAATCCCGTGGGAACACATTTTCTTATGCAAACACTGGCAGTTCTACTCTTAATCACCAGCAATAGCTAGGAAAAAATTTGCAACTATGGGTTTCTAATTTGATTTCCTTATTCATGAATTGTCCTACATAAAAAGGTTATTTAGAAAGTGATCAAGTTGGATAAAATGAAAAGTAAAACAAACAATGAAAGGGAATCAGATACTTTTCTTTTTCTACATGTGAGAAGGATGATCCATATAAAGGAATTTGTATCTTCTTACACAGAGACTTGTATCTTCTGTATCTAGACTCCAGAACGTGTTGTCTAATGGTCCATAAGACTGGCATCTTTATAGTACTGGGGTTAGAGCTCTGTCAGGGCCTCATGCTTGCTTGGCTTTTTGTTCATTATTTTGGAGATGGAGTCTAGTGAACTTTTCTGCCTGTGCTGTCTTTGAACTGTGGCCCACTGAATCTCAGCTTCCCGAGTAGTTAGGATTGCAGGTATGAGCTACTCTTGGAATCTTTAGCGTACTTTCTGCTTCCACTTTTGCCTGGCACAGATTAAAGTTTAATCTGAATAGTTTGTTAAACTAGGACCCACCTTCCTTCTCTAATTAGAGGAGATAAGCACTGAATAGGGAACCAACCTGGGAAAAATCAATTTCCTTGACTTTGATCTTTAAAATGGCTCCAATGTCTTAGAAATGAATGTCTTAATAATGAACATTTCCGGGAGTGATTTCTGCTGTAACTGAATGGTATTACACAACTAAAGAGAAGGAAGGGAAATAAAAATAAGTGTATTATACACACTACCACTTGGGCTGCGATTGTTAATAAGAATAAGCAGCATTATTAATAGGCAATCATTTTGTTCCCATTACTGTTAAGAACTGTAATCCGAACATTTATTAGCATTTGTCTTTTCAGCTACTTTTTTTACATTTCTTTTTTTATGTTCTTATTGTAAAATTACCACAGTTATAATAATGCCAAACTAAATTAAACTACCATAACTAAATAATAAATAAATAAAAGTAAATAAATAAATAATAGCAAACTAAATAAAACTACCCATGTAACAGTGACATAACAAGACATTGTGTTTGAAATGATCTGTACAACTTGTGGGAAATGGAGAGGCAAAGTAGGAGAAAAATGAGGGGAGTAACAAGTTTGACAAGAAATGTACTTATTACCTCACTTACGTAACTAACACCTCTATACATCACCTTGACAATAAAAAAGAATTCACCAAAATCTATTCTATATATATGTTCATATACATATATATATAATCTCTGTGTATGTGTACAACTTTATATTAGATATTAAGTTCTTGTGGCTATTTCATCAGATTACCACATAACCTCAGCTGCTCAGGAGTTAAGGATAGAAAGATTGTAGTTGTAGTATATAAGAACAACATAGGTGAAATAAGTAGTGGCAAGACCCTGTCTCACAAATAAGTTGGATATAGTGGAGCACAATTGTAATCCCAGCTACTTGGTAGGTGTGGGGAGGAGGACTGTAGTTTAAGGCTAGCATAGGTAAAAGCCCAAGACATTCTCTGGAAAACCAACCAAAAGCAAAAGAATTGGGACATGTCTTGAATGGTAGAGCATGCTCCAAGTTTGATCTTCAATACTGCTTCCATCCTATTAGTTATATATAGTGGCTTTAAATAACAAAGATTTAGATACATATTTGGAGGTCAGATTGAGATATGAAGGTATGAAGTCTACAGTTGATATCATTGGGATAAAGTCCAAGGAATGAAGTGCTGCCTTCCTTCTAAATACTTTAGGAAAGAATACATTCCCTGTTTCAGCTTCTAAAGTTGTCTGCATTTCTTGGTACATGGCCCCTTCCTCAACTCCAAAGAGTAGATGGCTGAATTTTTCTCATACTTCATTCTGATCCTGACTTTCCTACCTCCGTCCATTCACTTATAAGGAAGCTTGTGATGACAGTTGACCCCATATGTTATCTAGACTTAATCACCTCTTATCAACTTTAATTCTACCTTCAACTTTAATTGTCCTTTGGGTGTATTTCCAGGATAATTTATTAACTTGTTTTAAGGTCCAGTGAGTCCCAAAGTTTGTTCTGAACAAGGGAGAAAGTTCAACTGCTGTTAATTAGATAGATACAACTACGGAAATAGCAGAATTAGAGCATTGGTAGTAGTGCAGGTTGGATAGAAGAAAGGAACCAGGAAGATCAAAGACTTAATATCTGACATAATTTTCTGAGGTCTATAAGATATCCAAGTGAGTCAGTAGTTACATGAGTCTGAAGTTCAGAAGGATGGTCTCTCCTGCAGACATGAGACTGAATGAGATCACTTATGGCCAGAATATACATAGAAGACAGTTCAAGATTTGAATTTGAGAACACTCCAGCCTCAAGAGCTGGGAGTTAGGAACAATCCAGTGAGATGTCAGAAAAATCCTGTTGATGAAGACCTGGAAATCCACTAAATGTAACAAACTTTACAATTTAGGCGGGGGGCAAGGGGGGTTGGAGTATAGTGAGGAGGTAGGAGGGAAGGAATGGTAGGGGGAAAAACAAAGGAGGAGGCAACAATGCTGGCTAAGAAATGTGCTCATTACCTTGCTCATGTAACTGTAACCCCTCTGTACAGTATTTTCACAATAAAAAACTTATTAAAAAAAAAAAGAGCTGGGGGTCGGTGGCTCACCCCTGTAATCCTATTCCTGGATCAGAGAAGGCATTGCTATATTCCAGCTGATTGCTTTTGAAAAATGGCTTTGACTGGCTGGACTTTTGACCATACAAATATTCTGCTGTCAGAGTGCACTTTGTGTCCATTAGTAGTTGTTTATTCTCTAGCCATAAAATGTTTGGTTTATGAAGTTAATAAAATAATTCTGAGAGCAGACATTAACGTCATTTAAAGGTTGCTATATTTTTTTAGAATCTGTATTAAATATGAGAGTTCAGAAAAGGGCAAAAAATCACTGATTTCATTAAGCTATGGAAGTTATGATTTTAGAAGAGTTGACTATTTTACCCTTACTATAACATTCTAGAAGGTTATTTTGTATTATATACTAAAGCCTTAAATTTCTATATACACATTGACAGAATAATTCAGCTGACAGGAATTTACTCTAAGAAAACAGGCCTACAAATGTGCAAAGATTTATTTAGGATATTTTATATTGAAGTGAAAAGTTGGAAGCAATCTAAACAGTAGGATATTAGAAAAATGATATTTTGAGATATATATACTCCGTATAATAGACTGACATCATTAGTCTTTACTATTACAGAAAATGTCAAGTGGAATAGAAAACATGATGTAAAAGAACTACATAAAGTATAATATGAAAAACTATTGTGCACATGTAAACATACATTCATGAACATGCATGTATTAAGGTATTTCATAAATTCAACATTTGAAGTTTATTTGAAAATATTGAAATTTATTGCTAAATAGTAGAAATGGGAAAAATTCTCTCCCATTTTCTAAATGTTCTACAATGAGCATATTTATCTTAGAACAGAAATAAACACAAAAATTAATATCTTAAGCAAATAGAAATCTATCTGTGATCAATAATAAATTTATAAAAAGAATTTAAAAATTACCTGTAACAATAGTGACACCATTGAAATAAATGAATACTTCTCAAGGAGAATAATGGAATAGGTACTGATTTGAATCTGGAAGTTCTAGGACTTATTTTCTGATGTTTGAGGCATATTTTAAAATAAAACATAATTTTACATAGTAAGGTTCACATAGGCAGTTAATTTACCTAGACATGTTAAATAATTTCCATATTCATATTCACATTTTATATTCATATATTCAACCAGTGTTGGGTATTGTTTTAGGTATCTTGCTTCTCTTTTGCAGATGAAGCAATAAAAACTAAGAGTTGATAAATATTTGCAGATTGTAAGTAATACTGCTGAAATCCCAACCTAGCTCACCTGACTACTGTAACTGTGCTCCTAACTTGTATCTTATGGTTTTTTTCTCTAAATCCATCCTTGTCATTGGCTTGTTCTTGACATTATGGGGTATAATTGGTGTTAATTTGCCCCTCAAAAGTCCCTTAGCTGGCCTCTGTTGATGTATGCTTCTCAAGGAAACTAAACTTCACAGAATTTGGTCCTTCAAGTGACAAAGAAACTCTCTGCCAGAAGAACCACCTTTGATTCTGTTGCTAATAGTACCCAAGGCTCCTAAGACCTCATAATAGTCCTAAGAATTCAACACTCTGCCCTTCAACATACTCACACTGCCAGCTAACTTCCATTCCTGACTTCAGTCTCTACTGAATACCTGGCTATAGTGATTCACTTCTCTTTCAGGAGCCCTGTACCCTGAGAACTGTGTTATTCTATCCATCATCAATCTCTCCTTCCTCATTTTGGCAGCATCAGAAAACTGACCGCTATCTCTTAGATAACTTCATAATTTTTAAATCAACCCTCATTTTATGTAGGAGCAGGCTTCCTTGTATATAACTTGGATCTGAGCTGATGAAGGCATGGGTTCCATCAGCTTTCTTCCCCTCTGGTGTCCTTAGCACCAAATACAATATGAGGACCCAAGTAAATTCTTGTTGAATGCTCAAATTGCACTACAATATGTACCTTTCTTATGGGAGATCTGGAAAACATGGGTTTTTTTATTGTTGTTGTTTTGTTTGTTTTGTTTTGTTTTTGCTAGTACTAAGCCATGAAATCTGAGCCTGGGCACTGTCCTTTAGCTCCTTTTGCTCAAGGCTAGAACTCTACCACTTGCGCCACAGCTCCACTTCCAGCTTTTTCTGTGATTAATAGGTGATAGTCTTATTGAAGTTTTCTGCTCAGGCTGGCTTTGAACTGTGATCCTCAGATCTCAGCCTCTTGAATAGCTAAGCGGATTACAGGTGTGAGCCACAGGAGCCTGATGGATATCAGGGTTTAATAATGCTCTTAAACCCTCAGCAGTGCCTCTAGAAGCTAGAACAACCTCCATATAACCAAAAAGTCCGTGCTCCAGGTAATGTCTCATAAGTGGCCATTTTGCATTCATGTCATGGGAAAGGACATGATCTAATGTTGTGTCTGACAAAAACAAGCTACTGTCCTAGAAGCAGGCATGTAGGAATTTGGAGGATAAGCAGATAAGGGTAGCCATTCTTACATAGTGGAAAGAAATGTCCTGCATTAGATAGACTTTAAAAACTAGCTGAAGAGTATTCTTTGACAAACACTATCCATTCTAGCTGGGCATGGGGGCTCAAGCCTTCAATCCTAGCTACTTGGAAGGTAGAAATCAGAGGGTTATAGTTCGAGAAAATTCTACAAGTCTCCATCTTAACCATGTCCAAGTACAATATTACATGCTTGTTATCTTAACTTCAAGGGAAACACAATGACTGAGTGTAGTAGTGCACATCTAACATTCCCCGTAGTACTGGGAAGCACAAATAGGTGGATTGCAGCTCAAGCTAGTGTGGGCTAGAACCTCAGGAAAACAAGAACCTACCTTACAATAGAAAAAGAATGTGTGGCTCAAGTTGTAGAGTACCTGCCTACTAAGCATAAGGCCCTCAATTCAATTCCCAGGGCTGCTAAATATAAATAAATAAATACTCAGAAATCAAACTAAGGAAGTGAAAGAGAGCTCTCCATTGATACTATAGTGTTTTTTAAATAAGTTTTTTATTGTGAAAATGCTGTACAGAGGGGTTACAGTTACATGAGCAAGGTAATGAGTACATTTCTTGTCAAGCATTGCTGCCTCCTCCTTTGTTTTTCCTTTACCATCCCTTCCCTCCCACCTCCTCAACTACACTCCCCCTTCTCCACCCCCACACCTCACCTAAATTGTAAAGTTTGTTTTTCAATATAGTATCTTGTACAGCTCATTGTGGCAGTGGGTATCCCTATTTAAACAATTTGTTTTCTCCCTTCCCCTCCCCAAATTATACCAACATCAAATACAGTGAAAACAGGGGCTATACCATGGACGAGGTATACAAAGCAACAAAAAAAAATCACATGGTACCTTATAATTACATTAGAAACAATAGCAAGAAAGAAAAAACCACTTGTGTCCCTACCTTGGGGTTCATTTCGCTTAACATCATCTTATCTGAACTTTTCTGCTTGTCTAAGATGTATACTAGTTATTGCAAGTAAGGGAAACCATGCGACCTATGTTTCTTTGGGCCTGGTTTATTTCACTTAATATAATTTTTTCCAAGTCTTTCCATTTCCTAACAAATGAGGTGAGGTCATTCTTTCTGATGGAGGAATAGAATTCCGTTGTGTGTGTGTGTGTGTAAATACACACACACACACACACACACACACACACACACACACACACACACATATGGGTTGGTTCCGTATCTTAGCTATGGTAAATAATGCTGCAATAATGCTGCATAGTTGTGCTGGTAGCTTTAGTATGGTCTTGTTTGTGATCATTTGGGTAAATGCCCAAAAGTGGGATTGCTGGGTCATAGGGGAGCTCTATGTGGAGTCTTTAAAAAAAAATTTTTTTGGGGGGTTCCAGTTGTGGGGCCTGAACTCTGGGCCTGGGCACTGTCCCTCAGCTTTTCAGCTCAAGGCTAGCACTCTACCACTTCCAGCTTTTTTCTTTTTGCTAATGTGGTGCTGAGGAATCGAACCCAGGGTCTCATGCATACAAGGCAAGCACTCTACCACCGAGCCACCTTCCCAGCCTAATGTGGAGTCTTTTGAGGAACCTCCATACTACCTTCCAAATTGGTTGAACAAGTTTACACTCTCACCAAAATGCAGTAGGGTTCCCTTCTGGCCACATTCCCTCCAGCATCTGTTGTTACTAGAGTTCTTGATTATAGCCATTCTAACTGAGGTGAGGTGGAATCTCAGTGTTGTTTTGATTTGCATTTCTTTTATGGCTAGAGAGGCTGAGCATTTCTTCATGTGTCTATTGGCTATTCTTATTTCCTCTTCAGAGAAGTTTCTCTTTAAGTCTTTAGCCCACTTATTAATCGAGCAGTCGTTTCTTTGAGGGTTTGTTGTTGGGGATTAAATTGAAATTGAAGACATTAGGAAGTAGAAAGACTTTTTGTTTTTCTGTCAGAATTAATATCATGAAAATGATAATACTGCCTAGGGCAATCTACAAATTCAACCTACAAATTCAAAATATCAATGTCATTCTTCACTGAGAAAGAGAAAACAATCCAAAAATTCATATCCAGAAAAGCCCTTGAATCACAAAAAGTAATCCTGGGCAAAAAAGTAATGCTGGCTACTTGGCTACTGAGCTATAGTATTGAACAAGCTTGATACTGGTATTAAAAACAGGCCCAAGGACCAATGGAACAGAATAGAAGACTCAGAAATAAACTGAAAAACCTACAACAGCCATCAAATATTTGATAGAAAAGCCAAAAACATAGGATGAAAAAAAGCCTCTTTAGCACATGATAATGAGAAAACTGGATATCCACATTCAGAGAAAATGGAAACTGGATCTATACATCACCCTGATCTAATATCAATTCAAAATGGATCAAAGACTTCAATGTAAGACCTGAAACCACAAAACTACTACAAGAAGGAGTAGAAGAAACATTAGGCAGGAAATTTCTGAGTAAAGTTTCAGGAGTTCAGCACATCAAAAATAGAACTGATGAATGGGAATTCATCAAACCAAGAAGTTTCTACACAGCAAAGGATGTAGGTGACCAGCTAAAACAACAGCCTACAGAATGGGAGAGAAGATCTTTGCCACTTATTCTCAGACAGTGACTTGATATCCAAGATATACAAAGTACTAAAGAAACTAAACCCTTAAGAATTAACAACCCAAATGATAAATGGACAAAGGAGATAAGACAATTCTCAGAAGTAAAAACTGCCAATCAAAACATGAAGAAATGATCAACATCTCTGGCCGGTAAAGGAAATGCAAATCAAAATAACACTGGGATTCCATCTCATCCCATTTAGAATGGCCATCACCAAGAATATAAACAACAGATGCTGGTGCAAATGTGGGGAGAAAGGAGCCCTAATACACTGTTGGTGGGAATGTCAACTTGTTCAACCACTGTGGATACCAGTTTGGAGATTCCTCAAAAACGTAAGCATAGAAGTCTCCTATGATGCAGCAATACCACTCTTGGGTATTATCCAAAAGATTGCAAATCAGAATACAGTAAAGCCTCTTGTACAACCAAGTCCCTTACTCATCATAGTTATGGTATGGAAACAGTTCAGATACCCTTCAATGGATAAATGGATCAAGAAAATGCAGTGTTATATATACACACATGGAATCTTACTCATACCTATGGAAGAATGATATTACATCATTTGCAAATAAATGGATCGTCCTGGAAAAATTATTTTAAGTGAAGTCAGGCCCAGAGGGATAAAGGATGCACCATTTCTTTCATATGTGGAATTAACAGCTCATTAATAAATACACAAGTAAATACATATGGGTCTGTGTGCAAGTGTACAAAAATGTATTAACCAAAGCATCATATTTGTAGGGGACAATTCAAACAGTGCAGATTCTTAGAAAAATGAACTCACTATCAAAAAAACACCACTTGATAGATATGGAAAATTCAGGGATAGGAAGGAAGGGAGGTAAATGAAAAGAGGATGCAGGGAGAAAATACAGTTATAATATTTAATGTATATCTTATAAAATTAAGGAAATTGAGGGAAGAAGTTGGGTTGGAGGGAAGGATGATGAAAGACATGACATCAATCAAAATGCATTGTACTCAAAAACCAATTGGTTGAATGAGAACTCCTTTGTACATCTACTTAAGATAAAAAAAAATAATTTTAAAAAACAGATCTAATATAGCCTTCACAGTTCTGCCTTCTATCACTTGACTTTACTGTGGTCTTTCCCAATGGATTGGAAGTTGTAATTCTTTCCCTGACTAATAGTGTGTGTGTGTGTGTGTGTATGTGTGTGTGTGTGTGTGTGTGTGTGTGTGTGTGTGTGTGTGTGTGTTTAGGTTACCTTTTGAGACTGTAGTATTTTATTCACCATAGTGCTACTGTCTAAATAAACAGAATTTGATTTCTTAGTGCAATACATGCTTAAATTTCATTCTTATCTATTTTTCATGTATATTGTATACAGGATAAGTGCATATATGGTATATTTCAAAGATATATTTTTCTTGCCTTGCTTGTGAATGCAAAACATACACATAGACACACACACAGAATATACACTAGTGGTTTGTAGGGTCTTATGTCTGGCAGGCTGATAATTTCTTGAAGAATTGGTCATTATAAGTTGTTAGCAAGCCAGGCACCAATGGCTCGTGCCTGTAATCCTAACTACTCAGGAGGCTGAGATCTGACTATTGCAGTTCAAAGCCAACCCAGGCAGGAAAAGCCATGAAACTTTTATCTCCAATAAACCATCAGAAAACCGGAAGTGGCGCTGTGGCTCAAGTGGTAAAGTGCTAGCCTTGAGCTAAAGAGCTCATGGACAGTGTTCAGGCCCAGAGTTCAAGTCCCATAACTGACAAGAAAAAAGTTGTTAGCAAATGCAGAATTTTTTGTTCACTTCAAATGCAGAATTATATGTATCTGGTGCTAAAGAGTGCTTGTTTCTTTTTCTTTTCAGGCAAGAAAACTGATCAGTGATTTTGCCATTATCTTGTCTATTCTCATATTTTGTGGGATAGATGCTCTGGTAGGTGTGGACACTCCAAAACTAATTGTGCCAAGCGAGTTCAAGGTAAGAAGATTTCTACCTTTGCATTGTTCCACTAATTCTTCTACTTTCTTCCTGCCTCTATCTCAATTTACCGTGACTATTTCAGTTAGCTTTGCATAAGGATTCATTTTTTCAAAAACTGTCCCTTATTAGGCTCACACAGTCAAATTTCTGCACCAAAATTAAATGGCAAGACTAGAATCAAAAGCAAAGGTTCCTACTGTATTGATTTTTATTTTTTTTTTAATTTAATTTTATTTTATTTGAGAACATACTGTACAGAGGGGCTACAATTACATGGGCAGGATAATGCATACATTTTGTATTGATTTTTATTTTAAAATAACTTGTAACATTACAAATATCTGAAGTATTTTCACATACCTGTCTCCTTGATCCAGATAATAATTCTAGGATATATGCTGCATAATAAAAATAAGATAAAATATACCTGTTTAAACTAGTGATGTTAAAGAATAGAATCAAAACTCAAGCTTTCTAGTCCAAATTAATTACCTTTTTACCTAACAGACACTTTGCCAAATACATTTATATATCATGTAAATTTTAGTTGTTACCAAAAAGACAGAATTATTTGTGAACCTATTGTATTATGTGGGTATAATGGATAAAACCTCCATTTGAGTCTTTTCCTCTTTTCTAGAACAGTATTCATCCTCTCTACTATTGAGATCACATATGGGCTAAGATATATTAAGCTGCCTGAATTTTAGTTGAACAGCTATGTAATAAGGAAGGAATATTTAGGGGACAGCAAATGATAATTTTGCATTGGGTCTGCCATTATATATGCATAATAAAAGATATGTTCTCACTCAACCAATCATCATTAATTGATTCAATATCTATTAAATGTTTGGAAATTTTCCTGGTACTAGAAAGTTAACAAAACAGCATCCCCTGCCTTTCCAACAGCCCATATCCTTTCTCTCCTTTTCTTTAAAAGATACCTTTAAGAAATGGCATCCTCTGGGAAGACTTTTGGTATTTACCAAAAATCTCCAGTCTATAACTTTCTATTTTTTAATATGTTGACTCTCCAAAAATAAAAGCCTGTACTCTCATTGATTTTTTTTCACCAAGTATCACATATCCACGTGATACTATTCTGAAGACTATTCTTTTCTTTGCTTTAAGCCAACAAGTCCAAACCGGGGATGGTTTATACCCCCATTCGGAGGAAACCCCTGGTGGGTATACCTTGCCGCTGCTATTCCTGCCTTGTTGGTCACTATTCTGATTTTCATGGACCAGCAAATCACAGCTGTGATTGTAAACAGGAAAGAACACAAACTCAAGGTAAGTGTCCATAATAATGGTTATCAATGACTTCTGAACTCCTTTCCATACTTTATACTACTAAGTGATTCAAAACAAAGACAGCTTTATTGTAAGTTAGACTTTGGCAGCGCATAGATCACCTGTGTTGACACAGATCCTCAATGCAATACCTGAGGGAAACTCACTTCAGTTTCAAGAAATATGGTTCACCCACCTATCCATCACTACCAAAGAGCGAATATCAATAATACTTTACCTCTTAGCCAGTCATCCTAATGTTGTTACCTGTCCTTAGTGAAGGAAATGATAATCAAAGATTAAATTAACCTATAATGAGCCCTGTTATATGTTAAATCAACTCATAATGTATTCTTTTCTTTGCATTAAAAATTTAGAATTGTGAAATATAACTGAATAGTTGCCTAGCATGCATAAGATCCTAGCACTGAAAATAAAATTAATTGTACATATTAATTTGATTTAGTGTAATAATTTGATACATATGTAGAAGGTATAATGATCAAATCAGGGCAATGAGTATTCCCATCTCTTTAAATATCATTTCTTGTGTTTGGAAACACTGAAGGCTTATTCATAATGATTTTTCAACGGTTTCAAGATGTTGCTAAGTATTTATATGCTAGTTTTGAAATCGTTGTCTCAGGGCATTACTGACCATAAGGTAAGGAGAAGCAAATGCTTTATTTTGTATACGTTACAGATTTCATTTGTTATATGCCTTAAAAAATGCTTTAGTGGTCTGAAACATCTTTCAAGACAGCTGCATAAATGTTCTTACCTTATATCATGTTTTCCATTTCTAGTGACTTTAGGTCACAAATAGTTTCATAAATACCCTCTGGTGAAGTAAGAGATGAATCATAACACTAATAGAAGTTAAAACATATTGGATTCCTGCTGTGAGTCAGGCCACATTGTAAGAACTTCATATTATATGTCAACTTATTACTTCTTTTTATAATAGCTATGTAAGGGAAGCAAGATGATGCATCAGCATCCATCACTCAGAAAGCAGGAGGGGAAACTTCTAAGAAAGGAATTCAGCAGAAGTATTACAGAAGGATTGTTTGACTATAAGAAACTCACTGGGCCAAGAATAGGAGAGATGAGGAAGGTTTTGATAAACTGTCCAATTAGAACTGTAGATCACAGAGAGAAAGAAGTAAATCCTAGAACTAATACGACTGGGAGGAGGAGGAAGAAATAAGCACTTTGGACAGGAGGGGAAGCTGAGATTTTGAGGGTCTTATAGGAGAGAAAACTAATTGATGGACTGGTACAGTGTGTGACCAGTTCCTAAAGTATATTGAGATGCCATTCATCAAGCTTGGAAGTTGGTGAAACCAGAGTTCTGGAAGTCTCCTTTGCATCACAGGAGGGTGGTAAAGCAGAAGCTCATGGGATAGTTGCTGAAATCAAAAAGGAGGTATTCAATGGTAGGGAGTATAATAATTCTCTAGTATATTTAGTGACATGGGGGATAGGGTGAAGAATAACTTGAACTCCAGCAGAAGTTGTTTTTCAGGAAGCATGAGCGTAAGTGGCACTTACCCTCACCTAATATACAAAGTTAAAGAGAGAAATTGATTTTCATTGTAGGACAAGCATTTCTACTAATCTTTTAGAAAATACCATCTTGGTTCTCTGTCATTTATATCAGGAAATTTTAGCAAGTCAAGGAAGGCATGTATCCTCACTGTATATTTTATATTAGTAAGGAATTTTTTTTGTGGGGGAGGTCAGTCATGGGGCTTGAACTCTGGGCCTGGGTGCTGTCCCTGAGCTCTTCAAATCAAGGCTAGCGCTCTACCACTTTGAGCCAGAGTGCCACTACCAGTTTTCTGGTGGATAATTTGGAGATAAGAGTCTCATGGACTTTGCTGCCTGGGCTAGCTTTGAAGCATAATCCTTAGCTCTCAGCCTCCTAAATAGCTAGGATTATAGGCCTGAGCCACCAGCACCCAGCTAGTAAGGGATTTTTGTTATTGCTTTAATTTATCAAAGGGCTAGAAATTGATATTTGCTAATATATTTTTATTTCTAAAAATTTGAAATACTTTTCATTTTAATCTATGGTTGACTGTGTACCTCTGGAGATAAATGCTTATTCTTTTGTTGTTTTTAACCAAGTTTTCTTTTGAATGTAGAATTTAGCAAATTAAGGATTTGTAAAATATAGAAAAAATGTATTCCCCTGGACCTCATAGAAAACATTAGAAAATTGAGATAAATTAGTAATTGCCTGTTGAAATAAGATGTGAGTGGCTAGTAAACAAGTTTTCATCACTTTTAGAGCTGCTTATTGGAAATTATTCTGCTGGATAATGATAGTCATGGAACAAGTACTAGTCTTTTGTTAGAAACGTAATGTTACCATGGACATTTCATCATGGCTTTTCACTCTGGAAATGGTTGTGTTCACGTTGTGCACCTAGGAAATGAGAGCTGCAGAATATGATAGTTGGACTTGTCTAAAATTGTAAAGGGCCCTGGGTACTGTGAAGTTCTTACAAAAGAGAAATCTGAAGCAGTAAGGGAGGTGGGCACTCTAACCTAAGAGGAATCTCTTTGGGTGGCATTGGCTTTGGCTCCCTGTAGGTGGTTCTAGCTGTCGGCTCGGTTAGAGACAGGATCTATCTTTCCACTCGGATGAACAGTTCTGTACCAAGGTACTTGGCTGTTTGGGGCTATCATTTTCAGTTAGTTATATCCTGCATTATCCCTGCAGAGTGCTCAAAAACAAACCATTTCTCCAAAGTGGAGACTTCTCCAAGGTCATTCCTGAGGTATTGGCAGTCAGAGGCAGGCAGAATCAGCTTTTGACTGCAAAACCAAAGCTACTGCTCCCAAAGAAAATGATATCAAGAGTGTCAGAGGTTGTATAAAGGAAGGAGAAGTCATTTAAAACAGGTACCTGGAAATGCATATTGGATCATTGGGGCAGCTGTCACTGTGACTCCATTGTTACTGCTGAGGTTTGAACTTAGGCCTTACACTTGCTAGGTAGGTTCACTTGCCTTATGCCTCCATCCTTTTTGGCTCTGGTTATTATTTTTGAGACGGGGTGTTAATTTTGACCTGGATGGCCATTCTTCTATTTATGCTTTCCCTGTAGTTGTTCTGTGGGATGAGGTCTTATCAACTTTTTGCCTGAGCTGATATGAAACCACAATCCTCCCCAACTCAGAACTTCCACTAGCTGGGGTGACAGGCAGACACAAATATGAGACAGACTCAAAAAAAAAAAAAACAAATATGAGACAGAATCTCACAGACTTTTTGCCTAAGCTACCTTCAAACCCTCATCTTCCTAATCATCACCTCCGAAGTAGCTAGGACTATATGTGTGACTACTGGCACCCAACTTTAGGACACCTTTTGTGGTAAAACCCTAACCAAGGTGTGATTTTTTTCAGATCATTTGATTTTGTTTATGACTCAAAATGCCACTGTATGCTATCTTTATTTTTTTCTGTTACAGTCATTATAGCCTTCCTTGGTCTTTTAATTTCATGTCTAGATTTTTTTAAAAAGATTTAGCCATGTTAGTAGTCACTTTTCTTGCTTTCAGAAGCGCTAGAATTTTAAAGTTCTGTTCTTACCCACTAGTCTGTAGTTTTGAACTTTACAGATTGGCCTTTCAACCCTTTGCCTCTCCTCCCCTACCCCCACCTCCCCATCCATAAAGAATGTCCTTTTCCCTGTGAGATGACTTCCACCTACATGTAAAGTGATTCTTTCCAAACACTAGCAAGTGCCCTGGTCAGTTGACCTGTACAGCTTCTCTTTATATGATAGTTTCTTTTACTAGGTTTTCTGACTAGAACACTCTTCTCCTTACTCTTCAACAATTGCTATTTATCAAAATCCTCTTTATCCTTTAAGATCCTGGAAACATACCCTCCCCAGTCTCACCGACCTTCATCCCTAATCTAATTTGTGTTGTGCTTGCTTTGGGGTTTTGTATCTTAGCATACTTATATTATTGTCACTGGTCACATATGGCTCACAGTGTTTATTTTTGGTGATTACTTCAATCCTTACTTCTAGACTACAGTGTTTTCAGAATCAAGGCCATAATTTCATCCTTCTTTTCAGTTCTTAGGTTGCCCATCCTGATTCTATAAGGTAGATGCAATAAATACTTGTAACTGTAGATTTTATTATTTTGAACACATGGTTCTCAAAGTTACTATGCTGTGTGAGATAGACAACCACTAAAAAGCATGCCCAGTTACCTCCAGTTCTCAGTGAGTGCTTCCATTCATCGAAGTCCCTCAGAGAGCTTTGGTGAGATCATTGTAGGCTTTCTCTGCACTTGTAGGTATCATTCTCAAATGCCTGTGAGCCTCTGTTTGGAGTGCATTATCATTTTCATAAAGCCTGAGTCCCTTAATCTGGTTATCATGAGACTTGTCATATTATCCCATAAAGCAGCAATACTGTGAGTGTCCTGGTAGGCTTCTAGCATGAGTGCTGAGTGTGTTTATGCATGTATATGTATTGATGGTGATTTCTCTTGTAGTCTTACTTTTCCACCCCATGAAATATAAGCTGATAAGCCAGCCTTTACCTCTCCTACGCTTTTGATTCTGTGGATTGATTCCTAAATTACTTTTGTTCTGTATCAGCACAGTGTATAGAATTTCTAAGAGAAATAAATTTTTACTTCCCCTCCTTGTACTCAAAATAATACCCAGTTCCAGAAGACAGAATTTCCTTCAGGATTATGGTCATGAAGACAAGAACATTTTTTAGACTTTAAAGGGCATAATTAACCTTTTGAGCATGTATGGAGTGTTTGCATTGGACAGAATATTTGTGTTAAGTGTTGAAGGCAAAAGTTGGTCTACTTTAGAGATTTTTCCTATTCATCCTCATGTCCAGTGTCAAGATTAAAACTGGCCACACTTCCTTTTGTGTCTTCTGTGTACATTATATTATTTGTTTTCTCATCTGGCTTCCCTTTCTAGTCTGTATTTTTTTTATAAGGGCAGATATTCCATCATCCTATCACAGGGCCTACCACAGAATAGGTATTCAATAAATGTTTATTAAATAATTTTACATGCAAAGATAGGAGCTAATACAAAGTCCCAGGAGATG
Source organism: Dipodomys merriami (assembly GCF_024711535.1). Lineage (NCBI taxonomy): Eukaryota > Metazoa > Chordata > Mammalia > Rodentia > Heteromyidae > Dipodomys > Dipodomys merriami. The sequence goes on along the minus strand of NW_027206512.1, from coordinate 23,757,422 downwards.
GTTGTTTGGTATGTTGAGGAACATATCACAGGCCTGTGTGACTGGAACATAAGGAGATTATGATTGAAAATGAAGCCAGAGGGATAGGGGTTAGATCCAAATGGATCACCTCCAGCCATGTTGACACCTGGAAAGGTGAGAAAGGATTTGAAGCCCTGCACCTTTTCCCCCTTCATTTCCCCACTCTGAATTCAAACAATTATGATTTCCCAAAAGGAAACATTATATACAGGTGGAATAATATATTTGTTAGCCTGTTCTCCTGAGCAGATCTTTTTTTTTGTACTTAAACATGGACTAAGTGCTTTTCGTTCTTCTGTCTGCTTCTCGGACTGTCCTGCCATCCTCTTTGGGAACATGGTTATATCCATCTGTGCAAGCCAGAGGTAAACTCTTGGCATTTCATTGAGAGCATAACAGTGTTCAGACAAACAGTAATAGGATCCTAAAGGATAACAATGATTGGGTTCCTCCTGTAACTCACTTCCTTAATTTCCCAAGCCATCCCTTCTTTACCCTTGGATTGGTCCACCTGTGGCTCTTAGTACTCATGCTTCCATGCTGGGAACATGGACTTCTCTGTCTCCTCAGTCTCCGAGAGGGCATAGGTATTCTGTTCCTTCATAAACAGAGCATAGAAATATAACCATAGAATAACATTGCAGACACATTTAACACTATTTATTTAGTGAGTAAAAGAGCACAGAACTTGGTTGCCCCATCTGCTCTTCCAGTCAGTAAATGTTATTGTGACCACTGGTACTATTTGAAATTAGCCTCTTCTGGTTAAGGAGAGGTATCCATTACCTTTATGATGATGGCTAGTCGGTTGTTAAACAATTATGTTCATATGCTAGCAATAGCCAGAAATGATCGTTATACCATCTCACATTGTTTGGGGATCCTTATATATGCCATCCAGATGAACAGCATCGTGTTAAATACAATTCAACAGATAAGGCAGAGTGCATACTTTTAAGGATTCTATCCTGCTTGTGTTAATAAGAAGCAATACCACTATGACAAAGACTAAAATCTCCATTTGTTGAGCCCAGTATGTAGCAGTTACTGTCATTCAAGTTGCTACAGTATGCTTCTACAGAGTAACTATTTCATTGAATAACTCAGAGTAACTCTTCAAAGTAGGCATATATCCCAATCATTCTGATAACAAAGGACAGACAGCCTTCTCAAGCATGGATGCAGAGGGGTTAATTTAGAAGTACCATGTGAAGCAGTGACTTAATTCTTAAGTTAAAGCAGCATCCAGAGCTACTGTAGAGGAGGTAATGGCTCCTGCAGCTACCAGAAGTAGGCAGCTGTGTGAGAGTAACAAAGTTCCCCCAAGGAGCTTACCTTCTATAGATAGTTTTGTGAAGCAAAATGAGTTGGCTTCTTTTACTAATGTGAACTCCCACGTGGAATCACAGCTTGGCAGCAAATGTAACCATTGTCTCATTGTCTCTTTTTTCCTCTGCAGAAAGGAGCTGGGTATCACTTGGATCTCTTTTGGGTGGCTATCCTCATGGTGGTGTGCTCCTTCATGGCTCTCCCATGGTATGTGGCCGCTACCGTCATCTCCATTGCTCACATAGACAGTTTGAAGATGGAGACAGAGACTTCTGCACCCGGAGAACAACCTAAATTTCTAGGAGTGAGGTGAGTTAAGTTGGGGTCAGGGGGAAGACTCTACAAATCATCCTCGGTGAATATCTATCTGTCAAGCGTAAGGAAATGAGCAAATCTGGAGTAGAGGGGTGTGTTGATGACTTTCTTATTTCTAAATTTTCGGTTCCATTATAATGTCTAGTTTTTTTTTTAATAATCAGAAAGAGTTTTGATTAAAATTTGTAGTTTATTTCTTCTGGTACATAAATTTCCTTTGATGAGAAAAAGATGAAAAGATATAATCCGAAATATAAGCAGGTTATTCGTTTTCCTTAATATGAAGGTGCTCGTGGTGCCAAAGTACCAACTGTATCTCTATCATATGGAAAGGCCCTTAAAATGTTGGTTCTGCTTATGATTTACAATATTGAGTGGAGGAAAATGGATTCTTATATTCCAATCTATTTTCTGTCTCCATAAGTACTTAGAAACTTTGATCTTCCAGTGTTAAATATGCGTAGCCATGAAGAACACTGGTAGAAGACCTTTATGCTCTCCTCCACTGGGTGCTTTTTTGTTTGTTTATTTTTTGTGTTTTTTTTTTGTCTGTCGTGGGGCTTGAACTCTGGGCCTGGGTGCTATCCCTCAGCTCTTCAGCTCAAGGCTACCACTCTACCACTTGAGCACAGCACCACTTTCAGTTTTCTAGTAATTTGTTGAATATAAGAGTTTCACGGACTTACCTGCCTGGGCTGGCTTTGAACCACAAACCTCAGATCTCAGCTTCCTGAGTAGCTAGGATTATAGGCATAAGCCACTGGCATCTGGCTTGTTTTGTTTTTTTGCAACAAACCCTGGTCATAAGTGCTTGGTTGCATAGCTCACAGGGCAAAGCCGTTATTTCCCACACCTCAACAGTGGGTGATTCTTTCTTGGGGGGAAGGTGAGAGGGTAGGTGTTGGATGGGAATCATATTTGTTAGAAAGTACTTTCGTTGTTGTAGATTTGGAAATGAGACTGGTGTGATTTATTGCACTCAATGAAATTTCTCTGAGCTATTTGTTAATTAGATTGTGGGACAATGTAACATCTGTCTTCTATGAAAGAAGGTATAATTACACAACAGGACCAGTTGTTTAAAAAATAAGGGCTTTAAGGAGGTCTGTAATTGATGGACCAAGAGCAAGTGATCTTTTTCTTGATTTTTAAAGGAGCAGAACTTGAACAGATCATTTCTTTCTTCATGAATTCAAATCATGTATTGCAATAGCTTCAAGAGAATTTTTTATAGCTATGTTGAATTCATACCATGTTGTTGAGGTGTATTCATTACGGGATAAACACCTTGACTGTTCTAGACAAATACTGATTTGGTCAATGTATCATTTATTTTTTTAAGGTAAGAAGACAAGAGCATGTTTTTGAAAACAAGAGGTAGATTGGTGGTAATCTTTTGATTTGGTTTCAGGGAACAAAGAGTCACTGGAACCCTTGTGTTTATTCTGACTGGTCTGTCAGTCTTTATGGCTCCCATCTTGAAGGTAAATATGAGTAACACTTGCCTCTTCCTCTTTCTCAAAACATTGCTAAATAATTGCACATGTGAAGGGTGAAATACTTCTAAGATTCCCTAACACTGTCATTGAAAGAGGACTTTAAACAATGTTTATTTTGATTTCTTTCTAATCCTTGAACCTAGCCCTCATTTTTATTTTCACACTTATTTGACTGAACCACATAGAATTGCTAGTATTCAATCCTGACCCACGAGGGAAGTGTTCTTACAGTTCAGTTTGACTAATCTTCATCCCCTCTGCTCATATACTTTCCACTTCTCCTGTCTTCCTGTTCATCATTTCTTCCATTAACTTCCTACTGGTACCTAAATCCTTCTCCTCTTCTCTTGGGCTCTGAATACCATAAAGGATTCAGAATACTGATTTTGAAATTTCCACCTATTTTTAATTATTGCTGTGCTTCGACTTTGTTTGAGCTAGAAGGCCTAATAATCATTATAAGGGAAATGAGAGTAAACTTATGGATTCCTAATCGGAGAACTTTTGAGAAAGAAAAATAACATGGTAGAATAGTTGGAAACATTTAGAATCAACACATAGATTTAGACGAGATGCTAAATGTCTGCCTACATAGAATATGTAGAAACAACATGTGAAGGACTTTTTTTTAAATCACTATTTTAAAGGTGATGTACAGAGGAGTTACAGTTACATAATTCAGATGAGTACATTCCTTTTTGAACAGTGTCACCTCTTCCCTTGTTTTCTCACAGTTTTTCCCTCCTGAAGCCCCTACAAATTTTCACCATAGTGTCTAGTGTCATTGCTACATTTGTTCACTCTTTGTCTCCTCCTTTCTGTGTCGCCCCTTACTCTCCCCAAGACAGATAAACTTACAAAAAGATACAAAAGATACAAAAATCCAATGACAAAGGAGGAAAAAAATAACAAAAACAAACAGCAATTTTTTTAAAAACCGTCTAGTTCCCATTTCTTGGAGTTTATTTCAATAAACATCATTTTATATGATCATATGCACATGGTTATTGAGCCTTTTTGATCCTTTCCTAAGAATATGTGAAGGACTTTTTAAGAGAAGAAATATATAAAAGAAAGGTCAGCTATATCTGTTCCTGAAGCTTCCAGTTTTCTTTTGTAATATAATCTTTGTGTCCTCTTTTTTCCTCTTACAGAAATGATGGTAGCTAATGCTGTGTCTTGCACCACAGCATACAGCACCAAAATTACCCATAGCCCTAACATCTTTGAACAATCACTGTGATGGATATAAGTCCAAATTTAAACAAATTAAATTTTTAAGATTTTAAAATACTCATTTACTTACATAGTACATTGTTCTAGAGAATTCAAACAAGGGCTGCAACTGTGGCTCAAGTAAGTATAGTATAGGCCCTGAGTTCAAAACCCCAGTACTACCCCCTTTTTTTTGTAAACTAACAATTTAACAATACACGGTGACCAATGCAGTTCAATACGCAGTGAAACTAACAATTTTACAATACAGGCAGTGAAAAGCAAAACCCTCCATTTCTCACAGATTTGCAAATTTTATATAACAGTAGAAAAGTAGAACTTTAGTACCTATAAATTGACCTATAACTAACTCAGCCTTCAAGGTATTAAGACTAGTGCATATATTAGGTACAAAATAACTGGCAGTTAAAGTATTAATTTAAAACATTTAATATTTATATTAAATAGTTAACTAAAATATTCATTTATATTAGGTGCCTACAATGTCAGTTGTCTGGTTAAATTAAGTTCTGTCTAGATTCACAACTGAATCTAGTGCTATGTTTCTTCTGGTAACACATGGAAAGTTAAGATTAAAAAAAAAAACACCTCAGGGACATTGTTTCTGGTTATGTGCAGAAAGCCTTGAAAAAGTCCAAAGCCTATGTCCACTAGGGACTAAGGGAAATCTGTTGGCATCTTGGCCAATACAAATCAAGTTCTTTGGAGTTTGGCAGGTCTTGTGAGTTCTCAGCATCTAGTCTACCATCAAATGCTTTAATGCTCCTCTGTCACCTGTAGACACCAGCATGCAGCTGGTGGCAGTGCCTAATCTTATAAGCAATGAGACTTCACCTGGAGTGATCATTTCAAGACAGTCATTTTAAGCAATTGTGACCCCATATTGTGGGAAGCTGTGCTAGAAATGAATGTTTCCCTGGTGTTTCCTGAAAACATTTTATGGGAACTTCTAGAGCATAGCCATTAGGGAGGGTTAAATGGACAAATCTCACAACACTTCAGATTTATTTATTACCACCAAGTCCCTCATTTTACCTTTTATTTGTATAAGATTTCTTTCCAGTAATATAGTAGACATATAACTACAAATACTTTTTATTAATAATATGCAGATACATTTAAAACTTTTCCGTGTACTTGCGTGACAGCAAATCGTCTCATGTTGAGAGTCTGTCAGCTGAATGCTCATGGATGATTGTAAAGGGAAACGGCGCAGGTGCAGTGTAAATTGTAACTTTTAGGAAGATTGCAAAACTTGCAATCTGGTAACAGCTCTTCCTGCTTTCTCATCTTGTACCATGTATGGCTGCAGAGGAGTTACAGTGGAAAGCCCTTTTACTCTTTAGCACCTTCATATCTACAGAGATTGCAGACTAAAGCCAGGAGGAGATAGAGAGAAGTTAGGATTGGCCAGCATGAGCCTGCTTTTTCGTTTGGCAGGCCTTGACCAGCCCAAACTCTACTCCCCTCTCTTTCCACTGCTAGTATTCATGACTGTGGCTTTTTCTGTCTGGTGACTTTGGTTAACCTGACCGGTCATTGAATGCATCCACGGAAAAAAGGTAATTCAGAAAACATTTTTAAACAAGATTTTACACAAAATACAGGAAATAAACTGCTTTGTCAATATTGCTCACAATGTATCCTTAAAAAAAAAAACCTGTATTTGAAAACAGCAAGAGTAAAGTAGCATTGGCAATTGAGATTCCTTCCCTCAATAAGTTAGGTTGTTCTTTCTTTCATGACTCCTGATACTGGCAGTTAGCTGCAGATCATGTGCTGAATTACTACTGAATTTTGGTGAATTGTGTGCATTCATTGAAGATCCCTTGTTAGCTCATTTGAAAAGTCAATACAGGAAGAAGCAGATGTTAGAGGTGCAATTTAACTTAAATCTGTAAATTACAACTAAGGAAAAGTCATGATCAATCATTAACATCAGAATTCACCCAGAAAGGAGGTTGACTTGGAAGAGGGGACTTTGTTCTTTCATGTGACTCTGTATGTTTTTTAAAGCAACAGTTGACAAGTTCAGAGAATAGTTGAACTTGAGAGTCCGCCTTTGAAAGTTAGATCAGATGAATGGGAATGAGAGAAATGTGTAACTTTTACTTTACTTTTTTCAAAGGAAATGGCTCAACACCTTCCCTGCCTTCTCCCTTCTTCTCCCTACAACTTTAATGGCCCACAATGAGCTGAACAATTTTCTCTCATGCATCAAGTAGTGGAAGTAGTTGTTCTCCCTGCTTGCTTAAGCAAGCTTACTTTGAACATGAAGTTTATGACCTCCGTTTTGATCTCTGTGCCGAAATCTGTCTTTCATGTGGAGGAATGTAAAGAATTATAGTGTGCCAGCACCGAGTTCATGAGGATAGCCCTTGACCCTAACCAGTTACAGTCATACAGCCCTCAAAGAGCTGAATCGCATGGCTGGTTCAGCACAGAACTTCTGGGAAGCAAGAATAACTGGCTTCCCAGGCTGGCAAAGGGTTTCCACTGTGGAAACAGTCCCTGTTACTGCTAGCAACTTGTATGAGGAAGTTAACAGTGACTAAGAGCAGGAAAAGAAAAGATGAAAGGCAGATCCTTGAGCTTACTTTCCTCATCTTTCTAGTAAGACTCAAAAAGCAAATATCAAATAATGTTCACTGCTACTTCTGTTGTCTTTGTTTGAATTAGTTTATCTTGAACATGAGGAGTGGCTAGAATATATCTTTTAAGATTGTTTGGGCTTTCTCAAGTGTAGATCGTAGCATTTAATTTGTACTTAACAGGTATCTGTTGAGTTCAACGTCTCTTTTCAGTACCAGGGAAATAAAGAAATGATGGTGGGTGGTGGTGGTGGTGGTAATGGTGATGATGATGACATTCCCAAACAGTAGTTACCATTGCTTATTGAGTTTATTGATATATATATATATATATATATATATATATGTGTATATATATATTAAATAGTTCCTCAGTGATATCTACCAAAAAGATACTAACAATTATCTTCATTTACAGACTGGAGAAATGATGAATAACTAACTCACCAGGTCACAAGGTTCTTAAGTGGTAGAGCCATGATTTGAATTCAGGCGATTCCAGCACCAAAGCCAATTTCATAACCCTCATAGGTTGCCACCTTTTAAAAAACAAAACCTGATCCTTACCCTCAAAGAACTCATGTACTTTCTTTTCCCACGAGATGATCTTTCCCAGCTTCTTTGATCCAGTTTGGAAATCTCTCATGTGAAAGTAAATGAAGCATTTTCACAAATGCCCTGTCAAAACTCAATCCAGTTTCCTTCATGATTAGTGATGGAGTTACATGTCAGCAGCTTCTTTATCAGCTTAGATTTTTAAGGCTTAAAGGAATTATGATATTAATTTAATAATGCATCACTGAAAACAGTTGTTATAACTAAAAGGACAATATGGTGGAGCTTAAGTAAAACAGAGCTTCACATATGACCTCTCAACAATCCTTCTGGCTTCTACCCCCAGCCATTCCTCACCCCTGTTACTGAGGGACCAAAGAAAACTGTGCTTGTCAGTCAAGATACTCATGATAATAATGGCATAATCATACTTAACATTTATTGAGCCTCTATTATGAGCCCTGTCCTGGACCAGGTGTTTTCTGCTGTGTCTTTATCATAGCCATTTTCTAGAGAATGCTGAGGATATGAGGGGTGAATAATATTTCTCCAAGTTTCATAGCTGGTAGCTTGAATTCTTCTGTGCCCATGTTCCTAACCAGGATCTCACTCTGGGTTTCTCTCTCTCTCTCTCTCTCTCTCTCTCTCTCTCTCTCTCTCTCTCTCTCTCTCTCTCTCTCTCTCCCCCTCTTACACACAGACCATTTTGTTGGTAGAAAGTCTCAGTTCTATCCTAAATTTCTGAATGGGACACTACTACAATCTCATATTATTAACTTTTACCCTTTTCAAATTTTCTTTCTTAGACTATTCTACCACCATCGAAGAGAAATATAAATGAAAAAGTACAATTTTACATTTACCAGAATTTGAAATTTTAGTCGTCTTATAAATATGTTAAAACTTACTTTGATTTTTGTCTCAATTTCATTATTTTATCTGGTTTTAGAATCAGTTATTTTTTTCATTTTTAGTGTTTAATGACTGTGATACTATTTGCTAATGATGTGTGTTGGCTTTCTGGGAATGGTTGATTATATAATTTTCCTAATACAATTTCATTATTTTACCATTTTTGGTGTGCCTATCAACTTGGATACCTTGTATTATGTTTTGCTTTATAAAAATCTCCACCTAGAATTACTAGCATGTTTTCCTGATTAAAGTTAAGGTGAGATCCTTTCCTTTAAAAGTGCATTCTGCTTTTCCTTCCTTTAAAAAAATGTTTACTGGGGCTGGGAAGGTGGCTCAGTGGTAGAGTGCTTGCCTTGCATGCATGAGGCCCTGGGTTCGATTCCTCAGCACCACATAAGCAAAAAGAAAAAAGCCAGAAGTGGCGCTGTGGCTCAAGTGGTAGAGCGCTAGCCTTGAGCTGAAGAGCTGAGGGACAGCACCCAGGCCCAGAGTTCAGGCCCCACGACCGGACCCAAAAATAAATAAATAAATAAATAAATGAAACAAAAAAAATAAAAAAATGTTTACTTTGATGACTGATTACAGTGTGATTAATTTTTTAAAGACTGACCTGATGTGAGTGATAAACCAAATTCAATTTTTTTTAAAAAATACCCTTTAATCCAGCAATTTTGTCAAATCACATTAGATGTTCTAGGCTGGAAGATTTTTACTGAGATATTGTACAATTCCAAGGAAAATGTGAATCTTATACACATTAGTATCATATAAAAGTGGACTAAAACTGAATTTAATAGCTTTCTTTAAAGTTATTATTTCCTTCCCATCAAGTTATATAGTTTTTTTTTTTAATATTCATTTCTGTCGCTATTTCTTTGCCCATACCTCATGCCATTTTGTGTTAAAGTACTTTCTGGTTTCATTTTGTGGTGGATGACTGGTTAAAAATCTGTATTCATAAATTCAGAGAAGAAAGCCAAGTCCCAGTGTATAGCTCTCCTTCACTTCAGTTTTAAAAGTACTCTAGACTCAATCTTCTAAATGAATTAAAGGGATATTACTTAAATGCCCCACTGGGTGGGGGGAAGTACTCTGGAAGAAATATTTAGCTAAGTTTGGATATAGGATGATGATAAGACCAGAGCTTGACCCTTTCTGACTCTCAAGTTAAAAGAAAACAAAAAAGAAAAAGAAAAACCAGATTAACAAGTAACTACTATAGGAATTCAAGAAGTTTTTCAAGATGGCACTATACTGCTCTTTTTTAAGTCTAGTTTTGTATCCTCTTTCCTAGAATTAGAAATAAAATGATAACAAAGAAAACATCTCATACTAACGAGATAGAGACAATGTCTTAAAAAAAGTGGGGTGGGGGTTCAAAGTAATAAAAAGGTCCCTCTGCTAGTTTTATCTTTACTTTTGTTTGTTTGTTTGTTTTGGCCGGTCATGGGGCCTGAACTCTGGGCCTGGGCACTGTCCCTGAGCTCTTCAGCTCAAGGCTAGTGCTCTACCACTTGAGCTACAGCGCCATTTCTGGCTTTTTCTGCTTATGTGGTGCTGAGGAATTGAACCCAGGGCCTCATGCATGCAAGGCAAGCACTCTACCACTGAGCCACCTTCCCAACCCTTATCTTTACTTTTGATAAATGTATGCAGAAGAATTGTAAAGAACAGAAAACATCCACATTCTAAAAGAAATGGAGACTTGTACCCTACCACGCAAATCAAAATTAGTTAGGTTAAAATTGTTCATCTTCTTAGAAGAAATAAGTGATGTTTCACAGAACTAAATATATTGGCATGAAAGCTTAGCCCTTCTTGTGACCAAGCAAGTAGAGACAGTCAATGTAAAATTCTCGAATAGCAGCCAAAGGATCTCAGAGACAAAACTGCTTTAGGGAATCACAAAAAGAGGCTTTTAGAAATTGCGCTCCACTTAATATAAGGAGTGATTTTTTTCCCTCAAAATGACTGAAAGGCTATTCTTTGCTTTCTGGTCACAGTGGTTTTGTGTATGGTGAGGCTGGCATTCGCTGAACTAAGGTTTCCATATTTTAGCTTTGAAAAACCCTGAAATTACTTGAACTTCTTTTCAGAACTCCAAAGTTGACACCTTTTGTTGTCCAAATGAATGCTTTCCAAAATCAGACTCATGCTTGATTTGCTTACATTTCAGAGCTCTAGAAATAGCTAAAATTTACACATATCACATTACAATGTATCATTGTTAAAACACTTTATATTAATGCAAGTGACTTTTTTTGCTAAATAATGCAGGAAAATGTATTAATTTGGCTTTAAAAGATGCACATTAATTCATGTGTATAATTAATAGCTTCCAGATGTTCCCTGCTTAAAGAAAAGGTTCTCATTAGTTTATCCTCCTAATGTTCCTGGAAGACACTTGTTAATGCTTATTTTACTGAAAGAGACATTCATACACCAAACTGCTAAATCATTTGACAAAAATTATGAAGGAATGAAATCGGCAGACTCATGAAAGGATCTTGGTCTTAAGGGGGAAGACAACTCATTCCTTTGCTCCTGTATCACAGCCAGTCTGTCATCTGGGTTTCATAGTCTATGCTTTTAAGACCAAAGAAAAACAGCACTAATTTAACATTAATTAAAATAGTAGTAAAGTTATGTATTTCATTAAAAAAGAAGTCATCATGAAATGAAGATTGGAACTCTCCTTCATTTTCTTCCCATTTATTTCTAGTACAAAGTTTAGAGGTTTTTCAATTGGTGACTAAACTATCTGAACTAGGGGTCACTGTGTTATTTGATCCTTACTGTTAGGTGAAGATTTAGCCTTTATTTAAGCTATTTTCCTCCTTCAGTGTTTTTATTATTGTTGTCTTTAACCTTTGTTCACTATTTTTCCTTTCCAGTTTATCCCTATGCCTGTACTGTATGGTGTGTTCCTCTACATGGGTGTGGCCTCACTGAATGGAGTCCAGGTATGTTTTCAATAGCAATCTGAGTCACATAGTCCAGGTACGTTTTCCATAGCAATCTGAGTCACATAGTGCTTGTCTGCTTATAAGAATAATCTAGTAATAGATCTTTAAAGGAAAGTGTTAATCATTTATGGCTGAGTCTTTCAAATTACATTTATATTCTAATCTCTCTAGCTATCACTTGCTTTTCTGATCCAATTGACATGTTACCATCACAAATACTCATCCTTGAAAGAACGTGTCAGAAGTAATTTAACCAGGAACATCTTTTTTCTCTTTCTGTCCCCCTCAACCTCCTTTTCTCTCTTCAGTCTTCCTTTGTTTACTTTCTTTTCTTCCCTTCATCTCAAGAAGAATATCCCACTTCTTTAGTATGTTCTTCAAGATGATTTGTACCCAATTGCCTTAACCCTGTATTAATAACCAACTACTCTTTCTTCATGTCCATTCCACATGGCTGAGCACATTGATCAAATGTTTTGTTCGAGTTAAAGCCAATGTGTATTATGTACTGCTTTTATGAAAAAAAAAACTTCAGTTATTCACAACTTTGGTAAAACTGGCCCACTTTTTAAAAATCATTAGGGAAGACTTTGTAAGGGACTCTGTCTTTCAATTGAGGTTTAATTTAATTGGCACCAGGAAACTGGAAGTTCTGCTGCTGTTTTCTGGCACCTTGTTAATTGTAGCCTTATTTAACACTCAGTAATGTTTTAATGGGAAAAGACTGCATGTTCTGTGAACATCATAAGAATTTATTTGAACTCCTTCAAAATAGTCTTTGCTTCCACTTATTGAATTTAGATTAACGATGTTTCAAAGTCAGATAGATCTGGGCAAGTGGCCAGACCCCCCAAAGAGAAAAGGCTACTTCACTTTTCCCTTTTTCGGTTCATTGAGTAGAGTTCCTGGGATATTTGTTGGAAAATACAAAGTGATTTTTCACAGAATGTGCTAGTTGAATATGAATGTGACTTTATTTGTGCCCATTAAACTTCAATGACATGTAAATTTGTGAAGGTATTTTATTTTTCTACCCTTGTCAATAATTTTTTTATTCTCCTGAATAGAAAAACATGAACCTAATGTGGCCCCCAAACTGATTGTTTGCCTTTTATGACAGTCTAGATGGTCCGATTTTGTGTGTTCAGGAGCTTTCTCAGTGATTCAAACCTAGTAGATATCTATTAAAGAGAAGAAAAGAACAAACCATTTCCTAATAATAGAGGAGAAAAACCATCCTGAAGGGACTAATGAATTTCTTCAATTCTGCAATATTATTATTCCTCAGGCTTTTCTCATTTCCTTACTTTACCCTTGATTTTTTCTCTTTTTAGACCCTTTTAGGAAGATTTATTTAGCAAGAGATTTTATAGCCTAGTCATTATGAAAGAGAAATGTCCCATCAGCCAAAAATATCTTTAAAGGGAGGAAGAAAACCCTTTAAACAGGAAATCACTCTAGATTAAAAAAAAATCTGTGATATTGTAGTTTACATTTCTCCTTTTCCTCCAAAAAAGAAAAACAGATATTGCCTCCAAGCTGTTATACTTACTCAACCCAACATATAGTTACCAAATATATGCCACTGAAAAACCGTCTGATGTGTTCTTAAATATCCTATGCATCGCTATCAATGTCAGTTCATCAGTTATTCCACCATCATTTCAATATGTGTTTGTATATGACTGTGCATTCCCTCTCTTACATTCACACATCTCGCTGTCTCTGTCTACTTGTCTCAATGGAGCATTCATGTGACCTTTTTCCTGCAAAGAAATGGTGATACATTGCTGGATGTATTAGTTAAGCTATGTCATATAAATGATATGGAATTTTATGGGAATATCAATACGTTGCCCATTTTTAAGTTGAATACTTCCTAATATCTCCTTGAAGGTGTATGATGCATAGATCATCCCTTCTTTCTGATGAGGCAACTGGGGCAGTCAGGGGTCTCGTTTCATCATGGCATTACCAAAAGAGGCACAAAACCCTTTTCTGCTGAGACTGAGAGGTAGAAAGTGAAACAAGGAAATGAACAGCTAGAATTTATGTCTCAGTTTGTGACCTCAGTCTTTTTTTAATAATAAGTTTTTTTATTGTGAAAATACCATACAGAGGGGTTACAATTACATGAGCAAGGTAATGAGTACATTTCCTATCAAGCATTGTTGCCTCCTCCTTTGTTTCCCCTTCCCATCCCTGTCCTCCCATCTCCACTCCCCTCACCAAAGTTGTAAAGTTTGTTTTTTTGACATAGCATCTTGTACATTTCATTGTTGCAATGGATCCACCTGTATCCCTATTTAAACAATTAGTTTTTTTCCCTTCCCCACCCCAAATTATACCAACATCAAATGCAGTAAAACCAAGCATTATACTGTGGGGAAGGGGCATACAAAGCAACCAAAAAATCACCTTATAAATATGTTAGAAACAATAGCAAGAAAGAAAAACCACTTGAGTCCTTATCTTGGGGTTCATTTCACCTAACATTAACTTATCTAACCTTTTTTTGCTTGTCTCAGACATATACTAGTTATTGCAAATAAGGGAAGCCTTAGGACCTATGTTTCTTTGGGCCTGGCTTACTTCACTTAATGTACACTTGTTCAACCACTTTGGAAAGTAGTATAGAGGTTCCTCAGAAGACTCCACATAGGGCTGGGAAGGTGGCTTAGTGGTAGAGCGCTTGCCTTGCATGCCTGAGGCCCTGGGTTCGATTCCTCAGCACCACATGAGCAAAAAGAAAAAAGCCAGAAGTGGCACTGTGGCTCAAGTGGTAGAGCGCTAGCCTTGAGCTGAAGAGCTGAGTGACAGTGCCCAGGCCCAGAGTTCAGGCCCCACGACTGGACCCAAAAAAAAAAAAAAAGACTCCACATAGAGCTCCCCTGTGACCCTGCAATCCCACTTTCAGGCATTTACCCGAATGATCATAAACAAGACCATACTAAAGCTACCAGTACAACTACGTTTATTGCAGCATTATTTACCATAGCTAAGGTATGGAACCAACCCAGATGCCCCTCAGTAGATGAATGGATCAAGAAAATGTGGTGTATATACACAATGGAATTCTATGCCTCCATCAAAAAGAATGACATTGCCCCATTTGTCAGAAAATGGAAAGATTTGGAAAAAATTGTATTAAGTGAAGTGACCTCAGTCTTGAGTAACCACTATATCTCATGTATCTGTATCACATTTCTGAAAAAAATAGCAAAAATTAAAGGACTTGTGCTGTGGTCTAAGCTAAACTAAATTTCTGTACTTCCTTTGCATCACTTTGTCCATTGAAAGGGACACTGTTTGCCTAAATTATAGAATATAAATTTGTAGCAAGGGACACTGTTTGCCTAAATTATAGAATATAAATTTGTAGCAAGGGACACTGTTTGCCTAAATTATAGAATATAAATTTTTAGCGGTTAGTCAGACATAGTGGAAATGACTTGCATTAGTGTTTGAAGTAATATAATTGGAGTCTCTTCCCCTTTTCTACCTAGTTCATGGATCGTCTGAAGTTGCTTCTGATGCCTCTGAAGCATCAGCCTGACTTTATCTACCTGCGTCATGTGCCCCTGCGCCGAGTCCACCTGTTCACTTTCCTGCAGGTGTTATGTCTGGCCCTGCTCTGGATCCTCAAGTCAACAGTGGCTGCTATCATTTTTCCAGTCATGGTGAGCTTTTCTTTCACTAACCTATCCATGAGGTTATATTGCTCTCATATGTTATTGAGAGATGCAAGCCCTCAGTCGTTTAGGTATGATTCCAACGTTTTTCAGTTTTTACCTCATCACTTGAAGATGTTATTATTAACTTTCCGTGCCTATGATAATTAGATGAACTTACAATCCTGCTCACTTGAGTTCAAATACAGGCTTTGTGGTAGTCAGTGAATCTCCTCGAGCCACCATTAACTCTTGAGTCAAATGTGGGTGATATTGTCATTGTGTTGTACGCCAAGAATGCTCGGTGAAGCTCAAGTGTATAGCACAATGCTTAGATACATTGTTGATATCAGTATACATTATTTAAAAAATATTGTACCATTGGGGCAATCTAAATTAAAATAAAGTACATGTTAGTCCAAATTTCAGAAGTTATTGGAGGATTTTGTAAGAAATCCTCAGATTCATCAGAAGAAATGAAATGAGAAGCTTTGATTTTGAAGGTCTTGTGACTAGTGTCTTGCCATGTTTAAGACTAGACTCTGTAGCCTTGCCATGCTGTGATAAGAAACAAGGGAAAGCAACTAACATTCCATTCAAATCAGAAGTGAATGAAGAAGGGCTAGGGGTGTGGCTGGAGCAGTAGAGTGTTTCCAGTCCTTTCTCCCCTCTCCCCTCAGTGCTAGGGTTTGAACTCTTGCTGGCTACAACAGGTGCTCTATGATGATCTGTACCCCCAGGCCTCTAGTGAATGAAGGAAAAAGAAATAAAAGCTGCTTGGTCTCACTAATAAGTTTTATACATTCCCATTAGTCCACATTTCTTGTAAGAAAATGCACACATACACTTAAGACAGGACACAAAGCACAAACTCCCCTCAAGTCTGTTCTATCTGTCCTATAGTTCTGGAAATAATCTCTGTACATCTCTTACTCTTAAATAGAATTATAACTTTCTTTGTTCTTTGTAATTGTTTTATCTCCCAGAGACACAGAGAGAATGATAAAATAAATATTCATATCATATTTGTTAAGTCCAATTTTTTAATTTTTTAAAAATCTCTTAAGATATAATTGTCCAAAGGAGTTGCTATTTAACAAAGCAGTATATGAATACAGAATATCTTGATCAATATCACCTATTTCAACATTCTTACCCATCCCTCCCCTACCCACCCCTTCCCTCACTCTTCTTAACTTTTTATGTTATACATTGGATTCTTGTCTGCATTTTCCCCCTCTTTTTGCTCTCATCCCTCTAGCTCTTTCCCTTGATTCCACCCCATCCCTTTCCGGTACCAGCTTCCTGGTGTTTTATCTTTCTGAACTTTGATATTAGTTTTCTAAGGAATTACACTATTTGAGATCTCTCTTAAATCTACAATATTTGATCATATAATACATATGTGTGTATGTGTGTGTGTGAGAGAGATCTGTTGTAAAAAACACAGTGAACATGAGAAATGACTCCCATTTACTTATTTATATTGTGTTATCTACCTACCTATTTTTTCTAAAATCAGAATAAATGAAGGTAGGCCATAATATATTTGAAATATATCTAGTAAACCACTTATTGTGTCAAATAATAATACCTTAGTGAAGTACCTGTAGTTTATCAGAGTTTTTATCTGGTTACAAAAGTTTTGTACTGTTAGCAGGGTGGATATTACTGATTCCTCTAGGAGTTGAAGAAACTGGCATATAGAATATGTGTGATGTAGATAAAGACAGATGTTTAATTTGACACAGAACTCCTACAACTCTCCTGTATCTCTGCTGTGGAGCAAAGATCTTTAATTATCTTCAGAGATAAAGTAAGGGAAACGGAATTGCTTTTCAAAAGAAACCCATAGACTAAAGATAGAGAGGCCAAGAATATGACTGTTGGAAACGGACAGCCACCACCCCTTGAATCCTTTCTTTAACTGGTTACATACTGCCTAAGAGTTTAGAATGGTATCAGGTACGTGGTAAGTAATTTAGTTCATGTTGAAATAGTAGTTGAAATATATGTACATAGCCTTTGACCTTCTCTGCTTGTCCTAGACATGCACTGGTCATGCAAACAAGGGAAACCATGGGACCTATGTTTCTTTGGGCCTGGCTTACTTCACTTAGTATAATTTTTTCCAAGTCTTTCCATTTCCTAACAAATGAGGCAATGTCATTCTTTCTGACAGAGGCATAGAATTCCATTTACACACACACACACACACACACACACACACACACACACACACACACACCACCTTTTCTTGATCCATTTCTACTGAGGGGCATCTGGGTTGGTTCCATATCTTAGCTATGGTAAATAATGCTGCGATAAACAAGGTTGTGCTGGTAGCTTTGATATGACTTCGTTTGTGATCGTTTGGGTAAAAGCCCAAAAGTGGGATTGCTGGGTCATAAGGGAGCTCTATGTGGAGTCTTTTGAGGAACCTCTTTGATTTCCAAAAACTTATATAAATTTTTAAATTGTATAATTTAAAATTATGCATAGCTGTTTTGACATGTAAATTTTGTTTTATTAAAAATCTTAATGTGGAAGGGGAAATTATTTTGAAAAATCATCCTTTCACATTAAAATTCTAATTTAATGGGATCATTCATCTCAGTGAAACACAGTGAGTTTGAATTGAGAATTTTATGGGACAGCTTTCTCTATGAAGAAATGATTATGGCCTGCTTGGTAGAATCCCACTCCTGAGCCTTGTACTAAATGGGTTTTCTGCTGCTTAGTTGGGGAAATCCCAGCAATTGGTATAACTTCCTTTGACATACTTTCATTCCATCTTCCCATTTTTAATGTTTTTTTATTGTGAAAATACTGTACAGAGGGGTTATAATTACATAAGCAAGGCAACAAGTACATTTCTTATCAAGCATTGTTGCCCCCTCCTTTGTTTTTCCCCTACCATCCCTGCCCTCCCATCTCCACAACTACACTCCCCCCATCTCCCCACCCCATCCCCCTCCAAAGCTGTAAAGTTCGTTTTTCAACCTAGCATTTTGTACATCTCATTGTTGCAATGGGTCCAGCCTGTATCCCTATTTAAACGACTTCATTTTTTTCCCTTCTCCTCCCCAAAGTATACCAATACCATCTTCCCATTTTTTCCCTTCCAGATTTTGGCTCTTGTAGCTGTCAGAAAGGGTATGGACTACCTCTTTTCCCAGCATGACCTCAGCTTCCTTGATGACGTCATTCCAGAAAAGGACAAGAAAAAGAAGGAAGATGAGAAGAAAAAGAAAAAGAAGAAAGGAAGTTTGGATAGCGATAATGATGATGTAAGGAACTTTCCAAAATTCCAAAGTAAGCTAGTTGAAGACAAAAGTGTCGAAAAGAAAATGAACTTAATAGACCTGATGTGCAACAGAGTGCTGAGTTCTCAGAACGTTTATCTGGCCTTAGTGTCAGTGTCCCTCATCCCACCCCTCCCCCCCAATTTACCTTGTTTTTTTCTCACTTTTTTCTAAAGCCTTGCTGTAACCATTAATATATTAATAATGACATCGTGACTTCTAAAAAGAAATACCCCACATTTAAAGAACTCCAGTCCCATTGATGGAAAGGAAGTTAGCTAGATCACTAATGCTATAAAATGTATTTGGCTTATGATTGATATCCTAGGATTTATATTTCAACTGGTAACTCAATTTTCTGCAATTTTAAGTCTACTATGGATGGATGTCACAGGAGGTTTATTTAAAGAGGCTCTCAATGAAGTCCTACTCTGGTATATTATACTAGCAGTGCACTTACACTAAAACGATTTGCAATTATCTTTCCAAAAGTCTTCAAAAAAAAAAAAAGGAAAGGGAATTGGAGTTTAGGGTCTTTTTACCTAATTATATGGTCAGTGTCATAGTCCAGATGGTCCTTCTGTAACTAGCTGATTAAGTTAAGAAATGAAATTATTGATATTTTTATTCTTTGGAAGACCATGTTGTAGAAGTACAGATGCTCTGGCAGGGATCTGCAATGAATCCCAAGCAAAAGAAAAGCTGGGATTGCTCTTGCTTTGACAAAAGCTTGCACACACATATTCACACACATGCACACATAAAGCCATAGATATACAAAGACAGACAGACAGACAGACAGACACACACACACACACACACACACACACACACACACACACACACATGCACACACAAAACTTATCCCAGTAGCATTTTGAAACAATTGCCAAAATGCTATTTTTCATGTGATTTTTTTTTCTGGATTTTATACAGTATAGTGTCACAAATCAACTTTTGTATGTTTACCCATTCTAAAATAGGGATATAGTTAACATTTATTGTCTGTTCTATACTTGATAACTTGAGTTATGCATACATTTTGCTGAATGATCAGAACAGATCTTTAAATAAAGGGTATACTTTTGTCCTCATTTCAACTGAGAAATGCTAACATTCTTAATTTTTCAAAAATTAAAAATTTCTACTTCACTCAGATGTTATTGACAAATAAAATTGTATGGATATACAGTATATGATGTGGCACCTAGATACATATATTTAAGTAATTTTTGTAAGATTGCATAGCCATAAACAGTGATGTTCAACTCTAATCCAAGCCTCGCTACCTATTTCCAGTTGACTGGACTGTCTGATTATATTCTTTTTGTAGAACTTGGACATGGCATAATGAAGGGAGACAACAGACAGAATTGAATTTCGGATAAATTGATCCACTAGAAAAGACAAAACATACATGACACATTTAGCTAAGGAGAAAAGGGACTGAGGGAGCTTTTAGGACTGTCACCATCTATCTTTATAGTGAGAGCAGGTATATAGATTTTCTGTTTCTAATGATGATATAAAAGGAGAGAATGTATTTAAGCTGCAACCGAGATTAACATGTGGCATTAAGAAGAATGATACCCTTGCACATTGAATAGAAATCAAAGATTGAACTAAATCTCTGAACCATTGAGGACAATGAAAATGAGTTGCCTGAAATATTTAGATGATCAAAGCAGTATTTCATCTTGAACTTGTAAAAATTACTTCAGTGCATGTCTATAAACACAAAACTTAAAATGTATACAAAGCTATATTATGGAACTTTCTTTAATTTTTTAAATTATCTTTAAGTAGCTGTACAAAAGTGTTTCAATTTAACATAGCAATTTATGAGTACAATGGATTAAAAAATAAAATACCATCTTTGAGGAATTTTTTTCAAATTCTAAATATAATTTTATTTCAGAGGTGTAATATAGACAGAATAATATTTTTGGGGGGTCCGGTCGTGGGGCCTGAACTCTGGGCCTGGGCACTGTCCCTCAGCTCTTCAACTCAAGGCTAGCGCTCTACCACTTGAGCCACAGCACCACTTCCAGCTTTTTTCATTTTGCTTATGTGGTGCTGAGGAATCGAACCCAGGGCCTCAGGCATGCAAGGCAAGCACTCTACCACTGAGCCACCTTCCCAGCCCTAGACAGAATAATATTGTCTGCTATATATTATAGGCCATCATTTCTCCATGGAAGAGTTGGTCTCTCAGCCGTTGGTCTCTTCATTAAATGGCTCTCAGAATATTGAACACTAGCTAAAGCTTATTTTGAGAAATGCAAATTGTTGGAAGTATCTAGCATAGTATGGTTTGCACAGTTTTCTCCACCATGTATACACTGCTATTGACAGTTTTCTATATATGTATATATATATACAACGTACATCATAAGTTTTCTCTACCATGTATACACTGCTATTGACAAAGTTTTCTATATATGTATATATATATAACACACATCATAATATACTATATATAATATATTAAATAGTGTATATATATATACTCTCTCTCTCTCTATATATATATATATATAGTATATTATGATGTGACACTTACCTAAGTTTGTCTAAAGTTACCTAACTGTAAGTGGTAAAGCCCATTGCTTTCCAGTGACCAAAAAACTGGCTTAAATGAGCTCTAGAAATGTTTTACAATTTGTAGCAGGAATTTCAGCAAATCATATTTTATCAAAATATTGCTGTTGCTTTGTGAATATTGACCATTTTGAACCCTATATTCCCAATAGATTTCCTGACAGAGGTATGTGATATTACTGCTGTTCTTACTTTTCTCTCCATGACACCTGGACCAAAACAACAAATAAACACATTCATTTGCTCCTTGACAATGAATTCATCCAGACAGAGTATATCTGTGCAGTAAGCCCTGGGTAGTACGCCCATTATTTCAGGACTTTACACTTGGAAGGTAGATCTTCTAAGACTTAATCTGATAGTAGTATGGTGTGGGGTCTATGGTTATATGGGACCATACTAAAACCTAAGGCTTGCAACTCAAATATTTATGGACAGAAGCTGTAGAAATTATGACTTGTCAACATTTTAGGCCATTTACATAATTTCTTTTTTGTTGCATTTTTTTTTCAGATATTGATATTTGAACTCAGAGCCTGTGCTCTCATTTAGCTTATTCTGCTCAAGTCTGGAGCTCTGTCCCTTGAGCCACATCTCCACTACCAACTTTTTGGTGGTTCATTGGAGATAAGAGTCTAATGGACTTTTCTGCCTGGGATGGCTTCTAAATGGCCATCCTCACATCTCAGCCTTCTAAGTATCCAGGCTTATAATAGGCATGAGCCACCAATGCCTGGCTCCTCCCTTACAACCATTTTGAACCTTCTTGGTAGGCTGTGATTAAAAGTCAGTTGCCAGCTTGTCCATTTCTAAGAACATATTTCAGGGAACATTTGAAGTAAGACTTACTCTTAATATTGCCATGAAGGAAAGTACACGTGGCATCTTAATTATTTGTTTTTGTTTTACTAGTTTAAATGCAGTGTCTTAGTTCTCCAAGAGGTTATTATTCTCTTAAATTCATTGTGAAGGAATTTTCAATGTCAAAACTTAGGGTTTTTTTTACCCTAGTGTTCTTTTTACTTGATCTTTTCTTTTTGTGGCACTGAGGATTGAACCCAGGGCTTGGTGCAAGCTGTGCTGCATGTACTTTATCCCTGACCTACACTCTTAACCCTCTAGTTCTCTTTCCAACTTTCAATTAAAAATTGTCTCCCTGGAGACAACTGGATTCACTATGCTAAGTATTGGTCCTGTGGAAAGCTGTGACAAATTGAATTAAGTGAGCTGTTCTTTAAGTAACTCCATGATCAGCTGCCTGGTTTTATCATTTTTAATCCAGTTATTATTCTCTGTTTATCTGGCCATGACACTTCCTATTGGATTTATTTTCTTGGATTTCTTTGGTTTTATATTTTCAAACATCTTTGGTACAAGTAAATTGAAGTGGACTCTTCATTGCAAAATAAAATCTGAAATAGAGTATTAAAGTAAGGAAGGGAAAACTAAGGGTCTGTAGACAGCTCATTATAATGGATGTTAAAATAGTCTACTTGTTTTAGAAGGAAAAAAATGGGTCATGTTTTTCCTAGAGATAGACTTGAAGAACATAAAGAAACAAGAGCTTTAAGACGATATTATAGTTTGGGAAAATTCCTAGATTTAATCTGTTTGCACAGTGAGGTAATTTGCCTCACATATACAATAACCCTTGTTTGCAGGTTGGGATCTTGTAAAATGCTTTATAAGGAAGTAATAGCAATCTCCTTGATGTGGGTTCTCCTTTAAACACACTCAGTTCCCATTCATGCAGAAGAAAAGAGAACAAATGTGAAGAAGTGTTTGAAAAGTTAGCAAACTGGTAATAGGTGTTCTCACCTAGACCTATGTAAATGATAATATGCAGAATATAGAATTGTAGGAAGCAATGAGTAACCAAAGCATTCTAAAAACAGTTATACATTTCTTTCACAGTCTGACTGCCCATACTCAGAAAAGGTTCCCAGTATTAAAATCCCAATGGACATCATGGAACAGCAACCTTTCCTAAGCGATATCAAACCTTCCGACAGTGAGTAGAACTAACCTCTTGCATGCATGCTTTAACCTGCAGAGAAAATATCTAACTCTTATCTTCCCATTGCTCCACTTTAGTTTTCTCTTTTTTTCTCCCCCATGTAAAATATTTATATTTAATTCTGATATAACTTTATTTTTTCTACTCCTAAGCTTTATTGTTCATGTCTTCATTTTATCCATAACCTTTGGTGGTCCTTTCTCTTCTCAAGTCATCACAGTTGTTTGTTTTTTTCAATTGCTAAACCTGTAAGCATGTTTTTAATTGATATTCTCCCCCATACCAGTGTCCAGAACTACAGCTTATAGAACTACATCACTGTCATTGTTTGTGTTCCTTAGGTTTCAATCAATGACCAATTCATTTCAAAAGAGAAATTGCATCATGGGTTTTTCAGTGATCATTTAATCAATGGTTAATATTCACAATTTTGAATATTTCCAATTAAATTGGCAGTCATGACTTACTAGCGCAATTCTAGGTATAACACAAATGTATTTTTTTTCTTCTTAATGTCTTTATTTCTCTTCTGTTTCAAAATCACCAGTGTAATTGCATTGGTCTTGCTGGGGAATAGCCTGGTGGCTCCAGTGTAATAGTTTATGACATGTCATTTTTTTCTTTTGTAATTGAGTTAACAGGCTACTCTAGTAACTTTTGTAAATAGCTCAAGCTTTCCAATAGCAATTAAAAATTGCCTTCAAAGCATTTTCCATTCTGAGTTCTCATTTGAAGAAAATATATTCTAGCTCCAAATGCACTCTAAATTACATTCATCTATTATAGGAACAGACACAGTTGAGATGTTTTTTGTCTAGTTGGCAGTGCCACTTGAACATCAGTAAGAAGTTAGCATCCTGCTGGGCACTGGTAGCTCACACATTTAATTCTAGCTATTCAGGAGGCTGATCTGAGGATCAAAGTTCAAAGCTAGTCCCAGTAGGAGAGTCCATGAGTCTCTTATCTCCCAATTAACCACCAAAACGCCACAAATGGAGCTGTGGTTCAAGTGGTAGAGCACTAGCCTTGAGTGGCAAAAACTCAGGAACAGCATCCATTCCCTGAATTCAAAAACGAGAACCAAACACCAAAAAATATGTTAATATCCCAAGAAAAGGTTGAAATGAATGAAGATAAAATCTGGAGGAATATATTAGTTATCATTTGCCAAATAACCAGCTACCACAAAATTTAGCAGCTTAAACAAATGGTTTTGACATTCAAAAATTTAGGAGCAACTGAAGTGGCAATTGTAGCTCCAGGTCACTTATCCTAAGACTATGAATCAGGCTGTCAGCTAGGACTAAGTTTCTTCTGACTTGATTGGAGTTTTGAATCTGCTTCCAAATTGTCACAAGGCCCATGTCACACTGGACATGTCCACAGGACTGTCTATGACATGGCTTCACCCAGAGCCAGTAATAAAAGAGATAGAAAACAAAACAGAAACATCAGTCTTCTATAATCAAGTCTCAGAAGTAGTAGACGGTCACTTCTGCCATGTCTGCCATCTTGTATTGGTTGTGGAGAACATCTTTGTTGAAGTATAGGAAGAAATTACACGAGAACATAAATTCCAGGAGAGTCATTGGGAAGCCACTTGGATGCTGTCTAGCATCACAGGTTTGAAGAATAAAGAATCAAAGCAGCCTTACATCTGTAGTACAGCATGTAACTCTAAATTATAACTGTAATTGGTACATTTTTATCAATGGGACTTGGTTAGCAGTTTATTTATTTGTGTGTGTGTGTGTGTGTGTGTGTGTGTGTGTTGGTGTGTGTTTTGAACTCAGCTTCACACTGCATTTTAGCCACTTAGCTTATCACTGGTGCTCTACCGCTTGAACCACACCTCTAGTTGAACTGTTTTGCTGGTTCATTGGAGACAGAGTCTCATACTTTTCTGCCAGGGTTTGCCTCAAACTGAGATCCTCAGATCTTAGCCTCCTGAGTAACTAGGATTATAGGTATGGGCTACCAATATCTGGCTAGAATTCTATTTTGATTTGAAGTTCCCTAACTAAGTTCTAACTTCATCTTTTATCTCTAGAGAACGAATGACAGGAGCTGTGGTGTACATGCTCAGCTTGTATGTCTTCTGTGGATAAAATAATCTGACACAGCACCTTCTAAGTACAGTGTAAAGGCTACTTTTCAAAAATCACCTGCCTCATTTGAGACTTGTGATAAAAGTTGATGTGCCATTTTTTTAAATCGCCCCAAATCCCTCTAACAGTATAAATTAAAAGTTGATATGCTATTAGTTTACTTAAGCAAATGTGTGTGATCATTTTGACTGAATGTTTTTCTACCAATATGTCATAGTCCATAAATAATGAGCAAATTCAATCAAAATAGAACTCAGTATTTTTTTCCTCCTCTTCACCTTCCTCTGCCAGAACTGGGGCTTGATCTCAGGGCCCGAGAGCTGTCCTTTAGCTTTTTTGCTCAAGGCTTTTGCTCTACCACTTGGGTCACACCTCTACTTCCAACTTTTTGTTGGTTAATTGTCGATAAGGGTCTCCTGGGCTTTCTTGCCAGGGCTTGCTTCAAACTGAGATACTCAGATCTTAGCTTCCTGAGTAGCTAGAGTGACAGGTGTGACTGACCAGTACTTCCATTTTTTTTTCTCTTGAATAATAGCTAAAGATGGAACTTGGAAAGAAATGGAAGAGCCATTAGACGTTAAAATGTTGCTCATGCTGGAGGACATAATTCTTTCACCCTCTCACTAGAATGATAGAGGATAGTAGGTAGTGTTCCATTCCAGGGAACAAGAAAGGAGGAGATAAAGGGATAGTGGGAGAACAACAAAGGAGGGGGTAACAATGCTTGATAAGAAATGTATTCATTGCCTTACTCATGTAACTGTAACCCCTCTGTACAGGATCCTTAAAATAAAATAAAATTTAAAAAATTAAAAATATAAATAAATGATAGGTCATCCACTGCTTACACTTAGAAACAACAGCTAAGTTGCCTGACTCATATTTCTTACTCTCCAGTTGTAAAAGTTTCCTCAATTCTGTGAAGATTGTTTCTTTAAATTCTACTTTAAATCTATTTTTTGATTCTCAGCTTTGCTTTCTTTCAGGAGAAAGAGCATCAACATTCCTTGAACGCCACACATCATGCTGATAAAATTCCTTTCCTTCAGTCACTCGGTATGCCAAGGTAAAGGAGAAGCTACTTTCCCCTTGCTCTGTGGAATGATTGTCTCATGAAAATGCAGTCCAAGGGTAGAAGATTGGCAGAACTCCTTGTTCTTTGTCCTCTCTAGGATTTATCTTAAATAAATTACCCAATAATCACACCAGCCTTTGCTTTTAGAAAACATTCTCAGAGACCTGCTTACTCTTAGAAATACTCAACTTCATCAAGTTAAAGCCCAGAATCAAAATGAGTGGTTATCATTTCAGCATCATGCCTGATTTAAGGATAACAGGGCTTTTCCTGGAATTTCCCCCCCCCACTTGTAATTTATTTATTTATTTATTTATTTATTTATTTATTTATTTTTATTGTGAGAATACTGTACAGAGGAGTTACAATTACATGGGCAAGATAACAAGTACATTTCTTATCAAGCATTGTTGACTCCTCTTTGTTTCCCCTTCCCATCCCTTCTTTCCTGTAATTTTTCATCCAGGCATTTTCTTCCCCTTGCAAGCTCTCAAGACGACAGATCGTTCTAGGGTTTCCAAAGACTGAAATCTCCAAATGTTGTTAACATGTCAGTCTTTTGGTTTTTTAATTACCAATAATATTACCAGTCTGCTTGTCCCTTTTTTTGTCTTGCTATTATTTCTTAAAGTCAAGGTATGAAATTTCAACTTATTTTGTGTGTGCTAGCACTAGCAAATCAGGATGTGGGTGATGTCTCTTGGCTTTTTCTGCTCAAGGC
This sequence comes from Dipodomys merriami, assembly GCF_024711535.1. Taxonomy (NCBI): domain Eukaryota; kingdom Metazoa; phylum Chordata; class Mammalia; order Rodentia; family Heteromyidae; genus Dipodomys; species Dipodomys merriami. The sequence continues at coordinate 23,730,497 of NW_027206512.1, read as the reverse complement.
TTACCCTCTATAACTTGAGCCATACCTCCAATTTGGGGTGTCTGGTGAATAATTAAAGAGTCTCATGGACTTTCCTTCCCATGCTGGCTTTGAACCTTGATCTTTAGGGCTCAGCTTCCAGAGTAGCTAGGCTAACAGGTGTGAGCTAGGTATGAATCACTGGCACCTGGCTTTACTTGAGTTTCTTGACTCTGCTAGCACCTTGATCAAATTTAATACATCTTGTTTTTAACACAAGGAAGGGATGAGTATCCAAAGTTAGACACATTTGAATTCTGTACAGTGTATAAGCATTTGAAAGATGATAAATAAAACTGGATTTACTATTTATTTTCTTTTTCTTTTTTTCTTTTCCTCTAGTCCTCCTAGAACTCCAGTAAAAGTTGTGCCTCAAATTAGAATAGAACTTGAGCCTGAAGACAATGATTACTTCTGGAGGAGCAAGGGAACAGAAACTACATTGTAACCTGTTTGTCTTTCTTTAAAACTGACAAGTTTTGTTGTGAATGTTTTTTGTTTTCATTTTCATTTTGTCCAGAGGTTGTTTCTTTTTCATTTTTGTTTTGTTTTAGGTTTTGGTCACTGGCCAAATCTAGAAGTCTTTCTGCTTCTCTCTTGCATAGGTAAAATCAAGACCATTGTGCTCTGTTCCTTATAAACAGCATCTGCGGAAGTCCCTCACATTCTTAAGCGTTCAGATAGATTCTCTGACAACCAAATTCTTCTGTCACTTAAGACACGCACAGATCCTGTGGGGCTTTTTTTCTTTTATTAAGCAGAGGTCAAAAGTATTAAGGATTTTTTAAACAGCTTTTATTAAAATATTGAAGGAACTTAAAACTTTAGCTTTGGAGCTATGCCCACTGGCTTGTCTTTGTCTGGTAGAACAAACCCAGAACTCTAGACAAAGCTCCTTCTCCCTTGCCAACCTCCCCAGGACTGAAACCATGCTGCTCTTCTAGCCTGCTCTTGCTTGTCAGCCCTAACCTTAGACTTAATATAAGAAGACAAACTAAAGGTACTTTTACCCCATATAGAGAAACCATTGCCATCATTGTAGCAAGTGCTGGAATGTCCCTTTTCCTATGCATCTTTTTTTAACCCTTTAATGAACTTATCTGTTGAGTACATTGGAGAATATTTTTCTTCCTAGATTTTGTTGTTTAAATTATGAGGCCTAACCTGCAACTTATTTTTTGTCAATTTTTTAAACTTTTTTTTAATTACTGTAAAGAAAATGAATTTTTTCCTGCAGCAGGAAACATAGTTTTGAGTAGTTCTACCTCTTATTTGTAGCTGCCAGGCTTTCTGTAAAAATGGTATTGTATATAAATGTGATTTTTACATACACACACACACAAAACACACACAACATACTCATACCCACTCTCTAGGGTAAGCCAGAAGGCTATATCAGATTTAAAAACACCATGTTTCTAAGCATCCATTTTCCCCTTTCTTTGAAAGAATTTTAACTGTTCTCTGAAGAAGACTAAGGGAGAAGAGGAAATTCTTTGACAGTTGAAGTAACTAATTTGTGATGATGATTGATCATATCCAGGCACAGATGCTGGTTGTATTATCCTGTCAGTGTCCTATGCAGTATTGTTAGGCTTTTTTTTTTCATTTTGATATTTTTGTGTGTCTGTGTGTGTGCTCTGTGTGTGTCTGATGCACATATGTGCAAAAAGTAAGAAAAAATGACAAAGGGCCAAGTTTTCAATTCCTTACGTCAGTTCTCAGAAAACCCAAACCGTATAGGAAAAATTGAAAATTCCACCAGAGAGTTCAAGAAAATTACTATTAAAGAAGTGTAAAGATATTTTATTACTCAGATATCAGTTAAAGGCACATTTTTTCTTTCTTTTCTTTTTCTTTTTTTTTTTTTGTAGTCAGTTCTGTAACCTGAACTCAGGAACTGAGAACTGTCCCTTGGCATTTATGCCCAAGACTGTTGCTTTACCACTTGAGCCACAGGTCCACTTCCAGCTTTTTGCTGGTTAATAAGAATCTTAAGAACTTTCCTGCCCAGGCTGTCTTCAAACAACAAACCTCAGATCTCAGTTTTCTGAGTAACTAGGATTACAGGCATGAGCCACCAGTGCCTGGCTACTTTAGTTCACTTTTACAAAAGCTCTAAATGTTGTTTTTTCTAATCATGAATCAAATTTTGGACATTAAAGGTTCTCTCCATTCCCTTCAGAGAACTGAAGCACTTAAACTCATCACCTCAATCCTTGAGACAAGGTAAAAGCTACCTACATTCCCACTTCTAATCTGTATTCTGTAACTGGGAAGAGTTTGGTATTGGTGATGTCAACACACAAAATAGTACCTTACATTTGCTACAAGGAACAATTAGTATCCAAGCATTTCATTACTGAGGAACAGAAGTAGCTCCCATACTAACAAGAAAAATCTAAGGTCTACATGGAGCCACTGAGAAGAACTAAATAGACTTTGGAGGGTTTTGTTTCTAGATGGTTTTGTAAACTAGACATGAATACTACAGTATTGTGCGTGTGTGCATGTGGTGTGTGTGTGTGTGTGTGTGTGTGTGTGTGTGTGTGCGTGCGCGTGTGTGTGTGTGTGTGTGTATGGGAGCTTGAACTCAGGGCCTGGGCATGATCCCTTACCTTTTTCACTCAAGGCTGACACTACTACTTGAGCCATAGCTCTACTTCTAGCTTTCTCATGGTTAATTGGAGATAAAATCTCACAGAGTTTTCTGCCATGGCTGGCTTCAAACCAAGATCCTAAGATCTCAGCCTCTTGAGAAGCTAGGATAACAGGCATGAACCCTGGACACACCCAGCATAACTTTTGTTTAGTTTTGTTTTACAAAGTATTTCTTTCTTTTCTTCCTGATGGGAAGTTGGAGTTCTGAGTTTCAGGTTTCTTGAAGGGCATGCAGAGTTTTTAACCAGGAGTCTCCTGACTATACAGAGTATTAGAATGGAAAGGATGACAGCTGGTCTGCCTATCAATGGAGCATGAATGCCTCTGGTTCTGCATTCCAGAGGAAAACTCCTGGAGGTGCCCTTTGCCTTGAGAAACGACACTCTTTACTGTGTGCAACAAACAGATAATTTGGGTCCTCATTGTTTCGTGTGCAGTAGAATAGCATTTTCCTTGCCTTTTCCTCCAGCCAAGGTTGAGAGAAGGTCTAGGGAGGGGACTTAGTGACTTGAGAAACAGGAATACCAACCATTTCATCAGCCCTCACTGGAAAGAACAGGAGACAAAGCAATGACCTGCCATCAGTAATCCAGTTGGTGTGTATTTTATGCACAGGCAACAACACACACAGAGTAATCTCTTGTCAGCTCTCTATTTTGGTGTTTAATATAGAAAATGATTGTCTTCCGTGTTTTTTGGTTCTTCTTCCTTTTTTTTTTTGTAACTGTGTTAAAGTACTTGAAATGTATTGACTGCTGACTATCTTTAAAAAAAAAATCAAAACCATTTGATTTGTATTACAGAGGTTGACATTGTTCAGGGATGGGACAAAGCTTACTTCAATCCTTTCCATACCACTTCATGATTTTGGTGCAGAAACCTGAGATTTTCTTCATGATCTTCCCTGTCCGCCCTCACAGCACAAACATGAAGCCCAGGGGCTCCAAGAGGATTGGTGCAGTCATTCAGCTCATTTTCTGAAGGGAATTTTCAGATGCTGATTTTATTGAGCTTTCTGACAACCTGGGGAGAAAAAAGCAAAAGAAAGAAAAACTTTCATAGTTGATGCTCAGTTGTGTTTTAAAACCAGAGATTTGGTTATATATTCTCTCTTGGCTCAGTTCATTTCATTGTGTTCTATGCGTATAAGCAAAATTCCTGAATTCTTACTTTAGGCAAATATTGCAACTCAGGGCTAAAGTCACCCAGTGAAACTTTTAGAGCCAGAAGTCACTTTGTCCCAGTCCTACAATGTGAAAAGAAGAATAGTTGCCTCTTCTTAGCCATTTTCATGGCGGGTACATATCGTGCACATTACTTTTCAGAATCAATATGCACTTTCAGATATTCTTATTTTTATTCTCTTAAGTCTTTATTAACTTTGGAGAAATGATGCCTCTTTTTATTTTAAATGAAGTAGATCAACATGGTGGAACAAAATGATAAAGAACAGAAAACATTTCAATATATTACTAATAATTTTTTCCAATATAAAACCTAAAATTCCTATAACATAGTATTTTACAGTTTTATGAAGCTTTCTATTGTGACTTTTATGGAATTAAGAGATGAAGAAGATGAGATATTTTAGCATTTATATTTTTCAAAATTAAATGTATACTTAAAATAAAGTAACTTTATGCATTTATGAGTGTCAAGTGCTTCTTGTTCAAACATTTAATCATTGAATGACTATTAGTTTGTTTCTTTGGGTCCTGCAGAGATGAGTAAGCCTGCTTCTGTCCCCAAACTTTATTTCTTTAATTTCTTTCAGCAGGAGGATAAAATAAATGCCCAAGTTATACAAAAGGGTTTTAGAATTACTTATTAAGGGCTCATGAATCCTTGTCATACAACAGCTCAAAGTAGAAAACATACATCCATCTAAGAAAAATAGAGTTCAGCTTAAGCACTCATTTAAAAATAATTTATTACTCAAAATAAAATTCCACAGTGGTTTTCCATGCAGAAATGACTTCCAGAAAATACATTGTACATCTTTTTTCTCAGCCTACACAAGCTTTCATATAATATTTAAAATTCTCTAGAAAAACAGTTGCTTTGATTTGTCCTATATAAGGATTTCTGATGGCTTTAAATAAATCAGTTAATTAATGGTACCTGTATTTAAAAAAAAAAACATTGTCTAGGAAACTCCAGTTCAGCCCTAGTTATGTTAGTAGGTAAAGCAAATTGTAGAAGGGGTGAAAATAATCATTGGAGGCAGTAAGAATTTTCATAGGGAAAACAAAAATAATGAAACAGGAACATGAGCTAGCACCATCTTTCAATGTGGAAACAATAAAGAGAGAATATTTCTGAGCATCTAGGTGTGGTGGTCACTGTGGGGTACAGAATGGGATTTGGATTTTATCACTGAGCTGAGGGAGCGGCAAAAGCCACACCCAGAACAGATTATAATATAAGAAACGTGGTCTTTGTTCTTCACTCATAAAGAACTTCAGTAGAACTGTGTATTAGAAACAAAGTAAGATGAAATTATATTTAGTGCATTAGTGTCAGTCTAAACAACACATGGAGAGATTCTCTGAAGAATAATAGTATTTATTTGTAAGCAGTATAGGATTGAGATGGGAATATTTGTGCCATAGTATGTTATGAATACATTTTAAAATAGTTGATGGAAAGAAGGAGGCAACAATGCTTGATAAGAAATGTACTCATTACCTTGTTCATGTGTTGTAACCCCTCTGTACAGTATTTTCACAATAAAAATAAAAAAGAATAAAATAGTTGATGGGGAGGCTTCTAGAGGCAAAATGATGAGTTGAGATGTTTTGAAATAAACCTTTGTCATGAGATTTGGTAACAAGGTACTGCCAGTGTAGTAGAACAGACAGTTGTGGGCAGGCATACTTGCAGAAATATTTTTTTAAATAAGATTTCATTAACACTTTTGCACAGTTGTACACCTTGTTACTCTCAGGCAGTTGCATCCTGCATAGCCTCTCTGATTTGTTTAGGTATTGGGTTAGAGTTGACATGAATGATTCCATTTTGACTCTGACAGTTTTCACATTATACAACCTGACCTCCCTGAGAACTAGAAAGGAAAACACAGAACCCTCTGGGCAACCACTCCATCCACCTCCAGATCCAGGCTTAACAGTTTGGACACCACAGTTCTGGGCAAACAGTGCAAATCCTTATTCAGAATCTACTTGTACTAAATTTTTATTCAAACTGTCAACATACTTGTGATTTGTCCATTTTTCAGACCACGAAAGCAAGAAGCAATACAGAAATCTACCAGTAGGAAAACAGTGCTAGCAAACATTGTTTACACCTAGTAGGACGAGACACTATATTAAAAGACTAGAGAAAGATCAAGAATGTAAGAACCAGATTATTAAGTACAGAGGTCAGAATGCTAAAGCCAATTTTATAGATAAAAATGTACTAATTTTATATCGATACATTTACTAGAGTTCTGAAAAGTAAAACTATTACAAATCATGTCAGAATGGTGATTTGGAATCTTTATCAGTTATGCAGATTTTCAAGTTTGCAATCATTTTACTCCATAGGGTGCTTTTTCTATATCTTTTCCTACTATTCAGTCTCCTTCACTTTAGTTTTGATTGGTTTTTCTTTATGCCTAGGTACAGCTATGATTCTGGGCTTTAGTTTTCAACAGGTTGACTTAGATATCCTCTGAGTGCTAAATCCTTTGGCTCAGTGAAATCACTCACACTGAGTTATTATTTATGCATGATTTCCTGAGAACTGGTAAGTGGAGAATGAACTATTTTGAGTACAAAGATTTTGAAATATTTTATTCTTCTGTGTATCTTTTCTCATAGATTAATTGGTTATAGAATTTCACACTTAAAATAATTTTCCTCCACAACTTTTAAGACATTGTACTAGTATATTCTTGCATTAGATTTTGTTGTTGGAAAGACTGTCACCACCTGGATTCTGGTTTCTCTGTTGAAGAACTGGAGTTCAGATGATGGGTTGGAAGAATAGATACTGAAAAGCAAAAAAGCATTGCGATACATGCCATTTTGAAAACAAGGATTGTCAACTATTAAGAATGCTTTTGTCGTCTTGTTTTTCTTCTTAACTTTGTTTAACCTGACCTTGTATCTCTGGCTCACCTGGTAAAAATTTAGTTTAGTCAGGATATTTTAAACATTGAGATTTGTGGTAGAACTGTCAGGGTATGCATGAGTTGAACATTAGTAGTTATAAAGCTTCATTTATTACTCAACCAGCAGACACAATTGCTGGCTTTGGACAGACCAGCAAGTAACTATGAATTAGAGGATTAGTGACTTGCATGAACTGTTTTTAAAGGATCAACATTCTAAAGGTTAAAGCTGGATTATATGCTGTGATTAGAGAAAAAAGTATATTTTGATGTCATGATACATATCCTCAAACTATATAACAAAATACTTTTTTTTTTTTTTTGGTCGATCATGGGGATTGAATTCTGGGCCTGAGCACTATCCCTAAGCTCTTCAGCCCAAGACTAGTGCTGTATCACTTGAGCCACAGCACTACTTCTGGTTTTCTGGTGGTTAATTGAAGATAAGAGTTTCACAAACTTTCCTGTCTGGGCTGGCTTTGAACTGTGATCGTCAGATCTCAGCCTCCTGGGTAGCTAGGATTACAGGAGTGAGTCACTTGTGCTTCATTGTAACACCCGGCAAAGCTGAAGGGCCATCAGGGATGGATGCGTCTAACAAATTCACTACTCAGATCATGAGCCCACTTCCATGATAATGATATTTAACCTGAACACCTAATCGGCTGTTACCAAGCACTTTTTCCAACACTGCTGCTTTAGGGATTTCTATAAAATAATTTAGGTCCCATGGCTTCCCTTATTTGCAATAACTAGTGTATGTCTGAGACAAACAGAAACTGTCAGACAAGTTGATGTTAGGCTAAATGAACACCAAGATAAGGATTGAAATGTTTTTTTTTTTCTTTCTTGCGATTGTTTCCAACATATTTATGATTTCTTTGTTGCTTTGTATGTCCGTCCCCCAGGGTATAAGCCCTGCTTTCACTGTATTTGATGTTGATATAATTTGTGGAGGGGAAGGGAAAAAACAAATTGTTTAAATAGGGATACAGGTGGACCCATTACAACACTGAGATGTACAAGATGTTATGTCGAAAAAACGAACTTTACAACTTTGGCCGGGTGGGGGGTGGGGAGGTGGAGAGGGGATGGGAAGGGGAAACAAAGGAGGAGACAACAATGCTTGATAAGAAATGTATTCACTGTCTTGCCCATGTAATTGTAACCCCTCTGTACGGTATTCTTACAATAATTTTTAAAAAAGAATATTAAAAGTAAAATAAAATAATTTCCTCACAAAAGGCCCATGTATTAAAAGCTTGACCCTCAAGGTGGCGCTATTGCGAGGAACCTGTAGGAGGCGGGGCCTTTTATGAAGGCCTTCAGTCACTAGAGACAAATCCTCCATGGGGCACACGGACCACTGCTCTGCTTGCTTGCTTCTTGGCCTATGCAGTGAAAAGCTTTGCTGTGTCACACACGACGTGCTCTTCTACCAGAGGTCTAAAGCAAGGGGACAATCGCTTACAAACCAGAACCTCCAAAACTGTGAGCTAAAACAAACCTTTTCTCTATGAGCAAATATCGCAAGTATGCCATTATCCGAAGGCAAAGCTAACTACTACAATGTAAACTGGCATGGGAGCATAATTACAAGTTCAGTTTAGCATGTAAGCTTGGTTCTTCCATGAAGTTGCTATCTGATGCTGTTGGGTTGTTTACAAATGCAAGATAGTGGTTTTTTAGTTTTTTTTTTTTTTTTAGTACAAATGCTTAAGAAATCAAAATTTGAAATCTGGAATAGCTGAACTGAATGGAAGGGAGGAGGTACAGTAAGCATTCACACTCAGAAGTACATTTATAATCCCAGCCCACAGCCTTCCTGAGTTTTAGTTTCCTTTGGGTGTAAAGGTAAGAACAGTACTAGTTTTCCTCTTGAAGAGGTTGCAATATAGAATAATAGCAATGCAGATAGGGAATTTTGTAGCATACCTACCAAAAATTAGATTCCTGCAATCCTTATTTCAGAAAGTAAACACATAATGATTTGAGTAAAGCCTAGGATAAATTTTATGTTGGCATACATAGATTCAAGGAGAACTTCTAAATGACTTGAGACTAAACTGCTTTCAAACATTGAAACGCCTGTCAGAGTGACTCTCCCCATAGAAACAATAGGATAATTACAAACCTATCTTGTGTGGTAAAGTATATTCTCTGAAAATCTCCACTGGACAATTATGTATTTCACAAGCATTTCTCTAGGAGCATAATGTGCTAGGCAGTGTTCCAGGGGCTTTACCAATATTAGGTCATAACAGCACAATGACTGGTATACTATGATTATATCCATTTTACAAATGAAGAAACCAAGGGTCAGAGTGGTTAAATAATTTGCTCAATGTAATTGTGGGGCTTCAGTGCATTTCATCAAGCTCTATCAAGACCCAGACCTTCATTTCAGGTGTGGTGGCTGCCAATCCTCACAGGTGAAGGCCTCTTTAGGACTTAGTCAGAATTCAATCTTGTTTTTTTCCCTGAGTACACATGTAATTCCTTCAATTCATGGCACCTTTAAAAAGCCAGCATCAGAACTGGCTTTTCATCAGGGATCAGCTGAATTCCCTTTGCAGCTACATTTTAGTTCAGGACTGTCTTTTATCTACAGCTATTCTCATTCCCTTGCAAACATTTGGTTTCCTGAGCACTCCACTCTCAGAAGTCTCTTGCGTGGAAGTCTGCCTCTGAGCATGCTCCCTGTTTTACCTGAGAGTGTCACTCAGCTGAGCGGTAGCACTCAGTAGCACAGTCTGGCTCCAGTAACACTATGTTAGAGCCATTCATTCAAATAATATGTTTTGAAGTCAGATATATACCTCTCATGCCAGCACATGAGAGGCTAAGGAAGATTGGGAGCGCGAGAAAAGCCGGAGCTACAGAGCGGGAGCAACAGTAATCAATCTGTTTGGGAAAGTAAATGTTTTTGCTTTAATATTAAACAAAATAATTTTCTTTTTAGAAATCACCCCTTCTTTCCAGTTCCCCGTATCATTGTTTGTTGTCATTGTTGCTTTTGGGGGAGAATTATTCTGAGCTCTTTCAACTGTGTATTCTACATGCCACTACAACAGCAAGCAAATGTACACCAGAAATAGCTGTCAGGCTGGGAAGATAGGTATGTCCTTAAAATGGCAGTTTAGAAATCAATACCGTAGGAAACCAACTCTTCCTGCAGAGGCTGCCTCTTAGATGCTCAAACCATTTGAATTTTTGATACCATGAAAGTAACTTCTGTTTTACAATTCAAAACAAGCCCTGATGTTTCTAACCTCCGAAACCTGGTTTTCTAATGATCTCTTGTGAAATTCTCTAGGAATATAGCCTGCTTGTAAGCCAAAGTAAAAATCTGCTGAGTGAGCTAGGCTTCCGCAGGTCTATTCCAAACACAGTAACACTGGCCTCAGTGATGTCATGAGAAAATAAGAAGTAAGCCTCAGACCTCCAGTGCTGCAAGGTCATCCTGCGGACCCACAACTGAAATATCAGCTTAGTTGGGGTGAGAATACATTAAAAAAAAAACACACACAGAACTTGAAAGTCAAAAGCAGACCTCCAAAAGTGGAAGGACAGCTATACTAGTCATTTCAGTATGTCAGGGTAACAAAGCCTTTAAAAATTCATAGGCCTAACTGGGCCTGTGAGGCTCAGGCCTCTAATCCTAGTTTCACAGGAGGCTGAGATATAAAGGTCATGGTTCAATGCAAGCTGGACAGAAATGTTCATGAGATTCTTGTCTCCAATAAAACTGCCCCAAAGTCGGAAGTGGACCTGTGCCTCAATTGGTAGGGTGCTAGCCTTGAGGAAAAAAGCTCAGGGAGAGCATACACGCCCTGAGTTCAAGCTTCAGGATAGCATGCACACACACACACACACACACACACACACACACACACACACACACACACGCACACACACGCACACACACACACACGCACACGCACACACAGAAAAATAAAACCCTCAGAGTCTTTTTTTTGGGGGGGTCCGGTTGTGGGGCCTGAACTCTGGGCCTGGGCACTGTCCCTCAGCTCTTCAGCTCAAGGCTAGCGCTCTACCACTTGAGCCACAGTGCCACTTCCAGCTTTTTTCTTTTTTCTTATGTGGTTTTGAGGAATCGAACCCAGGGCCTCAGGCATGCAAGGCAAGCGCTCTACCACTGAGCCACCTTCCCAGCCCCCAAACCCTCAGAGTCTTATAACAGCCAAATTTTATTTTTCAATTATGCAACAAGTCCATGAAGGTGGGCTACAGCTGTAGTTCATGCCATCTTTGCTTCAACATCCAGGTTGATGGAGTATGCCCACTGCATAGAGCTGATTTCACAAAGGACAAAATGCAGAACCTGAAAGTCATCAAGGCTCATTGAAACTTTCGCTCAGATTTCATTCTTCAAAGCAGGTCATATGACCAAGCTTGAAGCCACCAGGAAGGGAATATGTAACCTTGCCCCCGAGAAAGTCAGCAAATAAAAAATATGTAATACAATCTTGAACAGTCCCTAATTTTGCTCACTCTGCATTTCCTATCTTCTGCATAGAAAATATATTCACCTTTCTCAAAGAGGAGAAAAATCCAAAAGTCCAGGAATAGTAGCAGGATAATGTTGATAATTTTGTGATAATTTTAATTTTATTAAGCTGGGGGCCAGGCTGGAGTTGTGGCCTGCCCTCCGGGACCCTGAGGCTCACACTATTAGAACAGACTCCTCTTAGAGTCCATGACCTCGGGTTCTGTCTCCTCTTCCTGAAAGTTAAGGTTTGCCACAATATTTTTTTTTGAGTGTTGGAGGGCTTAAACTCAGGGCCTATGAAGTTTCCATAGCTTTTTTTTGCTAAAGAGGTAAGAGTTTCATGAGATTACTTCTTTGGCTGGTTTCAACATGTGATCCTCAGATCTCACCCTCCTGAGTAGCTAAGATTACAATATGAACCACTGGTGCCCGGCTTTCCTTTACTTAGGAGCAGTCTCCACCCTACATTCCTACACTATAGTTGAGGTGGTACTCAGTCCAGAGGGATTCCACATCTACCATACCAAAGCAGTTGTATCCCTCTAAATTACATCCTACCCAGATTCTTACACCTAGGGGTCCAAAACTTCTGGTAATTTGTAGACATACTTTCTAGAGCAGAGCTGGTGTAAGAATCAAAACCGTGAGTGAGTTGTGCCACCCTATCCTGCAGCCTAACCACCCACAATAACTCATCTGCCTGGAAGCAGATTCGATCCAATAGTCTGAGCAGAATAGAATTACTGCCGTGTTGCAGCCAGTTTCTGGGGATCCAAACCCTTCCTGGGCCCTCTCTGCTTCGGCACCTGTCCTCACAGAACCTGGGCCACAGCCGTTCTCCTATCATGCCAGGGTTGAGATTCACCACATGGAACTCAAACAACATGCTTTTGAACTAAAGTTGGGTCAAAGAAGAAATCAAAATGGAAATTTTAAAATAACGTGACAAATGACAACAACATCAATACCAATGGATGCAGGAAAAGTTGTTCTTGTAGGGAAGTTCATAGCAATAAATAACCTACATTAAAAATGAAGGAATGATCCCAAACAGGCTGATATGTCTTAGGAAACTAGAAAGGGGGCCAAATAAAGTCCTAACTAACACAAGGAAAGAAATATATAATCAGAAACATAAAAATCAGCTCATTTGTAGCATGCATCTCAAATCCTAGCACTTGGGAAGGTAAGAAAAAAGGATCACAAGTTCAAGGCCAGCATGGCCTACAAAGTAAACCTTTGTCTCTAGAAAAAATGTAAATAAAAAAAATCAGATCAGAAAGAACTAATATAGCAATATTGGGCAAAAAAGAAAGCAATGCTTTTTTATTTGAAGTAGACTTCAAACTCTACTGTAGAGCTATAGTCACAAAAACAGCTTGGTGCTGACACAAAAAAAGGCCTGAAGACCAATGGAACAGAAGGCCTAGAAATAAAACCACAGACATAGAGCCATCCAATATTTGATAAGGGAGCCCAAAACATAGGAAAGGAAAAAAAGCCTCTTCAACAACTGATATTGAGAAAACTGGATATCCAAATGCAGAACACTGAAAGTGGAAGACAGACAGATAGGGATCTGTCACCTTGCACTTATTCAGAATAGATCAAAGAAAGACTAGAGTGTAAAACCTAAAACCATTAATGTTCTTTTTTTTTTGGGGGGGGGTCTGGTCGTGGGGCCTGAACTCTGGGCCTGGGCACTGTCCCTCAGCTCTTCAGTTCAAGGCTAGTGCTCTACCACTTGAGCTACAGCGCCACTTCCGGCTTTTTTCTTTTTGCTTATGTGGTGCTGAGGAATCGAACCCAGGGCCTCAGGCATGCAAGGCAAGCGCTCTACCACTAAGCCAACTTCCCAGCACCATTAATGTTCTATAGGAAGAATAGAAGAAACATTAGAACTCCTCAGCACAGACAGGAACTTTCTGAGTAAAGTTCCAGGGGGTCAGCAAATCAAAGAAAGAAGTGACATATGGGATTGGATCAAACTAAGAAGTTTCTGCACAGCAGAAGACATAGCTAACAAGCTAAAAAGATAGCTTACAGAATTGGAGAAGATATTTGTCAGCTATACATCAGACAATGGTCTAATATGCAGACTATACCAAGAGCACAAGAGACTATAACCCTTAAGGAACGAACAACCCAATTCATAAGTGGGCAAATGAGATCGAGACTTCTCTGAAGAAAAAGTACTAATGGCTGACCTGGCACACAAGGAAATGCTCAACGTCGCTGGCCATGAAGGAAATGCAAATCAAAACAAGACTGAGATTCCATCTCACTCCAGTTAGAATGACCATCATCAAGAATAAAAACAGTAAAAGAAAGAAAGGAAGGAGGGAAGGAAGGGAGGGAGGAAGGGACGGAGGGAGAGGGAGGGAAAGAAGGAAGGAAGGAAAGGAAGAAAAAAAAGGAAGAAAGAATACAACAAAGCATATTCTGGCACTAATGTGGGGGAAAAGACCCCAATACACTGCTGGTGGGAATGTAAACTTGTTCAACTACTCAGGAAAGCAGTTTGGAGATTTCTCAAAAACAAAACAAAACAAAAAACTAAACATAGAACTACCCTACAAAAGAAGTCAACTGAGATTATTTAATTGTCTTATTTTTAGACAAATATCCTCATTTTCAACGGATTCTCCTGGAGCATAAACCCCAGCTCTTTGCTGGTAAGAGGAGCTAGGCAACTAACTGCTCATGATAATAAATTCTTGTCCTGCCTCTTCTTTAAGCCACTGGCACCCCCACAGAGCTAGTTTGTGGCTTAAATTCTAATACGTTTTAGAGGCTCTGTAGGTGCCAGTTGGCCTGTTTCTCTATTTCTACAATTGCTCATTTCTTTTATTTTTCTCAGTCTGTTGAGTCACTTTCCATCTTCTGTTCATGTTTGTGGCATTTCTTCTCTTTATCCTGTTTTATTATAGCATTTAAACACATTACAATCTATATTTAATGCTCATGGCTTGGCTTTGAAATACTTTTCTCCAACAAAAGGAAAAAGATCTAGGGGGGGGAGATAGTCAATTCTAGAGCAGATTCATGAATGTTGCAGCATGATTCTGCAGTGTCCTATAGTACCAAAAAAGCAAGGAAATGATAAACAAGATGTAAGGCATAACAAAAGGACACCTCACTAGGATGAAGCCCTTATGGATGAGATTAATGCCCTTCCATTTAACGAAAGTTCAAGAAGCCATATTTTTATAGCCCAAATGGACTATAAAGTGCTCTAAAGCCAGGATTCTTTAAAACTTCCAGGGCTCATGAAAAACAAGAAAAGAAAAACATAAGAAACAGTCACGCACTGGAGCACTGGAAGAGACTAAGGAAATAGGACCACTAAATGCAAGGTGTTATCTTGAATGAGATCCTAGAACATCAAACGAGCACTAGTGGGGAAAGTAGGGAAATGCCAATATCTGCTACATAACAGTGAATGTTAATTTCTCGGTTTTGACAAATGAACCAAGATCATGTAACATCTTAACTGTAAGGGAAATTAGAAACTCTTATGACTACGTTGGTGACTTCTTTTGTAAATCTCAAAACTTAAAATATATTAGGAAAAAAATCTCTCTCTCCAGGTAGGAATATTTTGCCAGGGTTGAGTAGAAATACATTATCCTGTAGCACTGACTTCAAGACTTAGCTGAATGATGACTGTTCCCAGACACCTGCTCCAACTTCTCCAGGCATTTTTTTTTTCAGTAGTACCTTGAACCTGCCTCTGTGTATAGCACTGATTTCAGTGTCTCACCAGGGAACTCCATGATCTCAATGCAAGGGCTATGATTTATTCTTAATTTGCTCAGTAACTGACAAAAACGCCTCTAGCAGACATTAACAAATATATGTATATTGGAGCTATTTTTTTATGGAGTAGCATATTGAAATGCCATTGCAATGAAAGAAACAAAGCCATCCATAATCTATTCCTTACAAATCAAATTCCCACTGGACGATTCCTTTCTGACAAGCGCTTGCTTCCATGTGATCGTCCATGTCTTTGGTAGCATAGTAAGACCCAAGACCATGGCTTCACTCCACAAGCAACAACAGCAACCACACAGGTAGACTGTTCAAACGAATTAGTCTTTTTCCACAATGACACGTTTCAAAATTATAAACTACAGGCTCTTACAACATTCTTACTTCTAATTATTAGGGGAATTATGCTTCGTGAAAAGAAACACTATTCAGATAATGTTTAATGGGCCAGAGAACCAAGAAAGATTTGACATCTTGTTGTGTTTTTCCTTTCTCTTTCCTGGCTTCTTTTCCATCAAATGATTGGAAAATTACCATGACTTTCTTCCCATAGGCTGAAAATGAGCCGGCCAAGCGGGAGCCCAAATCAGATTCTGATGACTAAGAATTAATCTATTTTAGAGGAAGCGTGCCTAACGGAAATCTGTATAGCTCTTCTGAGCCACAGCAGAGCTTCGGCCGTTGCTGTCACTGGTGATTGATATGCTGTAGCCAAATGTGCAAATACTCAGGTCTGTCTCGCTTTGTTCTCTAGCCAATATTGATCAAACGTTGTTTCTCCAAAGTGCATCTGTTCACACACACAGCTTTCACAAGGTTAAAAAAAAAGAAACCTTCATTTTGAAAGTATAAAAGAAGTGTTTTAAGAGATATTTAAACACCTCTGACAAAATTTCATGACGCGATGATCTCTGAATCCTGTCTGGGATGCTGAACCACTTCTGTGATTTTAAGAAATGACAGGATTTAAACACTGTTTAAATCGAGTGATTTAAAAAAATCTCTTAAGATAGTTTATATGTTAACGTGTTCTGGGGGGAAAAGTTTGCAAAGAAAACAATAGGATTAAAAACTGTCTAAAGAAACTAAATTGCGAATTAAGGAAGGTATTTTGTTGATTTACTGGGTGCCTACGATCACGAGGGCACTGCAGAATGAGCAGACAGCTTAGTGTTGGAGGAGTAGAAATTGCATTCCCTGTATTGACCTGTCCTCATAGACTCCTCCCAGAGAGTTGGTTCCAAGCTGCAGAGAAGACTGGGTTATTCAGGAGTCACACAGAAACTCTGGATATGCTGAAAGTATTTCATCTCTATAACCAAAAAGGAACAGGAGAAAGACTTCATAGGGCTTCCTTTTTTTAAAAAGGCTGAATTGTACCCCCCCCCTCTCTCTCTCTCATCCATTTGCCCATCAATGGACTTTTAGGTTGCTACAGACAGGGTTCCTGGGATAAGGCTGCAAAAATTTTAATTCCCATGAATATATTGAAATGAAAAGCTTGTTCAAAGCTTGTTCATGTTCAGTTTTTGTTTGTTTGCTTTTTTGAGAAACCTCTGTTTTGGTTTCTACAGTGGTTACTTCAATGTACATTTCTGGCAACAGGACAAAAAATTCTGTTTTCTTCACATCTTCAACAATGCTTGTCGAGCTGTGATTTGGAGTGATAGACATCCTAATACCCACATTATGGTTCTGTTGTTATTGCTGTTACTAAAGCTTAAACTCAGGGCCTTGTACTTAGGTCATGTCATCAGCTTACTTGCTTACACCTGGTGCTCTACCACTTGAGCCATGCATCCAGTCTAACTTTTTGCGACTCATTGAGGATGGAGTCTAGGCAACGTATCCGCCTGGCAATGGCTTTGCACCTCTGACCTTGGCTTCCCTGAGAAGTTCATTGTGGTTTTTAATTCCCTCATTATTAATTACATGAATACCTTTTCACACGCTTGTTAGTCACTTGTTTTAATGCTTTGAAAAACTAAAATGGTTCTTCAGGTCTTTTGACTACTGTGTTAAGTCAACTTTCTGGTTCTACAGTAAATATCTGAAATGATTAATAAAGAGGAAAAACTATCAGAGTTCAGTCCATGATTGGTTAACCCTGTTACTTTTAGGCTTGAAGTGGAGCAGAGTAACATGGCGGATTAGATGCTGGAATCAACCAGCTCACCTCTAACCTCATGGATGGGAGGCAGAGAGAGCAGAGAGGGAGACAAAGGTGTGGGAAGGGCCTGAGTCAAACTCTTGCACTCATGAGTGTAGGACACTGATTAAAGATTGCTCCAGCAGGCCCCACTCCTTTGTTTGTGTAGGGTTCAGGGTGGGGGCAGCTGGCAGTACTGGGATTTGACTCAGGGCCTTGCACTTGCTAGGCAGGTGCTGTAGGACTAAAGCACCCCTCCAGCCCTTTTGTGCACTGGTAATTTTCTTTTATTTATTTATTTTTTGTCAGTCGTGGGTGGGGCTTGAACTCTGGGCCTGGGGGCTGTCCCTGAGCTCTTCAGCTCAAGGCTAGTGCTCTACCTCTTGAGCCACAGCACCATTTCTGGTTTTCTAGTAGATTATTGGAGGTAAGAGTCTCACAAACTTTCTTTCCCGGGCTGGCTTTGAACCATGATCCTCCAATCTCAGCTTGCTGAGTAGCTAGGTTTACAGGCGTGAGCCACCAGCTCTTGGCGCACTGGTGATTTTTGAGATAGGGTTCACTCTTGACTGAGACACACCTAGATTACAATATACTTCCTACGATAGCTCAAATGACAGGCACACATAATTGAGCCCAGCTTCTTTGAGAGTCTCCCTGATTTTTATTTGGCCTGGAGATAGCCTGGACCCAGGATGATTCTTCTTTAGCCTCCCATGGAACTAGGATTACAAGAGTGAGCCATGGGCAGCTGGGCAGCCTACCTCTTCAATAGCCTCTGATAATGCTGTAGGCTGGGATAAAACCTCTAACGAAGGAATCTTTGAGAGCACTTACCCAAACTATAACAATGATTTTTGCTTAGTATTATTTTCCTTTTTTGTTGTGATTTTTTAAATTGTTATTTTAAAGGTGATGTTCAGAGGGGTTACAGTTAGATAAGTCAGGTAAAGAGTACATTTCTTTTTGGACAGTGTCGCCCCTTCCCTTGCTCTCTTCCAGGTTTACCTTCTTGTCCCTTAGTTTGTTTTCTTACTAAACAAATTAGCTCTTGAGATATCTAATTTGCCAGCTTATTCTGAATATTAACACCTTATCAGATAAATAATCTGCAGATGTCATCTTCCCTCCTGTAGGTTCCTTTTTAACTTTGCTCATGATTTTGTTTATTAAACGGAAACTTTTTAGTTTGATCTAATCCCACTTGTCTATTTTGCATTTGTTTTTTTTAATTTTTATTTATTTTTTATTGTGAAAATACTGTACAGAGGGGTTACAATTACACGGGCAAGATAATGAGTACATTTCTTATCAAACATTGTAGCCTTCTCCTTTGTTTCCCCTTCCCATCCTCCTATTTTGCATTTGTTATCTGTGCTTTTGATATCTTGCTAAAGAAATCACTGTCCCATCCAGTGTCTAGAATCATTTTTCCTACTTGTCTTCTATGAATTTTTATTAATGTTTAATGTTAAAAGACTTTAATCCATTTTAATTTTGCATTATGATGTGAGAAAGGCTCCAATTTCATTTTACATGTAGATATCTAATTTTTCCAACACCAATTATTAAAGAGATTATCCTTTTCATTTAAATGCTCATGATACTATTGCCAAAGATCAGCTGACTATATGTATGTGGATTTATTTTTTAACTCTATTTCTCTTTGTTTTATTGGTCTATATGCCCATTTTGTGCCATTATTATTTCTGCTTAGAATTAATTTTTTAAAATTAGGAGTGTGATATTTCCAGCTTTATTATTGCTTGAACTTACATAATCAATTCAGGATTTTTGTAGTTCCAAATGAATTTTAGGAGAAGTTGGAAGTGGTTCTATACAGCTCTAATACCATACTCAGGAAAGTGAGGCACAAGGATTTGGGATTTGCATTCTAATCAGGTAGTGACAACAAATTAAAAAAATGCCTTTGGAATTTTGCTAGAGATTGTTCTAAATCTATAGACATTTTAACAATACTAATTTATCCAATACGCAACATGCGATGGTTATCTAGTTATTTATCCTCTATAATTTCTCAATTTCTTTATCACTCTGTTGTAGTTTTAATGTACATAAAAATTTTATTCTCTTTGTTCCTCAGAATTTTAGTCTTTTTGATGATATTATAAATGGAATTACTTTCTTCAATTCTTTTTCAGATAGGTCATTATTGGTGTATAATGTACTAATATTGTTAGTGTTGATTTTGTGTCCTGTGACTTAAGCATTAGTTCTGCTAGGTTTTTGTAGATTCTTATGGCTTTGTTCATATAAGATCATGTCATCAGCAAAGAGATCTATTTACTTCTTATTCTATTTTGAAAATATCAATTATTGAATGTTATGTTCTTTCCTTAGACCTTTCAGTACTATGTTGAACAGGAGAGGCAAGGGTAGGGCAACCGTACCTGTTCATAGTGGAAAAACTTTGAACTGTGCACTATTAAGTAAAAGCCATCATGGTGACTTAGCATCTCGAATTCCAGAACTCAAGAAAGAGGCAAAAGGATTGCAAGTTCAAGGCCAGCCTAGGTGATATAGTACTAAATTTTTTTTAAGACAGAACAAAACAATTTTTACATTTTTATTGTAAAAATGCTGTACAGAGGGGTTACAGTTACATGAGCAGGGTAATGAGTGCATTTCCTACTGAGCATTGTTGCCTCCTCCTTTGTTTCCTTTCTCTCCCACCTCCACAACTACCCACCCCCTCCCCATGGAGGTTGTAAAGTTTGTTTTCCACATAGTGTTTTGTACATCTCATTGTCACAATGGGTCAACCTGTATCCTTATTTAAGCATTTTGTTTTTTTCCCTTCCCCTCCCCGAATTAGAGAAGTATATATACAAGATCCAGGGCACCAACATCAAATGCAGTGAAAATGGGGGTTATACCATGGGGAAGAAACATACAAAGTAAAAAAAAATCACATGGAACATAATAAATACATTAGAAACAATAGCAAGAAAGAAAAAAGATATTTGTGTCCCTATATTGGGATTCATTTCACTTAACATCATCTTATATGATCGTATGTACATAGCTTTTGGCCTTTTCTGCTAGTCCTGCACATGTATTAGTTACTGCAAATAAGGGAAACCATGGGACCTATGTTTCTTTGGGCCTGGCTTACTTCATTTAATATAATTTTTTCCAAGTCTTTCAGTTTTCCTAACAAATGGGGCAATGTCATTCTTTCTGATGGAGGCATAGAATTCCATTGTGTGTGTGTGTGTGTATATATATATATATATATATATATATATATATATATATATATATAATATACATATATATGACATTTTTTTGATCCATTCATCTACTTAGGGGCACCTGGGTTGGTTCCATATCTTAGCTAATGCTGCGATAAACATAGTTGTGCTGGTAGCCTTACTATGTATGGCCTTGTTTGTGATTGTTTGGGTAAATGCCCAAAAGTGGGAAAAGGGAAAAAAGGGAAGCTTTATGTGGAGTCTTTTGAGGAACCTCCATATTGCTTTACAAAGTGGTTGAACAAGCAAAACAAAAAATTTTAAGAAGTGTAATATTAGCTCATATCGCTCCTCCTCATCCTTCTCCTCTTCTTCCTCTTCCTCCTCCCTCTCCTCCTTATTGGTATGAGAAAGGATTCTTTTCCTGTGATACTTTGTTTGGTGTCCTAGTATTTTACTGAGAATTTTTGCATCTATTTTCAAAAGTAATTATAAATAGAAATAAATAAAAATGGAGACAATTAGTGTGTAGTTTTTTTTATGGTATCCTTTTCTGGCTTTGGTTTCCAATATGAGGCTACTCTGAAACATGAGTCTGGAGATATTCCTTACATTCCATTTTGGGGAAAATATTTAGAAGAATTGGCTTCCTTATTCTTTAAATATTTGATAGCTTTCATCTGTGAAGATATTTGTTCCTGGACTTTTGTGAGGTTTTTGTTTTTTTTTTAAATACTGTTTCAATTTCCTTATCTATTATTGGTCTTTTTAGACTTTCTATTTCTTTTTGATTCACTTTTGGTAGGTTGTTTGTTTCTCGGAATCTATGCATTTCTTCTAGGTTTTTCAATTTTCCTAGTGTTCATAATACTCATGATAATTTTAGTTGCTGTGGGCTCAATTATAATGTCTCTTCTTTAATTTAAGTTTTTTCTATACTTTGTTGATTTTATTTTTTGAAAAATCAACTCAGTTTCATGGTGATAAAAAAAATTTAGAGGCTGGAAGGGTGGCTAAATGATAGAGTGCTTGCCCTGCATGCATGAGGCCCTGGGTTCCATTCCTCAGTACCACATAAGCAGAAAAAGCCAGAAGTGGTGCTGTGACTCAAGTGGTAGAGCACTAGCCTTGAAGAGCTGAGGGACAGTGCCCAGGCCCAGAGTTCAGGCCCCATGACTGGAAAAAAAATAGTTTATATTTTTATTTTGTATGGATCTTATTCATTTCCTTCTTTAAGGTAGTTTGGAGGTTGTTTCATTATTTTTCCAGTTCCTTTATAAAGTTAGGTTGCTTGAAATCTTTTTCCTCTGCTTTTTCCACTTTTTTTCTTTCTTCTTTCTCCTTTTATCTTCTATGCATGTAACCAACAGCAAATGCTCTACTGCAAGCAGTCTTACTTTTGTCTTTTTTAAATATAGGCATTTATTTCCTCTTCATACTGTTTTTTCTACATTTTATATATTTTGACAAGTTATGCTTTCAATTATGTTGACACAAGTCTAACTTCTTTTTTATTTATTTGACCTAATAGTTGTTTAAAAGCATGTTTATTTCTATGCACTTGTGAATTTTTCCCACTTTCTTATTGTTTATTTTTACTTTCATTCCACTGAGCTATTTCAACTGAAAATATATGTGTAGTGATTTTGATCTTCGTAAATTTGTTGAGACTTGTTTTGTGACCTAGCGTGTGATTTATCCTTATTGATTTTTCTGTCTAAATTGTTTAGCCATTATAGAGAGTTGGATGTTGAAGTTTCCTACTATTTTTGGATTACTGTTTGTCCCTTCAGACCTGCCAATGTTTGCCTTTTATACTTAGGTACCTCGATGTTAGATGCACATTTTGTTAATTTTTATGGCAGTATTGTAATTCTCTTGTTCCTATCTTACATTATATCTTCCTATTGAAGTGATACTTTATAGTGTAATGCTCTGTTTTGTATTAGTAAAAGTTTTGACCTCCATTTTATTTTGTGTTTTATAATATGGCAACCCCTGTGGACTTGGGGTAGTATGGTAGTGAACTATGGGTAGTAAGGTTGTCATGCATTTTCTTCAGTCTATATGTTGCCTTAAATATGAATCTTCAATGTGACACCTATTAATATCCCAACCTAATTCTTAAATGAAATAGAAAAAGCAATCCAAAAATTCAAATACAAAAATAAAAGACCCCAAATAGCAAAAACAATTCTTAGCAGAAAGAACAGTGCTGGTGGACTATCAATACCAGACTTGAAACTCTATTACAAAGCTATAGTAATCAAAACAGCTTGGTACTGGCACAAGAACAGACCTGAGGAACTAATGGAATAGAACTGAAGACACAGAAATGAACCCACAGACCTATAGCCACCTAATCTTTGATAAAGGAGCTAAAAATAGAATGGAAAAAAGACAACCTCTTCAGTAAATGGTGCTGGCAAATTTGGTTTAACACCTGTAGAAAACTAAAGCTAGATCCTTATACATCACCCTGCACTAGAATCAACCCCAAATGGATCAAAGACCTCAAAGTCAAAGCAGACACTCTGAAAACATTACAGGAAGGAATAGGAGAAACCCTAGGGCTCCTTGGCACAGGCCAAAATTTTCTTAATAGAGACCCAGAAACAACAAATCAAAGAAAGGTTGAACAAATGGGATTGCATGAAGCTGCAGAGCTTCTGCATGGCAAAGGACATAGCTAGCAAGATCAATAGAAAGCTCACAGATTGGGAGAAGATCTTCACTAACCATACAACAGACAAGGGTCTCATATCTAAAATATACCTGAAACTCAAAAAATTAAATCCCCCAACAACAAATCCTCAAAGAAACAACCTCCCCATCAACAAGTGTACTAAAGACTTAAAGAGGAACTAAGAATGGCCAATAGACACATGAAGAAATGCTCAACTTCTCTAGCCATAAAAGAAATGCAAATCAAAACAACACTGAGATTCATCTCAGTTAGATGCCCAGTTAGAATGGCAATAATCAAGAACTCTAATAAAAACAGATGCTAGAGGGGATGTGGACAAAAGGGAACCCTACTGCATTGTTTGTGGCAGTGTAAACTTGTTCAACTACTTTGTAAAGCAGTGTGGAGGTTCCTCAGATTCTATATAGAGCTCCCCTATGACTCAGCAATCCCACTTTTGGGTATTTACCCAAACGATCACAAACAAGGCCACACTAAAGCTACCAGCACAACTATGTCTACCACAGCGTTATTCACCATAGCTAAGATATGGAACCAATGCCCCTCAGTAGATGAATGGATAAGAAAATGTGATATACACCACACACACACACACACACACACACACACACACACACACACACACACACTGGAATTCTATGCCTCCATCAGAAAGAATGGCACAGTCCCATTTGTTAGGAAATGGAAAGACTTGGGAAAAAATCATATTAAGTGAAGTAAGTTAGGCCTAAAGAATCATAGATCCCATGTTTTCCCTTATTTGCAATAACTAGTCTACATCTAGGATGCTCTTACCAGCAGAAAAGGTCAAAAGCTATGTACATATGACCATATAAGATGTTGCTAAGCTAAATGAACCCCAAGATAGGGACACAAGACCAATTTTCTTGTCACTGTTGTGTTTAATTTACTATGTGATTTTTTTTGTTTCTTTTGTATGTTCTTCCCCCATGGTATAAACCACTGTTGTCACTGTATTTGATTCCAGTGCCCTGCATCTTGTATTTACATTTTTCTAATTTGGGGAGGGGAAGGGAAATAACAAAATGCTGAAATAAGAATACAAGTTGACCCATTGTACCAATGAGATGTACAAGACAATATGTTGAAAATGAACTTTACAACTTGAGGGGTAGAGAGGGAGGAGTTGGGGAGGTTGGGAGGGAAGAGATGGTAGGGGAAAAACAAAGGAGGAGGTAACAATGCTAGATAGGATATGTACTTATTAACTTACTCATTCAACTGTAACTCCTCTGTACAGTATCTTTACAATAAAAAATTTAAAAAACATAAAATGAATTGTCTTATAGAGAACATATAATAGTGTCTTGTTTCCTCATCTTTTTATTGGAGAATTTAGTTCATTTATATTAACAGTAATTACTGGTCCATGAGGACAGTAGTGCTATTTCATTTTTGTTCTGGTAATTTTGTACTTCTCTTGTCTCTGTTTATTCTTGCCCTTTATTCTCTTGTTAACATTCTTTGTTTTTTACTAATATTTTGTGATAGTATGCTTTGATTTTTTTCCTTATCCTTTATGTCTTAAGTATAGTTCTTATGGTTATAATTTTATAGTTACAGCAGCTTATTTTTAAAGTGATAAAAATCAGTGTAAATCTCGCATAGAAACTCTGTACTTCATTCCTATTTTATGCAATAAATATTAGCATTTTTTCTATATTGTATTTCCATTTAAAATCCTCTCTGGTTATAATTCTGAGTGTTATTGTTTCAGTGTACATACCAGTATTATATTTTCATGTTATCAATACAGTATTACAGTATTCTGTGTTGCTTGACATTAACCTTTAGGACTGATATTTTATGTGTGTATTTTGGGGTTGTGTTTTATTCATTGTAATTTGAGGTACTCCTTTATACCTTCTTCTAAGGTAGGCATTTTCTTATTATGGGGTACTATTTTTATTTTTTCACCATTTCTGGAGGGCATTGTTGTCAGGTATATTATTCTTTGACTGGAAAGTTTCTTTCTTTCATACATTAGTGTCTTACTTTTCCTGGTCTATAAAGATTCTGCAGAGAAATATACTACACTGATAGCGTATGGATCCTCCCTTTTATATGACAAACTACTTTCCCCTTTAGGCTTTAAAATTCTTTCTGTGACTTTGGCCATCTAATTATGATGTTTCTCAGTACAGAAATCATCAGGTTTCATCTGTCTAGTGATCTTTGGCCTTTTGAATTCTTTTTTTTTTTTTTTTTTTTTGGCCTTTTGAATTCTTATGCCTATTTCCATACTTAGGTTTTTTTTTTTTTTAAAAAAAAAAACGTTTCAACCATCTTCCTTCCTTCCTCCCTCCCTCCTTCCCTCCCTTCCTCTTTCCCTTCCTCCCTTCCTCCCTTCCTCCCTCCTTCCTTCCTTCCTTCCTTTCTTCCCTGCTTTCTTCCCTCTTTCCTTCCTTCTCTTTCTTCTTCTCTCATTTCCTTCTCCCTTCTCCCTTCCTCTTCTTTCTTTTTCTCTCTCTTTTCTTTCCTTTCTTTCTCTCTATCTCTCTTTCTTATTATATATTCACACACACTGGCCTCAAACTTAGAACCCTTCTGCGTCAGTCTTCCAAGTGCTGAGGTTATAGAATATATCACCCAGACCTACTGCACAACAATTATATTTTTAAACACACTTTGCCCCCTTTCTCTCTCTATTCTTATATTGAGGCAACCATTACAAATATATTAGTTTGCTATAAAGTGTCTAATTAGGCCCTTCCAACTTACTGTACTTTTTCTTTTTTGTTCTTCTAACTGAATAATTATTAAATGGTCCACTTCTTAGTTGGCTAATTTTTCTGCTTGACTTAGTATATTGTTGAGACTCTGTTGAGTTTTTCAATTCATTGTGTTTTTCAGGGTCAAGATTTATGTGTTGGACTGGGAAGGTGGCTCAGTGGTAAAGCGCTTGCCTTGCATGCCTGAGGCCCTGGGTTCGATTCCTCAGCACCACATAAGCAAAAAAGAAAAAAGCCGGAAGTGGTGCTGTGGCTCAAGTGGTAGAGCGCTAGCCTTGAGCTGAAGAGCTGAGGAACAGCGCCCAGGCCCAGTGTTCAGGCCCCATGACCAGACCCACCCCCCCAAAAAAAAGATTTCTGTGTTATATTTACCAATATTTTTTATTTCTATTTTGAGAGGTGTGGAGAGCAATGCTTGGATCAGAACCCAGTGCTACCCATGCTAGCAAAGTGCTGTACCTCTGAACTGTATCTCCACCCTCTTGATTATTTTTTATTTTCGTTGTATTAAACTTTTCATTTCATTCGTGTTTTGTTTTCCTGGTTTCATTTTAGTTGTGTATCTCTATTGTCTTGTAGGTCTTTGATCTTTATAATCTTTTTGAAATTTCGATCAAAAAGTTCATGGGCTCCATTTATTTTGGTCTAGTTATTGGAACCTTATCAGTTTTGTTTGGTAGTAGTATATTAACTGATTTTTCATGATCTTATAGTTTTGTGTTAGTGAAGAAGTAACTTCATCTTCTACTCTTTATCTGGTTTCAGCAGGTAATTTCTCTTCCCAGATAGACAGGATTTTCTATGAACATGGACAGTGGTCCAGTAGAGATGGAGTTGGAAGCTTCTATTTCTGTAATTAAGTCTACTGTCACCAGTCCTATTCCTGAGGACACAGAGGAACATGCCTTCTGCTAAGTCCCTACACTGGGGATAAATTCTCAAGGGTTGCATTCAAATAGGGTGGAGTTAATTTCACAGGGGCATGGAGCTACTCTGCATCTGAGATTAGGTTTGTGCTGCAGACCTGCTGTCTTGGTGTAGGCTGGCCTTCTTAATGGAGTTTACTTCAGACTTAAGCTTACTGAGGTGTTGCAACCTCTTACCCAAAACACCATACAAATATTTCCTCCAAAAATTATTCCCCAATTATTGCTTATTGGAGAGGTAAGTGATAGACTTTAAAAAAATATCCTACCATCACTATTTGGGAATTTCCTTTTTGTTTTTAGATTATAAGTATAGTAAATAAATTCTAGAAGTTATAATCTATCATAAATTTTGATCTGTAATACATTCTTTAAGGTTGACTATTATTTCTAATTGAAACATCCTCAGAATGTCTTTCTCTTAATATTTTAAGAAGATGTTCTCTGATGTGATATTTATAGGATCAGGCAAATGATATGGTAACTTATCTACTCTTGACATTCACAAATATTATGCCAATCCTTTTTACAAAACCATCTGATATCATAGAGGAAGGCCAGCAAGACAGTCATTTATATACAGAATATCTGTGCTGGGAGAAGACTCTTAATTTCTGTTCAGTCTCCACAGGTGACATAGGTAGTATCCATAATCTCAGCAGAGAAGAGCTGTGCCTAACTCTCTACTCCACATCTGGGGTGGACCCTCACTTGAGTGTATATTTTTTCATCCTTAAATTGTACATCTTGAGACAAAGCTATCGCAGAACCCCAGATCCACTCATTGCACTAAATAGGGCTGCCATTTCAATTGTTATTGTTTGTCTCTTTGTGACTCTTGAATGCAGGTTATTTAGGAATGAAGACATGTGTGGAAGTGACTATGTGTATGAAAACTCAAGAAGTAGAAAATCCATTGAGAAAGGACAATTAAGATAATCACCAAGATTGACACCTCTTGATTAACACAGTGATTAGGTTGGGACTTAGAATCTAAATGCAGAAGCTAGTACTTCACCTCCTACTTTCCACACAAGGGACTGAGAAAATTCAGATTGTGTAGAGCTAGAGTTTGATTGAATATATTCAAACTACACTGTGTGTATGTACAGAAATATTACAATGAAACTTCCATACACACACACTCATACGTACATATTTAAAAACACATAGACTGCAGGGAAAACTTCAGAACATGGTCAAGAAACTACACCTAAGTACCCATAGGACAGAAGATTAGTATCTCTGTTGAGAGATACTAATCAAAAGCATAGGAAACCTATGAAATGAAATTATTTCAAATGAAAGTTATAGCAGATTCTAAAGTAGTTAGTGTTTAAAAGTAGAAGAATGTGTGCATGAGGGCTAGATACTTACCATTTCTGAAGTCATTTTAAATTTAACTGGAGGCAAAATAGGTAGGCCTTAATATTCTTTTTTTGTCAGTCATGGGGCTTGAACTCTGGGCCTGAGTGTTGTCCCTTGAGCTGTCTCTTCAGCTCAAGACTAGTGCTCTCCTATTAGAGCCACAGTGCCCTTCTGGTTTTCTAATAGTTTATTGAAAATAAGAGTTTCCTGGACTTTCCTGCTCAGGTTGGCTTTGAACCATCATTCTCAGATCTCAACCTCCTGAGTAGCTAGGATTACAGATGTGAGCCACTGGCAGGTGGCGTCTTTAATACTTTTTAATAGCTATCCCCAAGAGATACTTGTTTAGAACCTGCAGTGTTGAGAGATCTCCTTTTCAGTGAGGAACTCCCAGTGTAATGGTGGGTACATGGACCATGTCACACAGTGAGTTATTAACTTGCCTCTCAGATATAGAACTTCATCTATCCTGGGGAAGTCTAGGAAAATCTCCAGCTCTGGTTTTATTCAGTAAAACAGATACAAGGTCCAAATTTCTTAGTCCATAAGTATGTTAGTCACTTTTCTTGTTGCTGTGACCAAAATACCTGAGAACCTCTTACAGAAGTAATTATTTACTTTGGCTCACACTTTCAGAGGTGTTATCCATCATGGCAGGAAAGGCATGATAAACATAATAGTTCACATCTTGGCAGCCAGTGAGCAGTCAGAAGGAATACGTGAGGTCCTGAGCAAGGTACAGCTCCCAAAGATAAGCTCTCAGTGACCTACTTCCTCCAGCTAGGCCCTCCCTCCTACCTTTCAACACCTACCAATAATGCAATCAGATGACGAATCAATCAAGGGATTAATCTATTCATTAGGCCAAAGCCCTCAGGAGCCAATCATCTCTAAACGTGCTCTCATTGACATACTTAAAGAGTGTGCTTTACTAATCTCTTAGGTGTTTCTTAATGCAATAAATTGACAATCACAATTAACAATCACACTCTGTTAGTATACATTGGGCATCTAAATGTAGAGCTCAAAATTTTTCTGGAGTATTTATAAGCCTAGTGAAATTATTAGAGGCTTCTTCTTTGCTCTTCTCCAAAATCCTCACTCCTACCCCATGCACTGAGACCCAGTAACTATGCTGTCTCTTTGATGATTAAAATTCTTATTGAGAAACACATTTCTTTAGGCCTGAACTCTTTCCCACTATATGTTCAGGGACTCTACTGAACCTTTATCTTACTAGAAACATCTGTTAGTTTCTCTATGATTTCAAGGTCTTGAGATAGTTACAAATGGCTAATATGTCAGCTAACCTACATTCATTATTTTATGTTTACTTCATTTTTTTTTGTTTTTGTGCCATCCTGGGGCTTAAACTTGGGGCCTTGGTGCTGTCCCTAATATTGGTACTTCAGGCTAGCGCTCTACCACTTGATCTACAGCTGCACTTTGGCCTTTTGGTGGTCAATTGAAGATAAGAGTCTCATGGACTTTTCTGCCTACCAGGCTGGTTTGAAAACTTTCATCCTCAGATCTTAGCCTCCTGGGTAGCTAGGATTATAGGCATGAGCCTGTAGTAAGGAAGCACCCAGCTTATGTATTGCTTATTTTGAGAATATTGTATTATCTAGTGGCTTGAGAATTGACACCTTTGTGATGGCTATCTGTTCAGAGGAACACACACTACCTTTCCAGTCTTTCATCCCAGCCCATTGTTTCTGAGTTCTGAGCATCGATGGTCAGGTGTGGCAAGATAATAGGATACTGACATGATTTATTGTGAGAGAAATTCCCATGGAAATTGGCTTGAGAAGCAATGTATCTGCAGGATGTCATGAGTCTGCTTAGTTGAGAGGCTCCAGGTCATTCTTATCTATCTGTCAGTCTTTCACTTCATAACTTCATTCTAGTCGTGAGTCCTGTCTAGATCTCACCCCAGGGTGAATGGAATACTCTGACTCTGATAACTGTTTACTTTATCTCAAGTGGTTTTCTCTTTATGAGACCAGTACTGGTCTCTTAAGGCGACTGGGTTACTAGGACTGGGGTGACTGGGAGATAAAATTGTGCAAAGTAGCTGTGACAAGCCTTTGGCTTGCCTCACCTTGGTCTATTATGAGTGAAGCATATCAGTGACTCGATATTCTGCCTGATTTCTCTTTTGATTTTATCTTCTCTCTAAATTCAGGCTGGCTGACTTAGTGCCTCCTTGGTTTATTAATTCAACTTTTTCTATTTCTGTTAGCTGTCACTGATGAATTTCTACTTCCATAGCATCATTTCCCCTCTGACATTTCCTTCCCACACAATTTCTAGGTGTTTGTGATGAACTCTCCTGTGTGTTCTCTATTGTTCCCCACTCCCTCCGATCCCCACCCAATAAAATAGAATTGAGAATCCAAACAAATACCACGCTTTCAATATTGCTGAATATCATTATATGGTCGTATATATGTATGTATGTGTAAGTATATTTCTTTGGAATTTTAAGTGTCTAAACTTCACATATTCAAATAATTTGATTTTCAGGCAGATGTATAGTATAGTGGAAAGAGGCAGGTTTGAGTGTGAGGCTGACCATTAGTAAGAAGTGAGATTCTAGTTGGAGTGTGAGTTTCACCTCTGTGAGCATATTTCTTACATTTTTCAGCATGATTGCTCACTTATGGGAATGAGAATATCAGAATCATTGTGTGCTGGGACTGGATGGGAAATATACAAGACCCATGGTATGTGGCATTGTAGCTTACATGTTTGGGCAGTTGGGTTCATAGCTATTAGTGGCATGCAGAGCTTGAATCCTGGAAAGTCTATTTAAATGTTATGTGACCTTGAGAAAGTTATTTATATTCCTTATGCCTCAGTGTCTTCACATATTGAATGGTGATAGGATTTCCTGTCATGTGGGGCTTTTGTAGGGGTTAAATGATACAGCTAATATAAAGTGCTTAGCATAGTGGCTAGCAAGTTAGTAAGTAGTCAATAGATGTTAGTTGTGTTAATATTATAGGATATTCCATATTTTCTATATTTCTATATTATATATTTCTCAAGAATGAGCAATTGCATCTAGCTTTGACAAAAGTGGCTTGTCTTGAAAAAATTCTTTTGAAATAAAAATAAGCATTATATCTTATATTACTAGAGAAAATAAACTGAAATCAGGCTGATTTTGTGGAGGACTTCCAGCAACTCTTAGAAAAATCAACATGGAGAGTCACTGGTTTGCTCACTTCAAACCAAAGACTTGATTTTAGATGTTATTAAAATAATATATGTAAAATGAGTTTGGTATTTGAAAAAATAATAAATGCATTTATCAAAATAACTTTATTTACCATGATGGCAAGAATCAGGACATGATGCTTTCCTTGGCCAAGAAGTACCCAACAACGTCATCACATGACAAATGATTTATAAGAGACTAAAGGGGGATACATGCCATGCAAAGTATTGTAGTAACTGGTAATACCTCTTACAAAATTATCTGGATATAGATGGTACCTTTTTCTTCTTTGAGAACATATTAATATTTTTCTGTATTTGAATGCTGGAAAGATAGACAGATGCTGTGTGAAAACAACTCCAACTTATTCAAAGCAAAGGTAGAAGGTGGAAGTTTATAAAGCTTCTTTTAGCTAGGCATGGTGACTCACTGCTATAACTTTAGCATTTGGAAGGTGGAGGCAGGAGGTTTGCAAGTTGAAGGCCAGCCTAACCAACATAATGAACCTGTGTCAAAAAAAACCAAACCAAAACACCAACAGAAATCCCTCCTTTTTTGTCTCAGCATTCAACTCATGAAAAGTCATTCTAAAGGTTAATCTGGCTTTGTAAATGTTACTTCTTTTTTGTGTAGGTCCTGGTCCTGGGGCTTGAACTCAGGACCTGGACACTGCCCCTGAGCTTCTTTTGCTCAAGGCTGGCAAGGTGCTCTACCACTTGAACCACAGTGTCACTTCCAGTTCTTTTTCTAAATAACTTATTGAGATAAGAATCTTGCAGACATTCCTGCTGGAGCTGGCTTTGAACAGTGATCCTCAGATCACAGCATCCTAAGTAGCTGGGATTACAGGCATGAACCACCGGCATGCAGCTAAATATTACTTCTTAATTGAATTCATAAAGAACAAACAAGTTTCATAGTAGTAGTGATAGCTCAGGACCTCTTTTACTCGGTAACTCTAGCTATGGAGAGAAATGCATATATCTGAGAGTTTCTGGCTAAGTATTTAGCAGCTTGTGCTAAAATAATACAAAATCTTGGAGTTGCAGCATATGCTTATTTCTGCTGTATTAATATTCCCACCGTGGCTGCTTTCAAATTCCCCAGTTGGATTAAGAAAAGATGCACCGAGTCCACACTAGCAGGTGGGAATTGACTACTTAGGGTTGGAGACATCAATGCCTGGCTGAAATGAAAAGCTTAAGGACAATGACTCACGTTTGAAAAATGGCTGACAGTTGGCATGAAATTTAATATTTATGTTTCTTAAAATGCATGTAAGAATTAACTAAAATGATGTTTTCTATGGCTTACTGATTTCAATTACACTTGAAAACTAGTGTTTTAGTGAGCCAAATGACTCATCCTATGCATGATGTATGTATGTGTATATGTGGCATATATGTATTTATCTGGTCTTCTTCATATGAGTGCATGCAATACCAAAATACTATAAAGGAACCTCAGGCTCCAATTGGAGTTTAAGACATATTGATCTAGTGCAGTGATGACTACAGTTAAAAATGAAAAATTCCCTCAAATATGGAACATATACTTTTGGTATTGAACATAATATCTTAACAACCATCTGTTTCCAAGACTAGCTCTGCTTTTCATGGTGCCAAAAGTTAGATTTCTGCTTCTAAAATGTTTCATAAATGCCTCTTGTGCATTTTTGGTTATAAAGGAGGCATCCCTAGGGGCCTGAGTATTGTCATTCATGCTTCACACTGCTGTCTGACATGGAATTTTCTACCTGTTTGATCTTGGGAACACACTTAACTTTCTAAGACTCAGATGTCTCCTATCAAATAAGACCACTTATATTCTAGGAGAACTCTGTTTTTGTTTTTTTTTTTACATGCCCTGCAACCTCTGCCTGTATTTTTTTTCCTGAAATTTTCTTTTCCCTATCCTGCCATCCATATGACTTTCTGGAAATTGCCAAGGTGGTGAAATGAAGATAAGTTTCTCCATTCTGTAGGCCACTCAAATACCTGAATTGGGTTTTCTCTTTCTTACCCTTGCTGCCATGTGGCAGGCGAAGTTTCTTTTGCTTTATTTTCAGAGTATTTATGACTATGCTGGAATGATGATAAAAATAATACCCAGCAGAAGCTCTTCAAAGTTTTGGGCACAGACGGGGAAATATACACAATACATTGCTGAGTGAAGGAAGCAGATGGGAACAGGCATTGTAACTTTACTGTGATCTTCCTATTCTGGGCATTCTGTCTTCTTCTGAGGGTTTTAAAACCTTTTTTTTCTGGTCCGAGGGCTTGAGTTCAGGCCCTGGGTTCTGTCTCTGAGCTCTTTTGCTCAAGGCTAGCACTCTACTACTTTAAGCCATAGCTCTACTTCCATTTTCTAGTGGTTAATTAGAGATAAGAGTCTCATGTAGATGAATGGATCAAGAAAATGTGGTACATATACACAATGGAATTCTATGCCTCCATCAGAAAGAATGACATTGCCCCATTTGTTAGGAAATGGAAAGGCTTGGAAAAAATTATATTAAGTGAGGTACCAGGCCCAAAGAAACATAGGTCCCATGTTTTCCCTTATTATATATCTAGTATATGTCTGAGTCAAGCAGAAAAGGTCAGATAAGGTGATGTTAGGGAAATGAACCCTAAGATATGTATTCAAATGTTTTTTTCTTTCATGCGATTGTTTCTAACACATTTATAAGATTATTTCTTTGTTGCTTTGTATGTCCCTCCCCCACAGTATAACCCCTGCTTTCACTGTATTTGATGTCGGTATAATTTGTGGAGGGGAAGGGAAAAAACATATCGTTTAAATAGGGATACAGGTGGACCCATTGCAACAATGAGATGTACAAGTCGTTATGTCAAAAACGAACTTTACAACTTTGGTGCAGGGAGGGAAGGGGGGTGCGGGGAGGATGGGAAGGGATGGGAAGGGGAAACAAAGGAGGAGGCTACAATGCTTGATAAGAAATGTACTCATTTCTTGCTATGTAATTGTAACCCCTCTGTACAGTATTTTCACAATAAAAAAACCTTAAAAAAAGAAATATAAATATCCAAAACAATAAAAAAAAAGAAGAGTCTCATGGACTTTCTCACTCTGACTGGCTTTGAACTGCAATCCTCAGATTCCTGAGTAGCTAGGATTGCAGGCCTCAACCACCAGCTCCCTGCTTCTTTGGAGGTTTTTTTTTTCAGAGTTGAGGACCGAACTCAGGGCCTTGCACTGGCCAGGCAGGTGCTCTTCCGCTGAGCTAAACCCCCAGCCCCCCTTTGGAGGGTTTTTTTTTTCATTTTATTTATTTATTTATTTATATTGTGAAAATACTGTACAGAGGGGTTCCAATTACATGAGCAAGATAATGAGTACATTTCTTATCAAGCATTGTAGCCTCCTCCTTTGTTTCCCCTTCCCATCCATTCCCATCCTCCCCCAGCCCCCCCACCTAATCCTCCCCGGCCCTCCCCCCCCCCCCACCAAAGTTGTAAAGTTCGTTTTCGACATAAAGACTTGTATTTCTCATTGTTGCAATGGGTCCACCTGTATCCTTATTTAAACGATTTGTTTTTCCCCTTCCCCTCCATAAATTATACTGACATCAAATACAGTGAAAGCAGGGGTTATACTGTGGGGGAGGGACATACAAAGCAACAAAGAAATAATCTTATAAATGTGTTAGAAACAATTGCATGAAAGAAAAAACATTTGAATACATATCTTAGGGTTCATTTCCCTAACATCACCTTATCTGACCTTTTCTGCTTGACTCAGACATATACTAGATATTGCAAATAAGAGAAATCTTTGGAGGTTTTGATCTCACTATTCCTTTTCTTCTCTCCAGGCCGTGTAACCCTCTGTCCTGTGGAAGAGTTGGAGCCATCTCCTTCCCCATTTTGGCATTCTAATATTTGTTATATTATCTGTGTCTCACTTCCTTGAGGATTTCCTTTTTATCTCAAGAAATTAGTTAGGAGCTATAGAACAAATACCAACCAAACAGCAATCCAGAAACAATCAAATGAAACCAACTAACAAAATCAAAACTCACATTTAAATTTCATTTCTCTTTTTTCCTTTCCTTGTAGAAAAAAATGGGTAATGTTTCTGTATTCATCTGACTAAATTTAGAACCTTTGAGAGTAGGAAAAGAAAGAAAAGGCTGACATTTGTAGTTTTTATTTCCTTGTTCTAACAGATCCTGTCTTCTGAACACTTGATCTGATGTTGAGCACCTGAGTTAACTCTGGCAATGTATTCTTTTCCAGGGAATATTAAATTTGCAAACTTAAAAAGGGCAGCCTTCCACTGGGTGATGAGAATTTGAGTTGAAAACATGAATTGTTTGTAGTTTTGTTTCCTGACTTGTAGACATAAGACCCTGAGCAAATTCATCTAAAGACATGAAACAAAGAGGGAGGGAGAGAGGGAATTTATTTAAAAAAAAAAAGAGAGAGAGAAGACAAACAAGAAACTTGGTAGCGTTTCTTCCATAACTTCTTTTCAGTGCTTTTTGAGTGCTACTA
Source organism: Dipodomys merriami (assembly GCF_024711535.1). Classification (NCBI taxonomy): domain Eukaryota; kingdom Metazoa; phylum Chordata; class Mammalia; order Rodentia; family Heteromyidae; genus Dipodomys; species Dipodomys merriami. Next base: position 23,694,553 of record NW_027206512.1, on the reverse strand, counting down.
TCTTCCCATAAGAGAGATCTGTGAATTGGGTTTCTGGCTTTGGAAGCCAAAGCTCTGCTCTGAACATCTTGTTTCCAGGCTTTTGTGGAGCTTAGGCCAAATAAAGCCTTTCCATTTATTGGTATGGTATCTGGCACTTAATAAGTATACAGATATTTCCATTTTCATTAAGAAATTCCCCTATGGATATCTGACTTGAAGTTATCAGGATTTCCTAGTCATATTCATACTTTTCCAGGATAAAATATTCACTTGTCTGGGTTAAGATGGTTAGAATCATGCCTGTTCTCTGCCACAACTTCATAGACTTTGATACTACTACTTAGCACAAAGTATGACACAGTGTGGGCATTAGAGGAGGATTTGTTTAATTCATGGATCCTTGAGATAGTATTTTGGGGTATAATGTAATGCTAATAGATTAATATCAGTGTTTTAAGAACAAACAACCCAAGGTATCACTCCCAACTATTGATATACATATACATACACACACACACACACACACACACACACACACACACACACACACACACACACACACACATATATATATAACTCATATCTTAAGAGGTAATGAGAGAAAATAATGGAGAAGTCCTTGAAAATATCAAGTCAAACAGCAGCTGAATAAAGAGTTCTTGGGTCTTGTATTAATTCTGAAAACTCAGGCATTCTTGTAGATTTGGGCTTTTTTTTTTTAATTTTTTTATTGTAAAGATACTATACAGAGGGTTACAGTTACATGAGTGAGGTAATGAGTACACTTCCTCTTGAACATTGTTACCCCCTCCATTGTTTTCCCCCTACCATCCCCTCCCTCCCTCCCTTCCCCAAGGTTCTTTTTTTTTTTTTGTGATTAAGTGATTACTTAATTTCCGGAAATTCACAGTATTGTGGAATAATGATGCTCATTTAAAGTCACAAGTTCATTCTAACTTTCCTGAAGCAAATTGTCTATCACAGTCTGTAATATATAACGGTGCTCACATGTTATATACCATATATGTGATCAGCAGCATGGGGATATTTGGTAGTGGTTCAACCAGATGAGTGGGAGTTCTTTGTTTCTTAAGTCCTGTTAGTTTTGTCATATCACCTAACATTTTGGATTTAGCATCCACTTATCAGGGAGACCATGTACTGTTTGTCTCTTCGTTCTTGGCTTACCTCGCTCAACATGATTCCTTCTAGCTCCATCCATTTCCCTGCAAATGCCATTATTTTGTCATTTCTAATGGCTGCATAATATTCCATTGTGTATAGATACCACAATTTTTTTATCCATTCATCTGTGGTGGGGCATCTAGGTTGTTTCCATATCCTAGCTATTGCGAACAGTGCTGCAATAAACATGGAGGTGCACGTGTCCTTGTATATTGGTTCCTGTTGTTCAGGGTAGATGCCTAGAAGTGGTATGACTGGGTCGTAAGGGAGGTCAATCTTTAGCTTTCTAAGGACCCTCCAGACTGCTTTCCAAAGTGGTCGTATGAGTGTACATTCCCACCAGCAGTGTAATAGCGTTCCTCGTTCTCCACATCCCCTCCAGCATTTGTCATTGGCTGATTTGTGGATGTGGGACATTCTGACTGGGGTAAGGTGGTATCTCAGGGTTGTCTTTATTTGCATTTCCTTCACCACCAGGGATGATGAACATTTCCTCATGTGTTTCTTTGCCATTTTTATTTCTTCATTTGAGAAGTCCCTCTTTAGTTCCCTTGCCCATTTAGTAATTGGTTTGTTGGGTTTGGGAGGGATTAGTTTCTTGAGTTCCCTGTATATACAGGATGTTAACCCCTTGTCTGATATATTGCTGGTAAATATTTTTTCCCAATTAGTTGGTTGTCTTTCTAGCTTGGTTGCGATAGCTTTATCTGTGCAGAAGCTTTTTATTTTAAGGTAGTCCCATTTGTCGAGTCTCTCTCCAATTTGTTGTGACCCTGGGACTCTGTTCAGGAAGTTCCTTCCTGTGCCTATTAGTTCAAGTGTCTCTCTACTCTGTCCTGCAGTAGTTTCAGAGATTCAGGTTTAATGTTAAGGTCTTTAATCCATTTTGAGTTGATGTTGGTGCATGGTGATAGGCTGGGGTCCACTTTTAGTTTTCTGCATGTGGCTGCCCAGTTTTCCCAGCACCAGTGGTTGAAGAGGCTGTATTTCTTCCATTGTATGTCTTTGGCTCCTTTGTCGAATATCAGCTGGCTGTAGGCCTGTGGATTTATTTCTGGATCTTCTATTCTGTTCCATTGGTCTTCGGATCTGTTTTTGTGCCAGTACCATGCTGTCTTTGTTATTATAGCTCTGTAGTAGAGTTTGAAGTTCGGCATGGATAGCCCTCCCATATTGTCTTTATCCCCTAGAATTGTTTTGGCTATTCTAGGTCTTTTGTTGTTCCATATGAATTTTTGGACTGTTTTCTGTATTTCAGTGATGTACGTCATTGGGATTTTAATAGGAATTGCGTTGAATTTGTATATTAGTTTTGGAAGTATTACCATCTTTACTATATTAAGTCGGCCTATCCAAGAGCATGGGAGGTCTTCCATTTCCTAGTGTTTTCTGCAATTTCTTTCTTTAACTTTTTATAGTTCTCATTAAATAGTTCTTTTACATCTTTGGTTAGGTTAATTCCTAAATATTTTATTTTTCGGGAGGTTATTGTGAATGGGGTTGCTCCCTTTATTTCCCTCTCTTCCTGTACATTATCAGTGTATAGGAAGGCAACTGATTTTTGTGGGTTTATTTTGTATCCTGCTATTTTGCCAAAGTGATTTATGATTTCTAAGAGTTTGGGGATGGAGTTTTTGGGATCGTGGAGGTATAGTATCATGTCGTCTGCAAAAAGGGATAGCTTAACTTCTTCTTTCCCTATGCGGATCCCTTTAATGTCTTTTTCTTGCCTTATTGCCCTGGCTAAGGGTTCTAGGACTATATTGAAGAGGAGTGGAGACAGTGGGCATCCTTGCCTTGTTCCTGATTTTAGGAGAATTGGTTGTAGCTTTTCCCCATTAAGTATAATATTGGCTATTGGTCTGTCATAAATGGCTTTTATTGTTTTTAGAAATGTTCCTTCTATTCCTATTTTCTCCAGAGCTTTTAGCATGAATGAATGTTGAATTTTGTCAAAGGCCTTTTCTGCATCTGTGGCGATAATCATGTGATTCTTGACCTTGGCTCTGTTGATATGTTGGATTACATTTATTGACTTACGTATGTTAAACCATCCCTGTGTCTCTGGGATGAAGCCTACCTGGTCATAATGAACTATTTTTTTTATGTGTTTCTGGATTCTGTTAGCTAGAATCTTGTTAAGGATCTTTGCATCTGTGTTCATCAAGGAGATTGGCCTGTAATTCTCCTTTTTGGTTGGGTCTTTGCCTGGTTTGGGGATGAGTGTGATATTGGCTTCGTAGAATGAGTTTGGGATAGCTCCCTCCTTCTCTGTTTCTCTGAAGAACTTGAGGAGTATGGGTATTAGTTCTTGTTTAAAGGTCTTATAGAATTCTGCTGTGAATCCATCTGGTCCTGGGCTTTTTTTTGTTGGAAGACTTTTGATAGCTTCTTGTATCTCATTATAGGATATTGGCTTATTTAATTGGTTAACTTCTTCTTTGCTCAGTTTGGGCAACTTGTATTTCTCTAAAAATGCATCCATTTCTGACCGATTTTCTTCCTTTAGAGAGTATAGCTTTTGAAAGTAGTCTGTTAGAATTGTTTGGATATCTTGGGTACGTGTTGTGATGTTTCCCGTGGCATCCCTAATCCTATTAATATGGGTTTCCTCTCTTCTTTTTTTTAATTAATCTAGCCAATGGGCCATCAATTTTGTTTATTTTTTCAAAGAACCAGCTTTTTGTTTGGTTTATTTTGGTTATGGTTTTCTGACTTTCTAATTGGTTAATCTCTGCTTTTAATTTGGTTATCTGGCTTCGTCTAGTAGCTTTAGGTCCCATTTTTTCTTGTTTTTCTAGCTGTTTTAATTGCAACATGAGATTATTTACTTGGTCTGTCTCCATTCTCTTGATGTGGGCACTGAGGGCAATAAATTTGCCTCTCAGGACTGCTTTTGCTGTGTCACACAAGTTTCTTTGTGAGGTGTTTTCATTTTCATTGAGTTGTAGGAAATGCTTTATTTCTTCTCTGATCTCTTCTGTTATCCAGGCATTGTTAAGGAGTGTGCTGTTCAATTTCCATGTATTAGAGAAATTTCTGCGGTATGCTTTGTTATTGAGAGCTAGCTTGATTCCACTGTGGTCAGATAGGATACAGGGGATTATGTCGATCCCTTTGTATTTGCTTAAGTTCCTTGCATGAACTATGATATGGTCTATTTTGGAGAAAGTTCCGTGAGCTGCTGAGAAGAATGTGTACTGTGTTGTTTTAGGGTGAAATACTCGGTAGATGTCAGTTAATTCCGCTTGAAGTATGGCCTCTCTTAATTCGGTAGCTTCTTTGCCAATCCTCTGGTTGGTAGACCTGTCCTTTGGTGAGAGTGGTGTGTTAAAGTCTCCTAGTATTTTCGTATTGGGATCTATTTTATTCTGTAAGTTTGAGAGCATTTGTTTGACATATCTGGGTGCACCAATATTTGGGGCATATAAGTTGATGATGGTTATATCCTCCTCTTGGATTGTTCCCTTTATTAATATGTAGTGTCCGTCCTTGTCTTTCTGTACTGATTTTAATGAAAAGTTTATTTTGTCAGATATCAGGATAGCTACACCTGCTTTCTTACTGGGGGCGTTTGATTGGTAGATCCTTTTCCACCCCTTCACTCTGAGTTTGTTTGTATGTTTGGCTGAGAGGTGGGTCTCCTGAACGCAACAGATGGATGGGTCTTGTTTTCTGATCCAGTCCTCAGTTCGTTTTCTTTTAATTGGCGAATTCAGCCCATTTATATTAAGAGAAAGTATAGAGAGATGCATTGTTGTCCCTGCCATTCCGTTTTCCTAAGTTTTTCTTCTTTCCTTTCCTCCTGTGCTTGCTCAGTTAGACTTTGAGTAACGCCTGTTTGGGGCAGGCCCCAGTTCCTGGTTGCTTTCTTCAGGTTGTGTCCCCCCTCTTAGAATTCTTTGTAATGCTGGCTTAATGTTTATGTATTCGTTTAGTTTTTCTTTGCTATTAAAAGTTTTCAGTTCTCCATCGAATGTGAATGCTAGCTTTGCCGGGTAGATCAGTCTGGGTGGGCAGTTATTGGCTCTCAGGGCTCGTATGGTGCTTTCCCAGGCTTTTCTTGCATTCATTGTTTGTGTGGAGAGATCTGCAGTAATTCTTATTTTTTTCCCATTGTAGTATAGCTCCTTCTTCATTTTTGCTGCATGCAGGATTGTTTCCTTATTATTCAGATCTATCATTTTTACTATAATGTGTCTAGAAGTGTTTCTCCTGGGGTCTTGCTTGTTGGGTGTTCGATAAGCTTTTGTGATGTAGTTAAGATGGTCGTTTTTGAGGTGGGGAAAATTTTCATTGATTATCTTGTTAAATAGGTGTTGCATTCCCTTGCTCTGGAATTCCTCACCTTCGTCCACTCCAATTATGCGAAGGTTAAATTTTTTAGCATTATCTGCTTGCTCTTGAATATCCCTTTGGTTTAATTTGAGTGATTTTTCCATATCTGTCACTTTTTGGTCCAGTTGGTGTATTCTGTCTTCTGTATCTGACACTCTACCTTCCATTTCATTCACTCTGTTGACAGTGGCTTCTATTGTGGTTTGCATGGAGGAAATGGATCCCTTTATGGATTCAATGTTGGTTCTCAGAGTACTGATCTCACCTCTCAATGAGGTATGCATTACCTCTAATTTGGCGTTTATCTCACTTCTTACTGAGGTTTGTGCAGCTTCTATTTTTGCATGCATCTCTTGTTTGATATCCTGTATCTCTTTGGATAGTTCATCCTTGTGCTCTTTCAATTTCTGATCAATTTCTCGCTTTATTTCTTGAGTCATTGCCTCCAGCAACCCTTGGATGTAGCTTTTGTCTTCCATTCCTGCTTTGCTCCCACTGGGGCTCTCCCCTGCGTGGCTGCTGGCTTTTGAGGTGAGCTTGCTGTCCTGGGTGGTGGTAAACCTTGTGATTTTTCTCTGTGATTTTCGCATGGAGGTTCAGGAGACTGCTCTTCAATTTTGTTTTGGTGTGTCTGTCTTTGCTTGGTTGCTGATTCTGTATTGGTAGAGAGAGTCTGTGCCTGATCTGGGTTCTGTTGGGAGCCTATTTCCAGCTGCTATTCTGACTTACTTAGGATTCTCAGCTCTCTGCTGTAGATTGCTGGCAGTTCCCGCCTTTGGAAGGGTTGAGCAGCCTAGACTGCTTGTGTTTGCTCCTACGGGTGCTCTTGTGAAGAACAGATGCTCTGGATGCACTCTCCCAAATACTGGAGTCTGCTATGGGCTCCTGATGTGTTTTTGCTTGTTTGTTTTGGGCTGGTTGTGGGCTTGAACTCTAGGTTTGGGTGCTGTCCCTCAGCTTTTCAGCTCAAGGCTGGCACCCTACCATTTGAGCCACAGCACCACTTCTGACCCTTTTTGCTTTTGTGATGCTGAGGAATCAGATCCAGGGCCTCATACATCCAAGACTATCACTCTATTGCTGAGCCGCCTTAACAGTCTGAGCTCCTGCTTACTATCAGGTGCTGGCAGCCTGTGTTGCCCAATTCCAGTCTAGGGTATATGGGTGGAGTTTTGGTGGGGTTTGGGCTTCTCGTCCTGGGCCTCCAGGTCTTTTGTTGTCACAGGCGTGCTTCCCGGGGAGTGTTGTTTCCTGGTTTTCTCCCCTCTGTTGAGGCGTATGCTCAGCTTTTTACTTCAATTGGGAGGAGTTGGTTGTGTTGTTCAGGCGCCGGATCCCCGGGCCTGGTTCCGGCCCCAGCCTGGAGTGCGCTTGTTAGGCCTGTGCTGATGTGTGTACCACCTAGGTTATGCAGCCTGGAGCACACTCGTTAGGCCTGTGCTGATGTGTATACCACCTAGGTTATACAGCCTGGGGGACACAGTTCAAATTTCTTCTACTGTTGGTAGTCTTGACCCAGGGGCACTGTTCCTGGCTTGGGCATTTAAGCTCCCTTCCAGGAGTGCTCTTGCTCTAGCCTGGCCAGCTGAGTGTGCTCCACGGGCTGGTGGAGCTCTCAAACAGTTCCCAGTTTTAGTGGGTCCTGTGGTCTGGGTGTTGGGGTAGGGAGTCTAGGTCAGGGTCTGGGGATTCCTTCCAGCTCTGGTCTCCCTTGAGGGATACACTTCCCCTGTGGGGTACTCACCCTGGAGCTGGTTGTTTCTGTGTGGTGTAGGTCGTCAGTTGTTGTTGCAATCCGGGCTGGGTTGAGCGGTGGTGGCTCTGTGTGATTCTTTTCTGTCTCTGCCTCTGTCGAAGCTGTCGGGTCAAAAGTGTCCCCGCTCAGGCAGCTTCTTCGCGGTACCTCTGGGGCCAGAGCGCCCCACCAGGTCATTGCGATCGTGATCGGGCAAGTGGCAATCGGGCGGGCGGCGATCAGGCGGGCGGGTGGTCTGCCCACAGGTCCCTTTGTTGCGCTGCTGGTGCCGAGCGGCTTTGGTGGGATGGAGCCTCTCTGCTCGGGTGGAGAGTGAGGGGTGGGGGTGGGATCCTCGTGGAGACTCCCGGCTGGTAGGTTTCTCTGTTCCTGGCGATCCGCTGTTCTGCAAACCAGTACCTGGTGATCTGAAAGCGGCCCCCTGTGTCTCTGCTGTGTCTCTGGGGCTCCCGCAGCCCCCGCCGGGCAGGCTGGCCAGCGGCTTGGCGCACTGCCGCGCGGCCAGTAAAGGTTGGGGGAGGGGTCTTCGCTTTTCTCTGTTCTGAAATTCTTCTTTTCCTCTCTTTCTTTTTTTGTTATTCTCCGCCTCTGGTTTTTCTCTAAGTGTTCGTCTTTTTGTTGTTGTCGGTCTCTTGGGGAGATTAAGCGTTGGAACTTGAACTCTCTTTTTGGTTGGAGAGAGCTGTGGCGTTTCCCTACTGCCCCGTCGCCATCTTGGTCCCCTCTCTAGATTTGGGCTTTTTTAAAAATAAAACTCCACCAGATGCTGGTAGCTCACACCTGTAATCCTAGATATCCAGGAGACTGAGATGTGAAGATCAGGGTTTGAAGCCAGCCTGGGCAGAAATGAGATTCTTATCTCCAATTAACCTCTCAAAATCCAAAAGTGGTGTTGTGGCTCAAGTGATGGAGCACTATCCTTGAGAACAAAGAGGCTCAGGGACAGTGCCCAGGCCCTGAGTTCAAGCCTTGCAACCAACAAAAAATAATTTTAAAAAATCCACAGATAAAGTTATCCTGTTCTGAACTTAACTCAGTGGAGAAAGGATATCTCAATTTGGGGCAGGTGTATTTGGTGCAGCATATCAACCTTTTATGAAATTTACCACATTTATTTTTACTGAACTTTCTGTTCTTGTGCACCTTTGCTTATGGATTTTAGAATTTATTACCAAAATGCCCTCTTTGTTGTGTGATTGACAGTTACGGAAATCAGTCTTCTTCCAGGAAGCCATGTTAATATTAACCTCTACTCTAAGAAAAATGTTGACTTAACAAAGGTGTTTTCTTAATGACCTAACTAGTTTAACATTCCCCTGTGACTCCATTTAGTGCTTTGAAGCTTTGACATTATTAATTAATAAGATTTGTGCTTTTCTTCACTGTTACTGAGTAGGTACAAAATATTTCCTGAGAGATTTGGACTTTGGCCCTTTGAATTTTTTTTTTTAAAGACTGGTACTCTCTATTATTACTCTTTCAGGGAAGCTTCATTTTTCTCTTTTGAGGAAAAGAATTTCAAGGTATTATCTAATGAAAGTTTTTAAGAATAAATTGCTCCAATACAAGGGCAAAAACTGCATTTGATCTTATCTGAAAGCAGATGGCGGTGATCTAGAGTTTAAATTTGAGCTGAAAGAAACAAATTGGCTTTCAGGAAATGAAAGTTTGGGCTGTTTTTTCCCCCTGTAGATGTTTCAAAAAGCTGATGAATGTTATGAATCCTCTCCCTAAATAAATTTATAGACTGATAGCACACAAAATTCCTCATGACATTTCAGGGAGTTCACAAATATGCTGAAACTTTTCCAGAAACTCTACTAACAACACTCCTTCTGAAGAACATGTCACACAGTCACAATTGTTTAATGCTTAACTAAGGTGCCTTTCAGAAAGATCTGTTCAAATGGGAAGCTTAGCCTTCATGTTTTATTGCTGAACTAGCTTATTATCTATCTTTTGAAATAGTAGGATCCTAAAGTCACTTTCTGCTTGTAAGTCTTGGAGAGATGTGTTTTCTGTCAAATGCATGTGCATAATACTACTAAGGTTGAAACTGAGGGGTACATCAGCATTGTCCACAACACTATTTCTTGATATTTCTTTTTAATTCATTGTGTTGATCAAACATTTAAGTAATTTTAAATTTCTATGATTCCACTTCGTTTTCATGATTCTAGTTTTTGTATCTTCTTTTTTCTTTTTGTTTGAATATTTTTATTATCTTTAAGTAGTTGTACAAAGGAGTTGTTAGTCAACAAAGCAGTTTATGAATGCAGTGAATATTGATCAATGTCACCTTTTTTCAACAATCTCACCCCACCCCTTCCAACCCACCTCTTCCTTCACCTTTCTTAATTTTCATGTTATGTTTTGAATTTTTGCCATTTAACAAAGCAATGTATGTATACAGTGCATCTTGAGCTGTGTCATCCATTTATTTACTCACTTCTGCACACTCCTTCCCTCATTTTTTCTCAATTATTTGGGGAAGGGGGTAGAACGCAGGCAAGAATTCATTATCTATACTTTAGTATTGTCTTTACAGATGGTCTGGTCTCCACATCTTGACTGGAGATGCAAATAAAATGATATTATGTTTTGAGCTAGAATTGATCAAACCTTCACAATCAGGTCAGAGAAGAGGGAGAAAAGGAGAGTTTGAATCGAATCATCAGTCTGGAAATTAGTGTTTTCATTTTTTTTTTTTGGTATAATTTTGATCCTGGCACATGACAAGAAAAGGGGTTGAAAAGGTACCTTGTAGACAAAGGAACTGAGATTAAAAGGCTGAAAAGAAGAAATGATTAGGGATAATTTGAACTACTGATAGCTTCTTAATCCTCATAAAGTTTTTAAAATATGGATTTACTTGTGGAGATAAACTACAGAAGATGGCCAAGTGGGCCTGGAATGTGCCTTAGTGGTTGCCTAGCATGTATGAAGCCCTGGGTTCAATTTCTCAATATCACATAAACAGAAAAGGCTAGAAGTGGTGCTGTCGCTCAAGTGGTACAGTGCTAATCTTGAGCAAAGAAATTCAGGGACAGTGTTCAGGCCCTGAGTTCAAGCCTCAGGACTGGCAAAAACAAAAAACAAACAAAACAAAACAAAACAAAAGAATAAAAAGAAAGAAAATGGCCAAAGGGCACAATGTAGTCCTGGAGTCCTTGAATTCTACTCCTTGTATCTGTGAAAAATTTTTAATACTCAGCCCTCAGGAAGGCTTGAGGACTTAGACAAAATCATTACTAGAAAAGCATGAGCCTGTGGTTATAGGGTTATCTGTTTTCTTACAAAGATGATAGAAATTTGATAGTTCAGATGTGCTGCTTATTAGAGAATTGAAGAACTCAGCCTATAATTGTGGAGCCATTCATTGTCTGTTTAAGCTTCAGACCTGCTGTTTGAATCTTCCTACCCCTTATCTCCCATTTTGTGTTGAAGAACTGATTACGCAATAATCCTGAATGTTTTCAAGGAAAAAAAGTCATTTAATGATCATGGAAGATGGGTAATTTTACTGTCCAGAATACATAATGATGTCTATTCACAGTGAAAAGCTTTATAGGAGAGAAGGAAAGTTATCACCTGTCTGTAGGTGTTATTTTCCAGTGTCTTGCTGAACAGCTCATCTTGCTAATCTGATCAACAGAGGAGGATTTAAGGCTGTAACTTTTCACACTACTTTTGGGTAATTTTGCCTTGAAAGGTATTCTAGCTGTAACATTTGGAGGAGCCAGCCTGTGTGTGGCTGAGCCTTGGAGACTTCACCTGCCTTCATGACTGCTTTCTCTTTCCAGCTGGAGTTTTATCCTTTTCCATCCTTTCATACGAAGATACTAGTTCCAGGAAAGTGCTGAAAACCTGTGTCTTGTGGAGAATGTGCTCAGAGGAGAAATACTTCCCATGGCTTCTTCTCTTACAGCTTTCATTCAGTACAAGGGTTGAAAAGTCCATTTATTTCACTGTTCTTTCTTGTGTTGATTTTTTTAAATTTGTCTTCAAGTAATTGCACAAAGGAATGCCATTCAACAAAGCACTTTTTGAATATATCTTGAGCAATGTCACCCCTTTCAGCATTCTTACCCATCTCTCTCCTTCCTACCCCTTCCTCATCTTTCTGAATTTTGTAAGGATATATATTGGACACTTGACTGAATTCTCTCTTCTCCTCTTAAGTTGTCTACCCCTTCCCCCTTGTTCCTACCTACCCCTTTTGAGCACCTGCTTCCTGGTGTTTTATAATGCTGAACTTTGTCTTTCTAAGGAATTACATTATTAGAGTTCTCCCTTGAACCTACCACATTTCAGTTAATGCATTTGTATACACTTGCATACCATCAAACGTATTTACTTATAAGTTTACCTGCTAAATCTAGCTTCTGCATATAAGGGAAAATCTGCATCCATTGTCTCTCCTGATTTACTTAACAAAATTTTTTTCCAGGTCTTTCCATTTGTTTACAAATGGTACAATACCATTCTTTCTAATGGATGAATATAATTCCATATACAGTATTCCATTCTTTTTTTCTTTTATTAAAATACATTTTTGATTGTGAAAATACTGTACAGAGGGGTTACAGTTACATGAACAAGGTAATGAGTACATTTCTTATCAAGCATTGTTGCCTACTCCTTTGTTTTTCCCCTACCAACAGTGTTCCCATTCTTGACTAAGAGGCTGTGGTTTAACTTCTTTGTTCACTATGCCACAAATGACTGTGAATATGTAAATGGTAGGATGCAAAGAAAAAAGGAAAGATGGACAGTAATGTTTGTGAAGGATCTACTAAGCACATTTTTTACTTTGGAACAAAATTCAAATGTGACCAATCCCTTGAAAATAGCCATATCAGGTATTCTTATTATTATTAGTCATACTTTATAAACAAGGAAACTACTTTTCAGATTAATTTACCAAAAATTTTTGGTCAGTGGCCAGCATGTGTACCTAAACTTAGTGTCTATTTCCACTATGTGAGCACCAAATCCAGGAGCAATCCAGGAGAACCACCTCTACTTCTCTGAGTGATAGTAGTTACCATATAACTGAGTAATATTGTTGTAATGCATGTAACATAATACTATTCAAAATTGGCGAATTTCATGGAGAAATTACATTTTTATTCTTTTTATTCTTTTTCTTGAGTCATTGAGAGCTGAAGTTTTTTCCCTATTGAATTATGTTGCCTATTTACTATTATGCATCAAACATTCCAAATATTTTGACCATTTTAGTGTTATTTGGTTTGGATATGTACTTGAATGTGGAAGGAAGACTCTTTTTAGTTGCTTCTTTCATGACTCTGAGAAAAGATCATCCAACTGGTCAACCTCCAGTCACAGGCTTGTGTCCCTTGGATGATCTGTGTGAAAGAAAGGCTTATTTTCTTTGGTTTCCTTTGTGGAAAGGAACTCACCCAACACCATATACAATGACAAAGTAGAAGTGTTCTGTGCCTGGCTTGTGTCTGCTCACCAGCACTAACTGTTAAAATTTCAGGAGTTTTCTATAACAGATGTTAAGCACACTATTATTTAAAAGAAAATAATTCAAGTATTTTTAAATTAGAGGTTATGAATGTTGAAAATATCATTTTATCATCCTTTTAGGATTATGTTCTTGAGAACATTTTCATCTATTACCGCTGCAGTATTGAAATATAACACATTGGTGACTATTACATATTTTTTCTCAGCTGTGTATTTGTTCAGGCATTCTGTCAAAGTTGGAAATCAGTCAAGGTGGGTGATTTTACACCATAGAAATTCTTAAGTTATTTGAAGTAGGATTTGGTATATTGTTTTGTTAATTGTTGGGATTTGAGAAAGTAAGGAGAGATGTAAATCATGAAGATTGAACTTAAAATTTTGTTATATGTTGGCCAGGCACTGGTGGATCACACCTGCAATCCTACCTGTTCAGGAAGCTGAGATCTGAGGATCATGGTTCAAAGCCATTGTAGGCAAGAAAGTCTGCCAGACTCTTATCTCTAATTAACCACTGAAAAACTGGAAATGGAGCTGTGGTTCAAGTGGTAGAGTGCTTGCCTTGAGCAAAAAAAGCTCAGGGGTAGTACCCAGGCCTTGAGTTCAAGACTCAGGACTGGCACAAAAAACAATGAACAAAAAAAAATCTTTGTTGTATCTGGAGCTATTACATTGTGAGTGGCACTCATGCGCGTGCACACACAAACATGCACACATGTAGTATTTTCCCAGTATTCTAATCCTTTGATCAGATTTAGCAAAGTAATTATGCCTTTGATAAAAAACACTTTATAGCATAGGTTTTGTTATTGATATTTGCTTTTGTCATTAACATAAATACAAGTACCTACCATCTTTGAGTGGTAACTGTGCTCTTTTATTAGCTGCAACTGTGGTTTGACTAAAAGAGTTCAGCAAAAGTCAACAAAAACAATCTCTGTAGGTGAAGTGACTATATGGAATATGAAATAAAAAATACATATTGTTTTCTTATTTACAAATGCCTATAAGATCTTCACGAGTAAATTTATTTTTGTACAGAAGATGAGATTGTGTGTGTGTGTGAGTGTGTGTGTGTGTGTGTGTGCGAGTGTGTGTGTGTTCCCATCTTCTGCCTGAGGAACCAGCTGTTAAACATTTCTCAGCACATTGGTGGAGAGGGTAATACTCCCAAGGGAAATTAGAATGCTAAACAGCCAAAAGCATAAATAAAAATTGTCTTCTAAGCCAGATATATAAACAAGCAAATATAAGACAACACCTGGAATATATATACATATGTATATGTATATATATGACAAAAAAGAAATCAATGTAACCATATAAAAAAGATAAAAGTAGATGAAGGACTGAGTTGAGGGTAAGTCAAAGTCAAAAGGATGTGCATTATTGATCCTTATGAAATACAAAGCTGGATTACATCCTTTGAAAAATGTGTGACTGAGGTGAGGAAATGGGGTTTGACAAAAGTGGCCATAGTTTGGAAAAGATAGTAAGGGATGAGTTTTTTTTTATAGATAACCTGTCTGACAATAATAATGCTATATTTGATTCCCTATAATGTTCAGCTAATACTTTATTTTTTTATTGTGAAAATACTGTACAGAGGGATTACAATTACATTAGCAAGGTAATGAGTACATTTCTTATCAAGCATTGTTGCCTCCTCCTTTGTTTCTCTTTACATCCCTTCCCATCTCCCCTCTTCTTCTCTCTCCCCCCCTAGCTCCCCCCATGCCAAAGTTGTAAATTTCATTTTTTGACATAAAGTCTTATACATCTCATTGTTCCAATGGGTCCAGCTGTATCCCTATTTAAACAATTTGTTTTTTCCCTTCCCCTCCACAAATTATACCAACATCAAATACAGTGAAAACAGAGGTTATACCGTGGGGGAGGGACATACAAAGCAACAAAGAAATCATCTTATAAATATGTTAGAAACAATAGCAAGAAAGAAAAACCATTTGAGTCCTTATCTTGGGGTTCATTTAGCCTAACATCAACTTATCTGACCGTTTCTGCTTGTCTCAGACATCAGATAATACTTTATATAGAATAACTTAGTAAAATTTAGACATTGTATGTGTAAATTCACCACTGTGTTAGTGATTCTGACTTTATTCTATACTAGCTGAGTTATACAGGAACAATTAATCTCTCTGCATTTAGTTTTGTAATCTTCAAAACAGAGGCAATAATATTAACTAATTGCGTAACTTTAAAAATGTTTACCATTCAGAAAGTCCTAGAACAGTCTTTATCATTGGTAGCTAGCATATTATTGTTATTACACTTAGCTTGATCTCATTTTTCTTTTTTTACTTTTTGACTCATCAGTTGATAACAGGTTGCCAGCAACTACTTCCTTTACATGTTTCCCTCTTAGGGTAGGACTCATCTTCTACTTTTCTGATTATAGCAGCTGGACTAAACTTTATTCACTAGCACCTAACCAATGCCTTAGATGCGAGGCCTTTATGTGACCATAGAAATGACTATCCTTTCCTGTGGTATCAATTGTTGGTTTACATGTAAAAACATTAGGCTTCTTTTAATCCTCCTACTCTTTTGACAAAACATGGTAAGATTCTCCAGCACTGGAATTGTCCTGCTTTCTTGAGACCTTTCCATCTAGAACTGGGTTCTGCTTCCCTTTACCTTAGAATCATCAAGCCTGAGCTCAGCTCCCATAAAAAGTTTCTCACGCCTCCTCCTGACCCACTGTCCCTGCATGATCTCTTAGCTTAGTCAATAAGTTAAAATCTGTTACTTTGTATTAATTTTGACCTTTAAATCATCCCTTATTTATCAAGTGAAGACCCTTCAAGTGGATATTGGAATGGCACAGTGTGAAGACTTATTGATCACTGTCCATGTGTGTAACCTTTTCCCTTCACTGCTCCTTCCTCTTTCTTCACAGAGATAACCTCCCACTCCACTGAAGTTTTTAGTCTCCATGTTAGGCTATGCTTATGTCTCCTTTCTAAATGCCTAGAAGAAACAGGACACGTGGGTACCTTCATATCCCATTCCCGGTGGACTCTGATCTTCCTCACCTGTTCCCACAATGAGACATCCTTCCCACATAGATGCCGGCCTCATCCTGCTGGAGGGCTCAGGCCTTGGCCTTCCTTGTGCTGGCTTTACTCTGCATGAATACCCCATTCGTCTATCTCCAGGGGAGCATTCTTCTCATCCTGCTCCCAGATCCTGGCCATGGTCTCTCTCTCTCTTATGCTATATCGGGCAAATGGGTAGCCATCCTGGTTAGCTAGGGAAGTTCTTGAAGAGAAAGTGAAGATAGCTGTTGGTTCATTTTAAATAACAATCTCCTTTTCTTTTCTTTAATTGCCTATGTATGTCAATAAAGCAAGCACTCTGCATTTTTCTCTGGTAGAACCCTATGGAGTTATACCTTTAAGACACAGCAAGTTACTTTAGTCTTTTTTGAGATAGTCTCAGTATTTTTTTTTTTTTTTACCAGAGCTGACCTTAAACACTATCCTCTTGCCTCAACCTCCATCCACCTCCGTGCATGGCTTTTCCCAGCCTTTTTAGAGAGTGTTTAAAGCATACTCTATTACAATTCTGCCACAGTCTACATAACCTAGAGCAAATAGTTTGACCTTTCTAATTCTTAGTTTCCTCGTCTGTTATGTGGGGATAATAATGATAATGATAGTGGATCAACTTCATACATTTATCACAAAGATGAGTCACATAGAGCCATAATGTTAATTATTGCTATTATTATGATTATCTGATAATATGGCTTCTACAGAAGATTATGTGTTCTTAGATCCACTAAATTTAATTTAATATCAACACAATATGTGATCAACAGTCTCTGAAGGAATTAATTCATTTTACAAATATTTTTAAATGTGTATCATATGCCAACACATGTTATGCAATATTGTGACCAAAACAGGGATGTTATTCTGACTTCCTGGGTTTCATAGGTTAGTAAAAAAAAATACAGAATTTAGGAAATAATTACACAGGTGAATGAATTATACAAGTGAATGCAAACTGTGATCATTTACTCTATGTAAAGTAAGTGTGGGATCATAGGTAGAAAGTTGGTCTTTGTCCCCAGTTCTTGGCTGAGAGCTCCTAAAAATCTTGGGATTTTTGAGTGCATGCATCATAGGAAAATCTTTTGTTCTAATGAGGCAACACTTGGCAGGTCCAAGCAGTTTCAGGATGAGGGCTGGTGGCTAGAAGCCTGGAATGTTCAAGTCCCAACCCCCAATTTTCAGGGAATGGGAAGGTAGTGGATGTTGAAAAAAATCATCAAGGGCCAACGGTTTAATCAGTCATACTTGATTAATTCCCCCCCTAAATTCTATGGGTTTGAAATACTTCCAGGTTAGCAAGCATGTCAAGGTCCTAGCATGCCCAGCTAGGGCATGAAAACTCCTCATTCTCCTTCCTTACAGCTTTGTTGATGCATGGTTCCATCTGCATGTTCCTGAATTGTACCCTTAAGAATAATAGTAACGTAATAATAAAGAACAGCACTTTCCTGAGTTTTAGTTCAAACAGGACAATCTTGTGTAACTGGGCCTTTCAACTGGTGCTAACTCTCGTAGTAGTGCATTTGGATTGCACTGAGTGGTAAGATGACACCAGCAGGCATCAGAAATGTTTGGTATCTGGAAGAAAAGTTATCTGTCACAAGAGGTGTGGTGAGTCAAAACAGCTCTAGCAGTGAGTGAATGATGGAGTGACCATTTAGAGTAAGAAGGAGAAAAGTCTTTTTGACTAAGTGAAATTCGCCTGAGACTTAAAGCAGAGTTGAAATAACTTGTAAAGGAGTGCACAGGAGAGAAACAGTATGTGTGCAACTGGGTGACAAGAAAGAATTTGGCTTCATTAAGTCAGATAATCAGGATGCAGTGATGGGTATACAAGGCATAAATAGCACAAAATGAGATTTATTAGATAGTCTAAGGGCATGCCATACTAAACTCAAGGAGCCTTGTGCATTATAAATACTGCTGTACCCCAAAAATCAGTTGTACTTGTTTTTAGTCAGAGGAGTGACCATAAAACTCATCTTCTACACAAAATACCCTGTCTAATCTGGGAAGGACATGTGACAGGAGTAAAATGAGAAGACACAGGGTGGTGGAAACAGAGCAGAGGGGATGTAGAGAGACTGGAAATGCATGTGAGAGGCAGAACAGACATGCCTGGTAATGGTAATGTGTGAGTCAACGTATTCTGCATGAACAGGCTTCAGGTTTGAGTATGAAGAAGAGCAAAAGCAGAGAGAAACTTTACCATGTCCATAGAAACTGGAAGAGGAACAGTTTATTTTGAGTCAAGTTAGAGATGAAAAACCCACATGTCTTTTTCTTCATTCTCGTCATCCAAACAACCACAGCTCTTATTAAATCTTTCTGAATAATTATCATGTACAGATGAGTTGTTGCTATGGTTTGGATAAATAGTCTCTATAAAACAATGTATTATATTAGTAGTGCCTAGCTTGTAATCCTATTGGGAAGTGGTGGAAACATAGGGAGAAGGGCTTAATGGACAGAAGTTAGGTACTAGAAGCTTACACTTGATAGGATAGTAGACCCTGGTGCCTTCCAGGATAGTAGACCCTGGTGCTTTCCAGTCTCACATTTTCCCCTGCTGCCAAAAAACAAAAGTAGAGTTGTGTCTCAAGTGGCAGAGAGCCAATCTTGAGCAAAAATCCTAGGGGACAGTGCTCAGGCCCCGTGTTCAAGCCCCAGTACTAGCCCACAAAAAATAGAAAATAAAAACCATAGAATGGTTTTGATATATAGTATATATACTATATGTATATAGCATATCTATAAAATAAAAAACAAAACAATACATACAAATAGCATCTATAATATATACAAAATAGAAAACAAAATAATATATACAATATCTATAATAGAGAACCCCATAGAAGAGTTTTAGTATATATTATATATTTACATAGATATAATATGTATATATTGAGGAAAGACCCATTAACTTGAATTGGAAAGTTACAATACCACATATGGAGAAATGTGGCTCCTTGTGCTTGTTCTAAACATGAGTTGTGTGACTTCAATCTTAGGACATTTTTTTCTACATGTGAAATGAAAGTGCTTTTAAGTTTCTACTTATAGAAGATACCTGTTTCTTCAAAATATAGAATTTGATGCAAATTACAGCTCTTTACTTCAGTTCATTTAAAAATTACTGCTGGGAATTTCTTTGTGTGTGTTGGGGGGGTGGATAGCTATTTTCTTTAGAATGGTGAGTTCATCCAGGGAACTTTATCTAGGTTTTGTTTTTTGTTGTTGTTGTTGTTTTTGGTCAGTCATGGGGCCTGAACACTGTCTCTAGCTCTTCAGCTCAAGGCTAGCGCTCTACCACTTGAGTCACAGCTCCACTTCTGGCTTTTCCTGCTTATGTGGTGCTGAGGAATCAAACCCAGGGCCTGATGCATGCAAGGCAAGCACTCTACCACTGAGCCACCTTCCCAGCCTCAACTTTCTCCAGGTTTAAAGCCACCAAACATGCCCAGGTATTACCCTGAGGAACCACTTCTGTAGGTTCTGTTGATTTTAGCTCAAAGTCTTTGTATGTTCATTATACTTTGTCTTTAGATTGTGAGAAAGCTTGTTTCTGTTTTCTTGCCATTTTTTGTCCATATGGTGTAATAATCGTTCTATATTGTCTATTTTTCCTTTTAGGTCTTATTCTCGCTGCCTTTGCAGCACATTGTAGCCATATATTCCTCCTTTCATTTCCCATTGCTGCCTCTGCTGGTTGACAACATGAATTTCTTCATTTTGACTATTCATGATATCTCATGTTTTCTCATTTCATCCAAAATCATTTCAAGCTTGTCCTCAGTCCTGGAAGCTTTCCTTTTCTCTGCAAAGTTTGACATTTCGAACTACAATATTTACAGAAATCTAAGGTGATGAATGAGTATCTTTGAATAGAAAACTTTACAAATGCAAAAAATAGCAAAAAAAAAAAAAATAAAAGACCTTCCAGGTTAACACATTCATTGAGAGTTCAAAAATATTTAAGGGGTGTGTGTGTGTGTGTGTGTGTGTGTGTGTGTGTGTGTGTGTGTGTGTGTGTGTGTGTGTGTGTGTGTGTGTGTGTGTGTGTGTGTGTGTGTGTGTGTGTTCTGTATATTCCTGCTTAGCATGGATCATCTGGATAAGTGCCTTGTCTTTCTAATGTCATGCATAAGCAAATGCAAAATTCATTTTATATTCAAGTTTTTTCCTAATGTACAAATTACTTTGTACAAATTCTAATTTTCAAAACAAATATTATTACAAACCGACCATAGTTACTTTCTCAAGTAACTTTGGAATGTTTTGAAAAATAAAATATATCTGTAATAGAGTGCAAGACAAATATGTCCCTAAAAATTTGCAGCCAAATCCATTTTTGGTGAGAGGAAAACTAGTGAAATGACTATTAGGTAGGCAAATTGACTTATATTCTAGAAATTTATTGGTTTATTTTTTTGCCAGTCTTAGGACTTGAACTCAGGGCCTGGCTACTGTCCATGAGTTTTTTTGCTCAAGTCCAACACTAACACTTGAGCTACAACTCCACTTCTAGGTTGTGTAGATGGCTAATTGGAGATTAGTACCTCATAGGCTTTTCTGCATGGGCTGGATTTGAACTTTGGTCTCCAGAACTCTGCCTCCTGAATAGCCAGGATTATAGGACTGAGCTACTGGTGTATCATGGCCTTACTCTAGGTCTTGAATCATGTTTTACACCTTGGCTTTATGAAAATGTAACTGGATCCCAAGGAGTGACAGATTTTACTTACAAGCTTATAGTGAAATTTTTCTATGTCCTTTTCTTCTTTTGTATTCTATATCATGTCATCTATTCATCTATCTGCCTTGTGCAAGATCTTTGTGAGTAAAAATGCATTCATGACAAATCCACTGTGGATTATATAACATTTTAAAACTTCTGATTTTAAGTATAGTAAAAATAACCATATATGCTATTTAAAAGAAAATCTGTGAGCCTATACATGTAATTTAAAATAACAGTTATTCTTTGTGCCAATTACCTGTTTATGATGAACATATTCTTTTTTTAATTTAATTTTATTTTATTTGTGAACATACTGTACAGAGGAGTTACAATTATATGGGCAGGATAATGCATACATTTCTTACCAAGCATTGCAGCCTCCTCCTTTGTTTACCCTTCACATCCCTTCCCAGCCTCCCCCCTCCCCCCCAATCCCAATCCTTGTCCTTCCCCCCCCTTCCCCCCCCCACCGACATTGTAAAGCTAGTTTTGGACATGACAACTTGTACTTCTCATTGTTGCAACAGGTCCACCTGTATCCTTAAACAACTGGTTTTTCCCCATCTCCTCCACAAGTTATACTGACATCAAATATAGTGAAAGCAGGGGTTATACTGTGGGGGAGGGATATACAAAGCAACAAAGAGATAATCTTATAAATGCATTAGAAACACATGCATGAAAGCAAAAAACATTAAAATACACATCTAAGGGTTCATTTCCCTGACATCACATTGTCTGACCTTTTCCGCTTGACTCATACGTATACTAGATATTACAAATAAGGGAAATCATGGGACCTATGTTTCTTTGGGCCTGGCTTACTTCACTTAATATAAGTTTTTCCAAGCCTTTCCATTTCCTAACAAAAGGGGCAATGTCATTCTTTCTGATGGAGGCATAGAATTCCATTGTGTATATATACCACATTTTCTTGATCCATTCATCTACTGAGGGGCATCTGGGTTGGTTCCATATCTTAGCTATGGTAAATAATGCTGCAATAAACATAGTTGTGCTGGTAGCTTTAGTATGGTCTTGTTTGTAAACATTTGGGTAAATGCCCAAAAGTGGGATTGCTGGGTCATAGGGGAGTTCTATGTGAAGTCTTTTGAGGAACCTCCATACTGCTTTCCAAAGTGGTTGAACAAGTTTACATTCCCACCAACAATGAAGTAAGGTTCCTTTCTGTCCACATCCCCTCCAGCATCTGTTGTTGTTAGAGTTCTTGATTTTTGCTGTTCTAACTGGAGTGAGGTGATATCTCAATGTTGTTTTGATTTGCATTTCTTTTATGGCTAGGGATGTTGAACATTTCTTCATGTGTCTATTGGCCATCCTTCTTTCTTCTTCAGAGAAGCTTCTCTTTAAGTCTTTCGCCCACTTATTTATTGGGCAGTTGTTTCTTTGAGGATTTGTTGTTGGGGGGTTTAATTTTTTGAGTTCCAGGTATATTTTAGATATGAGACCCTTGTCCGTTGTATGGCTAGTAAAGATCTTCTCCCAATCTGTGGTCTTTCTATTGATCTTGCTAGCTATGTCATTTGCCCTGCAGAAGCTCTGCAACTTTATGCACTCCCATTTGTCCAACCTTTCTTTGATTTGTTGTGCTTCCGGGTCTCTATTCAGAAAATTTCGACCTGAGCCAAGGAGACCTAGGGTTTCTCCTATTCCATCCTGTAATGTTTTCAGAGTGTCTGCTTTGAGTTCAAGGTCTTTGATCCATTTGGAGTTGATTCTGGTGCAGGGTGATATATAAGGATCTAGCTTAAGTTTTCTACATGTAGTTAATCAATTTTGCCAGCACCATTTACTGAAGAGGTCGTCTTTCTTCCATTCTATTGTTTTAGCTCCCTTATCGAAGATTAGATGGCTATAGGTCTGTAGGTTCATTTCTGGGTTTTCAATTCTATTCCATTGGTCCTGAGGTCTGTTCTTATGCCAATACCAAGCTGTTTTGATTACTATGGCTTTATAGTAGAGTTTGAAATTTGGCATTGATATTCCTCCAGCAGTGTTCTTTCCATTGAGGAGCGTTTTTGCTATTCGGGGTCTTTTTTTTTTTTTTAATTGTATTTTATTTTATTTGAGAACATACTGTACAGAGGGGCTACAATTACATGGGCAGGATAATGCATACATTTCTTACCAAGCATTGCAGCCTCCTCCTTTGTTTACCCTTCACTTCCCTTCCCCGCCTCCCCCCTCCCCCCACCCAATTTTACCCCCCTCCCCCCACCCAATTATACCCCCCTCCCCCCCCCACACCGACATTGTAAAGCTGGTTTTGACATGACATTTTGTACTTCTCATTGTTGCAACAGGTCCACCTGAATCCTTAAACGACTTGTTTGTCCCCATCTCCTCCACATGTTATACTGACATCAAATATAGTGAAAGCGGGGGTTACACTGTGGGGGAGGGACATACAAAGCAACAAAGAAATAATCTTATAAATGCGTTAGAAACACATGCATGAAAGAAACGAAAACATTAAAATACATATTTAAGGGTTCATTTTCCTAACATCACATTATCTGACCTTTTCCGCTTGACTCATACCTATACTAGATATTGCAAATAAGGGAAACCATGGGACCTATGCTTCTTTGGGCCTGGCTTACTTCACTTAATATAATTTTTTCCAAACCTTTCCATTTCCTAACAAATGGGGAAATGTCATTCTTTCTGATGGAGGCATAGAATTCCATTGTGTATATACACCACATTTTCTTGATCCATTCATCTACTGAGGGGCATCTGGGTTGGTTCCATATCTTAGCTATGGTAAATAATGCTGCAATAAACATAGTTGTGCTGGTAGCTTTAGTGTGGTCTTGTTTGTAAACATTTGGGTAAATGCCCAAAAGTGGGATTGCTGGATCATAGGGGAGATCTATGTGAAGTCTTTTGAGGAACCTCCATACTGCTTTCCAAAGTGGTTGAACAAGTTTACATTCCCACCAACAATGAAGTAAGGTTCCTTTCTGTCCACATCCCCTCCAGCATCTGTTGTTGTTAGAGTTCTTGATTTTTGCTGTTCTAACTGGAGTGAGGTGATATCTCAATGTTGTTTTGATTTGCATTTCTTTTATGGCTAGGGATGTTGAACATTTCTTCATGTGTCTATTGGCCATCCTTCTTTCTTCTTCAGAGAAGCTTCTCTTTAAGTCTTTCGCCCACTTATTTATTGGGCAGTTGTTTCTTTGAGGATTTGTTGTTGGGGGGTTTAATTTTTTGAGTTCCAAGTATATTTTAGAT
Organism: Dipodomys merriami; assembly: GCF_024711535.1. Classification (NCBI taxonomy): domain Eukaryota; kingdom Metazoa; phylum Chordata; class Mammalia; order Rodentia; family Heteromyidae; genus Dipodomys; species Dipodomys merriami. The sequence goes on along the minus strand of NW_027206512.1, from coordinate 23,670,711 downwards.
ATGAGACCCTTGTCCGTTGCATGGCTAGTAAAGATCTTCTCCCAATCAGTGGGCTTTCTATTGATCTTGCCAGCTATGTCATTTGCCCTGCAGAAGCTCTGCAACTTTATGCACTCCCATTTGTCCAACCTTTCTTTGATTTGTTGTGCTTCTGGGTCTCTATTCAGAAAATTTCGACCTGAGCCAAGGAGACCTAGGGTTTCTCCTATTCCATCCTGTAATGTTTTCAGAGTGTCTGCTTTGAGTTCAAGGTCTTTGATCCATTTGGAGTTGATTCTGGTGCAGGGTGATATATAAGGATCTAGCTTTAGTTTTCTACATGTAGTTAACCAATTTTGCCAGCACCATTTACTGAAGAGGCTGTCTTTCTTCCATTCTATTGTTTTAGCTTCCTTATTGAAGATTAGATGGCTATAGGTCTATAGGTTCATTTCTGGGTTTTCAATTCTATTCCATTGGTCCTGAGGTCTGTTCTTATGCCAATACCAAGCTGTTTTGATTACTATGGCTTTATAGTAGAGTTTGAAATTTGCTATTGATATTCCTCCAGCAGTGTTCTTTCCGTTGAGGAGCGTTTTTGCTATTCGGGGTCTTTTATTGTTCCATATGAATTTTTGGATTTCCTCCTCTATTTCCTTGAAGAATGAGGGTGGAATTTTGATAGGTATCGCGTTGAATTTGTAGATAGCCTTGGGAAGTATTGCCATTTTCACGGTGTTAATCTTGCCAATCCAGGAGCATGGGAGGTTTTGCCATTTTTTAAGTTCTGTGTTGATTTCCTTTTTTAAGATTTTAAAGTTTTCATCATAGAGGTCCTTCACTTCTTTGGTTAATTCCTAGGTATTTTATTTTTTGTGGGGCTATTACAAATGGAGTTGCTTTCCTAATTTCAGCCACACTTTTCTCATTGTTGGCATACAGAAAAGCCATTGATTTTGGGGGGTTAATTTTATAACGTGCTACTTTGCCAAAGTTTTGAATCAGCTTGAGTAATTTGGGAGTGGAGTCTATGGGATTCTTTAAATACAAGATCATGTCATCTGCAAAGAGGGAGAGTTTTATTTCTTCTTTCCCTATTTGGATCCCCTTTATGTCTGCATCTTGTCTTATTGCTGTAGCTAGGCATTCTAATACTAGATTGAAGAGAAGTGGAGAGAGTGGGCATCCTTGTCTTGTTCCTGAGTTAAGAGGAAATGGCTTTAGTTTTTCACCATTGAGTATAATGCTGGCTGTAGGTTTGTCATATACAGCCTTTATTGTATTGAGGAATGTTCCATGGATTCCTAATTTTTCCAAAACCTTCATCATAAAGGGGTGTTGGATCTTGTCGAATGCTTTTTCTGCATCTATTGAGATAACCATGTGGTTCTTATTCTTGCTCCTGTTGATGTGATGAATAATATTAATTGATTTGCGTATATTGAACCAGCTTTGCATCCCTGAAATGAATCCTGTTTGATCATGGTGTATGATTTTTTGGATGAATTGTTGAAGTCGATTGGCCAAAATTTTGTTGATGATGAACATATTCTTTAAAGCTCTGGTATTTCAATTTTGGATCCTCTGGGAAAGAAATTTGGTTACTGTGGATAACAGGTTATAGCATCTTTGACAACTACAAAAATCAGAATTCCTAATAGCCAATGGTGAAAAATTCACAACTAATTTTTTAACAACTCATTGTTTCTTTCCACCATAAAATAGATCCAGGTTAAATAGGATTTAATTTCTGACCATATACTATGTGTTTATCCTTTGCTTTATCTGGTAGGTGTTTTTATATGTTTTTCCTCTGACCTTCACTGTAAATCCATATATGCTCACAATAATAATAATAATTTAAAAAATAAAAATAAAGAAAAAACACAAAAAAAACAGAAGCTGGACACCAATGCCTCACACCTATAATCCCATAACCCTAGCTACTTAGGAGGCTGAGATTTAAGGAGCTCAGTTTGAAGCCAGCCCAAGCAGGAAAATCTATGAGACTCTTATCTCCAGTTAGCTACAAAGACTCCAGAAACGGAGTTCTGTGGTTCAAGTGGTAGAGCAGTAGCCTTGAACAAAAAAGCTCAGGGACAGAGCCCAGGCCCTGAGTTCAATTCCCAGGACAGGCACGCACGCACACACACACACACACACACACACACACACACACACACACACACACACACACACACACACACACAATTTAACTTAACCAATAATACATCTAGAAATTAAATCCCAAAGTGTTCTAAGATCTCAGAAATGTGAAGTGATAGAATGGTATATGAATAGCATAGGATGTGAAATAATTTCTTCTGATAGCTGATTTTTATTAGATGCTTCAACTTACTGGGTATACTGTGACATAAATTTAAAACGACAACTAGAAACAATGAGTTGATGTTTATTCCTCTTTATAAACTGTATATACGGAATTAAACAATTCTCTACAGCAATTGCTTTTTGAAAAAAGCAGCACTGAGGCAGGGAAGGCGAGGGATGGAGGATGATTCAATCGTCCTAGTCTCGGACAGGACCTGGTTGACTATTACCCCAGTCATTTTCTCTGGAAGAGTTCCAGAGGCAAAGTTATAGCTTCCTCATTTGAGGAAAACGGAATGTGTTAGTAACTATTGCCTGGTCACTGTTGCTTGGTGATTATGTGGTCTATCCTGAGGGGTCTGGTTGTTCTTTTCCTTTGGGGGCAGTTTCTTAACCTTTAGCCACAAGATAATAAGATTCTGAAGCTGCCTCTCAGCAGTCTGCCTTGTTTCCATGATGCTTACTGGAAAATTCTGTCTCTTCTGGAGCCTCAGGTAAATGCAAAGTGACTGCAGGAAAAAATAGCTCAGAACAAAGGACACAAATGCAAAGTGGGGAGTATGTGCCCAGGTTTCATCCTACTTTCAATATGTGGGCCCGACTAAGGAGTCAGTGTTTCTCAGCAGAAGCAGCTTTAATGTACCTCTTCCATGATTACAGATGACTTTAATTTGTTCCTTAGAATTTTGTGTAGTCTTCAAGCTTGTTGGTAAGCACCTAATAATTCATGAAATAATAACTCATGAAAGGGCTGATGACTGTTAAAGGTAGTTACTAAAACAGAACAATGAGAGCTTGTATGCTTTACAATGACAAAATGATCTCAGTCCAACAGGGCTGAATTGATACAAAACAGTTTCAGGACTCAAAGTAACATTATTTTCCACATGTATAGTTTTACAAGAAAAAGATACAGCAACATATTAAAGTAAGATTATAGCTCACAGCCAAGGCTGTCTCCCATCAAAGCGTTACCAGCTGGGCATAGTGACACATATTGTTCACCCCAACACTTAAGAAGTAAAGGCAGAAGGCTTTGGAGTTCAAGACCAGTTTGGCCTAGACCCAATCTCAATATTTTATAAAACAAACAAACAATAACCTATGAAGGGTTCTAAGGTGGCCAGTATGGACTCTAATCATCTACTTGTGTAAGGGCTTTATGGAGGCAATTTTCCTTTCAGAGCTACTGCCATGCACAGAACACTTTATAACAGCTACTTACAAACTGCTTTTGCTGCAAAACACTTGTGCCTTCCAATGCCCAAAGAGGAGCTGAAAGCAGGATACAAGTTTGATATCCTTGCCTTCATTTTGCATCTGTTTGAATTCTGTCCTATAATCTCCTAGGGTTCTGGGAACAACAGGCCTAACCCATAGCACTGGAGGGAGGAAGCATGAAAACCACCCCCAAGGAAGGGAACAGCACAGAATCTGCAGGGACAGATCACCCACCAGGCAACAGTGAATTTCTTACTGTAACAATTCTTCACCTGGACAACCCGGAGCAACTGGCCCGCAGAGCAATTGACTTCCAGACCATGCCTGTGATGAGGACTAGTAATAAGTGAATGCTTCTTTCCCCTTGCCCCAATTCTTCTTATATTTAAACCATAAGCTCATGTCTGTACACGGAAGGTGGGCTGAAATGCTTACTCTTGCTGAGCCCATGGCATATAATAAATCTCCATTACTCATCTCTTTGTTTTGCATGTTAGGGCGAGGAACCCCAGAGAAGCTTCTGGCCTGAAACTTCCATTACAATCTCAAACCAAGGAGACTAAGATAGAATTGTGGATATGATTTTATGTCCTGCTTGGTTGGGTGGTATTATTCTTGGTACATAACTAGAATGAATGGTGGAGGTGTAAATCATCAGTCTCGCTGATTTCAGTAAACAATGCTAACAAGCTAGTACAAGCTTGGGCTCACAAATAACATCTTCTTATAAAGCAACATTAAAACGTAGGGCTCATGCCTGGACTAGAGATCAAGACTTTTTTTGGCAGATCTTTTATTGAATAAATAACTCAAGCCAATTTTTATGTTTGCTGGTATTAACCCTTCAATAGTTTAAATTATTAGAAAGAGGGAGTGTTGCATAGAGCCCACTTATCAGAATTGGAATGACTATTAAAGAATGTTAAGTACATCAGCTACTCTGCATAGAATGAGTGATCGATTAACTGATTTTGATTTAAATGCAACGTAGATACACTAGCTGTTGTTGCTACTGTTAACTGTGAACCTTATGGAGATATTTTATCCTAGTAACCATAAAAGATATAGAAGCAATATCTTATCCAAATTTATATATATATATATTTTAAATTTTTTATTGTGAAAATACCGTACAGAGGGGTTACAATTACATGGGCAAGGTAATGAGTACATTTCTTTTTTCTCTCTCTCTTTTTTTAATTGTGAAAATACTGTACAGAGGAGATGAGTACATTTCTTATCAAGCATTGTTGCCTCCTCCTTTGTTTCCCCTTCCCATCCCTTCCCATCTCCCTCCCCTCCCTTCCACCCCTACCTGGCCAAAGTTCATTTTTTAACATAACAACTTGTACACACACACACACACACACACACACACACACACACACACACACACACACACACACATATGCACACACTCCCCCCAACAGGCTGTTCAATAAATAAATAGCTACAAAAGATCTGAGCAAAATGAGTTTTATCATTTGGTAGGCTCTGTTCTAGCAAGGATTCTACCATTTGTTAACAAAACCTGTATGAGTGAGTAATTTTCTAACAAATTTTATAGATTGTTTCTAATTTAACCAAAATTACTTTTAGTTTATTGATTTGATACTCTGTTATATGGCAAATTTCTCTCATGGCCTGTGGTCCTTTGGAGAAATTATCTTCTGAATATTTTAGCATGGGACAGATTTGAGTTTTGATATGTAAGATTGTCAATAGTTGATCATTGGCCTCCTTCACAACTTGTTTTTCATAAAAAAATTAATGCACTTAATTCAAATATTATTTGACTTAGCATCAAATTTTAGCATTTAACCAGGTTGATTTGAAACCTCATTTTCTGGAGTATGAGTTTTAATCATTATAATATCCAAAAGTAATATTTATGAAAATTTTCTTAATAGACAAAATATTACAAAATCTATTTTTTAGTATTTCCAGGAATATTTTAAAGCACATTTAGACATATTGTGAATACTCTGTAAATTCTTATTCCCATAGCAAAATTTAGGCATAAATATTTGTGACTTATTATTTTACATATATGTAAAATGATAAATTGTACAATTATACTTAATTTATATAATTTACATTATATATGGATTACAAATATACACATACATAAAATTGATATTTTATACACATAAATACAATATTTTCAATTGTTCTTCATATTATGTGAGAATATGTTCCAAAACTCCCAGTGTATGCTTGGAACCATGAATAGTATCAAATGCCATTAATATATTCTGTGTTTTGCTATACATACAAACAAACATATACATTCAACATACCTGTAAGTTCAATTTAGTTTATTATACAACTTAAGCACAATTAAGAGATTAATAATTATTAATAAAATAGGATACTTAATACAATATAATAAAAGTTATGTGAATGTGATTTCTTTTTCCCTTCCCTTTCCTTTTCTTTCCCTCCCTACTTTTTCCCTTCCCTCCCCTCCAACCTCCCCTCTTGTTCTCCTCCCCTCTCCTCTCCTTCTCCTCTCCCTTCCATTCCCTCCCTCCCTCCCTCTCTCCCTCCCCCCTCCCTCCCTCCCTCCCTTCCTTCCTTCCTTCCTTCCTTCCTTCCTTCCTTCTTTCCTTCCTTCCCTCCTTCCTTCCTTCTTTCCTTCCTTCTTTTTCTCTCTCCACTCTCCCTCCCTCCCTCCCTCCCTCCCTCCCTCTTTCCTTCCCTTCTTTTCTTTTTTTCTCTTCTTTTTTCTTTTCTTTTCTTCTTTCATACTATACTTTGAATTTAGGACCTAGCTAGGCATTCTACCATGGATCCATGCACCAGCTCTTTTTGCACTACTTATTTTTGGGATAGTATATTGTGCATTTGCCCATGATCAGACCAGGGTCCTCCTATGTCTTCCCTACCACATAGCTATGACTGATTACAGGTGTGAATCACTGTGTTCATCTGTCTTTCTCTGTCCAAATATCATTGCACTTTCATCTTCCCACTCAATAAGGAGCACTTTAGAGCTTCTCTTTGGCTTATCCAAATGATCAGCATAACACTCTTGTGATTTGGGAAAAATTATTGAGAAAAATTGAAAAAAAGAAAGGTTACTTAAGCTCAAGTATGATAGTAGCAGTTATTCTGATAACAAAGACTTGTGAAATATCTAATGGGCAGGTAGTGTACCATGGATAAGTTGGACAAAATGAAGATTCCCATGGTTGGTAGGACAAAGAAGGATATTGTAAGATTGCATCATGTTACTTACAGCTGTGAAATTTAAAACTCACTGTTTCTGGAATTTCTGGTTCTTTTTTAGTCTTCTTTTTTTTATTGTGAAAATACTGTACAGAGGGGTTACAATTACATGGGAAATATAATGAGTACATTTCTTATCAAGCATTGTAGCCTCCTCCTTTGTTTCCCCTTCCCATCCCTCCCCATCCTCTCCCTGCCTCCCCACCCAATCCTCCCCCCCTCCACCAAAGTTGTAAAGTTCGTTTCGACATAACGACTTATACATCTCATTGTTGCAATGGGTCCACCTCTATTTCTATTTAAACCATTTGTTTTTCCCCTTCCCCTCCACAAATTATACCGACATCAAATACAGTGAAAGCAGGGGTTATACTGTGGGGGAGGGACATACAAAGAAACAAAGAAATAATCTTATAAATGTGTTAGAAACAATCGCATGAAAGAAAAAAAAACTTTTGAATACATATCTTAGGGTTCATTTCCCTAACATCACCTTATCTGACCTTTTCTTCTTGACTCAGACATATATTAGGTATTGCAAATAAGGGAAACCATGGGACCTATGTTTCTTTGGGCCTGGCTTACTTCACTTAATATAATTTTTTCCAAGCCTTTCCATTTCCTAACAAATGGGCAATGTCATTCTTTCCGATGGAGGCATAGAATTCCATTGTGTATATATACCACATTTTCTTGATCCATTCATCTACTGAGGGGCATCTGGGTTGGTTCCATGTCTTAGCTATGGTAAATAATGCTGCAATAAACATAGTCGTGCTGGTAGTTTTAGTGTGGTCTTGTTTGTGAACATTTGGGTAAATGCCCAAAAGTGGGATTGCTGGGTCATAGGGGAGCTCTATGTGAAGTCTTTTGAGGAACCTCCATACCGCGTTCCAAAGTGGTTGAACAAGTTTACACTCGCACCAACAATGAAGTAAGGTTCCCTTCTGTCCACATCCCCTTCAGCATCTGTTATTATTAGAGTTCTTGATTTTAGCCATTCTAACTGGAGTGAGGTGGTATCTCAATGTTGTTTGGATTTGCATTTCTTTTATGGCTAGGGAGGTTGAGCATTTCTTCATGTGTCTATTGGCCATCCTTTTTTCCTCTTCAGAGAAGTTTCTTTAAGTCTTTAGCCCACTTATTTATTGGGCAATTGTTTCTTTGAAGATTTGTTGTTGGAGGATTTAATTTTTTGAGTTCCAGGTATATTTTAGATATGAGACCCTTGTCCGTTGTATGGCTAGTGAAGATCTTCTCCCAATCTGTGGTCTTTCTATTGATCTTGCTAGCTATGTCCTTTGCCATGAAGAAGCTCTGCAATTTCATGCAATCCCATTTGTCCAACCTTTCCTTGCTTTGTTGTGTTGTCTGGGTTTCTATTAAGAAAGTTTTGGCCTGTGCCAACAAGACCTAGGGTTTCTCCTATTCCATCTGTAATTGTTTCTGGAATTTCTATCAATATTTTCCAATAACTATTGGCTTCAGAAAACAAAACTGGAGACAGAGGACATATTAAATGTTAATTAAATATTATTAAATAAGGAATCTATATTAAATAAAACATATAATATATAAATGTGTTATATTTATATAGAATTATATTATATTATATTTATATAGTATATGTAGTATTACACATAATATACACATATATGACATATAAATATTATATGTAAAATATAGATATAATATATTTTCCAGGAGATTTCACTACATTAGAATTTTCCTAAAATCTCAGAAGGAAAACTCTGTTATTTGTTAGAACAGAATTAGAATCATTTCTGTTCCATAGTGAAATATGAAATCATTACTAGATGTTTTCTAATTTAGTTTCATGGTCTGAATCTCAATCTATTTATATCAAGTAAGAAGATCAATGTTCATCTGTCTCCATAATTTTCTTTGTTATAAAAATTTATGAAACTCATCACAATTTCTCAGCTTTTTGTGCGAGTCTAAAAAAAGGACAGATTATTGATCCAGTCACAATATTTTGATCAATATTTTCAAAGCCTCTCCAAGGTGCTATTGTTACTTTTGTCAAATTGTTATTATATAAAATAGCAGGTTTAGTCTGACTTTTAATGTTACTATTCCTGTCAATCACCCAAGTGTGTGTGTGTGTGTGTGTGTGTGTGTGTGTGTGTGTAAACAAGGAAGAATTCAGGAGAAAGAAATAGAGTTTATATAATTATGCAATTTGTAAATGAAGGTAAACCCTGACCATTTCCCAACTATCTTAAATATGAAAATGGTAACTAAAACAAACATTGGTACCTATCTTCACATGGTATTTGGGAAAAGCTCAGCATGTGGTTTAGAGTAGACCATCTCTGTGAGCATTGTTACCATTCTTGCTGTGGTGAGGCACACCTGATCCTGCAGTCTTGAGAAATCCGAGATGCTTGCATTAAAGTCTTTCACAGTAAGATGCATCAATTCTAACTTTTCAAGAACAGAGGAAATAGTTTAAGATCATCCAGGCTGATGTCATGTGTCTGTAATTAAATTCCTATGAGAAATGCTAGAGAGGTAAGTCTAAATAGCATTTGCTTTAGGTCTCCTTACTGAGATAATGTGTTTGCAAACATATAAGGAAAGAACATAGTGTGTAATAAAGGGATACAGTGTCAACCTACATTACTGCATAATTCAAGCACTCAACTTTTTTTTGAGAAAGACAGCAGGAGAGAGAGAGAGAGAGAGAGAGAGAGAGAAAGAGAGAGAGAGAGAGAGAGAGAGAGCACTTTATTGTGTCTGTGCTCTAGAGGTCTGTTTGATTGGCTTTCTACTGGATTCTAAGAACCAATCATATGTGTCATCTCCCAACTCCTCAGTGACATCAAGCCAGTAGCTTGAAATTGACCATCCTGGAGTATTCAAACTATGGCATTTAGTGAACTCAATAAGGGCTCTTCCCCTTGAAGAACTGGCTTGTAAACATCACTGTGGTGTTTATAGGACACAACTTGCTTGTCTTATTCACTGCTGTATCTCTTAAATTTAGGAAAAGTACTAGTGACATATAAAATAGTCACATCCCACAAAAACTTGTTCAATGACAAAAGTCTTGACTACAACATTCCTTCTGAGGTACTGAAAGTTAAGTACTTTACCACATAAGCCACAGGTCATCTTTTCGTTTGATTCTTGAGACACGGTCTTGCTAACTTTGTCTAAGTTGGCCTCCAATTTGGCCTCCTCCTTGCTTCTACATCCTGAGCGGCTGTGATTACAGGTTCACACCTGTAATTGTCCTTAAAACATTCTTTAACCATTTGTTTTTCCTTTTCTTGAAAATCATCTAGGATACATCTTATCACCACTATTGCTAAAAACAATTCCTCTCATACCAACTCTGTATACTCTTTGCTTGGATTTAAGGATATTTAAATATTTTCAATCATTATGAAACTGCTTCAAAAAGCCTTTTACTATCTTTTTGTCATGAATGGTTATGAAAATCTACTTGCAGAGTTGGGAGAGAAGCAATCTTAGGTGGAAGGTGGCATTAACTCAGTCTCTCAAGTAGAAAGAATGCGGCACCCTGGTTTGTGTTAATATCTTGGCAACCAAGTTGTACCATATTGTGAGCTAAATATGACGAAATTAATAAGTGCCAGTGGCCAATCATGCCAAGCATAAACCCACACTGCTGCATTCTGCCCCAATTGGCATGTATTCATTACTTGTAAGTTCTTCCTGTTCAGAAAGGTTTCTGACAATCTTTAACACAACATTTGGCTCTTTGCCAGGAGTATTACTAGAAATCTGATAGATGTACAGTTGATCTTGTTGGTTTAGCCTAACATGACTTTACATATCTTTGAAATCCTGAAAGAGATGATACCTTGGAAATTGTTAATGCATGGATCAGTTAATGACATGTAAATCTGCAAAAAAGTATCTTTAGTAGTATCATGACAGGACATAAGTCAAAACTACCTATGGTATTAGTTTAAAGTTCATTATGAAAGGAACCTCTAGTTATTTCTGAAGAGGTCTATAATTTCTTTTCAATCTTTCTACTAGGTAACTTGAATATCTAAAAGAAAGGACAATGTATGAATTTTATCATTGACTCTCTGTTTGCTAACCCTATTTATAAATGTGTCTATAAGTTCTATTCTTTTGAGGTTTTTCAAAGCTGTTCATGGTGGTAAAAGCTGTATTCCCAGAACTTTAGTGCCAGCAGTTGTAGGGTAGAGACAGTAGGGTGATGAGTTGCAGGCCAGCCGAGGCTACATAGTAAGACCCTGTTTAAGAAACAAATATAACCATATAAGATGATGCTAAGTGAAATGAACTCCAAGACATGTACACAAGAGGTTTTTCTTTGTTGTTGTTGTTTTTAATGTACTATATGTTTTTTTCTTTGTCTCTTTTTTTTGGGGGGGGGGGAGAGGTCCGGTCGTGTGCCTGAACTCTGGGCCTGGGCGCTGTCCCTCAGCTCTTCAGCTCAAGGCTAGCACTCTACCACTTGAGCCTCAGCCCCACTTCCGGCTTTTTCTGCTTATGTGGTGCTGAGGAATCGAACCCAGGTCCTTATGCATGCAAGGCAAGTGCTCTACCACGGAGCCACCTTCCCAGCCCCTCTTTGTTTCTTTTGTATGTTCTTCCCCCTATGGTTTATCCCCTGTTGTCACTGTATTTGATTCTGGTACCTTGGTATTGTATATACATTTATCTGAATTAGGGAGGGGAAGGGGAACACCAGAATGGTGAGACTAAGGACAAGGGAGGAACCAATACAACAGTGATACTCAGAAGATAAAATGTTGGAAATGATCTGTACAATTTTTTGGGGGGGGTAATTGGAGGGAGAGAAAGCAGGAGAAAATGAAGGAGGGTAACAAGTTCAACCAGAAATGTACTTATTACCTTACTTATGCAATCCACTGTACATCACCTTGACAATTAAAAAAAAAAGAAAATTTAAAATAAGAAACAAATGCAAAAACAACAAAAGATCACTCAAAACTCCCTTCTGCATCCCAGTGTACTTACTGCTTTAGTTAATGCTGTGAAGTCTATAGTGACCTCTCTACTAGTTTCCCGCAGTATGGTCTTTTTTTCCTATAATATAGCATCTCAATTACACACTTATACATATATGTGTGTGTGTGTGTGTGTGTGTGTGTGTGTGTGTGTATCTAAAAAATGTACTGGATTTGCTCACCACAGTCTTTCCCAAACTCTGGAATACATACTGATGCTGAAATAAAACAAAAAATTTTAGGTAAGATATGGGTAAACATTCAAAAATGATTATTTATAGATTTTACCTTATTAAAATGTGACTGGTAATTCTTATTGCAGGCAGGAGAGGCAAGTTTTCAGTATATGACAGTGTAGCAGATGCTATTACTTTGTCCCAACTGCACTTACCTTAACTGTTAAAGTCTGTAAAAGACCCGTGATTTGTACCTAATTGGCTTAGGTAGCATGAGAGGTCTGTACTTGAAGTTTATCTGAATGGGACAAGAGTTAAGGTTTCTTTGAACAACCAATGAACAATGAATGTCCAGAGTTTGAAGATCCTACTGTCTCTTAGAGAATATCAATATAGTTGACAACCATTTCAATTGCTCTTAATGTTCTGTTTATTGGACGTCCCTGTTCTGTCATAATTCTTTAATTTTGTATCATGCTTCCTGGTACCACTTCCCAAGGAGATTACTTGCACACAAATCTTTGACTCAGGAAGTTTTATTCTTCAAGCAACAAACTACAACAAAATTGCTGCTACAAATGGCTTTTGAAAGCAGAGAATGAAGAAAATCTGATGAACTTCGATCATTCTCTGGTCAGATAAAATAAAAATCCCATTGCTATTACCTATTTCAGTGTTGGTCTCAGCTGATTGTAGCCCTGCTACTTGCCAGGTTCCTGGAAACCATCTAAATTAACAGAAGTACCACCACCTCCCCCTCCCCCCACAACCTGTCTCTGCTTATCATCTTCTATTACCTGAAAGCTGCTTGACTTGAGGCCTTTTGCCCTCTCCAGATCTTCCTAGACATTTTCCCATTGTTCTAGGCGAATGACGAGGGTCTAATCTTAGCATGGCAGGAGTAGAGAAGTATAGAGTTTCCTGCTGGAAGAAGCAAATTATTAAAGAGCTGAAAGGACATGGTTACTACCAAGAGAGCAAAGCATGCATTCAAATACTGCAGGATGGAGAAGGAATTGCAGTATTCAAAATGTAGATGGTATGTGGAGGAGATGGGGAAAAAACAAGTCGTTTAAGGATACAGGTGGACCTGTTGCAACAATGAGAAGTACAAGTTATATCGAAAACGAGCTTTACAACGTTGGTGCGGGGGGAGGGGGGAGGGGGGGAAGGATTGGGTGGGGGGGAGGCTGGGAAGGGATGTGAAGGGTAAACAAAGGAGGAGGCTGCAATGCTTGATAAGAAATGTACGCATTATCCTGCCCATGTAATTGTAACCCCTCTGTACAGTATGTTCACAAAATAAAAAAAAAGTCTATGAGATTCTTAGCTCCAATTTATCAGCAAAAACCAGAAGTAGTTGTGTGACTCAACTGGTAGAGCACCAGCCTTGAATGAAAAAAGCTAAGGGACGGTGCCTAGGTCCTAAGTTCCAGTGCGGGTACCAGTGCATTCACACGCACAAATCACCACGGAATGAAACTGAAGGAATGAGGAATAAATTAGGAGAATGAGGGAAAACAGTCAACAAGGTAGACAGGAACAAGAAAGCTAATGGCTGTGCAAAGGAGAGTGGGTTGGAGGGATCCCTGAAAAAAAATGTAGATGGGAAATAGTCAGGAAAAAGGAAAAATATATGCAGTAGTGAATTTCTGTGAGTAGGTGAAAAGGACTGGAATCCAGAGCAGACCTGTGAGAGGTGATGAAGTCCTTAGTATACTTGGATAAATTAAGATACTGAGAGGAAGTAAACATCTCTGAAGTCTGAACCTTGGTGAAAGCACTGAGAAACAGACCTTTTGGAGTTGAAGGACGTCAGAAATCACCTGCTGCCCTTTGAATTGCAGATGAAGAAAAGGAACATCAGGGAAACTATGTGATTTACCCTCTACATAAGGCACATTTAGAGGCAAAGCCTTCTGACTTCAATCGCAGTTCTTTTTACAATAACTTCCATTGTGATTACAATAAATTTGAAACAAAGTTACTGTGTCAATTTTTAGGCTATACATAGTTTCTTTCTTTGGAACCAGGGTCACCCTCTGTAGCTCAGGCTAGCCTTAAACATGTGATCTTCCTGTCTCAGGTTCCTGAGTATGGGGATTAGAAGCTGATCAACACCATCACCACGCCTATACCTTGTTATTTTTTCAACAGCATGATATACAGTCACAAAGTAAGGATTTATATAATTGATTTATCAAATATTTGTATCATCAAACAAATTTCATATTATAAAATATTAATCAAATGAATTTCTTCTATATAATTTATTTTAAATTATATAGAATATAATTATAAAATAATGTTAAATAGGTTTTTTTGGAAAGTAGTATAAATTAGATTTGACAAGGAAAAGGGCAGGGAGATATTTTTCTTGTTTTGATGCAATTGGATTGTTTACCTACAAGGAAATCAAATTGATGTAAAGAAAACAAGCAAGGAAAACAGCTTTCCATCAGACTATGACTTAGACAAAAACATAATCTACCATTTACCTTCCCAAGAACTTTACAAATAGGTATTATCTAACATCTGTGTATAATGGTATAAGTTTACAGAGTTTAGTCCTCCTAAAATAAAATATTTAAAAGGTGAGGAACTGATGTTATGCTTGAGAGAGATTTGTGAAAGAAAGGAAACTACTGCTGACCTCACATTTCTATGACTCATCTATATGACTTTGTTAAAATTTACCCTACCATGAATAATGGTATCATGATAAGAACAAAAAGGTAGGGACTGTCATTGAATAGCTGATTAGTTGATTGATTGAATCTTCTATTTTCATTCCCAACTTCTTGGTGGTAGTGAGAAAGTCATTTTGTTCCCATTTAATTACTGAAATCAATTTTGAGTTTTAATGTTTTATGGGCCTATGGGGTTAAAAAATCTCCAAAGAAATTCAAATTTTCATAGAATAGTCACAGCTTTTATATCATTGAATAATTATGGTGTATTTCCTGATTCTGTTTCTATTGGGGAAATGTAAACATTCTACAGGAGGAAGTGGCACTGTGGTTCAAGTGGTAAAGCACTTGCCTTGAGCTGAAGAACTCACTGAGAACTCTTCTCTGAAGAAGAAATAAGAATGGCCAATAGACACATGAAGAAATGCTCAACTTCTTTAGATGTAAAAGAAATGCAAATCAAAGCAACACTGAGATTCTATCTCACCCCAGTTAGAATGGCTATAATCAAGAAATCTAATAACAACAGATGCTGGAGGGGATGTGGCCAAAAGGGAACCCTACTGCATTGTTGGTGGGAATGTAAACTTGCTCAACCACTTTGGAACGCAGTATGGAGGTTCCTCAAAATACTCCACATAGAGCTGCCCTATGACCCAGCAATCCCACTTTTGGGCATTTACCCAAATGATCACAAACAAGACCATACTAAAGCTACCAGCACAACTATGTTTATTGCAGCATTATTTACCATAGCTAAGATATGGAACCAACCCAGATGCCCCTCAGTAGATGAATGGATCAAGAAAATGTGATATATATATATATATATATATATATATATATATTTGATATATATCAATATTCCATTATATATATATTATATAATAGAATTCTGTGCCTCCATCAGAAAGAATGACATTTCTCATTGTTAGGAAATGGAAAGGCTTGAAAAAAAATTATATTAAATGAAGTAATCCAGACTCAAAGAAACATAGTTCCCATGGTTTTCCTTATCTGTAATAACTAGTATATGTCTAGGACAAGCAGAAGAGGTCAAAAGGTATGTACATATGACCATATAACCTGATGCTAAGCAAAATGAACCCCAAGATAGGGACACAAGAGGTTTTATCTTTGTTGCTGTTGTTTTTAATGTACTTATAATGTACTATGTGATTTTTTGTTTCTTTGTACATTCTTCCCCCATAGTACAATCCCTGTTGTCACTGTAATTGATTCCGGTGTCCTGCATCTTGAATATACATTTTTCTAATTTGGGAAAGGGAAGGGAAATAACAAAATGCTGAAATAAGGATACAGGATGACCCATTGTAACAATGAGATATATAAGACACTATGTTGAAAATGAACTTTACAACTTTGCAGGTGGGGTGGGGTGGAAGAGGGGAGGGAGGAGTTGGGGAGTTGGGGAGGAAAGGAATGGTAGGGAAAAAATAAAGGAGGGTGTAACATTGCTGGATAGGAAATGGATTCATAACATTTCCCATGTAACTATAATCCCTCTGTATAATATCTTTACCATAAAAATATATCTTAAGAAAAGAAAAAAGGAGGTTTATGGAAGATAATTTTTAAAATATGTTTCATGTTTGAGCTAGAGCGAAATGTAGTTGGGGAGGTAAGTATCAATGAGAAAGAAAGTAATATAGATAGAAGTAAAGATTTACTCACCATAGATTGGGAAATGACTGGACAAGAAAGGACAAAAGAAGGATATGAATCATTCATTTATGGCTAGTAACTTAACAATTAAGAACAATTTTGTTTGTTCTTTCCCAATAACGGTCAGACTTTCAGAAAAGATCATACTATATTCATTGACTTTGTTCATAATGCATATAGTTCTTGCTATCTGGCCTCTGACCAACTGTTTAACCTCTAAAAAGCTCCTGTTGCCAAATAAAATAAATTGTTTGTATTTTCCAATCTTTCTGAAATTCAATCAGTTTGTTTCTGATGCTTTTCATGTCTGTGACTTTAAGAAAATTTTCTCTTAGCTGAGCTTGTATGGAATTGGGTTACTTTACTACCTTTTTCTGTTAATTATTCCTTCTATATCTTGATATTTTGTCTGCCTTGCTCTCTGACATGTCCCTGAGATTTTATTTTGGGGCAAGTCAGTGATTGAGTAAAGGAATTTAGGACTCATTTCTTTTTATGGCTCTAGTCTCAAGTTCTTCTATGTAATTCTCTGGAGACTGAGCTTTTTAAGACTATTTGCATCTCCCACATGGAGTGTAGGCCCATTCATTGCCTGTCACTCTTGGGTAATTAGGTTGCAATCGCCTGCACCAAACAGGAATCTACTAGTTCCTAGACATCCAATGGTGACAAGCAAGACAAACTTGATTTTTTTAAACAAAAAGATTGCAGCAATAAATGGGTTTTGAATGAATAAGTAGGTTTCTGACTTAGTTTCACTTTTAAGGTCCATACCTGATAGATATCATCTGGATGTCTATGGCCAGGATATATTTAAAAGGTTGGGTGCCAGTGGCTCAAGCCTGTAATCATAGCTACCCAGCCGGCTGAAATCTGAGGATCATAGTTTGAAGCCAGCCCAGGCAGGAAAGTCCGTGAGACTCTTATCTCCAATAAACCTCTCAGAAAAATGGAAGTGGTGCCATGGCTCGAAGTGGTAGAGCACTAGCCTTGAGCAGTAAAGTTTGAGGAGAGATCCTAGGCTCTGAGTTCAAGCCCCAAAATTGATAATACATACACACACACACACACACACACACACACACACACACACACACACACACACACACACACACACATACACACACACATATATGTTATATAGTTTATGGATGAATTATTATCTCTAATTTTTCCTTCTTCCTATTCTTTGATTTATGTTAATTAAACTACTCACATGTCTACCAATGTAAATAAAACCCATCATCTTTGTGCTATATTTTCACTTTTTTACAGACAAGGAATTGTGAAGGTTATGCTTTTTACTATTTAAGAATTTTTACTAAGGGCTATCACTCCGTTCAATTTCTTTCCCTCCAGTGCATCCCCTGCTTTGCTACCACATTGACCATTGCAAAGCTGAACTAGTGATTAACTATTCATGGTGATTTTTCTCTCACTATTGCCCTGCCTAGTCTCTCCTCTAGACATCCAACCATTGAACTATGCTCCACACATTCCTCACTCAAGGCCTTTGACTTTGCTGTTTCATCTACTCAGTCTATCTGAGTACCTCTGTCTCTACATGTTCATAGCCTTCCATTAGTCAAGGCCTACCTTAAATGCAACCTTCTTTGTAAAATCTTTTCTGGTTCCTCAGCTTCCTTTTCCTTATTGAACTCTGCTGCCTTTTGTTAATATGCCAGTGTTACATCATCTGCTATTTTCACATTTTAATTACCGCAGGTTTTGTACCTATCGATGACACTTTGAATTATTGCTCAGCTACTATTTACTCCCTTTCCTTCTCTATTCTGAATGAAGCATGTTTACCTATGCTATCATTCTTTATCCATGTAGATTGGTTGAGCCAATGTAATGCTAGTAGATGTATGTGCCTGAGCAGAAACCATAATGTGCCATGTGCTTTGCCTTAGCTCTTGTAACATGAGATGGTGCCTTGAGGAAGATAAATGAAGCACGCTTGAATGCAGCACTTGGTTGAAGTGAAGCATGATGACTATTGCTTAAGGGAGAGTCAGCTGAGTTTTGGCTGTAATACCTATATTGTCATTTGAAAACCTTTGAATGCAAGAATAAATGCTTATTGTTGTATTGCACTAAAACATTTTTAGCTGGTTATTATGGAGTAATTTAAACATATCAATACATTTATCATAGAAGACTACTGTGGCACAACTATTGGCCTACTTGTTTAGAACACAATGATTGTAAAAATCCACAATTCTTTGTCTCATGGAATTTACCATCTATTAGAAGACATACTGATTAATAAAAAGTATATACTTGTTGGAGACAAATGCTATACTTCTTAAAATGGACTCTGTCTAAACTGGAAGATCAGAGAATGTGCTTAAGGAAGTATTTAAATTGAGACTCGAATGGTAGGTAGGGGATTGATGGAGAAAAAATTGTGATTAAGCAGAGGGCTGATGATCTGAGGTTTAAGGGTGAGATGGGAGAAGCTTTCTTGTATTTCAGCGCATCAATCCCATGGTCAATAAACATGTGGTACATTCCAGGACCTGAGAAAAGGCCACAGCTACGGTAGAGGTAGGATAACAGAAAGACTTACTGAAGATTTGGAGGCTTTTAATCTTTTTTTTTTCTGTTGGTCATAGGGCTTGAACTCTGGGCCTGGGCACTGTCCCTCAGCTCTTCAGCCCAAGGCTAACCCTCTACCACTTGAACCATAGTGCCACTTCCGGGGCTTTTAATCTTATAAACTTCTTTTAAATCATCAAAAGCCTTTTACGTAGTAAAGTAGTCCTATTAGTGTTTTTCCAAGAATGCTCTGATGTCTGGATGGAAGGGTAATGTATGTTGGGGCTATGAAATAGTTTGTAGAGAGCCTAGTTAGGCAACTATTTTACTTGGCAGGTTAGACATGACGGTGGAGTGGAAGCAGTGGAGATAGAGGAAAACAGATAACCTCAAGAAATCTGCTGAAAGTACATGCGGCAGGAAAACCTGATGGTTTATTTGTGGAGGCTCAGGGAGAAGGAGACATCAGGTCTCTGCTTTATATTCTTTTTTTGTCCAATTGAATTAAGGCTTGTTCCAGTTCCCTGAACTAAGAATGGATTCATTCACAGAGCACCAGTGAGGATCTAGGGTTGACATTAGGTGGGGATGCTGAACAGACACTGTGGCACTCAGGAAATCTGGTGACCAAAGTCTGAGTAATTCAGAAACAGGTAGTTCATTAAAGTAGTCTAAAGAGAGTAAGAAAAGAAGGAAGACTACCCTTGAGATTGCCCTCTGTTTTTATGTCAAACAGAGGAAAATGAGTCTGTAAAGGTGTCCTTGTAGAAGCAGTAGAGATATAGAATTGCCCTGGGAGGTAGAATAGTAAAAGCAGTTGGAAGCAGAGTTCAGAGGACAGAAAAGACCTTGTTTCTGAAGCCCTTTCCAATTCTCTTCAGTTCAAAGTACTTGGCATACCACAGCATCCTACTTTGGGGTATATAGTTCTGAAACTATATAATCAAAAGAATATAATCCAAAGAAGATCATCATATTTAACTTCTTTAGATATTTCAGAAATACATTATGATTTTGTTATGTTTCTATTGTAAAAATACTGTACAAATGGGTTACAGTTACATGAGTAAGGTAATGAGTACTTTTCTTATCGAGCACTGTTACCTGCTCTTTTGTTTTTCTCCTACCATCCCTTCTCTCCCACCTCCCCACTCCTCCCTCCCTCCCCCCCCACCTCGAAGTTGTAAAGTTCATTTTCAACATAGTATCTTGTATATTTCATTGTTAAAATGGGTAATCCTGTATCCTTGTTTCAGCATTTCGTATTACCCTTCCCCTCCCCAAATTAGAAAAAATGTGTATATAAGATGCAGGACACCAGAATCAAATACAGTGAAAACAGAGGTTATACCATGGGAAAAGAGCATACAAAGGAAACAAAACAAAAATCACATGGTATATTTTAAATACGTTAAATACAATAGCAAGAAAGAAAACCCCACTTGTGTCCCTATCTTGGAGTTCATTTCGCTTATCATCATCTTATATTGTCAAATGTACATAGCTTTTAACCTTTACTGCTTGTACAAGACATGTACTAGTTATTGCAAATAAGGGAAACCATGGGACCTATGTTTCTTTGGGCCTGGCTTACTTCACTTAATATAATTTTTTCCGTCTTTCCATTTCCTATCAAATGAGGCAATGTCATTCTTTCTGATGGAGGCATAGAATTCCATTGTATGTGTGTGTGTGTGTGTGTGTGTGTGTGTGTGTGTGTGTGTGTGTGTGTGTGTACTATATATCACATTTCCTTGATCCATTTATCTATTGAGAGGCATCTGGATTGGTTCCATATCTTATATGGTAAATAAGGCTGCGATAAACATAGTTGTCCTGGTAGCTTTAGTGTAGCCTTGTTTGTGATTGTTTGGGTAAATGCCCAGATTGCTAGGTCCTAGGGGAGTTCTGTGTGGAGTCTTTTGAGGAACCTCCACACTGATTTCCAAAGTAATTGAACAAGTTTACATTCCTACCAACAATGCAGTAGGGATCCCTTTTGGCCACATCCTTTCTAGCATCTGTTGTTAGATTTCTTGATTATAGCATTCTAACTGAGGTGAGGTGGAATCTCAATGTTGGTTTGATTTGCATTTCTTTTATGGCTAGGGAGGCTGAGCATTTCTTTATGTGTCTATTGGCCATTTTTATTTCCTCTTCAGAGAAGTTTCTCTTTAAGTCTTTAGCCCAATTATTTATCGGGCAGTTGTTTCTTTGAGGATTTGTTGTTGGGGGATTTAAATGTTTCAGTTCTAAGTATACTTTAGATATGAGACCCTTGTCCATTTTATGGCTAGTGCAGATCTTTTCCCAATCCGTGGGCTTTCTTGATCTTTCTAGCTATGTCCATTGCCATGCAGAAGCTCTCCAGTTTCATGCAATTCCATTTGTACAAACTTTCTTTGATTTGTTGTATTTCTGGGTCTTTATTAAGAAAATTTTGACCTGTGCCCAGGATCCCTAGAGTTTCTCCTATTCCATCTTGTAATGTTTTCAGGGTGTCTGCTTTGACTTCGAGGTCTTTGATCCATTTGGAATTGATTTTGGTGCAGGGTGATATTTAAGGATCTAGCTTTAGTTTTCTACAGGTGTTAAACCAATTTTGCCAGCATCATTTACCAAAGAGACTGTCTTTCTTCCATTCTATTTTTTTTAGCTCCCACATAGAAGATTAGGTGGCTATAGATCTGTGGGTTCATTTTTGGATCTTCAGTTCTATTCCATTGGTTCTGAGGTCTATTCTTGTGCTAGTACCAAGCTGTTTTGATTACTATGGCTTTGTAGTAGAGTTTGAAATTTGCTATTGATATTCTTCCAGCACTGTTCTTTCTGCTAAGGATTATTTTTGCTATTCTGAGTCTTTTATTGTTCCATATAAATTTTTTGGGTTGCTTCTTCTATTTCATTTAAGAATGAGGTTGGAATATTGATAGGTATCACATTGAATTTGTAGATAGCCTTTGGAACTATTGCCACTTTCCCAATGTTGATCCTCCCAATCCAGGAGCATGGGAAGGTTTTCTACTTCCTAAGTTCTGCTTTAATTTCCTTTTTCAGATTTTTAAAGTTTTCACCATAGAGGTCCTTCACTTCTTTGGTTAAGTTAATTCCTAGGTATTTTATTTTTTGTGGGGCTATTACGAATGGAGTTGCTTTCCTAATTTCAGCTGCACTCTTCTCACTGTAGGCATACAGAAAAGCCATTGATTTTTGAGGGTTAATTTTTTACCACGCTACTTT
Source organism: Dipodomys merriami (assembly GCF_024711535.1). Taxonomy (NCBI): domain Eukaryota; kingdom Metazoa; phylum Chordata; class Mammalia; order Rodentia; family Heteromyidae; genus Dipodomys; species Dipodomys merriami. The sequence continues at coordinate 23,648,613 of NW_027206512.1, read as the reverse complement.
TCCAAAGTATGGAATCAGCTCGATTAATTTGGGAGTGGAGTCTATGGGATTCTTTAATACAAGATCATGTCATCTGCAAAGAGGGAGAGTTTTTCTTCATATTTCCCTATTTGAATCCCTTTTATGTTTGTATCTTGTCTTATTGCTGTAGCTATGCATTCTAATACTAAATTGAAGAGAAGTGGAGAGAGTGGACATCCTTGTCTGGTTCCTGAGTTTAGAGGAAATGGCCTTTATTATATTGAGGAATGTTTCAAGGATTCCTAGTTTTTCCAGATCCTTCATCATAAAAGGATGTTGGATTTTGTCAAATGCTTTTGCTGCATCTGTTGAAATAATCATGTGGTTCTTATCCTTGCTCTTGTTGATGTGATGAATTATGGTAATTGATTTGCATATATTGAACCAGCTTTGCCTCCCTGAAATGAATCCTGTTTGATTGTGGTGTATGGTTTTTTTTGGTGAGTTGTTGAAGTGAATTGGCCAAAATTTTGTTGAGAAGTTTTGCATCAATGTTCATCAAAGAAATGGGTGTGTATTTCTCTTTCTTTGATGAATCCCTGCCCAGTTTTGGGGTGAGGGTTAGGATGGCTTCATTGAAAGAGTTTGGTAGTGAACTTTCACTTTCAATTTCATTGAAGAGTTGGAGGAGTATTGGTGTGAGTTCTGTTTTGAAGATTTTGTAGAATTCAGCCGTGAATCCATCTGGTCCTGGGCTTTTCATGAGTGGGAGGTCTCTTGTTGCTGTTTCTATTTTGATGCTTGATACTGGCTTGTTAATTTGGTTTAAATCATCTTGGTTTAGTTTTGGCATGTCAATATTCGCTAGAAAATCGTCCATTTCTTCCAGATTCTCAAACTTATTAGCATAAAGGTTTGAGAAGTATTCCCTTATAATGTTCTGAATCTTGGTTGTTTCTGTGGTGATGTTTTCATTCTCATCTCTGAGTTTGTTTATTTGGATGTATCCTCTTCTTTTTCTGATAAGATTTGCTAAGGGTCTGTCAATTTTGTTAATTTTTTTCAAAGAACCAACTCTTTGTTTTGTTGATTCTTTCTGTTTTTTTTTTAAATTCTAATTCATATGATTTTTTAAATTTAATTTAATTTAATTTGTGAACATACTGTACAGAGGAGTTACAATTACATGGGCAGGATAATGCGTACATTTCTTACTAATTCATATGATTTTTTAAAATGATTCATGGACTAATAAACTTACCTGGCTGTATCCCATCAGGGATTTACCAAACCAAGCCCATTTCCCTATTTAAGATTTAAGACAACTAATCTTTTTAGGAATGCTTATTTCAGAACCACTCTATATTTATATGAACCTGCTCCACCAAGCAGGCTTCCTGATCTAGAACTTTCTAGAACACATCACTTTTCACCAGTCAACAACCTTAGATCTTCAGACTCTTCTGTGAATATTCCTCTTATGTTCTTGCTATGATTTTCCATACACTCACTAAATACACACAGCCTGAAGTTTGGGTATCTTATTGACTCATTTTGTTAAGAAATTCTTGTTTCTCTCTGTTTTCAATTTCTCTCTCCTCTTTAGTCTCAAAGCAACTGTAATTTGAACTTATTAATTGTCGCTAGCCTCCTGTACTTGCCCCCCACTGCATTTCCTTCCCCCCAGTGTGGCCTCTCTTCAATCCATTTTCCACACTGCTGAGATACTGATCTTTTTAATCATCCCATTTCCTTGCTTAAAATCTTTCAATAGCTCCCCATTGCTTTCAAGGATAAAGTTCAAACCCTTTCATTTAGTACAAGAGGCCTTTCACGACCCCATTTCTTTCTATATTTTCAGCTTTATTTCCTTCTACTCTTTCACAATCACCTTTGCTCCTGCCCTATTGAGTTATTTGTAGTTCTGTGCAGTTTCCCATGAAAATATATGACTTTTCATCAGAGTCTGCTCCCAGGCAGAGTTAGCTGCTTATATGAGCCTTCCTAGCACTCTTTGCCAACCTCACCTTCTCTAATCTACTCATCACCCATTCCATCATGCCATGTTCTCTTGGATCTACTTGTTTTGGAGAGTAAGGTTTGTATCCCTCGAATAGGGTAGGTGTTTCTTGAATCCTTGAGAAAAGGAAAGGTATACCGTGCAGTTCCACTCATGGATACTAATGGGATATCATTTTTGGTTGTTTCTCCTTCCTTCTCCTTCCTCCCTCCCTACTTCTTCCTTGAAAGGCAATTGATTATGTTGTCTTTCTAAAGCTTCCCAGAAAAATAACTGGTATTTTACTTGTATAGTGTGTATGTGTGTTTTATATATACACATACATATATATTTTTTTCTATAGCCTATATATATATATATATACATATATATACAAATATACATATGTATACTTACATATATATTTGTACATGGAGAGGCTATAGGAAAAATACATTTCTCAGGATTCCCCCCAAGGTACAACTCTCAGGAATTGTGGGAAATAAATTCACAGGACCAACTGTTGAATAAATTCCCATGATTGTCTATTTTGGAATGCCCTTCTGGGCTCAGATGAACACATTCTAGGGTTCTTCACCCCCTAGTTTCTCCTTGCACATTCTCTTGGCAGGCCAACAAATTAACACGAGGTTCTTATTAACATCAAAATCTCATCAACCAAATTACTGTTCACAGAAATAACTCTCAAAGATTTGACATGGACTAACCAGTTAATGAGGATAATATGCTTTAAAAATCAGAGTGGCTGAAAAAAATTAGCTAGTGAAGGTGTCTTTCATGCTCTTTTTTATTCTTTGCCTGGAATGTCCTCTCCTTGTATTTCTGCTTATCAAACTCTGACTTGATCTTCTAGACTTTGCTGAGTTACTCAATATTCCCACAGCATAAGTATTATCCAGATATTCCCACAGCATGCTGTGATACCACCAACCACTGGCCAAATAGGAATATTTAATGTCTATCCGTCTCCTCTAGACGGATTATTTTACTCTAATTCCTAGTATTGTGTCTAAAACACATAGAAGTCCATAAACACTTCAAATTTCTAAATCTTAGGAAGTAGCAAACTTTGTTTGGGCCTGTAATTTTACTTGCATATATAATATCTGTAGTACATATATGTATATGAAAGTTGCTACTTGTAGAAAATTTGGATAACAAAATAAATGGCAAAATTTTAATTTTCTATATTCTTCACATCTATCTACCTAGGACTCATTACTGTCATAACTTGTTTTGTCTTTGTGTACATACAAAATTTGAGGGTCCAACTTATGTCTAGCTTAAACATGTAACTTAATTTATATCAAATTAAAAGGCAAAATGAAAAGCACTACTAAGAGATCAACTATTCCCTTGGGGCATAACAGTTTCAAGGACAGCAGAGACATGTGAGATTTAAAAAGGAAGTTCAATTTAGGAACCATTTAGCCTTGAAGGAGCTATTTACCTTGTATGAGTGAGCAGTTTATTCTGAAGCCAGATTTTATTTGTATAGGATTAGTCTTTTTCCTTTTCTCTTCTACTTTTTAAACCTGGTTTATAAAGATTGAAGAATCCATTATTCCAACCTACAGGGGCTTATTTGTCCAGTTTATCAGATAAGGTGTAGTTAGCAGTTAGAATAAAGAGAAATTATTCTAAAACTTGAAGTAAATATTCCCAAATGTTGGTTTTGCTGGGTACATGTCATTCATCTTCCTGAATATTTGTTCCTGGAGCTGCAGGTGACCCCTGACAGTCCTTTTCTATCCCTTCTTTTATCCTTTACCACTTTAGTCCTGGTTAATACCAGTCATAGGGTAAAAGAGACAACCTACCTTCCTAGAAAAATAGAATCTTAATTTTTTTTCAAGATAATGTTAAAATAAGTTTGACCTGAGGCTCTCCATACTAGGAGCTCTTACATAAGAAACTGCAACCTAACTTAGTAAGTAACCTAACTGAAAGCCTAATTTAGGAATATATTTCTGTAAGGAAAAGCTGAGGATCAACAAATCACACTAGACAAGCTTTAGATAGTGATAAGTGGTCAGTTGATCAGGCCTCATACTTTCCCTTTATTGCAGTAGTAAATTGAATCATCATAAAATGTCATGTGGACAAATTGTGATTGTGTTCATTTTAGAAGTGAGAAAAATAAAGTTTAGAAATGTTGCAATGTTTTTATAAATTATCATTAGGGAAGGGTAACTAGAGAGGATAAATGTCTTCAGAATACTTTATGTACATGTGTAAACACAGAACAAGGAAACTTCTTAAGATTGGTTTGGAAAGAAAGCAAGGGAGATGAGATAAGGTATGTCTGCTCAAGAAAACTTGTATACCTATACACACATTTCAAAATGAAATCCCCTTGTACTACTAATTGATGTTAATTAAAATGTGGCAGAAAATAAAGTTACAGCTAGAACTTATCTAGAGTTTGATTATATACAAGCTTAGATTCTAGAACTCTTAAGTAGACTAGAAAACTTCAGAAACAAGGTCTTTTGGGCCTCTCATCCTTTTGTTTCCCCTTTTATTTCTCCCTCCATGTGAGTCATAGAATCTAGAATTCCTCTTGGCAAAGGTGAGCACAGAAACTAGAACATTTCCCCAAAGCAAAACATAAGACTTAAAATGGTTGTTCCCTCCTTTCTCCCATATCTCTTGAAGAGTTCATCCCAGAAGGACTTGGGTGGAGTGATTCTATACAGAGAGGCCAAGAAGAATCTGAATAGACAGTGCTTCTTGCAGAGTCACCTCCTCTTGTCGATGACCATTGGTCAAACTCTTCTACTTCTCATCTTTCTTTTCTTTTCTTTTCTTTTCTTTTTTTTTTTTTTTGGTCTGGTCGTGGGGCCTGAACTCTGGGCCTGGGGCTCTTCAGCTCAAGGCTAACACTCTACCACTTGAGCCACAGCACCACTTCTGGCTTTTTTCTTTTTTTCTTATGTGGTACTGAGGAATCAAACCCAGGGCCTCATGCATGCAAGGCAAGCCTCTACCACTGAGCCACCTTCCCAGCCCCTTTCTTTATGATGAAGGTAGACCTAAATACGGACAGTTTTCCCTTGGTCTCTGGGCTTTCATTATTAAGGCTCTCTGTCATGTGGAACTCTAAGTAAATTCATTTACACTTTTCTCTTACTAACCTGTCTTTATAGGCATGTTACCATGACTTTTATGATGAATAAAGATATCACATGCTTTTGTCCTTGAACTTTCTTTTTTTTCTTGTTTTATTTGTGTGTGTGTGTGTGTGTGTGTGTGTGTATGTGTGAAAATACCATACAGATGGGTTACAATTACATGGGTAAGGTAATGAGTATATTTCTTATCAAGCATTGTTGCCTCCTCCTTTGTTTCCCTTTCCCATCCCTTCCCATCTCCCCTCTCCTCACTTCCCCTCTCCCACCTTCCCCAGCCAAAGTTGTAAAGTTCATTTTTGACATAACATCTTACACATCTCATTGTTGCAATGGGGCCACCTCTATCCCTATTTAAACAATTTGTTTTTTCCCTTCCCCTCCACAAATTATACGAACATCAAATACAGTAAAAGCAGGGGTTGTACCGTGGGGGAGGGACATACAAAGCAAAAGAAATCATCTTATAAATTCGTTAGAAATAATACCAAGAAAGAAAAAACATTTGAGTCCTTATCTTGGGGTTCATTTCGCCTAACATCAACTTATCCGACCTTTTCTGCTTGTCCTAGACATATACTAGTTATTGCAAATAAGGGAAACCATGGGACCTATGTTTCTTTGGGCTTGGCTTACTTCACTTAATATAATTTTTTCCAAGCCTTTCCATTTCCTAACAAATAGGGCAATGTCATGCTTTCTGATGGAGGCATAGAATTCCATTATATATATATATATATATATATATATATATATATATATATATATATATATATATATATATATATATATATACCACATTTTCTTGATCCATTCATCTACTGAGGGGCATCTGGGTTGGTTCCATATCTTAGCTATGGTAAATAATGCTGCAACATAGTTGTGCTGGTAGCTTTATTATGGTCTTTTTTGTGATCATTTGGGTAAATGCCCCAAATTGGGATTGCTGGGTTGAACTTTCTTGTACTTGCTTTAACTTTTACATAACTGTGTCAGGCTTTGGTTCTTATATTTTCCCCCCATTTTAAGGTCTATCTTTTTAAAGCTAAAGATCTTAATTTTGGGATTTATCATCTTTACTAGAGATGCCAATTAGCTTTTTTGGAACAAATCAAGAATTAGAGGAATTTTTGTCTTCCTGTTTTCTACTTTACATGTCTATCCTCTATCACTTAGCTTTTGATCATTGTGCCCAAAATATATGACAGAAACTACTTAAAGGAGGATGACTTTAGATTGGCTCGTAGTTTCAAATATCAACCCATGGTTCCGTAGTACCATATGGGAGCATATGGCAATGAAGACTATTCATCTCATGGTGGCCAGTCAGAAGACAGAGAGCCAGAGCTAGAGCGAGCGAGCAGGTGAGGGGAGGGGGAGGAAGGGGACAGAGAGGAATAGAGGCCAAGGGTTATGTAAAACTCTCCCCATTGATCTACTGCTCCTCTTACCTGTAGAAGATCTCAAATTAGCACCACCATCTGGGTATCAAGAGTTCAAAATGTATGCAGGTCCAGGATATTACATCCTCAAACTATAGCAAATGGTTATCTAAAACCTCTACTTTCAAAGCTGTTCTCTATCATTGAACCGCTATTTGGAACTATCATTGGATGGTTATTTCTCCAGCTCCATCAAAGCTGATTAAAGGCAATACTTTATTACACTGCATTTAATGTTAAGATCTGTATTAAAGAAGTATAGTATAGCCAGGCACCAGTGGCTCACGCCTGTAATCCTAGTTACTCAGGAGGCTGAGATCTGAGGATCAGGGTTCAAAGCCACCCCAGGAAGGAAAGTCCATGAGATTCTTATCTTGAATTAACCACCAGAAAACCACAAGTGGTGCTGTGGCTCAAAGTGGTAGAGCACTAGCCTTGAGCTGAAGAGCTTGAGAACAATGCCCAGGTCCACAGTTCAAGCCCCATGACCAACAAAAAAAGAAAGAAACATAGTATAGGTAATCCAAAGAAATGGATCTGTATTTTGGAACAAATTAGTTTTTAAGTATCCCTATCTTATCCTTGTCATTTTCCTTCTGAGAGAGATTTGTAATCAATGAGTGACAGGAGCTGTTGAAAAATAAATATGTTTTTGTAAAGGTAGAGAAAAACCTGACTTGGAAATACATTGTTTCAGATAAATGCTGGCATAAACAAGATATGAATGAGTAATATGAAGTTATCTTCACAAATTCTTCTAAGAGTGAGTTTATCTGAAACACTGGAATAACTTAAAAATCACTGTGTAATTTGGATGAAGTGAGTTGAGTTTTGAGTTATGTTGTGACTAAATTAGATAGGTTTGATTAATGCAAATGTACTAACATAATTTGTCTCATATAAACAGCTTTATTAATAGAACTTATAACTGTACATACAAATTAAGGTCAAAGAACAGTTTGAATAGTCAATAGTATATGGAACTTCATCTGTGACCATTAATACACAAGTAATTAAATCATTAAATTTCATCTTAATCATCTCAAGAATGGACATTCACTCTTAGCACTTTAAAAGCACTTCAAAAGTAACTGCCTTTAATTGTTACAACATTGTATTTGATGAAAAAGATGAATCTCCTCCTTTAATAGATCAATAAACTTAGTTTGATCCTCTGAGCTAAAAATGCTTTAAAATCCAATTTATTCTGAGGCAGAACTGACATTTAAAAAAAATGGACATATTGGGTTTTGCGGTAAAGCCCAAAAATACCAACTAGGTTCCCTGAAATGTTAAATCTTCTGATTAAAAAAGAGAATTTAGTCATCAAAAATGAAAGAATGTGATGAAAAAATTGGTAAAAAATAAACCTATTTGGAAAAATTATTTGATATTTACCTAAATTACTCTTTTTTATTTCTAATTAATTTCTTATTTAATTTTTATTTTTTATTGTGAAAATACTGTACAGAGGGGTTGCAATTACATGGGCAAGATAGTGAGTACATTTCTTATCAAGCATTGTAGCTTCCTCCTTTGTTTACCCTTCCCATCCCTTCCCATCTTCCCTCCTCTCCACCCAATCCTCCCCCCCCTCCCCCAAGTTGTAAAGTTCGTTTTCGACATGACAACTTGTACTTCTCATTGTTGCAACGGGTCCACCTGTATCCTTATTTAAATGACTTGTTTTTCCCCTTCCCCTCCACAAATTATACAGACATCAAATACAGTGAAAGCAGGGGTTATACTGTGGGGGAGGGTACCTAAATTACTCTTAACCAAGGTTTATTATTCATCTCCTAGTTTGGAAGATATACAGTTATTTGATTCAACACTGTTCTAATACATTATTAGATATGAAATATAATTAATACTTGAATAATTCCGATAGAAATATTCTATGAAACTTGCAAATGATTATCTGAAACATTGTATGCTATATAAAGAAAATGGCCTTATAATGTAATTCTATATTTTCCTTCTTGAAAAATGGCATTAGAAACAAGAAGCTCTCCTTGCTGTTTAAGTAATTATTGGATTTTTCTCAGTAAAATATGTCCATTTAAAAATTCACATTCTCAATTATATTACTTAGTGATTGTTATATTCACAAAAAAGAAGCAGCTAGATCAAAGAACACTTTTAAGAGGAGATAAAGTATCACTCTGGATAAAATTAAATGCAGAGATAACTAGCAAAATTGTTTTTTTTTTACCAAGAAACAATTTCATACTTAATCTGCACTTCCTTTTAAAGATCCCTTTTGCTCAGAAAAATGTAATATCTCTCACCCCACAGTTAAGACAAATATCAGTAGAAACACTGCATAGTTATTTTTGTCTCATAAGTCCAATGACATTAAGTTCTATTTCTATAGCCAATTTTGGTATGTGGAGTCATCTGGGGATAAGAGAAGAACTCTGAGTTTGTAGGAAGAGAGAAATATATGAAGCAATACCAGCATTTATTATGTGATTTATTAATGAATTCAAATCAAATGTATAGTTCTAGATGCTAAGGATATAACAGCAAATTAAACAGATTTGTGTTGTTCCCCAGATTCATGTTCTCCTACACTGATATTCTAGAGTAAGAAAAATATAATAAGTAAAATGCAAATAATATTGAATATTGAGATGAATAAAAATCTGGAAGAAAAAGAGACAGTGCCAGTGGTAAGGGCCTTGGAGGTTGATATTTGAATGTGGTCAAGATGATCTCAATGACACTGTCATTGAATGGAGTGAGGGGTATGAATGTTCATGGGAAGAACAATCCACTCAAGAAATACAAGGGCAAAGACTCTAATGGTAGAATCACATCTAGCATGCTCAACATCACTGAAGTAGAGATATCAAAATTGTAAGATCTTCAGATAAATGCCAATTATTGTTATAACACAGAAGGCAAAATCTAAGAAGATAACACAGTCAAGACTTAGCAGTTTGTTTTCAGTATTGTAGTTCTTCTAACAGACAACTTTACACAAAAGGCAGAAGGACTTTTATTATTTTAGAGTATTCACTTTCATCGATGTTCAAATAATCAATTGTGGCACTATGGAAGCTGAAGGAAGACCATTCATGAGATTCCTGTAAAATCTAGCTGAAAGACTGGTCACAGAGGTGGTAAGAAGTATTCAGGTTCTGGATATATTTTGAAGTTAGTGCCACAAAGACTTAAAGCTGAATTGAATGTGGGTTGTGATAGAAGAATCAAGAGTGACTTCTTGTTCCCACTGACACTAATTGACAACTAGACCAACAGCTCCTCTTTATGTTGCTTGATCACCTTCTTTCATTCTTCTGTCTTAAATCTAGGTACCAATTGGTTCTGTAGTCACCTGTGCCACTAAGTTACAAGGAAAGAAGCGGATGAGGGTTCTAACTTACTTGTATGGATCCCAAGTTGCCCTTGCTCACTCCCACTTTCCACTTTCTTTTCCACTGTAGTCCTACTGAAAACATGGCCTTCCAATCATATCTCTCCTAGCAAACACTGTTTTATAGTGTGTGATCTTTGTGATTAATAGCTTCTTCTGTGTCATTCATGACTATGATTGCACTAATCTGGCAAAGTTGACATTTCGGGTTAGTCTGCTGGGTCCATAGAGAGTGCTGAAGTCTCTATAGTAGAGCAGAAAAGAGCATTGATTTCAATGTTCATAAGACTGTGTTTGAGTTGGGCTCCTGTTATCCACTGAGTGATGTTTGCAAGTTATTTTGTGTCTGTGAAGCTTAAGTTTCTTCAGAATTTGGGTGAATGTCATGTGAGGTAACCATGTGGAGTTGGTGGTGGTACTTGACATGAGTAAGCACTCAGTTGATGATATAATTTTGTCACCCTTGTTCTGCATTCTACCAAGTCCTGATGCTGTCTCAGGTTCTACTTCTGTTCTGTAGGAGGCTCTGCCTCACCCTTCTGTCCAAGACGTTTCTGTCTGTAACAGTGTTGACTATGGAGAATAGTGCCGCCTCTGCTCAGCCCAGGTGCTCTGGCACTGCTCCTCTCTGAGATCACACAAAATCAGTTGATGATTAAGGATTATTGGGCTGAATCCCCAGACCAGGGAGAGAGCAGAAACTTTGGGCTGTGTCTCTTAGTTTCTTCTGAAGTCTGCAACTTTATTTACCCCATCCCTTCCAGCCAACTATACAAAAAGAAAGTTGCCTAGACTAGTGCTGTATAGTTTTCTATATCATACTAAACACAGAATAAGGACATTTGTAGAGGCCATGTTGGATAAATGGACAGGACCTCTAGTGACTACAAATTACGGATCCAGGAACTTCAATTCTCCTAATTGTTGTCTGATGTTCCTACAGTTTGAGGGCATTCATATCTCAACCTCTCTGTGGAAAAGCAATAGATTTTTACACAAACTCCAAGGGTTTTCCAAAACACAAGACTTCTAGTGCCAAACGGGAGAAATCTCAGGCAACCGAAGACAAGTTGGTTACTGTACGTAACACCTGGGAAGTTCCCCCGCCCTCCCCATTTTCTCCCTTAGTCAGTAGGGACCATTGTGAATAGAGAAAACTGGGAACCCTAGATGGCAGATGGATTGTATTGTCATATATTAGTTGTACCAAACAATGGATTTCATGCCTGCATATGACAGGAAGAAATCTCCAAGGGGACCGAAAAAGATACTTGGTTTTAGGATGCTTTTGGGCACATATTTTAGGGAGGCTAGCTGTTGTGGAGAACTCCAGGTTGGGTAAACAGACTTGCTTTGGGTTCTTGGTATCTGTTGAAATGATCAGGTCTCATGGTGCCTCTGTTTCACACAAGGAACTGGGAATTAGACATGAGCCCATGGGAATTAGGTCAGGGGTTGTCTGAGGAGCAGGCTTGCTGAGCTTCTTAATATTGCTTTTCTTTTGATAGTGACGCATGTTCCTTAAACCCAGCTTTGGTAGTTGATTCTTACTTTTCCAACAGCATTCTTTCTCATGAACATCGATGGTCCAATAAGCAAACTAACTCTTGTAACATTTGCTTTTTGTCTTTTCTGGTGTCATTCACCTGGCCACGTGGTTTAGGTACACAGTGGACGTTCCAGGTCACCTGTATGTGATCAGCCATTTTCCCCACACTTACCTCCCTCCACCCAAGCTCAGTCCTAGCTTCACAAATTAAGATATACTGCATTGGCTTTAAAATGTTTTCTCTCTTGAAAGTTTATCATAATTCCCCATTATTTTCTTCATTTTATCATTCTTCACCTGAACCAAGGAGAAAATTGACAATCCCTATTCTAAATCGAAATATAATCAGCCTTACTTTTCTTTGATTATAATTTTATTCATAAGAGGCCTGGGGTGCTCTTGGAAGGGTAAGTTGACTAGCTCTAGTATTCAGCCAGGCCACCCCATTTCCAGGAGCTCACCCCTGTTACATGGGGGGGGGGAATGTGCATAGTTAATATCATTTACTAAATAATAAACAGAGCAACAGTAACTGTCAAAAGACCGCTAAAACCTGAGGTCTTGGAAATTAGATTGTACTTTCTGTGGTTTTCCTTGTGGTACTCCTAAGATTTATTGAATACAGTTAATTCAATATACATTGAAATAATTCTACTTTTAGACATTGGTCACTGAGTGACTGAGTGGACAGGCAATAATGTAGGAGATAACAATAAAATTTAAGGGTATTTGACAAGCTGAGCTGGAAAGACAGAAAGGTAAATTTAAAACACAGCAAGGGACTACTGGCACCCTCAGGAAGGAAAGAAAAAAACATCATATTCAAGGAGAGATAGAAGCCAATTATCAGAGATAGTAAGATGAAGAAAAGTCAGGATCTAAGAGTGATACTATATTTTAGTGTGCCAACCTCCCTCAAAATGTGTAAGAGCACAAATCCTATGTGTAGATTACTATAGAAGACTTGTGCTAAAAATAGCCCTGTACTGCCCTCCCTCATGTGGCCTGAGGACAGTTCGCATCTGCTTTCTATTCTGCACCTCTTCATGAAGTAGTAAGTCTTTACTTTCTCCTTTGAGTTCAGAAAGAAAAAAAATTATATTGCTTAATCTAAATGGCGTTGCAAAGACCTTTGTCCTCTGATAGAAAGCAAATACCCAGGAGATGAAATTTATTCGCATTTATTACAATTTGGGGTATGGCTTTGGTGTGAAGAAATTCTAGGTTCTTTCTGGGAGCAGGCTGGAAGGACAGGAGGGAGAATTCAGCACAAAGACGATGCATGGGGTATGAAAAGCAGAGCAGCTCACCAGAAGGCAGGCTTTGAGGCCTGGCACTGTTTTACCAGCCTTCTCTGCCTACTTTGGGTGAATCAGGAATGTCTGGAATTCACCCAAATATTTTCTTGCCTTCATTTTAACTTTGTCATATATTCTGCAGGGCTATCTGGAGATCAGACTCTGTTTCAAAATGGTATTTTAAGATGATTAAATATTTAAAATGCTTCCAGATACCAAAAGCAATTAGTTTTTATGGAGTTCTCAGACTCTTCTATCTGGAAGACCCATGCCAGTGAAAACATCAGTAAATAACATGCACACACCCAAATGTACGGGTCAAAGAAAATGCAGGAGAATCAGGTTCTTGGAAAGGGCAGCAGAGGTAGGCTGTCAGTAGAGTGAACGATCAAGCAAGCTTTTCTGGGCTAACCAGTGTGTTCCAGGACTGGGTGTTTTTTTTTTACTTGGTTCTTATAAATATTTTCATTATCTAGCATGGAAATAAAGTAAAAGGGCAGGAGAAGGGAATTTGAAGACTGAGGTAGGGTAGGTGAGGTTATAGATGATGTATTATTGAAAATTCTTGCTTTGGCTTATTATGGGAAACTAGAACCACTTTGTGGCACATGTGGTCAAACCTAATTTCCTCAGAGTGGCTTTAGCTTACAAGCCAAAATAAAAAAGAGAGCCAGAATAAAAATGTTTAATAATTCCTTCTGCTATGAAATGTCTTTCTTTTTCATATGTTTCTTAGCCAGCCTGTTTTCTTTTAAATTTCATTCTCTTTGAGATGTTTTATCCTTGAAGGGACATTGATTTTCTTTCATCCAGTTAGATGGTCAGTTGGTCAGTTAGTCAGATAATGGTTCATTCAAAGATATTTTTTTTGGGGGGAAGGGGTCTGGTCGTGGGGCCTGAACTCAGGGCCTGGGTGCTGTCCCCAGCTCTTCAGCTCAAGGCTAGCGCTCTACCACTTGAGTCACAGAGCCACTTCCAGCTTTTTTCTTTTTGCTTATGTGGTGCTGAGGAATTGAACCCAGGGCCTCATGCATGCAAGTCAAGCGCTCTACCACTGAGCCACCTTCCCAGCCCGATTCAAAGATATTTTAATGCTCTCTCTTTGTGGCAGGCAGGTTAGACTTTCAGGGAAATAAATGAATGTGATAAGCAATGTCAGTCTCTGTCTTCCACGTAATGCCCAATGTCTTGTGAAAACAGAGATGATCAAATACACTATGGAAATACTGGATGGAAAGGGCTGACATAGTCACTAAGGACTTAAAAGAGTCTGTCATGACATCCGCAGATCAGAAAATTCCTGGAGCAGGATCAAAGCTGAATCTTAGAATAAAGGATTGCACCAGGGAATAAAGGTAGGCATTTCAGTCTGGCTGTGTAAAGAGCGGTGGGCAGCTTGGACCATGGAGGACTTCATATGCTGTGCTGGTCTCAAAACTTTAGACATTGAAGGAGCAAACATATTTGTCTTTTATTAGCATTATTAATTATATGAAAACTATAGGTTTCATTATAATATTTGCATACATGTACATAAGGTACTTTGATCACTTTCATCCCATCAGTACCTCCTACTGGTTCCATTTCTTTTCCCCCAAAGCCTCCCTCTACTTTCATGTCTTTTTAAAAATCTTTATCTGAAAGAAAACATACAGTAGTTGCCTTTCTGCATCTATCTCATTTCACTTAACCTAATCTCTAGGTTTGTTCACTCATAAGATATGTTGGAGTAAATTACAGAACCAAATCTAAGACTTAGAAAAGTTTCTCTGGGAAGTGGCACTGTGGCTCAAGTGGTAGAGCATTAGCCTTGAGGTGAAGAGTTGAGGGACAGCGCCCAGGCCCAGAGTTCAAGCCCCATGACCAACCAAAAAAAAGAAAAAGAAAAAGAAAAGTTTCTCTGGTGACTTGGAAGAGGGCGAGATGATTAGAATGTTCTAGACCTACTTGAAGAACATTTATACACACACACACACACACACACACACACACACACACACACACAATTTTGATTTTTTCAATCTATAAACATAATATGGGTCTCCTTTTCTTTAATTTCTCTTAGCATAGTTTTGTTACATTTAAACAAAGTATGATATTTGCAGGGGAGAATTCAAATTGTACTTCATTAGAAAAACTCATAGTCCAACAAAATGAATATCAGGAAACTGGCATTTGAAAGGTGCAGGAGAGGAGATTAAGGGGAGGAGGATCATAAATGAAGAGAGGAAGTGTGAAGGAGAATGCAGTCATAATATTCAGTGCATATCCTAGGAGATTAAGAAAATTAATGAAAGGTTGAAGGGAAGGATGGGGGGGAATGATGAATGGGTGATGGTCAAGAGGCATTGTACTTATAAACTTATTTGTTGAATGGTAACTCCTCTGTACAACTACTTAAAGATAATACAAATGTAATTTAAAAATTCTCACCTGGGTGCCAGTAGCTCAGGCCTGCAATCCGAGCTACTCAGGAGACAGATCTGAGGATTACGGTTTGAAGCCAGCCCAAGTAGAAAGGTCTCTTCTATTAACCACTCAGGAACCAGAAGTGGCACTGTGGCTCAAGTGGTAGAGCACTATCCTTGAACAAAGAGGCTCAGGGACCATGCTCAGGCTCTGAGTTCAAGCCCCACAACTGGCAACAAAAATTCTTGCACATATTCTGTACATTTATTCCTCAATATTTTTTGATAAGTGTTATTATTTTAATTATTATAAATTATTGTTTGCTACTACAAAGAAAATTAATTTCTGAATATTGCGCATCTTTGAGTTTAATAAATTGGAATACAAATGGTAGTAGCTTTTTACAGACTACTGAGAAATCTATAAATAGACATGATTGTGTTGTCTGTAAAGAGAATGTTACTTTCTTTATAAATTTATATTCCTTTTTCCCCTGTCACCTTTTGTGCTGGATAAGATTGTGGCACAAATTTGAATAGGAGCATGATTGGATATTGCTACTTTCCCACCGAATCTTGGTAATTGAATGCAATTGAAAAGGTGGGGAGATGTTCCTGGGGACTCAGCACCTGGCTCTGTCTCTCTTTTTGTTCAGAGCTAGAGTTCTACCACTTGAACCACATCTTCATTTCCAGTTTTTTTAGTAGTTAAGAGTCGCATGGGCTTTCCTGCCTGATCTGGCTTTAAACCAAGGTCCTCAGATCTCAGTTACCTGTGTCCCTAGGATTATATATGTGAGCTCAGCCACCCAGCAGCGGCTATTGTTTTCAATAGCTACAATTTTGGAGTTGAATCTCTTTTTCTTCAATTCCTAGTTTTCTGAGAGCATAAAAAATAATTGCTAAGTATTGAAATGTACCCATGAGTACTATTGTACTATTGAAATAATTATATTACACTGTTTTTCTTTTTTCTGTTACTATGAATTATACTGAGTTTCAAATGTTAAACCAACACTACATTTTTATAATAAAGTCCACTTGGATCAGACATCTACTTCCTATTACATATTTTCAGTTTTATTTTGTAGGATATTTCTGTCTAGTTTTGTGAGGACATTGATAGGCAGTTTCCTTTTCTTGTAATGTTTTACTTTAGTTTTGCTATTGTGATTATTCTAATCTCTTAAGTAATTTTGGAATTAATACTTGTTTTTCTATTTTCTAAAAAAATATGCCACATTGCTCTCTGGTTGTTTTGGTGAATTTTAAACATGCACTAATGAATACTAATGCCACTGGTCCTGATAAAATGA
The DNA here is from genome assembly GCF_024711535.1 of Dipodomys merriami. Lineage (NCBI taxonomy): Eukaryota > Metazoa > Chordata > Mammalia > Rodentia > Heteromyidae > Dipodomys > Dipodomys merriami. The sequence goes on along the minus strand of NW_027206512.1, from coordinate 23,632,106 downwards.
AAACACTCATTAATTCACTAACAAATTCCCTAACAATGGGGCCTGAGGTTTTCTTAGTGGGGAAATTTTAGATTCTACATTCAAATTTTTAAATAAATTTAGGAATACTGAGATTTTCTGTTTCTTCCTTAGTCAATTTGTTTCTTTTAAGAAATCTCCCCATTTCATCTAAGTTGTTGTTTATTTGCCCCCAACCCCATTTTATAGTATTTGTTTTAATTCCACAAGATTTATAATAATGTCTTCTACTTAATTCTTGATATTGGTCATTTCTTTCTCTCCAACCCCTCCCCCCCCCCCCCCCCGCCAACTCTCCATTATCAGTAAGAGCTAGAAATTAATCAAGTTTACTATTTTTTTGTTGTAAGATAATGGACTTTGTGATTTCTTTGATTTTTTTTTCTCTGTGGGTTTTTCATGTTTCTTTTTGATTTGTATTCTTTATTATTCTCTTCATCCTATTTACTTCAAATTTGATTTATCATTATTTTTAGCTTTTTAAGATCTTCATTTGAGATATTTTCTAGTAAAGTCATTTAAAACTAGGAAGTCAATTTTTAAGCACTGCTTTAGCTAGGTTCTGCAGTGTGATTGTTATATTTTTTTTATTTAGTTTGCACTATTCTCTAATTTTTCCCATGATTGCTTTTCTGACCAAACTTAAAAGTTTAATTTGCAAGTATATAAGGATTTTCCTAGAATTTTTTTTCTGTTAATGATTTCTGATTAATTGAAGAAGATAATATATGTAGTATAGTTGTGACACTTTTTAATTCATTGAAACTAATTTTTATGGCATGATATTTGTCCTATCATAATGAAAATGAGATATGAACTTGCAAGAATGCATATTCCGATGTTGGATGGAGAGATTTATGAGGGTCTATAAGGCTGATAAGTTGATACTGTTATTCAAAGTATTTCATATCCAAATTGATTTTCTATCTAATTAAATACAAATTACAAATGTTGGATAGAAGAATTTATGAGGGTCTGTGAGCTCTGATTAGTTAGTAGTGTTATTCAAGAGTTTATATCCTAATTGATTTTCTATCTAATTAAAAAGTAATAGATTTGCCAGGTCACAGACAAAGATTCCCCAAACTGTGAGCCAATCATAAGTTGATTATATCAGACATTTGTGAAAGAAACAGAAGGCTGAATAATCCAGTTGAGTATTCACTTGCTCTCATTATAATCCTGCTTGATAATCTGCCTTTAAATTAATGTAAAGTGTATTTACATGATATGGACTGAAATGAAATGCTATCATTTTGCTATTTGGTTTTTTCCTATTTTACTATATAATATATAACTAGATATTATATAAAATTATATCATATAAAATTATATAAGTTTATATAACATGTAATACATTTATATACAAATATGTATGTAAAATATATAATTATTTATAATAGGTTTATATAATAATACACATATATACGTATTAGGGGAAGCTATGCTAGTGTTTTGAATTCAGAGCCTTGTTCTTACTAGGCAAGAACTCTACCACTTGAGCCATGTGCTCAATCATTTTTAGTTATTCTCTATATAGGAACTTTCATCTTTTTGGGACCAGCCTCAAACTATGATCTTCTTACCTACGCTTCCCAAGTCAGCAAGGATCACAGGTACTGTGCTGTCAAGCTCATTAAGATGGCCCATTCTGGCCCCAGGATGTGACCCTACTGCTGTCCACCTTCTAGCTGGCACTACAGTCATGAACCACCATTCCTGAGCCTATTTTTATATAAACTTAATATTTCAGAGTTCCATTTTACTTCCATCAATAATCTATTCAGATGAGTCTCTCATCTTTTACCATCTCGATCATTTTTTTCCTTTTCCAACAAATGGTATTTTTACTAGGGGCTAGGTTGATCATTTTCTTTTTGTACAACTTTGACAGGAAGTCTTTGTATATTTCTCTTTGTTCCTCTGTATATACATGTCCTTTTTCTTCTAATTCTATTTTTTTTCTTTTTAATGTTTATTTTTCATCAATTTGGTTATAGATGTCTTTGTGAAATGTTATGTTTACCTTTTAGGTATCATTGAGCTTTTTAAAATGTTTGTTGTTAGCAAATATCTGACCATTTATTCCTCAGATACATTTTTCTATCTATCCTCCAGACTCCAGTTGTATGTATGTTAACTTACTTGACGTTATTCTTCAGATCACTGAGGTTCTGTCAACTTTTAATTCTCTTTTAATATTTGTGTGTCTTTTGGATGCTTCCTTTCTGTTGACCCAGATCACTAACCTGTCTGTTATGGTCTTTAATCTACAATAAAATGACTCCATTCAATGTTTAACTTTATTTTAACATTCAACTGTAGATGTTCCATTTAGTTTTCTGTATGTGTTTCATTTCTTTAATCATTATTATCATTTTTATTGCCATGTTTGAGTATATAGAATAAGTTTAAACCATTTAAAATTTCCACTCTTCTAATTAAATCTCTGTAATTTGTGGATATATCTCTATTAGCAGATTCTTTTGGTAACTTTTCACACTTTCCTGTTTTTATATATAGTTAAAAAATCCTTATTTCTAGCTGCTCGATTTGTGAAATTTCTGCTGTTGAATGATGGTATTTTTTGTGTTCATTTGAGATTTAAATTCTACTTTAAGACCGTTTAGTCTCTTTGAATTAATTTTATAATCAGAAGGCTTCTTCCTAAGCTATTTTATCTTGGATATGTGTACCTTCCATTCTAGAGCTAACTTTATCTTATCTTAAGGAATGGGTCCCTTTGCAATCTATTGCACACCTAGCTCTTTCAGCAAAATTTCTTCATCCTTGCTGAAGGGAATTCAAATTGTTCCTGGTGTAGTTTTCACCCCAGGAGCTATCCATCTTCCAGTTCCCTCATAACTGCTTTCCTTTTTCTCAGAAATTATTGTCTGTCTTCCTGGAATTCAACTTTAACAAGTGGTCAAATTACTTCTTAGCCAAATACTTAAGGTGACCTCACACAGACTAGCTCTTTCCCTCTGTGGTTTCATATGCATAGGTACATTGCCTGGTCTTCATGAACTATGGCAGTACCTGCTCAATATAACTGATGGATCTTTTGTAAGCTCTTTCTCTTCCAAGTCACTTGGGTGTTGATCCAGTTTTTTGGGGTCTCTAAACTCCCAGTGATCACTGATCATAATGTTTGTGCTATCTGTTGTTCAGTATTTGAAAGTAGCTGTTCCTTTCTTTCGTCTTGTTTTCAAGTAGCCTCACTCTCTTAGGAGCATAAATAGAAGCTACATTTTTCCTTATTTTCTCTCAGCCTACCCTCATGGTCTTGTTTATTTTTCCTACCATCCAGCCCCTCAAGGTTTTTTTTTTTATTCTTAGTTCTGGATGGTAGGATGGAATGGCTCAGGCATGGTACACAGAAAAAGGGAAATCACAAAATGAAGAGCAAATGATCTAAGAACCAAGTAAAGCTGTATATTTCTAAGAGTAGTTCCTCATAGATATTTCCAGTCAGCATTACCCTAAAAGATTCTTTATCCTTTTGGTCTATCTTAGCTAGTGTAAGTCTGGCATATTACACATTAAAAGAATCTCTACTTTCCTCCTCTTTTCTCCTCCTGTAGGCTTGTCAGTTCTTTATGGCCCAATATGTAAAAGAAATGAAGAAAGCAGAACAATGTTACAAAAGCAGAAGACAAACTAGATTTCAGGCACTGTGGTTAGGAGAACATTCTGCTCCAAGTTAATGTTTGCTTCTCATAGAAACCTAGTTTTAATGTCTGCCCACAGTCATTTATCATTCATATTTCTACCTGGGAGAGTATTTATTTAAGAGTGAGGGAGGCTAGTGCAAATACCCTGGAGAATGAGCCCAGAAGATAAAGTAGATTTTTTTCCCCATATGACCTGCTTTGTTATTTTTTAGTTTATGACTTTGACATAACTGGTCTTCCTTTATTTATTTCAGAAGATACTGAAATTATTTTTTATAGGCAACTATTTTTCTTTGGGTCGAGTGAAGCCATGTTAATAAACTAGTTAAGCACAATATTTATAAACTTCCCTCCACTGTTGAATTTTAAGAAGATAATATTTTATATTGGCAAATCTTCTTTATACTGTATCCTAATTTCATTTTCCATATACTTAAATCATCCTAGGCACTCAGTTGTTTGTTACAAATTTACTCCTTCTCTACTAGAAAATGTTGTTTGTTCCTCATCTTACCCTTATTCATTCTCTCTCTCTATGCCTGTCTCTGTCTCTATCTCTCTGTGTCAGACTTTCTGTCTCTCTCTCTCCCTATTATCTCACTTTCTTTCTTGCTCTTTCTGACCTTGCTTAGACTACCTAGAAACTGGCCTTTATAAGATAAATTTTCTGCAGACCCCTACCCTTGCCTGACTTTCCTGCCTTGAGAACCAAGTCTCAAAAGTCAAGAACCCCAAAGGAAAATGTGAAGGAGAAAGGGAAGGAAAGAATACTTGTTTTGCCTTTACTTCCTTTCCACCGTCTAACAGTAACTATGTTTCTCTAAAGGTAACAACTCTATTGGGGTTAGCTTCAGCTCTCCCAGATTTTATGGACCATTGTATTTTGGAGAACCAGTTCCCCTCTATTGACGTCTCTAACTCTTTTTGGCTTCCTTGTGCTAACCTTTGCTTCTGTAAGTAGTTCTATTGTAATCAGTTTGTTTGACAAATACTAGAGAGGAACAACTTAAAGAAGGAAACACTTATTTAAGCTTATGATTTCAGAGGTTTCGGTACATAGTCAGCTTGCTGCTATATTGTTTTTGGGCCTGAAGTGAAACCCTCCACCCCCCCCCACCCCCCGTCCTGGGACTTGAACTCAAGGTTGCAACACTGTCCCTGAGCTTCTTTTGCTCAAGGCTAGCATTCTAACACTTGAGCCACAGTGCCACTTACGGCTTTTTCTGTTTATGTAGTACCAAGGAATCGAACCCAGGGCTTCGTGCATGCTAGGCAAGCACTCTACCACTAAGCCACATTGTGAGAAGTCCCACTGCCTGCTGACCTCAAGGCCATGCCCCGCCTCCCCGCTGGGGGTGGGACAGGGCATCAATGGGGGTCAGGTAGTGGGCGGCTTGAGGGGCCAGTCACTGGATATAGGAAGGCAGGGGGTTCTGAGGAGGAGATAGAAAAACAGACACGCCAGAAGACACACAACAAGAGATGCGCTTTTGGGAGCAGAGCAGTGCCCAAGAGCTGGGTGGCAGAGAGGCTTGGCGAGGCCCAGGTGGGCAGGGAGGCCCAAGGGGATGCCTGGGCAGAGGGAGAGGCCCGAGGGGACCCAGGCTCTGCGGAAAGGTCTGAGAAGGGCAGAGAGGCCTGTGAAGAACCAAGAGGCCTGGGGCGAGTGGAGAGGCCTGTGGAAATGAGGAAAAAGGAAAAAAGACCTTGCCCCCTTGGAGGCTACAGTTACCTAGTTCTGAGCTAACCCAGGACAGGGTTGCAGACCATCTCATAACACTCCTTTTGTCGCCTTTAACTGTGCCTCTATGGATTTTCTCCTTTGCAGGTCATTACAACATTCCCAGCCCCATGAAAAATACTCTTAATGGTAGAACAACATGGGGGAGCAGAAACGTTCAGGGTATGGGAACCACGAAGTGGAGAGGGGCTATAAGAAGGGCCAAGACGCGCGAGAGCCTTCGAGGACAGGCCCTCAGTCACGTTCATTCTTCAGCTAGGCCCTGCCTCCTAAAGTTTCCAGAACATTCTAAAGTAATGAAGTAGATGGGAAGCAAGATCTTAGCACATGAGCCTGGGTACGCTATTTGTTATTGAAATAATAACAATTCCTTTCATTATGCTCTTAAGCCCTTTTGAGTATGGCCTTTCATTTCATCAGAAATGCTGATTCAATGAATTAATCGTTAATTTAATGAAAGTTCTCAATTTTAAAATGAAGCCGTGGAAGCCAAATAATTTTTAGCCCTCAGGAAAGTGAACTAACAATGTAACTTCATTCATTGCAAATTATCCCATGCCGTCTATCATTCTAGAAGCAGGGAACCCTCAGTCCTGCAGTGAGTGGGAGAAGCAAAAAGAATAATCAGAATAGAGCTGAGATTGGAGGTAAACTTATGAGAAGGAGAATGAAGACCACAGGCCATGGTGTTAATGGGAAGAACTGCTCTATTTTAAAGGGGAAATGCAGCAGGAAATAAACCTAACCTAAATCCTCAGTGAGATGTTCAATAAAGGTGAAGCAGAATAATGAGAACCACAGAACCAAACTGATTTGAAACCAGTGAAACAGCTAAGGTTATTGGAGTGTGAGGAAAGCAGTCACATCAGACCTATAGAAGCACTTATGCGCTGTTAAGTGCAGTCCTGTGCCTTTCTGCTCCTCTAGTCCAGCATCTTTCCAGTGTGCCTGCTCAGCAGTCTGCAGAATCACAGCAATCTCCCAGACCAGTTAGATATCAGCAAGGAAGCTTTTTTTCTTAGCTGGGTCTGTCTGTGAGAAAACATTTTCCCCTAAAAAAGTTACTTCTAGTAGAAGGATTTCTTTCTTGTAAGATGTCCTCCATTCATTTAAGGCTTCACAGCCTACACACACCTGGAGCAGGGCCATGGTGGCTCTGAAAGTCTGCTCAGCTTCCTTTTCCACTTCCATTTGAAGCTCAGTATCATTGACTATGAAAGATGAAGAACGTGCTTTTCTGCCAAGGGACATTTGGATATTTAAGAGCTAATTAATAGGCTGTACAAAATTATCAGTCTGGAGCACCTGATGAGAAGCATACAGGAGATATATATATATATATATATATATATGATATTGTATATCATGTCACATATATTATATATCATATATTTTATACATAGAACATGTACATTATATCGTGTGTGTGTGTGTGTGTGTGTGTGTGTGTGTGTGTGTGTGTGTGTGTGTGTGTGTGTAATGTTTCATCATGCACTCAGAGATTTTTCTAGGCCTTGTATGGCCCTTTAGCCAGATGTTCCTCAAGTACAGGGGACTTCCAAACTGTTGGGTTTTTTTCTAGGTAGGAAGAATAGTATGTATGCAGATTCTCATTTCCATCTTGTCTTTAACCAAAGGGTTGTGTATCTCTTCCTATGTCTTCTTTCTTACTTACTCAGAGCCTGGTAAAGCTACTCCCATTAGGCAATGGCTAAAAAACCCCTTATCAAATTAAGTAAAGCTTTCCATGAAATATGTTGGTGATAGTTCCTCATCCTATTTGACACTGAGTCCTCTTTAGCCAACCCCAAATTCCCATTGCCCATCAAGCAGTCTTTATGTCTTTTTAAGAGGTGTAGGGAGGAGCTATCCCCCAACAGTGACCTCAGAACATTCTCTCTGTACGTGAAGGTTGGCAGAATTACTTTCAAAGGTGGCTAACTATGCTTCCCTGAGGGAATTCCTGTAGAACATTGCTGCTTTTAAAAGAACATTCTTTGACAATGGAAATGTTCTATATCTGTGCTGTTAGAGACAGGAAACCCAAGTCCCATAGTGCTGTTGGACATTTAAAATGTAGGGCAGACACTAAGAAGATAATCTGTTTTCTTTTTTAAAATTGTGTTTGCTTTTTAAATGTTTTTATTGAGTACTTGTACGAAGAGATTTCAAGTCCATAAATCAGGTGATAAGTGCAATGCATCTCCATCAATGTTACTCCTTCCCTCCTTTTCCCTCCTTATTCACCCTCCCATCCCTACCCTCAAGTTACATACATTGAATATAATGAATGAATAGAAGGAGCTGAATTTTAAATTATACTTAAATTTAAACCCTTTAAATAATTAGTTACATTACTTTTTTGATGGTGGAAATTGAACACCTACTAAATATGCACTGAGCTACATTGACCATTTAATTTTATTTTTAGTCAAATATGGCTACTTGTTGCCATATTAGGTAGTATAGTTCTAGGGTCTGCTTCAGCCCAGATACAAAATCTGTACTTCCACTTGTTTACAAGTTGTAATTGAATACAGAGAGTTAGGAAGGCATTTGATTTGAAGAAAACTTATTCCTTTAAATAAAATATGGTCAGTGTGTTTAGGGAAGTCTTTTTTGTTGCCTTGGTGATTTATTCTCAGATAATGTCTCCAGTACTCACATTCCTGAAGAGTTAACAGTTCTGCCAAATCCAAGTGTGTTCTATCCTCTGACATTACTTAAAGTCCGCCTTTCATGTATAGTTGTTACTCTGCTTTGCCTATAGAATTGTGTTAAATATATTCTAAAGCTTTAGGTAACTACGTTTTTTCATGATCTTAGAAAGCATCATAAATCTAACCCTAGCTATTTTCCACTGTGAATGGACTCTACTTGTACTCTATGTAATTTTTTCCTGGTGATGCCTAATAAGTAGAAGCCAAGAAACAATAAATATGTAAAGGTTCTGGGTTTTTTTAAGATGCTTCTATAAAAGACAATAGGAAGAAGGCTGGGAGAACCATTTGACTATGATGTATGTCTGAATCAGGTTGAAGGATACAGAAAATAGGTTGGACAGAGCTGCATGTTTTAGGCAAAGTCATCCCTGCAGATCAAGACAGCCAACAAAAAGCTGGTGCACCCCTGCAATGGGGTCTTAGTGTCACAGAGGGGCAGCCTGGAAACAAAACCTAGATAGATTTCTAAGCTGGAAATTTCGGTCAATTACATTTCTCTGCTGTAGGACCTGGGCATATTTTCATGGCTGCCAAACCCTGTATAATTCATTCTAGTGATGAATAGATAAAGGAAGCAAGGAAGATAAAAGATAGAAAGGCTAGAAAATAAAATCCCTATCACTACCTAGAAGGTTATCCTCTGTAACTTAGAATTGTCTCCACTCATTTCATTCCTGTGAAGTAACAATTCTTCTCCTGCCCGCAGAACTGGGCTAGAAGCCATCTTCTTAACACTATTCTGCTCTTTTACAGTTTAGCTGTAAGCATTTCCATTTATATGTGGGCCATATTGGATTTGGCCAAGCTGGACTACATTAATAATGTTTGGGATGAAAAATTGGATGAAAATAATTCTTATAAACTACCTCTATCCAATTCTAGTCATTTATTTCCCCAAAGAAGCATTTCCCCCCTTGTATTCTATTTTCCAGCTTTCAGTATCTATTGCTGAACAGCTTTAGGGTCTTTAAAAGGGCCTAACAAAAAATATACTGCTTTTCCATTCAGCTCAGAATAATTAAAAAAAATAAGAGTCAGTAGAGAGACCAAAAATGACCTTAAATGCTGATAAAAATAGAGAATTACTTGTATCTGAGCACAAGCTGGCTTCCTGATGCCGAATCCAGGCCATCTCTTCAGCATCCTTGGCATCAGAACAGGAGAGAGCTCCCCTTCTCAATGTGCAGACTCCATCTGAGACACAGGACAGCAGACATCCGGAAAGCTTCCCTGCTACTGTCAGCATCACTCATTAGGATAAGTTACTTTTACTCTTCCATAAATAGATAAGGAAAGGAGACAGAGAGACAGAGACTCAGGGGTGTTAAATTAATGTAAAAGATGCTCACACCAAAAGACATGTCTGGGAATACTTAGGCTTGGGAATGAGATGGGTGAAAATTATTCTCCTGCTTTGGGGTGGCCTTAGCATTATCTTCAAAAATTTAAGTTGAACTAATAGTTACATTTGTATGCTTCCTTCTCTTTGGGTTTTTTTTTTTACTGCTGCCTTAGGGATTGAAAAAAAGGCTTCACTCATTTTAGGCAAACACAATGCCACTGATCCATATCCCCTTCTTGGATTCTTGAAAAATAATTGTCTTTTCTTTGCCTCAAAGTTTGAGGTCAATGTTTGTAGAGAGGCACAGGAAATCTTTGGATTCTTGCATATCAAAAAATACGTCTAAACATTTTTTTTGCTTTATTTAATGAAAGTCTGATTGGATTTCTTTCTTACCTCAAAACTTCTGATCCACTTTGAATACTATGTGTGTGTGTGTGTGTGTGTGTGTGTGTGTGTGTGTGTGTGTGTGTGTGTATGTGTGTAAATGAATATCCCCACCCTCCCACATATCTTTGAGTTTTTTGATATCTTTGTCTCGTTCTATTTTCTTAGCTCACTTGAGTCTAAGCCAAAAATCATTATAATCCTGACTTTTGAACTTGGGGAGCTTATGTGAAATGGTTCATAAACTCATTAAAAGAAGAGATTACTAAACACATTTCTGTTATTGCTGTGGAATTAAATCCTCTTTCTCAAACTCACTTTTTACGTTATCTTTCCTTATCAAAAGGTCAGCATGGATTTTATAGATTTAAGAAAAGAACTTTTGTCCTTGGGTTATGCTATATTTTGAAGTAGTGGGTTATGCTATATTGTGAAGTAGTATAATGTACATGTAAGAATCTAAGCATTGAGTGTGCACCAGTGACTCATGCCTGTAATCCTAGCTACTCAGGACGCTGAGATCTGAGGATTGTGGTTTGAAGCCAGCCTGGGCAGAAAAGTCCATGAGACTTTTATCTCCAGTAAATTACAAGAAAAAGCCAGAAGTGGATCTGTGGTTCAAGTGGTAGAGCACTAACTTTGAGCAAAAGAGGCTCAAAGATTGTGCCCAGGCCCTAGATTCAAGCCCCATGACTGTCAAAAAAATCTGAGAGACTCTTATGTCCAATTAACTATTAAAAAAACAAGAAATGGAGGTGTTGCTCAAGTGACAGAGTACTAGCCTTGAGTGAAAATCCTAATGGACAGTACCCAGGCCCTGGGTTCAAGTCCTACACACAAAAAGAATATCCCATTCTGTGACTATTGTTCTATTATCTTTGTCCTAGCAGTATCTCATGATAGGTGACATAGAGTAAATGCTCAAGAAATATTTATTAAATAAGTAACTAGATGAATTTAGGTCATTCAGTGTCCAAGAATCGTAGACTTAGTATAGCATGTATTACTATAAAACCATTCGTCTGTTACCACCAGAATTGGTCTGCAGACACTATGCATTGAAATACAGCATCTATAACTATTATTGCCTTAAGAGAATTTCTGTTAAGTTCATATTTATTCCAAAATTTCTTTCCAGAATACATAAAAGTTTTCCATTCAGCAAACACAATCATAAGAGCTTCATTACAAGATATTTCTTTATCTATTTAGGCAGATTCTCTGAAATGAGTACAATTTGTTAGGACTCATAAGTGAAAATAAGAATTGATCTGAGAGGTAGAAATTATTTAACTAGAACCATTCATCTTTCTTTCCTTCTATAAAATAGAAATAAATAAATACAGAAGTTTTAAAATTATTTTTCACTATTCCATAGATTCTATATAATTTTCATCAACCTTTTTGCTTAAATACATCATAAAAAGCATGTGTGTGTGTGTGTGTGTGTGTGTGTGTGTGTGTATGTGTGTGTGCAAGCAAGCACATGAGCACTAGTGTTATGGTTGAGTTCAGGCACAAGCACTCTCTCTTAGCTTTTTTACTGAAAGCTAGCTCTCTACCACATGAGCCACAGCTCTGCTTCCAGCTTCTTGGTAGTTAATTGGAGATAAAATTCACATGGACTTTCTTGGCAAGGCTGGCTACAAACTTCAATCCTCAGATGGGTGTGAGCTACTGGCACCCAGCAAAAATCTTTTCACACCAGACAACCCAAGTTAAAAGAGGGTTTGCTTCACTCTGGTAGTGTTCTTTCACATGACTTTCCCTCATCTGCCTTGCTGGACAGATACAATCTTATGAGGATGTTAGCTTGCCAAATAATTGAGATTCTTTTCGGTAATATAGAACCCAAATCAAAAGCATTCCTGGAGACTAGTACGTTTATAAATGTTATTGCTTATACAGATGTGGGGTGGGATGAAAATGTTAGGTATGCAACAACGAATTATAGAAATATGAGGCTGCCTTTAGGCACATGAATATATACATGAGGGTAGAAAATATTTGGTGGAAATTATTATTAAAGATGTGGAATCTTTGAAATAACATTTGGGAAAGAGGAGTGCCAGTTAAAATCAAGGAAGCAAGTAGACAAATGACTCATATGCATGAATTATGTGTCGGCCATTGGTCCAGGCATAGATAAGACAGCCATGAAAGAGGCAGAGAGACAACTCATGCTTATAGCCAAACACAGAAGATTAGCATTAAGTAAGCCATGGCATAATTTGGAAGAGATAGAATTGTGATGAAGTTCAGAAACTTGTAGAATTTATTAAATAGATGGGGGTTAGAGAGAGGCTTTGTCCAGTTAGAGAGGTTAAAGGAAGTCTCTTTCCTGAGGAAATGCTCTTTAAAGCCATACTTACTCATGGCGTGGCTAGGGAAACAAGAAAGAAGTTACTTTTTTAGACAAAAGGAACATCATGGGCGAAGGTCTGTGCAGACTGTTGGGAAGCTGTGTATTAGTTTTCCAGGGCTGCTGTGATGAAGTATCTAAGCTGATGTCTTAGGCATTTATTATCTCTCAGTTCTGGAAGCTTCAGGTTCAAGATCAAGGTGTCAGCCAGGTTGATTTCTTTTGCAATCCAAGAAAGAATTCATTCTGTGCCTCTCCCTTAGCTTCTGATGATTGGCTGGCCATCATTGGTGTTCTCTGGATGTTAGAGGCATCGCCACAGTCTACCATTATCTTCACATGAGGTTCTCCAAGTATATGTATATGCTCAAATACTCCCTTTTAAGGGTACTAGTCATATTGGATTAGCACTCTCGCCCGCCCTTTACTCTAGCAGGAGCTCATCTTAACTAAGTACATTTATAATAACTAACTATATTTATAATATAATTTATAATAACTATATTTCCAAATAAGGTCATATTCCCAAGGAGGTAGTACTCCAATATATGACACATAGAAGGATCATAGTTTAACCCAAGATAATGTGTACTTCATCCTGGAGAGAGCAGTGGGGTAATAACTTGATGCTATACCATACAATTCCAGCCATACAGTATGTTTCTGGGTGCACTTGGGATTTTATACAACTTCCTAAGGGCTATGGTAAGCCATTATAAACTTCAAGAAGAAGAATGAAAATAATCAGATATGTGTTTTCAGATGCTCCCTCTGCCTCAAGATGAGGACAGATGAATGGATGGTAGATAGATCAGCAGATAGGCAAGGCACTGTATTGCCTTTCCTCATGATTTCAGCATCCTTCCATTCTTTCCTTTACAGATCACTTCCCTGTACCCCAAGGGCATGAAGTTCTATTTAGTGGCTTTGAGATGTCTAAATTTCTTGCTTGTATACAACACCCTGTGGGGAAAATTTATGCTACTGAATTCATTGGCCATCCTTCAGTCATCAATCAGATCCAGTGTAGCCAAAATATTTGTGTGTGTATATGTGTGTGCGTGTGCACGCAGTGACACTAGGGCTTGAACTCAGGGCCTTAACTTTTGTGGCTTAATTTGAGCCATAACTCTACTTCCAGCTTTTTGGCCATTGATTGGAGAGTCTCACAAACTTTCCTGTCCAGGCTGCCTCTGAATCACAATCTTCCGATCTCTGTCTCTAGAATAACGAGGATTATAGGAGCGAGCCACCTGTGGCCCAGCTACATAACTCTGTCTCGATCTTCTAAGATCATCAAGCCTTCATACTGGGATTTAATAAAAACATATTACTGATAAAAGAACAAAGACAGTTTATGTAAGATCAAGTATTTAAAATCTGGGTCTTAATAAAATGATGAGATGCCTTTATGGTTCAGTTTGGGGAAGTGACTTCTATAGGCAAGAGCGAGTAAATAAAATTGCTTCTCTTTGAGCTGCCTGGAACTCCCGCACGTGAGCTGGGGGATTTCAGGTTTCTCACCTCACCTGTTTTATGCTGCCTGGGAAAAACATTACTTTTTGTGATCTAATCTTCTCATCGGATTATGCCTGAGAATAATGAAACTTTACTAACTGCTGTGGGAATTTGAAGATAACCTTTGCAATGAAGGCTGTTTATTGTCCTACTCCCTGGTAATAAAGTTAAACGATATTGAAAGTGTTTAACAGAACAATTCGAAGATGGCATAAGAGGACTTCTAAGTCTGAGATGTTGAGAAAGAGAAGAAGAAATAATTATAAGTCCTGACCTGATCTTAAGCATGATCATCGTTGGCAGGATAACTGGGTTTGTTTGCCATCTTGTTTCAGTCTTAATGTAAGCCTTTTCTTTTTATTGTATTGATTAACACTCAGAATTGGAATACATTTCAGAGATTATTTTATAGGACCTTCTTTTTAAGTATTGTTCTAGTTAAGCTATCATTACAGAGTGACCAGATGAAAGTAGTTTAAGATAAAAGTGGTACAGAGCTGGTGGGACCTCTCCACTGGGTGACGTTCCATGCTGGTGGGGTGGTTCTACCAATCTCAGTAAGCAGGGATCATTACTAAGTGTAGAGTGGTGATTGCCATTTCCCAGTCTGTGGGAAGGGGGTAGAGTCTGGGTAAGTGGTCAAACATTGGCCCCAAAACCTTAAGTTGATTACCAAACTAGAAAGATAATGAGGTTTCTCTTTACTTGTTATGGAATATTTATTATATACTTATTAATTATTTGTGGTGCTGGGATTCGAACTCAGGCCTTTATAGTTGCTAGGCAAGTAATTTACTACGTGAACAATGTCCTCAGCACTTTCTTTGCTTAAGTGCTGTTCCATGTAAAGGCTCGTGATTTTTGCTGGGGCCAGGCCTCAGACTGTAATCCTATGCCTCCTACTGGGTAGGTGAAAAGTAGCACACCTGCGGGTGTGCACAGGGTGCACAACTTACTGATTGATTTAGAGATTGGTAACTTTTGCCAAGGCTGGCTTTGAACTGCAGTCTTCCTAGACTCTGACTCCAGAGTGGCTGGGATTAGAAAAGTGAGTGACTGCATCAGGCTTCATAATATTTTTTTCATACCAATCTGCTGATCTCAAATCCAAATTTCATGTTGACCCACATTTGCTTGTTTTATGAATTTTAAATAAAAACACTCAGCTTTCCCAGGATGCTTGTCATTTTTGCCCTAGATAGTTCTCTCCTCCCCTCCCTCCCTCCCTCCCTCCCTCCCTCCCTCCCTCCCTTCCTTCCTTCCTTCCTTCCTTCTTTCCTTCCTTCCTTCCTTCCTTCCTTCCTTCCTTCCTTCCTTCCTTCCTTCCTTCCTTCCTTCCTTCCTTCCTTCCTTCCTTCCTTCGTTCTTTGTTCCTTCCCCCTCCTTCTCCTGTCCTTCTTCTTGTCCTTCTCCTCCCCCCATTCCTCTTTCTTCTTTCTTCCATCCTCCCCCCTCCTCTTCTCTCTCTCCTTCCTCTTCCCCTTCCTTTTCTTTTCTCCTTGTCCTTCTCACTGTCCTTATCCTTTTCCTCCTCCTCCTCCTTCTCCTCCTTCTCCTCTTTCTTCTCCTTTTCTTTTTCCCTCCTCCTCCTCCTCCTTCTCTTTTATTTCTTCTTATACTATCCTTCATTCTGAGATTTTTTCACAGCCTTTTCTTAGATACACAAACAAGTATAGGACATAGAGTGTGGTAGTTTTATTTCTGCAAATAAAAAAATCTTCCTTTTTTAAATAGTGAAGTTTGAATTCAGAGTTATATTCTTGCTAGAAAGGTGCTTTGTCACTTGAGCCACACTCTCAGTATCTTTTGCTTTCAATATTTTTCTCACAGGATCTTGCATTTACAGCTGGACCAGCCCATACAGTGATCCTCCAGTTTATACTTCTAAAGTAGATGGGACAGCAGCTTTTATTGGTTGCCAAGGGCTCACATGAACTTTTGGCCTGCAATCCTCCAAACCACCTCCCAAGTAGCTAGCTGAGCCACTTCATCTAACTAATAGAAAGGTTTAATTCTTATTTTCAGAGATATCTTTCACATGATTTAATTGAAAATAAAAGAATCAGGTTCCTTCAATAGGGAAGTATGGGTAAGTGGGACAATTATAAGAATTATATTTCCAGCAAGTGCTGATGGTTCATGCCTGTAATCCTAGCTACAGAAGTCAGATCTGAGGGATGATCATGGTTCAAAGCCTGTCCCAGCAGAAAATTCCCTGAGACTCGTTTTGTATATATTTTTATTGTAAAAATACTGTACAGGGGACTGGGAAGGTGGCTCAGTGGTAGAGCGTTTGCCTTGCATGCCTGAGGCCCTGGGTTCGATTTCTCAGCACCATATAAGCAAAAAGAAAAAAAGCCAGAAGTGGCACTGTGGCTCAAGTGGTAGAGCGCTAGCCTTGAGCTGAAGAGCTGAGGGACAGCGCCCAGGCCCAGAGTTCAGGCCCCACGACTGGACCCCCCCCAAAAAATACTGTACAGAGGGGTTACAGGTACATGAGTAAGGTCATGAGTACATTTCCTATTGAGCATTGTTACCTCCTCCTTTTTTTTCTCCCACCGTCCCTTCACTCCCCACCTCCCCAACTCCTCCCCCCACCCCAGACTCTTATCTCCAATTAACCACCAGAAAATCCAAAGTGGGAGTGGAGTTGTAGAGCACTATCCTTGAGCAGAACAGCTCAGGGACAGTGCCCAGGTCCTGAGTTCAAACCCTACAACTGACAAAAAATAAAAAAAGAAACTTCATTTTTATATAATATTAAAAGTAGTGCTGTTCAAAGGAAAAGTGCCATGTTTTATTCTTAGAATCATATGACCTTTGAGGGAATTCTTGACCAAACTCAAAAAATGCTTTAACTGTCTTGCTTTAGGCTCTCTAGAGCTTTGTCAGATGATTGGATTTCAGCCTCTTCTTTTCTCTTGATCAATGCACAAGAAGACTGCTTTTTTTTTTTGGCCAATATAGCAATGTTCCAGCTCCAGAGAATTGATTTCACTTTCTTACTGGAGAAACTTTAGGGTTGCAGTTCACAGATATGGAGCTAGTTTTATTTTTGGGACTCAATGCTAAATCTCCAACAGTCTTTCAGGAAAATAGGTATCACTACAGCATTCATTTTCTGTACATGGAGGAAAGGTAGGGAGTTTTTATGTTTCTTTGAAAATTTATATATTGAGACCTGCCAAGCCTATGAATAAGGTACACATGGTCCATTACTTAACAAGGATTTCACTTACAATTATTTGAGTTTGCCATGATATGGAAAAGATATATGTTCAATAGAGCCTCCACTTAGAATCTTTTCTGAGCTGCAGTAGGGAATAGCTATGCTTTTGTAATGCTAACTGCCATAGAGCCCCAGTCAGCCCTCTGGTTTGTGAGGGTAAGCAACCAAGACTACACTACAGTGGACCATGCTGCTACGTAGGATGTCCCTAGGTCAGGTGTATCAAATGTATTTTCAGCTTTGTGTATTTTCATGTTATCATGTGTCTATTGGGAGGTAACACCATCGTAAGTAATGGAGCATCCACACAATGGAGAAGTCACAGTCACCGTAGTCAACAAAGGCCATTTCCTAATCCACTGGGAGATTTATTTTTCTGATCTTGTTTTTTTTTTTTCATTATTGAAGAGAAATTTTTTCTCTTTTTCTCCACCTTTCCTCTTCCAAACTTAAATTGCAGTAACCCCCAGTAACCATTTCATTACATTCTAGCTTATTCAGATCTAGACACACCATGCTGGCTTGCTTCCATTCAATAGGAATGACATAAAAATCCAGGGAGTGAATCAGGAAGTGTGGGACATAGAAAGCTCTGTACCTAATCTCTGCCCTTATGTTTAGCCTCTGGAATTTTAGATAATGCATTTGTAATATAGAATTGCATTTTGCTTTGATTATATACTCCTATATTCCCCATATATGTTCCAAATCCATAAATCACACTTTTGGAAAATACTTGTTATACAGCTCGTGTGAATTTGGAAATAATACAAGAGTTAATATGTCCAGGTTTAAATGACCACTTTGTGCTCTCAAGTTGAAATATCCCAACACCCTTGTGTAAGGAAAGGTCACACAGGGCAGTTTGCATATGACATTTGAAAATAAGAATTAGAGGAGATTCAGTCATCTTTCATGTGTACTGTGGGGACAGGAACCCTTCTGTAAACAGAGATAAATTTTCTCCTTCTGGTCTCCTCCACCTGGATTTATGCATTGGGAAATGCTTGCACTTTTACACTTTCAAAGATAGTTGTGCATATGCAAGGGGAAAAGAAAGGTACTGATGTGTATTCTTTGAAGTGTTTAAGGAAAAGAAATCATAAAACTTTAAAGCATTCATTGGCATTTTTGTATTCTAAAGAGGGATTCCCTATCCCTTAGAGGATAGAAAGAGTTTAGAGTAAATATCTACCTTATGCAAAAGTTAGATAAAATCCTATTTTGGAATACTGGATTTGGAGTAGAAGAAATCTATTTGCTACCCAAAGCAATGTGAAAGGTTCTGTTTTCTGTGGTTATAGCAGTGATTTTGAAAGATTATTATGGATTAACTGGTTTGGTATCTCCTGGATATTTCTCACGAGTGCTGTAGGAGAGAGAAAAATTGAAAATCATTGATCTATTCACCAAAAAAATTGCAGGAAAACTAGCATTGAGCAAAGCTACTTGTCACTATAATTGATCAAGAAGCCACATAGATATCTTTTATCTAATAAAATCCTGTTATACTTCTCATTAGCTATAGATATAGTATATGATTTTACTTTCAATACAAGGCATTGCTTCGGTAAATAGTTTTCAATATATGATAATAATTGCATGATTAATCAAGTGATTGTTCTTTAAAAACAAAAATTAGAATAATTTTGGCTATTAGAACATTTTCTCATCCATTACTCAATTTACTTTCCAGACTATTCCCACTAATATAATTCTATTTATTTTATTCCGAGTAAATCAATAAGTATTCTCTTTTGATGTTCTTTTATTACATTTATCATATTAAGATGCACTTCCAAATTCAGTTTAGGCCTATGTGACACATTCATTTGGTTTTCCAAACAACATAGAATATGAACTAAACTTTTAATCCAACTTCATGCTCTTGGAGTTCTTGACCTAAAACACAGAGAACAGACTTCTAGGTAATAATGAGATATGGGAACTCAAAAGAACAAAATAAAATCATTTGAACATTTAGTTACATATACATAAAAGTTTCCATGGCTTATGAAATTCGTTCTTAATTTAGCCTGCCTGCCTCTCTGCCTCCTTCTTTTCCCTCCCCTCCCCTGCCCTCCCCCCCCCACTCCACTCCTCACCCCTCCATGCCTTAGTGTACTGGTACCAGGGCATTAATTCAGGGCCTTGTTCTTTTTTGTTCATGGCTAGCAATCTGCCACTTGAGCCATGCCTCTCATCCAGCTTTCTTGCTGGTTAATTGGGAATAGTCTCTTGGACTTTTTCTGCCTAGGCTGGCTTTGAATTGTGATCCTCAAATCTCAGTCTCCCAAGTTACGGATGTAAGCCATTGGCACCCAGCTAATTTAGCTTTAAAAAAACTAAAACTAAAACATTTCATTACCTTTTTCCATTGATGTCAGATTTTTTTTTAAATTGCCATTTAGTAAGGGCTGTGATAGAAGGCACAATAATGATTTTTCAAAAATGTCCACATCCTAATTATAGAGACATGTACATATGTTTGATTGCATGTCAAAAGGTAATTAATGTTGCTAATCAGCTGACTTTAAGAGAGGAAGATTGCCTGCATTATCTTTGTGGGCCAGTGCATAAAGGTCCTTGAAAAACAAAGGAAGGGAAGCAGAAGAGGAGAGTCAGAGGGAAATGAAATTAGGAACAAGAAGTTCAGGGAAGATGCAGATGTTTCTGGCTTTGAAGGTGGATGAAAAGGACCAAGAGCCAAGAAATGTGGGTGGTCTCTAAAAACTGGAACAAACAAGGGAGGGCAGTTGTGCTAACAGATTTTGTCAAAGGGATTTGTATTAGACTTCTGAACTACATAATGGTTAACATAAGAAATGGTATTGCTTTAAACTGTAAGTTTCTGATAATTTGTTGGAATCAGTGGAAAACGGATACATCTGCCATTAGCAAGACCCCCAGTGGAGGTAGAGATAGGTTGGTGTGTGTTAGAGTACAAGTGGCAGCAGCCGTGCTCTGGTCGCCTCTGACATTTTAGCTTGTTAAATATGACTAAGCCATCTTTCTGTTTTTATTTTTATTTTCATTATCTTTAACTAGCTGCACAAGGGAGGTGTCATTTACCAAAGCAGCACAGGAATACAATGCATCTTGAAGCATCTTGAAGTGTGTCGCTCCCTTTAACAGTTTCATCCCCTTGACCCATTCATTTCTTAATATACAATAAATTCTTGGTATATATAATAAATTCTTGACTGCATTCTCACTTCTTGCCCATCTCATTTGTCTACCCCCCTCCTCTTGCTCCTCCTCACACTTGCAAATACACATTTCTTAAAGTTTCTTGTTGAGCTTTGGACTTAGTCTTTCTAAAATGTTGTAATATTTGTGCTTTCCATAGAGTCCATTATAATTCAATTAATTCACTTGGAACCACTTGCATACCACACACTGTGTTTACTTATAGCTTTATCTTTACATTATATTGACCACTAATGGGAGAAACTATGCAGCCTTTGTTTCTCTGGGTCATCTGTAAGCCACCTTTCCTGATAGTAACTTCTTATGACCCATGTCCATAAGCTCATAATAGATACCTATTCATAAGCATCGTGAATGTAGTGGTATGAATTGAGAAAGATGTAATCAGGGTTACAGTGAAAGTTGGCATTTCTGTTCTTTGGGGAGCCAAAGTTTAAGACTGTACTAAAACTTACATAATCCTTTGCTACCTATTATCTAATTGTTATGAGCATAAATCAAAGGATAAGAGCTTGTATCATTTTTTAAATTAGCATGAAGTAAAATTAATTTTAAAAATTACATTTATGCCTATTGCCAAAAGTTTTTTTATTATTAATTTTTATTATAAAAATGTTGTACAGAGGGGTTACAGTTACATGAGCAGGGTAATGAGTACATTTCATAGCGAGCATTGTTACCTCCCCCTTTATTTTCCCCCTACCATGACTTCCTCCCCAGCTCCCCAACTCTTCCCGCCCTCCCCACCCAGACATTGTTAAGTTTGTTTTCAATATAGTGTCCTGTACATCTCATTGTCACAGTGGGTCAGCCTGCATCCTCATTTAAGCGTTCTGCAATATCCCTTCCCCTCCCCAAATATACAAGGTGCAGAGCACCAGCATCAAATCCAGTGAAAACAGGGGTTATACCATGGGGGAAGAACATACAATAGAAACAAAAGAATCACATAGTGTACTGTAAGTACATTAAAAACACTAGTAAGAAAGAGAAAAAGAAAAAAAAACCTCTTGTGTCGCTGTCTTAGGTTACACTTTGCTTAACATTATCTCATATGGTCGTATGTACATAGCCTTTGACCTACTCTGCTTGTCCTAGGCATGTACTACTCATTGCAAACAAGGGAAACCATGGGACCTATGTTTCTTTGGGCCTGGCTTGCTTCACTTATTATGATTTTTTCCAAGTCTTTCTATTTGTTAACAAAAGAGGCAATGTCATTTTTTCTGACGGAGGCGTAGAATTACATTGTGTGTGTGTGTGTGTGTGTGTGTGTGTGTGTACACACACACACACACACACACACACATATATATATATATATATATTATATCACATTTTCTTGATCCATTCATCTACTGAAGGGCATCTGGGTTGATTTCATATGTTAGCTATGGTAAATAATGCTGCGATCAACATGGTTGTGCTGGTAGCTTTGGTATGACTTTGTGATCATTTGGGTAAATGCCCCAAAGTGGGATTGCTGGGTCATAAGGGAGCTCTATGTGGAGCCTTTTGAGGAATCTCCATACTGCTTTCCAGAGTGGTTGAACAAGTTTACACTCCCACCAACAATGCATTAGGGTTCCCTTTTGGCCACACCCCCTCCAGCATCTGTTGTTATTAGATTTCTTGATTATAGCCATTCTAGCTGGGGTGAGGTGGAATCTCAGCATTGTCTTGATTTGCATTTCTTTTATTTGCAAAAATTTTATAGGTATACATTCAATGTTTCAATGCATGATTGATTTTTGACTAATTGATATATAACTTCTGAGGTTTCAGTAAAGGTTAATTTTTTTATTTTGCCTTTGGATATATAATTGTTGCAATACTGAATGCTTAATACCTTTTGCCTCTTTTGATTTATCCTTATGTCTTGTTGAAAATTAATTGGTCATAGCTAAGTCTATTGTTTCAGTCTGTAGTTTCAGTCCTTTGATTTATGTGTCTTTCACTTTGCCAATCACTCTGCTTTGATGATAGTAGCTTTATAATAAAACTTAAAAACAAGGCTGTATGATTTCTGCAAATTTATTCTGTTTAAAAAAATTAGGCAACTCTAGTACTTTTGATTTACACATAAATTAGAGAACCAGATTGTGTCTGTCAAAAACATCCTGGTGAGATTTTGGTTAAAATTGCATTGTGTTAGTGGATGTTAGGGACAATTGCCCATTGTGACTATATTAAATTTGCCAAGCAATGAATTTTCCAGCACCATTTCATTTTTGAGAGTTTTTTGTTTTCTTTTATCAATATTTGCAATATTTGCCTTATATGTCTTTTGTTTTTATTTCATTTTGTAGTTATTGCAAATTGCTTAAAAGTGCTTTTTTCAGTTGTTCATGGATACTCAACAGGAATCTGACTGATTTTGTGCATTCGTCTTGTATATTATAACTTTGTCACTCAGTTCTAGAAGAGTTGGTTTTTTGTTTTGGGTGGGTTTTTTTTGTCTTTTAAGATTCATGCATGTGTATTATCGAGATCAACATAGCAATTCAGACTCACCTTAAAGGAACTGCTTTTCCTGAGTTCCTCCCTCTCCAGGGTTCTAACACTACTTTCCAGTTTCCAGAATGCTAGCCATTCAGTGTTTAGTCTGTTTTATTTAAAAATTTCTTCATGACACTACCAATGTCCATAGATAAGCAGTAAAATAATAGTGGAAGTTAAAAGACAGGTCTTGGGGAGAGGAGCAGAGCTCTCTCAAGTAGAGAGGAATTTTTCTTCAGAGTTTTAGAAATTTTGCTAAATGGCCCCTTTGCCTCCTTCTCAATCCTGTAAGAGAGGAGGACTTCACTCATATTTTTCTGTTTTCACTGGTCCTACTTTTAGATTTCTTCTGCTGTAAGTTTAGCACAGGGGACCATGCATTACTGGTTCAATGGTATTTTAAATCTTGTGTTCTTTGATTTGTCTGATGTTACAGCCTTTGTTGAATCTTCAAATATCTACTAAGTCTTCTAAATATCAATCATATACTCTACACTTGTCCAACTACATTTGATGGGAGATATGTGAGAGAATATACTTTAAACTGAAACTGCATAGTCAACTTTTGATTGGAAGGTGATGATGCACTTTGGACAGAAGGATCTTTATACCTACAAATCTGATGTGGATATGGAAGGCCTTAGTGGATGGTTTGCTGATGGGATTGTTCAAGGATCAGAGATAAGTAGCTTCTCCACAGGTTCTATGGAGGCTGTTCCAACTGTTAAACTCATCCACTGCCCCTTGCCACCTCTCCTTGAAGGAGCTTTATTTAAGAGTGGGCTTCTTTTTAACTCAGAGAAAGAGAAACCACTTGCCACAAGTCTTGGTGTCACAGGACTATTCATGGTCTCACAGAACCCTACCTCTGTTGACCTATTTTGCCAGTCAGTTGCCTTGTGATGTTTTAATTTGTCAACATTTGCTAATTTCATCATCCTTTCTTGTGACACTTGTGGTAAGCATAAAAGGCCATTTCATGTAAGATTTGTTGGATGAAGCATAGAAATTCTTGCATTTTATAGCTTCCCTTTAATTTTGAAAATATTCTTCTTTAAAAAATTGTTAACCAGTTCAGTGTTAGAATGGTGTTTAATGCTATGCTGAAGTACTCAAAAAAGAGATGATTGCATGTAATTGACTGGAATCCTTCTTGCATTTATGTTACCAGTAAATCTCTTGTAAGCAGTTTAGTTGTTCACACACTGCAAAGTATGTGGATTAGGGAGGGAAAAGACTGTGTGGGAATTTCTAAAGATCAAGAACTCTGGCTGGCTCTGTTGAATCTAATTTTCTACTCTTGATGATCAGTGCAGAATAAGTATATTATCCTAAAACGGATATTATGACAATTAACCTATGGAAGAGAGAAATAAGTAACATTAATTGAAAGCTTGAGGTGACATGGATAGTATGTGCTAAGAGTAGGTCTTGAGATATCCTTTCTTTCTTTTCCCCCATCTCTTTCTTATTTTCTTCTCTCTATTTACACACAGACACACAAGCACACACACATATACATATATTCTGACTTTCAAACTAATTGTACTATGTGTACAAAGTGATTCTATAAAATTTACCATTAGCTGGAATTGAATTCAGATTAACACAGCCACCAACTATAACAGATACACTATGAGTTTATATTTCTTTGAATCCTGTAACTTGGCACTAGTTTCTGTTTTGGATGCTTGAATTCTTTCACACTCTCATACACATATCTAACTTGGAGGTCACGAGAAGGTGAACAGGTCAGGAATTCATGCATGATCATGCACTTTGATCACACAGCTGGACAACATCACAAGCTTTACTTGTATGGTCCACAATAGCAATGAAAGCAAACATTTCTGAGAGCATATGTGCCCAGCACTAGGCTCGTCACTGATAATGAGAAGGCTATATCTGGTGGGTCTTTGCCCTCAGTGAGTTTACAGTGTAATGAGTCTACATTGCAGAATTTTCCCTGAGCTACGGAATACATAATGAGAGATAAAGAGAGGTTGGTTTTTCTTTCTTTTTCAATTTTCTTCCACTTTTTATATAGAAATGTATTATTTTGCATTACTCTTTTTCAAAGTGGCAGAAGCAATGAAGAACTACACGTGTGTACGCTGGTACTGGGGCTTGAACTCAAAGCCTGGGTATTGTTTTTAGTTGTTTTACTCAGGGCTGGAGCTCTATCACTTGAGCCATAGCTCTACTTCCAGCTTTTTTGATAGTTAATTGGAGATAAAGACTTTGGAGCTTTCCAGTCCAGGCTGGCTTTAAACCACTGATTCTAAGATCTTAGCCTCCTGAGTAGCTAGGATTACATTGCATGAGCCATGGGAACATAAATGAAGATGCATTGTTGGTGATGGTGGTAGTGGTCATGAAGCTTGAACTCAGTGCATAGGTGCTGTTCTTGAGCAATTTTTGTTCAAGGCTAGCACTGTACCATTTTGAGCCACAGCTCTGTTACTGGTTTTTCTGGTGGTTAATTGGAAATACTGTCGCATGGACTTTCCTGCTCCAGCTGGCTTCAAACTGCAATCCTCAGATCTCAGTCTCCTGAGTATCTTGAATTATAGGTGTGTAATCCAGTGCTCTGCCTCTTTTTTTCTTTTTTTTTTTAGGTCCTGGGGCTTGAACTCTAGGTCTGGGAGCTGTCCTTGAGCTCATTTTGCTCAAGGATAGTGTCCTATCACTTGAGCCACAGTTCCACTCCCAATTTTTTTTTGATTAATCAGAGATAAGTGTCTTACAGACTCTACTGCCCCAGCTGACTGTAATATGTGGTCCTCAGATCTCAGTCTCTTGAATAGCTAGGATTACAGGCGGAGACAGTGTCTGGCTTGAAGAATTTAAACAACAACAACAACAACATTTCATCTGCCTTTTTTAAAGTCCTGAGATATCTTCTAAATAAGAATTAAGGTGTAAGCAGACAGATTATTAGTATTGCATCATTAAATGGACAACCACACTCTATGGATTCTTCTACACTGCCAAAACCATGCCAGCAATCTCAAGTCTTGGAGTCTCTTAAGTCCTTGTTTTCATACCTTTGAACAGCTAAGGATAAAAGATGGGAGGTGTTTCCAGACTCTTATGCCTGCTTCTGCCTTCTCATGACCTGCTTTGCTCTTGAGTTTCTAGTCTTCATCCTCAACCTCATTTGCCCTGGGCTGGGCCATGTTCTCTGACTCACCACTCCCTGTCAGCAATGGTATCTTGATGTGAGTTCACCCTGTTCCCCGGGACATGATATCCCCGTTCACCTGTATCACTACTCAGTAAGTTGCATGCCAAACACTGAATTGTAACAGAAGAGGAAAAAATTGTGGTGTGATAATTCCTTAGGAAAAGAAGTGAGGGGTGAGTAAGGACATGGTTCCTGGCTATAAGCACAAGCTAGTTTTGCTTTTCACTTTCATTCTGCAAGGTTTTCATAACAATATTGTCAAAGTAATGATAACTAATCAGAACAAAGGAGCAAGGTAGATCCTGTGAATTTTGTTTATTTCAAGAACTTGGTTCCTTTGACCTTTTCAGTATTTCACATCTTCAAGTCTAAACTAATACCTAAGTAGAAATGGCAGCTGGAGTCAACTAGTATGTAACGATGCTTTTAACTGATGATTGTGATAGGCAAACAGAGCTAGTTCTAAGAAGAACCAGATGCGCTGACTTCTGTGATTAAAGTTAGGTTTCTTTTATAGTTACCCATCTTGGTAGAGTGTTTTGTTCGTCTGTTTGTTTTGTTTTGTCGTGGTGCTAAGATTGGACTCCCTAGAGGCCTTCCAGCTGACTCCTCCCTCCTTAAGGAGGAATCTAATGGCTGCAAATTCAGATCATTGAGCCCTAAGAACACCTTGCCCAGGGAGTTTGGTGAGGCTATGTTAGAACAAATGACATAGACTCCTGGACTTACAGATCTTTGAGCCAAGCTCTACTACTTATTTTTCTAGTGGTTAATTGGAGATACTTTTCACAGCATCTTACACTGGAGTTTGTGAACTTGGAACACACAAAATCACAGTCAGTCTGCAACTATTGACCCAATGCCTACAAACCTCCAAAGAGAAGGCTATCCAACGACAGGGAGGTCTAAATATTGTGGGATAAAATCCAGTAACAATAGTAGTTAATATTTATTAACTGCTTTACTTGAGATATCTTACTTATCTTATTGACCTTTATAAAATGTACTGTTACCTTCCCATTTTATAGATGAGGAAACTTAGGATTATCAGTGGCTCAGTGGCTCACAGAATTTCTCTTTGTGTCCATTTTAAACTCTTTACCTAGCTCATGCTAGCAAGAGGACATTGCTATTTAAATGGGTCTTGTTCTTGCAATGGTAACAATATCCATAGTTTTATCTCTTTGAGACTTTGTGATTTTATGATGGAATCAGAAACTTTGAAAGGTTCATGTGTCCAAGATCATCCAAGTAGTAAATGAGAGCGCTGAGAGTAAAACTGAAGGTTTGGATAAGCAAGGCATGGTCCTTCCACTAACTTGTAAAAAAAAAATTAATAGATTTTTTTAAATTGTCAAGGTGATGTACAGAGGGGGTTACAGTTACATAATAAGTATATTTCTTGCCAAACATTTTTCTCCTAATTCCCTCATTTTTCTCCTAATTTCCATTAACTTTTTGACATCTGAATTAGAATATTGTTAGTTGTTGGCTCTTCGAAATCATTCAGTAATCAGGAATTTGCTACCATCTAGTGGGTCAACTGAGTAATTGCTGGTTCAAATCCCAGCTACTACATTTAGAGAATCTCTCTCCCTCACTCCCTCCTTCTGCACAGGCACAGAAACATACACAGAGTATCATAAGACTTAAATGAGGAGAAATTATACAAATTCTTAAGTCTATTACTTTGCAGTTCATGTTATATACACTGAATTACATCTTCAAGATCACACAGTGTAAGCCAAAATTAAAAGTAAGACCCCAAATCCTTTTACCTTTGGTTCAATGCTCTTTTCTTCTAGTCTATAAATAGATCCTTTCAATTCCAGAATCAAAAAAATCAAAGTATTTGTCTAAATATTGTGAGATGTTTTTAGTGTATGAACTATTAGTCCAGTATTTTGGCAGTCATCTCTTACTAATTGTTAGTGAAAGGAAAAAATCTTGTGTGTGTATAATATGAATGCATATGTAAGTCCATATCTGTATACATTCATGTCTCTCTATCACTGTATCTAGTCTTTTTTTATATTAACAGAATAAATTTCCCTTGCTTGGTCTCCCAATGAGTTGTAAAAGCCCAGAAGTATGTGTGATGCAGTATATTGCTGGCCAGTATTTTTCAAAATGATTAGTAAATGTTAACAGAGTATAAGTATTCTGTATCCAATGTATAACATATATTTATGTCATTAGAATCACGCCAGTAGAGGAATTTCATAATAAGTTTCAAATAGAGTTTTAAAAGCATATTTTACCTTTGATAAGTTAATATTTCATATTAAGTAGCATACGCGATCTACCATGATGAACTTTTTAATAGTTTTAAGGACTGTTTTATGAATGTATGCAATGTCTTAGGTATTCAGATCATTATTTTATATAATCATATACACACAGCTACTGAGCCTTTGGGATCTGCTCCTATGCACACAGGGGTTATAGTTATGTAAGTCAGGTAATGAATACATTCCTTTTTTTTAACAGTGTCATGTTTCCCCTCATTTTCTCCCTGCTGACCCCCTCACAGGTTGTATAGTTCATTTTCAACATAGTCTCTGGTGAGCATCACTGCCGCATTTGTTCACACTTTGTTCTACCATTTCTGTGCTTTCCCTTACCCTCCCCCAAACAGATAAACTTACATACAAGACAAAAGCTACAGAAAACAAAAACAGAGACAAAGGAGAAAAATCAAAAAACAAAGTAACAAAAAAACTCTGTTTCCATTTCTTGGTGTTCATTTTGATAAACATCATTCTATATGATTATACGCACATAGATATTGAGCCTTTGTGATCCTCTCCTCAGGATAGCCTCTTTTGGCCTCACTATGTGAATGTTTAGAGACCTGTATACTTTATCATGTCACAGTGTATTTTTCTTTTATCATCCAGTGTATTTATTTAGATTTATAGGCACATTCTAGTTACCACAAATGAGGGAAACCATGTAATCTATGTCTCTTTGGGTTTGGCTTATTGAGTATTTATCCAATAGAACACAAACACCACCACACTAAAGCTACCAGCACAACCATGCTCATTGCAGCATTACCAAGCTATAGAATCAACCCAGATGCCCCTTGGTGGATGAATGGATCAAGAAAACATTATATATATATATATATATATATATATATATATATATATATATATATATATATACACATACACACACACACAATGGAATTCTAGTCATCAATCAGAACCATTATCACAGTGCTAACTCATAATCATCTTTAATTCTACAAAATTCTGAACACATTTTAAACATTTACCATATGTTGAACCACTTTTTGTAACTACTTTTTTATTGTGAAAATACTGTACAGAGGGGTTACAATTACATTGGCAAGATAATGAGTACATTTCTTATCAAGCATTGTAGCCTCCTCCTTTGTTTCCCCTTCCCATCTCTTCCCATTCTGCTCCCCCAATCCTTCCCCCCCACCACCAAAGTTGTAAAGTTCTTTTTTTGACATAATGACCCATTGTTGCAATGGGTCCACCTGTATCCCTATTTAAATGATTTTTCCCTTTCCCCTCCACAAATTTGAACCACTTTTGACCAATGGGAAAAGAGGGAAAAAATCATTAATTAAAAAATCATTAATTCCATCTAAACAAAAATATATGAAAGGAGCCTGGCTGTTAGGTTGTGACAATAGAAAATTACCTTTCTGACCAAACCAAGCAAAATTCCTTCCATTACAACCACAGCCCAACTTGAGTAAAATTGCTTTCAGTAACTACCATGTCTGTTGGGACAACGATAGATTGGTTCTGTGTAAGTTCAAAGGCTCTAAATCAGATTGCCCAATTGAAGTTCCAGCACTTCTGACATTGACCAAACTGTAGCCAGCCATTTAATTTCTTCTGTCACTTTTCTGATTTATAAAATTGGCATAATTATTGTGGCTATCTCATTGTGTGTGTTCTTTGTGTGTTGCCTATGCAGCTATTAAAATGATTATTATTAATTGTCTCTGTTAGAGATTCTGAAACTAAGTGTAGGCTTAGCTCAGTGGATCATGAGTCAGATAATATCTCCCAATCTTTCATTTGCTAGTAATATTGTCCCTGGAGGATTGGTTTCTCAATGTCTTGGACAAGGCAGAGTTACTCTGAATATGTCAGATCTGCCTCTGTTCTGTTCTGTGTAGGGCTATCCTATCATAGTGAGACCAAAATTGGACTAACCTAGGGGGAGCCATTATCCTGACAGCTTCTCAGAAAACATCGGAGTTGTTTTGGCATTCTAAGAGGAAAAGATGAAATAAACTAGTCTTTAAATGTAAAAGGGCAACACTAATTTCTGGCCTTATCCTTGGCTTGCAGGTTGCTGGGCAGATGACTATAAACAAAACTGGTCTCTCAGGAGTCCTGCCTTTGTGACTGGAAGGACTTGGGCCAAAAAGTCATGGGCATTGCCGCTGTGGGGTGGGAGTTACATGGGAGGATTCCTCAGGAAATCATATTCTCTTCCTTTCTCTCAGTTAGTGTCTTAAACTAAGGGAGATTTTTGGGGGGGGAAGCTATGGAAAGTTTGTACCTGAATTATGCTGCATGTATGACAGAATGACAGAATTCTAGCACAGAAAAATTTTGTTGTCTCTCTAATTTCTATCTTAAAACTTATTTTTAAGCTGATACATAAACCAGAAAAAAATGCACCTATTGATGGTTTGTGATGTTATGTTATAGTATATGAATACACTGCATAATGTTTACATCAAGAAAAATACAACTCTTCAATCACTTATTTCTTAAAGGTGTAATTTTTAATAATTCTAGTTTTGGGAAATGTACACTCTCATGGTAGCATAGCATTGTCTCAGACTTCGTTTTCTGTAGCTATTGGTATTCTGTAGACTGCCTTTCTTAGTGGCTGGATGAGATATAGCTGGCTGGTTTATTGATTCTCTTTAGTTAGGTACAATATCATATCTTTTTTGTATTTAAATTTTCTCCATTTTTCAAATGTCATTTACCTCTGTCCAAAAGTAACTATTTTGCATGCTCTCTATATCTACTTTCATTGTATATGTTCTTGTTAAATCTAGTCTTATTTAATACATATTTTTGCCAGTCCTGAGCCTTGAACTCAGGGTCTGGGTACTGTCGCTGAGCTTCTTTTTGGGCAAGGTTAGTACTCTACCATTTGAGCCACAGACCCACTTCTGGCTTTTAATTTTTTCCTGTTTATGTAGAAGAATCAAACCCAGGGCTTCATGCATACTAGGCAAGCACTCTACTACTAAGAAACATTCCCAGCCATTAATACATATTTTTAATTGGTATAAAAATGTTGTTTCTAAGTGAAATGAACCCCAAGATAAGGACACAAGTGGTTTTTGTTCTTTCTTGCTATTGTTTCTAATGTATTTATAAGGTACCATGTGATTTTCTTTTGTTTTGTATAACTCCTGTTTTCACTGTATTTGATGTTGGTATAATTTGGGGATGGAAGGAAAAAAACAAATTGTTAAAATAGGGATACAGGTTGACCCACTACAACAATGAGATGTACAAGACGCTATGTTGAAAAACGAACATTTAGGTGTGAGGTGGGGGAGGAGTGTAGTTGTGGAGATGGGAGGGAAGGGATGGTAGGGGAAAACAAAGGAGGAGGCAACAATGCTTGATAAGAAATGTACTCATTACCTTGCTCATGTAATTGTAACTCCGCTGTACAGTATTTTCACAATAAAAAACTCATTTAAACAAAACAAAACAAAAAATGTTGTTTCTTATTTTTATCAACACTGTGATCTTAAGATCTATCCATTTTGCTAACATAGATAACTTCTGAGTCTATTAACTTCATGATATTCCATGGTATGTATTGACCACATTCTAGCTGTAATTTATACAGTATACTCCCCTGTACACAGCCCTAAGAAACAACTCACTCCTCTTCATTCATTCATTTAATTGTCCAAAACTGAACAATTAAATAATATGTATATCATTTATATCACAAGTTCAGGTTTTTCAGACTTTATATTTGGGTAAGAGAACCAGTAGCCTATTTCAAATTAGCAAGCATCCTAAAAGGCCAGTGTGAAATTTGTTAAATTTCTTTCTCTCTCTCTCTGTCTCTCTGTCTCTCTCTGTCTCTCTCTGTGCGTGTGTGTCTCTCTCTCGTCTGTCTCTGTCTCTCTATCTGTCTGTCTCTGTCTTATATGTGCTAGGTGAGCATTTGTCACTGAGTTATATCATCAGGCTTTGGTAGGGTTTTATATTGCTTTAGTCCAGGGATGTGAATAAAATGCATAAGTGACTTATTTGGCTTATTTCAGTATCTCTAAACTACAGACCTTACCCTGATTCTGCAGTTGCAGCATAAGAACACAAATAAAGGCCCACATGACACATGTCTAAATACTTAAATCTTTCAGATCAAGCTGGCAAAGTCTTAAATATGTTCTATTCTTACAAGTTGCTAAATATACTTTCACAACAATTTGGAAATCCAGGTTCATGTTTAAAATTCTAGACTCCAAGCTCTTAACAGAAAGTGTATGATCAACTCTCAACTCCCAGCCTGTCCTTCCTCTCCAGCTCCAATTGGGAGATCTCAAATGTAATGCACGAGTAGACTTTGACCCACACACTAGCTATGTACTTCACAAACAGCGGCCTTTTGGCTCTCCTTGGTATCTGCACCATGGCTCAGAAGCAGTGGGGTCTGTTTAAAGTTTGTTTGGAATTCTGGATAGTATCACAAAAGGAGGGAGAGTGGACTCTGGAAGAAAACTTTGGTCCTATGGCTGCTTGGATCAAGAGGAGGGACCCTGGCTAGAAGACTAGATAGGACTACCTAAAGTGTGGTGCCCAGAGCTGCAATGTGTAAGAGAAAAGAAACTGGTCAAGTACTAATGTTTCCTTTAGATGTCTCCTAAAGGAAGACATACAATTGCTTTCCTTTCATTTCCAAGAGGCACAGTTGCTGACTAAGATTGTACAGAGGTGAGTTTTCTATTTGGGGAGTAAAATGAGCCATGTATTATAACAAGAGACAGCTCCTTGAAGTCCCCTTTCATTCTGTTCTATCCTATATAATACAGATTGGAATCATAAGCTCCTTCTTTCTCAGTCCATCCTATTTGATGAGGATGGAACAGCTTAAAATAGAGGCTGGGAAATGTGAAGGGCAAGTGAGGAGAGACCACCTTCTAACCAAGTTCTCTTAATATGGGAAGTGTAGTTGATTGGAAATGAGATGATACACTGGTTTAATTTTATTCAAGGGGTGCAATGAGTCTTTTGTTAAATTGAACAGTGAGGATGCAGGGCACATTCTGAACCTAATTTGTATCCTACATCTGTATTGCTAGATTGTACCCTACACCAGAGGCATAGCTCAGAGATCAAGTATGAGGCTCTGATTTCAAATTCTACTACTACAAAGACAAAACCAACATTATTGAGTCAACAGAACTGTATTTTATAGACTTGCAAGCTGGAGAGACAGTGAAGCTAATAGGTGTGTTTATTTGAAACAAGATCTTACAATGTACCCCTGTTCGCCCCTGAATTTATAATCCTCCAGCCTTAGCCTTCCAAGTGCTAGGATTACAGGCATGCATCAGTATGTCTGATAGAGGGCCATTTATTAGCTTTCCAGTGCCTAATTCTTTCAAGGTATTTGAATGATTGATAGCAATGGACTCATGTCACTTGGAGCACAAAAGGAGATTGCAGGTGGCTGACATACTTGTGACAGAGTGCCTTTCTGAGGAGAAGTCCTGTCATTTGTCATTCCCTATTCTGCTCATGGATTCCATCAGAGGGTAGAGTGGCCAACCTCACAGATAGCTCCTCCTGAGAGAGCTGTTACTTCTTTTTATTCATGTATTTTAACGGCAGCAAGCTCTGGTATCATTGTTGTATTTCAGAAATAGCTAAGAAATAGAGGAAGGCTGGATCTACTTTTTTATGAATAGTGTTGTACCTTAAAAATGATGAAATTAATACTGCTGGAAAGTTTGTTTTGACCTGTCAGAAATTTGCCCTCAATATTTATGGTAGAGAGTCCTAGAAATACTTAGAGGAATAGTATTTTAAAGTATAGTTGTTCTAAATTAAAAAGAAAACAACTTGTGGTTTTTATAGAGGTGATGGAGGGACATGCCATATCTTGGCTCAATGGTAACATTAAAACATAGCAGGTGAAGAAGGATCCTCACAATGGATAGAGTGCCCATGGATAGCCACTTCCTTTGGAGGCAGATGGTACTAGATTTGAACTCTTGGCCTTCTACTTGATGAGCAGGAGTTCTGCCACTTCAGCCACACCAGTAGCCCAATCATACATTTATTTATGTGTGTAGAAAGATAAATGTATATGTTTCATGGATAGTGGCAAATGATTTTGCTGATTGGTCAGGTTTCAAAGAGAAAAGAATGGAATGTTTGAAGTCAAGAATGTCTAGGAGATAAATCATTTATTCATTCATATTTATTATATACTTTATTGTTATAGAAATGATGTACAGAGGGATTGCAATTACACGACTCAGGTAATTTTCTCTCATATAGTGTCTTCTGTTCCCTCATTCTCTCGCAGTCCCTCCCTCCTGTCTCTGCTCAGGAGTTGTTTAGTTCACTTTCATCAATGTCCAGTGAGCTCCACTGCTGTACTTTTTCACCCTTTATCCCTTGAGTTCTATACCCTCACCCTGACCCTTCCAAAGCTACACATGCAAATGAAACATATAAAAAGAAAAGAAGAGAACCATATAAAAGGAATCATGAATAAAAAAGAGAGATCTCTTGTTTTCCTATCTGGGAGTTCATATATATATTTATATATGTATATGTATACTTTTATATAAATATAAGGAGGCATATAGGCTTGTACCTTTGTTTTTCTCCCTTAAGAGTATCCTCTTTTGGTCTTACTATGTATGGGTGTCTAGAATCCTGTAGAATTTATTATATCCCAGTGTATTTTAGACCTAATTTCCATATATCAGAGAGAACATGTGCCATTTGTTACAAATTGACTTTTGTAATTTTCAGTTGATGAAAGTATTGATTTTATTTGAATCAAAATCACTGGTTTCATTAGCATTCAAGTCAATAGCTGATGATTCTTCACAATGTAATTCTCTGCTTTTCTCACAGAAACAATTGGAGTAATGGTTGAGGGTAATTGTTGATTTCACTTTTGGATACCATAATTGAGATCTTATGAATGACAACAAATTATATATTTGATAGTCTAGATGAGAAAAACATTCTGCAGATTAAAATGAGTTATTTCCTCCTGTGCTCTTCCCCTTTATTTTGAGTTTATTATTTCATTTTTATTTTATTTGATAATATCTCAACTTATTGTTATAAACTAAACTACCTCTTGAATTGCTGTTTTTTACCATTGATGTCTTTGTATATGTATAGGACATTTCATATATCTGCCCTGGAATGCTTTGTCATCTTCTGCATGACAGAAATCTTGATCTGAGGGCCTTCCAAGTAAAAAAAATTACCTCTGACTTTCTTGCTTTGTTTTTTTTTGCAACTCCTTCATTTTTCTCCAAAGCCCTTCCTCACTAGCTCAGTTATTCTATTCTCTATTAGCCAGAAAGTATTCTGATGGGCTCTTCCACCTCAAGCTGAACCAAATGCTAGCCCTTCATGGTCCTTACATCCTTATTAACTAGTGTCCTATTTTCCTTATATGGTGAGGGAATATGACATATCAATTGCCAAATATTTTGAATCTCCATCTGTAAAGAGCCTTTGATCCCATCCCTTTCCCAACAAAATTGCATCTTAAGAAATAACCTGTGTCCAGGTGCCAGTGATTGATGCCTATAATCCTAGCTACTCAGGAAGCTGAGATCTGAGGATTATGGTTTGAAACTGTTCCAGGCAGGAAAACCGTTAAGACTTTTACCTGCAATTAACCATCAAAAAGCCAGAAATGGCGATGTGGCTCAAGTGGTTGAGTCCTAGTCTGAACAAAAACTGATGGACAGTGCCTAAGCCCTGAGTTCCAGCCTCAGTACCAGCACAAAGCACAAAACAAAAAAAAAGGTTACAGTCTGTGTCCCTTCCTGTTGAGCTTTTACACTTATTTGGTAAATATAACAAAGTGGAAAGAACCTAGAAAGTGGCTAAAAGTACACTATTACTGCTTTTTATTAATATTTTATATGCTTGATTAATATATTTAAAATACTGTTTTATTCTTAGCAAGACTTTTATAGAGAGAATATATCCATACTCTATTGCCAACACTGTCTCTTAAGATATAAATCTGATTATATATAATATCTATATGAACATTTTTCAGGAATAAAATGAAAAATTTGCACAAACATTTGGTCTGTTGTGTACAAACCTGTTAGACTGACAGAGTTGTTAAAATGAATCAGAGTCTTTCAATAAAAGTTGGAACTTCTGTTTCTTAATCCACTTTCCATGTTGTTCTGCATAGAGCAGTTGTACCAGGCATATTCAGGCAATCTAGTAGGAATTTCATTAAGATCTGATTTTAGAATCTATTTCTGTGCAACAATCTGCATTAAGACGTTTACCCACAAGGTGGAGGCAAAGGTTTTTATTTTATTTTATTTTGTGTGTTCTGAGACTTCAGGGCACAGCATATGAAAGATCTTATCTTTACACATTGAAGACCGGACACAGACACTAAGAAAGAATTCACCATATAGGAATCCCCTGCCCCTGATCTATGAATGATGGAGTAGGCCCTATATTGTTCACTGCAGGCTACAACCTGGTAAGCGGCATATGTTATGAAATAGGAACCTTGAGGTAGTAGATGTGGTGGAAGGGACATTTAGGTGTTCTCTTAGCCTGATTGGGGAAAAAAGAATTCATATCACATCCAGGGAGAGCTGGATAAGAAAAGCTTGTCATTTGATTACTTATGACTATGATTTCCTTAGGGGAAGATAAAGAAGTTTCATGCATTCTCTAGTTAAGGACAAATACTCAAAGTGTAGCCGGGAGCTGGTGGCTCACACCTGTAATCCTAGCTACTCAGGAGGCTGAGATCTGAGGATCATGGTTCAAAGCCAGCCCGGGCAGGAAAGTCCTTGAGACTCTTATTTCCAATAAACCACTAGAAAACCGGAAGTGGCACTGTGGCTCCAGCAGTAGAGCGCTAGCCTTGAGCTGAAGAGCGCATAAGAAAAAATAGTGAAAGATGTTCAAAGTTCAGTCAATCCAATATCCAGTTCTACCTAATCAAGCATAAAAGTACTTGCTCAAATGAACCAATTCTCAGTAGTTCAGGAATGATTTGTAAATGTCATTTCTCATAAAATAGTACAGCAGAATTTCTCAAACTTTCACACTGCAACGATTCTGAACATTACAAACAGAAGGAGGCTTATGATTAAATATCTTTGGAAAAATGTTGAATTAGAAACAGAAAATTGTGACTCTTCAAATGAGATATGCCAAAAAACATGGTTTTTTAGCCATGCCCATTTATCTTCCATGGAATGCATGGATGGAAAGGCAGGTCTCTTTGTTCAGTGGTTTACCTTCTCGTATTTTATCAGAAGTATTTGCTTGAAGTGTCAGCAAAGCTATTTTCAATACAGCAATTTAAAATGTTACCTATGATGCTATTTTATCACACAGTGGATAGTTTGTTGCTTTTTGACATTGTGACATCTGAAGAACTTGTTATTCCAGGTTAATTTTCTATTTTGGAAATTTTGTGGATGGTAGGGCTGCAGCTTATACCACATATACTGCAAGGGAGCAAGCATTTTATTTCCATGGTAAACATTTGTTCCTTGTTGAGACTTAGAATTTTGAGAAGTTACAGGGCTGGTTTTGGTTAAGTTGGTTCTCATCATATTGGCCACAAAATGTTTGATCTCTATTGATAGTTCTCATGAGGTGAATTTATATTCTTTGATTCGATTAGCTCTACATATGCAAGAGATTTCTTGGCTTGTATTATTTGTTTCAGAAAACTTTCTAAAAATAAGTTAGGGAATCTTCACTTTTTTGAATATCATCTATTTTTTATATATGGTAGATTGAGCTTAGTTGAAAAATTTATGTCAGTAAGTTGCTCTTAAGAGTTTTTAGCAAACATGAAAGCCACAAAGACTTTCCTTTTTGCAAAATAGATAGTACTTAATTAGTGCTAGCACTCTCAGCTGAAAGCAAGAGGGTGTTTTTGTTTTGCTTGGTTTTTTGAGACATGAGATATCCCGGCTGTTCGCAATACAAGGCAGACTAGCTTTCCCTTAATGATGTCTATTAATCCTGAGTAGCAATCATAGAATGGATGTGGACACTCATTAGGATCATAAAGTGCATGCCTAGTGCTCTGAGTCTTTCGGAATCAGGAGGGAGCTAGAAAAGAGGATAGCTTGCACAGTTGAGGCTGCCTACCATCACATCTTTGTGCAGTCCTCAAGATCAACACCATTCTCAATTGAGTTTAGAGTTTGCATTATATTTCGATTTATTTTTAGAGCAGATCATCATGCTGACCGCTG
This sequence comes from Dipodomys merriami, assembly GCF_024711535.1. Lineage (NCBI taxonomy): Eukaryota > Metazoa > Chordata > Mammalia > Rodentia > Heteromyidae > Dipodomys > Dipodomys merriami. Next base: position 23,593,711 of record NW_027206512.1, on the reverse strand, counting down.
GATGAACATGTTATAGGTGGAAGAGGTAGGGAGTATCTAAGTAATCTCACGATAAGCTTCAGTGGTTTTGCTTAGCTTGGGCCATCAGATGTCGTTCCCTGGGATAGTTTCAGCTCTAGGTCTGTTAGAGAAAAGGCAATTAGTGACATGTTGGAAAAGCAGCTAATGGACATCAATGATAATGCTTCTTACTAGATGCAAGTAAAATCATGCGACTTTATGGTTATGCCACAGATAAACTTGTCCCCCTTTTTTAAAAAAATCAAATTATTGCTGGACATAGTTTATGCCTCTAGTTCTACCTCTTTGGAGAACTGAAATCAAGAGGATCACAGTTCAAAGTTAGCCCAGGCAACAAGTTTGTAGACACTCCTTAGTGATAAAATGCCTTTCATCCCACCTACTTTGGAGGCTGGAATCTAAAGGATTTCAGTTTCAGGTCAACCTGGGCAAAAACAAACAAAGCGAACCTATAAAACTCAAGCTCAAGAGGAGAAGCTAGATGTGTTGGTTCATAACTGTTATGCCATCTATGGTGGGATGCAAAATAGGAGAATTGAGGTCTTGGTGCAGGCTGGACAAAAAGTAAAACTCTATTGCAAAATAATTGGGCCAAACAGGGCTGACGGGATGGCTCAGTGGCAAAGCACCTGATTAGCAAGTACAAGGCCCTGAGTTCAAACTCCAGTTAAAGCTGAAAAATAAAAATAAACAAAATATCATCATACTTATAGCAAATGCATTTCTACTTATTTTAAAAATTGAATTCTGCTAGCCTGGTGCAAAAACATCTATTTTACTGTGTTCATAAGTTTATGCCTTCGAGTGAGGATGAGATGAAAGATTTGAATATGTTGTTCTCTTCCTTACTGTTTCTCTTGGTTTCATGTTTCTCTCACACTGTGAGTTGCCTGTGCCTGATGTGAATCTGGTCTCTAAAACATTTTTCACCCAGCTTGGTCCTACATGGTGTGGAAAATTCTGTCTCATGGTAATTCAGGCAATGCTACAATACAAACCTGAAAAGAAAAAGTAAAAATGACTGGCTTTGTGAACCTGAGTAATTCCTTCTCTAATGGGCATAAAGTTGGATCTTGTCAAGGTAACAACTAAAGCTTATAATAACACTTTAGTTAAAAGTAAAGCACACGAAACTGTTGATTATACAAGGCACAAACTGGCCATGTTCCTAAGAATCAGATCACCAAACAGCAAAAGGCTTCAGTGTCTACAAGTTCAAATTTCTAAGCAAGACAGGCTTTGATTGAAAAAAAAAAAATATGGCCAACCAAAGTTGGATTAGCAGTTTTAGGAATGGCATTATGCTTATTTGATTATTGTAGGGAGGGAAAAATCATAGAAGAAATGTCTTAGAATGTGGTAGAAATGCTAGTCTATGTGAGGGAAAAGTACTCAGCAGTTAGTCTGGAATCATAAATGAAGACCTAGGTTCAAAGCCGCTTACGACATGCACTTAGGTTGTTTGGGGGCAATGCTACAGATAATGGATGAATCTGGGTTCAACAGAATTCCACAATTCTCCTTAGAACCCAGAAACTACAATGCACTGGTTTGTGTTTTAGAACTGGGGCTCTAGTGTCATTATCCAGAAATAAGGGAGAGTACCCTCCCTATTGTTTAATAGTAAGGTGACTAAGCCTAGGGCCTCATGCATGCTTCTAGGCAAGCGAACTACCATTTGATTATGCTCCCAGCTCTCAACATCCCTTTTTTGCCTATGATCTTGCTAGTTTTACCCAGTCTGGCCTCAATCTTATTATTCCTTAAATGATCTTTATGGTATTATTAGCCTAGATGTGAAGTTATTATGTGACCAGTAAATGTGGACTTAGTCCTAAACATGTCAGATGTTGACTGTGTACAAACAGCCAAGTTGTCTAGATGCTTTATATTCTCAATTGTGAATGCATTTGAATTGATAATAAGTAGGATAAATAACTTGAGTACAATCTCCTCTGTTGGCTGTGATTTTTTTAAATGCAGTATATAATGCTGGAGTCTTTGGTGCTACATGTTTAAAAACGTACTTACCAAAGCTACTATACACATCAGAACTGCAGGACATCTTTCATTTCATTATCAATCTGAAAGCAAAAGTGGCACTCTCTGTGATTTATGAAGCATTTTATTCGAAGACTATGAGATCATCCAGAAGATATGCATCTGAAACCTTGCTTAGAACGAGTCTTATGATGAGAGTATTGCCAAAATGTGTTTTACATTGCCATTTTATTGGCTACACACCACAGTTATTTAGCTCTACATTGTCCCCTCTCTTAAAGAGTTTCTAGTCTGTGGGGACAAAATAAATGAGAGAAAGGACAATAGAATTTTTTTTTTTTTTTTTTGTCGGTCATGGGGCTTGAACTCTGGGCCTGGGCGCTGTCCCTCAGCTCTTCAGCTCAAGGCGAGCGCTCTACCACTTGAGCTACAGCGCCACTTCCGGTTTTCTGGTGGTTTATTGGAGATAGGAGTCTCACGGTCTCTCCTGCCCGGGCTGGCTTTGAACCGCGATCCTCAGATCTCAGCCTCCTGAGTAGCTAGGATTACAGGCGTGAGCCACCAGCGCCCGGCAGGACAATAGAATTTAATAAGAGCTAATTATGGAGTAGATAGAAAATGTTATGGCATAACAGAAAAGCTTGAGTGCTGAAGGGTTCCTGGAGGTGGTGATATCTGAATGGCTCCCCAAAAACTATGGGTGAGGAGAGCAGGCTCAGTGAGCATCAGCAGAGGCTCTGAGGTCAGACCAAGTTTAAGGAATGGGACTGAAAGAGCACAAGTGGTTCAGGAGAACCTTGGAAGAATGCACAAGAAATAGTGCTAGAGGTCAGACAGGAAAGGAACTCAAGTATCCAAAATCTTGTGTCATTAAAAAAAATCCAATTGAAAATTGAACTTTAACTTAGAATCAAATAAACAAAAGGACAGCCACAAAACACATTTTCCTTAAATAATAATGATTAAGTATTGCATAAATGAATTTATTTAATAAGGGTATTTAAATAAATATTTATCACACAATTATTAATAAATATTATATAAATATATTTATTTAATATAAGCACATATTTATTTATAGATACATATATTTATTTAATATAAAGGCATGTTATATAAAGTTGGATATAAAGATACTATATCTACCTTTGCCTATTTTCACAGAGATTTTATTTTTTAATCTCAGTATTAAGATGGACAGTGGATAGGCCAGAGTATGTCCCAGTTGGGAAATTGCAATCCAAAATTAGGAAATGTACATGTAGATGATAGGTAGAGTACTGAGATGTATTATTGAGGCATTAGAATTGATAGGATATGTGTGTATGCACATGTATGTGTGTGAGTGTATGTAAAAAGGAAAAGTTAAATATCATTGAATTTTTATTTGGAGACAATGGGTGGAATGAGGTGTTGTTGAGACATTTGGGAAACATAAGAGGAAGTTTTAGGAGAAAGACTTTGGTCATACTTCTAATAGGACAAGAAATCATATAAAAGTCTGCATGGAGAACTGGCTGATAAGTCTGGTGATAAAAGGAGAGGTAGACACTTGCACATTAAAAGCATGGGTGCAAGAACCCTCAGGAAAATGTAGTATCATGGAGTTGAAGAGCAAGGACAAAATACTGGAAAGAGAAGTTTAATGAAAGGGTAAAGGAGGAGGAAAAGATAGAATAAATAAGAACACGTTATAGGCCCAAAAGAGTAGTAAATGCTAACATAGATGCTATAGAAACTGTTTCAAGGATAGTTTTGAGTATTAAATGTTTTGCACATAATTCTACTATGGACTAATTAACATTGTTAGGTTTAGCAAGAAGGAAACTAGCGGTATAAACTTGTTGATGGTATCATGGTACTATCAGAAGCTAGACTGCAAAAGATTGAGAAATTACAAAGAAGAATGAGAAATCAGAAGATACTCTATTCTCTCAAAAATGCCACTGTGCTGGGCTGGGTGGCACAAACCTGTAAACTTAGCTATTTGAGGGACAGAGATCTGAAGGAATTTGGTTCCAGGCCATTCAAGGCAAAAGTTTGCCAGACTCTACCTTAACCAGTTCTGCACATGAAAGAAGAGAAAGGAATTGAAGGAAGAGAGGGAGATTTTGTGAGCACAAAAAAAGCAATGAAATTAAAAAAGAAAGTATAATAGATGGAGAAAGATTCCAAGGAAGAGAGCTAGATGGAGTTCAGAGTGACAGACTTCCAATCTGGTGAACTTCTGCTGTTTGAACAAACGTAACTTCAATTTTCAGTCAATAGTAGTAGTCTTGCTATCAAAACTTAGCCCTTTTCATTATTAGCCAAATTAAGTCTGAAGACCATGATCCAGAGGGGAACAGACCAACTTAGAATAAGCTTACGATTTCCCAATATTACATAAAATCTCTTGTTCAACAGTTACAGAGGGAAATTAAATGGCATTTAACATATAGAGTTGTTTTAGGTTATTCTATAAACATAAGCATCCAAAACTAGTAATATTCTGCTTCCTATATCACAAAGTCTCTATGTACTGAAAGACTTAATCAGCTAGCATGAATGTGGTTGCTTTTTTTTCCTGAAGTATGAGGTATAGAGGGAAATTGAAAGATGTATCAGAGTTCAAATTTTATAATATTTCTGAATTGGGAGCCAAAACATTTTTAAAAGAAAAAAATCACAATTATGAATGTCTCACATTTAATATTAAACTCACAACTTTAATATTAAAATATTTTTTACTCTAAAATAAACTGCTATGGTAAAGAATATTGGTGTGACCTTCAGTTTTTTTTCTTGCATCATACAAAACCAAAATATTTTTATAGTTAAAATGAAAGTTATGGCATGATCTCATTTTTCTAAAAGCATTCTGTTTATCAATTCATCTGCCTATTTGCATAGATATGAATATATCTACATAAACACACATACCTATGTTCAAGATAGAATTTTCCTGAAGCAGTATTTATGTTAGATGGACTCTCTACTATATTCTTCTGTTTATTAAAAGCTGTGAATAGGTTACCATCTACAGTCTAAAAAAATACTGTACATAGCTATCTGTATTCACACTTTTGTTTCTTACAACATTTTACAGATTTGGTAATGCCTCGGTTTCTTATTTTTCCAACAGCATCAACTAGTTGCACATATTAGTTGACATGTTCATATGTGCATACAATGTGCCTTGATTGGACTCATTTCTCCATCACTTTTGCTCATTCCATTTCTGTTAGTTCTTAAGTGACCATGTCATTTCTAAGGTAAGAAAGCTACAAGAGCAACACGAGATGCTTATCACATAACAGGTTTCAACAGAAAGAAAGAACGGAATGCATTAGCTCTTCCAATATTCTGCAGTGATGAAAAGGTTACCTACCAGAGAGTCGCAGTAGAGTGGAGGTGAGTTCATGGAGCAGCACTTGGAGGCGAAGTCTGAGTTTCTGTGAACTAGCGCTTCCAAATCATCAGGCATTGCATCAGGATATTTTGCTCTTAGTCTCTCTGTGAGTCTGAAAGATCATTTCATATGTAAGGTGTTACAGGTGTATTTTAGAAACATAGCTAAAACAAAGTGACAGGCCCCTTCATAACTAACAGAGTAAATAAAATAAAACCAGAAATACTTGCTATTCTAAAGAAAAGTCTAACTCTGCGGATGATTTTTGGAGAGTCAATCTGAAATTGCGAAGCGAGATCGATGCCTCATTCGGCATCCTGAAAGTAAACATAGAAATCACAGCTGAACTGAAAGTTTCCCTCTAATTTGCTTATTATTTCAACATGAATGACTTCCTTTCCCCTTCTCTTCAGTTTTAGAGTAAAAGCAACTTAAAAACATTTCCTGTAAGGGTTGGTGGCATGTCTCAATTGTTCTTCCATGAAATTCTACAACTCAAAACTGGTTGTTAAGCCTGTCTCTGTGATATTCTTCTAGATCACACTGTTGGTCAGATTTCTGATACCTGAGAAAGAACTATTTCAAACTGAAGTTTCATAAATGTTCATGTTCTTATAGAATGTTCTAAGGTACTTCATGGAGGTCACTGGAAGACATGTCTTACTTTGGGGAAGTTTCTTCAGAAAATCTTATTGTGGATTACTATTTGTGCTTACTTGAGGCCTCGCTTGCCCAAGATGATTTGGAATGGATCTGAGACATTGACTAAATAAATTTAAATGGAAATTATACAACTTCTCAATGAAGGTATCCCTCCCCCTCCCAAATACTGTGTCTTTTGTTATTATGTAGTATTAATGCCTATTTATAAAGAAATGCTTTCTCCTCTTAACTGATAAAACTTTCAACTTAAAGGGAATGACTAACACTATATCAGATAAAAGGTTTAGGTCTTGCCAGGCACTGGTGGCTCACTCCTGTAATCCCAGCTACTTGGGAGGCTGAGATCTGAGGATCGAGGTTCAAAGCCAGCCAGAAGACTCTTATCTCCAATTAACCACCAGGAAACCAAAAGTGGCACTGTGGCTCAGGTGGTAGAGTACTAGCCTTGAGCTGAAGAGCTGAGGGACAGCACCCAGGTCCAGAGTTTAACCCCATGACCGACAAAAAAAGAAAAAAGTTTAGGTCTTTTTGTCAGGCAATATGTAGTGAACGTAGATAATATTTTTCAGTCGTTTCATAGTTTCTCAATATTTATAGTAATAGTCACAGAATACTTTGATCAAAATTGTTTATAAATTATGTGTTTGTTGCCATTTTGAATCAAGTCCCTGCTGACAAATTTCTGTAATTGCTATTTTTTGTCTAGGTTCTAATTGTACACCAGATAGATTCCCCCTCCACCCCCAGAATAGACCTCAGTGGGTTTTGATATGGATATTTAATTCTGACTACTTTTTAAACTCTTCTAATCTAACCTCCTTTTATTGTTCTTTGCTTAGCACAGTCTAAGTTTCCAATTATACCTTTAAATCATAATACTAGATACATGGTATTAATACATTTGGAGACTACAACCAAAACAAGTATCTTACTTTTTCTTGTACTCCGTAAATGTGTTTTCTGAATAATCGGCACATAGTTCATGTACCTTTCCAAGGAAAGAATTTAGTACCATTGTCAGCTTAGGGTTCTGTAAAAGAAATTACATATTTTGCTTGGAAACATTGTTGTAAGAGATTGTTAAACAAGAATTCTGAGTCCTAGTTACTCTAGGCATTTTTCTGTATAAGTCCAAATAGTAAATATTGTAGACTCTGAAGGTCATTATATGCTCTTGTTTAGAACCTCTTAACTGTATACAAAAGCAATCATAAATAGTGTATAAACAAGGAGGATGACTGTGTTCAAATTAAATATGAAGGCTGAATTTGAATTTCACTTAATTTTCATATATCATGAAATTTAAACTCCTTTTGATGTTCTTTGCCCACCCTCCCCCCCCAGCCATAGAAAGTGTATTTCCATTTTGTACTTATAGGTCACAGAAAAGCAGGCAGTGGGACAGGGTTTGCCCATGAACTGTACTTCCAATTCTCTTGGGAATTGGAATGCATCAGTAATACAAGAGGTTTCACTCCTGACCTACGTGGTTGACATGGACCAGGTACCTTATCATTAAAACACGTGCTGGGGTCTTGTAAGTCACAGCACTCACTGAGGCTTTTCAGGGTTGGCTCAAGTATTTTGCTGAGGAACACTTCTGGAATATTCGTCCTTTTATTTAGCTCAAATGTGTACCTAGAATCAGAGAGAAAAGGAGACCATATCCTTTAAGCTGTATGTTCATGTTTCCAAGCAGGACATACCTAGTACAATGGCAGAGTACCTGGTTTGTGGATCTTCATTTAAAAAGAGAGCCCAAATTACCTCCATTTCAATGGGATTTGGATGAGACAATATTTTGTCAAAGTACAATGCTGCAAAACCTTGCTTTCAAAAGGAATAATCTTTTCATTAAAGCACAAGTTGCTTGTTTGAAAGAGTGTAATGAATATTTATAAATTATATAAAAACCTGTGAATTCAAGTTCATATGGGACTTACCCTTGATGTGTAAAACAATTGACCCTATGCATAACATCTATTAAATATTTTAGGCAGCTTTTTGTAAAACACAAAAACAACAACAAACAGTTTGACTAATCTTTTTTTTCCCTCATGTTGTATTCAATTCTTTTTTCAGTTATATGAAATGGGATGCAGGCCAACAGTCCATTCTGCAGAGCCAATAATAGTCCCCTACCAGAATGGAGCAGTTACTGAGATGGACCATCTGTTCTCTTCCTCCCTTTTAAGATGCAAAGAACCAAAGTGTTTAATAGGAAAATGAGTCAGGATAGATAGCTGAAGATGGATTAAAAGATGGGAAAATTATGTTATTTTTTTAACAGATATAAGAAGGGACAACCTAGAAGTTACAATCAGGAAGCAAATGGAAAGAGCAATTCATGTGCCCTCTCACCATACTTTCAGGTGCTAAGTTACAAGGACTGTGAGATCTAAGGGAGGCTATTTTGATCTGTCCACTCCTTTGAAATGGTAAAAGTCTACTAACTCTCTGTAAAGGGATAGAGACAGAAAGGTGGGAAGCAAACCTGGGGAAAAGAAGTCCTCAAACTCTCTATTGTCTTATGGTTTGGGTGGGCCCAGAAACATCTCCATATTTTATTATTATATGCAGCACCCATCTTGGCCACCCAAAGCCACTGTCTACTGATTGGAGGTTGCTGGATCACATGACTACATACATTCTCCCAGCTCCAAAAGAATAAAGGCAGCAGATAACAGCTGCCATTGGAGCATTTAACTTACATTTTCTGCAAGGGAAACAGAAATGTTTCTCTCTGTCTCTCTCTCTCTCTCTCTCTCTCTCTCTCTCTCTCTCTCTCTCTCTCTCTCTCTCTCTCTCTCTCTCTCTCTCTCTCTCTCTTCCTTCATTTCTCCCTAAGTAAGTAGCCTATTACACTAAGAACAAACCCTTGTTAAAATATTTAGAAGAAAACAGAAAACAAAATAAAAATTCACTGTTGCTCTCCTTTTTTTCTCTCTCTTTATGTGTGTGTCTCTTTTGTGTTACTAGGGATTGTACTCAAAGGCCTTTGGACTCAAAGGCATGTTATCAGTTGAGCCACACCCTCAACTTTTTTTGTCAGTTGTGGACTTGAACTCGGGGCCTGGGCACTGTACCTGAGCACTTTTGCTCAAGGCTAGCACTCTACAACTTTTAGCCACAGCTCCACTTCATTTTTTGAGTGGTTAATTGAAGATGAGAGTCTCATGGGTACCTTTTTGTTAGGGATGGCATTGAACCATGATCTTCGGATCCCAGCCTTCTAAGTAGGTAGTATTATAGGTGTGAGGCGCCGACAGCTAGCTCCCAGCTCTGTTTGCTATGGTAAATTTTCGGATAGTATCTTGCTTGTATACTCAAGCTGGACTGGACTAACATCTACCTATTTATGCTTTTTCTCATATCTGGGATGTCAGGTGTTTGCCAGTAACACTAGCTATTGGTTAAGATGAGGTCTTGTAATCTTTTTTTATAGGCAGCCTCAAACTCTGGTCCTCCTGATCGCCACCTCTAAGTAGTTAGGATTTACAGGCGTGTGCTGCTAAAGTCTAGCTAATCTCTTTTTATCTTTCAATGGCATGAATATTGCTACTTTCAAGAAAATGATTCTATCTTGGTTGTGCTTCATTTGTACCAAGTATTTACTTTCTGCAAGTTTGATAAGTTTAGGCTATTGATTTGTGACATAGTATTATTACAACTAATAAAATGAAACTAGTTAATAATAACATTTCTGTCACCATGCTATATGATATGATACTGAAAGTCCACAAAAACAAAATTGTAAAGAAAACTTTGCTTGAGTTTAAGGTGGATGTTAATGTAGCCATTTGAAAGTCACAATACCAAAACATGTAACCATATGATTAAGTCCAAATCAGAAGCAAACATAGTGTTTAAGTTCCTGGCCAATGCACCAAGTCTGTTAGTAGAAAGTTTAGAGTAGCTAAACAACCTTGGTGCTTGCATCTGGCGAGAGAATTCAGGAAAGATGCAAACATAAGTAAAGATGATGGAAAAGTTCATTAGAAAAGACATATGGTAGAGAAGGAGAGACTGTGGCATAGACATGTCATGTGGAAGGCAGTATTTTTAGCTTATGTCTGCCGTCTGGGCTGCTTGAGCCATCTTCCTCATTACAGAGCTTGGCCTAGGGTTAAATAGTGAAAATTGGAAGGTTTTCTGCTTAGTGGGTCTCCTTTTCTGTTTCCTGAAAGCATGTGATGTCACATCTCATCCTTATTTCCTCATTCTTTGTAGCCCTGCTTTCTCCACATTGTTGTCTGGCAGGTTTTGCTATCAATCTACTTTTCTAGCTACAAGCAATGTATGTATACTTTTCTCCTAACTTATATACCTTCTCACAATCTGGCTGGTAGTGAGATTCCTTTGGTCAAGGTGAAAATAAAACAGAAATATATTTCACAGCACCTCTACTTACCGAGCCACAGCTTTGGTGTTTTGTTGATTACACAGGTCTTGAGTTACAGGCAACTTAACAGGTAGCAGTTGGGCTGGTTGGAGAGCTGGCATGAAGTAAGTGCACACAAAAATGTCCATGGGTGTCTTTTCTTGACAACAGTCTTTAATCTTAGTGCTCACTGAGGATAAGTTGTCACAGATTTTTACTGTGTATTCAGGCAGCTATAAAAAAGAATAGTGCAATTTATTGGTGTATTTGTGTGTGGTTAGTTTCCTTATTGGAGTTTAAAAAAAAAACAATAAGGCATTCTAAGGCATACAAACTCTGGCATCATGTTTATAAAAGTCAACATGAATGCTATTAGAAAATTGGGGATAGGTATGGTGGCTGATGCCCTAAGTCTAGCTATTTGGAAGGGAAAGATTGGGAGACTAGTTTAAAGCCAGCCCATGCTAAATTTCATGGTTCTCCATCTCAACCATGAAATTCTGGGTGCTGTAGCATTCACCTGCCATTCTAAGGGAGGATCATGGTACATTCTGGCCTAAGGATAAGCATGAGACCTTATTTGAAAAGGAACCAAAGCAAAAAAGGACCTTCACACAGCCCAGGTGGTAGAGGGCCTACCTGCCAAGTGCAAGTTTCTGAGTTCAAACTCTAGTGCCTTGAGAGTGGTTGTCCAATACTCATGACGCTCTGGGTTCAATCCCCACCCTCCCAGCACTGGGAGAAAAAGTAAATTGATTTAATATTTGGGAAGATAATTTGTCAATGCACACTATGTTTTTTGTATCTGAAGTATGATTTCATTTATAAGAATTTATACTTAGAAAATACAGGATTAAGAGAAGACCTTACCAGAAGGTGATAAAGCACAGTATTACTTAAACTTTTCAAAATGCAACCTAGGGCTGGGAAGGTGGCTCAGTGGTAGAGCGCTTGCCTTGCATAAATGAGGCCCTGGGTTTAATTCCTCAGCACCACATAAGCAAAAAGAAAAAAGCCAGAAGTGGCGCTGTGGCTCAAGTGGTAGAGCGCTAGCCTTGAGCTGAAGAGCTCAGGGACAGCGCCCAGGCCCAGAGTTCAGGCCCCACGACCAGACTCCCTCCCCCCTTCAAAAAAAAGCAACCTAATACTATAATAAGAAGATTAATTAAATAAAAATCTGATATATAAGGGGGATAGGTTTTTAATGTAAGCAACAGTTATATACAACAGAGTCCTGTTTAGGCATTATGTATGATTATAGATAAAACATATGAATATAGTCATGTAGTTTTGATGGAGAAAGAGCAAGAAACTCAATGTATCTCTTAATAAAATGGGCAATGGGATCTTGGAAGCTGATCCTCAGCTTAGTAGTTCTTCAAATTTATTTCTATGTGAGAGAATCACACAAATTGGAGATGAAGGAAAAATTCAAGGTGCCTATCAAATGACAAAATGTATAATAAAAGCATCAATCGTATAAAGGTTGCAGCATTAATAAGACTTCAGGCAATAATGACATTTATCTGCACTCCTAATAGTATTGTGCATTAGAATGCGACTGAAGAACTGAGGTTTAAATTGCATCCAAATTAAAAATATGCTTAATTATAATTATAATTAAATTAACTATACTGTTTGTTAACAGATACTCTACAGCACTGGTAGTGCAAAGTCTGGGAATCAAGTAATCTAATTATGGCATATTGATTGTCACTCTTTTGGACTCAAATTATTCACCATTGTTCATCTATTTCCTCTTCTGTAAATTGGATTTAAAAAATACACTTATGGCCAGGTGCTGTTGCACATGCCTGTAATCCTAGCTATTTGGGAATCTGAGATCTGAAGATCAGGATTTGAAGCCAACCTGGGCAGGAAAGTCCTTGAAACTCTTACCTCCAATTTACCCACCAAAAATGCAGGAAAATGCAAAAATGCAAAAAAGCTCAGGGACAGTACCAGGCCCTGGGTTCAAGCCCTAAGGCTGGCATAAAATATAAGTATTTATTTATTTATGGCTGGGTATTGGTGACTGATGGCTATAATCCTAGGTACTAGGGAGGTGGAGATCTCAGGATCACTTACTTAAGCCAGCCCAGGCAGAAAAGTCTGAGATTTATCTCAAATAACTAGCAAATAGCCAGAAGTGGAGGTATGGCTGAAATAGTGAAAAAGCCAAGTAAGAGTGTGAGGCCCTGGGTTCAAGCCATAGTATAAGCACACACACACACACACACATACACACACACACACACACACACACACACACACACACACAGTCTCTCTCTCTATATATATATATTACTATTTATGAATTTTAAAGATGCATGTAAGAATCATTACAATAACACATATGCAAAATGCCTGCCAATCAGTCCACATTCCTCAACATTCAGCAAGTCTGACCACATGGTAATGGCCTTACCTCTTTAGCCATGCAGTCTTCAGATGTAGATTCACAGCATCTTGCAAGGATGTTAGTAGCATCTTCAGCTAGTGGCAAAACATGCTCTAGTTCAGCAGCAGGTGCTTTTTGAGCTAGTTTTATGAGGTGACTAAATAGTTTGAGATGAATTTGTTAGCTTGCATTCTTAGTTTTCTTGATTTCATCGTAAACACACTGCCTAAAGGAATTCTGTAGTTTTAACTCTTGACACAAAAGATGCATGAAATATATCTGACCTTGTAAGCCAAACCCACATACCCCAAATTCAACATCCTCAATGAATCATTTCTACATTTCAGTATGTAAATGAAGTTTCTCTTCTGACCAGGTCTATGTAGTTAAAGCATGCCTTTAAAATGTTGGGTCTAATACAATGAGGAAGAAAGCACTTTCATCTTTGTATTCATGAGATCAAGTTGTTTTTGTGGCCTCTCAAAAGTCTTTTTAAAAAGATGAAGTTAAAAACTAGAGGTGAAAAGAGTTTCTGTACATTGGGGCCAAGTTTCTTCTTCACTCTGTATTTTCTCTAGCTTTAACTTGGGATAATGTTTTAAACAAGGTTCTTCTATGTTTTCCTGGCTGTGGCAGTACATTTTTCCTTTGGTATTTGGTTCTTAAATTGCAAAATAAGAGTTGATAATGCAGGGGGTGTGGTTCTAATGATTGAATGCTTGTTTAGTGAGTACAAGAAGCCTTGGGTTCAAACTCCACTACCACAAAAGAGAGAAAGAAAGAAAAAGTATTGAGTTGAATAAAGAACTAAAGAGCTCTTTTAAAAAGTAATGAAACACCTATAGTTCTATACACCAATGCTAGTAAATGCAGATGCTTCCTGTGTAGAAAACTTTTTAAGTATTTATAAGACTTACACACATGACTAGGATTTGTCCTTTGATTCTCGTTTGTTCTTTCGCTGACTATAACAGAAATGCTATTAAATATACTTTCTCAGTATTATTAATCTAACAGATTTATGTTGTACTAAGGGACAAAATTTATGATCCTCCTGATTGCTGGGATTACAAGGTGCTCTTTCAAAGCTAGCCAGGGTTGTCTTTTGAAAGACTATGCTATATTCCATTATATAAGTATACAATGTTTTGTTTATCCATTCATCTCCCAATGCACAACAGATTCCACTTGTTAGCTATTGGGAATAATGCAGTGATGAATACAGTATTGGAAATACCTTTTGGAGAGTTGCTTTCCAGTTTTTGCCTATAGGACTTGAAGAAAAATTCCTGGGTCATTATTGTAATTCTATTTTTAAATTTTAGAAGGAATCCATAAATTTTTTAATGATTGAGATATTTTCCATTCCTACTAATAGTACACAAATATTCTAATTTTTTCCTTGTATTCTTGTCAATATTTGCTATTTCCTGTTTTTTACAGTGTCTATCTTAATGGGTGTGGGTGATAGCTCATTGTTGTTTTGCTTTGCATGTCTCTTATGATTAGTGGCATTGAACATCTTTCATATGTTGTTGGATATTTTCTCTGAAGAACTGTTTATTCAAGTCCTTTGTTCATTTTAGCTCTGTTTTTGTGGTTGAGTTATAGATCTTTATGCATTCTGAAAATTATCAGACATGATGATTTGCAAATCTTTCTCCCATTCTATAGATTGACTTTTACTGTTGATAGATTCTGTCTTTTAACCAGAAATTTAATATTTTGATGTAGTTCTATTTGTTTATTTTTGCTTGTCTTCCTTGTTGGTGTCAAATCTAAGGATTCTTGACAAATCCCAGCAACCTGAAGCTTCTACTCTGTGGTTTCTTCTAGGTCATTTTATAGTTTTAGATTTTTTTATTTAGTCCTTTCTCCCATTTTGAATGAACGTTTGTATATGATACAAGGGTCTAACTTAATTCTTTCACAAATGAAATTCCATTTTCTTCACACTATTTGTTGCAGTAACTGTCTGTTCTCTGTTGTGTGGTCTTTGTAATCTTGTTGAAAATCACTTGGCCATACATACAAGAGTTTCCTTCTGCACTTCCTACTTATTCCCTATGGTTTATATTTCTGCCTTCATGCCAGTGTCACATCATACTAATGATTGTTGTTTTGCAGTATCTTCTGTAATCAGGAAGTTTTAAAGCTCCAACTTGTTCTTTTGTAGATTGTGTTGGCTATTTGGAGTCCCTTGAAATTCCCTCGTTGTTTCAGGATGGCACTGTAGTTTGGATCAGGACTGCCTCCAAAGGCTCATGTGTTAAATGCTTGATGTTGGATGGTAGTATTGGAAGGTGGTGCAACCTTTAACAGATGGGGCTCACATATCAGGGGGTGTCTTTGTATTCTGGGGGATGCTTTGAAGAGGGTAGTGGAGCCCTGGTACCTCCCTCTTTTTTTCTTTTGCCCCTGCTTAATAAGATGAACAGTTTGTTATGTTCTTACCATGATGTAATACCACAGGCCCAGAGCAAGGGACTAACTAATTGTGGACTGAAGACTAAAGCTGTGGTCTCAAATAATCCTTTTCTCTTTATAAGCTGATTATCTCAGGTGTTTGTGATAGTTGCGGACATGTCTAACACCCTATTTGGGTTTTGAGAGAAATACTGTGATTCTGTGGATTTCTTTGAGTAGTATGGACTTTGTAATAGTATTAAATCTTCTAAGCCACACAGAATGGCTTTCTGCTTATCCGATATTATTTGATTCCTGTTAGCAGTTTTTGTGCTTTTGGTTAAATGCTCGTAATTCTGACAGACTGATGTTCTTTTGTATGTGCATATTATAATTTGAATATTTTCTATTTGGGAGACATTGAGGAAATTTCTATTTTTTTTCTTGTTAGAATATAGCAGAAATATTTTGTGCCTTAATCTTTGTTCACATCAAACACTACTTCTTTGGAGCAGCCCTAATGCAAGTACCGATAACAATTAATTTATAGATACAATTCGTTTTTTGTTTGTTTGTTTTTGCCAGTTTTTTGTTTGTTTGTTTTTGTTTTGAACTCTGATCCTGGCACTGTCCCTGAGCCACAGCGCCACTTCCAGCTTTTTGTTTATGTGGTACTGAGGAATCAAATGCAGGGCTTCATGCATGCTAGGCAAGCACTCTACACTTAAGCCCTAGATACAGTTTAATATAAAATCCCATGTTTAACTTGGCAAACACATTATCTCAATGAAAAGGAAAAACTAAAAGAAGGACTAAAGGAAATGTCAATAGAGTGTTTCAGTAGACTATACTTTAAGGAACTCTAATGTGAGGAATAGATAGTATAGAACAAACTTCTAAACGTGATCATAACACTTAATATTTACCTGAGCCTCGATTTCTCCTTTCCATAAACAGCATATTGTGAACAGACTCGATTTGACATACTGGTAAGAAGTGATAATTGTTTAATCTGGAGTCTCTAGAAAATAAGTAATAGAATGTCATTGGATAGATGATCAAGAGCCACTGGAAAAAGCACGCTTGAACTGTGGCTCAAGCAATAGAAAGCCCACCTTGAGCAAAGGAAACTAAGGAAGGGCTGGGAATATGGCTTAGTAGTAGAGGGCTTGCCTAGCATGCATAAGGCCCTAGGTTTGATTTCTTAGTAGCACATAAGCAAAAAATCAGTTAAGGGACAGTGCCTAGACTGGTGCACGCACACACACACACATACACACACACACACATACACAGTGCACAAGCTTACAGAATAAAATGCAAGGAGGCATTTTAGAAACTTTTGCAAAACCTCAACTACTACCATCATTTAAAAAGGAATGTCATTACAAGAAGAGAAAAGTAGCATGTAACTGTGTAACAAGCACAATAGAACCTACCTCTCTCAGAAAGCATACAGTTGGGTTTGCAGAGGTACAGCAGGATCCTACCATAGAGAGATAACTCTTGGTATAACTGACTAAAAGTGGCAGAGGAGCCTGTCCATAACTACTGGAATATTCATACAAAAATCTGTGGGGGGAAAAACGGAATTGGTCAAAACATTATAGGAAAGCAAAGCCAATTTTTGTAAGTATTTTGATGGATTTTGAAGGATACGTGTTATATTAATTTATAGTTTTAATGTCTAAGAATTACTAAGGATTTAGAGAAGAATAATACTAAAACTTTAAAGAAATATGTCCATATTAAATATAGATTCTTTAATCCTATGGGATCTTCTTGAAGAGAAAGACTATTTGCCCTTTTATTCACTCAGTGTCTAGCCAAGTGTATCACCTATAGTAGCTGTTAAATTCCAGTGAAGGTAATTAGGGGTTTACTCTTCATTATCTACCTCTGCTTACTATTCTAGATGATGACTGTACAAGTTCTAAGAGAATCATTTTAATTGTTAGAATTAAACTGTCCCTATGGGGCTTACTGAGACTCGATATGGTAACAAAAATCTCTGAAAATTTATAGGAATAGTCAAGCCAACCAATTTTTTAATGAATTTATGATCATTTTGAAGGGTATTGTTTTTCTGAAGTTTCGTGTCAGATGTTTTTAATAGCCACAGGTTCTGCTGATAATGAAAAGAGCTTACTGGTCAGCAAATCCCTTTGGATCCTTCCTGAACGCCTCACAGATTTCCTCATTGGTTGGCTCCACATAGGTGGGGAATTCTTGTGGCTGGTGATGGAGGGCGGCCATGCAGAGCTTCCGCTCCAGGCCCTCTTTGGAGCAGCACTCCGAAGTTCCGGGGTGCACTGGAAAAGGAGAGTCAGTTTCACAGGACTTCACAGACAGCTCTGAGGTCTGGAGTAAGAGAAGGAGAATAAAGCGGGGAGGGGAGATGGCATAAATTTCCAGGCGTTAATTTCTCCATTCAGTATACTATCTTAGCGCATAATGCAAAATCTCAACCAGTACTCGTGTCCATGTGAAGGCTCTGTGGTGTGATTTTTGAACAAGAAAAGTTATATGGTTATAGGCAAGTATAGGTGATGATTTACATCAATAAACAACTCTTCTAAAAGAAGATCAAAACACAGAATTTCTACATAGCCCCTGTTTCTGATTGAAATCATCAAATTGTTAAACCTTAGCTGGTGTATCTCCATGGGGATTTTAGCATCTCCAAAGATGAGTCACTGGACAAAGTGCTGCAGGCGCTTGCAATACAATCTTCCCTTGCTTTCTGCTACAGTTAGTCATGAGGTGTGAGGAGCTTCCTGTCCTTCCTGTCTTCCCTTCCATAGATGAGCAGCTTCTTGACACGCTTTAACCTTCTACCTCGGTTTGCATCTAACTGAACAATTCCAGAATATGCTTTTGCACAAGAATTATTTATAGGGTATGAGAAAAACAGAGAATGCATGTATTATACAACTAAGCAATTCTGAAAAATCTTTTTTTTTTCTTCCAAAGATTTATCCTCAGGTACTGCATAAATTGAAAACCAATGTGGATTACAGCTTCAACACTGATACTCCAATACATGTGAGTGCAAGAAGCACCGGCATAGGAATTAAATTTCAGCAACAAGATATTATTTTCAGAATACATTGATCCTTGAGATACAACTGTAGAAAAGAAATAGATATCCTATAAAAAGAAGATGAGAAATAGTCATCATGGAAAAACTACTTAGTATGTGTGAAAAAATAAGTGATATCCTTATAGTTGTTTTAAATGCTAGTCATCTTTTTTGGGGTAATGCATATAAAAACCTTTCCTATCGCTGAAGAGAATCAGTGTGAAGAATGAAGAATGTCAACCAACTTTTTGAATGAAGAATGTCAACCAACTTTTCATTTCCTTTCACACCCACCTTACATTAGGCTTTCAGAACTTAAAATTTTAACCTTAATTTTTTTTACGCCTTTTCCATCAATCGCTGTTTGCCTTTTCATTTATTTCCCTGGCAGTTTTTCAGTTTTTCTTTTTTAAAAAAATAATGAAATAAAAGTAAAGGGTTAAAAGTTTTGATAAATTTTTTAAAAAATCAAAAATTGGTAATAAACATGAGAAAG
This sequence comes from Dipodomys merriami, assembly GCF_024711535.1. NCBI lineage: Eukaryota > Metazoa > Chordata > Mammalia > Rodentia > Heteromyidae > Dipodomys > Dipodomys merriami. Next base: position 23,574,869 of record NW_027206512.1, on the reverse strand, counting down.
GAAGGTGTCATGCAAAAAATGCCAATTCTCTTTCTTTAGCTCCAGAATTTTAGACATAGATTGCATATCTGATCGAGATAGACATCAGGAAATAGAAATGGAAAATAGACATTAAATACCAATGTGTTTTGACCACATGAAATGACAGGTGTTTATAAACTTGGTGGTGGAATAAAATGATTATAAATATCTTGGAAAGTTAATAAGGGTTAAATAAAGAAATTAATGGGTAAGCATATTCATTGTCTATAAGCTGTGCACATTAGACTTTTGGAGCACTGGATCTGTGAGCTAAGAGGCTTGAGAAGGCAGACTGATTTGCCTTTAGTAAAATACACTTATCATTTGTGTAGGTCAGCTGCATTATTGAATTGTTGAATCTATACAGCTTTCACCTCTTCAGTTATTTCCTGTACATAGCACCCTGCCATTTCAGAACCTCAAATTCTCTATATATGTAAACTATAGAAGAGAAAATCCAGAACCTCTTATATGTACCTCAAATTCTCTATATATGAAAACTGTAGAAGAGAAAATCCAGAACCTCATATATGTATATAGGGTAAGTTTTGAACCCTCCAAACAATTTAAGACCAATACTAAACTATCCTGGAGCTGGCAGTACCAGTCCTAACCCAGTGATAAAGGTACAGGCAGGCTTTTAAATGAAGAAGCATGCTTTAAAATTAAGAAATGCATGAGTTGATATATGTGTAAGGTTCCTATTTACGGTGACGATAAAAATTATATGGATTTTAGAGTCAAATCTCAATTTAAATCCTACACCCTCTTCTTACTTTGCCAAGCATTTTTAGTCAGTAAGTGAACTTTCATCCAGTTTTCTTCTTTGAAGCTTGTAAAAATCATGAATTAAATGGGCACACTTCATTGAAATAAACCTGAGATCCAAACATAGGTAGAGTGGGTGCCTAAAGTTTCCTAGAAAGACCTTCTTCTCTGAGCCACCGGAGAGATGGCAGCCACGGGCACTTACCCTGGTATCATAGCAATCAGGGTCAGCTCCTTTTGCACAGCATTCTTCAGTCAAGGAGACAACATCCTTCACAAGCTGGCTGACCTGTTCAAATGTGCCTCTCGAAAATTTTCTGCTGTATAAGACGAGAGCTCTGGGGGGAGGATGCAAGTCAGTGTGTTACTTAGAATCGCATTTGTTTTGACATCTATTAAAATTACACTTTAAAATGGAATGTTTCACAAGGATATGTTGTCATTGATTTTTGTATATGTGTGAATGATCATAAAATCTTAGAATAAGGTACAGAGGGCATTCAAGTTGTCAGATTAGTTTGCAAACAAATAAAAACACATATTAAAAAACAGATGTCCACTTGAGGGGGTGGTAAGGTTGGGAGAACAGAGGAAGGTAGGACTTTGATCAAGATGCATTGTATTCATAAATTGACATATTGAGTTGGAAACCTTCTGTACAACTGCTTAAAGATAATTTTATATTTTGCTAAAAAAATTAAAAATAAATTATGGAATAAATGGTAAAAAATGGAATGTTTCCAATATACCCCTTAAATACATCTTTAAAATATATTCCTTTTGAAAAAACTTTTGACTGACCTGAAAAAAATATCACATTAAAATGAATTTTTTTTGTTGTTAGGGGCAAATTTACTTGTAAACAGTAGAAATTGGTTTGAAGGTAACATTAAACCAGATTGAGTTCTACTTTGAACCTTCCCAGAAGAATCTGTTCCTTTGTTTGCCATTGTACTAGAATATACCATTGTATTTCACACTTATTGCAAGATACTGTACGTATTCACTCTAAACTCATCTATAAAGTTTCTAGTGATGAATTTTATGGTTACTGCATTAACGGGAAACTCTGACTGATATTTGCCTGACACTCTATGCCCCTGATGCTCTATCTTCTTCATTATATTCAGCCTTCCTTGCTGAATGGAAATTAACTTGCCTTGGTTTTGTTCAAGGTCAACAAATCAAGGGCACTGAACAAGTAAATCCTGCACACTTACAAAGATCTGAAGTCCTCTTTTCCAAGCATGGCAAGCTCTTTGCAGACTTTATCCTTTTCATAATCTCGACCTAGAAACCAAAAATAGGAAAGTGTATTTTTTCCCTTTTAATGTATCTGTATAATGTAATCATTCATCTGATCTGCAGTAGAAAAGGCATTTTCTCAATATCTATATGTATTATATTTGGGTAATGTCTTTCTCTCTGTAGGCTATACTTTTAAATATATAATTTTATTGTTATTATTAAAGTGTTATATGAGGGGTTACCATTCTATAAGTCAGGCAATGAGTATAACTCTTCTTTTTTTATAATGTCACCCCATCCTTCGCTTTCCCCCAGTTTCCCCCTCCCGTCCCTGCCTGCAAGTTGAATAGTTCATTTTTTACATAGTGTATATTGAATATCTTGATTGTTTTGGCTCACCCTTCTTCCCTCCATTTTGGTGCCCCTCTTTTGCCCCTGCCCTAAAAGACAGAAGAATCTGAAAAGCAAAAGCAATTAACAACACCAACAATAACTAAAAAATTATATCCATAGGTCATGATTTTTATAGTTAATTTAATTAGACAATAGGAAAAACAAGAGAAAGTGAACTGATACTGAAAGTAGGTCAACGAATATGTGTCAGCTAGTGAATGAGAATGTGTTTATATGAACATCATCCTTTTAGGTTCTTCATGCTTCTCCTTCTCCACCTCTCTTCTCCTACTTCCTCTTTCCTCTCTTTTTTCTCTTCCCCCTTCCCTCTTTCCCTCTGTTCTTCTTTCTCTCTTTTCTTTCTTACTCTTCCTTTTCTCTTTTCCTTTCCTTCCTCCTCTCCCTTCTTTCTCCCTTTCTGTTGATCTATCTTTTGTTTCTCTCATTTCTCTCTTATTCTCTTTTTTTGTCTCCCTTTCTTCATCTTTCCCCTTCTCTCCTTCTTTTCCTTTCCTCTTCCTCTCTCTTCTTTCTCTTCCTCCTTTTCATCGTCTCAGTTTAACCTAAGCTTCAACAGGCAAAATAACAACGACAAAAAGTGAAAAGGTTTTCCATTACAAAATAAGGTCAGCTTCACTAACGCAATTCTTGAGAGGTGTATGAGTGAGGGGTGCCACCCTAGGCCCCATAAGGGAAGGCCAGCTATTCAGTTGAAGAAAAGATGGAAATTAGACAAGTAAGCTTTTTCTCATTTTCTTTTTTTTATACTTTTTTATTGTAAAAATAGTATACAGAGGGGTTACAGTTGCATGAGTAAGGTAATGAGTACATTTCTTATAGAGCATTTTATTTCTCCTACCATCCCTTCCCTCTCCACCTCCCCAACTACTCCCATCCACAAGTTGTAAAGTTCATTTTCAACATAGTGTCTTGTACATCTCATTGCTAAAATGGGTCAACCTGCATCCCTATTTAAGCACTTTGTTTTTTCCCTTCTCCTCCCCAAATTAGAACAATGTATATACAAGATGCAGGGCACTGGAATCAAATGTAGTGAAAACAGGGGTTATACCATGAGGGAGGAACATACAAAGAAACAACAACAAAAAATCACATAGTACATTATGGGCACATTAAAAACAATAGCAAGAACTTGTGTCCCTGTCTTGGGGTTCATTTCACTTAACATCATCTTTTTGATCTTTTCTGCTTGTCCTAGATATATATTAGTTATTGCAAATAAAGGAAACCATGGGACCTATGCTTCTTTGGGCCTGCCTTACTTCACTTAATACAATTTTTTTCCAAGTCTTTCCATTTCCTAACAAATGGGGCAATGTCATTCTTTCAGACAAGGGTTTTTTTTTTTTAAAAGAGAGTTGTTAGTATGGCAAATTGCTAGTATAGTAAACATATTAAGTTGGAAAGCACTTCCCCTCACAGCTAGTAAGGACTTAAGCCTTTCTTTTAAAAAGAAACCACATAATGACCTAGATAGGTAGTATCTGGATCTTGGGGTACAATATTAACAGGTGTCTGATTCAGATTGGAGATATTGAAAGAGGTAAGCAGCCTGGAGAACAAAGAAGAAGTCCAAGATGGAAATCAGAGTCCTCAAGGGAGTGCTAAAATGCCAGATGAGTATGTGAAATTTCTGGGAATGATAGTAAAGAATCAGCTAAGAGAACATACCAGCTTTGCACATCTTCATAATTAAAAGAATGATAATTGCTTGCTGTACTGCTCATGGTATTCCTTTTCACCAACTGATACCTCTCCTGCTAGCTTCTCCCTCCTTGTTAGCCTTTGACATTCTAGAAACATCTCAGAGAATGAGAAGGTGAAAAATAAGGAGTAGGTAGAGAAAAATAGAGAAATGTCCAATTCCATCTTTCCTACCACATGTTTCAAGTACTCCTGTATGGAAAGAATAGCTTTACCTTTCAATGAACGGATGTATTGTTGAGTATTAAATACAACCAGACATATCTGCATGACTTAAAGCTGTCGTTTCAGGGTTAAAAAGAACTTAGGACTTTTTTTAAGGTATTCAAGGATGAACAGAAAAATTGTATGAGCTAGTCTTTTTTTTTAAATTGTATTTTATTTTATTTGAGAACATACTGAGCTAGTCTTTAGTCCATTCAAGCAGCAGGGAATAGCTATTCTCCCAGAATAGCTGACACCCATTCGTTCAACATGTCTACTACATGTGTCACTGGCTGGGCACATGGAAGTCAATCAGTGTACTTCTCTCATTCACCATGTATTTAAGTCCAGGAATGACCTGCCAACTCCTTTTGATAAATGGTTAAAAATTTGAAGAGTGACCCAGTTTCTTTTCTAAGTGGCTTCATCTTTTGGTGATTTACCTTCATGTCTTCCAATATTGGGAAAGTAATCTCAAAGGTTATGACAATAACTACTGTCACGTGGTTTTATTCCCAAGATATTGTCTCCTCTTTAACATATACAGTTCTGGAAAGATTGAATATGCCAGGATGGGAAAAAAAAAACTCACACATTCAGTATTCAGCACCATTACCCTGAAAACTAGTTCAGGGAAAGAAGATAGATAACTTTCAGGTCCAGTTCACTTTCCTAGCTGGATATTGTAACAAGTTTAAAAGGTCAGTAAGACAGAAAGTTTTCATTAATCATTGATGGTATTAGATGGTACTGAAGATTAGAATGCTCCTCATTTACTAAAGAGCTGGACTTTAGAATAGGAAAGGTCAAAATTAAAATATTTGGTCATAATAAAATTCTTACCAAAAGACAATCTCTAATCAATATCTAATCATTTTTCTCATCTTACTAAAAATAGCAAATAAATAATGAATTTAATTTGTATTTTGATTATTGCAAATTCCAATGAGTCTTATTTAATAAACATTTTGTACCAGATGAGTTTACTGTGATTCATACAGTTACATTTATGTCCCAAATGAATTGGAAATGACATGCTCTATTTTGCAATGTACCATCGACTTACAAAGAGCTTGACTTGACTTCAGTCAGAGCCAGTAAATATTGGCATAATTTTAGTGAGTCTTACGAAATCATTGTCACATTAAATGACATCTTGTTACTAAATGTTTAAGACTTTCTTTAAAATTTTGTTTTTTTTTGCAATATCAAGTTTTTAGTCTATGTTGTAAAACACATTCTGGCAAATCATGTTCAATTCTGGACTTCTAGAAACAAAGTTGAGTTAAATTTTAGGGAATCTTTATTGCTTCATGCAACATACATTTCCTGGCAGAGCTGCCAACATTTATTCATAAGTGCAACAAACATTTTTTAAGGACTTACACTGTACCAGGCCTTGGGTTCACTATTGAATTTGCAGACACAATGGAGTCCAATGTAGACATAAACCTACCCTCATACAACTTTCCTTCTGAGGGAAAGAATGAAAGAGATAAGTGTAGTTTTAAAAGTATTTTGGATTCTGTCACTGTTGTTATAACCTAATTGGCCCCTGGGTCCCCTGTTTATATACTAGGAATAATGACCAGATCCTAAGTATCACTGACTTGAACTTATGCTTCTATAGGATACTAGAGGCTGTCTCAAGTTGCTATTTTCCTACAGTGTTCTGGAAAATCACAAGATTTTGAAACTCTTGGATATTTTATATTTGGGGGATTTCCCTTGCTTTGGCATCATTTGTATTTCCATTTTCAGTGACAGTCTCATCTGTTTCAGAAAAAGTTATATATATATATATATATATATATATATATATATATATATATATATATATTGCCTTTTAAGGATGTGGTATGTAATACTTTTTCAAAACAGCCCAGATATTGGTAAATGCAGAATAGTAATTTGACTTGGGAAATTAATTAGGAAGCTGTTTTGCTTATGGGAGATGATAGTTAGCTTTTTAAACACTCCAAAAATAGTTATGAAAGTTCTATATAACCTAAAGATAAATCACAAAATTGAATGGGAAGGATATATTATGTGTATGTTATTATTTCTATTTCTATCATCATATGTGATTTTTGTCAAGCAGAGCCTCTGAACCATTTAAATGCATTTTATATTTTATTTTGTTTTGTTTTGAAACGAGGTCTCTAGATGTAGCCCATGCAATCCTCAAACTTCCTGTTCTAACTCAATTGTCCAAATGCTGGGATTACAGGGTATGTACTACCATGCTTTGAGCTATTTAAATTCTTTGTTATGCTAGTGGATTGCTATAAATCACATTAGTGTATATAGACCATATTCTAGGCTGACTTCAAACTATGATTCACTAATATTTCCCAAGTAGCTGGGATTACAGGCATGAGATACTATGCGGAGCTTCGCTCTTATTTATTTATTTATTTATTGTGAAAATAACGGACAGAGGGGTTACAATTACATGGGCAAGGTAATGAGTACATTTCTTATCAAGCATTGTTGCCTCCTCCTTTGTTTCCCCTTCCCATCTCCGTCCCCCGTCCCCCTCCCATCCCTCACTTTCCCCTCCCTCCCCCGCCCTCGTGCCAAAGATTTAAAGTTCATTTTTCGACATGACATTTTGTACATCTCATTGTTGCAATGAGTCCACCTGTATCCCTATTTAAACAATTTGTTTTTTCCCTTCCCATGCACAAATTATACCAACATCAAATACAGTGAAAACAGGGGTTACACCGTGGGGGAGGGACATACAAAGCAACAAACAATCACCTTATAACTATGTCAGAAACAATAGCAAGAAAGAAAAACCATTTGGGTTCTTATCTTGGGGTTCATTTCGTCTAGTCAACTTATATGACCTTTTCTGCTTGTCTCAGACATATACTAGTAATTGCAAATAAGGTAAACCATAGGACCTATGTTTCTTTGGGCCTGGCTTACTTCACTTAATATAACATTGAGATATACCACCTCACCCCATTTAGAATGGCTATAATCAAGCACTCTAATAACAACAGATGCTGGAGGGGATGCGGACAGAAGGGAACCTTACTGCATTGTTGGTGGGAGTGTAAACTTGTTCAACCACTTTGGAAAGTAGTATGGAGGTTCCTCAAAAGACTCCACATAGAGCTCCCCTATGACCCAGCAATCCCACTTTTGGGCATTTACCCAAATGATCACAAACAAGACCATACTAAAGCTACCAGCACAACTATGTTTATTGCAGCATTATTTACCATAGCTAAGATATGGTAAATAACCAACCCAGATGCCCTAGATCAAGAAAATGTGGTATATATACACAAAGGAATTCTATGCCTCCATCAGAAAGGAGGACATTGCCCCATTTGTTAGGAAATGGAAAGACTTGGAGCTTCTCTTTTTAAGTAAAGGGTACCAATTCCATTACAGTGGCCCTATTCTCATGGCTTTATCCAAACCTAATCCCCTTTCAAAGGCCTCACTTCCAACAAATACCACCACATACTTGTGCAGATACAGCTTCAGCATGTTGGCACTGGAGAGGACAGAAATATTGTCCACAACACATGGTCAATATGCAATGGGACCAGGCAATTATTTTTACAGCAAGAGTCACTGATAAAACTTTGACTAGTCAGATGCCAGTGTCTCATGTCTATAATCTTAGCCAATCAGAAGGCTAATATCTGGAAGTCTGCAGTTTGAAGCCAGCCTAGGTAGAAAAATTTCTGAGACTCCGTCTCCACAAAAACCTTAGAGCACCAGCTGAGTAAGCTCAAGATTCTGTTCTCAAACCTCAGTACCACCACAGCCACCCTGCTCATGTCTCCCTGGATCAGGCCATTGGAATGGTAGACTAATGAAAGGTCATGCCTTGTCTCCTTTCTTTTGGGATGTCTCAGCCTAAGAACAGAGTTCTTAGGTTTTCACTGCTGCTGTGAGAAATTACCACAAAAGGCAGAGGCTTTGCAATATGTTACCAGAGAGTTCTATTATCTATAGGTTCCCATGGGCTAAATATTCAGGTGTCAGAAGAACTGTGTTCTTTCAGAGGTTCTGGAGAAGGATCTTGTGACAGATCGTGGATCGACATTGCTTTACTCCAGGCCTCCTTTCTCGATCTTCACAGTCAACCATTTTACATCTCTCTTGCTGTTTTTCTCTTAGACATACCTCTGATTTTCTTCTTTTCCATACCACCTTTTAAAGACTCTTGTAATTGCATTTGTCTCATACAGATAATATAGCATGACTTAAAAAAATAAGTCAGCCAATTAGCAACTTTAATTTCATCTGTAACTTTAATTTGTCTTCGTGCTGTGACCTGTTCACAGCTTCAGGAATTAGGATCTAGACAGCTTTGTGCAGGGTGTAGGGGGTAAAAAGAAGGTCCATTTTTTTACCTACCAGTTAATGTGTAAGCCAATGACATAGACATGATCAGGTGACTGCAAACAGAGGCCACCTCTGAGGTTGCTTTGACTCAGACAGCTTGATCCCTTGATCCCTAGATCACCTTTTGTCCTGCTATTTTGTCCATCTCACATGTGGTTAATTAACTAGTTTTGGACTGCACCTCTTATATTGTCTTATTCATATGAATTGACTGGGGAGAGGTACGAGGTAGAGGATTGGTTAGGAAGCCAATGCAATCACCAGGAGAAAGGGGAATAGGTTTAACAAGAACAGAGTGTGAAAGTTAAATAGGATGTATGAGAGGGATCATCCACAACCTTGAGCACTAGATGTGTGCAAAAAGTAGAGGAGCCACTCTGCAAGGTTGATTTATTACAAGCCCAAACTTCATAAAATATAGAACTGGATGTGGAGAATAAAATAATATTCAGGGAAACACTAAAGGAGTGAGTGAATGATTCAGATGTGATAGTGCCACATTAACAAATAAAGAAGGTGGACTTGGAGTGTTTCATGGGATAATGAAGTAGCATCTGGACCAGTTATAGATGAATACTTCTATAAGATAATGAAAATATCTGCTAAAATAGATTCCTATAAATCAAGAGACAATGACCCAGGCGTGAATCTGATCAAGTTGTTACTAAAAACAGAGTATTTATTAAAAATTTTCCCCTTTTAGCAGGGTGCTGGTGGCTCACGCCTGTAATCCTAGCTACTCAGGAGGCTGAGATCTGAGGATCATGGTTTAAAGCCAGCCTGGGCAAGAAAGTCCATGAAACTATCATCTCCAATAAACCACCAGAAAACTGGAAGTGGTGCTGTAGCTCAAGTGGTAGAACGCTAGCCTTGAGCTGAAGAGCTGAGGGACAGCACACAGGCCCAGAGTTCAAGCCCCATGACTGACAAAAAAAATTCCCCTTTTTAATTAAAGCATTTAATTTTCAACATATCTACTGTTATTAACTATAATACTGTGAGAAAAGTAGCTTTTTATAACAGAAGTTTACTTCCTTTCTGTTAATCTTGAGAGAATAGTTTTTCTGAAGGCTTTCTACTTTGGCCAGGTGGCTTGGCCCTTGTTAATTACATTTTAGTTACATACATCCTTTTCTTGCTGCACTTTAATTAAGACATCTTATTAGGTGTTCCTTGAATTTGAATTACATCTTGTGAATTAAGCCACATCCTTTTGCAGATTACGAACCTGCTGGGTTAGGGATAAAAAGGGAGTAGCCTTACTGTTCTGTATGCTTGCTTACAAGATTTTTGGTTGATGGCACACCCTTTTGCCTTATCGAATTCATTTCAAATTGGTGTCCTTATTCCTACATGACACTCCAGCATCCCAAGTTATTTCTAACAATATCAAACTATTTTACATCTAGAGTTTCCAAAGGATAGTTCCATAGGTTCAGGCATTTTAGGAATGAGTCAATGTGTATGGGAAATATTGAATTAAATCAGCTTTCCTGTATGACTTATAAGAACCTTCAAGATAGCAAAAGCATTGATTGTGAACCAAAGAAGGATCACTAAATGACTAATTTCCTGTGTATGTTTGGCAGGGGAAACATTTTTCAAGATGAGTCTGGCAAAATGCACTTGGAACCGTTGTTCTAGGAAAAGAGACTGGTTCATCCACTGTCTAGAAACACAACATATATGCAATGCAAAGCAGGCTCTCACTCTTCACAGCTACTATGAACCCAGGAGACTGCTGAGCTCCTGTACTCTTGCCCTGTAACTTCCTGCAACATACTCAGCTTCTAGGCCATTGAGCCATGCTCAATTCTTGTAGAATGGGGATTGATGCATGAAACTTCGAGTCCCAAATGTTGACTTGTTTATTGCTTGTAAATCTATTTGCCATGGCTCAGGATATCATCAGACCTAAGGAATGTGGGTAGTAAGACTAAAGATTTGAACTTTAAGGTTGCTAAATTGGAGTTTTTGATATGTTTGATCTGGGATTAGAAAAGCTGAAAGAATGAAAATAGAGATTGCCTAATATCTTGTATATTTCCAGAGGACACTTATAACTGCGGTTGACCTAGTGTACACTTAATGAGTCAACTGTCCAAGATGACAACACATACCTTAGGAATCATATCCACACATATTTCCAGGACCTGTTCATTATAAGTTCTTTGCATCTGAATACCCTTATCTGGACCTCAGCTTGAGAACGATGTTTCAAGTTCAAATCTGCCTTGGCAAAATCTTTAGTAGATGTGGCCTATTAACTTATATACTTAAGTATCTGTAGGTTAATTAGGCACAATTGAAATTTGAAGGACAACACTAACATGAAAAGAAAGTGAATGGAAAAGTAAGGTAACATTTAGAGTAAGGTTACTCACATCCTAGTTAATAAGTGATAATTCTTGTGAACACAAATTTTATTTCATTGGCCATTAAAAACTCAGATAATAGGCACTATTCTTTTCATAGGAACAATGTATAGAATAATACTGACACTGGAAAATAAAGTGTTAAAAAATCAGCCAGCAAAGCACATTGAAATTCACACAGAAAATTTCAAGCTTCAGAATTCATAAAATTGTATATGTACATCACATAATCTAAGTTTGCATCATTTAAAAAAGCTATAAAATACTGCCCAAAGATAGAGACACAATTTACAGAGCAATTTCACAAACAAAACATAGCTTAATCATCTTATTTATGATTGTGTTTCTTCAATGTAGAAAATTCCAATTTTATATCAGTAGTGGATGGCATTAAAACATCTAATGCATCTTCAAATATTGCACATTCTAGGAGTCCTTGAGGAAGAGCACAGAGCTCTCTCTGCCAAGTTCATACATTATTGATATGATACATATTACTTTCAATAGGGAGAAACATTTGGAAAAAACGCTTAGCGGTGGATCCCAACCTCCAGTTTCATTTTCTCTCAGCAGTTAAGAAATTTCAAATTCCAAACCATTCTCTTTACATCTTATCAGAAAAAGGAAGGAGGGACGGAGGGACAAATGTTGAATTGTATATTCTACTTTCTTGCATGGAAGGACACTCCAAAACTATATGGAATCAGAAGAACTCTGATGAATTCTTTTTCCTTCCTTCTGTCCCCCAAATATATTCACCAGTTCTTTGTTATCTCTTGTATAATTTTTAAGTGGTGAGAGAAGATGAAACTAGGAAGAGTTCTGATAAATGGCCCAAGTAATATCTTACCTCTCTCTAGAGCATTCCCCAAAGCTACAGCAAGCAGGAGAACCAAGACTGTCTTCATTTTTACTAGGATCCTGCAGTACCTGCTGTCTCCTGCGGCTCACCATGTAAAAGGCAGAAGCTCAAAGTTACCTGTTCTTTTTTTTACTAAGCCTAATAGACTATGAACTAATCAATTATTAATGTCTACATAGAAGCAAGGTGCAGTCAGGAATCCTTGGCTCAACAAAGATAAAATAATATCATTATCAAGACAAATAGATACCTTGGGAATAATAGAGTGAAAAATCATGGAGATTTTTAATCATTAACTTTGTCAAACTGCAAATGAGGCAAAGTAGGGAGACTGTTTTTCTACTGTTCTTTTCAGCTAAACCAATCTGATATTTTAGCAAGGGACACAACCCCATCTCTATAGGGTCTTGTTTCTTTTCTTTTCTTTTTTGAACATTTCTTACCTATCTTAAGTATTATATAAAAGTACTCTCCTTTTCTTCCTTTCCTCCCTCTCTTGTTTCCCCCTTCATTTGTTCCTTCATTCCTTCGTTCCTTCGTTCCTTTCTTCCTTCCTTCCTTCTTCTCTTTTTCTCTTTCTGTTTTTGTCAGCTACAAATAAATATTACCTTAAATGATCACAGACAGGATGTTTTAAGTAGTATAAGGGGAAAAATCTTTAATTCCAATGGTATAAAACAATTTTGAGAGGTGACACAGTACTTTTTACATGCTGTATTCTTCTTTTGAGACACCTGGATACATATTAAGAATAGCCCTTGGAGTTGGGAAAATCATAACTAGTAAGTTAATGACTTGTCTCCATTATAAAAAGTTCATGGAAAATTTTGGGTTCCTTACAGATGTTTTAAGTTTCTTCTACTATTCCACAGCTGATACTATTTTATAGTAATGCTGATACTATTTTATAGTAATAAACTTAAGAGCTCACAGAAGCCATTGAATCTAAAATATCTTCATTTTATAGAAAGGAGAACTGAGTCCTAGGTAAATTCTGTGACTTGTCCAGAGGGGCCCAGATAGAGCTCACTAGGACTGGATCCTGGCTTTTGCACTAGCCCTCTTTCTGAGCACTGATCAGGGAAAGGGTGGTATACACAGGTCCAAGGATCAAATTTTTCCCCAGCTCCAATTGTGGTGCGACCTTGGGAAGTGTATTCATCTCTCTAAGCCTCTTTTCCTCCATGTAATGCATTGACAATGCTTAGTGTCTGTCAAGAGATTGCTGTGGGGCTAAGAGAACCCATTTGTGGAGCACACCATATCTCTAACACATGGTAACCTGCATGAGTGCTGCTGGTTTCCTCTTCTAGCTGGTGCCTCTTCCATCTTTGGTGGAAGATTTTAAGCCCTACCTTGTTCAGTGGTCACCCTGAGAGAGGACTTAGATTTAATGTGTATTAATTGAGTCATTCAAGATGAATGATATGAGCAGAGTCAACCAAGATACAAAGAAACCACACCAACCTCTTTTTAGTGGATCCTCCAACTATATAGAAAATTTGTTAATGATATAGGTTCAGAAAATAGAATGCAGCTAACTGGAAAAGGTAAGAATTCAAGAACTATCAGAAATATGTCTGTAAAATCATTAAAAATCTGTATGACAAGGGAGAAAAAATTAAAAGAGAAAACAAGGAGAGTATCTAGTTATGTAAACAGAATGTAGACATTATTGCTATATTCCATTCAAGGCTCAACTTACTAAGATAAATCTTTAAAAGTTCTCTTTCCCTCTGGGTCAAGATAAAAGACAAATCTTTAAAAGTTCTCTTTCCCTCTGGGTCACGATAACATTACATGTTTATATATGCATACACTTACAGAGAGGCATTTTTAATCTAACAGTATTTTTCAGCTGACTTCTGATGACTAGTTCATTCAGAGGTACATTTAGACTCTATAACTTTTGGTTAAAGAACAGTCCATTCTTCTAAAAAAAATCAACATACAAGTTTATCATTTCTTTTGCAACATCACCATTTGTGTTTAATGATAAGCTACATGTTGCAAGAATTGCAACATCTCATTTGTGTGCCCTCTTGAGAAATCTCTATACAATCTGCCAAATACACTGTCTTGACTGTGTTTATCTTTTTTAACTGGAAGTCGACACCAGTGTGCTCTTTTTAGTCTTATTTCTCCATAATGCTTCAGATGCTGATTGCTTTCTCGTGATTCCAAAACTGGGTGGAAATAATCTTAAGTGGCTTAATTGACAAAACACCACATGTCATGGAGATATTGTAGTAAATCAGATGGGGAAAAGGCAAATAGTGCTGCTGACCAAGTCTGGTATTGTAGCAATTAGAATGGCTCAGAAAGAGCACAGAGCTAGATATTCAGCAAGAATTACTCATGAAGTATTTAATTGGTGGGCTTTTTTAGGAATTGTTTTTCCCATTAAGAACTGATTTGATGTAGCCTTTCTCTCCTTTCTCCATCATCCTACTAGCTTCTCCTGACCAACGGTAGTTCTCAGCAAAATGAAGAGGCAGAAAGGCCATTTTAAAAGTTATTTTCTCTGTCACATTTGTCTCTTTTATTAGCTATTAAGTTTTACACTTCCCAAAGCAGTATCATGAAGATTTTTATGATGCTGGGGGCTGCCAGAAACTGTAAGATGTTATCTATGGGGACATGAAGAAATGACTCTGAAAGAAATGACTTCTTGGGAGGGTTTAATTTGTCCAAAAAACACCTTCATCTAATGTTTATTTATATTATTAAAGCACATTTTTTCTGATAAATGAACTAATGAAATGGGTGTTTGTGGCTTAATGTGATTATTTCTCCTTCCCTCCCTTTTTCTCTTTCTCTCCTCTCTCTCACTTTCTCTCTTTCTTTTTTGACATATCTTTCACCTCAGCAATTTGTCATGTTTTGGTAGTTAGTATGTTGAAAGTCTTTTTAGCAATTTGAGTATATGCATATGTGAAAATATGAAACATGTGAATATTAGTCACCATGGTTGTTAGACAACAGTGATGCTCTGAACTCTCCTTAATACCTAAGATCATTAAAATGAATTCCCTCCAATCCAATGGCAACTTCAAACTCTTGGAGCAATAATATGACCTCTTTCCATGTCTCCATCTAGCATCTGGTAACTACCACTTTCCTAGTTTTTGTTTCTAAGAGTTTAATCTATTTTTTTTTTGTTTGAGCTCAGGTCCTTGTGCTTTACTAGGCTAGTACAATAGCCCTAAACCATGCCCCCAACTCTCTTTTTTTGTTTGTTTTTTGTTGCTTTATTTTGGATGCCACCTATAAGTTGATTGTAGAGTACTTGTCCTTTTGTACTTGGCTTATGTTACCTAAAATAATGTTTTCAAGGGCTGGGAAGGTGGCTCAGTGGTAGAGTGCTTGCCTTGCATGCATGAGGCCCTGGGTTCAGTTCCTCAGCACCACATAAGCAAAAAGAAAAAAGCCGGAAGTGGCTCTGTGGCTCAAATGGTAGAGCACTAGCCTTGAGCCGAAGAGCTGATGGACAGTGCCCAGGCACAGAGTTCAGGCCCCACGACCGGACGCAAAAAAAAAAAAATAATAATAATAATGTTTTTGAGGTATTCATATTGTTGAGACTGACAGGATTCCCTTTTTTTAAAGGTAATAATAGTATTCCATCACATGTACACAAATGTGTTGTATAATATAAACACATTTTTTATTCATCTTTTTTTTTTTTTGTCTGTCATGGGGCTTTATCTCTGGGTCTGGGTGCTGTCCCTCAGCTCTTCAGCTCAAGGCAAGCGTTCTACCACTTGAGCCACATTGCCACTTCTGGTGTTCTGGTGGTTAATTGGACATAATATCTCACAGACTTTCCTTCCTTGGCTGGCTCTGCACCATGATCCCTAAATCTCAGCCTCCAGAATAGCTCTATATTCACCTTTTGATAGAATTTAGGTTCTATTGTGTCTTTCATATCTTGGCTATTGAGTAATGTTGAGACGAATGTATCAGAAGAAATTCCTCTTTAACATGCCAATTTTAAATTTCTGGATATGTAGTAGAAGTGATATTGTTGGATCATATGCTGATTTATATATGTGTGTATGTTGGTCTTGGGTCTTCAACTCAAGCCTGAGCACTGTCCCTGAGTTTCTTTTGCTCAAGGCTAGTGCTCTGCCATGTGAACCACAGCTCCTCTTTCAGTGCATGTGCATGTGTGTGTATGATTTGATTAATTGGAGATAAAAGTCTAAGAAACTTTTTTTCCTAGACTGGCTTTGAACCTTGATCCTCAGATCTCAGTCTCTTGAGTAGGTAGAATTACAGATCTGAGCCACCAATGCCTGGAAATAAGCTAATTTTTAAAATATTTTTGAGAAATTTCTAAACTACTTTCCATCATTACTGCACTAATTATATTCCCACCCATAGTGTATGAGAATTCCCTATTCTCTATAGTTTCATCTTGGGTATATATTCTTATACATTAATCTCAAGTTCATTAGTGATCTAAAACAGAAGATTTCTGTGTCAAAAAATTAGGTTCTGATTTTCACTTCAAATGTGAAGATTTCAAACAAGAAGGTAACAAATAACCATAAGAGATAACTCAATAAACGTCTTTCAGCTCTTCAGCTCAAGGCAAGCACTCTACCACTTGAGCCACAGCTCCACTTCTGGTTCTTTGGTGGTTAACTGGAGATAGAAGTCTCACAGACTTTTCTGCCCAGGCAGGCTTTGAACCATGATCCTTAGATCATGAGTAGCTAGGATTACAGTCATGAGCCACTGGTGCCCAACTGGATCCATTTATTATTATCTTAAAAGACATTCAAGTTTGAAAAGGGCCCAGAACAAGAGATAACTTTGGAAAGAAGTAAGTTTAGAGATACCACGTGTTTTAGAGAAGTTCTTTAGAAGGCAGTGTTCAGCGGAGTATTGATATACCATGGTAAATTGTACTGACCAATAATAGTAATGTGAGCAAGAGAATCCAAGATGGTGGAGAGGACCAGCCTCACCTCTGGCTACTCCAAGTCACCATATTGGAATTGAGCTTTCCATCCCCTAGTTCTACTAGCACAGAGGTCCTAGTTCCCATCAGGAACTTTCCCCAAGAGCACAGCAAGGATTCCTTATGGAGTGATATTCTCTACTATTTCCTTGCCATCTTAACTCCTAATGCTGATGAACCACTGTGATGAGTAAGAGAGTTACTATTTGGGTGGACATGAGTAATCCTGATTATGTGTGTGGAGTTGTTACACCATATGGTGAAGAAGAAAGACATTTAGAATACAGAAGACTATTTTGATGCTTAATCTTAACAGCTGTAATAGACCACAGTGATGGGACTGGAAGCTTTGACTTCCCTTGGAGATTTATATTATCTCATCAGGAAAGAAACCTAGAGCAGGATGGAGAAGAAAAGTAATCAAGTAATATAGCCTCAGATAGACTAAGGTGTGTCTCAGGTGGGGCCTGTAGCCTGTTTGTGACTTATTTGTCTTAGTGCAGGACATAAATAGATCTGAGTGGCACAGAGATACTCTGTATTGGAGGGCTTCATGGGCTTGCAGTCCACCCTTGTATATTTGCATTCCAGTGATAGTCTACTAGTTTGAGGTGTAACTTGATAATAAAGTTCTTTTTGATCATCAAGTGTAGCAATTAACAACAGATTCCATTTGATTTATAGAAACAAAGACACCAAATATTGTCTCCGAACTGTTGCACTCTACTGTTTGTTATAGATGGCACAGGCCCCTGATGAGAACAGTGCCCAGACATAGTGATGGTGTGTGTGTGTGTGTGTGTGTGTGTGTGTGTGTGTGTGTGTGTATGTTTGCTGATAAAATTTGAACCCACGGCCTAGGCACTGTCCCTTAGCTTCTTTGTACAAAGCTATTGCTTTACTACTTGAACCATAGCTCACTCACAGCTTTTTGATGATTAATTGGAGATAGGAGTCTCACAGACTTTCCTTCCTGGGATAACGTTTAACCTTGATCCTCAGCTGTTAGCCTCCTGAATAGCTAGGATTAAAGGCATTAACCACTGGCACCTGGCTTTAATTCTTTGTCCTGAAGATAGGAAAGCTGAGGTCCTGAGAGGACCCATAGCTTTCCATTTTTTATCTATTCATTCCCTACCTTTCTAGCCACCTTATTCCTGGGCCTTCGTCATTTGTGTGACTACTCCGATAGCTGCCTAATGGCTTCTCTGGATACCTCTTGCCTGCCTTTCTTATATCCCTGCTGGACACCCAGAGCAAATTTTTATAAAAATGTTTGGATTCTATACTTTTTCTAATCCTCTAAGGACTTCCTTTTGCATTTATATATTCATAATGGTCTGAATTCTACTTATCCCCATCACCATACTATCGTCCTTTTTCTTTGCTTGCTAATTTTTAGCTGCATCATTTTTGTTATCCTTCCTTCCTTCCCTCCTTCCTTCCTCTCCTCCTTTCCTTCCTTTCTGAATCTGGAAACAATACATCAGGACCTTTGAACACACTGTTGCTTCAGTTTCTCTTCCCATTTTGGTTAGAATTAAGCTTAGCTACCATTTCCACAAAACTTAACCTAGACATTTTCACTTATGGAATTTCTATTAAGTAGTCAATGTCTTCCTAGTGTCTCGGATCCTTCCACTTTTTTCTCTTGTACATGGCCTCCTTTCCTAATCCAAGTGGTGACATCCCTACTGCTCTGCTTCCATGTATTTTGGGCTGACTTCTCACTTCAAAGACAATTCAAGGATAAGCTTTCAAAAAGACACTTGAAATGGTAAGGCATCTCAACATGGATAATATGAGCACTACGCTGGACTTAAATGGTATATTGGCAATATGAATAGATCTGAGCAGGTAGGCAACACCCTCACCTCATTCCTGCTGTCTGGTTCCCAGGATCATTGCAGCCATGCCATCCCTAAAATAAGAAAAAGAGCTCCCTAGATTATGTGCTTATTGCTTTCCTTCTTCATAGCTGCAAGGCAAGTACTCTACCACTGAGCCACCTTCCCAGCCCCAGTACAAGTTGTTTATAAAGAGGTATTTCCTTGTTTGTGTTTCTATTTAGTATCTAAATAATGTCTAGAGCATTTGTGATAAATACCAGGCTGGTTGAAAGAATAAATAAATGATCATTATTTCCTTAGATCATATAGATTTTTTTTTCCAATGAAGGAGTGATGACTTAAAATTCTAGTTCACTCATGGAACAGCTGAAGACAACACCAAGTGAAGGGACAGCTAGACCTTTAGAGACAGCCAGAGACCAGGCTCTGGAACTGATCTTGAATTGCAGGTACAAAGGAAGATTTACTCACTAAGACTGACTACCGAGGGCATCATGTGATGATTGCAATGGGTACTGTGGGAAAAATGTAATCAGAGCACACAATCTCCCTATCCAAAAAACTTCTCCACATAGGTAGAAGAGAAAGAAAAAATATGATTGAAAAAGCATTAAGCCAAAATTGGGGGGAAAATGTCAGGCAAATCTGCCAGAGTGATTTAAAATGGCAGAAGGAAATTTTAGTCCCATACACAGATCAAACCCACTTTGTGCTCTCAGAATAAATAGAAATTAGTCCTTAAGTAAGAGGATTTGACCACACAATTTGTCACATGCAATTTTACTTGTTAGTAGAGGTGTCTATCTCTGTTAGCTTAATGGCTTATCTAAAGAAAAATATAAAGCTCTCATTTTATGGAAAAAGGTTGCTTTCAAGCAAGGAAAGTAGCATGGGGCTAACACTCTCAGTGAAATTGGGACAAAGTAGTTCTAACATTTTTTGAGGTGAGACATCCAAAGGGTTAGTTCCCAGGTCATTATGAAATCATTCCTGAGCTCTAACGCTGACCAAGAGCTAATTTAACTTTAACAGAAGATTTCCAGACATCTCAAAGGATCGATCACAACATGCATATACAAGTTTTGTTTTTTCTTTAAAAAAAGTAAATGTTCCAAGGAAAAAGCTATGTGGAGGTGAATCTCTTCCTTTATTTTCAACAGAAAGAATTAGCCTCTGCATTTATTTGCCCTTGCAGTATTTAAAAGTAAATAGAACATATCAGGTGAACCATGGCCCCTTTGTTGAGCAATTTGATACTGAGCAGAAAGTATTTACCATGTAGTTGGCACTGTGCAGGTAGACCAAAGTACCTCAAACAAATCTCTGCCCCTAACTTCAAGGTGTATGATAGCCACCTTCCCTCCAGTTATTTTATTCATTTTGAGAGGAAGAAGTGGCTTTTGATGTTTTCCATGGGCCATCACAAATAGGTTATATAAAGAGAAAAATAGTGGTTGCTTTGTATTTGAATTTTGTATTAATAATCCTAAATTCAATGTACCTTTTCTATTTGTACATTTTCCCTTCTACTTCCTTAGAGTTTCTTAAAATATATTAAAGTTCTTTGTTATTAAGAATAGACTTCAATAATTGAATCCTGATGCAGACATTGATCAATCTGTGGTGCTATATTTAGGTTGACTGAAACAACCCTAGCGTCTTCTTGTTCCTATAGAAATTATTTATATTTAATATTTTTATGTAACATTTTCCTAGAGTCTGAGTAAAATTTAGATATGAGGATCAATTATAGAATTACTTTTTATTTTCTGTGATAATTTACACAATGGTTACTGAGTGTACCACTTAGCAGAGAAGATGCATTAGTATTAGATATAATTACTATTTGAGAGCATAAATGTCAGACTCTTATTTTGAAATCATTTCTAGGTGGTAGGAGCAGTCTGTGGATCTAGGTAAGGATGTAAGGCCTTGTGTGTCACTGTAACTGAAGACTTGGCCTACATGAGTGAAGGAAGAGTAAGGGTGAGTGACATGACAGTCCAAAGAAGAAGTCTGACAACACAAAACTTGACTGGAACGTTCTGAGAACTTAGGGCAGGGATTCTCAGTGCTGACTGCGCCTGGCCCCACCCTAGAGTCCTAGATCATTCTCTCCAGGGAAGGCCTAGGGGCTCTGACTTGCTTTTTGGAGTCCTTTTCCTCTGTTTCCTTTCCCATTGGTTAGAATTCCACAAATGAATCTACTATGAGGCAGTGTTGAGAACACAGCTTGAGTAGGTAAAATGAAAACTGGTGTTCATGTCAAGCAAATATAAAGGAAGAATAGTCATCAACAGTGTCTGAGAATGGATAGGAAATGAAATGTTCCTGTTGTAAAATATTCATGTGTCCTCAGAGAGTGAAGAAGTGTCCATAAGAGAGCTGTAAAGTAATGAAATGATTGGCCATCTGCAGAGAACATATAAAGACCCATTGTCAATCTTAGAACTCATTTTCAATCTTAGAACCTAGTCTCAAATTGTTAGTGGAGCTGATGATGCTCATCCTGGTAGAGTCAGCCCCAGAATGATTACCAGACTGGTGATTGGTGATGGTCCAGGGAAGAGGTCTCCAAAAAGAAGGGGACCTCTACCTGGCCCTGGGATTCTCAGTTCATGATGTTCTTCAAACAGAATTTGAATCAGAGACCAAAAAGGTTTTTGAGTAAAGGAAAAGAAAGTAAAAATAGAGATAGTAAACAACCCAGACATGGGTGCAGGCACAGCTGCTGACAGAACTAATGAATGCTTCAGCATCACAGTATCTATGGGGGGAACAGGGAGGTTAGTCCACACCATTGTTCTGACAGTGGGCACACTCCATCATTCTTGCTGGTACACTGTTTTCTCACGTGGGCCAGAGATGTCAAGGTTGGCCTGCTCAATAAATTGTGGTCCTTGATGTGGGGGTATCCCAAAAAACAAAGGATTCTGCTACATGTTCTCTTCTAGACAAGTGTCCATTCTTGAAGCATTCTTAAAACATGTTTGGGTCTCTGAGGAGTCTTTTTCTCAAGTGTTTCTCCACCTCATTCCATGAGTGTCCTTCTTTAAGATATTCTTGACCAGTCCCAGAGCATGCTAATCAGCTGGGAAATCAGACAAAGTAAGAGGGAGAGAGCTGATTGTATTTCTTTATTTTACTAAATGTGGCCTCTTACAAGAGAGAATAAAGCTTAAAGAAAAAAGTATTGGGAGTTTAACACAGCAATTCATTGATACTGGATACTGTTCTCATGACTCATTTTTTTTTTTTATCTATCCTACCTCAGAGTGATTTTTGAAAACTCTTAAAATTGGATAGAATGAGAAAAGAGTAGCCAAACCTATTACACAAATGTCAGAATCAACATTTTACTTTTCATGCACAAAGTAGAGATCATACCCAATCACAGTTTGATTCTATATTGATTTCTTATGTTCTATTCGTTTTATCTGAGGATTGATAGTAAGAGACTTGAGCTTGTTTGGCTTGTTTGCTTTGCTAGTCTTCTACTACTCAGGTCACACTTTCAACCTCACTTTTGCCATTATCGAAATGAAATTTCAGACTTTTTTGCCCAGATTGCTTTGAACCATTATCCTCCAGATCTCAGCCTCTTGATTAGCTAGGATTACAACAGTGAACTCTGGTACTAAGCTCACTTATGTTCTATTTATTATAACTATGTGTGAAGGTAACTGTTACAAGAGTAAACAGATTCTGTTTAAAAATATAAGAATGGAATTCACTGACCAGGACCTCTAAGTATCAACTTTGTAAAGGAAACAAAATAAAAATATATATTCACTGACTACATTGTGCTGCATTTCCATGAGATTTTTCTGGGCAGATTTCAAGTAGAAAATGCTAACTTTGATTTTTAATGAGTGTGTGTGTGTGTGTGTGTGTGTGTGTGTGTGTGTGTGTGTGTGTGTGTGTGTGTGTGTGTGTGTGTGTGTGTGTGTGTGTGTGTGTGTGTGTGTGTGTGTGTGTGTGTATACTGGGGCTGGGAGCTGTCCTTTATCTGTTTTGCTCAATGCTAGCACTCTCATTTGAGCCAAATTTTCACTTCAGGCTTTTTGGTGGTTAATTAGAAGCTAAGAGTTTCAAGGACTTCCCTGTCCAAACTGTCTTTGAACTATCTTCAGATCTCAGCCTCCTGAATAGCTAGGATTTCAGGCATGAGCCACCAGTGCCCAGCTTTTAATAATACTCTTGAATGAAGATCTCTAACCATTGCAATACTAGCTATATAATTCTTGGTTGTAAAGACTTCAGTTATTTTCATTATCAGCCTCTAGTTTGTCCCAAATGATGTGGGTCAAATTTCTTTTAAGAACTATCTATATTGCTGCATTTGTTATTTTATCCCCTACTCTCTGTCAACCAATGATTTCCTTGGTTCTGAAACTAATGGTCTTTGCTCATTTCTCATGATATTTGCTCTTAAGAGCATTTGACAGTAGTTCTTGATAAGGCCTAAAAAATCTTGTGTAGTTTAGTGTTAACCTTTCTCATCTCATATATCTTCCTTTACTTTCTTTTCTTTAAATACCTTGCTTTTCTTCTACTTAAACATTTTCCTATTTGCTTCATGCTCTTGAATTGTATTTTCATTTATTTATTATTTATTTTCTGATACTTGGTTTGAACTCAGGGGCTTCTATGTTCTAGGCAGCTACTCTACTACTTGAGCTAGCCTTCCAGCCCTTATTGTTTTACTTATTTTTCAGATAAATCTCACTCTTGCCCCAGCTTGCCTGAATCTTGATCTTTCTCTTTATGTTCTTACATACCTGGGATGACAAGTGTATACACTACACCTGGTGGTTTTTTAATTGGTTGAGATGGGCATCTTGATAACCTTGTGTGCAGATTGGCCTCAAACCATGATCCTCTCAATCTCAACTTCCCTAGTAGCTTAGGTTTCAGGTGTGAGCCACCTTGCTTGACTTCTCTTTTAATGTTGAACCATCTATATTATCTCAGCTCCATCTGGAAGGCAGGTAAAAGACCTCTACTAAAGTCTGTGGTAACATTCAGCAACTTTATATTGATATAACCATTTCCTTAATGCCTAATGCTGTTTCTAGTTTTCATGCTTCAAGAAGTCAGGAATAATATGCTAAGATAAATAGTTTATATATGTTACATATACTTCTCTCCAGATCTTGTAATTAGGATAGAATTAAGCCTGTAGGTTTCCATCAGGGATCAAAGAAAGAGGATCATTATTGTTGTTATTATGCTTAGATGTTATATAAAGCAAACCATTTTACAAAGATAATAAGTTATTAATACCACTCTTCATCTTATAGGTCATTAGCTGATTCACCACCGACAGACCCACAACATGCTACTTTTTCTTGTATGAGTTTATTTACACTCATGTAGAGATAACATAAAAACAGGCATTCTGCTGTTACCAATTGACTTCAACTAGATAGACATTTCTGCCCCCAAACAAAATTCAAAAACAGACTTCCAAAAGAATTGATGGAAAGCTTGTAAAGTTTGAGTATCTTATTCATAGATTTATTGCATGGTGGTTTTTGGCCAAGCATGCTAAAAAAAACATGATACATTTTTTTAAATCAAAAGAAAATCAGAAGAGGAGAAGGATGGGGATGGGGGGGGGGAGGGAGGCTGGGAAGTGATGTGAAGGGTAAACAAAGGAGGAGGCTGCAGTGCTTGGTAAGAAATGTACGCATTATCCTGCCCATGCAATTGTAACCCCTCTGTACAGTATGTTCACAAATAAAATAAAATAAAATTAAAAAAAAAAAGAAAATCAGAAGAAAAAAATCCTGTCCAGGTATTATGCAGCTTGCCTCCTGTGGAAGTTTTTAATTGACTCTATTACTGTCAGTTGTGTTTAAATCATTGGGTGACCTGCAGTGTTTGCCTGCCCCCAATTTTGTATAAATGTCTTCCCCAAAGCAAATGTACCTAGTAAGCAAGGTAAACGTTATAGTTATTCTCCCCTCCCCAACAAACAAAAATAAAGTCATAAAATGTGCTTTGTTTAAGTGATAAAGTAAAAATTTTAGATTTATTGGAAGGTGTGGTGTCTTTAGTGACCACTGGGCTGTGTTACAAGAAAAAATGGATGAAGCATGCACAGGACAGTGTAGACCGCTATGCATCCCGAGAATTGGCAGTGTTTTCTCAATGGTGGTCTCCTTCAAAGACCAGTGGATAGCAGTGGATATCAAGGGTCTACTCTATGGAAATGTTACTGGATTTGAAATGCAAGAATACTATGGGACCAGGGAGTTCTATCTGAGACATGAGTCTCTTGATTCTGCGAATGCTATTTCTGTAGTGAAGCTGAAGTTAGGAGGCTTAAATAATTTCTTGCAGCCATCCTGGGGCCTAGGCAGGAGATGGGTGTGCTGGCCACCCAGCTCCAAGGTCTAGAGGTGAGATAAGCCATCCTTTGAAATGCAGATGCCTGGCTTAATGGGATGAGCTGGGAGGGCTCTGCTTCTGAGAAATGCACATCTTGTCTTCATGGGGGGTAGAGGGGATTTCTGGGAACAGGGGCAGGCACTTGGCTGATAGGTTACTGAACCTGTCAGTCTAACACCTGGGACTGGGAGAGTGTCCTGTGACCCAGCTCCCTGGACTGACCCTATTAGGCCTGAAACAGCAAAGGTACCAGCACACCATGCCACGTGTGTCTCCATCATCCAAGTCCTGTGTCCTCTCACCTAGCTAGTCTCCAGTCCTCATGGAATCCCAATTCAACTCTCTATTGGAGTTGAATTGGTTTGCTGGTATTGTTTTTGTTCTTTCTTTCCTCTTTGGCCTGTTTCCTAGCTGTGTTTTTTTTTTTTTTGCAAGCATGTGAATATTTATAAAAAGAATAGCATTGCATAGAATTATGATTTCTAGGTGTTTCTTTTTTTATTGTGAAAATACCATACCATACAATTACATGGGCAAGGTAATGAGTACATTTCTTATCAAGCATTGTTGCCTTCTCCTTTGTTTCCCCTTCCCATCCCTTCCCATCTCCCCCCCTTCCCCCATACCTCCCTTTCCCCTCCCTCCATGCCCTCGTGCCAAAGTTGTAAAGTTCGTTTTTCAACATAACGTCTTGTACATCTCATTGTTGCAATGGGTCCACCTGTATCTCTATTTAAACAATTTGTTTTTTCCCTTCCCCTCCAAACATCAAATACAGTGAAAACAGGGGTTATACCGTGTTAGAAACAATAGCAAGAAAGAAAAACCATTTGAGTCCTTATCTTGGGGTTCATTTGGCCTAACATCAACTTATCTGACCATTTCTGCTTGTCTCAAACATATACTAGTTATTGCAAATAAGGGAAACTATGGGACCTTTGTTTCTTTGGACCTGGCTTACTTCACTTAATATAATTTTTTCCAAGTTTTTTCCATTTCCTAACAAATGGGGCAATGTCATTCTTTCTGATGGAGCATAGAATTCCATTGTGTATATATACCACGTTTTCTTGATCCATTCATCTCCTGAGGGTCATCTAGGTGGTTCCATATCTTAGCTATGGTAAATAATGCTGCAATAAACAGAGTTGTGCTGGTAGCTTTAGTGTGGTCTTGTTTGTGATCATTTGGGTAAATGCCCAAAAGTGGGATTGCTGGGTCATAGGGGAGCTCTATGGAGTCTTTTGAGGAACCTCCATACTATATTCCAAAGTGGTTGAACAAGTTTACACTCCCACCAACAATGCAGTAAGGTTCCCTTCTGTCCACATCCCCTCCTGCATCTGTTGTTATTAGAGTTCTTGATTATAGCCATTCTAACTGGGGTGAGGTGGTATCTCAATGTTGTTTTGATTTGCATTTCTTTTATGGCTAGAGAGGTTGAGCATTTCTTCCTGTGTCTATTGGCCATCCTTCTTTCATCTTCAGAGAAGTTTCTCTTTAAGTCTTTAGCCCACTTATTTATTGGGCAATTGTTACTTTGGGGATTTGTTGTTGGGGAATTTAATTTTTTGAGTTCCTGGTATATTTTAGATCTAGCTGTGTTATATGTATTTGTGGGTTGTGGGTCTTTCTTACAATGGGTAGCCTGCAGACTGCTGGTGTTGTAATAAAGACTTGAAGATTTCATCCTTCAAAATGTGGCTTCGCTTTTAAGTTACCTTACAAAACTAGGAGATGCCCAATATTTTGTCATTTCAAGATAATTAAAAAAAACTATCCCTAATAATTATTTACTATGTAAAAAAACCAGGAAAGTAAGGACATCATTTAAGATCTTTGGAAAATAAAAAAAAAGACCCTTAAGAAAACAATAGACTCTCCATTAAAGAGATTTGAATTTTAAGATAACAAAAGTTTTTAAAGTTAAACATTTTGCACACCAAGGAAGGGAAATTCTGAAAGGGAAACTGAAAATATGATACAAGTTCAGCTAAGTATAGAGTTGGTGTTGTTAGCACTGAAAATTGTTATTCAGTTAAGAGCATAAAAGTGATTTATTTTCCATCCTGTTAGTTGCTAAATGTATTTACTAACTTCCAGCTTTACAAATGCCAAAAAACAGACAACAGCTATTTTTTTTCTCAAGCATCTGCTAACTGAATATAATGATAAAATCTAGACAGAAGGTCACCAAGAGTCATCGAACAGAACATTTCTTGATTAAGATATTGAAGTAAGGAGGTCAGGTCTGGCTAGCGCCATATTGGCCACATGGTGGATTATAGGTCTGGCATCTCCTCTTCATGCTGGGAGAAAGAACCTTCCTCCCCGCCCCTCCACCCCCCTCCATCACCTGCCTCCCTGGTAATGGGTGTGCCCGGACCCCTGGAGGCAGGGGCAGGCACTTGGCTGATAGGTTAGTGAATCTGTCAGTCCAGTGCCTGGGACTGGGAATTTCCTGAGGATCTGCCCCCTGCGCCGACCTATTTAGGACCTGACCAGCCAAGCCACTGGGCTCCATTCCACATGTGTCTCTGTGATCGAGTCTTGTGTCCTGTCTCCCGGTTCTTCAATCATCATGGAGTCCCAATTCAGCTCTCCATTGGAGCTGAATTGGCTTGTTGATATTGTTTTTGTTATTCCTTTCCTCTTTAGCATGTTTCCTAGCTGAGTTATGTGTATTTGCATGCTGCAGGCCTTTGTAACAACTGGCTACCTGCAGCCTGTTAACTGTATAATAAAGACTCCAATATTCTATATTTTAAGATGTGGCTTCTGGGATGATTTACCTTACAACAATGCTAAGGAATAAACTTGTTAACTTTGCAACACATCAACAGAAAATAGCTTTACTGTTAATTAAGACTGGCAAGAGAAGCCAATTCTAGTCACTAGGGTTAACAGAGAACAGTTTTTGCTTCTTCAATTAAAAAATTATACATTGAATCATGGCCTAATTTGACTTAATTTACTCTTGACATTTCATCAAAGACTTCATTATCTTGTGTCTAAAGATGTGTTATGAGTAATGATAGGTGTCTCTCACAAGTAAGCAAGTAATCTGATCCAGCAAATGGATCCATTAGAATTTTTAGTTGATATTCCAAATTTTGTCATATAGAATGTGGACATAAAAGTTTCCCGCCTTCACTACTAATCTAAGAATATTAGGGACTGATGGTAATCCAGCAAACTTCATCATAGAAAGGAGCTTTAAAAACTCCACAAATTTTCTGAGCTTCAGGTGAGATGAACAGTAATGTATAGTGATAGTAATGTTCATTTCCTTTTTGTTGTTGTTGTTGTTGTTATAGCATTATTTTGAGGGGGCATAATAGGGGTAAGAGAAGAGTTGTTTCCATTTCTCATGTCTCCCCAAATTTCTGCTTTCTGTAACCACAGTTCCTTTTCTTCATGATGACATAGAAGTTGGTTTTTTTTTGGGGGGTGGTGTCTGGTCTTGGGGCCTGAACTCTGAGCCTGGGCGCTGTCCCTCAGCTCTTCAGCTCAAGGCTAGCGCTCTACCACTTGAGCCACAGCGCCACTTCCGTTTTTTTTTTTCTGCTTATGTGGTGCTGAGGAATCGAACCCAGGGCCTCAGGCATGCAAGGCAAGCGCTCTACCACTGAGCTACCTTCTCAGCCCGACATGGAAGTTGTGTGAGGTAAACACATTGAACAGCTAAAGAGATGGTTTTCCCTAAGATCACAGGAACTTGAGATCTACAGTGAAAGGAATTTCAAGGAATCTCCAAAAAGGAGTCTCCTAAGGTAGAACTTTTAGCAAAGATTTATTTTAATGTATTAGAATAAGCTAGAGATGTTACAGCATTGTAGACCAGCAAAGATCAGTATCACTTCACAGAGAGGAGAAAGAAGCTTACTGCAGGTGACTCAGGTGAGGCTAATGCCAGAAAGAAGTATGGCTCCAAGAGAGGGGGGACCCTGGGTTTAACTGTGTCTACTTCAGAGAGGGATGAAAAGGGGGAGAGAAAAATACCTCCTGCTTGAAATGCAGGGATGGGAGCTGAGCTTGAAAGTAATGGACTTTTCATGAGTTCTCTATGGTTTGAGCTGGGGATCACCTGCCCCTAGTATCTAGAGACAATGTTCTGAGTAGCCAAGATGGGTATTGTTCATTCTTCTAAGACATGGAGATGTGACCCAGGCCTAACCAAATCAGACACTTACCTCCCATTTGATATCTCTCCAGCCATTCAAGGAGCAGCAGCTTCTTAAAGGGAAAGGAAGATGTAGGTAGCACCATATAAGGCTCCCTATTCTTCTAACTTATC
The DNA here is from genome assembly GCF_024711535.1 of Dipodomys merriami. Classification (NCBI taxonomy): domain Eukaryota; kingdom Metazoa; phylum Chordata; class Mammalia; order Rodentia; family Heteromyidae; genus Dipodomys; species Dipodomys merriami. Next base: position 23,545,384 of record NW_027206512.1, on the reverse strand, counting down.
TACAAAGAGCAAAAGGGAAGAGAGCTTGCTGCTCTACTTTTTTTTTAAAGTTATTTTCTGGCTGTAATTTCTTAGTTTGGCCCTTTAGTGTTTATTATTATTAGTTTTCCTGTCACCTGCCTCAGGGAGAAGGCTCATTAGTGAGCAGTGAGAAATCACAGTGGATGAATGAAACCAGCAAGAAAGACTTTATTGAAGGCTCTTGCAGAAGGGCAGAGGCTGGACTCAGCGCACTGGAACAAAAGGCAGGGGAGGTTTTCAGCATTGGGCTGAGTCAGTGGAAAGTTCTGGTGCTCTTCCCAGGAAAGCTGGTCAAGGTAACTCGGCACAGTGTTTGCTAGTTGGCACTCATCTAGGTGAGGCTCCTACTCTTTATGCAGCCTGGAAGTTGGGGTGCTTTCTGGGGTAGCTTTTCAAGGATATTATAAAAAGGCATCTCTTGAATTGTAAAGACAGCAGGAGGCCATCTTTACATTTCAAAGAGGGACAGAAGGGTGTTATAATGGACAGTTTTGAAAAAGAAAATGATTGGAAGAAAAGGAAGTCAGGGTTTGTAGTGAGAAAGAAACTCACTAAAATTAAGACTGTCTAGTCAGTTCATAAACTGCTGTGTTGAATGAAAACTCCTTTGTATAACTACCTAAAGAAAATAAAAATATATTTCCAAAAACAACAGACTGGTCAAGAACATCTTGGGGTTAAGGAGGCAGTCACTGAGGGAAGGAGAAGATGAGTTTTACCTGATACTTTGAGGGAAGGTAGGTGGTGAGACTCATCTCAGAATGTGTAAGAATCTTTTTTTCAGAACGCAAAAGGACAGGGAAGGGTCTTAACATTCTAATCCATGCCATCCTAGGTACACAGGCCAAGTTCAGCACATGGAAACAATGCAAAGTGACTTTACCAGACTTAGGATATAGCTACATAGAGGAGGCTGGGATGCTTGAAAGGATCCTTCACATCTATCCCAGGGGACCATGTGGAGGTAGGCAGGCAGGCAGGCAGGCAGGCACAGAAGAAAGATTATTATAAGGTTTATTGGAGGGGCCATATTTCCCCCAAGAGGGAGCACCTGTCCCTATCCAGGTAGCAGGGGAGTCTGGGGGCAGGAAGTGAGGTGGGTCTGGGTGGAGAGAGGGAGGGGCCAGCTGTAAGGTGGGAACTCCTGGGCTGGGAGGAGCTCAGGTCTGGGTGGAGCTGAGGATCAAAGGTGGGGATAATGCTAACAATGCTAAGCCTTGATCCTGCTCCCAGAAAATGTGTGGACCTAAGTAAAGAGTCAGTGTTTCAGCATTGGCTTCTCTTTTGTTGGATTAAATTGGTTTTTAGTCCTACTTTTGTATGGCTGTATTAGAATATAAAGTGAGCACAATAGAAGAATTTGCCATTAGATGTTTTTCAGATGTCAGCAGATTTGCGGCATATCATTTGCCTTTGTAATAACTCCACTTTTAAGACTACTCAGAAACACTAAAGCTACCAGCATGACTATGTTTATTGCAGCATTATTTACTATCGCTAAGATATGGAACCAACCCAGATGCCCCTCAGTAGATGCATGGATCAAGAAAATGTGGTATATATACACAATGGAATTCTATGCCTCCATCAGAAAAAATGACATTGCCCCATTTGTTAGGAACTGGAAAGACTTGGAAAAAATTATATTAAGTGAAGTAAGCCAGGCCCAAAGAAACATAGGTCCCATGGTTTCCCTTATTTGCAATATCTAGTATATGTCTGAGTCAAGCAGAAAAGTTCAGATAAGGTGATGTTTGGGAAATGAACACTAAGATATGTATTCAAATGTTTTTTTGTTTCATGCGATTGTTTCTAACACATTTATAAGATTATTTCTTTGTTGCTTTGTATGTCCCTCCCCCACGGTATAACCCCTGCTTTCACTGTATTTGATGTCGGTATAATTTGTGGAGGGGAAGGGGAAAAACAAATCGTTTAAATAGGGATACAGGTGGACCCATTGCAACAATGAGATGTACAAGTCGTTATGTCGAAAACTAACTTTACAACTTTGGGGGGGGGCGGAGAGGATTGGGTGGGGGGGCAGGGGAAGGATGGGAAGGGATGGGAAGGGGAAACAAAGGAGGAGTCTACAATGCTTGATAGTATGTCCTAATTATCTTGCTCATTTAATTGTAACCCCTCTGTACAGTATTTTCACAATAAAAAATATTAAAGAAAAGACTACTCAGAAAATTCACTTGTCTAAGAAGTAATTTTTTAGTGCATATTGGATCAAATAAAGTATTCTGAAGAGATTATCATTTAAAAAAAAAAGAGTCAGTGTTTCTCTGGGAACCAATGGCTCATGTCTCAGGAGGCTGAAATCTGAGGATCATGGTTTGAAGACAGTCTGGGAAGGAAAGTTCATGAGACTCATCTCTGATAAGTGGCTCAAGTGGTTGAGTACTACCCTTGAGCAAAAGAAAATCAGGGACAGCCCAAGGCCCAGAATTCAAGCCTCAGGACTAGGCGGGTGAGGGAGGTAGGAAGGGAGGGATGAAAAGGGAGGGAGGGAGAGAAATGGAAAGGGAGGGAGAGACAGAGATAGAGACAGAGACAGGAAGAGAATATTTCTCAGCAAAGAGCACCTCTTGAAGAAGTACCAGGGCAATAGAAGACCAAGGAAAGGAGGGGGAAAATGTGATGTTTCCGTTTTAGGCAGGGCAAAACAAGCAGGTTTGGGTCTGGTAATGGTGCTGGATAATTTCATCAGACTGTGGTACAGGGCTACCTATGCTTTATTGTAAAGGACATGAACCCTGTGGGATTAGAGCTGAAATTAGTGGCCTGCAGTATACAAGCTAGATAGAAGGTGGCTGGGGAAGTCTTTAGCCTTAAAAATATTAAAATTTGGTTGCTAAGTTACAAAATACCATGTAATATGTTTTCTTTGGGGGCTGTAGTGGGATTTGAACTCAAGGCCTCAGGCTAGGCTGGCATTCTATCACTTGAGCCACACTTTCAGCCCTGCGTTTTGCTGGTTATTTTATTTACTAATACTTCTACTTTTTTATTGTGATACTAGGATTTGAACTCAGGGCCTTGTTCTTACTCAGCTTCCTTGTTCAGCCAGTGCTCTATCACTTGAACCATGTTCAGCTCTGCTTTTTTGCTGGTTATTTTGGAAATGGAGTCTAGTGAACTTCCCTGCCTCAGCTGGCATCTAATTAGGATCCTACAGATCTCAGCTTCTGGAGTCTAAGATTACAAGTGTGAGCCACTGGGCTCCCAGTTCGTTGGGTATTTTCTGCCTAACACGTGGCATTTTCCTGTATGTCAGTAAGGGACAATTTTGTTTTATTCATCCTGATTTCAAAATAAATTTAAAATTAAGATTTAATGTAAGATATTATAATATCAGCTATTTTAAAGAGATTTTTTTCAGTAGGACTATATGTAAATATCAGAAATGCAGGTCATATTGTAAAGTTCATTCAGGATGTAATAAATTCTTTATTGTGTTCTTTTTTGTTGTTGGTCATGGGACTTGAACTCAGGGCCTGGGTGCTGTCTCTGAGCTCTTTTGCTCAAAACTGGAGATCTACCACTTGAGCCACAGCTCCATTTCCTGTTTTCTGGTGGGTAATTGTATATACGATTCTCACAAACTTTCCTGCCCTGTCTGGCTTTGAACTATGATTCTTAGATCTCAGCTCCTGAGTAGGAATGATTACAGGTATGAGCCACCAGCACCTGGCCTATTTGTATGTTTTTAATTGGAAATAACAATTCTGATACTCAAAGTCTTCAATTCTGTGGTATGTACCTAAGAAAGTCTAAAGCTATTATTGCTATGAACATAAAAAAATAAAGGCTGATTAATTATTAAAATTTAATTTATACTTATATGATAAGAATCTGAGACAAATTAATTTCTAGGAGGAAATATTAACTTGAATCCTTTGAGATAATACATAAAATACTTTCCTATTGGTTTCCACAATGTTTGCAATGTAAAGTAGGGTGCTTTCTCCTGCAATGGTTATCTGATAGGCTTCCCTTAAATGGAGTCAGGCAGAATTAAACTGGTTTTACAGATAAATTGGTTTTAACTTGATAATTACAGTCAAGATTTTGTATGAGTGAGGGGCTGGGAAGGTGGCTCAGTGGTAGAACGTTTGCCTTGCATGCCTGAGGCCCTAGGTTCAATTCCTCAGCACCACATAAGCAAAAATGAAAAAAGCCTGAAGTGACGCTGTGGCTCAAGTGGTAGAGTGCTAGCCTTGAGCTGAAGAGTTGAAGGACAGCACCCAGGCCCAGAGTTCAGGCCCCCCCAAAAAAAGATTTTGTATGAGTGAAACTTCTAAGATGCCAGTAATTATTTCAATGGTGGCTCCAGGTAGATTTGGCTAAAAAATTTTATACTGTACTTCCTCCTCATATGGGATCAGACTGACAACAAGGCATGCTTGGCATTCACCACAATGGACCAAAGCACAGAATGAATAATTAATGATGACTTCAAGGAAAAAGTTCCTTTAGAGACCAGTGGGTAAAATAAGATCAAAATACTCAGTAACCTGAGCCCAAGGGTAATAGAGGTGTTTTTATGCATTTTGCCCATATTTCCACTAGGTGGAGCTATTAGATACTTTCCAACCTTTACTTTTTTTTAATTTTTAATTTTTATTTTTGTAAAAATAGTGTATAGAGGGGTTACAGTTACATGAGTAAGGTAATGAGTACATTTCCTATCAAGCATTGTTACCTCCTCCTTTGTTTTTCCCCTACCATCCCTTCCCTCCCCATCTCCCCAACTCCCCCCTCCCCGCCCATGTTGTAAAGTTCGTTTTCAACATAGTATCTTGTACATCTCATTGTTATAATGGGTCAACCTGTATCCTTGTTTCAGCATTTTGTTATTTACCTTCCCTTTCCCAAATTAGAAAAATGCATATAGAAGATGCAGGACATTGACGTCAAATATGGTAAACAAAAACAAAAAAAAAGGTTATACTGTGGGGAAAAATATACAAGAGAAAGAAAACAAAAAATCACATAGTACATTTTACATACATTAAAAACAATAGCAAGAAAGAAAAAACCAAGTTGTGTCCCTATCTTGGAGTTCATCCAACCTTGACTTTTATCTATATTCTTTTTCATGCTTTTTCTGGCTCATGCTCTTATTTTTAAACTTACACACTGCAGGTGCCTTTGATGGAATCCAAGACCAATCCAGGTGTTAAAAATCCCATTTCTGGCTTAAGGTTCATACAATGTCAGCCTTCATGTTTTTGTGTTTTATTTTAATATCAAGGTCCTGTCATATGGTAAGGAAAACAAATTTGCCTATCCTTTCCTGATGTGGGTGACTGTTGTTTCTTTCTCTTTATCACTTTGGCAAGAATTTCTAGTCAGTACAAATGGCAAGAGTTAGCATATCTTGAGTTCATCTGTGTCTGGTATAACAAAATACAGGAGACTGGGTAAGCTATAGTTTATTCCTCATAATTCTGGAGGCTTAGAAGCCCAAGATCAAGGAACCAGCAGGTTTCTAGTGGAGACGAGCCAGTCCTGCTTCCAAAATAGTCCCTTGATGCTGAGTCAGCTTGAGGATCTGAGTGCTGTTTCATTCCTGAAAGGAGAAAGGTCTAGGTCAGTTCCCTCAGTGCTTTTAGGACTGCTCCATTCAGGAGGATGCTCCCTGAAAGGAAGCTCCACCTCTCAATGTCTCCACTGTGAGGATTAAGTTTCAGTGCACTGATATTGGAGGGCAATCATACCCGATTATCATTGGTCTTAGAGGAAAAGCCTTTAGCATGTAGTTATGGTCTTTACTGTGTAAATGTCTATTCCTTTTCTACCTAATTGGTTGCACACTTTTATCACAAAAGAATGGAGAATTTTGTGAATTTTTTTTGCATCTATGGAGATGATTATATAATTTTTCATTCTGTTAATTTGTTGAACCACTTTTGCATTTGGGGATAAATCACAGTAGATTATAGTATGTGATTCTTTGAAGGTTCCGTTGTATTTGGCTTGATCGTAAAATTCTTTGCTGGCTTTAGTAATGCTGGCTTCATAAAATATGTTTTGATACGCCTTGCCTTCTAGAAAAAATACCATTGATTCTTCTTTAAGTGTTGAATAGAATTTATTTAGAAAGCCATGTGGTTCTGCACTTTGTTGGGAGGTTTTGGTTATTGTTTCAGTCTGCTTTCTGGTTATTGGCCTGTTCATTTTGGCTATCAACTTCCCAGTTGGTTGGCATATTGGCATATAATTGTTTACAGTAGTTTCCTATGAGGCTAGGACTATTGAACCAGTCTTAGTGTCTTCTTTTTCATTACTAAGTTTGCATTCTAATTCTATACAAGGAATTTTGGCTAGCCCACACTTGGAAAAACAAATCCAAAGAGTAATTCATCTTGAGTGATAATAAAAATTCTCTTAATAACCATGTTTGATTAAGAAAATGACTTAAACACATTTTTGGATTGTATTCAATCGTTTTTTTAAATTTTGTTTATATGTGAAATAGTTGGGGAGTGTGCTCTGTGGTAGGCACCTATTACATGCAATGTCCTTTGTGATGACAGGCAATGACAGAGAGGATTTTTTTGTTGTACTAGTGTCTTTTTCAATTCTGAGAGAGATTTATGATTCTTGGAAGAGAAAGAAAACAAACTGGGAATGCTATGGCAATACTGAGAATCTGGTTCAATGATATTAATTCCTGGTAGGACTGTTTCAAATCAAGTGACTCTACTGCTTTGTGATTCAATACCAGGAGCTGCTGGACATGTTCAGAAGTCTAGAATGATTCTGACTTCAAATTCTTTTTTTGCCATCGCACAAATTCTTTCGATTTAGTTTCTTTTGCTTTTGGTATTTCTAACAGCTAAACCAGGACAGCTACCTAATAGTAAGACAGCTACATCATAATAAGTGTTTTAGTGTCACATTATTTTCATATTACATTTTATCTCTGGCTTATACCTCAGCAACACTGTTAGGTAAAGTAAATCGCCAGCAGAGGAAAGAGAGCAGCAGCACGTGGTGGTTAAGCAAGAGAAAGGTTTATTTGCAGGCTGCCTCTGGTCAAGTTGGAAGCCCACACAGCAGGAATAAAAAGGCTGAACCACAGCCCAGCCATGACATATCAAGGCCAGGGACGGGAGAAGGTGTGGCCACACCAGATATAGATGTGACCTTAGTGGGAGGAGGGGACTGTCTCCAAGTGTGCCAGTGACCTAGTACTGGACAGAGACAACCAAGAGGAGAGGGAGTCTGCTCCGCTTTCCCAGGGCGGACCTTACATGTTATCCTTCCATGGGTTTTGTGGTCTGATTTTTGAAGAAGGTAAATGGACTGAAGCAAACATGAAGTGTGAGGTGTATTGTTCACTTTCCCTTGGCATTCCCGCACACATCCTTCTCTTGAGAGTTGACCTTTGATCTGGATCCTTTGTGGTACCCTCAGGGATTTGTGTGACCGACAAATCCAACATGGAGGCGGTGACTTCCACTTCATTGTTCCTTACTCAGTAGCCATGTGGCAATGAGCAAATTCCTTTCAACTCCTTTCAAACTTTCAACTTTGAACTTTATCACTTGGTCTTGGTCTGTCCTAGTTAATCAGTCAAATTCCTAAAACTACTTTTTTAGGTGAAGTTACTTATCCCAATGGTTGACATTTGCCAACCATGAAAGGGGGAGAACTGTCTATCATATATTGTTTTTAGATTTGCTTAAGTCACATTTAAAAATGAAATAATATTTATGAAGTTCTTGGTACTTTAAATTTTGCCTAACAAATGACTCTTGATAGGTGGTTATTGTTATTGACATTGTTTTTGTTGTGAACACAAGATAATACTGAGGCTAGTTTTCATGTGTTGTTGGGACTCTTCAGTTCTTATTGTAAAGTGTATTAAATGGGTAGGTTTCATTAGGTAGCCAATGAAGCGAATACCATGAACTATTCAGTCAGGAAAAGAAGTTTATTTACCGAACTGCTGTCCCCCCACCCCCCTGTGCATGGCGGAGAGGCATGGCTGAAAAAGGAATGGACACCCAGCCCTGGGCCGGGACTTATCTAGGCCAGGGACAGGAAGAGGTATGGCCAGGTGGGGGAAAGGTGTGGCCACACTGGATCTGGATGTGACCTCAGGGTCTGGGACCCTCCTAAGGTCAGATGGGAGGCATGTGACCAGAGGTGGCCCAGGATGTGACCTAGCAGGAGGGGATGGTGACTGCTTCCAGGTCTGCCAGTTACCTAGGTAACAGATACTGGGCAGAAACTTAGCCAAGAGGTAGAGAGGTGTCCCTGTGCAGACCTTACACTTACCTTTTGTGTTCTAAATATCTGGTTCATGAGGAAAATGTCCATTTCAAGAATAAATTTTTATGGATAACTTGGTTCCAGTATTTTAAAAGTAAATTACCACATTGCTATGATTGGGATTCTTTCTCAAAATTCACCCTTTGAAGTCCTTCCTCCCCATGTGATGGTACTTGAAGATGAAACTTTCTTTGGATGGTCATTAATTTTAGAGGAGATTATGAGAGTGGGGCTCTGGTAATGGGATTAGTGCCCTTAGAAAACAGAGATGGGGATTGCTTGATTGCTCTCTCTGCTTTTTGAGGGAACAGCAAGATAGCCATCTTCAAGATTGGACAAAAGCCTTTAGCAGAGTCCAAGCATGCCAATACTATGTTCTTAGACTTTGCATACTTACAACTGTGGGAAAATAGGTTTCTGTGGTTTGAGCTATATAGCCTATTATTTTGTTATGGCAGCCTGGGCAGACCAAGGCATATATGGATAATCCATTAAAGGATCACATAGGTTTCTATTTCGCTCAACTATTTGAAATCTGTAAAAATAGAAACCTAGGCATACATTTCTTTTTGCTTCTAGAATTATAAAACACTATTGAATAAGAAAGGAAGAATTTAAAATGCACATACATTGAAACCTGACACGATTTAAAATTAATGCGATTTAAATTGAAAAAGGACATGGTTTCACTCCTTGCCTGCAATGCGAATTCTTTTCAGTGCCATTTGTTATAATTTGGATCTTGAATGGCCCCCCAAAACTCATGTTGAAGGCTTGGTTCCCAGGCTTTGGCCCTATTGGGAGGTGGTGAGACCTTTGAGAGGCAGGACCCAGAGGAAGGAAATTAGATCCCCAAGGACAGGTTCTTTTTTTGGGGGAGGGGGGGCAGATTTCAAGTCTGACTTTTTTTTTTTTGTAAAAATACCATACAGAGGGGTTACAATTACATGGGCAAGGTAATGAGTACATTTCTTATCAAGCATTGTTGCTTCCTCCTTTGTTTCCCCTTCCCATCCTCCCTCCCCGCCACCCAATCCTCCACCCCCCCAAAGTTGTAAAGTTCGTTTTTCGACATAATGACTTGTACGTCTCTTTGTTGCAATGGATCCACCTGTATCCCTATTTAAACGATATGTTTTTTCCCTTCCCCTCCATAAATTATATGCATATCAAATACAGTGAAAGCAGGGGTTATACTGTGGGGGAGGGACATACAACGCAACAAAGAAATCATCTTATAAATATGTTAGAAACAATCACAAGAAAAAAAAAAAAAACATTTGAATCCTTACATTAAGTGAAGTAAGCCAGGCCCAAAGAAACATAGGTTTCATGGTTTCCCTTATTTGCAATAACTAGTATATGTCTGAGATAAGCAGAAACGGTCAGATAAGTTGATGTTAGGCAAAATGAACCCCAAGATGAAGACAGGTTCTTGACCAATCCTGTATCCACTGTTCCCTTGTGTGGCCACAGTCTCAAGGCAGCAGGGCCAAGAAAACAATGCATGAAACTTGGGGAACCACAAGCCAAACCATATCTTTCTTCCTTGTAAAAGGATCATCTCAAGACTTTGTTATAGCAACAAAAAACTGACTACATACTGTATATGTTTGTTTAAAAATGCTTTGTGGTACTGGATATTGAATCTAGGGTCTTAAGCATTCTGGAAAAGTGCTCTGCTAATTGAACCTCACCCCAGCCCTTGGCTTTTGTAAGGTCCACACAGGGACACCTCTTTACCTCTGGGCTAAGTTTCCACCCAGTATCTGTTACTCGGATGGGGTTTTTGAGTTGGAAATGTTAGAATTTCCTAACCATCTCTTTTCCAAGAACCAAACTGCCTTAAGACATCACACAAGACTTTTCACCAATACCATTGCTGGCCTTCATATCCACGTCCACACCACTTCTCTACTCTGGCGAGTGAAACTACTCTCTATGGTTCTCTGTTGCTCAGTCTCTGTTCAGATGTGGCACCACGCCAGAGAGCTCCTACAGCCTTTAGCCAAAAGGCCGGTCACCTCCGGAGCCGAGGATGCTTGGTTTTGGGGGCTTGGCCATTTGTCTCTAGAGGGCTTTGGGGAAAGTCAGGACACGGCTTCTGCCTGGTCAACTCTCCTTCATTTACCAAACTGACTATCCTACTCATTTAATGGGGTGCTGCGAGTCACGCCTGAGCCGTGAAACCCCTTTGAAATGCCTCCTGCGCTCCCTGGAAAGCCAGAGTGCCTAATTTTTATGGCATTCTCAGTTTTAAACAGTTTTTGCCACTGCAATGGTAAGTGGTCAGAAGTCTGTTTACTTTCAGGTTCTCTTTGCTCTCTCTCTGCCAATCATGTCTAACTTTCCCTATCTCTCCCTTTCTCTTTTCTACAGCATTTTGGCTTGTGCCCTGAAGAGTGTGACACAGGCTAGGTCCTGGGGACCCCCCTCTAGGTTCCCTCTCAAAGGCTAGCTACTCTAGTTTTGTTCAGGTTTTCTTTGCACTTTTTCAGAAATTCGCCATCTTGAGTTTGCCATCTTGGCCACCTAGTGGGCTAAGGGTTTGGTCTTATCTGACCCTTAACCTTCCACCAAGCTTAACGAGTTTTGTCATTGAAGAATATTTGTTGGTCAACTCTTGATAAGGACCAGGTAAGTGCTAGTTATTCTATTTGATCTCCTAGTTGCTTTAATTGGAAACAATAAAGGGGTTTTGTGGCAAAGATTGCAGTTCAAAGCCAGCCTGGGCCGAAAAATCCCTGAGACTCCATCTCCCAACTAACTGCAAAGAGCCAGGCTGGAAGCATGGCTCAAGACTCTTATCTCTAACCAGCAAACACTGCAAGTGGTACTATAACTGACAGTGGTAGAATGCTAGCCTTGAGCAAAAGTGCTCAGGGACAGTGCCCAGGCCTTGAGTTCAAACTTCCTTGAATACCAACTGGGACAAGCCATCCCAGCAATGAGCACCTAGCCTAAGCCAGTCTCCGAAACAAAGGATCATGGAGAGGAGTAAGAGGAAATGATGTTATATCAGCCAATTTATGCCTGCCCTTTCAAAATTAACCAGAGCCAGGAGGTCAGTAGAAGTAAGAAGCCTGCACATCAAATGTCCAACCTGTCTACCTTTTAACTGGACAGGAATTTATATTCTTGCCTTTGTTACCTGACATTCTCCCCTACCTAGTTGTCAGATGTCAGAAGTAGCTATGGACATTTCCACCAACTCCAGGACAGCCAGGAATGCAGGAGATAAGAGCTAGGCATTCCAGTCAACTCATTCAATTTTTAATTTTCTGCTCTAAGCTCTTCCTCTTGCCATTTGTTTGTTCTCTAGTATTTTTTTTGTTCAGACCCTCAATGCCTCATGAGACTTTCTCCAGACATTATCCAAGAGACTTGCCCTCCAGCCTTCATCTAAGGACTCTCTCCTACCAAGTGACAGCTGCTGCCTGCTGCCCTCTCCTAGAGGAGACCACATCTCAGCCTTTTACCCCTACTGTTGATGCCCCTTGCCAGCAAGGGAGTAGCCAGAGTGACTCTTCACCTTCTTAATGTAAGGTCTGCACAGGGACACCTCCCTACCTCTTGGTTAAGTTTCTGCCGAGTATCTGTTACCTAGGTAACTGGCAGACCTGGAAGCAGTCACCTTCCCCTCCTGCTAGGTCACATCCTGGGCCACCTCTGGTCACATGCCTCCCATCTGACCTTAGGAGGGTCCCAGACCCTGAAGTCATATCCAGATCCAGTGTGGCCACACCTTTCCCCAACCTGGCCACATTTCTTCCTGTCCCTGGCCTAGATAAGTCCTGGCCCAGGAGTGGGTTACCCTCTTCCTTTTCAGCCATGCCTCTCCACCATGCATGGCAGGGGCAGCAGTTCTGTAAACTTCTTTTCCTGCCTGAATAGCGCATGGTGTTCTCTTCATCGGCTACCTTATGAAACCTACCTATTTAATGTACCTTACAGTTTTATGTTTTGTTTTGAGATAGGATCTCTCTAACTTTGCTCAGGCTGGCCTTGAACTCATAATCCTCCTGCTTCCACTTCCTGAACAGCTAGGCTCTATGTGTTCTTAAACTTGGCTTATTGATAGTCCTTTGTAATATTTGTTAACATATATTAAAATGTGCCTTCTACATTTTAATTCTTTTTTTCTTTCTTCCTTCCTTCCTTTCTTCCTTCCCTCCTTCCTTCCTTCCTTTCTTCCTTCCCTCCTTCCTTCCTTCCTTTCTCTCTCTCTCTCTCTTTCTTTCTCTCTCTCTGTATTTATCTATTTTGTGCTCTCTCTCTCTCTCTCTCTCTCTCTCTCTCTCTCTCTCTCTCTCTCTCTCTCTGTATTTATTTATTTTGTGTCTGGCCTGGGGCTTTTATTCCTTCAGTCTATGTTTACTTCTTCAGATTCCTCTAATAAATAACTGCTTTGCTTTTCCCTGTCTCTCAATCTGACCTCTTTGAAATACCTTGCTAAAAACAGTCTGTGAATATTTCTACCACAAGGCCTTTGTTTCTGTGTTCTTATTCAGCTTCCAAATATTAGCTTAAACTATACCTATCCAAGGAACCCTTTGCTGACCTCCCAGATTAGATCAAGTCTTCTAACTATCTCCATGAATTTTGTACTTCTTATTTATTATTGATCATAATTATTAATTAGATGTTTGTGTAATAATTTTATTGTTGCTTTCTTGAGGTCTGGACTATAGATTATGTAAACATTATATATGTATGTATATACCCATAGTGAGTAGTGGATCTTCATGTGTTTGATGGCTGATCAAGTGGATGAAGCAATCACAGATGTGAACTGGGGAGTTAGTGTGCTCACACCTGGCCATGCAGTGAGAGAGATGGAAATAGCTCTTGTGGTCTTTTTCCCTTGTGAAGATTACAGGATACAAAGACAGCTGAACATAACAATCTACAAAAACATTTATTTATTTCTACTGGGCTCAGGGATGCGAGAAGTACAGGTGTAACCAGAGAATATAGGAGTATGTATGGAGTGGCAGGAGAAGTGGGGATGCTTTCTGAGAAAATGACTTTTAGCCTAAAATCAATGAAGCTAATTACAAGTTAACTAAGAAAGTGATTCAAAAATCAGCGTTCTGGGTCATCTAGGATCAGAAAGAATGGTACTGCCCATTTGTTAGGAAATGGAAAGACTTGGGAAAAAAATTATATTAAGTGAAGTAAGCCAGACCCAAAGAAACATAGGTCTCATGGTTTCTCTTATTTGCAATAATTAGCATAAGTCTAGAATAACCTTATCAGTTAAGTAGAAAAGCTCAAAAGCTATGTACTTATGACCATATAAGATGATGCTAAGTGAAATGAACCCAAGATATGGATACAAGAGGTTTTTCTTTGTTGTTGTTGTTTTTAATGTACTATGTGATTTTTTTTGTTTCTTTTGTATGTTCTTCCTTCCTCCTATAGTACATCCCCTGTTGTCACTCTATTTGATTTTGATTCCTTGAATCTCCTATATACATTTACCTAAATTAGGGAGGGGAAGGGGAATAACAAAATGCTGAAACAAGGACACAGGATGACCAATGACAACAATGATACCCACAAGACACTAGGTTGGAAATGAACTTTATAACTTTGGGAAGGGGGAGAGAGAAGGTGGAGGATGGAAGGGATAGTAGGAGAAAAACAAAGGAGGGGTAACAATGCTTGACAAGAAATATACTCATTGCCTTACTCATGTCACGTAACCCCTCTGCACAGTATCTTTAAAATAAAATAAAATTTAAAAAAATTAAGACCTACTTTTATATGACTGTATATTCATATGTACTGTCCATCCACATCTGTATCAAAGAGAAGATAAATTTATACCACTTCCCCTATATCCCACTTGTTATTTATGCTTCAATGATATCACCAAGATGTTGCCTGGTCTCACAATGGGATCACAGATCTCAATTCAGTCCTAAGATGATGCTAGATAAACTAATTTTTCCAGTCAATCTACTTTCCAATTTTCCATGTCTTTTTCTCTCTCCTAATTCTGAAACACTTCCTTTTCATCTGATAAACCTGTGTCCTTTTTCATCCGGGAAATAGAAATGTCATGGAGGGTATCATAGAAATGCAAATAATGCAAAGAGAATGCCCACATCCCCCCCCCCCACTGACCTCCCTCCCCTGTCCCAGGCCAATACCCATAGCATCTATACTTAGAGGCTCTGCTCTCTTCCTGTTTTTCTGAGTGATATGCAGACATTCCCTGGGCCTCTGGATTCCCTCCTCTCTGGATGTTCTTCCAATCTTCCTAGCCTACTTCGGTTTCCATCCCTTATCTCTGTGTATCCTCAGAAATGCCTGTCTCCAATGTATTGTTCTGTATATGCTAGCATAATGCAACTACCCTCATCGTTTAAACGATAAGACCTTTCTGATTGACATCCTCTTTCAGCTTCATTTTTCCATTCCTCCTACACCCAAGCTCCTTAAGCCAGTTGTGTTTCCTTGCTGTCTGATTCTCTCCTTTCCATTCTCTTGTGCTTCTATTCTAGTTGGACTTTTAAAGCCACAAGTCCTAAAGGCTCTGACCAAGGACACTATTCATTTTCAGCAAGACAAAACCTCCGAGTTCCATTTGAGGAAGAGATCCATTAGAGTCATGAGATGGTCATATCTTTACCAATAAAGGGAGGAAAGGGGAATCTTACAGTTCTTCTGGTTTAAAAAAATAGAGGTCATTTTTAGTTTATATTTTGAAAAATAAATGACTTATTTTCATATAACTATGATGGCAAAACTTTTAAAAAGAACACATAAGGACTATAAAGTTTTAGATATTATTTTATTTTGTCAGTTGTGGGGCTTGAACTCAGGGCCTGGGCACTGTCCTTGAGCTTTTCCACTCAAGGCTAATGCTCTAGCCACAGTGCCACATCCTGTTTTATGTTGGTTAATTGGAGATAAGAATCTCATTGGATGTGGGCCAGGAAGGGATGGTAGGGGAAAAACAAAGGAGGGGTAATAATGCTCCATAGAAAATGTACTCATTTGGGGCTGGGAAGGTGGCTCAGGGGTAGAGTGCTTGCCTTGCATGCCTGAGGCCCTGGGTTCGATTCCTCAGCACCACATAAGAAAAAAGGAAAAAGCTGGAAGTGGTGCTGTGGCTCAAGTGGTAGAGTGCTAGCCTTGAGCTGAAGAGCTGAGGGACAGCGCCCAGGCCCAGAGTTCAGTCCCCACGACCAGACCCCAAAAAAAAAAAAGAAAAAGAAAATATACTCATTGTCCCAGCACTGGTGGCTCACACCTGTACTCAGGAGGCTGAATCTGAGGATCGAGGTTCAAAGCCAGCCCAGGCAGGAAACTCTGTGAGACTCTTTTATTTTTTTTTTTAATTTTATTTTATTTTATTTGTGAACATACTGTACAGAGGGGTTACAATTGCATGGGCAGGATAATGCATACATT
Organism: Dipodomys merriami; assembly: GCF_024711535.1. Classification (NCBI taxonomy): domain Eukaryota; kingdom Metazoa; phylum Chordata; class Mammalia; order Rodentia; family Heteromyidae; genus Dipodomys; species Dipodomys merriami. The sequence continues at coordinate 23,529,646 of NW_027206512.1, read as the reverse complement.
TCTTACCAAGCATTGCAGCCTCCTCCTTTGTTTACCCTTCACATCACTTCCCAGCCTCCCCCCTCCCCCCCATCCCAATCCTTCTCCTTCCCTCCTTCCACCCCCCCCACCCCCCACCCCCGCACCGACGTTGTAAAGCTCATTTTGGACATGACAACTTGTACTTCTCATTGTTGCAATAGGTCCACCTGTATCCTTAAACAACTGGTTTTTCCCCATCTCCTCCACAAGTTATACTGACATCAAATATAGTGAAAGCAGGGGTTATACTGTGGGGGAGGGACATACAAAGCAACAAAGAGATAATCTTATAAATGCATTAGAAACACATGCATGAAAGAAAAAAACATTAAAATACATATCTAAGGGTTCATTTTCCTGACATCACATTATCTGACCTTTTCTGCTTGACTCATACATATACTAGATATTGCAAATAAGGGAAACCATGGGACCTATGCTTCTTTGGGCCTGGCTTATTTCACTTAATATAATTTTTTCCAAGTTTTTCCATTTCCTGACAAATGGTGCAATGTCATTCTTTCTGATGGAGGCATAGAATTCCATTGTGTATATATACCACATTTTCTTGATCCATTCATCTACTGAGGGGCATCTAGGTTGGTTCCATATCTTAGCTATGGTAAATAATGCTGCAACAAACATAGTTGTGCTGGTAGCTTTAGTGTGGTCTTGTTTGTAAACCTTTGGGTAAATGCCCAAAAGTGGGATTGCTGGGTCATAGGGGAGTTCTATGTGAAGTCTTTTGAGGAACCTCCATACTGCTTTCCAAAGTGGTTGAACAAGTTTACATTCCCACCAACAATGAAGTAAGGTTCCTTTCTGTCCACATCCCCTCCAGCATCTGTTGTTGTTAGAGTTCTTGATTTTTGCCGTTCTAACTGGAGTGAGGTGATATCTCAATGTTGGTTTGATTTGCATTTCTTTTATGGCTAGGGATGTTGAACATTTCTTCATGTGTCTATTGGCCATCCTTCTTTCTTCTTCAGAGAAGTTTCTCTTTAAGTCTTTCGCCCACTTATTTATTGGGCAGTTGTTTCTTTGAGGATTTGTTGTTGGGGGGTTTAATTTTTTGAGTTCCAAGTATATTTTAGATATGAGACCCTTGTCCATTGTATGGCTAGTAAAGATCTTCTCCCAATCCATAGGCTTTCTATTGAGCTTGCTAGCTATGTCATTTGCCCTGCAGAAGCTCTGCAACTTTATGCAATCCCATTTGTCCAACCTTTCTTTGATTTGTTGTGTTTCCGGGTCTCTATTCAGAAAATTTCGGCCTGAGCCAAGGAGACCTAGGGTTTCTCCTATTCCGTCCTGTAATGTTTTCAGAGTGTCTGCTTTGACTTCAAGGTCTTTGATCAATTTGGAGTTGATTCTGGTGCAGGGTGATATATAAGGATCTAGCTTTAGTTTTCTACATGTAGTTAACCAATTTTGCCAGCACCATTTACTGAAGACGCTGTCTTTCTTCCATTCTATTGTTTTAGCTCCCTTATCGAAGATTAGATGGCTATAGGTCTGTAGGTTCATTTCTGGGTTTTCAATTCTATTCCATTGGTCCTGAGGTCTGTTCTTATGCCAATACCAAGCTGTTTTGATTACTATGGCTTTATAGTAGAGTTTGAAATTTAGTGTTGATATTCCTCCAGCAGTGTTCTGTGAGACTCTTATCTCCAATAAAAACCACTAGAAAACCAGAAGAGGTGCTGTAGCTCAAGCAGTAGAGTGCTGGCCTTGAGCTGAAGAGTACAGGGACAGCACCCAAGCCCAGAGTTCAAGCCCCACGACTGACCAAAAAAAAAAAAAAGAAAAATAAGAAAATGTACTCATTACTGTGCTCATGTAACTGTAACCCCTCTGTACAGAAACTTTTCAATAAAAAATATATATTAAGCCACATTTTTGATCCATTCATATACTGAGGGGCATCTGGGTTGCTTCCATATCTTAGTTATGGTAAATAATGCTACAATAAACATAGTTGTGCTGGTAGCTTTAGTGTGGTCTTGTTTGTGATCATTTGGGTAAATGGCCAAAAGTGGGATTGCTGGGTCATAGGGGAGCTCTATGTGGAGTCTTTTGAGGAACCTCCATATTACTTTCCAAAGTGGTTGAACAAGTTTACACTCCCACCAACAATGCAGTAGGGTTCCCTTCTGTCCACATCCCCTCCTGCATCTGTTGTTATTAGAGTTCTTGATTATAGCCATTCTAACTGGGGTGAGGTGGTATCTCAATGTGGTTTGGATTTGCATTTCTTTTATGGCTAGGGAGGTTGAGCATTTCTTCGTGTGTCTATTGACCATTCTTATTTCCTCTTCAGAGAAATTTCTCTTTAAATTTTTAGCCTTCTTATTTATTGGGCAGTTGCTTCTTTGAGGATTTCTTGTTGGGGGATTTAATTTTTTGAGTTCCAGGTATATTTTAGATATGAGACCCTTGCCTTGTCCATTGTATGGCTAGTGATGTTAAGTGAAATGAACCCTAAGATAGGGACACAGTGGTTTTTTTTTTCTTTCTTGCTATTGTTTTTAACATATTTATAAGGTACCATGTGATTTTGTTGCTTTTTATGTCCCTCCCCCATGGTATAACCCCTGTTTTCACTATATTTGATGTTGGTATAATTTGGGGAAGGGAAGGGAAAAAACAAAATGTTTAAATAGGGATACAGCTTGACCCATTGCAATAATGAGATGTACAAGACACTATATTGAAAAACAAACATTACAATATGCGAGGGAGCATTTGTTAGGAAATGGAAAGACTTGGAAAAAATTATATTAAGTAAATAAGCCAGGCCCAAAGAAACATAGGTCCCATGGTTTCCCTTATTTGCAATAACTAGTATATGTCTGAGACAAGCAGAAATGGTCAGATAAGTTGATGTTAGGCAAAATGAACCCCAAGATAAAGATTCAAATGTTTTTTCTTTCTTGCGATTGTTTCTAACATATTTATAAGATGATTTCTTTGTTGCTTTGTTTGTCCCTCCCCCTTGGTATAATCCTTATTTTCACTGTATTTGATGTTGGTATACTTTGTGGAGGAGAAGGAAAAAAAACAAATTATTTAAATAGGGATACAGGCAGACCCATTGCAACAATGAGATGAGATGTGTAAGACATTATGGGGGGGAGGAAATGTACTCATTACCTTGTTCATGTAACTGTAACCCCTGTGTACAATATTTTTCAGAATAAAAACTTATTAATATATATATATATATTAAAAAAAGAATTTTCATGGCTTTGAACCTGGGTCCTCAGATCTCAGCCTCCTGAGTAGCTAGGATTACAGGTGTGAGCCACCAGCATCCTATACTGTGTTAGAGATTAAAGGTTACATTCTCTCAACATAAGACTATTCTCTTCAGCAATATCTTGGAAAACTTTTCATATACTTTTGTGTGCTACTTTGAAGGACAATTTAAAAAAATGCATAGCAAAATTATACATTCCTAACAGGATAAAAAGTAAGATTCATCATTCTGTGGTGCTTTTCAAGTGACTACTTTATCATAATTGCCCAGAATATGATGTGACTTCCCCTGGCACTAGGAGGAAAATAGAGCATTCTCTCCAAATCTTTTTAGAAATTTCTTTTATCATTTGGAAGGTCTGCAGTTTCAAGAGTGAGCACTGATTGAACTTAATGAAGTTCAAAATGAAGAAAAAGAAGTCCTAAGAATCTTAAAGTTTCAGTATTGTAGAGAGTGTCTAGCAAGTTCAAGAAAAGGCTTGTACTGTAGTGATTTGAATGTATACTTACAAGCCCATCTTCAACTGGAAGTCTTCTTTTAATCTATGGGTAGCACTTGTGAAGTTCAATCCTTCTTCCTCCTTGATACTTGTTCTTCACCTCACCTTGGAGACTCACACCTTCTTCTACCCTCACACATCCTGTCTTGCCATGGTGTCCATCCTTTATGTCCTTGTATGATGATTTTCATCATCCTGACTTCAAACAGTTAAAATTCCTTAGCTGAGGAGCATCTGGGTTGGTTCCATATCTTAGCTATGGTGAATAATGCTGCGATAAACATAGTTGTGCTGGTAGCTTTAGTATGGCCTTGTTTGTGGTCGTTTGGGCACATGCCCAGAAGTGGGATTGCTGGGTCATAGGGAAGCTCTATGTGGAGTCTTTTGAGGGACCTCCATACTGCTTTCCAGAATGGATGAACAAGTTTTAGACTCCCACCAACAGTTCAGTAGCGTTATCTTTTGGTCTTCCTTCAGAAAGAATAACACCAGCCCATTTGTAAGGAAGGAAATGGAAGCACTTAGAAGAAAGTCATATTAAGTGAAGTAAGCCAGATCCAAAGAAACATTGGTCCCATGATTTCCCTTATTTGCAATAATTAGCATATGTCTAGCATAATCTTAACAGATGAGAAGAATAGCTAAATAGCTATATACATATGGCCACAGAAGACAATGCTAAGTGAAATGAACTCTAAGACACGGACACAAGAGGTTTTTCTTTGTTTTTTGTGTTTTTTTTTGGGTCCGGTCGTGGGGCCTGAACGCTGTCCCTCAGCTCTTCAGCTCAAGGCTAGCGCTCTACCACTTGAGCCACAGCGCCACTTCCGGATTTTTTCTTTTTGCTTATGTGGTGCTGAGGAATTGAACCCAGGGCCTCAGGCATGCAAGGCAAGCGCTCTACCACTGAGCCACCTTCCCAGCCCTGTTGTTGTTTTTAATGTACTACATGGTTTGTTTTTTCTTTAGTGTTTTTCCCCCTATGGTTTCCCATGTTGTCACTGTATTTGATTTTTGTCCCCTGGCTATTGTATATACGTTTATCTGAATTAGGGAAGGGAAGGGGAACAACAGAATGATGAGAGACAATGGACAAAGGATGAACCACTGCAACATTGCTACTCACAAGACAAGATGTTGGAAATGATCTGTACAACTTGGGTGGATACGGGGAGGGAAAGAGGGAGAAAAATGAGGGAGGGGTAACAAGTTAGACAAGAAATGTACCCATTACCTTACTTATGCAACTGTAACTCCTCTGTACATCAACTTGACAATAAAATTAAAATTAAGAAAAATTCCTCAGCCTTAGGACTGGACTTCGAATTTCCTTTTTCTCAATCTTCCTGAAACCCAGGGGATCTCACTCCAGGCATTGGATGAACATCAGGCCACTCCCCTCTACTTTAATTCCCTTTATCTACCAGCCCACCCAAGACTTGGTTTGATGTCTAAAGACTTGTCAAAACTGAACTAACCCAATGTAAATTTGTAACATCCTCCCCAGCCCAAAGCTACTCTTTCTTTCAGTGTGTGATAACTCCATTTTCCATTGTCTCTATTCATACTCTGGCTTTCTCTTATAACTATCTAGTACAAGAGAAAGTTTTATCAGCTGTGCCTTGTTCACAGATCTGAACATATATAACATTACCTTTTCTTCTAAAAGCATTATCTAAAGACATCTTTATCACTGGATTGAAATTTGACTATTTCTAACAGATATCCCTCAAAACTTTACCTCCTAAAATCTGCTAGTAAAAATGCCTTGTTAATGATGCGCCAGTGGCTTCCACCTTCTAATTACTCAAGAGGTTGAGGTGAAGGATTAGATTAAAAGCCAACTGAGGTAGAAAACTCTGTGAGACTTCATTTCCAAAGGAACCATCAAAACGTGTCCAGAGGTATGGCTCTAATTGTAGGGCACCATTTCTTGAGAGAATTTGAGTTCAAATCCTAGTACCATCAACAAATATATCACCTTAGAATAAAAAGATTAAAAATTAATAACTTGAATATTTTCCATTTAGTACCTGGAACTCATTAGAGATATTAAGAAGGAAATTAGAGAATGAAACATATCTACCTTAGATCTGTTTTTTTCTTGGACACATGAAGGATCAGGGTTGGCATTTTTTGTAGTGTGTATGTGTTTCTCTACAGAGGTAGCTTAATATCACGAGGTATGCTGAGAAGGTAGCCAGAAACACCCTTTCCCATAAATGGCCTGTCCTCCCATTTTTGTGCCTGGGACTATGTTAGATGGTAGTGTTTTGTTTATATACATTAGATAAGCATTCTCCTTCCTCTGTGATGTTTTAAAGGAATTATTACTGCTATGGAAATGCTCATGCAAGAAATATTTAAATCTGTTATCCAGTTGGCTTTCCTTCCTTCTGGAGGAGTCTTGTAAAGCATAGAAATGCTGGCTGGATATAAAAGGGATGATGTTTATTTTTATTTTATGTTTTTTCTCTATTTCACTAGTGTATATTAATTTTTCAGAGGGTGTCATTGTGATATTTTCATACATGCACGTAAGGGACTACAATCAAATTCACCTTCTCTATTAATTCTTTTCTTTCCCTTCTATGAAAACTTTTTAATGGATTTCATTTCTTCATTTTCTCACATGAATATGTCTCAGATTTTTATAACAATTTTATTCAGCTTAATCACCTTAATCAGCTAAGCATAGTGTGCATGCATGTGTGTGTGTGTGTGTGTGTGTGTGTGTGTGTGTGTGCGCGCGCGCACGCGCACGCATGCACGCATGCACGCACATGCCACTTCTGAGTCTTGAACTGAGTGCCTGGATACTGTGCTTGAGTATTTATGTTCAAGTCTAGTGTTCTACCACTTAGGCTATGGCTCCACTTCTGGCTTTTTGGGGTAGTTTATTGGAGATTTGAGTCTCACTGACTTTCCTTCCCACAATCCTTAGATCTCAGCTTTCTGAGTAGCTAGGATTACAGGCATGGGCCACTAGTGCCCAGCTATCTAGGCACCTTTTATAGTAGTTTTATCATTTTATATATATATATATATATATATATATATATTTAAAATTTCAAAAGGTACTGGTAAATGTTTGTCTTCAATAGTATTATATGTACATATATATGATATACATTTAAAAGTCAAGATTTTTCCTTAAATACTTCTATATATTTTCAAGTAACTGAAAAATAACTTTATTTTTTATATTCTTACCTTTGTAAGTTTCTCTTTATTTCCTCATTAAAAAGATAAGTTTCCATTTAGCCTGAAGAATTGATTTTTAACATTTTTTAACTGACCAAGTTTTTTTTTTTTGGTGACTATTTATTGTCTTTTTATCTGAAATGTTCATTTTTTCTTTTGTTCCTTAGGAATATTATATCATTTATAAAATTATGGGCTGGCAGGTTTATTTCACTCTCTGATTTTATAGGTTTTAAGTTTTAATTTCTGATAGGAAATTGTTCAGTTGACTCAGTGTTCCTCTGTATACTGTGTCCATTCTTTGTCTTTAAGATTCTTTTTAATCTTTCATTTTTAATGGCCATGATATAAGTAGAAAGGTTTTCTTCATTTTAACCCTGTTTTGGGTTTATCCAGCTCCTTCATTATGTAAATAAATGTAAGTTTTCAAACAACTCCAGCTATTATTTCTTCAAAAATTTCAACTATTACATTTTCAATAATTTTTCTTACATGATTATGTCTATGGTAGAGTTCTTGATTACCAGGCAGTTATTACAATGGGATTAACATAACTCTCCAGAAGAAATAAATCCATAACCACAGTAGACAATGAAATATTTTTCTCATGTGTATGCTAACTTCCCTCTGTCAATAAATTGCTCCCCTTAACACAGGAACTTTGATTATTAAGATTTTATATTTGTTGCTTTTGAAAAGAGAAATACTAGCCCATTCTCTGGTGAACTGATGATATTTCTGAGCTGCTTAGATAATGCTTCCTTACTGTGATTACTAGCCATCTCTCTTCTATGTGAAGAGACTAATTAATTTCCTGCTAATTACCAGTTCCTTTTCCCTTCTGCAAGGACTCTGAATTGACCAATTCCTTCCCAGTTCCTTCTAATCACAGAAGATTCCTTCCTGTCTGTCTGAAGGAGATTAGATACATTGACTCCACATAATATGGAACTTATGTAACACTATAGACTTCTGAATGAGGCTGTTTTCTTTGATTTGCTTATTTTTATTTGATCATAAAGATTAATTGTTTTTATCTCTAAGTTGTACAAAGAAGTTGTCATTTAACAAAGCAGTTTATGAATACTATCTATTTTGGTCAATGACACCCATTTTAAAATCTTTACTCATCCCTTCCTAACCAACCTCTTCCCTCACTCTACTTAATTTTATAGGATATACATTGATTTTATACTGCATTCTCCTTTCTTCTCTTCATTTGTCCGCCCCTTTCCTACCCAACCTCTTTCCAATACCCACTTCCTGGTATTTTATTTTGCTGAACTTTGAGTTTGCCATTCTAAGGAATTACCCGATTTGAATTCTGCCTTGAATCTATCATATTTCAGTTAATACGTTTGTGCACACTTGCATACCACTCAATGTATTTACATATAAGTTTATAAGCTAAATCTAGCTTCCATATATGAGGGAAAACATTCATCCTTTGTCTCTCTTTGACTCTTTGTCAGTAACAACATGAAACCAGCTGATTATAATCCTGTTTAGGATTTAGTAGACATTAGAACATGTTAGTTAGTTCTTATTACATACCATCTAAAAGCTAAGCACATTATAAAAATGTTCTAATTTATTTATAGTGAAGGTCAAGTTAAAACAACAGGTAAGATATGGAAGCCCATATTTGTAACTACAAATACCTAGGATGCTGAGATCAGGTTGTTTTGTTTCCATAAAATTTCCAAATTTGTGCACAAAAGGCAAATGAAACTCTGGAGACAGTAAAATATAATAGTTCCTAACAATAAGGGATGTAGATGGGATTTCTCTTGTATAAAAGATTTCCGTGTTTAGTTAAACACTAAAATCCTTCAAGAAGTACTGAGTATTAAAAATATAGGCAATTAAAGACAGATGCAAAGGGCTAGAAATCACTCCCAAATATAGGTACCTCTTCCATCAAAAATACAGGACAGACTGAGAATCATTTATGTGTATATACTCTGGATCTCATTTTCCTTATAGCTGACAACCTCAGCAGTAAATCATGTCTTGCTGATTATGTGGTAATAAGTCTGCAGTAATGTAGAGTTCAGTCAGAGACAGTCAGTGGCATGTCTATGTTTAGGGTTTTTGTGGATTCCCCTACCTTGCCTTGTTTGCTTCCCTTGTGTTCAGAGACTTTTTAAGTTCTAGCATATTTTGATTTCTGACCTTGTGAATTCATGTCATAAAGCTATATAATAGCACAGGCACAGCAAAAAAAAAATGGCCAACCTGGTTTTAGAGGTAAAAGACATAAATATTTCAAGGCCGTGTTGAATATTAATACCAAATGATTTATTACATCTCCTAAACTATTTGACACAAAGGGGAAGGTATCCTTAGAAGTATAAAAATATCCTTTGTACTTATCTCACAGAAGTCAACTCTGTAACTCAGTTTGAAAAATCTGCACTCCATCCATCTTCCACTTCTTATGAATACAGAACTTCAACAAATAGTTTAGCTTACCTGTTTCTTTTTTTTCATTCCTCTAATTTCTCTCTCCATTTTTTTTCTTAGCAGTGTTGATGGCCCTTTTTGTTTTACTAATTCTTCAGACAGGGTCCTGGGTTTCTGCTTTGGACTGTTATCCTCCTACCTATGTTTCCTGGGATTATTGATATGAGCCGCTACAACTGGATCACACAAGTGAGATACGATTTCTTTGTTTCCCTTTGGTTGGGCCTGAGTTGAGATCTTCCTATATCCACTTCCCAAGTAATTGGGATTATAGGCATGGGCTATCATACCAGGCCAGAGCCATAGTTTCTTACCAATGAAATAGAAATACATACTCCTCAATTTATGCTGGCTCAGTTAGCAGCTTTTAAACTTTAGGATGATAAAAACTCTACTTTGAAGTTTGCATGTTGGTGTTTTCTCAGATGAGAGGTCTGCTATGTGAAGATTTCTGATGAATCTGGACAGTGTGGTGAATCATGCATCCCAGTCAGCTACGAGGTCACAAGGGCAAACTACCAATGCTCTCCAGACTGAGCACAACTTTGAATATCATAATCTAAGCAGCAGTAAGTCTATCTAATTTTGATTTCTGAGTCCTCTAGTTAGAGTTGAATGGCAAATATCATCACTGACTATTATCATCTTGACAAGAGTCAGGGTTGGGAAAACTTTGGCAAAACAAACTCCAGTTTCATTTAATCAATAGAAAAAAAAATAACTTGAGCAATTCTAATCCTGGAAGCTTTTGAGTGGTATGATTCAGCACAAAATCAATTTGATTCTAGAAACTAGGTCAGAGAGAGAGAGACAATTTTAGGGCAAGTACAATAAAGGAGACACAAGTACTGGGTTTATGATTAAAATAGATGACAGAATTTCTACAGAAACTCTACATCACTCATGAATATTCAATTTCCTATCTAGCCTTTCCCGGCCAGTACTGATTCTGTTTATTTGACATTATGTCAGAACATATTTTCAAATTTGCTAGAGTGTTCCTTAAAATGTTTACATAGGGGATTTGTGCAGTCACTTATTAAATATGGATTTTGTAAATCAGTATAGGAAATTAGGGTAATGTTTGTGAGCATAGTGATTTTCCAGAGGTGTACTGAGAAGGGTGGATCAAAACCTAGCTCTATCACTAACAAAAAAAAGTGACAGGGACTTATTAATTGTGGAACTAGAATCAAATCACCAAAATCAATCTCCTCACCTGACACTTCCTCGTCCTACTGGGAAACCTCTGGGGGTCCTAGGGGATGAGAACTTCTCACTCTATTCACAGACCTGCAGGTCATGGCATGGGGAGTATAGAGCTTTGGTAGCTTCTAAATTCCCATGCAGATATAGATTTATTTCATTATCTTTCCTGGTTCATGAACAAATCTTTATTTTATGTCGTTGGTAATATTGGATTTTGCTTCTATCTACTGATGAATTGTATCCAAAAGATAATGCTATGTATTGGAAGCCAATTTTTTGCTTTTGTAAAAAAAAGAACTTAAGATTCCTATGTTGTTGTGGTTGATTCAAAGTAAGTAACTATGCTCAGAATGGAAAAAAATTGAAGTCTTTTGGACTGATAAGACAGTAGTTTATGGTAGATGACACAATGAGTATATATTATGTGTGTGTGTGTGTGTGTGGTGTGTATGCACACTCTGTGTGTGTGTGTGTGTCTGTGTGTGTGTGTGTGTGTTGTGTGTATGTCCACTCTGATACTGAGCTTGACTATAAGGTCTCATGCTCTCCTGAAGGCTACTGCATACCTTTAGTCCCGATTTTTTTTTTACCATGGACTCACTCAATCTATTTCTGTTCTTGCTGCCCGCTTTAGTGTGACAGTTTTACTTATAGCCCAAATTTGCCACTGCAGTCTTTAATCTGTTCCCAGTTAAATCTGTTGAAGTACTTGCCTTACTGCCTTTGTTGCCAAACCTCAGCCTCTGGAAGGAATTTTTTTTTCTCTACACATTTGCCAGTTCCTATACGGTTTCAAGTTCCTACGAGCCAGTCACTAGTCACCACTTCCATTAACTCTTCAATCATCAATCAAATAATCTTCCTGCCCTTAGATGATGATGGAATTTTTCCACCAGTCACATGTGATTTAAATCCTGTTTTGATTTTATTATGAGACTACCTTTTTATTTTGGCATCACTGGGGTTTGAAGTCAGGGTTTTATGCGCTCTACCTCTTGATCTATGTCCTTAGCCCTTTTATATTTCACTTATTTTTTTTTAAGATAAAGTTTAGTTTTTTTCCCAGGGGCTGGTCTTGAGCCATGATCCTTTTACTTCTCTGTCTCCTGCATCGGTGGATTTCAGGCATTCATTGTCACACCTCGCTTGAAATAAGGTCTTGCTAACGTTTTTCTCAGGTCAGCTTGAACCTGGATCCTTTCATCATTACCTCTTCGGTAGCTGAAATTACAAGCATGAGTCACCACCCAACTTGTCATTTTACTTGCTTCCCTTATAAATTGTAAGGTCTCAGAGAAAAGGGGCTACCTACTTATTTATAACACCCAGTGGACTACTGAAGCTGAAAAAATATTTTATTTGTTGAATAAGCAAATAATCATATTATACCCAGTATTTTCTCCTGCATTTTAAATTATAAAACAGTAGTAACTTAAATGATTTTTACACTGAGGGAAAAAAACAGAAAAAAATCTATAAAATTTGGGTTACTCTAGAGATGTGAACATTTTTATTTGTTTACAGGTTAGAAAAATAAAAATTTTTTAAATGTTCAACATGTTCTGGCTCAAAGGAACTGTTAACCAAATATACTACAACTATCATCTTAGGTCAAGTAGATATTTTCCTTTTTCTTTGTCCCAGACCAGGACTCAAACTCAGTATCTGATGCTTTCATTTGTTGGCTGGCACTTTCTGAGCCATGCCTCCAAACCTAAGTGGATATTTTTCTTTTTTTATTTATAATTTTTAAAATAAGTTTTTATTGTAAAAATACCGTACAGAGGGGTTACAACTACATGAGCAAGGTAATAAGTACGTTTCTTATCAAGCATTGTTGCCTCCTCTGTTTTTCCCCTACGATCCCTTCCCTCCCATCTCCTCAACTACACTCTCCACCCCCACCCCCTAAATTGTAAAGTTCATTTTTCAACATAACGTCTTGTACATCTCATTGTTGCAATGGGTCAACCTGTATCCCTATTTAAACAATTTTTCCCTCCCCCCCCAAATTATACCAACATCAAATAAAGTGAAAACAGGGGTTATACTGTGGGGGAGGGACATACAGAGCAACAAAAAATCACCTTATAAATACATTAGAAACAAAACAAGCAAGAAAAAAACCACTTGTGTCCTTATCTTGGGGTTCATTTCATCTTATCTGACCGTTTCTGTTTGTCTCAGACATATACTAGTTATTGCAAATAAGGGAAACCATGGGACCTATGTTTCTTTGTGCCTGGCTTACTTCTCTTAATATGATTTTTTCCAAGTCTTTCCATTTCCTAACACATGGGGCAATGTCATTCTTTCTGATGGAGGCATAGAATTCCAGTGTGTATATATACCACATTCTCTAGATCCATTCATCTACTGAGGAGCATCTGGGTTGGTTCCATATCTTAGCTATGGTAATTAATGCTGCAATAAACATAGTTGTGCTGGTAGCTTTAGTATGGTCTTATTTTTCAATCTTAAGATGACTATTTTTCAACTACACTAAAGTCAGACATGGTTTACATTGATTACATTCAACAATATCTAAATGTAAAAGGAGACGAGTATGTAATACCAGCTTATCTTTCTAAACCCAGAAATGTTTTTCTTCCACAGAAATAAGTAGGGTTCTTTTGCAGCAGGACAAATGGACTTCCTAGTTTCCCAGATTTTCTAGGGAGAAAGATTACTCCTAAGGAGAGATTCAGAAGATGACTTAGAGACTTCCCAAGGCAGCTGTGTGAAACATTTATTTGACAAGTATTTACTGAGTGTGTATCTTGCTGGTCCTTTCCAGGCTGGGAGCTATATTGAATGTGGAGAATTGAGGTAGACAAGTCCTTATTAACTATATGAAAAACAGATGAACATTCATATTCACTAATAAATCAGTTGGTTCAGATCAAAAGTGCTCCAAAAGTATCAATTGAGGGGAAACACAGAGGGTTCTATTAGAGCACCATAGCTGACTTGTTAACAAAAACCAAAGCACAAAGTAGATTCTGATGAGGACATCACTGAAGGGAAGCCAGTAAAATTTGAAAGTCAAGTACATATTTTTCAATTCAGTAGAAATAAAGCTCACAGGATATATATGGCTCATACCTATAATGCTAGCCAGCCAGAAGGATGAGATCTAAGGACCAAGATTGAAAGCCAGCTCAGGCAGGAAAGCCCAAGTGACTCTTCTCTTCAATTAACCTCCTAAATGCTGGAAGCGGAGCTGTAGTTCAAGTGGTCGGGCAGCAGCCTTGAGCAAAATGGCTAAGCGACAGGTTCAAGCTTGAATACTGGCACACAAGTACACACGCGCATGCACACACACACACACACACACACACACACACACACACACACACACACACAAAGAAATAAAGCTAACAAATACTGAGAATTTTTAGATTATGTATATTCCTATATTAATATATATTACTCCAGTAAAAGATAATATTGCTTTTTTAAGAAATTTGTGTGTCCTCAAATTCTATGTGACTCATGAAGGCTGGTTATATTTTAATAGTTTTACTTCAGACATAACTACATTTCTTTAGTCTTATGTGTCCTTCATTCAACTATTCATTATTCATTCAATAAATATACATTTTGAGGGAAGGGAGGTCCTGGGGTTTGAACTCGGGGCCTTTCACTTGCTAGCTAGACACTCTTCTTGCAGAGCTCCACTTCCACTCCTGTTCTTTGGTTTTTGTTTCTGTTTATTCATTTTATTTATTTCGTTTTTTTGTCGGTCATGGGGCCTGAATTCTAGGTCTGGATACTGTCCTTCAGCTATTTAGCTCAAGGCTAGCGCTCTACCACTTGAGCACAGCACCACTTCTGGCTTTTTCTGCTTATGTGGTGCTGAGGAATCGAACCCAGGGCCTCAGGCATGCAAGGCAAGCACTCTACCACTGAGCTACCTTTCCAGCCCCTCTGTTTGTTTTTTTAAATATTAGTTTTGAGACAGAGTCTTGCTCTCTTAGGAACAATCTACCAATATTAGCTGTTATTATCATATCCAACTCTTCATTGAGAAGGTATCTTGTGAACTTAATGTTCCCGCTTGACCTTGAAGGGTAATCTACCCAATCTCAGTCTCCCAAGTAGTTAGGATTACTGGAGCCTAGCCCACTGAAGAAATATTTTAGTGTCTCCTGTATTCTAAAATGTATTTAATAGCTGCTAAAAAGATGTTGGCATCCTGGGAGGACTCAAGGCAATTGGTTTCAGGGAAGGTGCCATTTTCCAAGACATGTATAAGAAAATCAGGAGATAAGCTTAGTAGATTTGTAACATTGTAATTTTCATAGGTGCTTGACTTGTGCCCGTCATGTGTAATATTAGTAAATTGTTCCTTCAGTTTGCTGAAATAAACCTCACAATGAGCTCACTTCTCTATAACCAGAACTGAGTGCCAAAGCAGTTCTGTTTGGGACCACAATGGACTGCCCGGGTCTATAATGATGATCTAACTGTATTCAATTACAGAACTGCATAAAATAAACAATAGCAACTGTTGTCCAATACTGAAGAGCAGGAGTGGCAAGACTAATCTCTTAGAGAAAGCAGACAACAAAGATAGTCATTGGTAAATTGAGGGGATATGTGGGGGTAAGGATAAATAAGGGGGAGAATGATGGAAGGGTGACACTGGTCAAGATGCATTGTACTCATAAATTGACATGACCCCAAACCCCTTTATACACCTAAAGATAATAAAATAAATTATATAAAAAAGTGAAATCCAAATTTACCCTAGCTTTTTGTCCAAACTCAACTCTCTGAACTCTAGTGTAGAGAGGAAGACCGTAAGTACAGCAAAATAGTCTAATTTGTTAACAGAGACTGGATCTAGGGAATATCTAGAATTTGTGGGTAAAGAACTATAAAGGCAAGAAGCTTAGATTAAGTACACTAAAAATCACAAGAAGGATCTTATTACATCCTTGAGCTAATACAAATCTACTTGTAAACTCCACAGCAAATATCAAACAAGGAACACTTAAAATCAAATTTAAATCTGAAAAAAATTGACCTCACATTATTCCTAGGAAATATTAAAAATCCTATCATACCAGAAAACCCACAGAATTTAGAAGCAAATCCTGCATGTTTATGCTTTCATCATAAAGGAAAACTAGTCCTATAGACAATGACTAAGACTACAACAAGCCCTGAAAAGACAAACATGGAGATAACTCATTAAAATATACTTTAACACTATTAAATGCAAGACAACATAATCCAAAATTCAAGAATATAACATTCATAATATTTGGCCTCCAACCAAAAGTTACATGACAACAAAAACAAGTTACAAAAATAAATTACAAGCAAACAACATATGAAATATAACCGAAAACAATATTGCAAATAGAAATGGAGATGAGAGGTATAATGGGTTTGGGAGGCACAGACTTCATTAGGATACATGCACATTAAACACAGTGCATCTCTGTTCACAATAGCCAAGATATGGAAACAATGCAGATGCCCCACTACAGATGAATGGATCAAAAAATTGTGGTACCTATATACAATGGAATATCATGCAGCCATTAGAAAGGACAGAATAATGGCATTCACAGAGAAATGGATGGAAGTAGAAAAAAATCATTTTGAGGGAGTTAAGCCAAGAGCAAAGAGACAAACGGCATATGGTCTCTCTGATATGTGGATGTTAAATCCAAAATGCAAGGAGATACCACAAAGTAAACAGGACTCAAGAAACAAAGGACCTCCACTCATCCTGTTGTATCATTACTAAATGACCCCATGTTGTTGACCACAAATATAGTATATATATGCACACATCTGAGGGAAGCTAGGAGGAGGACCAGAATCAGAGGGAAACGGGGAAACATACAACAGAGGGACCCATCAGCTGCACTGGACATAGATGAAAATGAACTAAGCAACTCAAGGGCTGCAATGGGAGAGAGGGAATGGGAGGGAAAGAGGGAACAGCTAACACTAAGCAAAAGGAAAGAAATGTACATGCCACCCAATGTGGAAGCAATAGTTGTATTGTCAAAGCTCATGGAATTCACAAACTTTATAGACCATGATAATGACAATTTGCTTCATGAAGGTTAGAATGTGTTTGTGACTTTAAATATCACTATCTCACAATACTGTGATAATTCTGAAATTTATGTAATCATGTAATTACAATAAGAATTATTTTTAAAAAACAGTGCATTTCTGACAAACAATGGGATAGGCTCAGGATAATGAAAACAGTCTCATGAACTTCCATGCTCATGAAACATACAAAAGATTACATGAGCTGTGGTTGTAATTTGAGGGAGCTATAAAAATAATGTCCTAGAAATTACAGGATCAAATTTGCAAACAGTCTTAGGATAGAAGCAGATTGAACATACAGTATTATAGATGAGAAAAGACAGGGCACTGAGTGAATACAGGCCCAAAGAAACATAGGTCCCATGGATTCCATTTGCAATTACTAGTATATGTCTGAGTCAAGCAGAAAAGGTCAGATAAGTTGATGCTAGGGAAATGAACCCTAAGATATGTATTCAAATGATTTTTTATTTCATGTGATTGTTTCTAACACATTTATAAGATTATTTCTTTGTTGCTTTGTATGTCCCTCCCCCACAGTATAACCCCTGCTTTCACTGTATTTGATGTTGGTATAATTTGTGGAGGGGAAGGGAAAAAACAAATCGTTTAAATAGGGATACAGGTGGACCCATTGCAACAATGAGACATACAAGCCGTATGTCGAACTTTATAACTTTGGTAGGGTGGGGGAGGAGGGCTGGGTGGGGGGGGGAGGGGGAGGATGGGAAGGGATGGGAAGGAGAAACAAAGGAGGAGGCTACAGTGCTTGATAAGAAATGTACTCATTATCTTGCCCATGTAATTGTAACCCCTCTGAACAGTATTTTCACAATAAAAATAAAAAGAAGTAAGTTATTTCTTTCTATGTTTTGGGAAGGTAAAGGATGATAGTCTAGATTAAAATGGGAGACCATTATTGGCACGCAATTCTCTTTCTGTTTCCTTCTTATGAGAGTAATCAGAAGTAATTTCTACCTTAATAATTCTATCATTTTAAGAAATCCCTAATAGGTGACTTCCCTGAAATACTAACAAGTTTCTCAGTCTCATAAATTTCCAAGCAGAGATCATCAAAGCACACACTGTTGGAATATCGCTAAGTATTTAAATGCTTTTATAAATACTTTGTAAAGCAATACGAACTGTTGATAAAAGCATTTATCATAGAACTAAGTTTTTACTGTTAAAAAGATTAGATACATCTATGATTTTTGGTAAACATTAAATTCATATTTTATTTTGAATGTCAAAATAATTCTCTAACAGGCTTATTACTGAAACAAATACAAATATAAATTTATATGTGTGCAAAAGAGGACATTGGAAAGCCAGCTACTTTCATAGAACATGAATAATTTGAGATTCCTATTAAATATACAAGTAGCAACACATCAAATAAAGCCTCTCTGAAGCTTAGAAAAAATTTTACAGTGATAGTTGGGAACCATCAGAACAGATATTTTGGTTTGTACACTGATTTCAGTAAGAGAAATGAAGGATGGAGAGATGATCAGATGCAAGTTCTTGAATTATTCAATGTTTAGTTTAGAAGTCAGGAAGAATAGAAGGAAAACACAGAAAGAGAACACTTCAGTGAGATAAGATGTAAAGTAAAACTTAATTATATTTCAAAAGCCAAGAATGAGAAAAAAAGAATTTCAATAAGTGGAAATGTAAATAGAGAATTTACAAAAGAATATAGGAAAACAACTGTGTGAAAATTTGCTAAACCATACTAATAATTACAGAAATAGAAACTTTAATAATACAATTTGAAGTGGGGGTGGAATTGGATTGATTTAAACCCAGAACCTCACCATTGGCAGTTGGATATTCCACCAACTGAGACATTCAAGCTAGCCATTGGTGCTCTAGTCATTTTTTAGATAGGGACTTAGATTTTTTTCTGGGCTGACCTGAGTGGTAATTCTCCTATTTCCTGTATTGCTGAGATGACAAATGCACACTGTCTGTCACTCCTAGCATACTGGTTGGGATGGGGTCTAACAAACTCATTACTGGAGATAGCCTCAATCCATGATCTTTCTGTCTCTACCTTACAGTTATCTAGGATTACAGACATAAGTCATCATGACAATACAATAGAAATATTACTTTTCACTGATAATATTTAAAGTTTAAAATTCATATGTACTAGATGGGTCCCTGCAAGCTGACCTTCCATGAAGTACCAATGTCTACTCATAGTGGAAAACTTTTAAGGCCCAGTGCTTACGGCAGTAAGTTCTAATCAACCCTAGACCTGGATCCCAATCCTACATAAATTAGTCAGGGCTAATAGAGACTAATAGCTATAGAGACTGGTATGGTGAAGCTTATTGCTTGATACTTACCTGTTCTGCAAATGTTCAACCCCACACTTGTGCATACACAAGGAAAGGCCAGGAAGAGGATAGAGCTAAGGTTCTGGTACATCAAATTGTTATACCCAGTTCATAATCCCAGTGGGGGGAGAGGCTGATGAGTCCTCTCAGCCTTGACTTCAAGGCCACATCATCTATGGGCCGGGAGTCTCTGTGCAAGCTGATATTCTGTCCCACTAGATCACTTTCCAGACTGTGACAGGGCCACCAAGTACCCAGGCTTCCTAGCTGAAAACAGATATGGTAGATGATAGTGCATTCAACTTCATTGGGATGCAAATATGAAAGGAAGGAAGAAAGGAAGGAAGGAAGGAAGGAAAAAAAGAGGAAGAAAAGAGAGGGGAGGAAGGAAAGAAGGAAGGGAAGGAGGGAGGGAAAAAGAAAGACACAATCTGTGCAAAAGCTGGCTAGAACACACTTATTCTGTCATTGCTACAGCAATTGTCCCCACAGGTAGGTCTTGTGTTCCTTTGGTCACTCACCATTTCCCACATCTCTCATCAGACACAGTCACCCTGGGGCTATGATGAATCTAAATCAAAGAGACCAGGTGTTAGGCAAACCCTAAATATTGTCCAAACTGACAAAGGATCAATCTAACCTCCCTATGTCCCAGTAAGCTTCTTCATCTCTTGTGACTTTAACTTCCTTCTGCTGTCCTTACCTTCTAGATAAGAAGTGTTAGGATATCCAAGCCAGCATTGTTTTTTCATTTCCAATCCAGAGCAAATCCCTCCTTTTGCATCCTCGACAAAAGCAGCCAAGACAAAACCCAGATCCTAAATAAACCTCCTTTATTTTTTCTCACTAAACTGCCATAGGACTCCATGTTGTACATTTCCCTTACTGCAGCAGAAATAAAACTAACTGTGGATGTGGTCTTGATGGTATTTGCCTGCAGAGCACTAACGATGTCACCAGTTCTTTGCATAGATAAATTTGTTTCTGTGGTCCCTTTTAGCTCTAAGACTTTTTTTATTGTTGTTGTTCATATAGACACATTAATGTCAAATCTAAGCCATTCTTTTCTTTGTGTGTGTGTGTGTGTGTGTGTGTGTGTGTGTGTGTGTGTGTATGTGCGTATGTGTGTATGAGAGAGACAGAGACAGACAGACAGACAGACAGACAGACAGAGAGGGAGAGGGAGAGGGAGACAGAGAGAGAGAGAGTATATGTGTGTGCATTTACACTGGTTCTGGGGCTTGAGCCCAGGGCTATCCCTAAGCTTTTTTGCCCAAGGCTGTTGGGCTACCACTTGAGCCACAGCTCCACTTCTAACTTTTTGATGAGCATTTCCTGCCCAAGCTGGCTTTGAACTGTGATCCTCAAATTAGTCTTCTGAATAGCTAGGATTACAGGTGTGAGCTAACTACACTTGGACAAAGCCATTTCTTTTCGATCTTTTTAAAAATGTAATTTTATTGTTAAGGTGATGTACAAAGGGGTTACACTTTCATACATAAATAAGGTAGTGAGGAAATTTCTTGTTCAACTTGTTTACCCCTCCCTCATTTTTCTCCCACGTTTCTTCACCCTCAATTCCCCCACTCTCCCCCAATCACCACTATACCACCAACGCTTGGCTTTGCTCACTGTCGTATTCTATAGTTTCACTTCCAGACAACTCTAGAAGACATAGCATTGGAACCACTGGAGACTGAGCATGCGCACACACCCAGCCTCTCATGGATTCAATTAAGCAGTATTAGACCCTAAAGATCCAAGTTTCTACTTAGAGGACAAAGCTATTTTTAAGTAGCTGCTTCGTGGTATTTTTCTGGTGATTGATACCTCCATGTTCTTAGATTAAATAGCTATGTAGTCTTGAAGAAATTAGTTAATCACTTAAGTTTTAATTTGTTAAACTGATACATCTGTGAAATAATACCTCCCTGGGAAGATATGTTAGGGATGAAATGAAGTAATATGTAGAATGTATTAAACATTATTCCTGTAATAGAGTAATTCTCAGTGCCTGGTGCTTGAATAGATTATTACTGCCCTGGTGGCTACCTCCTTGTGTTACTGTAATTATATTCTGTTCTTTGTGCAGAATAACCTTTCCTTGATTATAAAACAATTTTATTAGCACATATTATTTTACAAGAGTTTTCTTTTATGACATTTCCACACATACATACCATGACCTCTGATCAAACTCTCCCCCATCACTCTCCCTCCCCTCCCCTCCCCACCTAAAATCCTTCCAGCAGAGCAATTTCATTGTTTTATTTTCATACATTTGACCACATTCACCCTCAATTACCCTTTATTGACTCCCCATTCCCAGAGTTGCTTGCTCCCCAACAGAGACTGTTTTGGTTTCCTGATACCAATTTTTTTGATGATTATGAATTGTGCAAAGGGTTTTCACTATGGTATTTCACACAGAATAACATTTTAATGACTTCTCTATATAGATACACTATTTTGAATAAAAGTTGACTAATTTATTTTTTTATTTTTTATTTTTTGTGAACATACTGTACAGAGGGGTTACAATTACATGGGCAAGATAATGAGTACATTTCTTATCAAGCATTGCAGCCTCCTCCTTTGTTTACCTATCTCATCCATTTTTTTAACAAAGATAGGCTTCCTTGTATTATATTTAGTTTGTATTAAGTTTACTTTATCCTCAAGCTGTACCACTTTTAATTGTTCCTATCTCTTTAATAACTTTTCTAATAATTCACATATATAATTTCCATTTTCCACATTTCCCTTTTATATTTCAGTATGTAGTAATGAACAGAATATGATCAGAAAGAATAAAATACTAAATTTAGGAAAGGTTACTTTGAACTTGGCCTCTATTGCACCTCATTGTCTGCTTTATAATTCACTGGGTTTTTTTTGTTGTTGTTTTATTTTGTTTTTGCAGCTAACTTGCTTCCATCTTTCTCTGATGATAGAATAAAAATCTAATTCTTCTTTCTACATTTTTAACACAGAGAGACCAGCATCATCCATTCTCTTAGTACAGTTCTTACAAAATGAGAGCTGGGAAGAATTATCACAATGAAAAGAGATAAAACAAAGGAACAAGCTCTGATTTCACTCCATGTCCTTGTCATAACTTGTATAAATTAATCTAGAGAGAACAGAATAACATGGCCTTGCTGATTAATGCAGTCCAAATGGCAGTTGGCTAGATCTCTATGCTCACAAGGAAGGAAGTACTATCACCTAGAAACTGGCCAAAAATCTCTCTGCCTGCCAATCCACGGTGATCCTGGGAGCCCTGCCATAGGAATGCAGGGAATGGCAGGTCATTAGTGAAATGTACCATTTGTTCACTCTCTGTAGAGATTGTGAAACTCTCATTCTAAATTCTGATCCATCCTTAAGGAAGAATACAAAAAAAATTATTGCTGGGTACCTGTAATCCTCTATACTCAAAAGGCTGAAATTTCAGAAATACAGTTTGAAGTCAGCCCAAGAAAGTCAGTGAGACTTACCTTTGATTAACCAGCAAAAATCCTGGAAGTGGAGCTGTAACTCAAGTGGTAGAGTACTAGCTTTGAATGAAAAAAGCCCATTCCCTGAATTCAAATCCCAGTACTGGTACACACACACACATACACACACACACACACACACACACACACACACACACACACACACACACAGAGTTACTGTGTGCTACTTTACTTCACAGTCTCTTGTTTTAAGATTATCTTGCCTACTCTATCAGTCAGAGGACACTTTAGCCAATGATCTCCACATTATAGGACTTTAGGTTGGGAGGGAAAGACCATCCTTGTTTCAGTTTTGCAAATACAATGCAGCAAGATGAGGAAAAAATAAATCAGAGTGAGGCAAAAGAAATAGCAGCATTAGAAAGTATGTCTGACTGTGCTGTTGGCCTTGAAGTACAATGGTACACAGTCAAGTTCTCAAAGACATTTCTCTAACTGCTTGATGGCCTAGAACTCATGTTCATCCTCCTCTTGCCTCTGCCTTCTGAGCAGCAGGGATTACAGGCATGCCTCCTCATGCCCCAAGTCATTAAGATAGTCTTGAATAAATTTTTTCTTACTGTTCTAACTAGTGTGGGAATCACTTTTTTCTTTCAAGCTTTTTTGTTGTTGTCTTCTTGTTTTGTTTTAGATCCTAGATTGAAATTCCTAATATGGGATGTTTCATTCAAGCCCAGAGGTGGTAGTAAGCATGGATAAATCAATCTGACTGTACTAGAAGCTTTCACATTTAATCATTATTCTGTCTCTCATTTATTAGCCACTTTCTCTTGGCTATTCTCTTGTATTTGAATTGTGCCCTCCTCCCTTATTTCTGGTTAAAACCAGTCAAGGCTCCACACAGCTTATTCCTGTCCTTAGGTAGATTCCAGCTCCTAGACTTTCTAAACCTCATTCTTGCTTATTCCCTTCTATAATGTCCATTCGGGGTTTATTTTCTTGCTTTTAGAAATTCAGATAGGACCTCAACCTACAAATACAATCACAGTTCTAATGCCCCATATGAGAAAATAAAAAGGTAATGAAATACATGTAACAGAGATTGAAAGGGTTGGTTTTCCTCCGAATTTTGGGTGTTTTGAATAATTTATGCAAACATTTCATTGTTGTTGGCTTGCTTTTTGGGTAGATTAATCTGGAAGCAGTATGCAGACTGGAAGAAAAAGTTGAAGAGATCTGAAGTTCTTCATGGGTTTAGTCTAACATACTTTGAGATGCAGAGGGTAATTAATAAATATTCATGATAAAGTTCTGTCTATAGAATTTAAGTTTTTCTTCTCATTTTAGATCTTCAAGAAATTTCTAGATCTTCAAGTATTTCAAATAAAGTTGCCAACAACTCTGATTCACGCAAAAAGCAACAATCTATCAATTATCAGTGACACTGTTATTTATTTTCTTTTGTCACTTCTTTGTCCTTTCACACTTCCTTATTCAGACACTTGTCAAAGGAATAGCTTAGCTGGGTGCCAATGGCTCATGCTTGTAATTCTAGCTGTTCAGGAGGCTGAGATGTGGGGATTGCAGTTTGAAACCAGTTTGAGGAAGGAAAGTCTATGAGACTCTTATCTCCAATTAACCACCAGAAAACTGGAAGTGGTGCTGTGCTCAAAGTGGTAGAGCACCAGCCTTGAGCAGAAAACCTTCAGGGACAGCACCCAGGCCCTGAGTTCAACTGATAGAACCCCCCAAAACAATAAGAAGTAGCTTAGCTTAGTCACTTTTAGTACTGAAAGAAACCAAAACAACCAAAACAAACAAACAATTAAAACCCCATGAAATTTAGCATTAGATGTCTTCATTTTTTTTCTCTCTAACCATGATATGAACATGGTCAACTTTAAGAGCATCTCTGAGGTTTAAATCTTTCATATCCACAAAATACAGGAATAATACCCTGCTTCATTATCTCAGTTAGTAGGAGTCTCGGATAGATTTACAAAGTACTTTAGATGATCCCAAACCTGGCTAATCATCTAGTGAAGGCCTCATCTCCAGAGATCATCTTTCTTATGGTTCTGCAGTAAATACCATTTGGAAATCACATTACGACAAAGCATAAAATTCTATATGGGAAGGGTTAGTGCAATGCTAATGACTGCGGTCTCTGACCTGAATAATCATTAATTAGAATCATTACTGAATACCAAGCATTATAGGTCATCTTTAGACTGCTTGTAGTTCTAGGCTTTATGTAAGCTCAAAACCTTTGGTAAGAAAAGATCTGGTCTTTTCCCTGAAGAAAATCATTCCTTTAGGCAGATGGCTGATAAATAGGTGTAGTCGTTTTTTATTATGATTAGATTATTTTGTATTTTGAATTGACACCACAAATCTACTTTTCTTTAGTAGATTAAGCTGAATTCTCAAATTTATGAGAACATCAGAAAACCCAGAAACCAATATTTCAGAGTTAATAAAATGTAGTGAATGAAAGCTGCACATTGTAATGTTCCTGTGTTGTTCAAATATCCCTTTATGGGGACTATTATGAGAACTCATTCTTTAAGCATTTGCTGTTATATCATGCATTTTTCCCAGAGGCATCTCATTTAATTTTATCTTTCATATTATTATTATTGCAGTAAACCATGTTTTCTTTAAGGCAGCAATGAAATAGTTCAAAAATGAACTACTGAAAAAGAAATTTAGCATGTAACTAAACATTTTAGTAAGTAGAAGTGACTAGACATTACTCTGTTATATTATATGCAACTGGAAATTGCAGAAAAATTATCACTTAGTCCAATACAAAAGGGAAGCAAATGAGGGAAGAAGATCAGTAATAACTTTCTTTGATTTATTAACATTATTCCATGCTATTTGCATTACATTGTGGGGACATAAAAAACAAGGTCAAATATATTTTATTCAGAAGTTATTTGATCGACTGACTCTTTACTATGTATGTAGAAGTGAAACAACTAGAGTGTGCAGAAGTAAACCTGCTCTTAAGTGCTTAAGTTACCTATTGTCTGGGAGTCTTAGCTAAGTAAGCTAAGCCTTACTTAGCTTCCATGCCATTCATCAAAGACCCCTGGGCTCTTTCTATGAACTAGTTTACCTGTATACAATTAGTAAGGCATAAAGGACCATCACAATGTCTTGGGGCTCAAACATATTTGGAGGCCCAATACTGTCCCTATTCACTTACTAGCTGTATAACATTGGGTCAAATGGCTCCCTTCCATTAGATCTCATTACTCAAAGTATGGTCTCTACAACAGCAACATCATGTTACCTGGGGACGTGGGAGGAAAAGATGCTCTCAGCCCACCATAGAATTGCTGTGTCAGACTAGCAGTTTTGAAAGAAATATTGGATTTAAGATGACATTAAGATTTTCAAATGTTATTGACCACATATATGGTATATATATATATAGATAGATACATATATATATATGTATCTATCTATCTATATATATATGCACAATGGAGGGAAGGTAGGAGGAGGACACAGAATCAGCGGGAAATGGGAAAACATACAACAGAGGGGCCCATCAGCTGCACTGGACATAGAAGAAAAAGAACTAAGCAACCTAAAGACAGCAATGGGAAGAGAGGAATGAGAGGGAAAGAAGGAACAGCCTACATTAAGCAAAAGGAAAGAGATGTAAACATCACCTGATGTAGAAGAAATGATTGTATTGTCAAAGCTCATAGAATTCACAAACTTTATAGACCATGACAATTTGCCTGGTGAAGGTTAAAATGTGTGTGTGACTTTAAGTATCACTATTCCACAATACTGTGAAATATATGAAATTTATGTAATCACCTAATCTCAATTTAAAAAAAGAAGAAAAGAAAAGTGGGAGAAGGGGTGGGTTAGGAGCCGAGGGTGACAGTGTTATCAGACACATTGTATTTGTATACTGTTTTGTAGAATGGGAACTTCTTTGTACAACCCCTTAAAGATAATAAAATATTTTTAAAAAAGAAAAAAAAGATTTGCAAATCACTCATCATTTTGTGCTATAAGGATCAAATAAAATATTACAAGATAGTCTTCATAATTTGAACAAAAGATTTCTCACTTATAAAAATAAGGTAAAATAGCTTGGTGCCAGAAGCTCATACATAGAGTCCTAGCTATTCAGGAGGCTGAGATTGGAGAATGGCAGTTTGAAGCCAGCCCAAAGCAGTCAAATCAGAGAGACTATTTCTTACCTCCAATTAACCAGCAAAAAGCTGAAAGTGGAGGCATGGCTCAAGTGGTAGGGCACCAGCCATCGACAGAAAAAGCTAAGCAAGTGTTTGGCCTCCTCCTCAAAAAGGGCAAAAGGTAATAAAATAGTTCCAAAATAGTTCCAAATAAAATAGTTCCAATAAAATATTCCAAAAGAATACTTTTTATGGTTCTGATGATCATTAAATGAGGGTAGTTATTATAAAAGGGTCAGTATAGTGAATAAAATAAGCAAAATTAATATTTATAATTTTAAAGCACCTTTTGAAATACTTTCCCTCTTCTTTTTTTTTTATTGTGAGAATACCATACAGAGGAGTTACAATTACATCGGCAAGATAATGAGTACATTTCTTACCAAGCATTATTGCCTCCTCCTTGTTTCCCCTTCCCATCCCTTCCCATACTCCTCCCCTCCCCCCCACCCACCCACTTTCCCTCTTCTTTTATGGTGCTGGTCCTGAGACTTGAGCTCAGGGCCCAGGTACTGACCCTGAGTGTTTGTGCTCAAGGCTAGCAATCTACCAGTTGAGCCACAGCTCCACTTCCAACGTTAATTGGAGATAAGGATTCCATGGGCTTTCCTGCCCGGTCTGGCTTTCAGCCAGCTGGATTCGAACTTCAATCCTCAGATTTCAGCCTCCGGAATAACTAGAATTACCAGCATGTGCCACTGGTATCCACCTTGAAAATTCCCCATTTTAAGATATACTATTGGAAATAATATTTAAGAAACTTGGGTACATCTTTGTGACTGCATACTAGTAAACAAAGCAATCAAGGCATTTCAGAGTTACATACCTGTATAATGTACTATACTCTCATGTACAACATAACATAGTTTCCTTATTTTCTGTAACCAGTTGATATGATTCACCATATGAGGGGATGCAGAGACCAAATCTTGATAGTTGTGTATTTATAATCTCTTTTGTTTAGAAACTCCAAATCTCATCTTAAATGTGTTCTTTTTACCTGCTCTGCTGTCTCCTGAGATGACATCTCAAATTTGAAAGTGAAAAAGGAAAGGCTTTCCTGCCTGGCAGTGATGATTAGGTCTGACCCCTTGAACTAAAATCAACCACCTGTGGCCATTTGGAGTAGGGTACTATCTCCTTGGGCTGATTGTTGCAGAGCTCTTGTGCATAGCTTTGATCCGGAGCCGTGCTCTCTCATCATCTTGGTGTTTAAATGGAGAACACAGATTGCTTTGGCTCTGCTGTATTCCTCACGGAGCTCCCAAGGAATATGAAACAAGACTAGGTCTGGCCACCTCACTCCTCCAAGGCATTTTTGTGTTCTTTGTGTAATGTTGTCTGTGTGAGCTTTGGTTCTGGCATGCTACTAGGATTCCTTAACAAGCAAATGCAAAGCCCCTCCTTAATGTGACCAATTGCTCATGCTATTTCCTAGTCCACAATGGCCCAGCCCTAAGAAGTCTTCAAAGACTAAATCTGTACTTCCTCACATAGCCTATGCATTTGCCAAACTAAGCAAAACATTTTCTATGTAATCTTTAGTGTTCCCTACCTGCATTTTGCCCATGGTGTATCCTTGGCTAGGGATTACTAGGCCATATTTTACCTACCGTTCTGCATGTCCAAGTGGTTCTAATTATTCAAGACACAGATCAAATGTCTATCACTAATTGTCTTTCCTCTTAATTGTTTTAATTTCTTCATTTGGACTCTGTAGAATCCTAACCATGTGTCTTACAGACAAAACTGAAAGTTTTCTGAGTTAAGATAGCATTTTAAGGTGCTGGGCATGGTGATAAGTGTCTGTAGTTCTAGCACTCAATAGATTAACGTGGTTAGTCTATTGTGAGTTTGAGACCTACCTAGGATACATAGTGAGTGAAGGCCAGCTGGGTCTACACAGTGAGACCCTGTCTTACAAGTGAAACAAAAGGAAGTAAGGAAGGAAAGATGGAAGGAAGATAATAGTGTTTTATTTAGTTTTCTAAGTTATATCCATTTACCCACCCCTATGAAAATTTTACCCAGTACAGTCAGTGAATATTGTTGAGTGAATTATTCACTCTTAGACTAGAAATGGTTGAGTATGGAAAGGGAGAAAGACAGTTTGCTAAACTGGAAGTTAGATCATATATTCTTTTTAACTAGAAAAATAATAGTTTAATGCCTTCTTATTATATTTAGAAAATTGAAGCACATGAAAGTAAGTAAACATTTCTGAATGAGAGAAGTATGGGACATAAATAATTTTTTGAGAGTTGAATGAAGCTATTTAATCATAATATATAGACTTTTTCTTATTCAAATGCTCACCTGAACACGACCCATAAGAAGTAATAATTTTGCACATCTTCCTAATTTACCTAAAATAGCATATTTATTTCACTCACTATTACTCTGTAGTTATTTCTCTTTGTTGGCACTGCCTTCAAAACTAACTAAAACTCTTTTTACCTGGTGCCTTTACTAGGGCTTGGATTCAGACACTGGTTACTGTCCCTTGGCTTTTTTTCTTAGGGCAACTACTCTACCATTTGGGCTGCAGCTTGCTTGATTCCTTCTTTCCTTCCTTCTTTTCCTTCTTTCTCTCTTTCTTTCTCTCTCTCTTTTTTTGTACTTTTTTATTGTCAAAATGCTGTACCTCAGAGGGGTTACAGTTACATGAGCAAGGTAATGAGTACATTTCTTAATGAGCATTGTTGCTGCCTCCTTTGTTTTCCCCCTACCATCCTTTCCCTCCCAGCTCCACAAATACTCCCCCCCAAAGTTGTAAAGTTCATTTTCAACATAGTGTCTTGTACATCTCATTGTTACAATGGGTCAACCTGTATCCTTATTTAAGTATTTTGTTCTTTCCCTTCCCCTCCCCGAATTAGAGAAGTGTATATACAAGATGCATGCAGGACACTGACATCAAATACAGTGAAAACAGGGGTTATACCCTGGGGGAGGAACATACAAAGCAACAAAAAAAATCACATGGTACATTATAAATACACTAGAAACAATAACAAGAAAGAAAAAAGATATTTGTGTCCCTATCTTGGGGTTCATTTCACTTAGCATCATCTTATATGGGAAAGCAGTATGGAGGTTCCTCAAAAGACTCCACATAGAGCTCCCCTCTGACCCAGCAATACCACTTTGGGGCATTTACCCAAATGATCACAAACAAGACCACACTAAAGCTACCAGCACAACAATGTTTATTGTAGCATTATTTACCATAGCTAAGATATGGAACCCACCCAGATGCCTCTCAGTAGATGAATGGATCAAGAAAATGTGATACACACACACACACACACACACACACACACACACTGGAATTCTATGCCACCATCAGAAAGAATGACATTACCCCATATATTAGGAAATGGAAAGACTTGGAAAAATTTATAATAAGTGAAGTAAGCCAAGCCCAAAGAAACATAGGTCCTATGGTTTCCCCTGTTTGCAATAACTACTACATGTGTAGGACAAGCAGAAAAGGCCAAAAGCTATGTATATATGATCTTTCTCTCTTTCTTTCTTTCACTAGTCATGGGGCTTGAATTCAGGGCGTGGGCACTATCCCTGAGCTTTTTCACTCAAAACAGAGTTCTACAACTTTGAGTGACAGCACCACAACCATTTTTTCTGGTAGTTAATTGGAGGTAAGAGTCTCACAGACTTCCCTGCCTGGGCTGGCTTTGAACTGTGATCCTCAGATCTCAGCCTCCTGAGTAATTAGGATTACAGGCATGAGCCACCAGCACCTGGCTTCAGCTTTAGTTCTCAATTAAACTTTTACAGCCATATAAATGCTATTAACATACCACACAGCTCGTTTTCCTTCTGCTCAATTAAAATTAATAGATTTCTGTTCTTAATATTTATTTTTAGCTGCATTTCAAGAATGAGCTTACTATATAAGCATCTATGAAGTATTTTCTTTTAATATATACAGTCAAATTGTTTTTCAAAAGTATCATGCCATTTCAAATGGACTATGCTACATTTCACACCACTTACAAAAGCACATACTTGTTACTTTAAATAGGAAAATTGTACTTCGATCTTATTTTAATCTGTATTTTCCTGATTATTGGGAATACTCAATTTTATCTTTACAATTCTATACATTAGTTATGTTCTGTACATTAGTTATTCATGTTTTTTACCCTTGTGAATTCTTAACAGATATATTATTTGTCTTTGATATATTCATCAAAAAAATGTAACCCTTGCATTTTAAGAAAAATGTCACCAGTTAAAAGTAAAAATATGAAACAGTATCAAAATGATAAAAGTAATGGTGATAGGAACTTTTATGCTTCAGTATTATTTTACACTTCAGTATTATCTTATAGGATGTTTGATACGTTTGCAGTCATTGTTGACCAAAGCATCTTTACTATGTGTGTATGACCCTGGACATTGAAAGGTGCATGATGCTTGACAACTTTTTCCTTTTTGTGCAAAAAAAAGAAAGACAGAAAGAGAGAGAGAAAAAGAGAGGAAGAAGGAAAGGAAGGAAGGAAGAAGGAAGGAAGGAAGAAAGAACGAAGGAAAGAAGAAAAGAAGGAAAGAAGGAATCAAACAAGTTGCGCCTCAAATGGTAGAGTAGTAGCTCTAAGAAATATTGAAGAGACTTGCAAGTCAGTAAAGGGGAGAAAACAACAAAATCTACTGAGAGAGGGCAGGAGGAGTGTGCATTTCATCTGGGCAACCAAGAGGAATGGCAATTGGTTCCGAGAGAAAGAAAATAAATCAGTGATTCAAATTTCCAAGCCTTGAAGTCAAAGCATATACCTCCATAGAAGCGTATGGAGAATGTCCGCTGCCTGACTTCCCAGTGGCTGATAGGCTTCTACCCTGGAAATAAAGCACGGGCTCCATCATAAGCCAAAGCCAGGCTACTCAAAAGGCAGCCAGGGACCCATTTTCATTCTATCCTGTGAACCACGAGAAATCTATCTTCAGGCATAAAGCCCAGAGTTGGCATTTATAACACTTTTTCAATAGAACAGTGTAGTTTTATTTTGCTTTGCTTTGTTCTTATGTGCCAGGACTAGGCTTGAACTCAGGGCTGATACTCTGCCACTTGAGCCACAATTCCACTTCCAGCTTTTGCTAGTTAATTGGTGGTAAGACTCTCACAGGGTTTCCTGCCCTGGCTGGTTTAGAATCATAATTCTCAGATTGCAGCTGTCTGAGTGGCCAGAACTACAAGCATGAGATACCAGCATCCATGCAGAAAAGGGCTAAATCTTAATTTTAAAAAAATTGAACTTGAGAGCAAGGTACCAGTAGCTAATACATATAATCTCAGCTGCTCAGGAGACTGAGACCTGAGGTTCAGAGTCAACCAAGGCAGGCAAATTTGTGAGACTCCTGTCTTCAATTATCCAACACAAAGCTGAAAGTGAAGGTGTGGCTCAAATGGTAGAGCACCATCCTGAGGAGCCCTGAGTTTAAGATCCAGTACTAACACAAAAATAAAAATAAGGCATTTGTGTTTTTCATGTCTATTTTTTTTATTTATACGGCAAAAGTGAGATCTTGATGGCTAATAGTGGTCTTACAAGATTGGGTCTAATGAGCAGGCACCTCAGCTTTTGCTAGTTAATTAGAGATAAGAGTCTCACAGGCTTTCCTGCCTGGGCTGGCTTTGAACCAATGCCCTTGGATCTCATCCTCCTGAATCAACTAAGCTAAGCATGAATCATCTAAGCCACTGATTCCTCTTCCTCTTCCTCCTCTTCCTCCTCTTCCTCTTCTTCCTCCTCTTCCTCCTCTTCCTCCTCCTCTCCTCCTCTCCTCCTCTCCTCCTCTTCCTCCTCCTCCTCCTCCTCTTCCTCCTCCTTCTTCTCCTCTTCCTCCTTCTTCTCCCTTCTCCCTTTCCCTCCCTTCTTTCAACAAGCAGTACAGAGGTAATCAAAATGGAGAGGAAAAGCCATCAGGGTTCAAGCTCTTATTGTCCTCCATCTCCTTTAACTAGTAGTTTTTACCTAATAGTGAACTTAGTAGTTCAGATAGTAATGAAATGAATGAACTACAGAACACATTTTAGGAAAGAAACCAGACTTCTCCATTTAGTTCTGTTGAGATAGCCACTGGTACTACGCAGAGTAGAAAAGGGTCTGTGCAGATCTTCAACTTGAACATGGTAATTAGTCAGTGCCACTGAGAAGGATGAGAATGCTCAAAAAATCAATTCAGAGGAAGAAGAGAACTCTAGCACTGAGCAGTAAAGAAAAACCCCTGTAGTGTTAATGGTATAGGGAATGCTGAAACTGTGATAGAAAAAGGAAATAGCCAGAGATGTAGAGTAATAAATGAAAAACCAAACAGAGTATTATTAATTAGATAACATGAGAAGATCTCAGGAAATCAAGCTGCTCAATGTCAAGTAAGAAGTGGAGTGAAAAATCTCTACCATACTTACTCACCTAGAGGATGCGGATGATCTTTGTGACACTGAAGGCTATGAGGGCCAGAAACTTGACTGGATCGGGTGTGTGAGCAGGAAGCGAGGAAACAAAAAACCTCAGAATCGGGTTGTGGTTTATAGTGTGCTTACTCCCAAGAAGGCTGCTATGAGTGTCGTGTTTAATGTTTCCAAGAAAGCAATCAAGATTTTGTTACGTTTCTAATGGGAGAGACTGAATCTGTCTTTTTTATTGTTGTTGCTGTTGTTTTTTGGTACATATTTTTATTGTAAAAATACTGTACAGAGGGGTTACAGTTATGAGTAAGGTAATGAGTACATATCCTATTGCGTATTGTTACCTCCTCCTTTGTTTTTCCCCTACCATCCCCAACATTTCCCCACCTCCCCAACACCCCCCCCCCTCCAAGTTGTAAAGTTCGTTTTCAACATAGTGTCTTGCACACCTCATTGTCACAATGGGTCAACGTGCATCCTTATTTCAGCTTTTTGTTATTTCTCCTCCCCTCCTCAAATTAGAAAAATGTATATACAAGATGCAGGGCACCAGAATCAAATACAGTGAAAACAGGGGTTATACCATGGGGGAAGAACATACAAAAGAAACAAAAATATCACATGGTACATTATAAATACATTAAAAACAACAGCAAGGAAGATAAAAGATACATAAAAAGATAAAAGAAAGATAAAACCACTTGTGTCTCTATCTTGGGTTTCATTTTGCTTAGTTCATTTCATCTTATATGGTCATATATACATAGCTTTTGAGCTTTTCTGTTTGTCCTAGACATATACTAGTTATTGCAAATAAGGGAAACCATGGGACCTATGTTTCTTTGTGCCTGGCATACTTCACTTACTATAATTTTTTCCAAGTCTTTCCATTTCTGAGTCTGTCTTAAAGCTAGTGAGAATCAATCATTTGATAGCAGTAAGAGAATTATGAAAGAGAGGGGCGCAGGGAGAGACAGAGGGAGACAGAGGGAGACAGTAAGAGACAGAAAGAGAAAGATCTGAAACTCTGGGAGCAAATGGGAAGCTGTAGCTGTAAAGATAGGCTTTGGGAGGGAGGTGAGCTCTTCTAAGCAAGTCAGGGAAGAAAGCACATGTAATGAAAGGGTGGAAATTAAATCCATGTGTACCAGCAATGTTTAAAGACACAGTCAGTTACGGGTGCATTTTAGGGCCTTCCCTAGTATTTCAGACTCTTTTCCTGTTTAATACACATGCAATATTTTCAGTAGTTTAATACACATGCAATATTTTCAGTAGTGAGTACAGGGGAACAATAAAGAGAATGATTCTTGTAGTGCTTTGCTTTATAACTTGCAGAAGTTAACTCATATTACCTAACAATTTTTTCATATTTTTTCTAAAATGTATAATAATAAGCTAGACATTACCTCACTGTCTCATTGCTATTGCCATTCATTTCAATACCTTTTATGTTTTCAGTGCTAAAAAGGATCATATGGGGTGAATATCTTCATTTTTTAACATCTTGATTTAAGTCTCAGATTATTCTTAGATCTATTTTTTTCTTCAAAGCTCTGGCTGCTCTTTTCTTCTCAAAGACATTTTCTGAGTGGGGGGAGGCCGTGAACAAGTGGAAGGGCACCAAGGCTTGAACTCAGGCCCTTGTGCTTGACATAAACTGTCTTGCTCTGAGCAGGTGCTCTACCACTCGAGCCATCCCTCCAGCCCATCATTTTGCTCTTAGTGACAGAGTCTCATATTTTTTAATATTCAGTGGCTGCTTTCAGACTGTGATCCTCCAGTTGTTAGTCTCCTGAATAGCTAGGAGTTCAGGCATGAGCCACTGGGACTTGGCTTGCTCAATATCAATGTCTTTTTATCCGCTACTGACTTTTGGTGCCTTGAATTGACTAATAAATGTTAGAGAAGTGGAACTGGTATGAACTAAGACTTACATCTTAGGAATGATACTCCTTATGGGGAGGGGAGGAAGGAGTGGGGGAGAGAAGGAAAAGGGGAGAAAAAGGAGGCGAGAAAGAGCAAGTGAGAGCAATCCAAAATCAAGGCATTCTAGTTAAAAAGGGACTCTCAACGGGAAGCTGCCATAGTGACACACATGAATTTGGCTTTGCCACTTTGTCTATTTAATGCAAACCTTGTGGTCTTCCACAGGTCGCGGAACCTCAGTGCCTGACTGTGGATCACAAATAATTACAGATACTTGGTAAGGAAATATTTTACAAGTTCGCTGCCCTTGACTCTAGCCTTGCACTCTTCTTACTCATTGGGTAAACTCTAAGTTAATGTATTAAAATTTAAGTATGATCAGGTCTACTAGCAAATTCCCTCTAGGAAAGTCATGTTGGGGTCGAATCATTGTGTGTCATCCTTTGATCCTTTCTTTCCAGTTCTGATTAATATGAGAGTTCCAAAATCCCAGAGGTTTTCTTGCAAGCTGAGAGATGTTTTTGCAAGACCTCAACACAGTCTGCTTCTTGGCTGAGGGAGGTGGCTCAAGTCTGTCATCTATCATAGACTTCATATTCCTTTTCCTCCTCTCCTTGCTCTTCCTTCTCCTCCTCCCCCCTTTTTGGTCCCAGACTAGGACTTGAACTAGGGACCTGACACTTTCACTCATTGGCTAGCGTTCTATCCACTGAGCCACAAGCTTTATTTTAAAAAAATAAAAGGATTTAGTGAACTCTTACTCTGCTTCGCGACCATTCTAGGCACTCTTGCCTGTGGAGAATCTTAGATCATCTACTTACTGACGTTATCTACATTTCTATTTTGCTAACGAGAAGCAGATGTAGGAGAGCGAAATGGGCTGTCCAGGTTTGTGGAACAAGCAATCAAGGACGCCCGCGGATCCTAGCTGGCTTTCTTTGCTTTGCTAATCATCTCCGCCTTTCCGCAGGGGAGCTAGACGCCTTTAGCAGGACGTGCTTTGCTTCTCTAGTTTTCCTCCCGCAGCTGCCTGGTACCTTCCTAACAGTGCCGGGGACGAGGCGGGAGGGAGCCCGCGCCTCCACCGCCCAGCCCCACCAGCTGCGCAGCCCTGGACCCCGGGAACACATGGCTTGAGAGTGTGGCTGGGCTGCAGCAGACACAGGCAAGCGCTGGTCTGGTCTGAGACGCCCTGGGAGAAGGCGAAAGTAGCTTGAGCCAGGAGAGGGACAGAACCTGTTGCTAAAGTTCTGTTTGGTGGTTTCTGGTTCCAGCCTGTCCAGAGATCTTTCCCTTGGCCAAGATCAGGTAAGGATACTGGTCGGGCAGGTGGGCGTGGGGTTGGGTGTGAGACCCTTCTGCTTGTCCCCATCCCCCTTGCTGGCTTTCATGATGCCCTTTCGTGATCCACTGAGGCTGTTCGCCTTGGAATTTGCCAGTGTTTCCTCTTTTGGCCTTTTCAGCTCCCTTTCTAATTCCACTGGCACTAGGTGGAGTCACCTCATCCCCAGAGTGGGGATCTGGTTCTGGGGGCTTCCCCGCACCCTGGCTGTGAGCCCCCTAGGATCCCAGGCTCCCAGGTTTGGGGGCGAGGTCCTGAAGTCCCCCCACGTTCTCTCTAGAGCTATATTGTTGTAACTTTTGTTGAGCCTCCTTGGAGAAGGTGTTCATTGGGGAAAGTTTTCTAAGCTGTTCATTTCCTGCATTTGTGATGATTCCAAACAGAGATTAGTGTGTATCAGAGACTTCCCTTTGTGTGTTTCCTTTTGCCAGGAAAGAGAAAATATGGTTTCTTGTCTGGGTGCATGGATACCACCGAGCTCCCAGTGAAGGCACTGGGCGAGGTCTCAGCGTTCTCTAAGCATGACAGATTTCTTTTCAGTTCTAGTACATACTCCTCTTTCAAATTACCAGGCTTTTCCCAAAAGGGCAGCTTTTGGTCAGATATGGGGACTGGTGTTGAAGAAGAGGAAATTGATCTCCACTCTGACACATTATTATTTTATTATTATTATTATTATTATGAAAGACGAAACTCCAAACTAAGAAATAAAAAATAATACTTTATTCCCATCAACGTTGTTGTATCTATTTCAAAGATTTAAAAGATCTTTACTGTAAAATGAACTATGAGGTGATTTATTTTTCATCAATTCATTCAAACTTGTTTGAATTATTCAAACTTGTTTCAATTATAATCCAGATCATTAATGAGAAGAAAGGGTGAATAAGACAATGGTCTATGAATTAAGGACCTAGTTCTGTTTCAGCTGGAATCCAAATTAAAACAAAATACTTGCAGTAAAGCTAAATGATACCTTAGGATGTGGTTGAAATTTGAAAATTGATATGAAATGCTCATGGAGAGTACCAGTTACCAACAAAGTTGAGTGGCAATTGTACACAAAGTTTACTTCCCATTTATTAAAAACTGCTATAGGCTGATTCATTAAATAGCAACACTATTCACTACATTATCTTTAAAGGTACATGTTAGTAACAAAGACTGGTATTATAGCAAGCAATCTAAAATAGATTATCATTATTTCCTGATAACAACATAAAACATGAGGTTGCATTATATATGTATGTGTGTATATTCTATGATTTTGCTGATACTTATCTATCAGATTTATAGATTTCAATATCATTCCATCAGCCACTTTTCCTTGATGGATATAGACAACTTCAGGAGTATTTGAGGCTTATATTAAGTTGTTTCATCTATGTATCTGTTTATTGTATCTGGCATGTTTGATATATTTTATTATTTTATCTCATAGGTATTTATCATACTATTTAGCAATATTCCTTTTTATTCATGTCAAAGGCTATAGAATGGATAGGTTTAAATTCTTTGTTATCCTGTGAATGGTTTGTCCTTGAAAAATTAATTCATTTGTTATAGATTATTGTTCTTGATTATGTGTGGTGTGTATATAAGCTTAATATATTTAAAAGTCACAGCTCTGTAAAATACCACTCTCTTTTAATGGAGATAAGATCGATTTTAACTAAATGCTATCATGTGTATTCCGAAATGTTAAATGTAATCTCATATTTTATAACACCTCTATACTGCATGTTAATAATCTTAACATGTATTTTGGGAGACTCCCAAAATACATGAATTTATTCCTACCATTAACCTGATGTTAACCATCGATTTTTCTTTCTCTTTGGTTTTAAGTTCTAGTTTTGTCAAATGAACTGGCTCTAAAGTGAGTTTTCCAATTACCTAGAAGCTGAACATCAAAGATCTGAAGAGTCTCTCACCTAAAAAGCAGTTGAAAATGTACTGGCCCTGCAGTGAGTTGCACTGCCCACTGCAGCAATAGCTCTTCAGGATGGCTCTCCAGTGATTCATAGACATTAGAGAATTTTGTAGGGATCAAATGCTTTTCCCAGTCAAGCCTCCAACTGGTTTTTCTACCTCGGGCAAATTACTTAACTAAGCTGGCTTGAAAGTAAAAAGGTGAATTAAATTGTTATTTCTAAAATCTCTTCATTCTCCTAGGTCTTCCATTTCTATGGTAGAAAAGCAGAGAATCTGGAATGTAAAGGCTGGTATGTCCTTTCTGTGTCACTGGAGAGCCATTGCCCTTAGGCGAGGTTCTGAAATTCTGTACCATCAGCGTCTCCTTTATGATATGGCCTATGGGAAGCATGGATAGGATGAGCTATTGGCTGTGCCTGGTATAGTATCTGGCACAGGTGAGATGCACTGGAGCGTTTTTTGAGATGCCCATCTTTGACATATTTAATTAGAATTCTGGCTGTGGCAGGGGAGACAATAAGCTGATTACAGAATCCCTCTGGCAATCTGTGGGTAGCCAATTACCAGGCCACTTCATATACTATGCCACAGGATCCAGGCAAAAAGAAGATCAAAGCCTGTTTTGGAATGCTGTGTTTGTTATCTCACCCAGCCTTGACCACCTCCTCCTGAAATGAAAGTAGTTAGGGAAACGCAAAAAAGCAAATGTGTTTCAATGACAGATAAGACTGAGAAAACTCATCCTATTCTACTTCCCATGTCACTCTAGGTGCAGCTTTGGTTACTGATAAGAAACCAGACAGGTTATATAATAACCATGAGACTAACAGCACAATTGAATCATACCACACCAGCAACTTAAAAAAAAAGAAAGAAGGAAGGCTAACTTGAGAACTATCAAATAGTGGGTTCTCCATAACTGCACATATGAAAATCTGGAAGTTTCCAAATATTATGATTGTCATTTCTTATTTTCTCCTTGAGTTATATAGAAAGGGTCTCAACCAGGTGTGTGCATGGAGTCTGGGCTTCACTGTGGCAGCAGAAGACTAAAGCACGTTCCATCAGAATCCAGGACTCTTTCTAGTCATTCACGGAAGTCTCCTTTGGCTCATGCTTTCAGAACTCCAGAGGATCTAGGAAGCATATAAAATGTTACCACTCTGCCTGCTCTCTCCTAAAATTTAGGAAACACCATAGTTTGAGAAACTATGGTTTAACATTGTATATGCCATCTCACTTAATCCCTGTGACCTTAGAAACTACACACACACACACACACACACACACACACACACACACACACACTCCTTATTTGCATGATAAACTAAGGTTTAGGAATAATTTTTTCCCAAAGTAAACTCACCAGTTTAGGAAATCAGGCTAATCCTTTATGTCTTCCAGCCTACATGCTTAAATTCTACACTGCAGAGTTAGAGAAGCTCACAAGCAATGTAGGTGCCTTTGCAATTAATGCTATATACCCAGGAAAAAAATACAGCTATCTTAAAGTAAGTTCTAGAAGCAGAAGTAAGGACATTAAAGTCCACTATAAAGCCTTTTCAAAAGCCTACAGCTCAGTCTCACAAGGAAGATAGTGGGCTGGAAGTCAGTCTGGGTATGTTTTCACAGTGAAAAAATAATTAGTCCCCATCCACATTGTTTTGCAGACATTGTCTCTGGGTCTTCAATGTTTTCTGATGTTGATATTTTGTAGGAGATCACAGAATTGTACTGGACGTGTAGCGCATGTCCAGATTAAACTAATACAAAACTTAATCACAATAACTGGATTTGGTTCATGGTAGATAGTCCTGTAGTTAATTCCATCCAATTGACTAGTTGATTGTCAGACTGCAATTAAGTTTCCTTTTTTTGTCTGTGTGTAGCTCACTTGTTTTCCTGTAAATGAAGTCTGAGGATGATGATGATGATGATGATGGGAATTCTCTGCACCTGCTGTGATTCTGAGAGTTTTCTGACTCAGAAACCAATTTCATTTTGCTCAAACATAACTTTATTAAACTCAACCAGTCTAGGGAATTTTTCTTTAAAACTCTAGGAAGAAGAGTACTTAGAGAAACATTTCTTCAACGTAGCCCCAGCAGAATCCAGTTAAATTGAATCATTATCTATGTTCAAATTTTTATTTCCTCACAACCTGAAAGTCAATGAGGAAAAATTTGAAGGCTCGAGCTTGGTTATGACCTTGTGATTCTTCTATCCTAGTGGAATTAGAGAGGAGTCTGTTACTTACATAGACTAACACTGCTTTCAGGAGGCTGGCTCATCTCCTCGCCAAACGGACATTTAAACAGGTGGCACTTGGACTTGGGATTTCTTAGACGCTCACTGCTTTTCCTTAAAGAAGGAGATATCGCTTGAAATCTGCATATTGCTCATTTAAAGTGTCAGTATTTTCCTTTCCCTTTTACTTCCTGTCCCTGAATTCCTGGCATAGGAAAAGCCTTAATGTAGGCTCACTCTAAGAGTGTGGCTTCTACTCCTGGTCAGAAGTGTGTGTTGCATTTATAGTAAGTTACTCTTGGCATCACCTTTTGGGCCTTTTCATTTTTTGTAAGCACTGGGATCTGAACTAAGGACCTTTTCTGTATTTTCTATTGTTTAAATTTTAAAAACTAATTTTGTAATTATTTGGCCACTGAAGGTTATGGTATATCCTCTGAACCATACTATAACTTACATTTTTTGGATCATTTTTGCCATTTAACATTTATTTCTGCTAATACTGAAGAATTTGGCTAAATTCAAATTTAAACCATCCATCCAGGCATTTGTTACAGTATACATACAAATAATAAGAAATATAGTGCAATCATTTCTCTGTAACTTTGTGTTCTACATTCCTAATTCAACCAAATACAAATAAAAAATATTCAGAAAAACAATTACATCAGTACTTTTACATTATTACCTAAGCAAAAAACATTAAGGCACTTTTCTCTATCATATTATCTTTTAGAAAAATCAGTCTTACGACAACTAAGCCAATTTTTAATTTTTAATTTCAATACATTATCATTTCACATAAGAATTAAACCTTAAATGTCAAAAATAAAGTAGAAAAAATATGAAACTCAAGAAAATTAAAAATAAAGTCATTTAATATATTATTTAAATTGTTTTCAAAAGATAAAGTAGAAAAATGTGAAACTCAAGAACTAAAAAGTCAGTATATTATATATTATTAAGACTT
The DNA here is from genome assembly GCF_024711535.1 of Dipodomys merriami. NCBI lineage: Eukaryota > Metazoa > Chordata > Mammalia > Rodentia > Heteromyidae > Dipodomys > Dipodomys merriami. The sequence goes on along the minus strand of NW_027206512.1, from coordinate 23,488,013 downwards.
TTCCTTATTTTAATTGCTAAATATATTTGTAGGTGCAGTTGTTTTACATGTGCTCTCAAAATTTCCTTAAGGTCAATATCTGTTAGTTACACTGGCAGTTTGTAGTCATCTATTTCAGAAATATTGTTAACAGCAAATAATGCTTTTTGTGTGCCAGGCCTAGGTCTTGAACTCAGGACCTAGGAGCTGTCCTTCAGCATTTTTTGCTTGGGGCTAGTGCTCTACCATTTGAGCCACAGCTGTACTTCCAGCTGTTTTGGGTGGTTAATTAGCGAAAAGAGATTCCAGGGCTTTCCTGCCTGGGCTGCCTCCAAATTTAATCCTCAGATCTCAGCCTCCTAAGTAGGAAAGATTACAGGCATAAGCTACCCATGTTAGCTACGTATGCCTTTGGAACAAGTGCATTTAATAAATAAGTAGCTTTTGTTCCTAAAAAATGAAAAGTCAAATATGGAAAAATTTTATAATATAGTAAGAGGATTAATGAGTTTAATAATGATATCATAAAACTTACTAAGAAAAACACTAAGATCTCCTATATTCACAAAAGAAAACTATGGTAAAGATTGTCATTTCACCAATTCGTAATTACTTAGATAAAAAAAATGTAAACTGGTGATTTAAAAGAAACAAACTAGTGATAACATGGCTGAAAGTGAGCACTTGAACGTTTCTGGAGTGAAATTGTAAAGATTTCAAAATAACTTAATATCCATAAACTGTAAAATTTAAAGATAGCATTGTTAGGAAATATTCCTACCTATAGTTTTCATTTAGATGATTACATTTATGTCATTGCTAGCACATGAAAAAATTGTGGAAAATTTAAAAGTATAAACAGTGATGTTTGGTCATGTTTCTATAGATTTAAAATCTGTTACTTCTAGGATACTATCCGAGTTCTTATTCTTATTGTTCTTATTGTGGACCAAATCATGCTGTGTCACAGCTTTCATTGTACTACACTAGTTCTTCATCTTAAGGCTGTAGCCATTGGGAACTTCTTCCAGGCTCTCTTTCCTCCAGATTATTTTGCTATGTGCTGATTCCTGTAGCCCACACACTCACCTCCTCCCCACCTCCCTAACTGCAGTTCTTCCTTCCTGTTTGACTTTCTCCCAGAAGGCTTACCCTGTCAAGGGTAGATCACCTTGGTGTACTTAGCCCTACTGCCCAGATTCTCCAGTCATTTAATTCATACCTACATGTTGAATGTTTGCTAGTCCTTTACCCAGGGTTGTTAGCCTGTTGTAAGCAGCAAGCTTAAATTCACAACAGATGCTGAATCAGTGAATAAATAAAAATATTGGAGATACATGCTATGTTAATAATGGTTAATTTTTTTACAAGATTTTACGATTGGTAGTTATTAATAGTTCGTCCACTTCAATTTGGAACTATTTTGAGATAGATGCATTTTGTAAGGCAAAAAGTCACCATATTAGTTTTATTACTAATGAAACTATTATTTGAAAATGGGGCTAGGGGTTGTGGGCAAGGGTATTTGCTATAAAGTCTCTATACTAGACAGATTTCTTGTTTAAACCTTTAAATTCAGGTGAAAGCTCAGTTTCGAGTTTTTCTTTTCCTGCTATTTCCTTCTTTCCTTGATTCTTTCTTTCTTTCTTTCTTTCTTTCTTTCTTTCTTTCTTTCTTTCTTTCTTTCTTTCTTTCTTTCTTTCTTTCCTTTTTTCCTTCTGTTCTTTCTTTATCTTCTTTCCTTTCCCCCTCCCTTTCCTTCCTTATTTCCTTCCTTCCTTATTTCCTTCCTTCCTTCTTTCCTTCCTTCCTTCCTTCCTTCCTTCCTTTCTCTCTCCCTCTTTCTTTCTTTCTCTCTTTTTTATTTCACCCATTTGTTTTATTTATTTTTGTAGCAAGCTGTTTTTTTTAATTTTTTTTTTTATTGTCAAGGTGATGTACAGAAGGGTTACAGTTACATCAATAAGGTAATAAGTACATTTCTTGTCAAACTTGTTACCCCTTCCCTCATTTTTCTCCTCCTTTCCCTCCCTCCCACATCCCCCTCCCAAGCTGTATAGATCATTTTCAACATAGTGTCTTGTGTATATCGACGTTGCGTTGGTTCCCCCATTGTCCTTTGTCTCACCATTCTGTTGTTCCCCTTCCCTTCCCTAATTCAAATAAATATATATATAACACCAGGGTACCAAAATCAAATACAGTGACAACAAAGGACATACCATAGGGGGTATATCACATAGCATTTCACTCATGTTGTTAGGACTTGTTGATAGAGGAATAGCACATCCTAGGTGACTCATTTGGGAAAGACCTCTTGGGAGAGGCCACTAATGCTTTTGTAACTTTAGGTTTGTCAAATATATTGTTTTTTGCCTTTCTACATTTTAAATATCTGTGCTATTATTACTCAAGAGAGGATGTTATAGGGAGGATACATTTCTTTTTCTTTTTCTTATTTTGCTGGTCCTATGGCTTTAACTCTGGGCCTGGGCACTGTTCCTGGGGTTCTTTTGCTCAAGGCTAGTTCTCTGCCACATGAGCTACATTGCCATTTCTAGGTTTTTGAGTAGTTTATTGCAGATGAGCGTCTCACAAACTTTTCTGTCTAGGCTGGATTCAAACTTAGATATTCAGATCTCAGCCTCCTGAGTGGCTAGGATGACAGGTGTGAGCCAGCACAACTATGTTTATCACATCTTTCTTTTCTTGTGCCAGTTCTGGGGCTTGAATTTTCATTTGGCTTTTTTCACTCAAGGATACCACTTGAACCACAGCTCCACTTCCAACTTTTTGGTAACTAATTGGAAATAGGAGTCTCTCAAATTTGTGTTCCAAGAATGGCTTAGAACAATTATCCTCAGATCTCAGCCCCCTGAGTAGCTAGAATTAGAGGTGTCAGCCTCTGGCACCTCACTCTCTATCATTTTAAACAATAAGAGAGATATGCATTTTACAATCAGGAAGATCCAACAGGTAACAATGAAAAATTTCATAGATGTTCAAACTCTGTTTCTTCTCCCAACCTCCCTGATTCTTACAGGCATGAGTAAAGAACCGGGCCGTTTACCCAAAGCTCTCTCCATGTGAAAACAACAGTAGCTCTCCAGCAGGTGCTAATTGGAGCTTTTAATTTTTTTTGGTTTTATCTTCTACACTTTCTAAAGTTGTGTGCTATTTTTAATCAGAAAAAGAATCTTCATACGTAAGTGGCAAGTTTAATGTTTCTCAACTGCTTCTGTTCTCATAAGTGTTAATGGATTCAACTTGGGATCCACTTTGTCCTTGTAAACCAAAAGATTTCATGCATGGGAAAGAATTACCTGGTGGGGATTGCTTTTAAGGCCTTAAAAAGTGTGAAAGAAAAAAAAAATCATAGAAAACCATTTGCCACCACATTGGGACTCCTGTGTGAGAAAGCTGTACTTCAAATGTAGTACTTCAAATGTAGTACATTTGATGTCAGGTGATGAGAGTGGAACTGTAACAGCCAGTATCTTTCCCTTCTTCGTGTACTAGAGCCCACTGCTGACTGTACAGTGGTTTGTAGTCTATGTGACAGGTGTGTAACATCTCAACAGCCAGTGAGCGCTTGGGACTGAACAACTTTGGGGACATTTATGCCTCCTGGGACAGCACACGGGCAACCTGTTGTGAGTCCCCTACATGGAAGACAAATGGGGAACCAAGGGGTCCGGGCACTCTGCCTTTGGGTCTTGGTTCTTTCCGTCCCTGCCCAGCAGTTTGTCACCTTACGAAAGGGAATGGTTTGTGGGATTTTGCCTGAGCTCTGACCTGTGCTCAGAGCTCTGACAGCAGCAAGCCCTAACAGCCAGGCAGCAGCTGCTGAAACCTGAACACTGTGCTAGCGGAGGGCTCGGGTGATAACCTAACTGTTCTCCACTGACCAGAGGCCTTCACTGCTTCCTGAGCTCCTGCTGGGGGCTCTCTGCTCGCCTGAGTCAACACCTCTCTCTTTACTACACCTGTGGTAGCTATCTGACAACCAAAGTCTGAAGACTGTCAACAGGTGGCCCAACACTCCTTGAGCTGTAATTCTTTGTTATTTTGTTTTGTTTGTATTTTTAAACCCCTGGTAGCTCAGTCTCAACAACCTGCCTAGCTGTGGATTCCTGAAGCCCCATAATGGCTGAGCTCAAACTGTAATCGCCTGTAATCTGAACTTCAGAGCTTTGTAGCCCTTTGCTTTGCTGCTGGAATGGGCTTCAGACAATGAAATTGTTGTTGACACGTAAGAGTAGGACTGCCAACCATGTCATTGCCACTAGCTTCTTAGCTGGCCACCAGCTTTTGTGTGGCCATGTCGGAAAGACACCCTGAGATACAGTTGTCCCTTTTTTTCAATACTCCCAGGAACCTGATCCAAGGAGGCCCTGTTCCAAGATGGTGCCTAGTCACAAGTCTCTGAAGACATGGAGAATGAGAGGTGGTCTTGTCTGATGCTGGCCTGTCATGGTGGGAAGGTCATTCTGGAGGAGTGGGTTTGTCCCTCAGCAAGGCCTGTTAGTCTGTTACAGTGTGCACCTGGCCTACCTTGTGGTAGAGGCTTCAGCCCCCTCCCCGACTCAAGCCAGTGTTGCTGTGTAAACTGGTTCCTGATTTATTCTGTGGGTCTTCTGTTTTATGCACTTTTTCGTCTGTCCTATTCCTGTGTTGTGGTTCTCAGTGCTCTTCTCTCTGTTGCTCTTCCAAAGGTAGTCTCTCCTTATTACCTTGACTCTCCTTCAGAACCCAAATCATGAAGAGAAATTTTTAAAATAGATTCTATCTAGATAGCCTACTTATTACTTATGATCATTGTTCTGTCTCCTGGCAAGTCCTTCCTCTTTCGCTTTCTCCTGAGCCCTACGATTCTCCACAGCAGTGTTCAAGCCCATGTCATCCTCTCTTCCTCATATGATCTTGAATGGTGTTAATGTCTGAAGAAATTTGTGTCCAGGGCTTGTGATAGATTGTTATGCGCCCTTAAAGTTTAGAAGATGATGGCTAGGTTGCTTACAGGAGAAGTTCCTTACAGTGGGATCTGTGTTTCTGTTTCTCATTGTGTAATTTTAGGACAGTAAGAATTATCATAGACAGCGGATACACTGGCAATATGACTCAAGGTGTCAATAGGTATGATTTGGATAGAATGCAGTTGCCATATTTAAGCTAGGGAGAGTGCTATGGGGAACTGTTCAGAACTTGTCTATGATCAGGCTACCCTAATAGAAAGGTCTTAGTAATTTGTGAGTCATTACTGGTGGTCTGTTCTGCAAGGTAGAGTCCTGGGGTAGAGCTACGCAGCTTCAGAAGCTTATCAACTGCCTTTTCTGTCTTCTGTAAATTTCAAGACAACTTATACATGTATAGTCACAAAGTTCACCAATTTGCTTAAATTTTTTAAATATCATTTCTTTCTCCAACAGCTATTATTCTTGGCAGGTAGTCATACACTTTGACACGATAAAGTGTACTGATTTATTTTCCTCTTAACCAGAAGAGGACTCCTCTCTATCTCTGACAGTGGAAAAAGGTCAGCCTAATGTAGAAATGCTATCATTTCAAACATATTTTTCAACTAAAACAAAATCAGTTTTTTTTTGCAAAGACAGTCTTCTGATGAATAATGAATATACAACCACATGACAATATTTATATCCACACAGAAGGAAAACAAAATGTATTTTTAATTTTCAGAAAAGAACTATGGGATTAGTCTTATGCCATAACTGATTTAAATGTTTCCCTATATTTTGAGCTTCACATTATATAAATAAAGTCTTACTTTAAAAAATTAGAATAAGACAGTCTTTCTTAGGCTGAACTATTTCCTCTCCTTTGCTTAAATGAGGCACAAAGGACAGAAGATAGAGAACAATATTCAGGGGTAACAAGATGATAACTGTTAGGAATTTCCACAGTTAACCAGCATGTAAATAACAAAATATTTTCCTTCAGTCTTTGTGATGGAGGATCATATTTCGAAGGACTGGACATATTCCAAAGGACTTTTATGTTTTAGTTGATAAGTTGCAGAGAAGACACCAAGTGCTAAAGTATGATACATAGCCTGGCACCAATGGCTCACGCCTGTAATCCTAGCTACTCAGGAGGATGAGATCTGAGGATTATGGTTCAAACCCAGCCCACACAGGAAAATCTGTGAGAATCTTATCTCTAATTAATCACCAAAACCCAGAAGTGGAGCTATGGCTCAAAGTGGTAGAGTACTAGCCTTAAGGGGGAAAAAACAACACTAAATGGCAAAAAAAAATTAATACAACTTCTTTTCACATCACATTCATACTTCTTTTTCTTTGTCATCTCAATGAAAATATCACAATGAAATATAATACATGGGTCTAAAGAATTATGGGTCTAGGATTATGTGGGTTGTATAGGGTTTTTTTTACGAATTGAAAGGAATTACAGGCCTATTAGATTGTCTGTTACTGTCTTCTAGGAAAGAACAACACAAAAGACACTGCAAACTAATGTAGAACTCCATTTTTCATTTTCCTGCTCATATTCCTGTGATCATGACAGATGGCTTTTGTTAGTAACAGAAAAAATTACATATAAATATTGTTTTAACATGGTTTTTCTTCAGCTCAACTTTTGTAGGTTATCTTAAGATGTAAATACACACACACACACACACACACACACACACACACACACACACACACACACACACACAGCTGAGCACTGTGGCTCATGCCTGTAATCCTAGCTACTCAAGCAGCCTGTGCAGGAAAATCTGTGAGACTTTTATTTCCAATTAACCACCAAAAAGCTAGAAGTGGAACTAAGGCTCATGTGGTAGATTGCTAGCCTTGAGTACAAAATCTCAAGGAGAGCACCCAGGTTTTGAGACACATACATGTGCAAATACACATACACATACACATGCACACCTACGTATACATATACATATGTATACATACATATAGGATACCAAAAATATATCTTGAAATGATATTAAATAGAGATTCTACAAGCACTGATTTTAATGGTATTGGAACATTTTAATTTACCCATTTCTTTTAGTCGTGGTTTTAAAAGTTGGTCATGTTAAAGTATCTACTAAAATAGATGTAGATATTTTCCCAGAATTTTTTATGGATAATGCCCAGAAATATTATAAGTTTCTGTAAATGCAATTTTGGAAGCTAGAACTATCTAAGTTATTTCGGCAAATATTCAAACTTTTGTATGAATTACATGGTCTGCAATTTAGTATGCTGTGATAACTGAATGATGAACATAAAAGGCACACCATTATTTTGAGATAAATTACCTAATATAAAATCTTAAATTATAGAGGCAGTAAGGCAATAGGTTTGAGCCATAAAGTTATCAGCCCTTCAGTTAGAAATGTCAAAATCATTCTATTTGAGTAATGATAGATCTGACCTAAATGATTAGATTAGGTGCTTACACAATCTTCAGAAGGAGTGGAGGAATGATGACAGAAGAAACTATCGCCAAGTCTCAGATTTCTTGAAATAAGTTAGAGAATCATAAGTTGCAGGACAGGTGAGCAGCCACTGTGATGAAGATTTCAAGACATCTTAAGGCCCTGAGGATGGTGCAATGTCTCATTTCTATGGAAGCCCATGCAACCTCCTGCTGCTGCCAAGGGCAATAACCTTGCTTCAATATCTCTCCCGCCATCCATGCCTCTTCCAAGTGCCAGCTCTTGTCAGTTTCTTACATGCAACAATGGCAAACAATAAACTGCACTGAATAAAATGGAACTGATAAACTAGGAGCAACAATATGGGATAGTCTCTCTCTTTGGCTGCTCAGCCTTTTGACATGACTTTCTGTACATACATAATATCCATTAGCCTTTAACAGCCTTTAACAGGCTAATGAGAATGTCTCTTATGGAAATGAAGATATGGTCATTTGACCAAATTTAGGAAACTTGTGAGACATTGTATCTCCTATTGTTGCCATTCATTCATCTGGAAACTAAGCCACACTCTCCCCTGGAGAAACTAATTAAAGGCCTAACCACTGCTAATAAGAAGAGAGAGAAAGTTATGAAAAACCAGATGGATTCCTACAAGTGTATGCACATAGATATATAACAAACATGTATTGTCTACAAAAAGCAAGAAGAAAATACTTATAGTTAATAGAGCCAGCCTTCTCTCTGTACCTGGTCATTAATCAAGTGTTCATACTTCATTCACAATTATTCAATGCCAACTGCTCTCCATAGAAATGTTTGCTCTTTTTGTTTATATGGCATATTTTTTTCCTAGATTGATTTTCCCAAATCCTCATTGGTTGGGGTTCCATAACTTCCATGCAGTTTTACTAATGCCCTGGTATAAGTAGTAAGATCCTTCCTTATTTCCACACATACCCTCCTGATATGTGTAATAAACCTATTACCCTTTTGAAAACTAGCAAATCAACTGAACAGAATCTCCTTTCTTGTTGGCCTAATGACATTATAATCCCAAGAATGTTAACTACCCCTGAACTAGAGCACTTTTTATGTCCCTGCTAGTGGAACCAAAATGTTAAACTATTAAAAACTAAAAGACAAGAGCTAGAATTTAAAAAAAAAAAACATGTAGCAATTGATGCCTGGCATCAATGATTCAAACCTGTAGTCTTAGCTACTCAGGAAGCTGAGATCTGAGGATCACAAGTTAAAGCCAGACCACACTGGAAAGTCCATAAGAATCTATCTCCATTAGACACACACACACACACACACACACACACACACACACACACATACACACACGGGAAGTAGATCCCTGTGACTCAAAAGGAGAGTGCTAGCCATGAGCAAAACGCTCGGGGACTGTGCCTAGACCTTGAATTCAAGCCCCAGGACTGGAACATACACACAAAAATAAGTTTAGAAATTGATCAGTTGTGTTATTATGAGTACAAGAGATTGGAGCAATTACTACTTTTACCCTCAAGTATCTAGGAATGTTACAAAGAGTAAATTCTAATACCTACTATTGGAAAAGGAGAATTTATTGATTGTGTGTGTGTGTGTGTGTGTGTGTGTGTGTGTGTGTGTGTGTGTGTGTGTGTGTGTGTGTGCCTTCACTTTCCTTAAATTTTGGCTCAGTTTAGTTTGGGACCCTCTTCATTTTTTTAACTTTCATTTTATTATTTAAGTAGTTTTATAAAGAGGTTTCAGTTTAACATGTTTACTTTTATGGGCAATGTATCTTGATCAGTGTCAGTCCTTCTTATTTATCCCATTCTCTATCTCTTTAAGTTTCCTAGTTTATTGATTGTGTTTTGTGAGTGACTGAATCAGTGCCACTGGCAAAAGTCAAGTTTGTTTCCATTTTGACTCATTGTCTCATTTATCAAACCCCATTCCTTAGCTTCTGTTTTATCTTCCTCAACATATTAAGATTTATATGGCTCTAAGTCTAATTGTGATATGGAGGATGGAAGTCACAAGGGATTGCTTCCATTAGGCAGCCCACTTTAGATGCCTTATGAGTAGCCTCATTCCCTTTGGTAATGTAAGTTTCTAAATTTTGGAGGCCAGGAAATATGTAAGCACTGCGTGCTTGAGCTTAGGCATCGCTTGTATTAGGGATTTGATTTTACAGACATATTCTATTCTTTTACCTGGAAAAGCTCATTTTCTTAATATATGGATACATGAGCACATGCCAGAATGAAGGAACATTTTGTGTCTGTGTATATACCTACTGTTTTTTATTCTTGAGGTATACTATTTTATTTAAGACAAAAGTTGATCTAACTGCAAATTCCATGTCTGTTGATAGACTTTTTTAACCAAACAGAGTAAAGGAGTTTTTAAGTCCTATGGAAAAACTGTCCAACAATATTGTATAATAAATATAAGGATCTTTCCATTTAAATGAGATGTTTTTCATTAAAGGAATACAAGAAAAGACATCCTTTATACTCAATGCCACAAACCATTCATAGTTCCTGGCACAGTAGTTTGAAGGCTGGATGGATTAGGTACTGCCAGGTGGAATTACCCAGCATATTTGTCATATCACTCTAGTAATTCTTCAATTGCTTGAAAGTTTCTAATTCAATATTTTCAACAAATAATGCTGAAACAACAGGATGTATATGTAAAAAAATCTTAACACTCCTCAGCACCACATATATAGTAAAAGTCAGAAGTGACACTGGCCCAGGCCCAGAGTTCAGGCCCCACCACTGGACCCAACCCATCCCCCCCCCAAAAAAAATCTTAACACATGTCATAGTTGGTATAAAAATTCACAACTTGGATCTTATGAAAAGAAATAACTTCTACCCTTTAAAAAATCAGTTTTGAAAGAAAAGAGAAACCACAAATTAGATTATTTTCAAAGTACATATCTGATAAGTGACTTGTATTCAGAATATTGTTCAAAACTCAATATTGAATTTCAGAAAAAAACAATGGGAAATGATTTAGTCAAACATTTTCCTGAAGACATACAAATGTCAAGGAAGTATATGTGAAAAGAGGAAGGGTAAGTAAATACAGTCATAATAATCAATGTACATAGATGAAAATAGAACCAGGTAATGGAAGGGAATGAGTGCGGATTATAATGGAAGAGGTAACCTGGATCTAGATGCATTGTACCCATAAACCAGCAGGTTGAAATCCCTTTGGACAACTACTTAATTAAAACAAATTAAAAGAAGTTAAAAAAATAAGCCAGGAACCTTAAGAGGTTAATTGGGGTTGAGAAAGATGGAGAATAGTATAAGGGGTGACATTGATTAAGATGCATTGTGCTCATAAATTAACATGTTGAACGGAAACCTTTTTGTCCAACTGCGTAAAAAATAATAACAAATAAAAAATTTTAAATACCACCATTATTCATTAAGGGATTTCCAATGAACACTACAATGATATACTACTTAAAAGCTATTAAAATGAGGGCAAAATTTGTATAAAGCTAAGGCTAAGTGCTGACAAAAATCTGAAGCGACTAACACTTTTATGTACTGTGGATGTGTATACACATAGTGTGTTCCCTTTGGACAGTAATTGCTTCTTAGAGTGATGTATACACTTATCACATGGTAAGTAACCCCACGTGTAGGGGTTTATCCAAGTAAAATAATAACATCAGGGAATAGAGCTTTATTTGTTATTGCAACAACAGCTTAGGACATATCCTGCACCCTTGTCATTTTTAATCTGGTGCTCAAAAGCAAGAGGGAAAAAAATAAGGTCTTTCTGTCCTTACAAGGGGCAACAAAACCAGTTTTCCTACTTCCCTTCTGAGGGAATCTACTGGATAATATAATGGAAGGGGTGTGTACTCTAGCTATGTGACACACTAATCCGTTTTGGAACCAAGTTAAGTCTATTATTTCCAGATTTCACAACCTATAAGTGTCTTCCAAGTTCAGGGATTCATTTATTCTGAAATAAAAAAACACCTAGGAGAGTAACACTAAAGTCTTTCTGGGTTATTTATTTACTTCTGGAGCTAATCTAGTAGCTTGAAATAGGATACAACCATTTGGATCTTGGATTAATTATAGAAGGTATGATTAGTCAGCACAGAAACAAAAAATTGCAGAAGTAATAAAAAATGTTTCCAGGAAAAGTAAAAATAAGCAATCTCTATCTTATATAGTTTGATATTTTAGGAAGTTGGGTCTTTATTACAGGAATCTTGAGCAACCCAGGTTATTTTCCTATAATCACATTATGCTAAAATGAACACCTTGAAGTCTTTAAGCTTAAGAGTGTGAACAATAAAATGACTGGATCAGAAATGACCCAGGCATTTTCTTAAAACCATTAGATTATCACTAAATTACTTTTATCTCAATGCTAAATTACTAAATTACTTTTATCTCAATGGTTGCAATTCATTTTTTCAGAAAATGTTCTAGGGCTGGGAAGGTGGCTCAGTGGTAGAGTGCTTGCCTTGCATGCATGAGGCCCTGGGTTCGATTCCTCAGCACCACATAAGCAAAAAGAAAAAAAGCCAGAAGTGGTGCTGTGGCTCAAGTGGTAGAGCGCTAGCCTTGAGCTGAAGAGCTGAGGTACAGTGCCCAGGCCCAGATTTCAGGCCTCACGACCGGACCCCAAAAAAAAAAAAGAAAAAAGAAAATGTTCTATATTGGTGACCCACTCCTTCCACCAGCTGTCAGTTGGTTTCAGCAACAGCTGCAGTTCCTATACATAATGGCAGCTTCCCATCTCAAAGGCAGCCAGCTCTCAGCTTTTCTGCTTCATGAGGAAGTAGCAGCAGATCTAGCAACCTGGAATTCTGCACTCTTAATGCCCTGACCGTGGATGTCTGGAGCCAGTAGATAAATGTCCTGGTAACTCATCATGATTTGGGCACTCTTCCTCAGAGAACTGTCTTTGCCAACAGTGTTTATACACATGATAGCTTGCCTTTATTGGTTTTCCTCCCTTCACTTCCTTCCTCCACCCTGCCCCCTCACTCTTGCTATCAGAATTGCCGTTTAAAGAAACTACCTGTCCCTCACATCCTTGGCTTTTGGCTCTGCTTTAGGCAGAATTTTTAAATAATATGTATTTATTTCTTTATTCAACAGTCATTAAGAAAAATCATGCCATATGAAAAAGTCATTAAGATCTGATAAAATATTGTTTTTGACAGTATAATTAGAAATCTATGGGGTGGAAAAATCACAGCATCAAATGTGAATACTGTTGCCACATTTCACAGCAGTATCACATTTTTCCTTACATATTCACAGCTGACATGATCATTGGATTATCACTCAATGAAATTTGGTAATGACAATTGGCCAAGTTTTATTTCTTATGCCATTGCTAGCTCAAACTGTGAAAATAAATATTCAAGCTATGAAAAAGAAGAAAAAAATCTATAGAAAAAATATTTAGAACTTAGATTCTTGCAATTACATATTTTCCATGTCAAAGATTCATTCATCCATGGCATTTTTCCCATCATAGTTTTTAGATTTCCTTATCTAACATGCCTTACTCTAATTTTTGCTCAATTAAATGTATCCCTTGTCCTTTGTGGAGATCATCATAGCATAACACAGTTTATTTCAGAGTTGTGTTGATACATAATTGCCTGGAAAATAATGCTCCATTACTATATTGTTTTACTACAGAGGACTAATGTCAGGTCCAATTTTTGGGGTTGATGGGGAAATCTAAAATCTTGATATGAGAAGTGCTAATTAATTTTCAAATGCCTCAACAATCTTCTATAGTGACCACCTTCCTATTCTCTGTAGCAATGTGTTTTCAGTCAATTGAAACTTTACAAGGGAATTAATGTCTAACAAAGGACCTTGTTAGTAATTTCTAAACATACAGTATAGACATTTGTACATGTTGTCACAGCAAGACAAAATCTAAGAGGAAACAGTGGAATCTAATGTAAGTTCTTCATGTTTGAGAGACACCTGGAGCTATGTCTGAGTGCCTGATAAATTCTAAAGGTACTCAGGAATGATTTGCAGCTATTAATGTGCCTGCACAAGTTCCATGAGAGCATGCTTTTCATTAAGTAACTATGACTACTAAATGCCCAACACAAAGCAAGTACAACACAGATGTCGTCCTGCTATCCTCCACTCATATTTGAGAGAATTAAAAGTAATTTAAAATATAGTTTATGAACCAGCTCTAAAAGGACAGAAAAGTTTTAACAATACTTTGGCTTTGTATTGTGGTTAGAATTTCTGTTCTTCAAGTCTTTCCTTAGTCTGCTAATTTAGGATGTAGTCTTAGAATGTAGGAATCACAAACAATTCTGTATTTCTGTCTAAGTGCAGGCAATATTTTAAAGCTATTTTTACTGTTTATAGTAATATTCTGTTTAGAGCCTCTTAGCACAGAAGTAACAACCGGATAAGTAGTTAGATTTTAAATAACATGGAAATTCAGATAATAAGAAAAGTATATCTGTTAACTTTCTTACTGATTACAAGGAAGTAAACCTTAGATTTACTTAATTGAACATTTCAAGTATTTAAAATTAGGAGGGGAGGGTGGGTTGCCATTGATGATTTACATTAGTTAGTTCTGTTTAGTGTCCTGAGTATTTGGAAATCACAGTACCTATGTTGTATGCTATTTTCATTAATGGCTCAATTTAAAGACTGATGTTTTATAATAGTATTAGCATTTGTTACTAATGCAGAATAAATAGCAAAATGGTGGTAGAGATTGAATTGGCTATAAACAGTATAAGACAAAACTGGGTTTGATAATGAGTTCCACATCATGTGGGAAGACAAAATATTTATTATAGGTAATGGGATTGTTGATAAACTTAGTAATAACCAAATTGATAGCATTTTTCTAGTCTATAATTTTCCAATAATCATTCAAGAAAAATTGAGAGAGAAAGCGATACAAGGGAGCCTGAGGGGAAAAAAACAGTATTAGAAGAGTGTTAGTCTCTGTCAGAAATATAGAAATATCAGCTGGAGTTGAAAGATCTTTTATGCTAACATTATTTCAGTGCTATATGTTAGTATTTTGATGGGGGGATTTTGCACTAAGGGTACATGTCATCTTAGAAGAGCTAGATTTAACATCTCTGAGTTACAAAGAAAAATCTGAGTTATAGTCCAGCACAGTAGTTTGCTAGAAATACATTTAAGACTCGCTATAGTCACTAAAAGCCTGGTTGCTTAACTTGGGGGTGATATTCCAAATAAACCATGCAGATAGAACTTTGGCTGATTTCTCTCTCTTTCCCCTACAAGTTTAACAACAGTCATTTATGATGGCCTTGCAAGTACAGGAGGGTATATCTGACTAAAATTAATGACCTAGGAGACTCAGAATTTAGTTAGCCATTTGAGTTGCTACCAATGTATTACCAGATGACACTTGAGTGTATAATGTTTATTTCAGCTGCTATGAGTGAAGACCTTGTAAAGATCTGGAATGATTCCGAGAAATGGTTTAAACTTCTGAGCAATAAACTGGAGGAAGTTGAGAATTTCCTTCAGTAAGATGAAGGATAAAAGGGAGTCTGGTTTCTTTGGGGAAGAGAGGGCTAGGACTGATGGCTAAGAGAGAACATTGAAGAGACAAGATAGTAAGAAAACAAGCCATTTCTGTAGGCTGAAATGAAAGGAATTCTACTCTGAGGAAAACATTTCTTCTTGATAGCAATGCTGCTTGAGAGCAACCAGGAGAGCTGGTGGTGTGGTGTGGTTCAAGAGGGAGAGCACCAGCCTACAAATACTAGGCTAGTACTGCCAACAACAACCAAAAAAATCCCATATTACATAAAGGCTTCTCTCAAAAATATTTGTGAGCCAGGCACTGGTGGCTCACGCCTGTAATCCTAACTACTAGGGAGGCTGAGTTCTAAGGATTATGGTTCAAAGCCAGCCTGGGCAGCAAAGTCTGTGAGACTCTTATTTCCAATAAACCACCAGAAACCTGGAAGTGGTACTGTGGCTCAAGTGGTAGAGCGGTAGTTTTGAGCTGAAGAGTTGAGGGACAGTGCCCAGGCCCAGAGTTCAAGCCCCATGACCGACAAAAAAAATGTGTGTGTGTGTGTGTGTGTGTGTGTGTGTGTGTGTGTGTGTGTGTGTGTAAAAAGTGAATGTTTTGTATATACATATTTCATTATTGGCATATTAAGTAAGTAATGGGTTTCATGGCGGCATTTTCATACAGGTCTATAAAATACTTTGATCATATTCACTCCTCTTTCTTCTCTCTTACCCACCCTCTGACCAAAACTCCATTGTGTTTCTATACCACCTGGGTTAATTTCATAATTTGGCTATTGTGAATAGTGCCACAATAAACGTAGGTGTTCAGGTAACTCCATAATAAGATAGCTTTAACTACTATAACTAGAAGTGTTGTTGCTGGATGTTAGTTCTATTTTTAATTTTTTGAAAAATCTCCATACTGGTTATGATAAGTCTAACTTCTATTGCCACCAACAGTGAATAAATGGTTCTTTTCCTGTCCCCACATACTCATCATGCTTTCATTCTTAAAAGATGAGATGGAATATCAATAAGGTTTTGGTTTTTATTTCCCTAATGGCTAAAGATAATATAGAAAAGCTGACCTGCTATCTTTATTCTTTGCATATGTATTTTTTTTTTTGGTTTGAAAAATGGTTGAACTTTGGCAAGTAGTTTTCTCTTTAATATAACTTTTTAAAATTGTTGGAGAAATGTAACAACCTATATTTGCTGAACTTATGATTTTCTAATTGAATACATCACTGAGCATGGAAATGGGAGAGATGTGGATATTAGAAATTTATAGTGTGTGTGGTTAGAAAACTTCTGCTGAATAAATGCCATGAAGTTGATTAATTTTAGGGCTCTTATCATCTTAAATCACCTTGGTGGATAGTATAGGAAGTCTGTGAATTTTCTATTACTCTAGCTTCATATTGACAAAAATAGCTCAATTTTCTTTTATGATAGAATCTAGTGCTAAAATACAATTACATGAAAACAGTCTGAAATGCTAAACTTTACTTTAGATAAAAAAGAAAATACCAATGCTATTTCTATTTACATATTAAATATGAAAGTTTTACTAAAATTCCAAAAAATTTGTTGCAAAACTACATCTTTGTTTCACACATTTTTTTGTATATAAGAAATACTTTTTATTCTTCTTTTATTGTCAAGGTGCTGTACAGAGGGGTTACAGTTACATGAGTACAGTAATAAGTACATTTATTGTCAAACGTGTTACCCTTTCCCTCATTTTTCTCTTACTTTCCATCCCCCCAACCCTCCCCCAGAGTTGTACACATCAATTCCAACATATTGTCTTGTGAATGGTGCTGTTGCATTGGTTCCCCCCTTGTCCTTTGTTTCACCATTCTGTTTTTCCCCTTCCCTTCCCTAATTCAGATAAACATATATACAATACCCAGAGTATCAAAATCAAGTACAATGACTACAGGGGATAAACCATAGGGGGAAGAACATACAAAAGAAACAAGAGGAGGCAACAATACTTGATAAGAAATGTACTCATTACCTTGCTCATGTAACTGTAATCCCTCTGTACAGTATTTTCACAATAAAAAACTTATTTTAAAAAAAGAAACAAGAAATCACATTTAAAACAACAACAACAAAGAAAAGCCTCTTGTGTCCATGTCTTGGAGTTCATTTCACTTAGCGTCATTTTATATGGCTATATGTAGATAGCTAGTGAGCTGTTCTGCTCATTTGCTAAGATTATCCTAGATTTATACTAATTATTGCAAATAAGGGAAACCATGGGATCTATGTTTCTTTGGGTTTGGTTTACTTCACTTAATATATTTTTTCTTCCAAAGCTTTCCATTTCCTAACAAATGGGGTGGTGTCATTCTTTCTAATGGAGGCACAGAATTCATATATATATATATATATATATATATATATATATATATATATATATACATACATACATACATACATACATACACACACACATATATATGTGGTATATGTATATACACACACAAACACATATATATATATTTATATATATATCACATTTTCTTGATCCATTCATCTGAGAGACATGCTTTGGTTCCATATCTTAGCTATGCTGAATAATGCTGTGATGAACATAGTTGTGCTGGTAGCTTGGTATGGCCTTGTTTGTGATCATTTAGGTAAATGCCTAGGTCATAAGGTAGCTCTATGTGTAGTCTTTTGAGGAATCTCCAAACTGCTTTCCAGAGTGGTTGAACAAGTTTACACTCCCACCAACAATACAGTATGGTTCCCTTTTGGCCACATCTTCAGCGTCTGTTGTTATTAGATTTCTTGATTATAGACATTCTAATTGGGGTGAGGTAGAGTCTCAATGTTATTTTGATTTGCATTTCTTTTATAGTCAGAAAAGTTGATCATTTCTTCATGTGTCTATTGGCTATTCTTATTTCCTCTTCAAAGAAGTCTCTCTTTAAGTATTTCACCCACTTCTTGATGGGATGGTTCTTTCTTTGAGGATTTGTTGTTGGAGGATTTAAGTTTTTGAGTTCTACGTATATTTTAGATATAAGACCCCTGTCCATTGTATGTCTAGTGAAGATCTTCTCCCAATCTATGGGCTTTCTATTGATCTTGCTAGTTATGTCCTTTGCCATGCAGAAGCTCTACAGTTTAATGCAATCCCATTTGTCTAAACTTTCTTTGATTTGTTGTCACACATAATTTTTAACGACAGGTAATTCATGTACAGTACAATTCATTTATTTCTGCAGGCACATTACAACATAATCAAGATATACTGAAGCCTAGACATCTAAAGTTCCTAGGCTAAATCAGCATAAAATACTAATATTGAAGATGAACTATATATAATAGACTAAGTTACTCCTCAGACATATAAGTTTTTCTCCTCAATATATTACATTCAAATGAGAGGATTTGAATATAGATGTAAAGATAAGATTTAGATGACAATCACAATATATTATAATATATTTAATGCCTATTATAATATATCTAATATTGAATAATCTCTCTAATATTTAATCATATAATATAGTA
Organism: Dipodomys merriami; assembly: GCF_024711535.1. Taxonomy (NCBI): domain Eukaryota; kingdom Metazoa; phylum Chordata; class Mammalia; order Rodentia; family Heteromyidae; genus Dipodomys; species Dipodomys merriami. The sequence goes on along the minus strand of NW_027206512.1, from coordinate 23,469,527 downwards.
GATGAGATATAAGATAACTGATGGTGAATAATCAAATGTGTGCAATAAAGTAGAGGTGATTTAGGAGTTAAAAGCACACATTTTTTTTTATTGTGAAAATACCGAACAGAGTGGTTACAATTACATGGGCAAGGTAATGAGTACATTTCTTATCAAGCATTGTTGCCTGCTCCTTTGTTTCCCCTTCCCATTCCTTCCCCTCTCCCACCCCCCCTACTCCCTACCTCCCGGCCAAAGTTGTAAAGTTCTGATGTTGGTATAATTGTGGAAGGGAAGGGAAAAAAAAAACAAATCATTTAAATAGGGATACAGGTGGACCTATTGCAACAATGAGATGTACAAGTCATTATGTCGAAAAACAAACTTTACAACTTTTTTTCTAATAAAAACACATCAACACAGATGATTAAAAGGTCATTTCTTTATAATTGTAATTTAGAAATGACATATAACTAAAACGAATTTCTGTTTTTCAGTGTAGATTAGTCAGTGAAAATTTCCTAAACAACATAGAATTTATGCTGTACTTAAAGAAGTCCAAGAAGAAAAAGGAAATGGATAAAAATGAGGAAAGGGTCAAACATGAACCAAATCAAGAAGTAAAAAATCATGAGATAGCCTGAAGGAACAACATTGGAAACCAGCTCCTTTGAGAAGAGCTGTAGTATCTTCCCCAGCTCTGAGAGTCGTAGCAAGCTTGTTGCTCTCCAGAAGTTTCCCAAAGCCCTAGAATCTATATCATAGCTTTCTGAAGTACTATATACATTGATGACTTTAAATAAGATTTTGTTTTTGAAAAACTTAAATGTATTCTAAGCTGGAATCCTATATATGTCATCATAGGTTTTTGCTTTTTTTGTAGAAAAATAAATTGTCAGGAATTAACAAGACTGGTAAGGTCAGTTGAGTTGAGCCTGTGAATGACCTTGAATGTCAGAATATGTTTTGACTTCATAGTAGGAATAACAAGCCATTGAAGAATACTATGGAATGGGAAAATAGAGAAATACAGTATTTTCCTAGAATCATACAGCTTGATCATACAGGAAGTCTGGGTGAGAAAGATGGTAGGCTGGTCCAGCTTAAAAGATGCACACCCAGTGATTTATTAAGGTGATTGCTTCATTTTAGGAGCCAGGTCTAAAGTCTGATTCTCTTTGCTTTGTCAGTTTTTTAAAGGTTAGAATCTTCATTCCCTCAGGCTGACAGTTGCTGTTTTAACTTCTAAGAATTGTTGATAAGAAAAGAGATACCTATGAAGTCATTAGATTTGTCTTAGGGACATTAAAAAAAGCACTAAATTAGTTTTAGTTCTATGTCATTTCTAAACTATAATAATAATGAACATGACCTTTTAATCATCTGTGTTGGCTTGATTGTATTAGGAAAAAAGTATGCTTTCAAAATAAATCCTTTTAAAAACTCATTTAAAATATACATCTCATTTTATGGAGGAAATTAAAGCAGACCTTCTATAAATGTTGATCTTGAAATTTGCTTTCTAAGGAAAAAATCATATAAAATTTTGATACTGATTTTTTTATTTTTAAACTTTATTTTGTTAGTATTTGAAAATTGATGAATATGCATTAATATGTCCCTTGGGTAATTAGGAAATCAATTTTGTGGCATAATAAACAAAGGTAAAATGCTATGATAACAAAGATTTATGATCATTTGCTTGCTGCAGGACTTCTGGCTACTTAAGACTTTAGCCAGAATTTCCCTACAAACTCTGGAGCCTTTAGAATGCTTGGCTGCACACATTTCATGTATCTTACTTGGCTCACTCCACAAAGATATATAACCAAACACCTGTGTCATAGACATTAGCTTCAACCCCTTAATGCTCTGTTCTCCATCAGCCAGTGCCTCCAACAGTAATTTAAGAAAGCTAACACACACACCCCTCCCCCCCACCAAATGCAGGGCTAAGTCAACAGTCATGCTGGGCCTGGAATGCCATGCCTGTAATCCCAAACTCTCAGATTTGAGGCCAGTTTAACTACACAATGAGATCGTGTCTCATGAAAAACAAAAATTAAAACAAGGAAACTCTACTTTTATCAAAGAAGTCTTTGGCTCCAGTCTAGGGCTAGAGGTAGTTTCCGACAGGTCACAGGTGTGTCTTGAATTTCTTGGACCAGTAGTCTCACCTGACTTGTCCTTCACATTGCTAAAGTAAGCATTTAAGGGAAACAAGCAGGAGTTTGCTATGTCTCTGCAGGAGAAACTCAGCATCATAACCCCATCACTGTGTTCATGTTTCTTTCATAATAAGCAAATGGAATGACCAAAGCCAACATTAATAGGGTGGAGAAACCTCTATCTAAGGAGAGGAACTGCAAATCCACATTTCCCACATAAATGGAGCAGTGTAAAGCTATCCATTACTCTAATTCACCTGGGATTTCCCAGTTTACATCTAATTGACAATGGAAGTACCTTAAAATTGTTCTCAATAGGTTACCGTTAGTTCAAAATGTAGTAATCTTTTTGAAAGTTAGTATTCTTGGTGGGATATTTTGTGGACAATTTAGTTATGGTTCATTAGCAGAATGAAGAGGTCTAGGAATAAATAAAACAAAACATGAGAGATAAGTGGTGAACTTTCCATTTCTCTGCCAAAGCTACATTGTCCTTTAGCCATATTTGGTCAATTCTATTTCTTCAAGATACACAGTCAGATCTAAAATTCCCATAAAAATTATGTTTTTTAAGCTTTTATTGATCTTATTTTGGCTATGAAACTTTGTTTAATAATCAGTTTTATAATCTGTATTTCTTGAAGTTGCCAGGACCACTATATTGGATCTGTCTAATGCTTACAAGATGATATCTAGTATAGTGAAAACTCTGGTTGGTAATACAAGATGTTTTCACATATTTCTGAAGTTTTAAATTATTAAATTAACTTCAAATAATGCAACTGAAGGTCAACAGAACAAAATGTGGTTGCTTTTATGATTCATCTCAACAATCCATGTTTTATCAGTGCAATTACCATAAATTACATAAATTACAGATAAATGTTGTCTTAACACCCAGGACTCTAGGAAGTGAGCATCCACTATTATTTCCCAAGATAGTATTGTTGGAGATTCTTGGGGTATATTCAATTCTCTCCATTTCCTTTCTCATCCCTTTGAACTGTTGCTTTTCCATAGTTAGGTCAAGTTGCCCACTCTTGAGATATGTTTCTGACCTTCACACTGTATGAGACTCTTTCATATGTTTCTCAATCTTCCTCACTATTAGTTGTGAGGTTTGGGTCTGGTTATTTAGTAGCTACCTATCTATCTCCTATCTATTCAATTTGAAATACTTTTAGTAGCAACTTTATGGGATTACTGGGAAGATAAAATGGATTGAAACATATAAAGGAATTCACATTGCCTATTACAGACCAGGTATTTATTCAAGTGCTCAAATTGGTCTTTGGTTCTTTTACTCATAATTTTGCCCTGGAAGAAAGGAAGGATGAAGCAGTCTCATTCTTATATGAAGTGATCTCTTCAAAATATACTTTCCCAAGTTGTATGTGTTCACTCCTTGAAAAGAAGGCTGGTTTACATTTCCATGACTTTTTTAAAATTTAATTTTATTGTCAAGGTTACAGTTACATAGTAAGGTAGTGGGTATATTTCTTGTTAAACTTGTTACCTCTCCCTCATTCTTCTACCACTTTTTCTCCCCCAACCCTCCCACCAAGCTGTAAAGTTCATTTTCAACATATTGTCTTGTGAGTATTGCTGTTGCATTAGTTTGCTTTTTTTGTCCATTGTCACTCCATTTTCTCCATGATGTTTATGTCAAAATATAAAGAAAAGTTCAGATAGGAAATAGACTCACATTTTAGTCATATGTATTTATAGATATAAGGTATTTAAAAGTTGTTTGTTCCTATTATATTTTATAAATAAAGCCTGAATTACTTTTTTTGAATTTACTCATGCTTGAACTTTACTAATACTTTCAAGAATTTAGACAGTTAAGGAGCGCAGTCAAAGATTTTCTGGGTCATTAAGGCTAGTCTCAGACATTGAGAGAAAAAAACATATCAAATGAACTTTCAAGAAACGAGGCTCCCTCTTTCTGTATCAGATGCTCACTTCTTGCCTGAATTTTGAGGTAAAGTTTTGTGGTATTGGCTAACAAAACAAGATAGTGTTCAGTTTATGACATATTTCCATCTTATATCACAATGGCAGGATACTTTTTACAGAGTCATTAATCCCCCTAAATCCATAGTTTATGTGTTTATTTATAATAATCAATATTTATTCAAGGATACCATATTAAAGTATTAAATGCATTAGTCTCTTTGTCCAGTTAAGATTCATAAGAACATTACTTGGAGTCACCAATATTTCTTTCTCTGGATACATTCTTCTGATATATGTGGGAGAAGTAGATTTCTGACCAGATATTTAAAACCTTTAAGGGATGTCTTGTTTGAACTTTATCAATGTCTCCTTGCATCACATTTCTCAAGTTGTTATTGGACTTACTATATTTTAAATAAAGCATAAGACATTTAAAACCAGCCAATATTTGAACTAGCCCGGTACGGACTGGGCGTAAAATGAAGTTATTTCTTTAAAAAGCATTTGGTGAATTTTTTTATTTCAGTAGAAAATATTTAACTTCAATTATATGAAATTCTTTGGAATTTAAAATATACAATTAGATGAAGACATTTAATTATGAAATTTAAAATTTTTTTGATTCACTCTCTCCTCTGGATAATCCATTTTCACATGTTTTATTTCAATAAGAAATTTCAGCTCAAGTTCCTTAAAGTATTTCTTATCTTGGAGAGCACCATTTGTCTAAATAAGGACTTCAGTTAATCCTATCAATAAAATTATAGACTCTAAATGCCCTATAGCTGTGGCAGGCCGATGGATGTACATTTGACACATCACATGGATGGGATCATGTGGGCAATATCTCTTACATCCTGCTGCTTCCAGATTAAGGAGAACAGAATATTTTTTTTCTCTAGAGCAAAAAAACACCCAGGTTTTCTTCCAGTATTTGCCATCAGTGGAAACCAGGTCTTAGAAAGATGTCCAGGAGATTCCCCTGCTATGATGTATTGCCAGGGAAAGTACATGATTTCCTAGGGTAGCAAATCAAATGGTTTGCTTCACCCACATTTTTCCACCAGGTTGGTTGAGCTTTTGAATTTAAAGGTATGTTATTTGCCACAGAACCAACAATAACAGCTTGGCCACTAAAAATCTTTCCGGATCATGGCAATAGGTAGATGTGGAAAGTTCTAGGGAATAAATCATCATGAAACTTTCCTGTTCCTTGCTTATAGAGCCACAAAGAAGCAATAAGAAAAGTCTGATGTGACTTATAGGAGCTCATATGTTTTATCATTTAGTCCATTTGGACTGATATAACTAAATACCTTAGATTAGGAAACTTGCAGGTAACAGAAATGTCTTCTTCCTCGTCCTCAAGGCTGGGAAGTCCAAAATGAAGGCACCAGCTGATGGAAAAAAGGACTTACATGGAATACATTCCTGACAGCCATCTCTTAGAACTATCTTTGCTGCTAACTCCACTGAATCATCTTCTACCGCTTCCCACTGAACAAATGCAATGGGCTGGCCGGTCTTAGAAGAGACCCCGGCTACATCTGATACGCCTGAGGAATAGAGATGCTGTTGATCCTTGATCAAAATGAGGAATAGAGATGCTGTTGATCCTTGATCAAAATAACATTTCTCACCCAGCCCACCTCCATCTCACTCCGCTTCTATCTGCCCCCCACTTCACCTTTTCTGCCTAATATTTAAAGACTGACAACTAGGATTGCAAGTAGAGTATACCATTTCCTCTTCAGCCACGTTGAAAGAGACTTGGCTGCCCTTCTCAGGCTTTCCTCCCAAATAAAACCTGCTGGTCTGTTGAGTTTGGTCTTTCTGCTCTATTTCTATTCTTACCCTAGCAGACTCATTGTCAAGTGAAGGGCCTCTTTTCCATGGTTGGCGCCTCTAGCAATGTTCTCACATGGTAGAAGGAACAAAGAAGCTTATTCCTACCTGTTTTCTAAAGGGCACGAATCCAATTTATAAGTACTGATTACCTCTTAAATGTCCTACTCCTTGCTTTTACCCAAAGCACTGGAAATGTCTGAATTCCTAGAGGAAGTTGGACAGGCATAGCTCAACCTCTCAGCCATTCTATTTTCAAACTCATTGGCTGTATCCAGGCAAACACATTTCAGTTTCTCAGATACTTTCATTTTTAAATTGTGACTCCTTTAGGCTCATTTGATTTGATTTCTTGTAGTCTAATACTTAGAGTGAACCTGGAAGTGGCAATTTAAGAGATAGGAGGGAAGCTCCTTACCTTGTAAAAGCTGATACCATTTACCAACTTCTTACAAGAAGCTGTTCTAGTGGGATGTTGGTGTTATTTAGTGATGCAGCATTTAAATCTGCTTCTAACTGATGTGATCTTTAGAAAACAAAGGCCACAACAAAAACTGGGCAGAGTGTTGTGTACTTGTCATTACAGCTATGTATGGAAATGTAAATAGGAGGATCAGTGGGTGGCCCAGGCAAATTCGACTCTACCTCAAAAGTCAGAAGAGCAGAAAAGAAGGGGGATGTAGGTACTCAGGCATGGCTCAAGCTACAAAGTACTTGCCTAGCTGTGAAACCCTGAGTTCAAATTCCATGACTATTTTTTTAAAAAGGAAAAAATACAAGCTATAACCATTTATGTTCATTTTTGTTTAAAATCGCTCATTCAACTAGTGTTTTCCACCCACTAGTTCCTATTCAATCTTGCTTTTAGGTCCTAAGAATTTGGTTGTGAACTACCTTCTAATGCAGTGTAAAATGTGAGGGAGAGAGAAAAAAATAGCATGCATCTATAACAGAAAAAGTAAATATAATCTAAAACCTGTAGTTTTGTTATAAACATAATTTAGGTTATACAAGAAAATTTAGGACATGATATGTTCTTGTAAGATAGGTACTTGTAGTACAATTTAGAAATGCTAATGTGAATATTTTAAAGCAATACTTGACAGGTTTCCACTGAAAAGTTATAATTTTTACTTTGTTATTAGTAAGTATAATATGGGGACATCATTTCAGATTATGTTTCTCGTTTAAGATATAAATTGATGATTTATGATGTATGAACATTTTTATTTCTGCTTCTGTAAGTCTGATTGTTTTAGATTCCACGTATAATGAGAACAGTCAATATTTGTCTTCCTGTACTTGGCTTATTTCATTTTTGCCCAGTGTTTTTGGATTCTAACAACATATTGACATAATTTCATTTTTTCTTGAAGCCGAATAATGTTCCATTGTATAATTTTCTTTACCCATTTTTCTTTTTGTGGGTATTTATCTCATTTCCTTAACTTGGCTATTGTGAATAATGCTGCAATACACATGGAAAGTAATACATCTTTTCAGAAAATTGTGTTTAAATTTTTGGTGAGTACCCCAAGATGGAATTTCTGGTGAGATGATAATGCTATTTTCAGTTTTCTGAGGAATCATTAGTTCTCACCATGGTTTTCCAGCAGCATACAAGACTTCCATTTTGCTCACATTTTAGCTAATATTTGTTGTCTTTTGTCTATTTGATAACAGCCATTTTGACAGGTATCCAATGATATCTTACTGACTTGAATATGCATTTCCCTAAAGATTAGTTAGGTTGAACATTTTTATGTATCCATGGGCTACATGTATATCTTGGAGAAATATTTATGTTCTTTGTCCAATTTTAATTTGGGTGTTTTATTCTTGCTGAATTCTCTGTGTATTTTGGATGTTAGCCTTCTATTGGCTATTAGCTCTCAATCTGTAGGCTTGCTAAATATATTCTTATTTTCTTTGCTATGGAGAAGCTTTTAGGTTAATATATTCCATGTTTCTTAGCTTTATGTCATCTGTACTTCAAGAGTTGAATCCAAAGGAATCAGTGTCAAAATCAATAGCTTTTCCCTATGCTTTGTTATAGTGACTTTGTAATCTCTGGTCTTACATATAAGCCATTGTGAGTTGAATCCAAAGGAATCAGTGTCAAAATCAATAGCTTTTCCCTATGCTTTGTTATAGTGACTTTGTAATCTCTGGTCTTACATGTAAGCCATTGTGAGTTGTATTTGTCCATTACCAACAAAAACCACCTTCCTTCCAGTAACAGGTAGAAAGATTAGTTAAGGAGTAGTAGGAAAAAATGTCAAATAAGTAGGTATCAAGAGAGTTCCAACTTCCAATTACACATTTCAAGAATCTGTTTTTCTGATAAGCAGCCTGCTGTTATATGTCAGTCCTTGGATGGTCTAGGTTCTGTAAATCTAAAGAAAAGCTATTGATTAGAAAACCTTATAACTGATGTATTTTATTTCCTTTGTCCTCGAATAGTTACTTCTGAAGTTCAATTTTAGTATACAAAAGGCATCTTTTCCCTGGAGAAAGGAGAAGATACCAGAAAGCTACCTTCCAAAAACCTGGGTGATAGAGAAAAGTAACTTTACCCCCCAGCGGTCAACTACAGAGGATATTTGCTGAGAGAATAATTTGTATCCCATTAGGTGACTTCAGTTAGAGGTCGCTTCCACAGCAAGGGAAGTGAGCTTTGTGATTAGTGAAATAGACTAAGTCAACTAAGAGCAAGCAAATCTAGGTTACTTGGGATTTTTCTCTATGATACTCACAAGACATTATGTTGGAAATGAACCTTACACCTTTGGGGTGAGAGTGGGAGAGGTAAGGGAGAGAAGGGATAGTGGAAGAAAAACGAAGGAGGGGGTAACCATGTCCGACAAGAAATGCACTCATTACCTTACTGATGTAACTCTCTGTACAACATTTTTACAAGAAAATAAAATTTAAAATATAAATTAAAAAATAAAGCCACCCAAAATCAATTAAGTGATTAATGCATAATTTTATAACACTTATAGACCAAAATGATTTTTTAAAAAGTGGGAGGGAAGGGATGGTAGGGGGAAAACAAAGGAGGAGGCAACAATGCTTGATAAGAAAGGTACTCATTACCTTGCTCATGTAATTGTAACCCCTCTGTACAATATTTTCACATTAAAACACATTTTAAAAAAAGATAAGAAAATGCTGAATAAGGAGGATGAGTCACTTAATGCCTCAGAGGTCTTATTTTTAATTTTTTTTATTGTAAAGATACTGTATAGAAGGGTTACAGTTGCATGAGTAAGGTAATGAGTACCTTTTCTATTGAGCATTGTCACCCCCTCCTTTGTTTTTCCTCTGCTATCCCTTCCCTCCCCCCTCCCCAACTCCTCCTCCACTTCTCCAGAGTTGTAAAGTTTGTTTTCAACATAGTGACAATAGGTCAACCTGTATCCTTGTTTCAGCATTTTGTTATTTCCCTTCCCCTCCCCAAATTAGAAAAACTAGGATCTGATTAGCTACCAACACCATTCCCCTGTAAATTCATTTTTACTGATTAAATTGCATACAATTATTCCAAGCAGTAAATATGGAGACTAGTTGTACAAGACCACTGTCAGATTTATTTTCAATTATGGGCACATATAACCATCAGTCTAATAAATTAACAAAGATTTTAATATTTTAATGTAACCAAAGCATTATCTTTTAAAGTGCTTTTTTTTTTTTTTACAAAATCCTTGGTTGGAATGTAATCTGGAATGTAAAGTAGATAGTTCTTTATAGTGATACACACATCACTGAAGTAATAAAAGTGGCTGAAGTGGCGTATTGTGCCTGTTGTTGATATATTCTGTGTGGTGGTTTCTGTGTTCTGCCTGGAAGTGAGGAATCGTGTCTGCAGGTATAGACCTGAGATCCTTTCCAGGAAAAGTTACCACTTGAGCTTTCTTCTGTGAATACCTGGGGTGTTGAGTCCATAAGGAGCTTCCCAGGGAGACAACAATTTACACATAGTGTTATAGCAAGTCACTAGAAGTATTAAAAAATGTCCTGTGTAGTTCCATTGAGAAAGGACTCTTGGGAGCTTGTATCTAGTTTCCTATAGATTTTTGCCCTTGAAACTTTTTACTTCCTAATAAATCACTGATCTTAGGAGTTATCTTGGATACATCTGGTATACAAAGTACGACTTTATTATACAGAGAATCAATAATAATTTGTTCTATGTAAATAGAATTATATGAAATGAAGCTCAACAAGTAGCCTAGATTGATTTTAAGAGATTTGTACTATGGTAGCTATAGTAGCTATTTAGAAGTGTGTGATAAAAGAGCCTAGCATTGTAGTACATACCTGTAATTCCCATCCTCTTAGAAGGCAGAAACAAGAGAATCAAAGTTTATTTATTTATTTTTTTTTTGGGGGGGGTCCAGTCATGGGGCCTGAACTCTGGGCCTGGGCACTATCCCTCAGCTCTTCAGCTCAAGGCTAGCGCTCTACCACTTGAGCCACAGCGCCACTTCCAGCTTTTTTCTTTTTGCTTATGGAGAATCAAAGTTTAAAGACAGCCAAGACAAAAGTTTACAATAGCCTATCTCAATAATAAGCTACACATGGCTTGGTCCAATTACTAGGAGGCAGTGGTAGGAGAATTGTGTTTAAGCAAGCTGGAGAAAAGTTAGTCTGAGATAATATCTGAAAAATGAACTAAAAGCTTACCTCGTTCAAGTCCCTGAATTCTATTCTTAGCACCACAAAACAAATAGATAGATAGATAGATAGATAGATAGATAGATAGATAGATAGATAGATAGATAGATAGATAGATAGATAGGTAGGTAGATAGATAGATAGATAGATAATCAGAAAAGGTGTACAAAGAACATTTGGTTCACAGAGATAAAACAGTAACTGCAAGAAGCTTTATGTGAGTTTTGAAGATGCAGACAGACTTATTCAGACTCCAGAAGAACTAGAGGCATATAAGCTAGCCTTCTAAGAACAATTATGTTTTAATTAGGTTTTGATAGGTTAAAATGCCAGAAGGCAGGGGTTAGGAGGTTCTGAAATAAAGTTGCAAATGGATGGATGGTATGTCTGTAAAAGTAAAATATAAAGCACATTAGGAAAGAAAATACATTTTTTGCACCTGGTACAAAGTGGTAGTATCTAATGCTTAGTTAAAATCTAATAGAATATTTTATTTATAATTCAGTTTCATGCAAAGTGATATATTTTATCACAGGCCAATTAAAATTCTGTGCTGCTTCCAGAGTGCTCCTCTGACTAAACTCAAGCATCCAGCTTTTATTCTACTAGTTTCTAATTATGCTTTTCTCCCTCTCCTTTGTTAAGCTCCATCATGAATGAAGGATGGGACCCAGACTCTTCAGAAAACTGGTATCACCTCTGGCATGACAATGACACACTGCATCACCTTTCCACAGATATCAATATTACCTACGTGAACTACTATCTCCACCAGCCTCAAGTAGCAACCATCTTCATTATTTCCTACTTCCTGATCTTCGTCCTGTGCATGGTGGGAAATACCATGGTTTGCTTGATCGTAATAAGGAACAGACACATGCACACAGTCACTAATCTCTTCATCTTTAACCTGGCAGTAAGTGATTTACTAGTTGGCATATTCTGTATGCCTATAACGCTGCTGGACAATATCATAGCAGGTATGTTGGCTTATGATGTGTGTGCAATGTAAAGATGAATGTTGCTCTGTATCCTTGAGCCAGGGCAGGATCATTCATTCATTCATCACAGGGCAGGGACATTCATGCATTTACCACATGGCAAGGACATTCATGTAATGTAAGGGTTTTTCATTCATCAAGGGCGAGGGCCATTCTTTCAGTCATCATAGGGGAAAATCATTCATTTATTCTCCACAGGGCAGAGTCATTTATTCTCTATAGGACAGAGTCATTCATTCATTCATTCATTCATTCATTCATTCATTCATCACAGTCTAAGAGCCTGGAGTCATGGCTTCTTTTTCTCAGGACTTAAAGCTATAAGCTTCTGAGTCTGGAAGCCTTTGGCCCTCATATCTGCTCCTAGCAGTAGAGCTATTGTTCAGCTACTCTCACTGTCAGAGTATTAGAAAAAGAACCCAGGCTAACTGACTGGCAACAAGGTTAATGAAGAATAGGAAAACTGGTTTCTCTTCCTCCATCTACTTCCTTTCTCTGGAGTAGAAGCCAAGATGAACGGAGTGCTTATTCTAACCATTCTATATTGCATAAATTCTGTTTGCGGTATTTATCACTAAGCAAATGTTTAATGAGAATACAACATGGTAAATATCTTGTGGTAGACAAAAAGAGGACAAAGAAATTCATTAAAATTTACTGTTACTCTCAGGTAAGTTGCTTTTCTTGAAGTATTTTCTCCTATAAGCGTTTGTACATCAAATTATTACTTTAAGTTTTGCATACCAATCACTGCACCATAGTTCATAATGTCCAGCCCCACCAGGCAGCCACTCCGCATTTTTGCATTTGTTTTTGGTAATTGTGAACATATTTCTAGTTCACAGGTTGTCTTTAAACTGTAGATGTCGAGTTCATCCTCACAATGCAATTTCACCACACAAACACAAGGTGACACACATTCTTTGTTTTTCTTAGTCTCCCCAAATAACAAAATCATTTTGTCTTTAAATCAATATCCAGAGCATATATTGCTATTTTACTTGTGTGTTACCTATGCTGAACCATAGAAAGAGATAGAATATCCAGTTCTCAGGAAACTATTGTTTTCCTAAGGATATGGCACACTGATTTGTTTAGTATTACTGTGCACGTTAGTAATCTGTCCTCTAGTTCTCTTCCCAGAGGATAGCTGTTGAGGTAATAATTCAAACATATCTGTATCATGTCAATAGCATCTTTTTCATGGAGCTACTATTCTGGTATCCTCAGATTTCCTTTTACTGTCCGAACACATTCCTTTCTCTTTTTTTTATGCCAGTCCTAGGGCTTGAATTCAGGACTTGGGCACTATCCTTGAGCTTCTTTTGCTCAGGCTAGCACTTTACCCCTTGAGCCACAGTGTCACTTCTAATTTTTTCTGAGTACTTTATTGGAGACAAGTGTCTCATGGGCTTTCCTACTTGGGCTGGCTTTGAACTGCAGTCCTCTGATTTCAGCCTCCTGAGTAGCTAGGATTACAGGCATGAACACTTGTACCCAGCTAACACGTTGCTTTCTAAGTGTGTAGTTCAGTGATTACTCTGAGATAAGTACTTAGAATTCTTGGTACCTCTCTGTGTGTTCAGTCCCCTGAAATTTCTGGTTCCATGCTTTCTTCTTTCTTGGTGTAGCCCTTCCTGAGAGATGATATATTGACACAAATATATTTGAGATCTTTGTATGTGTGCAAACACCTTTTTTTTGTTCCATTCTTAATTATAGTTAGCTGCAAGAAAATCTGGGTAGAAATTTCTTTCCTTTGACTGTAAAGGGATTACTTTCTAGTTAATAAAGAGAGATGTGTAATTGCTACTGAAAAATCTCATACCATTCCACTCTTGTTTTAATCATTCTTCTTCTTGAAAGCCTTTTGGATTTCTGTTTATCTTTGGTGCTCTGAATTTTATAAAAGTAAAGCCTTGCAGTAAGTATTGCTGCTTTTCATTCATTGTATTGGATATGCATTAGATATTTCAGTCAAAAAATGAATGCTTTTCAACCCAAGGCAATATCTTCATTTTCCTGTCTTCGACTTGTATTAAGCTAGAGAGTCATCATTGCTATTAAAAATCTTTTCTATTCTATTTTACATTCGTTATTGTTCTATTTTTCAATACTTTTCTTAGCACCAGGTGTGATGGTACAAACCTATACTCCTAGCACTCGGGAGGTAGAGGCAGGGGCAGAGGCAAGAGGAATAGAAGTATGAAGCTAGCTTGTGCCATATAGTGAGACTTAGTCTCAGAAACAAAGCTGGAGATACTAAAGCTTGGAGGAAGAACACTTGCATTACATGTGAAAAGACCCTGGGTTTGATTCCTCAAACCAAATAAGAAAAAGGAAAGATTTCCTTAGCTTCCTTCTAACTTTTATGTTGAGTGCATCAATTTTCATCACATCTTTAATTCTCTTAGTATCGGTGTTTCTTATAGTACATTATATATGTTGCATGACTAAAATGTATTTCTGATGTTAGTAATATAGTTTTATTTTCCATTTTAAGCACTTATTAGTATGTGTTTTCATCCTTTCTTTTATAGTTGAAGCTTACCAGTACTAACAGGTATTTAAGGGACTGTTTTAGAGGAAAGCATTACACAGTTTCCTGCTAGTTTCCTATTGCTGGAACTTGAGATTACATCAACCCCAGCTTCAGTAAACTGGACATTAATTGGGAAATCAAATCTATATGTTGATATTCTTGGACAGGTCACTTTCCTTCAAGGAAATTCTGATTTCCCCCACATGAAAGTAAGGCTGGTCCACTGCATTTCCGAGCTGAAAGGGGCTCTGTACCAGCAGAATGTCTACACGGTGGCATGACGTCACTCAGTCCTGCTGCATCATTGTGGCACCCATTGTTTGTGCACCTGCTGACTTAGAATTAGGACAGCCTGTTCTTCTGTCTCCTCAGCAGGCAGACTGCCATTCTGGTAGCCTGGGGAAAAGCTGGAGGCCACTGATTGGATTTATACATAATTTCTCCCAATCATGTTTTCCCCAAATCCCACGTCAATTTCTATGAACTTAGACTCTTCTTGATTTGATGCTCTCATTTCAATAAAGTGAGTAATATAAAATAAAACTTGCAATATAAAATAAAATGTGCATTATTCTTTCATGTTCAATCAATGGCTACATAATCACATCTGTATATTTTGAAAAATAATCACCTAATACATTTTAGGACTGGCTATATATGTTCTCTTCTTAGCAAGTGATTCAAGAACCTAGTTTAAGGTAATCTAGACTGATCTGGAGGCTGAGGTAGGAGAATTGTGTGTTTGAGGCCAGTAAAAGCAACGTATCAAGAGCCTGTCTTAAAATAAAACAAGAAATAGTCTATCAAATGTTAATATATATGTAATGTATGAGTTATTTGGGCTATTTAAAATTAAATAATAATATTTTGTTTTGGAAAAATTAAGTATAGGATTTTTTTAGGTAAAATTTAAAAATCTGAATGACATGTATAGAATATTTGCAAGTCAAAGAATATTACTTCCTTTTAATACCAGATAAGTATTTAGAAAATCAAACTGCTTTAACAATTTTATTAGTACCTTTTCCCCAGACTTCCTAGGAGTTAATGTTCAGTTAAATAGTTAAAATAAACTAATCTAGTTTATGCAAACGTTCTCTTAATTTTGGAGTAGCTATAATGTAAACTGTTTCAGTACTTTATATATAAACAAACAAAGTGTTAATGGTTCAGACGCTATAAACCTGTAGTCTTAGTTCAAGTCCTTAATGTGTTGCTAACTGTCATTGACATAAAATGTGATATTTGTGCTGTTTACTTCTCTATACATATATTAGGAAAATATAAGTAATAAACAATAAAATTGTTATATAAATAAATAAAATCTTCAAATTCTTGTTATGGGAATTATATGTTAATAGATGTAAAATAGTTATTTCAATGCCTTGAATCTAGTGATTACTATCCTTAAAAATGTTCTGGAGAAACCAGTAAAAATATTGGGAGGCATTGAGCATAGTTATCATGATGAAAACAATGCATTCATCCTGAATTCACTTTTCTATTTGTTCCTTCAGTGCAGTAAGATGATCTTCTGAAAGATTGTTCTACTTCCCTTTCAGGATGGCCATTTGGAAATAGCATGTGTAAGATCAGTGGATTGATCCAGGGGATATCAGTCTCGGCTTCAGTTTTTACGTTAGTTGCCATAGCAGTGGACAGGTAAGTCAGCACAAAACTCTGAATCTAGATAAATGGATGTGCCCATGAATAATCCACCAGAAAAATATATAATCTAGTTTTGGCCAAGTCTCCTCAATACTATTCTTGATACTTAACTTTTTAGGAACAAGGCATATATCCAGTAATGGTGTGATAATAAGAAAACAAAGCTATTAAATTCTCTGTATTTAAAAAGATGACATAATTATAGGTGTTGTAATTTTATTTTCATAGTAGAATCTAGAAATTTTAATGAAGCAAATATGAATATTCTGAAATCTAAAATGTTATCTAGGCTTTAGGATTAAATTATTTATTCATTCAGTTAACCAGTTTGTTGACTGTCAGATAGTGGGCTAGGTAGCGTAATCTCTGTAAGAAATAAGATCGTATACTGTCTCAGGAAGTCTATAAGCTGGTAGAAGAGACAAACTTATCAAAAATCCCTATAAATAATGCTCTCTACTGTGATATGGAGAACATGATTAATTCTACCTGTTAGGAGAAGAACTTGTGGATTCAAAGAAGAGACAAAGCTTGTCTAAATCTCAAGGAATTATACATTTGCCTTAGGAAGATACTAGGGAAAGAATGTCTTTTAAGCCTTAACATCTACCTACATAGAGCTCTTGAAAGAAGCTTGTTTAGGTAATAAAGACAGTTCAGTGGGAATAGGAAGGAGGGTGCATATTAGGGAACACCAGTTGATTTTCATAGACCCATTTCACATTTTAAGGAGTGAAAACTTGTCCCAAAGACAAGAGAGAGCTATTTGTTTCATTTAAGCAAGAGACTAATAAATAGTTTATCATTTTCGTCTCTTCAGCAGCTAGTGAGATGGACTGAGTAATGTGATATGGAAAGAGAATAGTTAAGAAACTTTTACAAGGAAACAGCTGGGAGGGGTTACATGCCTCCATTAAGGCAGCAGCAGTAGGCATGAAGAAATATTGACAAACTATATAAACAGTGATCTGGAAGACAAACTGCCAACTAAGTGAAACTGCCAACTAGTAGCAGCAGTGTGTGTGTGTGTGTGTGTGTGTGTGTGTGTGTGTGTGTGTGTAAAGAGAAAGCAAGTGAGGTTAAAAGTCTGAAATACAATGGAATTGGGTTTTTTTTTCTTTGTTTTTTGTTTTTTTGGGGGGTCCATCCGTGGGGCCTGAACTCTGGGCCTGGGCGCTGTCCCTCAGCTCTTCAGCTCAAGGCTAGCACTCTACCACTTGAGCTACAGCACCACTTCTGGCTTTTTTTTCTTTTTGCTTATGTGGTGCTGAGGAATCGAACCCAGGGCTTCTTGCATGCAAGGCAAGTGCTCTACCACTGAGTCACCTTCCCAGCCCCTACAATGGAATTGTTGATATCAAAAGAACAAACTGGTTAGATTTTATTTTTAATATTGATCTATTATTTATATCATTATTTGAATAATGTTTTACCCAATTCCCAAGGACCTATCAGGTAATCATTTTATTTGGTATA
This sequence comes from Dipodomys merriami, assembly GCF_024711535.1. Taxonomy (NCBI): domain Eukaryota; kingdom Metazoa; phylum Chordata; class Mammalia; order Rodentia; family Heteromyidae; genus Dipodomys; species Dipodomys merriami. Next base: position 23,452,206 of record NW_027206512.1, on the reverse strand, counting down.
TAGGTAAATAGAATAAAATTTAAACCTTTACTAATCATCGTGAAATTTGAGCCTTAATGTTTTCCTAGTCACTATACCCTGTAACTGCTCCTATAATTATGCTAAATTATGTTAATTATACATCTTTTATTTATGTACTACTACTACTAACTAGTGCTTCTACTAAATTATTGTTTTGTTGAATATTTGTAATAATGGAATACTTTAGTTGTATAATTGCATAAATTCAGAGTGAATAAATATCTATACTATTACTCGTATTTCAGCATAGATCCTGAGACTATCTTAGTATTTAAGTATTCAATTCTTTTTTTTTACTGTTTCTATTACTCTCCTGAACATATTTAGGAAGAAATATTGATCTTCATCTTAAAAAGTAAATGAGAATAAAATTAATGCATCTTTCAAAAGATGTATTGTGACTAAAACGAAATAGATCAACATGCAAACATTTCAAAAGCATACGCCCTCAATGAAGGAGGTTATGTAATGAGATATACAACATGGTACCACTAAATTTTAAGGCACTAAAGATGAAGACTAATAATTGAAAAGCATAAAAATATAGGTAGCAGGGCTGGGAAGGTGGCTCTGTGGTAGAGTGCTTGCCTTGCATGCAAGAGGCCCTGGGTTCAATTCCTCAGCACCACATAAGCAGAGAAAGCTAGATGTGGTGCTGTGGCTCAAGTGGTAGAGCACTATCCTTGAGCTGAAGAGCTCAGGGGGACAGTGTCCAGGCCCAAAATTCAGGCCCCACAACTGACAAAAAAAAAAAACAACCAAAAAACTATGTGTGTGTGTGTGTGTGTGTGTGTGTGTGTGTGTGTGTGTGTGTGTGCAGCAACTTCTGAACTCCTAGGCAAAGAGGAAGAAGTTTATCTGCCAACAGGATTTCCACTGGGTTGCTAATGCTTACGTTGTGGTTAGCACCAAAAGTTTGTTAAATTTGGGTAAAAAAGTAAGGAGATATATTTTTCTCATTATCTTTATGTTAGAAAAACGTAAATGAGGTTAATTAATAAATAAACATACACATTAATTTGTCCTGTATGTGGTGTAATGCTTTGATTTCCAGAGAGAGCGTGAGTTTTAAATTGCATTTTACATATTTTTGTCAAGTAAGTAAATTTAATTTGACTCATTCTGTTTTTAATTTTTCAGAGGTAGCACCAATAACACCAAAACAATAATGAATTATCATTTAATATATGTTTATTTATAAATAATAAATTACAAAAAAGTAAATAACCTAATAAAAATAGTAATCTTCCCCTTAGCCATGTTAAATCCTTCAATGAATCTCCTTTTTCTCTGGATAAGGTCCAAACCCTAGTCCAACTTTAGTGCTTGTTGGATAATTTTTCCACTAACTATTTCTCAACCTAGACTATCCTCTCTTCTGTCTGCCTATGCCTTAATAAATGATAAAACAATATTTTAAACTCAATAGTCGATCTTCATAAAATCAAAATACTTAGAATTGTGCTTTTGAAATTACTCACAGTTTCAAAGTGGAAGAATGGGAGGACTCACTGATTAGGAGACTAGAAGGACTCTTGATAATTAGAGAGAAGACCTGGCAAAGGAAAGATTTATGAAAGATGACAACAGAGAAGTCAGATTCCAAGCTAACTAGGCATTGTCTGAAGATATCCCACATGAATTAATTGGAAGTTTCTGCCCTCCCACTTAAACCTCTAAATTTCTTTACTTGCAGATCTGAAAGATAATTTTGATAAAATTTCATTTTGTAATCAAGAAAAAATCAAAGATGAAAAAAGTAATAGCACTTGGAACATATATAAGATGCTAGTAATGCTTCATAGTAAGGGCTGATTATAATCAATATAATAACTATCAATATAGTTGTAAGAAGCTCCATAATAACTAAAGTAATGAAATGAATTACACATTACTCTACATGCTGATGCTGGATTTTCATGTTCACTAGATGACATAGAATATCTGAAAGGCTCATAAATTTGTTATAGGAACTCTTACACCCAAAGCTCTAAAATCAATCATCAAAATAGTGGCTTAAAACAAATAATGCTGTATCGCTCCTCATGGTTCTGTTGGTTGCTGGCACCTCGGGGTGGCTCTCCTGCTCCGCATGTTATAGTGGTGTTACCCTGGGAATTAAGCAGAGGCTGCAACAGCCAAGATGGTCAGCCTGCCATCCCCTAGGGCCTTTCCTTACATGCCTCCCACCTAATTCAAGTGTCTTGAATTAGGAATATGGAATATGCAAGTTGGAAACATTCCAAAAGGACAAGCCAATGTGCATGAAAAGCTTCTGCCTACTATTGGCCAAAGCAGGTTTCATGGTCAAGTACAGAGATAGTGTTTTGGGGAACAGCCAAGAAAGTGAAGGAGATTGCCTTAACAGCCTAATCGAGCTCATGGTCTACTGGGCACACTGTCAGGTGGACAGCACCAAGCCAACAAACCTATGCTAAAACGCTAAAACAGGCAACATGTTTACCTTTTCTATATCTGTGTCCTCGTGTTTTAAGTAGTGAGGCTTAAAGTGATGACCCATGCAAACCAATGGAACAGACTGTGCCACAGTCTGTATATGCCAGTTACCAATATTATTTTATTATTATTATTTTATTATTATTGTGCCTGAAATGCTTGACTTGTTCAAATTTTGCGTGCAAACACATATCAAATACAAAAATGACAGTGCGACTTCACTGCTACAGATAACTTGCTATGCTTTGGAGGTGAATATGGATGGAGAACTTAGCTACTTGAATAGACATGATTCACAACCTGAGCGGACATTGTGAGGTAGTGGCTCATACATATTTGCTTTTCATTGCAGATTCCGATGTGTGGTCTACCCTTTTAAACCCAAATTCACTCTCAAAGTAGCTTTTGTCATTATTGTGATAATCTGGGTCTTGGCGATCACTATCATGGCTCCATCTGCAATCATGTTGCACGTACAGGAAGAAAAATACTACCGAGTGAAACTCAGCTCCCAGAATAAAACCAGCCCAGTCTACTGGTGCCATGAGGACTGGCCAAATCAGGGAATGAGAAAGTTCTATACCACTGTGCTCTTTGCCACCATCTACCTGGCTCCCCTGTCTCTCATTGTCGTCATGTACGGCAGGATTGGAATGGTACTCCTCAATACAGCCCTGCCCCTCCCAGGCAAGCAGAGCCAGGAGCAATTGCACATGGTGTCCAAGAAGAAGCAGAAGGTCATCAAGATGCTGCTGATGGTGGCCTTGCTCTTCATTCTCTCCTGGCTGCCCCTGTGGACCCTGATGATGCTGTCTGATTATGCTGACCTCTCTCCAGAGGCACTGCGGGTCATCAACATCTACATCTACCCGTTTGCCCACTGGCTCGCCTTTTGCAATAGCAGCATCAACCCCATTATTTATGGTTTCTTCAATGAAAATTTTCGTAGCGGTTTCCAAGATGCTTTCCAGATCCAGCTCTGCCAGAAAGGGGCAAAGCCCAGAGAAGCTTATGCCCTAAGATGTCAAAACAATGTGGCCATACATACGTCTGAGCAGCTCACCCAGGAACGTGCATTCCAAAACCAGCATGGGGAAAATTTGCTGTATGGAGAAAGTGCTGAAAATCTCTAATGGGGAATTAATGATGGAAGAATTTGGCGAAGTTACCAAAAGTAATGAGACTTTAAAAGCCCCACTAAGTCACCTGGTGCTGGTGGCTCAACCCTGTAATCCTAACTATGCAGGAGACTGAGATCTGAGGATTGCAGTTCAAAATCAGCCTGAGTAGGAAAGCTTGTGAGACTCTTATCTCAAATTAACTGCCAAAAAGTTGGAGGTGGAGCTGTAGCTCAAGTGTTAGCATTGAGAAAAACAGCTCAGGGACAATACTTATACCCTGAGTTCAAGCCTGAGTTCAAGCCCCAGGACTAGCGCGTGCGCGCACACACACACACACACACACACACACACACACACACACACACACACACACACACACACACACACACACACACACACACACACACACACACACACACACACACACACACACACACACACACACACACACACACACAGACCTGCTCTGGTAACCCTAATACTGCTGTGCATTACATAGCTAAATACTGTTGCTTTGTGGCTTTGACCATCATTTCTTTCTGATGTTCGAAAGAAAAGATCTACTAAAGCCTTTTCACGTAATAACTTTTAAAGCATACAAAATGGCTGCATTTGTTTGGAAAAGTCCATTCCACACAAAATTTTCAAAGCCTGACCTCTCTGCTTCCTGCTGGCCCTAGCTGCTTGAGTGGGAGTGAAATGAATCAAGCACGTATATCTTGTAAATTTATATATACATAAACACCTGTTTCTCCACATAGTAATAGATCAGCAATATTTTGCATGAAAATGCTTTCTGTCAATTCTCCCGCTGATTTTGAATTTGAAAATGAAGATGGGTTAATACCCAGAATATATAAGGAACCCAAACAACTCAATTGCAAAACATCAGAAAAAGCCCTGGTTAAGAAGACCAGAAAAAAAAATCGACATCATTCATTATTAAGGAAATGTGGATGAAAACCACAATGAGATACCACCTGACTCCTCATTACCAGAAAGACAGAGGACTGCAGTGTTGGGAGGAGAGTAAAGGGAACTTTTTCGCATTGTTGGTGGAAATCTGAATTTGTACAGTCACTGTGGAAAATAGTATGGACCAACCTCAAACAACTAGAGATAACATGTTGAATTGAAACCCCTTGGTACAATGACTTAAAGATAATTTTAAAAATGAAATAAAATGTTGACTACAGACTTACTGACATGCTTGTCTTTAAAGTGTATTATGTTTTCTAAGATGAGTTATATCCCTTTGAACTTGGTTCTTCAATTTTTTCTAATCATTATTTGGATGAGTCTAGAAGCAAGTCATTGTACGTCCATGTGTAAAATGTCACAGGTGATTCATCTTGTGTAGTAGAACTGTGGTACTCAACAAAAGGAGACACATTTCTTCATGCTTCATAGATGGCTTTCCTTGTAAAGAGCATAAACTTGGGAAATGATCATATGATTCCATAAAAGTTGCTATTAGACTTTTAGTATTTTCACTCTTTATTTTCTCATTGGACCAAAATGTGATATAGAGGTGATTCAGGATTCCAGACATTCTTTCTAACAGAATCTCCAAATAAAGAAGCAAATACAACAGGTGTCTGTGGAACAACTACCCCCACCCCCACCACCACACACACTTTTAAAGTGCTTTGTCAGAGATGTTCAGTTGTCATCTTAAGACTCTTAGAAAGTATCCAGACTGCAAAAACAATCATTCCAAATTTCCTACTGGGCACAGCATTTAAAACCAGAACCTATGGTTTACAAATTTGTACTCTGGTTAAAAGGAAAATTAGCAAGCCCTGAATTCTGCTATGTTATAATTATGTAAAAGATTGTAAATGCTAGATTTTTCTAAAGAAGATATATCCCTAGAAAACAATCAATTGCTTGACAAATGAGAATAAATCTCCAGCTTTGAAAGGATCACATTTTTCCAGTCCTTTATATGGTTCAAACTGAAAGATAGCACCAAGCTTTTGAGGTGTAATTGTTAAGTTTTTATATGAATTGAACTGTGTAGTATTATTTCTTGTAATTAGGGAAAGCAACTCTTTGAATTTTAGTGAAATATTATTTAGTTTGTGTACTTAGGTGTTGAAAATTATCTGATGGAGATTATACTTGCTCATGAGCATCCTTGCATTTGAAGGAGCAGTACTCAGAGCTCACATCATGGTCTTAACTCTCAACTCCCTGCCTTATATCACCTTTGTTCTCCCATTACTGCTTAATGATTGTGAAAGTCTCCTCATTGAATCAAATCCTGATATTTAGTCTTGGATCTTTTAGTTCTTTTGATAGTCAGCACTCAGTCTCCAGAAGGAGATAGCAAATTTTCTCTTCTTTGTAAAATTCATACAGAAGCTTGCTTTCTGCCTACTAAAACATGTGCACACACTTTAAAAAAAATTGCTCATTTTCTTCACAGCAATTCTTATCTCTTCTCTTGATTTACTTATTTCTTTGTTTAGTGTCTATATCCCTCCTTCCCTCTCTTTCCTTTCCTTTCCCTCCTTCCCTCCCTCCTTTGTTCCTCCCTCCCTTCCTCCTCTCTTCCTCCCTCCTTCCCTTCCTCCCTCCCTCCCTCTGTCCCTTCCTTCCTTCCTTCCTTCCTTCTTTCCTTCCTTCCTTCCTTCCTTCCTTCCTTCCTTCCTTCCTTCCTTCCTTCTTTCCTTTATTCCTTCCTTCCTTTTGAGAAAAGTCTCATTATATAGCCCAGGTAAAGCTTGAACTTGGAATTATCCTACTTTATCCTCCTGAGTATTGGGACTATATGGTTATGAGCTAGTAATACTAGATACATGACAGATATCTGTTAAATAAATTAGATAGTTGCAAATGTTTTTAGTTTTAAATTCATTTAAAATATAAATGATTCACATTTTATTTTCAGATATTCAAGATAATTCAAAATACAATGAGATATTTGACATTATGGCAAAGCTGTTGAAGTAAATGAAAATCATTTCTTATCCTGCTGTCCTCTCTTAATAGCAATCCCTGCTGTCCTTTTGGGTGCGTGTGCATGCTTTATTTAATAAGATTATGATTCTGGGGGATATATTTTATAACTGTCATTTAGTATGTCAAGAATATGTTTCCATCTTGTTTAAAAATCTTTATTTTTATTCAGTGCTATTTTATTGAACTTCTGCATAGCTACAAAGGGATTTCTTCTGTTTTATAAGATGAAGCAATTATGTATACTGCATAATAGGTGTATTTACAGTCATCTTGGAATACACTTCTGAGAAATTTTATTGCTTAGACAAAATGCATGGTTTTAATATCTACTGTCAGATATTTCTTAGATTTTTTTTAACAGTTTGTGCCTCTGTGGTGTAAGTTTTTTTCATGCACTCCATAAAAGTCATTTTTTCTTGCTGGTTTCATAAGTGAAAACCTACATCCTGGTGTTGCTTTTATTTCAGTTGTTGAACAACTTCACTTAATAAAACCTTTATTCAACTTTGTTTCTATCTTATCATTATTTGAATTCACTCATGTTTCCTCTTTGATTTCCTGTCATTGTCCTTTGCCTACATTTCCATTAGATTATTTGATTTTTTTCCTTAGTTATTTGTAACAGTATTTCTTCATTCACAACATTAATTCTTGACTTCAGAGTTCAATACTTTTCTTGACTAAATGTGTATGTCTAGGTAAATATAAGAATAAATATTTGGGGCTGGGAAGGTGGCTCAGTGGTAGAGTGCTTGCCTTGCATGCATGAGGCCCTGGGTTCAATTCCTCAGCACCACATAAGCAAAAGGAAAAAAGCTGGAAGTGGCGCTGTGGCTCAAGTGGTAGAGTGCTAGCCTTGAGCTGAAGAGCTGAGGGACAGCGCCCAGGCCCAGAGTTCAAGCCCCACAACCAGACCCCCCCCCAAAAAAAGAATAAATATTAAGCCATTGTGGCAAAATTTCAAAGTCACTATGGCAAAGTTCCAAAATACCCAGTGGTTTTTTTTTTTTTTAATTGTATTTTATTTTATTTGAGAACATACTGTACAGAGGGGTTACAATTACATGGGCAGGATAATGCATACATTTCTTACCAAGCATTGCAGCCTCCTCCTTTGTTTACCCTTCACTTCCCTTCCCCGCCTCCCCCCTCCCCCCACCCAATTTTACCCCCCTCCCCCCACCCAATTATACCCCCCTCCCCCCCCACACCGAAATTGTAAAGCTGGTTTTGACATGACATTTTGTACTTCTCATTGTTGCAACAGGTCCCCCTGAATCCTTAAACGACTTGTTTGTCCCCATCTCCTCCACATGTTATACTGACATCAAATATAGTGAAAGCGGGGGTTACACTGTGGGGGAGGGACATACAAAGCAACAAAGAAATAATCTTATAAATGCATTAGAAACACATGCATGAAATAAACAAAAACATTAAAATACATATTTAAGGGTTACCCAGTGGTTTAAAGAAAATAGTTATTTGTATCTTTCTCATGAAATTGTCTGTGAAGTCAATAATCTAGATTATTGGAGACTTGATGTAAAACCCAGATCTTTTCCTGCCCCTAGAGCAGATTTGAGAAAACGACCATCAAATGTGGCTTGCCATGTGTTGTGATAAATAAAATTATATTACAAGACAGCTCTGCTCACTTCTGTTACTGTATTTCTATGACTGCCTTTGTTAAACAGCTCAAGAGTAGAGCAGTTGAGATAGAGACCCAATAGGTCACAGAGCCAAAATAGATATATTATCTGAACAATTCTAGAAATTTTTGCCAACTTCTACCTTAGGATATTGCCTGTCTCATGGTCAGAACTGACCGGTGAGCACACCTATGGATAAGAAATAGGAGTAAGAAAGGAAATCAGGGTAGATGGCTTGTCTTTAAGTTAGAGATACCCAGAGGGTATGTAGTTGCTGCTTCTTACATCAGGCAGGACAAAGCCCTCACATAACCACACTAAGTTGCTAGGGGAGCTAGGAAATGGAATCAGTTGAGCAGGTATATGTCCAAGCTAAATTTCCACCAGGAAGAGAGAATGGACTACAGTTTACACTATTGAAACCACAATTTTTTATTTCTCACTCTTTTTTTTACATTAATATTAGTTTTGACTCTAGGGAGTACTTTCAGGTATTAACCCATCTATGCCTGAATTTCTGGTGCCTGTGAATATGTCACTATATTTGTCAAAAGGAAGTTTTGAATAAGGTAGGAATCTAGAGATAAGGCATCATCCTGAATTATGCAGGAAGTGTCAATGCACTCCTAATGACAATTATAAGCAGAAGAGAGGTGCAGAAGGAGAGGTAGAGGAAGATGTAACTATAGAAGAGATTAGAATGGCATAGTATAAGAACCACTGCATTCAGAAGCATTCCTGTGCCTGTTTACTAAATGGAATCTGGCTGGCTGGATTTCAAAACTGTTAGGGATTCCTTGACTCATTATTTCCTCCTGTTTCCTCCCTCTGGGGACAGAAATATCTACATCTATGTCTTCTATGCCTGACCCATCTACTTTTTTTTTTTTTACTTCCAAAGGTTTACAGATGTAGAAATTATTCCATTAACTGCCATGAAGTGTTTGGGATTTATGGCAGCAATGTGAACATAAATAGGCTTCATTTTTGGAAATTATTTCTTGAGTTTGGTTGATGTGTAGTTTTGTACAAAAATATAGTTTGTAAAATATATTTAATCAGATTTCTTCCTTTAGTGATTGTTCTGCTTGATTTGTGTTCTAATAGTTCTGGAATTCTAGTCATGTCAACATCCTCCCTCCCTTCTGCCCCCCCCCACCCCTCACCACCCCCACACCCCACCACTCACATGATTGAGCATCCAGCAACCCCCGATTTGCCTGGTGCTTGCTTCTTAGCTGTCTTCCTGAAGGATTGTGCTGGTGGGGCATTTCCTTTCTCTGAATAGTGAGCATGAAGTATGGGAGACAAGGTAGGTTACTGAAAAAGAAAATGGAAAAAAATTGTACATGGAAGCTTTTAATCCTGCAAGACGTCCGGTGGGTATACTAGAACAGGAAAGTAAGGTGTATTTTCATGTATTAATTTCCTTTTAATATTGTGAGCTTGGGCTGGGAAGGTGGCTCAGGGGTAGAGTGCTTGCCTTTCAAGCATGAGGTCCTGGGTTTGATTCCTCAGCACCACATAAGCAGAAAAAGCCATAAGTGGTGCTCTGGCTCCAGTGGTAGAGCACTCACCTTGAGCTGAAGAGCTGAGGACAGTGTCCAGGCCCAGAGTTCAAGCCCCACGACCGACAAAAAAAAATATTGTGAGCTTTTGAGACCAAAGAATCTGTTTTTTAATCTCTGTCTCTTTTGGGTTCAGTATGTTATCCTTCACTCTAGATAAATTCATTTTAAGTGAACTGAATTTCAGAACAAGTGCTTTTATGTCTACATGCGTTGTTCTCCTTTTATTGCCTCTTTGGTGACACATTGATAAGTGATTATAAATTAGAATAAAAAGAAAACATTTTTCCAAAATCCTTGGTTTTCCACAAAATACTTCTTATAAACAAATAAACGTGTATCATTGAAGGACTAGAAAATCTAAGTATTATGATAATGAGTAATAATTCAGGGAAAGAACTTGGAACCAAAAATTATATTACTATTATTTTTGGTTTTTTTATTTCATATGGATTTAAATTTATTGAAAGTATATTATAAAAACTTAAAATCTATCCAGGTGTCAGTGGTGCCTAGCTACTCAGGAGGACGAGATCTGAGGATCATGGTTTGAAACCACCCTGGGCAGGAAAGTCCATCACACTCTTTTTTCCAATTAATCACCAAAAAGCCAGGAGTGGAGCTGTGGTTCAAGTGGTAGAGCACTATCCTTGAGCAAAAAAATCTCAGGGCCAGCACCAAGGTCCTGAGTTCAAGCCCTAGAACTGACACAAAAGTAACAGCAGCAATAAATAAATAACCCATAAAGTTTCTATTTGGAAAATTATATTTTAAATACTACAACATAATATTTGTTCACTTAAAAATCATACTCATATATCATCTATTCAATATAAAATCTATTCACAAGGTCAAGCAATTCTTAAGTTTCCTGAACTAGGGAAATTGAGCTATACATTTTCAGTGGCACTACACTTAAGAACGATGACTCTAGATGCTATAGATATCCCCCAGTTTGACCATGTGGTAGCCATTAGTAGCCTCATTTTACCTATGAGGAACTGACTTCACACATGTATGCCAAAGTTGTCCAAGATCACATAATACATTAAAAATGGAGCCACATCCTAACCCATAGCAGCCTTTAATGAGAAGTTTTGGGGTTTTTTTGTTTGTTTGTTCTGTTTTCAGTTACGGGGCTTGAACTCAGGGCCTGGGCACTGCACCTGAGCTCTTTTGGTCAAAGCTAGCTCTCTTCCATTTTGAGCCACAGCTCTTCTGGTTCTTGAGTGGTTAATTGGAGATAAGAGTCTCATGTGGACTTTTCTGCTTTTCTTCAATCCATGATCCTTAGATTTCAGCCTCCTGAATAGCTAGGATTAAGGTATGAACCACTGGCACCTGGCATAATGAGACTTTTATGTATCAGCAGCACTGTGCTATGCTGTTATAACCATTATATATATTTTCAAAAAACATAAAACCTAAATTGTAGAGATACCAAGTTTGAACAAAGAGAAGCAATTAAACTGGCTCTGCCACGTGGATACCAGTTGCTAAAACTCTCAATGCCATGCAGTTTCTTTGTCTGTGACACAATCATAATAATGGGATGACTTGAAGAGTCAGTGGAATACTACATATGATCTCCTCAGAGCTGTATCTAGTGCTTTTCCAGTTGCAGAGGAAGCACATTTTATTCTATCCACAATCTGTTATTACCAGGCACAGTACTATTTAGTTGAAATAGGGCTATTATAAAATAGCCATTTGGACAATGGCCATAACAAGCAAACAACAACAAAATCCCCCAATCTATTATTGATACTTATGTGCAATAAGCTTATATGACTGTGTAGTTGACCTCAAACTATCAGATAAGTATTGTGAATCTCCATTTAATAGGTATTAAATTGGAATTCAGAAATATTAAACCATTTGTTTAAAATTGCACGAACTCTGAAGAAGCTCTAAACTGAAAACTGGTTTACAGTCCCAGAGCCAAGCCCTTTCATTAGACCCTACTTCTAAGAGTGCTTCCTTAATTTGCCAACATCAAACAATTTTCAGTCTAAATTTCTCTTACAAGCACCAACTAATAACAGAGCTGTCAGGGAAAGAAATCAAGCAATGTTTTATCATCAAAACTACAGGGGAGAGAACACAAAATCAACAAGTCATATCCAATCTCAGATCATTTTTACATTTCATTTTAAAGCACATATTTTAGCAAAACTTTTTCTACACAACACTTTACTAAGAGAGAAGAAATGACAGAAAATGAAATGAATATATTTTCAATGGAGATATAGATATAATTAAATTCTAGGCATACTTTCTTTCTCTTTTCCTTCCCCTCCCCATCCAATTCTCATTTTTCCTTCCTTCCTTCCTCCTTCCTCCCTCCCTCTCTCTCTTCCTCATTCCCTTATTCCCTTGCCCCCCCCCGCCCTGAATACATCTCCTTCCTTTTGACAAAACTCAGAATTATCTATAGCATAAATATGTACAACAGTGTGGTAATCCATTTCTCATTTTTCCTTTCTTTCTTCTTCCTCCCTCTCTCCTTCCCTCCCTCTCTCTCTTCCTCACTCCCTTATTCCCTTGCCCCTCCCCTCTGAATACATCTCCTTCCTTTTGGCAAAACTCTGAATTATCTATAGCATAAATATGTACAACAGCATGGTAATCCTTAATAATTTTCTGAAACAATGCTATATAGGAATAATATGTTTGACACCTCTAAACAAAATAATGTGTGACAGCAGAAAAGACTAGATTAGTATTTTTGTTTTCCTTAATGTTGGAACCATCTCTTCTTACATACGAATACCACCTCATCAAGACATAACACTAACCTCCAAACACCAACTGTGCCAGCCCATTCTCTTTCCCCCAGGACATTTTTGTCATCTCCAGAGTATCATTTGCAAACCAAAGTCTTCTCTTTCAGTAACACTGAATTATTCTTACTATTCTTTTCACCATAAAATTTAAAAGTCTCATTAATGTCTGCCAGACATAAGGAACAGAATGTTCCCATACTTCAAAAGAGGGGTAAGTTCATTTATATTCTTGTCCTTATTCACTTCACAGTAGGTATTTGTGTGTGTGTGTGTGTGTGTGTGTGTGTGTGTGTGTGTGTGCACTTGCATTTGTCTGTGTATGTGCATGCCTATGAGTTTGCCAGTCCTAGGAATGAAACTCATGGCCTAGGCACTGTTCCTGAGCTTTTTCATTCAAGGCTTGTGCTTTACCATTTGAGCCACAACTCTACTTCTGGCTTACTGGTGATTAATTGGAGATAAGAGTCTCATGGACTTTCTTCCCCAGTCTGGCTTCAAACCACAATCTTCAGATCTCAGCCTCCTGAGTAGGTAGAATTGCATGTGTAGACCATTAGCACCAAGCTTTTATGAGGCTGAATTTCAATCTACTGTTTGTTATAATAATTCCCCCCCCCCCGAAAATGTTAGACCATTGATTTTTCCTTGTATGTGGTGAAAGGGCTTTAATATGGCTTCTGTGATTCTTACCTGCTGTTGCTCACAACTCTCTGTAATTTCCTCCCCGTGAGGGTAGATGGGTCTTAGCATTTACTTCTCACCAAATCAATATAACCAAGGGAAGTGGCCATCCCTCTGTGCTCCTACGCTTCAATAAAACTGTCTTGCTAGCTGCTGATTTGTATCTTTTCTTGTAGGCAGTGAAGAAACAAGCAGTATTGAATCCTACAGTCTCAAGGAACTGAGTATTTCAGAATGCATTGGTTTCTATAATTAAAATTCAGTGATGAGTACAAATGCATGTGTAACCATGTGCTCATGCTGAGATCATGTCTTTTTCTCTTTCATTAATCTGCATTCTTCAGATTTTGCTTTCTTCTTACTCAGGCTCTATGTCATGACAAGATTGCTTCTGAGAGCCCAACCTTGCTTTTTCATAGGTTACAGAGGTGCAAGTCTAGAAGCCCCAGAAATGAGTCGCATTCCTATCACTGAAGGTAATGGCTAAGATAATGGTCCTTTAGCCACATCTGAAAAACAGGCAGTTTGGTTCCACACAAGTCAGATAAGGAATTTCTAGACAGAAAACTGAGGCATGAAAGTATGGTTACTCAAAAGGGAATCATGGATATCTGGTAAGCAAAATTGAATAAACTCTCTATACCATGGCTGTGAAATCATCAGCATTCTTCCCAAAAGCTAGATGGTGAAAATTCCTCCAAATCATCAGATAAAACCTAAAGCATAGACACAAAAGTAGCCTTAAGCAACTGCCAAGATAAGACAGCACAAATTCACATTCATCTTCTAAAATCTACTTGTGGGTCCTTATCTCATAGGAATGTGATTAAATTTTGATCATGGATTTTTCATGTCATACAATGAATCCCTACTCAACAATCCCCCAATCAGAAAGTATAGAAAAATGAGAGGAAAAGGATAAATCATGATAAAATTACTGGATGGTGAACATACAATAATTTCTGTCTTCAGTATACTCAGTGGCCAAATGTAGAATATTCTTCTCATCGAAGGGATACATGATAAAAAAAAAATAACAGCCCAACTTTTGTTGACAAAGATTGGAGAGAGTGCTCTGGGAATTATGGGGTAGCAATATTAAATCCTTATTTATTAAGCACAAAATTTTTATTGGCTTATATTCTTAGAACATGTTGGATTAGTAAACAAGGCCATAGATCTTCTCAACTCAGGGATCTTGGGCTCATCTGCAAACATTATAGTATTTTTGTTCTGTCCACTTGCAACACCTCTATTCCACAAATGTCTTTCATAGTAGTTGGTCTCTTTGGATTGCAAATGATAGAAACTGAATTTGAACCTGCTTTTGAAAAGAAGGAAGTGTATTAATGTAGGCAACTCGGGGGGTAATATGATCTAATTGCTGACAAACTAGGATCTTTATTCTTCCTTTACTCTCATATTCCTTTGTTGGCTGGATTTCCAGGTGCATTCCCTTCTAGCATCTACAACTCCTGTCTTAATAGTTTAAGACACTTCAATGGAAAGAGAGCTTTGCATCATTCCCCAATAGTTTTAATAGAAATATGAGGGTTAGATTTTTTTGTTCTGGATTTAGGCACAAGTACACATCATGATGAATTATTTTGTCTAGGGAGATAAAACATATTGATAGCTCAGTCTATAGCTTCATTCTTATCCCTGAGTAGTGAGACTCTTTCCACATAAATTTTAGCTAGTGTCTTTCCCTCCCCCTCTCTTTCTTTCTCTCTCCCTCCCTCATTCTCTTCCTCCATCTTTCTCTCTCCCTTACCCCTCCCTCTCTCCCTCTTCCACACACAAACACACAATTATGAAAGTGAACACAAATGCAAACAGGCACAAGAAATATACACGTGTGACATATAGCTTCTTCATTTTAACCTCATACCCTCCTCAGGATAATGGTCCTGAAGAGATATTAAATGATGATGGTAAACAATAACTCATTATTGAAAGGTTGTGTTCCTATACAGCCATCTGCCCATATGTCACAAAATAGTTTTCTTTCCAGTCACTGAACAATGAACATTATCTCAACAGTTGGATTCCAGCAGTGGTCATGGCTTTAATTCATCTGGTGCTCTCCACAACGCCAATAGATCAATGTGTCTCGCCTGCCCTTCTGTTTTCAGAAGGTACACATTTAGGGAGAAGGAAATATTAGATACTATAGACTAAAGCTGATAATAATGAGGGTGGCAAAATCCAAAATGACAGCCAAGCCCTGTGAGGCACAAAGCTGCTCAGGCTGAGTTGCTTTTGACTTCCTGGAGACAAGAACACACAATGAAATCCTGTAGACTCATATTATCATTCCAAAGAATCCATTCACGCCCCACTTGGTGGCTCATTCCCACAATCCCAGCTACTCAGAAGTATATCATAGCTACTCCAAAAGTGATAGGAGAGTCAGGGTCGGAGGGGACCCTGGGCAAACAACAACAACAACAAAACAAGATCCTACGTAAAAATAACTAAACAGCAAAAAAGGAGTGTGGTTCAAATACAAAGTACCTGCTTAGCCACCACTAGGCCCTAAGTTCAAGACCCAGGACCACCCTCTCTCGCCTGCAAGGTAATATAGTAAACTATGTTATTATCTTAGTTAAATGTTAGTCTAAGATTGGTACTGAAGGAAATTCTTCCAATTTAAATCAATTGATTTTTGAAAGAACATTTAAGAAAAATCTCAAAGGCCAATCTGAATAATAGCTGGTACCTTGGGTTAATATTTTACTAGAAGTTAAATGTGTTGAGCTCTTTACATTCCTTAGTGCATCCCATCCTCCCAATAAATTCTAGTCACCTCAAAATTGACTAAGTGAGAAACACGAAGCCTAGAGAGGCCAAGTAAGGTCACTTCTACATAAATTAAAAACTTGTAAGTTCACAGACATTTTCTGAGGAAACCTGTGGAAATAACCAATTTATTGAAAAGTCCTTTAGAGAATTGTTGCTTGTAGGAGAATCTATCTCCGGAATTTATTATTTCTCCCTCCTGGCAGTATGGTATTGAAAAGGAACAACACACACACACACACACACACACACACACACACACACACACACACACACACACTTTTGCCTTTGAAGCTTTGAGATTTTAAGCGTTTGAGATTAACTGTTCTAGCTGTACAATTACTGGACTCCCTCCAAGCTATTTGTCCCTCATTTCCCTTATGATAAAAGAGAACAAATACAATTATCAATAAAATTATGGATATAGCAAACGACTTTAAGATGTTTGAGGTCACATGTGTATACCACAGTAATAATTATTTAAAACCAGAGATGGACAGAACATTAAATCTATCAATGCTAACGTCTTAAGTAGGATTACTGGAACATACAGAATGTTTTCTCTTCTTTTGTTTGGTTGTTTTTGTGTTACTTGGATTTGAACTCAGGGCCTTGTGCTTATTAGGAGGGGCATTCTCCTTTTTTGCTTTAGATAGTTTTTAGGATAGAGTTTCCTGGTTTTATCTGGGGCCTTGGACTGTAAGCTTCCTACCTATTTCTTTCTACTGTGACTATAGTGCCCACTGCCATGCCTGGCTTCTTTATTGAGATGTAGATATCACTAACTTTTTCCTAGAATGTACTGTATTCCTTCAGATCTCTACCTTCTGAAGAGCTAGGATTACAGGCATTGGCACATGCCTCATTTCTGGTCTGAGGACTTAAAATCAGTCATGTTCTTACTGGAACTCATTCTTATAATTATTCAAAGTTTTCTTCTACTTATGAAATTTTAGTTTTTTTAAAGATAACTGGATTTGTATGCTCTAATGATTCCTTTTCTGTTAGACTTAGTTTATTATATCCCATTGTTATTTTAAGACTCATATTAATGACCTACAAAAAGTATACAAGTCTTGGGAGGCTGCAAAATTATAGATTATCTCCATGAAACAATATTTTTTGAAGAAATATATTATTGGCAGAGCATTTGAATACAAGTTTTAACTTATCCAAGCAGAAGTAAAACTATATAAATTACTCTAATCCTGAGATCTAATATAATAGAAAATAAATAGATAGTCTGTTTAAAAGGGAAAAAGTCACATCATAAAATATGGATGTATTCAACCATCAAATAAGATATAACTACAGGAAATGGGGTTCAAAGATTTAATACAGCTTTGTATAATACATAATAATTAAATTGGTTACATTTGTTGTCAACAACATTGATATTTGTGTTGTTTGTAGCAAAAAGGTATCAGTTTCAGATGTGTATATATAAAGAATTCACTTTTAGAAAAAAAGAGCATGTTATTGTTTACAAGGTCCAGAGCAAATAGGAAAATAATGGAATGAAAATATCCCAGTGGTATGTCATAAAGAGTATATTTTAGGGAAACTGAACTCAGGTATCAGCATTGACACGGATAAATTGTAAGATATTTTAACAAATTACTCAACCCTGACCCTAGGGCTGTTTGCCACTTTCATATACAATCAGTGTCTCTCTCTGGTGAAAGATAGAAACAGTCACAGAATCTTAAAACTTAAAGAAATCAAGTGGGCACCAAATATAGCTTCTTTGGGTTCTTTTGTTGTTGTTATTTTTTGTTGTTGTTGTTGGTAATGGTGCCTGGGTGTATGCTTGAGCTCTTTTGCTCAAGGCTAGTGCTCTACCACTTTGAACCATAGAGCCACTTCAGGTTTTCTGATGGTTAATTGGAGATAAGTCTCACAGACTTTCCCACCCAGGCTGACTTCAAACAGTGATTTTCAGCCTAGGATTATAGGTGTGAGCCACCAGGGCCCGGCTTGTTTTTTTTTAATATTTTTTTTGTTTTTTTAATATTAATGAAATTCTTCTTAGTTCAGAAAGGCCATGATGTTAAATATAATTTAATTTCCTCTAGCATTTGGTTATCATGTTTATACAAAAAAAAATCTGATTTTTATGAAGAGGAAAAAATTTGGTTAAATGAAAGCATAGATAGCCAGAATTGTTGTATCTATAGTTTAAACTCTAGGCAGACCCTAAGGATAGGAGAGAGAAAAAAAACACACAATGTAAGATTTCAACAAAGATTATTTAAGTTAAATCTCTTCAACTACCGAGGAGAAATTTGAATACAAAAGATGATTCTTCTATTAACAGCTATATATTACTGCTAGACCTAATATAATTTTCTCAAAGTTTTCCATATGTTTTAATTTGTCAGCATGTTACTATTTAAAGTTCTGAGCAGTGGGCAGGTAAGCAACAGAGCTTGTATGTAGAGCTTTTCAAGCGTGATCATGAAGAGGAAGGGGAGATGGACTGAGAATTATAGAGGCCACACAGACTGGTACTCAATGAAAACATGGAGCTAGGAAACATAAGCATCCTGGCCTCACCCAGGTGTCTCAGTTCAGACTCAAAGGCATCCAAACTTGTAGAAAAGAGCTTACAAATTAGGTCTCTGATTAAATCACCCATATCCTTTGGGGGAAAAAATAGCTTTGATTTTAAAGGGTAAAATGCCAATAACAAAGATAATTTCTGTAAAATAGACAGGAATGTGAAGAGGAGGAAGTAAAAGTAGAAGCATTTCTCTAAAGAAAACGTTTTTTAAAAATCTGGAGATTTCCTTGATCATCAGATAAGGCTTTGCTGTAAGGCACCTGTTCTCATGACTGGAGATAAGTTGCAGTGTGTGAAGTCTTTGTGTGTGCATCTCTGCTGGTATTTCTGCATCTTTATCCTTTGGTAAAGCAGTTTTCACAGAGAAAGAGACCTTATCAGTTCTTAGCTGCCTCTCCTATGGGTTGAGCTGCAGGAAGGGAAAAGGTATAGTACTATTGTCTCTGTGTTTTATAGAACCCCAAAACAACTAATAAATAGAGGTTTACATTACATCAATGTCAATAAACTTAATGACATATCAACAATATAATTTCTTCCTTATAATGTCACTAGCCAGATACCGAAAGGTAATTGTTCATTTTCTAAAATAAACATTTCGGACCACTTAATGTATGAGTAGAATTAAGCCAGATTCTGGAAACAAAGATAAAATAAACAAAGCTACACAGAAGCACTCAGGAGTGTGGTGGAGAAAATCAGCAAGCTGACAAATGGTACAGAGAACAGTGGAAAGGATTGTAAGGTGAAGTAGATAAAGAACAGTAATAACTCAGAGGAAGGGATAGTTCAGGACATCCCACTTAGCCTGAAGGAGACAAAGTATCAGTCTCATTAATAATCTCTATTATTCACCTTTGGTTTCTTCTTCTTTTCTTATTCTCCTAAATTATATCTCTTTCCCCTCCTGCCTTCTTTCTCTAGATATCTTTGCAAGAAACTGCTTGGCTACATAACATCACATTGTTTTGTCTCTTTTGGTGCTTTTTGCTAGATGGGTTTGGCCAAATAAATACACACACATGATCACTGCATCACCAGTCTTGCTAATTGTTTTTCCTTTGGAGTTTCCGGCTCATCTCACTATTATACAGGTGATCACCATCATTTGTACCAAGAATTGGGAGTTAAAAGATAATGAAATAGCTTTAATGAGCCCGGCTCAGCAGGGTGCAAATTCTAGGTATTTTATTTGTTTTTACCAGTACCAGTTAGACTCAGCCTGTGAGCACTTTCCTCCATGCATTGATTGTGTCTCTCAGAGATTCTACATTCTCCAGGCATTCTCATTGAAGACGTGACCTGTATTTCCAGGTATTAAAGTCTTAGTCCAACCAAGTATCATTTTAAACCCCTTTTCTGCCACTCACAAACACGTACTGCTTCCTTTCTTGGATTTACTCCTCTACTTCTCATACAACATAAGTTGCTTACCTGTTCTTTACTGGATTATATCCTTAGATTCAACCATGAGGAACTATTTGCAGTCCTAGAAAACAAACAAAAACATTCTCGGGACCTCTCATCTCTTTCCAGAACCATTTCTTCATTCAGCAAAATCCCTATGAATGTTTTTCAAAGTCAGAATCTCCTCTTTCTCAAGTCATTCTCCATGGAGATGTCTTCAAGGAATCTTTCATCAAGAGGGACCACTTCCCCTAAAGTGCTTGGTCTTGGTCAGTTCTAACCACCATGTTGCCATCACTGGTCAATCTGGAGGTATTATTTCCTCAGAATATCATCTCATTCATTTATTGACATGACTTCATTTTAAAAGTACTTGCCTTGGACATTATTATTCTAAGGAATTTTGCCCCCTGCTTGATTACCAACTGTTCTCTCCTTTCTTGGAACTTTGTCCTGTTGAAAATCAGGAACTCCGAACCTTTGTTGCTGAGACTTAAACTTCAGATTGCAAACCATCAAAAATTCACTTGGGAATGAACAGGGTGTCATGGTAGACAATGATCTGAGTAGAAGTGGGAGATTATCCAGCTAACATGGAAGTAACAGGCAAAGATCCAATTCAGAATACAAGAATTTTGAAACTGTGTGGTGACTGCCATTAAAATAAGGAGATACTACTTGAAATCTTGCAGAAAGAATGCATAATGGTTGGGGATCAGAGGTTACTGAGACAAAAGATGAGAATAACTCAAAATATTTAAATTGCCAATTGAAAAAAAATGAGTCCAATTTGAACACTTTCCTTTGCATGACATAGACTTTATTTTTGGCAGTACTGGGTTTCAAACTCTGGACTTTTCACTTGTTAAGTAGGTACTCGACTGCTTTCGCCTGCGTACAGCCTTTTCCCCCCATGCTATTTTTGGTATAGAGTATCATTTTTGCCCAGGCTGTGCAGGATCATTGATCCTTCAACATACACTTTCTGACATCATTGGAATGACAGACATGTGCCAACAGGCCCAGATTTCCTGTGGAGACAAGGTCTCACGAACTTTTTTTTGCCTAAGCTGGCCTAGAACCATGATGTTCCCCATCTTAGCCTCACATGTAGCTCAGATGACAGGCAAGTGGTGATACCATACCCAACTTTTTTTTTCCTAGAATGGTCTCAGGAATTGTGATGCTCTCAATCTCTGCCATATTAGGGTTAGGCATTTTCTAAATGAAACTTAAAAAAAAAATTTAACTACATTATTTAACTGTCTTACAACAACTTTCTAGGAAAATAATTTTAGAGAAAAAATTTCTTAGTCATGGAAGATGGGAGTAAAAAATTAAATGTAACTTAAGAAACATAGGTGTGTACATGTTTGCAAAGGACCCTGCTAAATAAATTGGGTCGAAAGAGAATGAAATGTATTTTATAGAAGCACACATTTTGTATTTTAAAAAGTATTCATTTGGGTTTGTTACTACTCCTGGCATTTTAAGCATAGCACAACATGCAGGTTGTAAATTTGCTTGCTCTGGTAGCATGGCTGTCTCCTACATTTGAGAGAGCTCCAAGATAGCACAGGAGAGAGGCCACAGCTGTTCCTTTCTGTTTTCTGAAGTCAATAATTAAAAGCTATCTTGCATTATGTCTCCATTAGAGAAAAATGATGAAAAAAGTCATTCTGACAGAAAATACTGTGTTACAACATAGGAAAAAATAAGATTACAGGACATTGCAGAAATTAGAGGGGGGCCTTGCAGTCTAGAGTGGAGTCAGGAATTAAAAATTTAAAGGACAGGGTAATAGGAGTATTGGGGTCTTTTCTAAAATCACTACACTTGTTTTTAATACATTTGTTTAGTATAGTAAGTTGACATCTTTGTCTCTACATCATGGAATAAAGGAACTGAGTTGCCTTTCAATCATTCCTCATTATTTCCAGAGAGATGGGTTCTGAGTTCTATTAGATCTCCAGTTCAGCACTTCGCCCGCATCAATCCTCAATACAGTGTCTCTTTACCTCTTTTGCCATTTTGATGGGGGGGAACTGGGAAGGTGGCTCAGTGGTAGAGTGCTTGCCTTGCATGCATGAGGCCCTGGGTTCGATTCCTCAGCACCACATAAGCAAAAAGAAAAAAAGCTGGAAGTGGTGCTGTGGCTCAAGTGGTAGAGCGCTAGCCTTGAGCTGAAGAGCTGAGGGACAGCACCCAGGCCCAGAGTTTAGGCCCCACGACTGGACCCCCCCCCCAAAAAAAAGAATAAATGAGCATAGGAACTACTGAATTATAGGAGAATAAATTGTGGGTAACTGACAGCCCTGCTTTATGAGTCCACATTCCTTTTCAAAGCAGCCTCCCTGCTGATGGCCTAATCAAACTGGCCTTCTCCAGAGCCAGTTGAGTCTGAAGTCTCGCTGCAGACTGAGAAACAAAAGATCCTGGCATTTGGTGAAATCTTACAGCCAGGTACTGTATGTATTGGGTTCATCAGAATTTCATTGTATGATGACATGTGCAGTTTCCTAATCCATCTATGGATTCTTTGTGTTTCCCTAGTGGAATCATAAGCTGTTGCTGTTCACACAGCTTGAACAGCTGCCATTCCCCAACCCTGTACTGAGCATTTAGTGGAGAATCAACATGTGCTGAATTGCCTTATGAGCAACAACTTGATCTCAGAACAGAATCTGGTCAAATCACGGAAATACAAACATCTCTTAGGTTTCCTGTAGAAGGGAATCTTGAAATTTTCTAGTTCGATTAAGTAAATGCTATACAACTACCAATGGTTTTAAGAACTGATTTCACACTAGAAAAGCATTCAATGGACAGAAAGTTTCTTGGAATTATGAGTTCAATGTGGCAAAGGCTGCTGGAGCTGGCAGCGCGCAGATACCAAGGGTTGCCAACAGAATTAACAATATGCAATCTAATCAAAGAAAAGGGGGGGTGCCTGGGTGTCTTGTTTGAGGCTAGTATGCCAGCACAGGTGTTGGAAATAGGTGCAGTTTTCTTCTATTTCTCAGCTGGGGGGAAAAATGTCACTTTTCACATGAAATTTCACACCCAGTGATTTTTTAAATGTGATTTTCTCATTGCAGTAGAGAGGTGACATGGCACGATGTTGAAAATGAGCTATACCACTTATAGATGGGGATAGGAGTGGAAAACTAGGAGAGAGCAAAGGAAAGGGTGACAATGCCCCCCCCAAAATATCAACTTTTTGCATGACTTATGTAACTAACCTCCTGTCCATCACCTTTATAATAACAATAAAGTGGCTTGAGAGACTTCTGTGTCTTTGCTATGCCTTTATTGAGTAATCTGGGGTGAGCTTTTCATACTGGTGAGGTGAGGTTTTTTTGTTTTTGTTTGGTTTTTTTTTTTTTAGCATGAGATAGTGAGTCTAGTTGTATATTTCTAATCTGGCAAAGAAAATTGGATGTATCTGACAGTTTCTAAGTGGGGTAGACAATTGAACTTACTACACCCACACAATCAGGAAAGAAACTCTAAATTGTAATAAGTTCCCCTTTAAATTCTCTTCTTATTTGGAATGCTAGTCAGAAAAGTAATTCTCTCCCAATTTAATTTTTTTTTCTGTTATGTAGAAATCCTTCACGACCATCCCAGGGGACCACGCAGAAGCAGGCAGGCACAGGAGAAAGATAATCATAAGGTTTATTAGAGGGGTCATATCTCTCCAGGAGCAGGTGCTTGTGGCGTCTGCCCCATCGCAGTGGCAGGCAGGTCTGGGTGGGTGGAAGTGAGGGCCAAAGTGCCTGCCTGGGAGGAAAGAGGAAGTGGCCCGCTGCACTGTGGGAACTCCAGGGCAGGCTAGAGCTCAAGTCTGGGTGGAGCTGAGGACCAGAGGTGGGGAGAATGCTAACCTTTTTTTTTTTTCTGGTCTGGTCCAGGGGCCTGAACTCTGGGCCTGGGCACTGTCCCTCAGCTCTTCAGCTCAAGGCTAGCGCTCTACCACTGGAGCCACAGCGCCACTTCCAGCTTTTTATTTCACTGCTTATGTGATGCTGAGGAATCGAACCCAGGGCCTCATGCATGCAAGGCAAGCGCTCTACCACTGAGCCACCTTTCCAGCCCTAGAGAATGCTAACCTTTTAACCAGGCTGTCATAATATAGACTTCAACATTTCAAAAATCTCAGCAGTTAGATACCGTGGGAAGCAAGAAATGTCGCCTGTAGTTCTTTCTCTTAAAGAGCTAACACCTTTCTGTCATTTCTGGAAGGGGGTACTAAAAAAACCCCCACCTTCTTGGGATGCTGAGATCTGAGAATTACAGTTCAAGGAAAGTCCAAGAAACTCTTTTTTTTTTTTTAATTGTGAGAATACTGTACAGAGGAGTTACAATTACATGGACAAGATAACAAGTACATTTCTTATCAAGCGTTGTTGCCTCCTCTTTGTTTCCCCTTCCTATCCCTTCCCATACTCCCCCCACATCCCGATCCTTCCCCCCCAAAGTTGTAAAGTTCATTTTTCGACATAACAACTTGTACATCTCATTGTGTCCACCTGACTCTTATCTCCAATTAACCACCAGAAAACTGGACGTGGCACTATGGCTCAAGTGGTAGAGCACTTGCCTTGAGCTGAAGAGCTCAGGGACAGCACCCAGGCCAGAGTTCAAGCCCCACGACCAACTGAACAAACAAAAACCAGAAAACAAAAAAGGCTTCTTGGAGTTGAGGAGTTTTCTTTTGATTTGGGTCTTGTGCTAGTTCTCAGCTCCAGAGACACTGAAATTTGTAAGGAAATGGAAAGACTTGGAAAAAATTATATTAAATGAAGACAGATCCAATGAAACATAGGCTGCATGGTGTCCCTCATTTGTAATAACTAGAATATGCCTAGGTTATTCTTAGCCGAGGATCATAATAACTCAATAGCCATGTGCAGATGACCATATAAAATGATGCTTATCAAAATGAACTCCAAGGGCTGGGAAGGTGGCTCAGTGGTAGAGCACTTGCCTTGCATTCCTGAGGCCCTTGGTTCGATTCCCCAGCACCACATAAGCAAAAAGAAAAAAAAGCCAGAAGTGGTGCTGTGGCTCAAGTGGTAGAGCGCTAGCCTTGAGCTGAAGCGCTGAGGGACAGCACCCAGGCCCAGAGTTCAGGCCCCACGACTGGACAAAAAAAAAAAAAAAATGAACTCCAAGAAATGGAAACAAGAGGTTTTACTAGTGTACTGTTTGCAGTTATTTCTCTTTTTCCCTTTGGTTTAGTCCCTGTTGTCACTGTTTTTGATTTCTGTGCCCTTTGTTTTGTGTATAAGTTTATCTGATTTGGGGCAGGGGACTCATGGAAATGATAGGACAATGTTGGAAATGAACTTTACAGCTTGCAGGGGGAGGGGAAGAAGGGGGAGAGACAGCAGAAGAAAATGAGGGCGGGGGTAACACTTCAAAAAGAAATGTGCTCATTACCTGACTTATGTAACTGTAACCCCTCTGTGTATCACCTTTACAATACAATACAATACAATACAATACAATACAATACAATACAATACAATACAATAAATACTGGGGAGGGAGGGGAGTAAAAGACGATTCAGGCAAGCAGAAGAAAGTGCATGATAGGAATAGTGGGCATGTCTCATCATGGGCAGAAACAACAGGAGCAGGCCCCGTCCATCAGCATCACCTGGGCATGCCTTCATTGTCCTACTTAAGGCCTCACACAAGCACCCTGAGTCTCACAGCTAACTACAGGAGTACCTCAGGGAGCGCATGCGTACAAATGTTGATTCGCTCAGGAAGTGATAGGACAAGGCCCTCTGGAGTGTGGGCTCAAGACCTGCCCCTCCAGAAACTACCGAGAGGAAGCCTGGCGTACTCCATTTTTCTCCATTGGGTCCTAAGACATCCCAAGCAAGTGAGCTCCAGGTATTTATGGGATAAATATCAGTTCAAGAAACAATGTGAAATACTTTGGAGAGGCCAAACAAAAGGACAGAGGAGAAAATTAAAGAGGAAAAGCAGGAGTTCCCTCTATGCTACAGAACTCCCATTCTGACTGGGCCTGCTGCAGGCCTGTCTCCAGGCCGCCATCTGAAGGTCTGTGAGGTTGCTTTCCTTCACAAGTGGATTTCCCTACTGAGGATCAGGAGGGCGCAGCGGCTCACCGAAGGACAGATTTCCAGCTCTGCCTAAGGACTCAGGATAGCCTGGCCCAGCTTCATCTCTCAACCCAGTTTCAATCTCCTAGAAGTCCCTTCTCATCTGCTAACCGCGTAGTAAGAAACTGGACATAGTGTGACATGGTTAGGAAACACTTGAGAATTTGGATAGATGACCACCTTTGATGGAGACAACAGGACAAAAAGTGGCTGGCAACAGTAGTCACTTGACAAGGGCGAACAAGCAAGATTTTAAGCTCTTGGAGTTAGAAACTGAACTTCCCTGTGGATATTTATTTTACCTCTATGGGAGGGGGAAGAAAAACAACCATTGCAATTTAGATCAGAGAAAAATCTGAGACTATTCAGGGTTCTCAAGTAATTCACGTGATTCTCTGAGCAGCTGCCAGCACTCAGACTTCTTTGCCCTAGTAGTTGACAGAAGTAAACTCTGCAGCTTGTGTTCAGTTTATATCCCCACCCAAGGGGAGGTGAACCGTCGGTGGCGGCATGGAATTGTATAACCAGTGTACTTGGTTCCTTTGTTGGAATGAGCAAGCTCAGCACAGTGGAGTGGAGATAAAGTCAGGGATATGATGACTAATCAAAGCTGACTCTGTGTATCCCCCCCCCACACACATTATGGAAGATCTAAGGTGCTTCAAACACTTGGATTTGGGGTGAGCAGAAGGTGTAGCAGCATGCGCAGGAAATGGGTAAGTGTCCAATGGATTTCCTTTATTAGTTTGCTGGAAGTGTTTTAAAATATATTGTCATGAACTCGGGGGCAGATCAGAAAAGTTTGAGACCAAGTTGGTAGCTGCAAAGACAGGCTCTTATGCAAAGCCTAACACAAGCTATCCTAGAAACTAGAGAAAGCCGAAAACAATTAGTAAGCATGATGGCAATCAAAATGGAGTTGTTTACTGAAAAGAAATAATCCTTGCTCTGAAAGGTGGGGAGCAGGGGGGTATGATATTATTACAAGAAGCCAGGCTATTGGAAGAGGAATTACAGAAACTCTGGAAAATACAAATGTTACAAGGAAAAACTAAACCAGGAGAACAAAGCTGCCGGTTTGCAATGGTTTTCAGATGGCTCCAGTTTGACTGAAAGAATTTCAGGTGTGGGACCTGGTGACCATTAATTTCTGCTTATGCTAATCTATCATTTCATTTTCTAATAGATACTTCTATTAGAAGTACCATTGTGTTTTGTAATAGAAACGTCTAATAGAAGTCTGGAATTTTTCTTGGAACTCTCTTGCTTTTTATTTTGTGGTACACGGACACAGGAATTTGATATGATTTTTTTCCCTTTATGGTTTCTTTAGTGTCTTTTCCTGAATAACTTGTTGGAGTTGTTGTTGTTTGTTTAGATTTTGTGGTAGCTGCTGTTTGGCTGTTTTTTTCAGGGACAGGGTCTCACTATGTAGGCAAGGCTGACTTCTGATTTTGCCTCATTCTCTCAGTGATGGGATTATATGTGTTCTGATTATGCTAAAAGTTTTTCGTGGGAGAGACACAAGACAGCTGTACAACTTAAAAGGTACCATATTCTATACTCTGGAATGTCTGTGGAACTCGGGGGAAAAATTGCTTAATTTTGGCTACAGTATACTCTTAAAGAAAAAGAGGATGGCAGGAAAGGGACTTCTTCGTTTGTGTTTATTTATGCCAAAGGATTCTTTAAAAGTGTCAGAACATTTCTACTTTTTCTAGTCATTAAAAACAGTTGAGAAATTTGACCCAACAGACTCAAAATGTAGGTGTATTTCTTTCAGCCTCAGAAAGTAGAAAAGAATGTGAATTGATACTTTGGCTTTGTCACAATTCCTTGCTTCACAGGGATTTACTACCTTCACTAGACATTTTGTATGGTTGAACTGAGGTGAAATATTTAGGTTTCTGTTGCTAGCTGTGGGCCACAGAATGTTACATCTCTGAGTGAATCCCTTGCACAGATAAAAATAACACAAGTGGAAACATTTTGGGCAACTGGTAAGGAAACAGTAGGCAGGAGTTCTAGCTTTTGCAGACAGAATAAGACCTCCGTTTAGCAATTGTATAGTAATCCCAGGTTCAGTCACTGGACTCTGAAGAGGCTTCTAAACGACGACACTGGCTATAGTTTCTTCCTCCACACTTTGAAAAGCCTAATGGATTTGATGCTTCTATTCTTACTGCTTATTTTTTTTTATCAAGTTTATTGATGGCTCATGTACATGGGCCTACTTGAGGTTCTCCCCGGTGATGCAAGTAGAGGCATAAAAACCTTGGAAATTAAACAGCTAAAATTTGCAGCTCTTAGTTCTCTAGGTTTAAATTTAAGTGTATGTATGATGATAAATATATCTGACATCTGTCATGCAACAAAGAAATCTTTCAGTCTCAGAAAATTGCCTGGGGTTTTTTTTTTGGTTTTTATTTGGCCAGTCCAGGGGCTTGAACTCAGGGCCTAGGTTCTGTTCCTGAGCCTCTTTGTGCTCAAGGCAAGTGTTCTACCACTTGAGCCACAGTACTACTTCCAGCTTTTTCTGAGTATTTTATTGGAGACAAGAGTCTCACAGACTTTCTTGTCCTGGCTAGCTTCAAACGGCAATCCTCAGATCTCAGCCTCCTAAGCAGCTAGGATTACAGGTGTGAGCCACTGGTGCCCAGAAATGCCTGTTTTGGGTTGTTTTTTTGATTAGTTTTATAAATTCTCAAGTGGATATTAGCAATTTATGTGTAATTTAAGTTATGTAGGAAGCATCGTGTTCTCAATAAATGAATAATACTGAGTACCTGCTCTGGGTAAGTCACAGCTCAAGGGAGCCTTCAGTGATCAAAATTAATCAAAATCTCTACATTAGAGCTGGAAGTTTGGCTCAAGTGGTTAGAAGACAAAGTCCTAATAAGGACAAAGTCCTGAGTTCAAACACTATAGTTACCAAAGCAAGTATATCCTAATGTTATTATTAATACATTACATTATATAATATATACATATAATATTAGCATATTACATACTTTGTTTATATTAAACACACACACATACCTACCTTTAGTCACAACCTAGATTTAGAAACTCAAATTTGGAGAAAGAGAAAAATAGATTGCAATGGGGCAATGTAATAGAAATCATACCTTTCTGTCTTTTTCACCATTCCCTAGGTCATGACTTGGTTATTCCTGGTCTTCAGCCCACCCGCATAGCATCTCAGGAATCTCCATTGCTTGCCCTTCAGTTCTTTAAGGATAGAGGAAGAAAAGTTGCTTTTTCCCACTGGATATTCAGCATCTCAGGACAATCTTTGCGTATCTGGGCACAAAGCACAATGCTAGGTTTCTCAGGGACATGGTGTTACCTGTAAAAGAGATACTATCTTTTTTCTGAAGAAATATTTTCTCCCAACATACATAGTTTTAGGATACTTGGGAGTTTTCCCCCACAAAGGTAGTAGCTCTATATAAAGTAATATTTATGGTGTTTTCTAGAAAGATTTGGTCCTACAGCAAAATTTGGCTGCCTGATTTAGAGCTGTTTGGTATGTGCTTTCCTGTAAAGAGCAGATAGTATACAACAGACATCTAAGGAAAATGCATATAGTTCACCCCTTCACTTTTCAATTTTATACACCTCTCAACATCTAAAATTTCTCTTTCATTCAGAATTCTCTGACATACTAAACATTGCAATTGGGATTACATTGAGCTGTCCAGTGGCAAAAATACTATGTACTAATTCATGTGAACATTTATTTGTTGTGTTGGTTTGCTATTTGAAAGTTTTCTTTTTTTTTAATTTAATTTAATTTTATTTGTGAACATACTGTACAGAGGAATTACAATTACATGGGCAGGATAATGCGTACATTTCTTACCAAGCATTGCAGCCTCCTCCTGTGTTTACCCTTCACATCCCTTCCCAGCCTCCCCTCTCCCGCCCAATCCCAATCCTTCTCCTTCCCCCACCTTCCCCCCCGCCCCCCGCACCGACCTTGTAAAGCTAGTTTTGGACATGACAACTTGTACTTCTCATTGTTGCAACAGGTCCACCTGTATCCTTAAACAACTGGTTTTTCCCCATCTCCTCCACAAGTTATACTGACATCAAATATAGTGAAAGCAGGGGTTATACTGTGGGGGAAGGACATACAAACCAACAAAGAGAAAATCTTATAAATGCGTTAGAAACACATGCATGAAAGAAAAAAACATTAAAATACACATCTAAGGGTTCATTTTCCTGACATCACATTATCTGACCTTTTCCGCTTGACTCATACGTATACTAGATATTACAAATAAGGGAAATCATGGGACGTATGCTTCTTTGGGCCTGGCTTACTTCACTTAATATAAGTTTTTCCAAGTCTTTCCATTTCCTAACAAAAGGGGCAATGTCATTCTTTCTGATGGAGGCATAGAATTCCATTGTGTATATATACCACATTTTCTTGCTCCATTCATCTACTGAGGGACATCTGGGTTGGTTCCATATCTTAGCTATGGTAAATAATGCTGCAATAAACACAGTTGTGCTAGTAGCTTTAGTGTGGCCTTGTTTGTAAACATTTGGGTAAATGCCCAAAAGTGGGATTGCTGGGTCATAGGGGAGTTCTATGTGAAGTCTTTTGAGGAACCTCCATACTGCTTTCCAAAGTGGTTGAACAAGTTTACATTCCCACCAACAATGAAGTAAGGTTCCTTTCTGTCCACATCCCCTCCAGTATCTGTTGTTGTTAGAGTTCTTGATTTTTGCCGTTCTAACTGGAGTGAGGTGATATCTCAATGTTGTTTTGATTTGCATTTCTTTTATGGCTAGGGATGTTGAACATTTCTTCATGTGTCTATTGGCCATCCTTCTTTCTTCTTCAGAGAAGTTTCTCTTTAAGTCTTTCGCCCACTTATTTATTGGGCAGTTGTTTCTTTGAGGATTTGTTGTTGGGGGGTTTAATTTTTTGAGTTCCAAGTATATTTTAGATATGAGACCCTTGTCCGTTGTATGGCTAGTAAAGATCTTCTCCCAATCGGTGGGCTTTCTATTGATCTTGCTAGCTATGTCCTTTGCCCTGCAGAAGCTCTGCAACTTTATGCAATCCCATTTGTCCAACCTTTCTTTGATTTGTTGTGTTTCTGGGTCTCTATTCAGAAAATTTCGGCCTGAGCCAAGGAGACCTAGGGTTTCTCCTATTCCATCCTGTAATGTTTTCAGAGTGTCTGCTTTGAGTTCAAGGTCTTTGATCCATTTGGAGTTGATTCTGGTGCAGGGTGATATATAAGGATCTAGCTTAAGTTTTCTACATGTAGTTAATCAATTTTGCCAGCACCATTTACTGAAGAGGTTGTCTTTCTTCCATTCTATTGTTTTAGCTCCCTTATTGAAGATTAGATGGCTATAGGTCTGTAGGTTCATTTCTGGGTTTTCAATTCTATTCCATTGGTCCTGAGGTCTGTTCTTATGCCAATACCAAGCTGTTTTGATTACTATGGCTTTATAGTAGAGTTTGAAATTTGGCATTGATATTCCTCCAGCAGTGTTCTTTCCATTGAGGAGCGTTTTTGCTATTCGGGGTCTTTTATTGTTCCATATGAATTTTTGGATTGCCTCTTCTATTTCCTTGAAGAATGAGGTTGGAATTTTGATAGGTATTGCGTTGAATTTGTAGATAGCCTTGGGAAGTATTGCCATTTTCACGATGTTAATCTTTCCAATCCAGGAGCATGGGAGGTTTTGCCATTTTTTAAGTTCTGTGTTGATTTCCTTTTTTAAGATTTTAAAGTTTTCATCATAGAGGTCCTTCACTTCTTTGGTTAAGTTAATTCCTAGGTATTTTATTTTTTGTGGGGCTATTACAAATGGAGTTGCTTTCCTAATTTCAGCCACACTTTTCTCATTGTTGGCATACAGAAAAGCCATTGATTTTTGGGGGTTAATTTTATAACCTGCTACTTTGCCAAAGTTTTGAATCAGCTTGAGTAATTTGGGAGTGGAGTCTATGGGATTCTTTAAATACAAGATCATGTCATCTGCAAAGAGGGAGAGTTTTATTTCTTCTTTCCCTATTTGGATCCCCTTTATGTCTGCATCTTGTCTTATTGCTGTAGCTAGGCATTCTAATACTAGATTGAAGAGAAGTGGAGAGAGTGGGCATCCTTGTCTTGTTCCTGAGTTAAGAGGAAATGGCTTTAGTTTTTCACCATTGAGTATAATGCTGGCTGTAGGTTTGTCATATACAGCCTTTATTGTATTGAGGAATGTTCCATGGATTCCTAATTTTTCCAAAACCTTCATCATAAAGGGGTGTTGGATCTTGTCGAATGCTTTTTCTGCATCTATTGAGATAACCATGTGGTTCTTGTTCTTGCTCCTGTTGATGTGATGAATAATATTAATTGATTTGCGTATATTGAACCAGCTTTGCATCCCTGAAATGAATCCTGTTTGATCGTGGTGTATGATTTTTTGGATGAATTGTTGAAGTCGATTGGCCAAAATTTTGTTGAGAAGTTTTGCATCAATGTTCATCAAAGAAATGGGTCTATAGTTCTCTCTTTGATGAGTCCCTTCCTGGTTTTGGGATGATGTGTTGGGTAGTGAGCTTTCTCTTTCAATTTCATTGAAGAGTTGGAGGAGTATTGGTGTGAGCTCTGCTTTGAAGGCCTTGTAAAATTCCACTGTAAAACCATCTGGTCCTGGACTTTTCTTAGCTGCGAGGTCTCTTATTGCTGTTTCTATTTCAATGCTTGATATGGGACTGTTAAGCTGGTTTAATTCATCTTGGTTTAGTTTTGGCATGTCAATATTTGCTAGGAAAAGATCCATTTCTGTCAAGTTCTCAAACTTATTAGCATAAAGTTTTGAGAAGTATTCCCTTATAATGTTCTGAATCTTGGTTGTTTCCGTGGTGATGTTTCCATTCTCATCTCTGAGTTTATTAATTTGGGTGTGTTCTCTTCTTTTTCTGATAAGATTTGCTAAGGGTCTGTCAATTTTGTTAAGTTTTTCGAAGAACCAACTCTTTGTTTTGTTGATTCTTTCTATAGTTTTTTTGAATTCTAATTCATTTAATTCTGATTTAATTTTGATTATTTCTTTCCGTCTACTGGATTGGGGTTTATCTTGCTGCTCTTTTTCAAGGAGGTTTAGATGTGTCATTAAATTGCTAGTTTCAGATCTCTCCAATTTGTTGACGTAGGAGCTCAGAGCTATAAACTTGCCTCTGAGTACTGCCTTTGCTGTGTTCATTTTTGTTGAATAGCATGAACATTTGAATTTCCTTTCTAATCTCTTCCATGACCCACTCTTGATTCAGCAGTGTGTTGTTCAGCCTCCATGTGATACCGGACTTTCTTTGGTGGCTTTTGGTGTTGAGTTCTAATTTTATTCCCTTGTGGTCAGAGAGAGTGCAAGGTATAACTTCAATGTTTCTGAATTTAGACAAATTTGCTTTGTGGCCTAAAATGTGGTCTATTTTAGAAAACGTTCCATGTGCTGCTGAGAAAAACATGTATTCTGATGCTGCTGGGTGAAATGTTCGGTAGATGTCTGTTAAGTCTAGTTGATCTATGCAGCTGTTTAGATCTGCAGTTTCTCTGTTGAGTTTTTGCCGAGTTGATCTATCTAGTGGGGATAGTGGTGTGTTAAAATCCCCAACAATTAATGTCTTTGGATCTATATGGGATTTGAGGGAAAGTAGTGTTTCTTTGATAAATTTGGGTGCTCCATTGTTTGGCGAATAGATATTTAGAATTGTAATATCCTCCTGAAGGAGGGATCCTTTAATTAGTATGTAGCGACCTTCTTTATCTCTTCTCACGAATTTTAATTTGAAGTCTATTTTATCTGATATTAGGATTGCAACTCCCGCCTGTTTATGAGGGCCGTTTGCTTGGTAGATTTTGTTCCAGCCTTTAACATTGAAAATGTGTTTGTTTTTACGGGCAAGATGTGACTCCTGCAGGCAGCAGATAGAAGAGTCTTGTTTTTTAATCCAACTAGACAGTCTATGTCGCTTAATTGGAGAGTTCAGTCCGTTAACGTTAAGAGATAGGACTGAGAGGTATTTGGGAGTTCCTGCCATTTTATCCACCTTCTTGGGGGCTGCAAAAACTGGGTTCTTCCTATGGTTCTTGGATTCTCAGTTTGGGTACAGTTTCTTGGCCTTTGTTGCGGTCTTGTTGGTTTTCTATGTGTAGGACATCTTTAAGAATCTTTTGTAGGGCTGGTTTGGTGGAAATGTATTGTTTCAATTTTTCTTTGCTATGGAAGGTTTTTATTTGGCCTTCAGTTATGAAGGAGAGTTTAGCTGGGTACAGTATTCTTGGTTGATAGTTGTTTGTTTTTAGGGCATGGCATACATCATTCCAGGCTCTTCTTGCTTTGATTGTCTCTGCTGAGAAATCTGAGGTGATTCTAATTGGTTTCCCTTTATAGGTGATTAACCTTTTCTCCTTGACAGCTTTAAGGATCTTTTCCTTGTTCTGAGTTGATCCTGTGTGGATTATAATGTGACGGTGGGATGTCCTATTCTGGTCTGGTCTATTTGGGGTTCTAAAAGCTTCTTGTATCTGAATAGGCCTATCTTTTTGTATGTTTGGGAAGTTCTCTGCTAGGATCCTGTTAAACAAATTTCCTAGACCATTAACTTCTGTTTCTAGGTGCTCCTCTACACCCATTATCCTTAGATTAGGCCTTCTGATGGTGTCTTCCAGGTGTTGGATAGACCTATCATATTTCTTGGACTTGTCTTGGATGGTTGTATGTTCTTTCTCTATAATATCTAGGCTGTCTTCAATCCTTGAGATTCGATCTTCTGCATGGTCTAACCTGCTGTCAAGACTCTCTACTTTGTTTTTTATCTCTTTTCCTTCTAATTGGTCAGCTTTGATGGCTTCAAGTTCTTTGTTGAAGCTCTGTTTTAGGTCTTGTATGAATTTCTTTACTTCCTTAATTTGGTGTTCAGTGTTTGTTCTCAAATCACTTAGTTGATTG
This sequence comes from Dipodomys merriami, assembly GCF_024711535.1. Taxonomy (NCBI): domain Eukaryota; kingdom Metazoa; phylum Chordata; class Mammalia; order Rodentia; family Heteromyidae; genus Dipodomys; species Dipodomys merriami. The sequence continues at coordinate 23,417,062 of NW_027206512.1, read as the reverse complement.
GTTATGGTTTCTTTGGACTCCCATTCCTTCTGTTGGGTTCCATTCAGCATTCCCTTTGTGGTCTCCCTGACTTCCTTCAGCTCTTTGTTAATGGATTCCATGAATGCCTTTAGTGATCTTTGTGTATTCTCTACCTGGTCTCTCAATTCCTGAATTACTCTTTGATTAGCTTCCTCCCGTTTGTGGGATTCCTGCAGTTCTCTTTCCTCCCTTTCGTGGGATTCCTGCAGTTCTCTTTGAGTGTTCTCAGCCTGCTCACGCCATTCCTCCCTTTCTCTTTGAGTATTCTCAAGTTGTTCACGCAAATCCTGTATCAGTTTTTGAGTAGCTTCCTCACGCTTATGATATTCCTGTATAAACTTTTGGGATGCCTCCTCTCTCTCCCTATCACGCTCATACAGAGTCCTTTGTAAGTTGTCAAACTTCTCATTTATCATGTTTGTCACCAGTGTTTGTAGAGCTATTTGGGAACTCTCCTCTGGATTGTTCATTATCTGATCTGACCCCTGATTATCAAGATTGGGAATTGAGATATCCGGATTTGCCATTTTTCTTGTGTTTTTCCGGCTTACTCTGCCCATTTGAGATGAAAATAGCACCAGTTTTGTGCTAGAACACTATCTTAAGGCAACCATCAACCAACGTTTGCATTTATACAGTCAATAGTCTACAGATACAATCTAGTTCAATAGATATATCTATTCAACATCAAACAACTATATGTTAATGGGCTTCGAACCGCAGAGAAGAATTTGGAAAACCAGAAATTTTTAGGATTAGGGAGAGATGTGGGTAAAAAATAGGAATAGATTGGTGTGGGGAGGCACCAGGGAGAGTTAACTATGTCTTAATCTCAATGCAGGAAATAGGTTGGGTAGGATGTAAGTAGAGATAGAGAGAAAAAGAAGAAAGGGAAAGGGAAATGAAAAGAGACCAGAAAAAAAATAGAAACGTAAAAATTAATATAGTTATGGATATTGAAAGACCATCTATTTAGAGAGGAATGTGAATATATTGAGAAAACAGGAGGGAGATAGAGGAGATGTGAAAAACTTTAAAAAATGCTTAAAATATTATATAGGTATAAAGAGGTAGTACTGCTATTAAGGAATTTAAGTCTCAGAGGTTTTGGATTGAGTAATAAATTTGTGGATTAAGTGTGTACACAATGGGGGATAGGGTCTACTAGTTAACTATGGGTTTATCTGAGGATGTGCAGGACAAGAGTTAAGTCACATACAGAAAAACAAAAGAGAGGAAAAGGTTAAAAGGATAAGAAAGGGAAAAAAAGATCAGAAGTTCAGTAGAGCTAGACAAAAAACAAAAAGATAATTAAGAAAGAAAGAAAAAGAGAAAGAAGACAAGAAAAGAAAGGAAAACGCACATTCACGTATTCCTAAAATAAAAATTATAAGAGGGAAAAAAAGTTACTGGAAAACAATTATTTTTTCAAAAAAGGCAAAAATTAAAGATTAATAAAAGTTTTAGAAAAGGAAAAAAATTATATATATATATATAAGGTACCAAAAAAAAAAAAAGAAGAAAAAAAAAAGTTCTTTGATTTTTTTTTTTTTTGATTTTTTTTGGAGGGGTGGGAAGAATCCTGTATCTCCCTTTTGTCTGTAACCAGCCTCTTGTTGGAGTCTCTGGTCAGCTTGAGGTCCTGTGGCTTGATTGGTTTCTTAAGTCAGTTTGTTCGAACAGGCAGAAAAATGCTCTGCTTTACCCAAGATTTTGAGATCCCCCTCCCAGGTTAGGTTAATGGGAGGGTGATCTGCTTTGAGAATCACAAAAGAGGGGTGATGAGGTGAGGTTCTGGTAGAGTTGAGGCCTTTCAACAAACAGTAGCTTTTCCCTGGGGCTATTTTGTGAAAAACTCACAGAGCCCAGCCTGGAGCCATTCTCAGGGTTTCTGTTTTTCAATTGATTGTTGAGGCTGCTAGAGGGAGGGGCAGCCTCTGGCTCTGGTTACCCAGTGAGGAAAGCCACTCCAATGACTGGTGCCTGAGCTGGGTGACTTTTCCCTGGATGGAGCTGAGTCTGGCAGGTCACTTCCTCGTTAAGTTCTTGTGACCTGCTAAATGACTCGTTTTATTCCAAGGCCTGAGTTGGAACTGGCAGCTCCTCCGAGCTTTGTCGGTATCCAAGATGGAGATCACCGGTGCTGGGGGGGGGAGGGGTGGCCTTCCCTCCTCTGCTCCCTGAGAAGGAGTGAGGACGTCGGGCTTGTACTCCCACCGAGTCTTGGATTCTGGGTCGTCTCTGGTCTGCAAACTGCAGGATGAAGATGTCCGCTCCTTGTCGGTTCTTGCTGGTGTTGAGTAGAATCCTCTCCCCCGCTGCGTCTGGCTCCTTTGTCCCGGACTCTCTGTGTGAGCGCTCAGGTATGGCCGCGGCTGCGGTCGCCGCCGCAGCAGCTGCTGGCAGGCGCTCAGATGTGTCTCCTTGTCTTGGCTTCCCCTCTCTTGTCTAACTCTCTGTCCTGTGATGGTACACTTGGTGTGATTCTCTGGCTTAGGACTGTTCACTGGAACTCTAAAACTGCTTTCTATGCGAGAGCTTGCTCAAATTCCAGCTTCTCCTCCACCATCTTCCCGGAACTCCTGAAAGTTTTCTTAAGCAATCAGAATGTAGAATATTACATGTTGGTGTTTTATCAGAATGCAACAAAAGTATTCATGTGGGTCTGGATAAATTTGACTAAAAACAGCTCATCCAAAAGCAATTTACCAAAAAAAAGAATAGAACATAATTATAATTTTATCTATAGTGAATATGCAGAATAGTAGAAGACAATAAATGTATATAAATAATAGGACAAAATATTTCCAGAAGAAAGTACAATTAATTTTAGTACAGAGAAAGTTTACTTTCAATTCAGTCAAATGAGGTGATTCATAGGAACAAATTCTCAAATGTATAAAACTGAATAATCACTGGCTCACAATAAGAAAGTGAAAGACATATTTTTTAAAAAAACAGTGAACATTTTAGCTGATATAAAGAATGCCAGTGGGAAATAAAATTAGAAACTTTGGACACGGATTGTAGAAGTTTTGAATGTCAGATTGGGAAGTCTGACTATTTTTCCTAGTATGAATATTCTTTCCTAGCACTGGTGAGCCACAATGGTGTTTGAGCAGGCCGGTAACACCTCCTTTGTGTCAATTACCTGATATCAAAACATAAAACCAGATACAATTCAGATTGGCAAGAATTCCCTATGGAATACAGAAAAATTCAAATATGTACTAATGATTACTTAAGGGGGAAGGTTAAGCTCTTGGTTTCTTGAACTTGTTGAGTTCTGGGCTCACGTTCATCAGGAATTAGCTATGTGATCTCGGGACCCTAGGATCTCTGAGTATTGTTTTTGGTGTAATCATTTTCTTCCTCTTCCCTCCCTCTCCTTTTCCTTCTCCTCCTCTTCCTCCTCCACCGCTACCTTTTTTCATAGTACTTATACCAGACCTCAAAATGTTTTCTGTACATCAAATCATTTAATAGTGACTCACAATAACATTAGGTAGGAATTGTCATTGTTCCCATTTACAGATAAGAATGCCAAGGCACAAAGTTGCCCCAGGTCACACACTTTAGGTGGAGAGTGGAGATTTGCACAGACCACTCCAGGTCTGAGATCATGTTCAGAACATGAACCCAAGGTGGCTGTTTATCAGTATGTATTACATTACATTAATTTACAGACACTTCAAATAATCACACCAAGAGTCCTGGCATTTGTTTATGCTTCTGTGCATTTTCTGCTTGCCCCTGTGAAAAATTACCCTAAATTGTGACATTATGCAGTATAACTTCACTCCTGTGATTCAGGAGACCAAAAGTCTAAATTCAACAGAGGTACGTTCCTTCCAAAAGTGTTAGGGGAGTGTAAGGTCCGCTCCTGGATGGCTAGCAGACTCCACCCTCCTCACAGCAAAGTCTCCACCCAGTACCTGCATTACCTAGGCAACTGGGACACCTGGTAGAGGTCACATCTGAATTTGATGTGGCCACACCTTTTCCCGCCCATACCCTAGATAAGGCCTAGCGCAGGCCCAGGCTCGCTCTCTGTTCTATTCTAGTTCTCTCTCACTGCTCTATTCTAGCTCTCTCTGCTACCTAGCTCTCTCTGTTCTTTTCTAGCTTTCTCTCTGCCTTTTTCTAGCTCTCTCTGCTCTCGCTCTCTCTGTTCTTCTTGCTCTCTCTGCTCTTTTCTAGCTCTTTTCTCTCTCTTTCCTCTCTCTCTTTCCTCTCTCTTTTGCCAGCCACGTGGAGTGCCAACCTTGCCTGGTCCCAGCAGGTCTACTGAATAAACCTACCCCTTACCTGAATACCCACGTGAGTGCTGATGCTGTTTTTACTCGGCAACCTCTTTTTAAAAACCTAACAGGGAGAATCTGTCTCCTTGTGTTTTCCAGCTTTGTAAATGGAAGAAGGGGCTGTGGAAAAATTTATTCCTCCAAGGAATTTAGGAAATAACTTCTAAAGACTTATTGACATAACGACTTGTACATCTTATTGTTGCAATGGGTCCACCTGTATCCCTATTTAAACAATTTGTTGGATGGGGGGGTGGGAGGAGGGTAGGTGGGAGATGGGAAGGGATGGGAAAGGGAAACAAAGGAGGAGGCAACAATGCTTGATAAGAAATGTACTCATTATCTTGCCCATGTAATTGTAACCCCTCTGTTCGGTATTTGCACAATTAAAAAAAAGACTTATTCAATTGAAAAGCTTAAAACAACCAAATTACGAATCATTTAGGCATTGTATAGAAGAATTTGTGTGTAAAACTGTCATAAAAATGTAGTATGAGAAAATATTTTCATTGATAAAGTACTCAGTTTGAAAAATATTTCATGGATTTCTCCATTACATATCTAATAATATGTAAAATAGGTAATGAGTCATTTTTATCAAAGTTATTTAATTCAGTTTGCCTAATTTTAAAAAAATCTATAAAAATCACTTTCTTTTTGAATCTGTACACTTTTCCCCAAAATATGTATACAGTGTATATATTCTGAGACCACAATGAAAACTTTAAGTGGTCTAATTAAATATATGTCTAAAAGATCTATGGAATAGACTGTATTCATAGATCCAAGCATTCATTTTTTTGTGCAAGTTTTGAGGTCTGGTGTTCTCCATGAGCTGTTTTACTCAAGACTGGTGCTCTATTACTTGAGCCACAGCTTCACTTCCAGCTTTTTATTGGTCTCATGGAATTTTTAAATGTTTCAATGTTTTTTATTGTAAAAATACTGCACAGAGGGGTTACAATTACATGAGTAAGGTAATGAGTACATTTCCTATCCAGCATTGTTACCTCATCCTTTGTTTTTCTCCTACCATCCCATCCCTTCCCCCACCCAGTGCCCTCCCTCCCTCCTCCCTCCAAGTTGTAAAGTTTGTTTTCAACATAGTGTCTTGTACATCTTGTACAGGCTGGACCTGTATCCTTATTTCAGCATTTTGTTATTTCCCCTCCTCTCCCCAAATTAGAAAAATGTATATACAAGATGCAGGGCACTTGAATCAAATACAGTGAAAGCAGGGGTTATACCATGGGGGCGGGGGGTAAGCCAGGCTCAAAGAAACATAGGTCCCATGGTTTCCCTTATTTGCAATAGCAAGTATAAGTCTAGGACAAGCAGAAAAGGTCAAAAAGCTATGTACATATGACCATATAAGATGATGTTAAGTGAAATGAACCCCAAGATAGGAACAAGTGGTTTTTTTCATTCTTGTTATTTTTAATGTATTTAAAATGTACTATGTGATTTTTTTGTTTGTTTGTTTCTCTTGTATGGTCTCATGTTTTTGTCTGCTTGTGCTGGCTTTGAACCATGATCCTTAGATTTCAGCCTCCTGTAGCTTTGAGTTTTGAGCCTGTGAGTCTATCTGGTAGGGTCATCTCCTAGCCTGGGGTCTCATATCTATTCAACAAATAAGAATTTAGCATTTAGATGTAAAAGGCACTGTTACAGGCTGTGAAAGACAGTGGAGTGAGAGGACCATGCAGAGAGGTTCTCTTCTGTCATGAAACCTGCATGCCAGTGGGAGACGGGAATAATTGCAAGATGAAGTCAATGCATAATTATGAAAGCAAAACAACAAGTGGTTGATTGAACAATATTCTGTAAGCTGGTGAGAGGTAATGTTTGGGGGTAGTCTTGCATATAATCTAGTGACATCTATGCCCCTAGAACACTTAAGAGAAGAATACAGCAGGTCAAGGAAACAATATAGAGGACAGACTGGAAAACAAATCCAGGATGTGGCTTGGACAGGTAGAGTAGGAAAGAAGAAAGAATGAGAATGGTTATCTTTAGACTATCTTTAATATATCATGAATGAATAGAATGGAGAAAATAGCTTATTTTGTCTTAGAAAATCACCTTATGGAGTTTGTATTCTGATGCTACTTGCAAACAATGCCTTTGCTAAAATTGAGATGTAGAAACACAAAAGAGCAACATAGCAATAAAAAATGGAATCCTAATTAACTACTGGAATACTTAGTAATTGTTTTAAACAGTTAATTTGCCAGAAATAAATCTTTTGTTCATGGTCATTAGACTGAAATGAAAAGTCTCAAAGTTCTTTTAATTAACTAGTCAAAATTATCACAACAAGTGAAATGCTGCATTGATATTTTAATATTTCATATTATGTGAATTTAAACTTGATGGTTAAGTATGTGTTCATTATTTAAAATAATCTAAGGGATAAAATAGATGTGAGGTTCCAAAGGCTACATAAGTATTTCCTGGTGGTTGTTCCTTATTTTTTTTCCAATAGGGATTAGAAAAAAAGGCACTTGCCTTTTGTATGTAAAACCTGGGTCCAATCTCCAGTATCAAGGTTTCCTACAGTCAAAACAATTCCTTTTCCAATGTGTTCTGTAGATAAAGACCCAATTAGCTCTTTCATGGGTAACAGAGTTAAGTATATTCAGAAGGAAATGTTTCATTTTAACTAATTCTAGAATTAACCAAATTGTGAGAAAATAAGGGATGTAAGATTAGAGAGAAGCAGGAAAGTATTGAAGGAACTTTTCCCCTGGGATTGATTCTGCTTAATTGAGTGATTATCTGAATTTGAAGTGTATTTATCTCAACTGTTTGTTCTGTACAAACCAAATAATGGTGCTTCCTCTATGCACATACACTTCCTCTGATCTCACCTAACAAGATGGCAAAAGCCATATTTCTCTTGCCTCTAAGCCTGCTCCCTACTTACAAATCATTTTCCTTACCTCTTCCTTTCTCTTTTATCTTGTTGATGCCAAGATAATTCTAAATCTTATTTATTAGGATTATTCTAGAGGAATATTTTTTTAAATCACTATTTATACTAGATAAGACAGCTTGGCTATTTCTACATATTCCTGTAATTGGTTTCTATCTATAATTTTTTTTATCAAGTCTGCCATCTCTCTATGAACAGGAACTGTCCATTCCAATATCCCACAGAGAACAATGCTAGCATGTAGCAGGCACCCAGATATTTGATGAATAAATCTATGGCTCCATAAATCAATGATTGAAAACATGTACTTTAATGAGACATTTTCTTTCTTGGTAGTAATGGAGTTTTAAACTCAAGATCTTTCATCAAAGACATTTTCTATTACAATTAAAAATAATTATTGGCTCCTCTTCTGAATAACTTACCATACATTTGTACTTGTTTTAAAAGTATCATGACTCATTTACACATTAGCCAAACAGGTCTGCTATTGTTTGTCAACATGGATGGACTTTCTTTTCACTAAGCTAATTATTCTGATTTGACAGCTGACAGTCCAGTGCATAACATCAAAATATCCAAGGCTTGTCATGAGCTCGGTAATACTTTTCCTTTCATTTGCATTATCACTTCAGCATTTAGCAATGCAGACAACTTTTGTTAACTATTAAATGAATGATAGTTATTTCATTTTCTAATCTGCAATAGATATAGCAGAAATGCAGGCTAAGTAACCGTGCTATGGCAAGTGAAGAAGGCCTAGATCATTTGCCCAGCCCTACTGGTTATGGATGAGTCATTGAGCAAATTTCCTAGAGATTAACAAAGGACATCAACCCAGAATGGGTTGTGACTCTCACAGTAACTAATAAGTGATAGAAATGTTTTTGGTTTTGTTTTTTTAAATAATTATCCCACCTATTTCTGATGTTATACACTTAATTAATTCCCCCCCCAATTTTTTTTTAACTTGATAGTGAATGAATGTGAGCTAAAACACCCAGTAAGGACAATAAACTTCCTTAGCTAGTACTTGAGATCAAGCCAGTCTTTTTAAAAGAAGGATCTGTGAACAAGAACAGCTCTGGAAAGATTGGTTTCATTCACATCTTTAAATGATTTATGTAGCTCTCTTGAGAGTACAGCAGGAGAAATAGGAGAGAAATATTAGTATTCAAACAGCCAAGTATTCAATTCCCATTTTCTGCCCACAGAGTGATCATTACTAACACAAAATAATACCTACAGTACCATGATTATGAAGTAGAATGAGAAAAAGATAAACAAAGCATTCTTTCCTTACACATATCATGGACTCTGATCACTGACTTGGTTACCAGTTTTTCTAAGGTGAAACATTTGGTCAATTTGTACATGAAGTCCTATGTTCATTAAGAGCCTCTGGTTGCTTTCTAAAATGAAATTATCAGTTGCCTCAGCCATAAACAACACATCTAGGTTCCTCTTTCTTCACTAAATGTGTTAATATTTGGTGTTTACATTTCTCATTTTGCCAATGATAATAATCCAGGGTCATAATCATTCAGAGTCATATTAGTTTGGTGATCTCAAGAAATGGGGAGTTACGTTGCATTTGTAGGTGGGATGAATTCACATAGTATACAAAATATGAATTGCTGTCTTCTAGTATTTATATGAATTTGATATAAATGAACACATTACTTCTCTACATCCCCATCCAAAAATTCATGTGGTTTTTTTTATTACAAAGAAATTTAAAGAGAGAAATTAACATGGAAGAACTAGGGGTTTGAAAGATGAGTTTGCTTTTGTGAAAGAGTAGTGTAAGGTCCTCTCCTGGATGGCCAGCAGACTCCACCTCCTCGCAGCAAAGTCTCCACCCAGTACCTGCGTTACCTAGGCAACTGGGACACCTGGAAGAGGTCAACATCTGCATCCGCTGAGGTCACATCTGAATTTGATGTGGCCACTCCTTTCTCCGCCCACACCCTAGATAAGGCCTAGCCCAGGCCCAGAGGCCCCTCTCTTGCTGCTCTTTTCTAGTTCTCTCTGCTCTCTGCTCTTCTCAAGCTCTTTTCTCTCTCTTTCCTCTCTTTCCCACCTCTCTCTCTTTCCTAGGCCTTTCCCAGCCATGTGGAGTGCCAACCTTGCCTGGTCCCAGCAGGTCTACTGAATAAACCTACCCCTTACCTGAATACCATGTGTGTGGTGCTGTTCTTACTCGGTTATCTCTTTTTTAAAAAAAACCTAACAAGTAGCAAAGAAAAGAAATGCACCAAAGCATGAAAACTAAAACAGGACAAATCTGCCTTATCAACAGTACAGAAATAGCCCTTTCATTGATGATGATCAAGGTAAACCTGTCTATCAGAGGAGAAAGAACTAACTGCAGTAGGTACATAATGTTGAGAAAATTCTAGAGTGGTAGGTAGAAAGAAGAGCTGAGGCTGAATTCATATTAAGTTAGACATCACAATATCTGACATCTCAGCTATGGAAGAAGCCACAATAAGATCAGGTTGCCCTGGGGAAGATTCCATCTTGTAAGATTCCATCTTGATCAAAAGAACAAGGATTCTGTATCAGATATACATGTGTCATCTTACTTAGCCTTCACAGCAACCCTACAAAGCAAATTTTATTACTCTTTATGGATGAAATGGCAAAACATAGTTTTAAAAACTCAACAAGTGATAGATCTAGAAGTGTGTCCAAATCAGAATGACTGTGAAGTCTCTTTCCCATTTGACCAAACCACTTCCCAAGTCAAGTGAGAACGTAAAGGGAGAGCAGGTTCGCTTTCAGTGTGCACCCTGACAACTACCACAATGTTAATTCTCGAGGCAGTACTGATCCATTCATAAAAACGTCTTAAGTCTGCTGTCTTTAAAAACGTTGTGGGAATCATATCTCTCACCAAGGGAGAGATGAAACTGGTAAGAATAAGAACAAAACCAATAACATACATAATTCTCTTTTGAATCCCTTGAGATATCTTCTAGTAATTATATCTGTTTAAAGATAACTCTTTTCCTTTTGCTAATAAAAATATTGCTGCAATAAACAACCTTGTAAATATATGCAGAAAGAACCCTGAGGCTTGAGGTGAGCCTTTTGAGATATAAAGTGAGGCATTAATATTAATCAGTTGAATAAATATTTTAATAGCTCATGCTGATTAATATCCAGAGAGGCGCTATTTTCTGCTGATTTAGAATTTGCGATTACTTAATTTTTGTTATGACAAGAACATTTGGTTTTGTTCTTTCAAATATATAAAAATGAGCATGCACGCTTGTTAGCTATGCCTAAAGAAGCTATACATGTATTGGCATATACATGTGTAGCATGGCTTTCAGACCATCTTTCTCCCAGCTTTGCACATTTCTGTCATCTATAAAGAAAACAAGAAAGACAATAGGATCGATTGCTTGAGTAGTTGGGCCAACCTAACTTGCTCAACTCTATCTTGCCTAAGGTTTGTAACTCCTCACCTTTCCTAGAAACCAATTTTATCTGATGTTGTTGTTTACCTCTCCCTGAGGACTGGGGAGATATGAGGTAGTTGGGGATTGGGTTAAGTTGTTTGTTGTTTGTTTTTTTCCCCAGAGAATATACATCGCTACCTAGCTTCTGCCTCTCTTGATTGACACTAGATTATTGGAGCCATTGGAACATGAGGTGTGAAATATAATCACAAATGAAATATTATCTGACTCTATTTCTTATTTCTCCAATTGATATGGAATGTATTTATGTATGGAAGGAATTCTTTGGGGTAAGAGGAAAAAATAATATCCAAAACTTTATTCCCTACAACAGCACTAGGATGTAGTTTATTTGCTCATACTGAAATGAGGACCAAGTTTTTTGTTTCTGTAACATTAAAGGACCTACTTCTTTCTGCATATAAGTTTGAAAATCTGTATCACCCATTACGTAGATGAAATTGACAAGTCTGTGTAGAAATAAAAGGTGATCAAAACAAATTTAGCTCCTGTCCCCCCGTGGAATATGTTCTAGTGATAGACTCATAGGAGTAATAAAAGCAAGACCAAGAATACATAAAATGACTTGAAAGTACTATGTAAAATATTATAATCAAGGGGTTATATAATGCAAGGAAAGACCTTTCATTACAGCTAGCATTCTCTCATATCGAGAGAGAAAATATTAGAAGTAAATAATCATATAAGGAACCTGAGAAAGAGCAATCCAAGCACAAGGCAGCTAGCTGAGTACTAGCATTATGTGAGGATTGAATCAATGTGAACAATTAGCGGGGAGTGTTACAGACCATGGAGGTCTTTACAGGCCATACTTAGAGATTGGTTTCAAGATGTATTGAGAAGTAACTGGCTTAACCTAAAGCAAGAGTAAACACTATTTTGATGTGAGGTATATGTAAGTGAGTTGTGGAGTATGTATTGTTAAGAGGTTATTTCACAATCCAAGTGAGTGGTAATGGTATCCAAGACTCAGATAGCATATGGCCATTAGGAATTCATTAAATGATGAGGAAGAGCTGAGTGGATTGTTGCACTATCTAATGAACAAGTTGAACTTAACCAAATGTAAAGATCACTTGGGAAGATGTATGCTAGTAGCAGGAAGATGATTTGAGGCTAAACTCTTGGTTGGTTTAGAGGAAACCCACATATTTGAGAGAACCTACAGTGATGTCTAAATGTCTTAGTAAAAATAAGTGGTTTCACTTACTTCATATTAGTGTAGTTTTCCTCATGTGATAACTGTTGAACCTGTTATTTATAGTTAACCTCTCATGGTGTGACATGATTGTTGCTGGCATGAATGAAGTCCTACTGTGATTGAATGTATCCTGACTCCTTAGAAACAAAATCAGCATTCAATGAGATACCTGCAAGGAACTCACCAGTTCTGTCAAGTAGACAAAACACCTTCATTTTATAGACAGGGAAATGAATATTCAAGGACCTTAGGTAAATAGTCTCCAAAAACAGTATACATTTTGTCCTTGATTTGACTGACTAGAAAGGCTGCCAATTTACTACCATTTACAGACTCTTAGCTACAACGTGAGAGATACTCCACAGGAAAAAAATAAGTTTACATATATATATATATATATATATATATATATATATATATATAACATATAAAACAGATTTATTTGAATCCAGGCTTTATTTTCTAGTTGATATAAATAGGTCTATTAAATATCTAACTCTTCAGCTACTGTATCTCCTGAGCAAGCCTTATCTCTGTTTATATAAGAGTAGTGATGACAATTCACTTGGAGTCAATGAGCTGAGTTAATATATCTCAAAGTTCATAAGGCAGCACATCCAGATGTTTAAATAAACCTCAGGAACAGAAATTTTAAGGAGCATCTAGGAATATTAATGGAATTTCCATTAAGTAACTTGAAATAAGGAAAGTCACTCTTTTATAAATTTAATTTTATTGTAAAGATGATGTATAGAGTGGTTACAGTTAGTGTAAGGTAATGAATACATTTCTTGTCAAACATTGTTACCCACTCCCTCCTTTTTCTCCCACTTCCCCTCCCAACTCCTCCCCTCTCTAAGTTGTAAACTTCATTTCCAACATAGTGTCTTGTGAGTATCGCTGTGGCATTGGTTCACCTTTTGTCCTTTAGCTCACCATTTTGTTGTTCCCCTTCCCTTTCCCCAAATCAGATAAACCTATATACAAGACACAGGGCACCAAAATAAAAAAACAGTCACACAGGAGATAAACGAAAGGGACAAGAAAACGAAGGAAAAAGACATAACTTCACACAGTACATTAAAATCAACAACAAAGAAAAGCCTCTTGTTTCCATATCTTGGAGTTCATTTTGATTAGCATCATTTTATATGGTCATATGTACACAGCTATTGAACACTCTGCTAAGAGTGTCCTAGACATATACTAATTATTACTAATGAGGGAAACCATGGAGCCTGTGTTTCTTTGGGCCTGGCTTACTTCACTTAATATTTTTTCCAAATCTTTCCATTTCCTTATGAATGGGGTAATGTCATTCTTTCTGGTGGAAGTGTAGAATTCTATCATGTATATATACCACATTTTTGAGATCCATTCATCTATAGGGCATCTAGGTTGATTCCATATCTTAACTATGGTAAATAATGCTGCAGTGAACATAGCTGTGCTGGTAGCTTTAGTGTGGCCTTGCTTGTGGTCATTTGGGTAAATGCCCAGGAGTGGGATTGCTGGGTCATAGGTTCGTGTTTAGTCCTTTGAGGAACCTCCATACTGAGGAAAGTCACTTTTGAGGCACTTTTCATTCTGATCCCTGGGATCTTTTTTTTTTTTTAATATTGTCTACATTATTTTATTCTCCTTTTAAACAATTCCACTAGAAAACAGTAGTATAATTCAAATTTCTTTTTTTTAATTAATAAGTTTTTTATTGTGAAAATACTGTACAGAGGGGTTACAATTACATGAGAAGATAATGAGTTCATTTCTTTTTTTGGGGGGGGAGGGTCTGGTCGTGGGGCCTGAGCTCTGGGCCTGGGTGCTGTCCCTCAGCTCTTCAGCTCAAGGCTAGGGCTCTACCACTTGAGCCACAGTGCCACTTCTGACTCTTTTCTTTTTGCTTATGTGGTGCTGAGGAATCAAACCCAGGGCCTCAGGCATGCAAGGCAAGTGCTCCACCACTGAGCTACCTTCCCTGCCCAATGAGTACATTTCTTATCAAGCATTGCTGCCTCCTCCTTGTTTCCCCTTACCATCCTTTCCCATCTCCCAATCCCCCCACTCCCCAGCCAACTTCCCCCCACGCCAAAGTTGTAAAATTTGTTTTTTGACATAATGTCTTGTACATTTCGTTGTTGCAATGGGTCCACCTGTATCCCTATTTAAACAATTTTTTTCCCTTCCCCTCCCCAAATTATACCAACATCAAATACAGTGGGTTATACTGTGGGGGAGGGACATGAAAAGCAACAACAAAAAAATCACCTTATAAATATGTTAGAAACAATAGCAAGAAAGAAAAACCACTTGAGTCCTTATCTTGGGGTTCATTTAGCCTAACATCAACTTATCTGACCTGTTCTGCTTGTCTTAGACATATACTAGTTATTGCAATTAAGGGAAACCATGGGGCCTATGTTTCTTTGGGCCTGGCTTACTTCACTTAACATAACTTAAAGGTAAGCTTTTCATCCTTTAAAATATAGTGAAAAGCAAGAAGGACAGGGCAGTTTCACATAATTTCTCCCTACACCTGCCCAAAGTGCCATTTCTCTTTTTCCTGTACTGAAATAATTGAACTCAAAACATCAAGAACTCACTTGGAGGGGCTGGGAAGGTGGCTCAGTGGTAGAGCGCTTGCCTTGCATGCATGAGGCCCTGGGTTCCATTCCTCAGCACCACATAAGCAAAAAGAAAAAAGCCAGAAGTGGTGCTGTGGCTCAAGTGGTAGAGCGCTAGCCTTGAGCTGAAGAGCTGAGGGACAGCACCCAGGCCCAGAGTTCAGGCCCCACGACCGGACCCCCCCCCCCAAAAAAAAAAAAAAACTCACTTGGATTACTTGCCCAAAGCTGGTATTCTACACCTGAAGTCATGTTTCCACTTTGGCATTTTGCTAATTAACTGGAGATAGAGTCTTGCAGATTTTTCTGTGAAAATTCTTGTGAGTAGTTAGGACTACAGGTCTGAGCCAATCTTCAATTTTTTTGTTTTAATTTTAGTCTAGTTGGAAGCTAATTCCATATTCTTAATAATCAGTCCTTCAGGATGTACTTTATAAATTATTGTTATTACACAGTTTGGGTTTTTTATGAAAAGACAAAGCCAAGGCCAGAATATTTATTGTGTTGAAATGTTTATGACTTTTAAGTGCATAAGATTTAAGATAAAACTTTAAGAGGCTGGGAAGGTGGCTCAGTGGTAGAGCACTTGCCTTGCATGCATGAGGCCGTGGGTTCAATTCCTCAGCACCACATAAGCAAAAAGAAAAAAGCCAGAAGTGGCGCTGTGGCTCAAGTGGTAGAGCGCTAGCCTTGAGCTGAAAAGCTGAGGGACAGCGCCCAGGCCCAGAGTTCAGGCCCCATGACCGGACCCCCCACCAAAAAAAAAAAAAAAGATAAAACTTTAATTCATTTAAACAAAATTGCAATAATATAAAGTGCACATTTAAAATAAGTTATAATTGCTGTTGTTGAGTTTATTTCCAGTTTTTCTCAGTTTGCTTAGTTGAAATGTTTGTGATTTTGTTAATACTTTAGCGTAGAAATTGGAGTTAAACTTATAGAAGACTTTTAATGTATGTTTTCTACCAAAGCACCAATAGTCTTACACTTAATGGCTTTAAACTCATTCTTTGATTCTAAGTTTGTGAAAAAAAAAATCAGATTTTATTGAAGGAAGAAGTGATGGATCTTTAATGCAAAAGTTCTAGTTTTTCTCTTTTTTCTTTTGGTCTCACTTCCTTGCTTCACTTCAACCATCATTAATAAATTTGTGTCCTTCTTTATCTGCACTTGATCAGCCAATATCCAAAATAATAATCTTGTCAGAGTACTTCCAAAATGTCCCAAATCACTAATGAACTCTCCCACTGAGAATACCTTACCATGCCTGATTCATCACTTCTAATATTCCAACTCTGGATAATAATTTCATAACATTTATTCAAAAGTCTTCCACAATAACCAGCTGGTGATCATACACAAAAAAAACAGGTACAATCCAATGTCAACTGGAGTGCCTCTTTACTCACATTATTTTTTTATCTTGTTACCTGTTAAAGAAGGTTCCATGTCTGAGTTTACTCTCTTTACTAGAATTGTAGATCTCATTGTTTCTTCTTTCTTTTCTCTGAATCAAGCTTTAATTGCTCTAATTCTACCCTGCTCTAATACTATCCATTAGAAAAGAAAAAAAAAGGTCTTAGGGAGAAGGAATGGCCCAAATAATAAAGTGTTTGTCTGGCATGCTGTAGGCCCTACATTCAGTCCTCAGAACTGCAAATACATACATACATATATACATACATACACACATACATACATATATACCTACATACATGCATACACAAATAAATACCATTTCCCGTTTTGAACATCCATTCTCATTAGTTTATTACACAGTTCTTTCAAAAGAATGAAATTACTGATATCTTGAGGAAATCAATAGCCACATAGTTTTTTCCTGTGGTCATCCCATCTGTATTCATGAAGATTCTTTGAATAAGCAAAACCAATAAGTGTGTGATTATAGAATCTAGAAAGTCTAACATGTGTAGGGTATAGAGCTAGGAAAACTGATACTGTAGTTCAAATTGAAAGCCATCTGTGATCAGAGGAGCTGATGTTTCAGAGAAGTTCAAAGATAGTATGCAGGATTTTTTCTTGGTAAGGAAAAGATGATCTTTTTGTTCTACTCAGGATTTTGAAGCCCATTTATTTATATCATCTGGATGGAAGACATAGCTCTGTGGTAGAGCACCTGCTTATTAGCTAGTATAAAGCTCTGAGCTCAAATCTATAATTAATATTACTATCATCCCAACACCCTCACAGCAGTTTTCAGAATTGAGTTTGAACAAATGTCTGGCACACCCTAGTCTAGCCAACTGACTCTTCAGTGGTTCTGTATATAGTAGATTAAAATATACTAGAATTGGTTAGCAGAGCTAATAAAGAGAGGTCTTTGTTGTTCATGGCAAAAAGTATTGATGGAAAGAAAGAAAACCTTTGGAATTTTTAACAGAGGTGTTACACGAATCACTTCCCAGTTTAAAAAACCAAAACCTTTTCCTTTCTTTAAAAAAAATTTAATTGTTGTTATAAATGTGATGTACATAGGTATTACAGATACATAAATCGGGGGGGTAGTGAGTACATTTCTTTTTGGACAATATCATCCCTTCTCTTGCTCTGTTTTTCTCCCATCCCCTCCTACAAATCAAAACCTTTTTATTGATTCATAATATACATATAGAAACTGTGTGAGTATATATATATATATATATGTATGAGTATGTATATATACATATGTATATTTGTATATGTATTCATACATGCATATTGTAAGCATCAGCAAAATGAATACTTCAAGGCAAACAGCCATGTACCTACTACAATTCTTGTAAAAAATGTAGAACTTTACTCAGAAACTCTGGCAAATACTTTTGTAGTCCTTGTCCTCTCTTTTCCCCAGAGGAAACTGCGATCCTTGTTTCTAACACCTAGAGTTATTTTTAACAGTTCTAGTGTATGTGTGTGTGTATACATATATATAATGTCATATAGAATATAATCTTTTATGTGTGACTTCTTTTTTCAGTGCATTTTTGAGATGTATCTTCTCTGTAGCAGCGGTTCATTCATTTTCATGACCATATGATTATCTTTTGAGCATATCGTTTATGTATTTTTTTGCTATTGATAGCCATTATAAATGCCATGAGCACACATGTGAAGATCTTTTGGTACACATGTCTTTTCTATTGAGTGTGTAGCAAATGTGTATACCCTGTATACAAGTCTACTGAAACCATTTTTCAACAGCATGTGCTGACTTTGTATTTCTGTATTGCCATTTGGTGATTTTCACAATGTTTCCATTTTTCACTATTATATCTGTGATAGTAGTCAGTGGTCTTTGTTATGTCTATTAATATTGTTTTGAATTGTATTGTGCCCATATAAAATAACATAAAATAATATTATGTACATTCTAACTGCTCTACAAGACAGGCCATTTCCCTTGTATCCCTTCCTTTCCTTACGCCTCACTATTCCCTGAGACATAAAAGTATTGAAATTCGACTAGTCAGTAGTGCCTTGTAAGTTATCTTTTTTTTACTTCAAATGCCAGAAATGATTAATCTAAGTAAGGAAGGCATATTGAAAGATGAGACAGGCTAGAAACTATGTAGCCAACTTGGAAAAGGTGTCATATAAAGTGAAAATTGTTACTCCAGTGTACCCATGAATGACAGGAAAGCAAACAGCCATATTCTGTGTGTGTGTGTGTGTTTGCGTGCGTGCGCATGTGTACGTGTATATGCACACATGTGCATGAGTGTGCGAGTTTACATGCCCTAGGGCTTGAACTCAGGACCTGGGTGCTATCTTTGAGCTCTACCACTTGAACCACAGCTCCAATTTCACTTTGCTCGTTAATAGGAGATAAGAATTTCACAGATTTTCCTACCTGGGCTTTGAGTTGTGATCCTCAGATCTCAGCCTTCTGAGTATCTAGTTCAGGTGTGAGATGCCAGTGCTGGGCTAAGACAGCCATATTCTGATTTAGGGGAAGTTTTAGTGGTCTTGATACAAGGTCAGACAAGACATAGCTTTCTCTTAAGTCAAAGCCTAATCCAGAGTGAACCTTAGACACTCTTCTATTCTGTGGAGGTTGAGAGAGGAGAAAAAACTAGCCAAAGAAAAACTTGAAGATGGCAGAGGTTGGTTAATGAGGTTTGAGGAAAGATGCTGTCATGGCCATAGTGTCAAATGCAAGGGCTGATCTACCTAAGATCAGTGTTGAAGCTGCTTCACTCAACAGAGTTTCAGTGTGGACCAACAGCCTTGTTTAGAAGGATGCCATGTAGAACTTCTACAGCAGTTAGCGCCTCATTTCAAAGCTTCAAAGGACAGTGTGATTAGAGAGAGGCTAATGCAGCTGATGACACAAGTTGAAGCCAGCATTCACCATTTAAAAACCTTGGGCCCTTAAGAATTACACTAAATGTATTCTGCCCATGCTCGTTAAATGAAACAGTGGAGCCAGGGGACAGCTTATCTGTTAATGACATGGTTCACTGAACATTTTAAGCCCACTTTGGAAATCTGATCAGGAAAAAGCTTTTCTTTCAAAATCTTACTGCTCATTGACAATGAGCCAGATCCCCCAAGCGCTCTGGCAGAGACTTAAGATGTTAATATCGTTTCCATGTGTGCTAATCCATTCTGTGACAGGAAATAATTTCAATTTTCATTATTTAAAGAAATACATTTCCTATGACTACAGCTGTCATAGACGGTTATTCATTGATGGCTCTGGTGAAGGTAAATGTGAAATCTTCAAGAAAGGACTCATGTTCTATAGATCATTAAGCCTTTGCCATTTATTGGAGAAGATGAAAATATGAAAATTCATGAGTTTGAAACAAGAGGATGCCCACCTTCATGAGTAACTTTGAGAGGTTGAAGACTTCCATGGAAGATGTGGTGAGAATAGCAAGAGAAGTGGAATCAGAAGTGGAGATACGAGGAGTGGTAGCATAAAAATTTGAAGAATGAGGAGCTGCTCTTTATGGATGAGCCAAAAATGAATGTGGTTTCTAGACATAGAATCTATTCCTAGGGAATAGATTCCAGCAAAGGTTTCGGATATTGAAGTAACTTAGTTGATAAAGAACTAGCAGGAGCTGGTTGCTAGTAGCTCATGCCTATAATCCTAGATAGGGCTTGAAATCAAGAAGATTGTGGTTCAAAGCCAGTCTAGGCAGAAAAATCACTGAGATTCCATCTCCAAAATAACCAGAGTTCTAGAAACCTAGTATCTCAAATTCTAGGGATCATAGTCCAAACAGAAGCATAACATGTGTAAAAATCTATAGAAGAATAAAAATCCACTTAAAATATGAAGAGTGTTCATGCATGTAATTTGCATATATATACCATCAACACATGAGTTTTGTTGCTGTTTTACTTAGTTCTCTTGGGCAGAGTTTCTCCACAGTTTGCAGATAATCCTTTTAGCTCTCTGCCAATTCACGAATGCATTACTTAGGAATTAAGAAAAGCAGTATGTCACACATAGCCAAGTGGTAGAACTTCATTGAAGCAGTGAAAGAGAACAGCTATTCTATTCTTCTGTAGATGGCCTTTTTAATATTTTCCACTTTTGCTCCAACAGACAATTCTCTTAGGGACACATTTCCTGGTGCAAATATACAAAGATTTTTCCTGGGAATGCACTTTTGAAGTCAGATAGTTTGATCATATATATGTGAGTTTTCATTATTATCCTGACACACCAAATGGTTTTCCGAGAAATGGCCCTTTATATGCCAGAAATAATATGCAAAGTTCATATTGTCAGTCAGCCACTTCAACTTTTACTTATCTAGTGGACACAAAATGTATCTGATTGGAGCCTCAACTTGAAATTGTTTTTCTCCCCAAGGCTAATTCTCTCTCTCTCTCTCTCTCTCTCTCTCTCTCTCTCTCTCTCTCTCTCTCTCTCTCTCTCTCTCTCTCTCTCTCTCTCTCTCTCTCTCTCTCTCTCTCTCTGTGTGTGTGTACATAGATATATATAGATATAGAATTTGTTGGTCATGGGACCTGAACTCTGGGCCTGGGCGCTGTCCCTCAGCTCAAGACTAGCACTCTACCACCTGAGTCATAGCACTACTTCTGGCTTTTTTTTTTTGCTTATGTGGTGCTAAAGAATTGAACCCAGGGCCTCATGCATGCACTGAGCCACCTTCCCAGCCCTATATTTTTATGTTTTTTTTCATTGCTATTTTAAGGTTTTTGTACAAAGGAGTTGCACAAAGGGGTTATGATTTTATAGGTCAGGTTTGGCCAATGTGACCCTTTCCTTTGTTCTCCATTTCCCCCCTTCCATCCCTACCCTAATTTACACAGCTCATTTTTTAGTGCATATTGAATAGAGTGACTACATTTACTTACCCTTCCCTCCCTGCCTTTCATGTGTCCCTTCTCTTTCCACCACCCAGAAAAGGAAAAACAAAACAACTTCTATTTTATTTAACTATCATCCTCTTACTTAGAAACATATTTTAGGAATCATATCCATTAGATAATACTTGTACCAAATGTATCTTGATTATTTGAATTTCATTGTCTTTTTATTGATAGGTCTTTTGATGAAAAAATTGTTAAATTTGTGTCTCACTTATTAGGTCTTGTTAAACTTAAATCTTGCTTAGTCATTATTTTGATGTGTATTCTAATATATATTTATGTAGATTTTGTGAGTTACAAAGGTCTCCTTTTCTCTTTTTGCTCTTCAATTCACCTTATCTAATATAGGAATTAACTTCATTTTCTCTCACACATATATACATAGATATGTATATATATGACATATGTGTATAAATGTATATGTAGATATACACGTATATATATATATACACATATAAATATGTATATCTAATTGTCCAAACATGTTACATTTAGACTTGCTTTGTTTTATGTATGTGTGTTTTCTTTTAATTAGCATATATTATGGCAATGAGGGGTTTCCTATGACATTCCATACATGCATGTAATTTACTTTGATCATATTCACCCCTTTATTACTTTTTAATCCTCACCTCTTCCCCTTTCACATCTCAATAGTCCCTCTTTTACTTCCATGTCTTTCTTATGTTTCCTCCTAGATTACACATTTGACAGAATGTCATTGTGGAACTGGCTTTTGCTTTCTTTCTTTTTTTGCCAGTCCTTGGTGCTTGAACTCAAGGCCTGGGTGCTGTCCCTGAGCTCAAGGCTATCACTTGAGCCACAGCTCCATGTCCATCTTTTTGGAACATCCATCTTATGGAACAAAGGTGGATATTCTTAGAAGGGGATCACAAGGTCTCAATAGCTATGTGCATATGATCATATAAAATGATGCTTATCAAAATGAACTCCAAGAAATGCAAATGAGAGTTTGTATTGTAATTTTGTGGTTCTCCCACCCCCCCCAGCCCTAGTTTATTCCCTTTGGTGGGTGTTTTGGATTTCTGTACCCTTTGTCTTGCATATAAGTTTATCTGATTTGGGGAGGAGAAGGAGAAACACAGAAATAGTGAAACAAAGGGTGAACCAATGCAGCAATGATACTCACTAGACACTGTGTTGGAAATGAACTATATAACTGGGCAGGAAGGGGTGTCAAAAAGAAATGTACTCATTACCTGACTTAAGTAACTATGTACATCACCTTTACAATAAAACTTGAGAAAAGAAAACAGAAAAGCAAAACAAAAAGTCTCATGGACTTTCCTGCCCTGACTGGCTTCCAATTGTGATCCTCAGATCACAATTACTCAGCCTGCTGAGTAGCTACGATTACAGAGGTGAGCCACAGATGCTCTGGTAAGGGAACTGGTTTTCTGTTCATTCAACATTATCTCCAGTTCCATCAATTATCTCCAGTTCCATCAATTTTCCCTAAAAATGACATGTTTCATTCTTACTTAAGGATGAGTAGAACTTGGCCATATCTTTTCACTCCCTCCTAGTTTTCTCCATTTATAACTTTGCTATTGTGAAAATTGGTTTAACACCATCAATACATATGTTTCTCTATTGTAAGCTGGCTTTGATTCTTTTTTTTTTTTTTTTTTTTTTTTTGGTCAGTTGTGGGGCTTGAACTCTGGGCCTTGGCACTGTCCCTCGCCTCGTCAGCTCAAGGCTAAGGCTCTACCACTTGAGCCATAGCACCACTTCCAGTTTTCTAAGTGGTTTATTGGAGATAAGAGTCTCAAGGATTTTCCTGCCTGGGCTGGCTTTGAACCAAGATCCTCAGATCTGAGCCTCCTGAGTAGCTAGGATTAACAGGCGTGAGCCACTGATGCCTGGCTATCTTGGATTTTTTTGGGTATAAATCCAGAAATGGTATGGCTGAATTACATGGTAGAAAATTTTAAAGAAATCTCCCTGTTGTTTTCTCTAGTGGATGCACTAATTTATATTCCTAAGACTGGTGAATAAATCTTTTCCTCCACATCCTCACCAGAATTTATTTGCTGGTGTTTGTTTTATTGATGGTAGTCAATCTGACAAGGATGGGATGGTATCTCAGTGTTGTATTGATTTGCGTTTCCCTGATGTATTAGAATGCTAAATGTTTTTTCATATATTTATTGGCCATTTGTAATACTTTATTTGAAAAGTGTGTTCCATTGCCTGTTGTTGATTGAGTTATTTGTTCAATGATAGTTTAATTTTTTGGAGTTGTTTATATGTTCTGGATATTGATTCTTTGGGGGTAAATATTGAAAACTTTTTCTCTATTCTGTAGGCTTACTCTTCAGTCTAGCTGTGCAGGAAGTTTTAAGTTTGATGCAATTCCTCTGGTCAGTTTTTGCCACTGTTTCCTGAGTTATCAGAAACTTATCAGAAAGTCATTGTCTATGCCTAGATATTTGAGTTATTTTCCCTAAGTTTTTGTGGTAGTTTCCAAGATTTAAGTCTTAAAGATCTTTGATCTATTTTTAGTTTATTTTTGCATAGGTGAGAGATAAGAATCTCTTTAGCACATACATGTCCATGTTTCCCAGCACCACTTGTTAAAGAAGCTGTCGTCTTTTCCCAGTATATATTTTTAGAATCTTTGTTAAGAATCAGGTGGTAAAATAACGTAAAACCTCTTGTTTCCAGATCCAACACCCCTTTATGATGAAGGTTCTGGAAAAATTAGGAATCCATGGAACATTCCTCAATACAATAAAGGCTGTATATGACAAACCTACAGCCAGCATTATACTCAATGGTGAAAAACTAAAGCCATTTCCTCTTAACTCAGGAATGAGACAAGGATGCCCACTCTCTCCACTTCTCTTCAATCTAGTATTAGAATGCCTAGCTACAGCAATAAGACAAGATGCAGACATAAAGGGGATCCAAATAGGGAAAGAAGAAATAAAACTCTCCCTCTTTGCAGATGACATGATCTTGTATTTAAAGAATCCCATGGACTCCACTCCCAAATTACTCAAGCTGATTCAAAACTTTGGCAAAGTAGCAGGTTATAAAATTAACCCCCAAAAATCAATGGCTTTTCTATATGCCAACAATGAGAAAAGTGTGGCTGAAATTAGGAAAGCAACTCCATTTGTAATAGCCCCACAAAAAATAAAATACCTAGGAATTAACTTAACCAAAGAAGTGAAGGACCTCTATGATGAAAACTTTAAAATCTTGAAAAAGGAAATCAACACAGAACTTAAAAAATGGCAAAACCTCCCATGCTCCTGGATTGGCAAGATTAACATCGTGAAAATGGCAATACTTCCCAAGCTATCTACAAATTCAACGCGATACCTATCAAAATTCCACCCTCATTCTTCAAGGAAATAGAGGAGGCAATCCAAAAATTCATATGGAACAATAAAAGACCCCGAATAGCAAAAACGTGCCTCAACGGAAAGAACACTGCTGGAGGAATATCAATACCAAATTTCAAACTCTACTATAAAGCCATAGTAATCAAAACAGCTTGGTATTGGCATAAGAACAGACCTCAGGACCAATGGAATAGAATTGAAAACCCAGAAATGAACCTACAGACCTATAGCCATCTAATCTTCGATAAGGAAGCTAAAACAATAGAATGGAAGAAAGACAGCGTCTTCAGTAAATGGTGCTGGCAAAATTGGTTAACTACATGTAGAAAACTAAAGCTAGATCCTTATATATCACCCTGCACCAGAATCAACTCCAAATGGATCAAAGACCTTGAACTCAAAGCAGACACTCTGAAAACATTACAGGATGGAATAGGAGAAACCTTAGGTCTCCTTGGCTCAGGCCGAAATTTTCTGAATAGAGACCCGGAAACACAACAAATCAAAGAAAGGTTGGACAAATGGGATTGCATAAAGTTGCAGAGCTTCTGCAGGGCAAATGACATAGCTAGCAAGATCAATAGAAAGCCCACCGATTGGGAGAAGATCTTTACTAGCCATACAACGGACAAGGGTCTCATATCTAAAATATACTTGGAACTCAAAAAATTAAACCACCCAACAACAAATCCTCAAAGAAACAACTGCCCAATAAATAAGTGGGCGAAAGACTTAAAGAGAAGCTTCTCTGAAGAAGAAAGAAGGATGGCCAATAGACACATGAAGAAATGTTCAACATCCCTAGCCATAAAAGAAATGCAAATCAAAACAACATTGAGATATCACCTCACTCCAGTTAGAACAGCAAAAATCAAGAACTCTAACAACAACAGATGCTGGAGGGGATGTGGACAGAAAGGAACCTTACTTCATTGTTGGTGGGAATGTAAACTTGTTCAACCACTTTGGAAAGCATTATGGAGGTTCCTCAAAAGACTTCACATAGATCTCCCCTATGATCCAGCAATCCCACTTTTGGGCATTTACCCAAATGTTTACAAACAAGACCACACTAAAGCTACCAGCACAACTATGTTTATTGCAGCATTATTTACCATAGCTAAGATATGGAACCAACCCAGATGCCCCTCAGTAGAGGAATGCATCAAGAAAATGTGGTATATATACACAATGGAATTCTATGCCTCCATCAGAAAGAATGACATTTCCCCATTTGTTAGGAAATGGAAAGGCTTGGAAAAAATTATATTAAGTGAAGTAAGCCAGGCCCAAAGAAGCATAGGTCCCATGGTTTCCCTTATTTGCAATATCTAGTATAGAAAAGGTCAGATAATGTGATGTTAGGAAAATGAACCCTTAAATATGTATTTTAATGTTTTTGTTTCTTTCATGCATATGTTTCTAACGCATTTATAAGATTATTTCTTTGTTGCTTTGTATGTCCCTCCCCCACAGTGTAACCCCCGCTTTCACTATATTTGATGTCAGTATAACATGTGGAGGAGATGGGGGCAAACAAGTCGTTTAAGGACTCAGGTGGACCTGTTGCAACAATGAGAAGTACAAAATGTCATGTCAAAACCAGCTTTACAATGTCGGTGGGGGGGGGAGGGGGTATAATTGGGTGGGGGGAGGGGGGAGGCTGGGAAGGGAGGTGAAGGGTAAACAAAGGAGGAGGCTGCAATGCTTGGTAAGAAATGTATGCATTATCCTGCCCATGTAATTGTAGCCCCTCTGTACAGTATGTTCTCAAATAAAATAAAATAATATTAAAAAAAAAAAACCTCTTGTTTCCATATCTTGGAGTTCATTTCATTAAACATCATTTTATATGACCATATGCCCATAGCTACTTAAGTTTTGTGATCCTCTCCTAAAAGTATCGCTCTCACACTATGAATTTTTATGTTATTTTGTTCTTTTTTCCCCCTTTTTTTCTGTACCTTTTATCTTGTATATAAGTTTCTCTATTTGGGGATGGTAAAGAAGGAGCACAGAAATGGAAGGACAAAGGTTGAACAAATGCAGCAGCTATACTTACTAGACAGGGTGTTGAAAATGAACTCCACTCTTCCTGGGAGTGGAACCAGGAAGGAAAAACTGGGAGAAAACGAGTGAAGAAATGACATTGTTTAAAAAGAAATGTATTTATTATCTGACATATATAACTATAACCCTTCTGTACATCACCTTTACAATAAAAATAAAATAATTTAAAAAGAATCAGATGGCTATGGCTATTTTGGATTTATTTTCTGGATCTTTTATTCCGTTGGTTCATGTATGTTATTTTGTACAAAACCATAATATTTTGTGATGATGTCTTTGTAGTAGAGTTTGAAATTAAGTAGTGTAATGCCTCTGGCCTTCGCTCCTGTTGCTTAGGAGTGCTTTGGTTATTCAATATGGTTTGTGTTTCTGTTATGAATTTTAGAACTGCCTTTTCTGTATCTGTGAAGACTGTTGTTGGGATTTTGATGAGGAGGGAATTTACTGTTTTAGGTATATGGCCATTTTAACAATAATAATTCTTTTGATCTATAAGCATGGAAGGTCATTTCACCCAGTGTCTTTTGCCAATTTCTATCTTAGAAACATTCAGTGTCAACTTAGTTTAAAATTCTAAGGGTGTCTTGGATGTCTTTGCCACCTATTGAATAGCATTTCCATTATTTTCACTATCTTCTGTTGATAAGGTTTCATTAATTTTCTATTAGATAAATTGCCACATTATTATACTAATACACTTATTTCATAACGGTTATGGTTCTGCAGTAGGCATTCTAAATGATCAGGCAAACACTCTTTGCAATATCAATGGTATTTTAAAAAACTCCAGAATGGTTCCTGTTTGTGAATTTCCATGACTTTTTTTTCTCTTATCCTTCACAATACAATGAATTATCAGGAGAGAGAGAGAGAGAGAGAGAGAGAGAGAGAGAGAGAGAGAGCAAGAGAGCATGTGTGTGTGTGTGTGTGTGTGTGTGTGTGTGTGTGTGTGTGTGTGTGTGTGTGTGTGTGTGTGTGTGTGTGTGTGTGTGTGTGTGTGTGTGTGTGTGTGTGTGTGTGTGTGTGTGTGTATGGGGGTGTGTGTCTGTTTCTGAGTGCCAGCTTGAGGCTTGAACTCAGGGCCTGGGCATTATCCCTGAGCTTTTTTGCTCAAGGATAACACCAACCATTTGAGCCAAAATCTACTGTCTTTTTGGTGGTTAATTGGAGATAAGAGCTTGCTGGGCTGGCTTTGAATGGAGATCCTCAGATCTCAGCCTCTTGAGTAGATTAATAGTTGTAGGATTACAGGGATGAGCCACCAGAACCCAGCTAAATTATCAATTATTTTAATAATTGATTTTCTGATAAGAGAAAAATTATTCCACATTGTTATCTTCATTTCTATAACTCTGTTTCTACAACTTTAAGAAGCGCAGTTCTTTTAGCATATGATGTGCCATTTATTCTGTATCTTTAATTTTTCTGAATTGTTTTTTATTTTTACTTTTCACTTTCTCCTTACCTTGCTATAAAACATTCCTTAATCACACTTAACATTTTATGTACAGTTTTATGTTTGTTTGTATGTGTCATTTTAGAATATAAGTTCTCTGAGAGCAGCAACTTTGGTTTCCTCATAGCCCGCTGTTACGTTAGATATGGGATCATCAGACCATAGCTATCACATGTCTGGGCTAGCCACACACATTCCTTGGTCTGTCAATGTTTTCAGGCTGACAGAATTTGAGAAACTGTAACAAAAATCTTACAGTGTTAGGTACATTTGCAAACATTTGCTGTTTGGTGCTTTATTGGAAAAAAATGCCAACCCTTGATTTAGAAAAATATACCACTTGTGGAATGAATACATGAAGAAGAAAGAATGGCAAATAGATCAACCTTTATAGATGTTCTTTGTGTAGCATATTATTAAGATGACCGTTTTTTTGTCATATGTTTTAGGATTTGGAAATTTTAGGGTTTGATAAGGTACTAATGAAGTCTTGCCTTTGTAGTTAAAATGGAAGACACAAAAGACATGTCTATTGGGTGCTACAAAAAAAAAAAGAAAAAGTTACAATTCTCAATAGAAGAAGGGCACGGTTCAAAATTTGTGAAATAAAATTGAGCACCTTACATCATTTAGACCCTTCATTTCTACATGATTGGCTGCACTGAGATTTTTATCACCCACTTCTTTTACAGGCTTACCAATTTTTATTATGTTTCTATGTATCATAATGTAGCTCTAAATCAAAGAAATTATAAATATAGTGGAGTAAAATCAATTTTGAAGTTGCCTTCATCCTGATAGCAATTAGGAAGTAGTTGATAAAATAATATTTAAACTTCTCTTCTGGACAATTAATTTTAGATACTATTTTAGTTATATTCATGTGAGAATACTTGTGAAAGCTTAGTCATCTTTCCTGAAGTACATTTCTTAGATCACATATCTTGTTGTAAGTGTAAATCAACAATATCTTAACAAGTTGTACTGTTCTGAAGCTCATGTAAATCAATTAGCATATATGGTTAGACATGTCTTAAGATTATAAGGAAGATTAAATGAAATTATATTTAAGAGATTATTTTATTAACACTCTTGGGCAATTTCAGTTGT
Source organism: Dipodomys merriami (assembly GCF_024711535.1). NCBI lineage: Eukaryota > Metazoa > Chordata > Mammalia > Rodentia > Heteromyidae > Dipodomys > Dipodomys merriami. The sequence goes on along the minus strand of NW_027206512.1, from coordinate 23,388,128 downwards.
TTTCCTAATTGTCTTCTTGTCACATCTCTTTGTAGTAATGAAAATGTGTGCTTGTGTGTTTATGTGGCAGTGAATAGTTTTCTTGCTATAACTGGTTCTCTTTTGGATCAATGATGAGACAGTGAGGGTGTAACTCAAAATATTCAAAAGAATTTTTCTATCTGCAGATTTAAAATGTGACAAGAAACCAATTGTGTGGTTGTGTTTTACCTGTGGCTTCTCAATAGGCAACTTCTTGCCTATCTTTTATGGTTAGATAAAGAGAATTTGAATTAAAATGACAACCTGACCTTTGAGGTTTGGGTGAACAAGAATAAGAGTCAGATACATTTCAGCTGAGTTCTCCAAAGTATAATTTTTCTATGTGAATTCTAATTTTAAAACAAATGATAATTTAATGTCTCCTAATAGTATTATTTTTTCCATTATAAGATTTCCTAGGGGTGTCAGCTCAGCAGGTATCAGTATGTCTCTCAAGCAAGTCTGTGAGTTCAGGTAGGTCTTCCAGGCATGTCTACAGAGGAGTCCACTGAACATCCACCTACATATCTAGCTGGGAAGGCTCTTTGGGTAATACCAGGTCCTTCATGTTCATTAAAACTTTATTCTTTAGGAGCTCTAGGCACATTGTCCAGAGACCACATACTTTTTAAGAAAAACAAAAAAAATCTTGAAAACAGAAAAAGAATATGCTCAGCAACCATGGGTATTAGTAGAAATGTGGAGGGTGAACTGAGAAGGTGAAGGAAGGAATATACAGTAATACTTTAAGTATATTTGTTACAATGGAACCAAAAGCCTGTTGAGCTGGTCTTGAAACGAGGAGTAAGGAAGCATGATGGTGGAGGATGGGGAAGTGAGGCAGGCTGATAGGGAACATAGCATGCATAGACATGTCGAAATGCAGTCTCCAAATAACAGAGGTTATTAAAAATGTGGAAAATATGTAATTCTGTTGACCATCTCTTCTAGGGACTTCAAATTTCTGCTTGGCCTTTCCCTCCCTCAATAACCCATATTATAATATAGGCAGTAAGTGTGTTTTAGTATACTTAAGGCAATGTGGCAGAAATAGACACCTGTAAGCAATTTTCACCATCCTCTTCCTTAATATTCTGTTGGTCATCAAAGACTTAAAATTGATATTTTTAAATGCTTAATCTTTCATTGCCATCACTGTCGAAGTGATACAACATGCCAGGAAATAGTAACACTAGTGATAACAACTAAAAATAATATGGTGAATAATATTTCTCTTCCCTGATGGAATGTTTTGGAGGTATTGGTAGATCAAGTATTACTCAGCATTACAGTATATATAGCATCACTCAGCCCTAGGTTAATTGTTGTTAACTGGCTGAAAGATAAGTCAAACCTATTTGCATGAAATTATAGATTGGCTGGAAAACAGCAATGTTTCAAATCACAATATCATTAGTACTTACTGTAAAACAAAAATGCTCAGGACCACTATTTTAGTTGTCATTTGTTGGGATAGGGGCAATTTGAGTGAGCAATTGTAATTCTCTGGTGAATTCTATCATAACTTTGCATAATAACTTTGCAGGAATTCATACACATCTTTGCTCTTCTTAAAATATACACTTTGGATGTCAAATTCATCTTAGTAAGCTATGCTTTCTCATATTTAATAGTTAATATTTTGAGAAGTTAAACTTTGTCTCTGAATTATCCACAAGTATCTGGAATTGATGTTTCTATTAATGTGTTGATAATTTCCATTTACTCTAATGTAGTTTGCATATTTTACCTCATTTTAAATACTTTTATCAATACTTTTTATCAAGTAATGATTTTCTTGATTTATCTAGATTTATCTAGATCTTGATCACTTTCTTCTTTTATAGTTTAGTTTCTTTGTTGAAAAATTACTTTCTGCATGTGTTTAAATTAAATGTATGAGCAACACTTTTTATTTGCAAATAGCTTGTTGGCACTATTGGGTATCATGAGAGGAATTCATAGTCAAACTAAGGGATTAGCTATAATTTACCTAGTGCTTGCAAAGGGAGAGTGTAGATAATTAGCTAGAATTTTATACAGTCACTGACAGGAGACCATTTTAAATTAGTACATTCTATCAAATTTTAAAGATGAGTGATCTTTGAATTTTCCCAAGTCATGTTCTCTTCCTGTCATCACTGAGCTTTAGTGACCAGGGTTTAAACTAGCTGTGGTTATCAGACTAAAGCTATGGTTCAAGTATACAATGAAGATGAGGAGAATAGAGGATTTAGTATAATGGCTAGGCTCTGCAGCTGTACTTATTAATTCATTTCTCATAGTAAACATGTATGTCAGTTCTTCCAATTTTTAACAATTTTATTGTAAAGATGATGTACAGAGGGGTTACAGTTACCTAAGTCAGGCAATATTTCTTCTTGAAACTGCCTCCAATTTTATAGATAAGCAAACCAAAACTTAGTGAAGTTGATTAAGGTCATTCAAGTATGAAGTTGCAGGAGGAGATCAAACCTGAGCCTTTTAGCTTTGCAGTTCATAGTGCTAATCATCATTGCATAATGTCTGGTTTCCTGCTCTCATAATAAAAAGCCATTCACTGTGTGTTCCCTCCTCCCTGATAGTCCTGAGACTTGAGTTGTTTGTTCTCACCAGGCTTTGGCTAATCCAGGTTCAAAGCCACTCAGATGTTGCACATTTAAAATAATTGAAGCCCCCACTCCCTTCCTTTTCATAAATCTCCATCTTTTCTCTCTGAGGTTCTGTGGGACAGAATGAAGCAGAAAACCACCCCCCAGAACCGCTTGGGTTTTTTTGTTTGTTTTGTTTTTGTGAACTCTGGACCTGGGTGCTGTCCCTGAACTTTTCAGCTCAAGGTGAGTGCTCCCCCCATTTTAGCCACAGTGCCACTTCTGGTTTTCTGGTGATTAATTGGAGATAAGAGTCTCATGTTCTTTCCTGCCCTGGCTGATTCTGAACCACAATCCTCAGATTTCAGGATATAGGTATTAGCTACCAGTGCCCTGGCTCCGGATTTTTTTTTAAGACATATCTTGATATGAAAAGGAGACAATATCTCATGATGTTTTGTTATCTGGAATTCACCCAATTTGTTTTACAAAGTAGTAAATGAACTTGATGCCATTTCTGTTTGGAGAAGGAAATTACATGTTTCCGTTACTATAGGATCCAGCATTCTAATGATAAAAATCTAGGTCAAGTCAGATCTCTATTTTAACATTTTTATTTTTATTGCTACATGTTCCCAATACAACAAACAGCATCAGTAGTGTACACTTTGATGGGAAGTAATTTTTAGCTTAGTAGAAGAGAAAGCTCATAGGTCAGAAGTAGAATAAATTTGTCCATCTTTATGGGAGGTGTGTGTGTTTGACCATCTTCATAGTCCCTGAGGACTAGACATATGCACATGCAAGTAAACTAGAGAGAATCTCATTCTGGTAATACTCTTAGGGGGGAAAAATAACTTCTCTTCAAGGCTCAGGGATTGTTTTACTATCTGGAATTCACTCAATGTGTTTTACAAAGTAGCAGCGATTCATTTTAGAGGTATAGAATCAATGTTTGAGGCTGTTTACTAGCAAAATGTAGAAGTCCTTGAACATCTGTGCTTTGACAGGTTAATATGTCTACAGTTTACAAATATTGCCTTCGAACCTTCTGCTTAGGACACTTTACGTGTCATTTGTGGAATATTTATCTTTCATACACCTTAAAATGTTTCTAATTCGCTGTTCATTAAAGACATAGCTGTAGCTGAATTCCTATTTTATGTTTCCATCAAGGGAAACAGCTTTGCATGGACTACTTTAAAAAAAAGGCAAAAAAAAGGTTTGTTTACATGATATTAAATTGATTTTTAGCTTTGAATTGGCTGTGGTGATAGGCTTTGCATTAATTTCTCCTCTATGGCACAGAAAATTCTCTCTCTAGTTTACCAAAATATTTCATTGTTACTAGTGTAAATATTTAGTACATAAAAATACTATCAAGAAAAAAATCAACTTTTAATAAATATTTTCCGTTTTGTATTCTATGTACAAGTACTTTACATCTACTCCCTGGAGAGAGCATTTCTGGCTTCACTGTGAGCAAGGTGATCACTGACATAAATTACTAGCACATTATTGCAGTCGGATGCATTGTGGTTGTGAATATTTGGATATGAACCATGCAGAAAATAAATTATTTCAACCATTAACGAATACTTCCTTGAACCTGCTTTCAAAGCACTGTCACTTCTAGTCTGATATTTTTCTCAGCTACTCAAAAGTATAAGCGTTTGTATATCAGCAATAGGAAAATTAGAAAAATCACAAGGGTACAAAATGAGGTCCTGGCAAGACCATTTGTCTTGTGCAGGTTCATTTACTGCTCTAATCATTACAATCCTGGGTTTTGTGTTTTAGTTGTAGCAACAATAGGGAATAGATGAGATCTGTTTATCTTTCAGTTCTCTGCTTTTTCTATAATTTAAGTATCACATTGTTGATTCAACAAAAACCATACAACAAAGCTTCTTATATTGTCAGTAGCTGTAATTCTAACTTCTTCATAATATTCTGCTTTGAAAAAAATCAACCTATGGAATGTCAAATAAGGCAATACTCAATGGCAGGCACCTAGAACATCCAGAAATGTAAGATAGTAAACAATCATTCAAGAACATCTCTTTAAAATAATACTGATTTCTGCAATATACAGTATTTACACAACAGCTGCAAATTTGCCCATACAATATTTCTAATATAGATAAATAGGAATACAAGTCTAACAATTCTTTGCACTATTTCCAAAATTTCTTGAGGTGTAAACCGTTGGCATTAAAAAAATCAGCTGATATGCACAATTGGTTCCATTCCCTTCTAGAGAGCAGCCACCAGACTCAGCAATACACTGTCTTTCTGTGAACATATCTTTGGTCCTTTCTTCCGATGAATTCTGGTGAAATGAGTCAATGCAGAATAAAAAGGGAGGATAAAAGCCACGAGAAAGTGAACCAGCACTTTACGTACTTCCATTTAACCGATAAACGTAAACCATCTATGGAGATTCCCACTTTGAACAAGCTGTATGCACCATGCAGAGAGAGAGGTTGTCCAGGTTTCGAGATCTATCTTCTCATCTTTCTAAAACAGGCAACCTTATTATCTTGTCACCTTTCTTTGAGGTTCTTGCCTGAGAAGAAGCACCTGTGGAATCACTGATGTCAAGGAAGGATGCAGCAGCTACCTGTGAAGCAGAATCAAGGTGGCCAGCACCCTTGGTGGATGAGGAGGATGGTTCTGAGACCAGGGTCAGAGTCTTACTTCCAGCCTGCTGTGCTTCTCTCTGGGGTGAGTTAGCACCATCAGGTCTGCTGAAAGCAGCATGTGCGTGTGGACTTCCCAAAGACTTTTTCTCAGCAGGGGTCTCTGAATAGTAAGGAACCAGAGGTGTAGGCATCACTAGAGATTTTGAGAGGTCACTCGAACTGAAGATAGAATCATCGTGAGTTGCAGCAGCTTCTCCCAGGTAGGGTGGTGGCAAGGTGCTGCTGCGCTTGCTGCACGACTCACAACACAACTTCTTATAACCTGGAATGGAACAGTATCGGGCCAGCACCTCCATTTGACAGAATATGGACTTGTCTCCCAAACATGGCTCATCTGCAAAAGTGAAAACATACATTAGGCTGAATTCACTGAAATAGGAAGTTCTTTAGCCACAGCCATTGGCATTACCACTACCATTTACTACCATTTTAATGTTTAGCAGGGTAGTTTGGGTCTCAGAGTGGGAAATGAGAACCATCACAGATATTTGTCAAGATTAAAAAAAAAGGCTTATATTTTTATGCTCGTTTTATATTGAATTTCTGCCTTTCTAATAGCGTCCCAGTGTCCCTTCTACTTTAAGTGTTTACCAGTGAAAATTCTTAGGTTACTGTTGAAAGCACAAATTTGCACAAATTTGCATGAAATAGGCCATAGTTCTTGAGCTAAGGTTGATTCATTCCCTTAATTCTTTAAGAAAGTATTATTAAGGGAATGAAGTTACTCTCAAAGTATTTGATGTTTCTCTATATACACCCACACTATTATTTACTAAGTTCATGCAAAATGAGTATGTACTTATATCAGGTCAGATGTACTTATATCAGGTCAGATGTACTTATATCAGGTCAAACCAGGAATTATCCTAAGATCTGTCATGCTATGTCCACATCTCAAATTATAGACTGAATCATATTACAGCTAAAGTCACTTGATGTTGTGAATGCTTGAGGATCATTAGTGAGCTTCACTTCAAATGGTCAATAGTTATGTCCTTAAATAAGAAATAGGTTAGGCTTTAACCTCCTGAGTACAAAAGTATGAGGTGTTCCCTTGTTGCTGGAGGAAGATTGTAAATGGGAGACTCTGTAAAGTGGGAGTACTTTGTAATTGGAGCCTGGTCTCTTTTAAAACCAGAATATACTTCTGTGTAGAAGAGGAAAGGGGAGAGAGATGGAGGAAGGGCAAATGCACATAGAGGAATCTTTAGCCACTTCTTCACGATAATTTTTCTTGTCATAATGAGTAAGTCAGGAAAAGGAATTTTTACATCTGATCTCAAAAGTCCATTTGGTGGGGGGGATGCTGACTCAGGGGAATTTTTACCTGTTTGATAAAAATGTAGCAGAAATGTGTGGCCTTTAGGCATAGATTTCAGAGTTACAGATTAGCAGAGAAATGTGGAACTACTAATATAGTGATGTTCTCCATCGCTCCCATGTCTGATAGAAAAATTAACCAGGTTTTTAAAAAATATTTTCATTGGAAAGATACTGTACAGAGGGGTTGCAGTTACATGAGTAAGGTAATGAGTACATTTCCTGTCAAGCATTGTTACCCCTCTGTTTTTCCCCTACCATCCCTTTCCTCCCCAACTCTTCCCTCCCCCCCACCAAGTTGTTAAGTTCATTTTCAACATAGTGTCTCATACATCTCATTGTTACAATGGGTCATCCTCTAACTTTATTTCAGCATTTTGTTATTTCCCTTCTCCTCCCTAAATTAGAAAAATGTACATAGAAGATGCAGGCACAGGAAGCAAATACAGTAAAAATAGGGGTTATGTCAAGGGGGGAAAACATACAAAAGGAAGAAAAAAAGTCACATAGTACATTAAAAAGAACAGCAAGAAAGATAAAACCTCGTGTCCCTATCTTGGTCATTTCGCTTAGCATCATCTTATCTGGTCATATGTACATAGCCTTTGACCTTTTCTGATTGTCCTAGACATATACTAGATATTGCAAATAAGGGAAACCATGGGACCTATGTTTCTTTGGGCCTGGCTTACTTCACTTAATATAATTTTTTCCATGGATGGGCCTGGCTTACTTCACTTAATATAATTTTTTCCAAGTCTTTCCATTTCCTAACAAATGGGGCAATGCCATTTTTTCTGATGGAGGCATAGAATTCCATTGTGTATATATACCACATTTTCTTGATCCATTCATCTGGGTTGGTTCCATATTTTAGCTATGTCTACCAGATTTTAAGATCAATCAAGCTTTCCTGGAAAGAGGTTAGCCTGTCAATTTCATAAATTATACACACACATATTATATATTATATTCAATATAATATATAGTATATATTATATACGTGCAATATAATATATAGAGAGAGATAGCAGTAGTAAATTTTAAGGTTTTTTTTTTTTTGCTGGTCATGGAGCTTGAACTCTGGGCGCAGTAGTAAATTTTAAGGTTTTTTTTTTTTGCTGGTCATGGAGCTTGAACTCTGGGCCTGGGCACTGTTCTGAGCTCTTCAGCTCAAGGCTAGCACTTTACCACTTGAGCCATAGCACCGCACTTCCAGCTTTTTCTGTGTATGTGGTACTGAGGAATCGAACCCAGGGCCTCATGCATGCAAGGCAAGCACTCTACCACTGAGCCACCTTCCCAGCCCCAAATTTTAAGGTTTTAAACCAGATACAAAATCATTTTACTTCAAAACCAAAGCCAAAAAAGCAAATTGTAAGTGCTATGTCTCCCCCTCATGGTCATATCTGTACTTGCCATTATATAATGAAAATTATTTTTAAGATTTATAAGATTTAAAGCCTGAAACTTCAAAATATAAAAACATTCAACTTTGTTGAAAAGCATAGCATATGTCAATATCTGTGGCTTACTTTAAGATTTGTAGGCTGGGGAAAAGAAACCTTTAATCCTGAATCTCAAAATGTGTCAAATCACGAGATAAATGGGCCTGGGGGCAGAGTAGAAATAGGCCCCTAACATGTGGAACACAGAAAAGAGGGCAAAATGAGACAGGCTGATACAGAGATGGAAACCAAAGAAAACAAAGAAACAAAGAAAATACACATTATTTTTGAAATATAGCCAATTGCTAGGCCATACTTGCTAAAATTAATGTATCAACATGGTGTGAAATAATGTGAAATTTTACTTGAAGAACATAATGAATAAAAATAAGTAGCCCTCACTAGAGACCTAAATTGGCAAGCTCTATACACACACAAAACTGCACCATTCCAATGTTACAGATAGGTGAGGTGGGCCATTGTCACCAGTAGCAGTCAGGCTAATACTGCAAGGATGTTTTTCTTTGCTTATTTCTCTGCTTTGCTAGGTTTAAAAACATCATCAGAGCCGGGCGCTGGTGGCTCACGCCTGTAATCCTAGCTACTCAGGAGGCTGAGATCTGAGGATCGCGGTTCAAAGCCAGCCCGGGCAGGAGAGACCGTGAGACTCCTATCTCCAATAAACCACCAGAAAACCGGAAGTGGCGCTGTAGCTCAAGTGGTAGAGCGCTCGCCTTGAGCTGAAGAGCTGAGGGACAGCGCCCAGGCCCAGAGTTCAAGCCCCATGACCGACAAAAAAAAAAAAAAAAAAAAAAAAATCATCAGATGAAGGGTACCAGAGATTGCCAGGTATATGCATTTATCTGATCGGGGAAAGGGAAATAACACAATGCTGAAAGAAGTACAAAAGATGACCCATTGCACCAATGATACTCACAGGACACAAAGTTGGAAATGAACTTTACAACTTTGAGGTGGGGGTGGAGTCCGGAGAGGGAAGGGATAGTTGGAGAACAATAATGGAATGGGTAATAGTGTTCAACGAGAAATGTACCTTACTCATGTAAAAGTTTTTAAAAAAACATCAGAACAGTGAGATCCCACTTACCATTGCAGGGAGGTAGCTGACAGGCTCTGACAGACTCGGGCTTTTCCCCGTCGCATTGGTCTCCAGCCCTGCACAGCACCTGCCTCACCTCTGTTCCCTCACCGCAGGTCACTGAACACTACAGAGATAAAGGCTGTAGTTAGTGGTTTATTCCACCAAGACTGGAAGCCATGTGCACTCACAGTCCCCATAGTTCTGTGGTGGTTGTTTCTCTACTGGGGCCATGATTATTAGCAGTGGTTTTGAAGACAGGGTTTAAACCAGGGCTCCATCATTTATCATCCTCAACCTGGTACTTTTTCATCCTCAACCTGGTACTTTTTCTGTTTGAATTTCAATATCCTCATCTGGAAAGCTTCCATAGTGACTCTTGCCTCAGAGTACTGCTGTGGGACTAAGAGCAAAGGAAGTAAGATGTCTGGTACACAACCCAGAAGCCATTAGGATGGCCTTGATGAACTCAGCGTCATCACAGTAACTACTGTTACTTTACTCCTATAAATTTATTTCTTAATGAAGATAGCAACTTCCAAGCTATGAAGAAGCACCTTTGTTCTCTGGGAGGAATGGGATGTGAGTTGTATTCACTGCACAGCATGGACGACCCTCACTTGCATGCTTCCTCCTCTGTGCTCTTTGATTCCGTTTCTCCTATAACTCTTCTTATGGCCCATAACTCTTTACAAATACCAAACGCAGGTGACAATATGGGCAAGGTCACAATGAGTCAGCCTATCACCAAACATCATCCTTCACCAGGCAATGGCTGCATGCTGGAGAAGCAAAGGATGATGTTTTGGAAAACTGCACAGACTCAGAGAGGTGTCAGTCCTTTGCTACAGCTAAGTTTCACAGCACTATGAATGTGCAGGTGGGAATTTGGACCCTGCGAAAAACAAGCCAAGTGGAAGCTAGTACGCTTCAACAAGCAAGGTCTGTTTGGAATTTAGTGTGTACAAATAGAAATGAACAAAGATCTTGGTATATCTTTTAGACACACCTTCATGCCACAAATGCACATAAATATGGATTATTCCTACCAAGTAATTTGTTTACTGGGGCTTGACCTCAGGATCTCATTGTTTACTGGGGCTTGACCTCAGGATCTCATCTTCTGGCTTTTTTTGCTCAAGGATGGTACTCTACCACTTGAGCCATCCATATCCCACTTCCAGATTTTTGGTGGATAATTGGGGATAAAAGTATCATGGACTTTCTCTGCCTGGGCTGGCTTTGATCCTCAGCCTTCTGCATGGCTGGCTTTGATCCTCAGCCTTCTGCATAGCTAAGATTACAGGCCTGAGCCACTGGCCCTGATTTTTAACTGCAGTATTGTTTTAAAGTGTTAAAATTTCCTACCAACCATGCCAGTTCCTCAGTTTACACAAAGCCTACCTGATGTTTAAGTCAAGTTAAAATTTACTGCACACAGAATTTCACACACCCACCTCATTCCAAGGCCCAGTTTTCCACTGGGCTGGGCAAGGCCCTCTGTTACAGGGCCGGCGGCTCTCAGGACGATCACCCACACAGTACTTGCTGTGCACAGAGCGGTTGGTGCCATCATGGAGTGGCTGGAGGCAGCGTACGGTGCGGATCTGGTAGCCGGAATTGCCACAGGTTTTGGTGCAATGTTCCCACTCTTCTGCAACCCAGCTGCAGAGAGAGGAGACAGAACAATCAATGGGATGCATGGTATGCACATCCCCACCTCGCTCTCCCGGTGACGACAGCCTAGCAGGGCACACAGTAGCCCAAAGCAGCTCTGACTTTCGAACATCAGTTTTATTTTTCATCTACTTGGCGATTTGGCCCTGGGAATTCTGAACCTGTTCTTAAGATTACCCTGGCTAAGATCAGGCAATGAAATCCATGAAGTCAATAAAACTAGGAATGCCACAGATGCGTACTAAGACAAAAAGGTTACTGCTTTTTTTTATATGCTTTCATGAAATCTATAGAGAAATCTATAGAGTTTACTTATTTTAACAGCTGTTGCTGTGAAGGACCTTTTTATCCTGTTTTGGTAAGTTTGGAAAAAAACTGAAAGGTAAAGTCAGGGTGCATGATTACATTTTAGCACTTCATATTTGAGGGGAAATAATTTGGAAAGGACTCTATTGGATTTAAAAATTGAATAGGGCTAATAATAATGTAATGCGTATTTCAGAATTGCTCAGAGCAGATTTTAAAAGGTTCACAACACAGAGAAAATTATAGAAGGGGAAGGATTATGCTCATTAGCTTAGCTTGATTTTTACCATTCTGTCTCACAGTATTACATTATAGCTCTTAAGTATGATTAGTCAATTTAAAAGGTCTACAACTACATAGCCCAGAGCATTAGGAAAAATGAGGGTCACGGCCCCTTCATTACTGTGAAATCTTAAGATACTAGGAAACAACAGATCCTAGTTTGAGAGAGAAAAAAACCTGACAACTAATTTTCAGTGGTAGATGCCAATGTTTTTTAACATCAAAGTTGATAGAAAAAGACATCTTTTGCAATTTTACCTAAATTTGAAACTTCTAGAATGAACCAAGAAATGAGAAGACAACTAATGCAGGAAATGAGATTCCTTTCAAACAGGCAATGAGAATCCCCAGGAGAAAGCTGGGTAGAGTTTAGGCTAAGACTGAAAAGAACCCTTCTGTCCCTGAGTGCTTAGAAGAGATTTATGCTCCAGGAAAAGATAGTATTTGGGGAGAGGAGTGAATAATCATGAATTTACGTTACATAAAAGTAGTATAATGAAATCCACTAAAAACTCTCAGAAAGGGGTATGAAGAGTAAATAGGATGAATTTGATCAATGTCTGGTATGGAAATGTCACTCTGAAACCCCCTTTGTGTAATATATGCTAATAAAAATGGAGAAAATTTATTGGAGAAGAAAATTCTCAGAGGAATGGAAACAAAGACATACTGAAGGAAGCCCCAAAAACTAATAGCACTTACAAAGAAACCAATATGGAAGCGTAGGGAAGGAATAAGTATGGTTTATGATTGCTGTACACAGTGCTAAACTGTCTCACAATGCACAGTAGATATTCAATATTCAACTCTGCCCAAACCTTGAATCAAGAAAGTGGTGTATGTTAGCTAAGAGGCAGCAACCACAGCTTTAATATAATCCTTATATATGCTTTGCTTATGAGTGAAACTTTAAATGAGCCAAACCCCTATTTCACCCGCAGCATAGGACAGTTAGATGCTTACAGTGGATGTGTGCATTCCTGAATATTGCACATTCGTCTAATGGGTTTTGGCTTTTTGCTGGCCTCACAGAAGCTACGGTGAACCATTTTATTATCACTTTTCCTCCGGCATCCGTATTTAGTGTACTGGAAACCTGGAAAAAGAAATACCCTTTGTGAATATTCATTCAAGGAATATTTTGAGTGCACATAGTAAACCAAGTACAAAGGTAAGAAGGGTAAGAGGTTCTATCACTTTCAATTGAAGGTGAAAATTGCTAATCTTTTAAAATTTATTATGCGCACTTTCCCATGAATTTAAATAAAGGCAGTATATGCATTTTAGTGTGATAATCAATACTGGTGCCAGAGGCTTCATAGTATTATGTGAATAACTATGCAGAGGGCACTTTACAGCTTTCCTGGAGAAAAGGCAACAAAAGCTTATAAGAGCCCAACTTCCTTGAGCAAAAAATGATCTTGAAGTTCAAATCGTATGGGTAAAAGCAAAAGAAGCAGAATTAAATTCTAGGGACAGGACACTTCAGGTGTGTCACATATGAAGAGGCCAGAGATAAGGAGATCTCCCAATATTTTCAATTTTGATTTCTACAATTACTATTCTGGAAAAAAAATGTCAAAATCTACAAAAATTTGTGAAGAAAGCACAAAACCCAGATTGTTGCATCTAGGTTAATCTTTTGTTAGCATGTCAACACATTTACTATCCATCATAGCTACCATTTTACTCTGTGTAATATCTTTCCGAACTGAGAATTAACTTGCAGACATCTTGATCCTTAGAAACACTGTATGATTCTTAGAAGCAGGACATTTAACATTGACTATATAGACAAAATCTGTTATATGTCCTCCCAATGTTCCCAGTAGCAGTGCTCTTCCAACTCAAGATTGTATCTTACATTGAACTGCTAATCTGTCTAGCCTCTGAGATGCATCATGACAATTTTTTAATAACTTTTGTTTTTCATTGCAATCAATATTTTTGAAATGAATAAACCACTTTTGTAAAATGTCCTGCAGTTTTGGTTAAATGCATACTCGAGACTCCAGTTATTTGCAGGTGACAATACTACATTAAGGCAGGAGGATTTTAAAATAACATTGTCCTACTTTTCCCTCAAAAAAATTTTACTGTAGGAATACAGGAATAGTAGAAAATTGCCATCGATCAATTAGTTGAAAGATTGTTGCCATAATTCTCCCTTCCAAAACAGGGAAGGAAGCCTGGCCAGGAAGGAGCCACATGGACATGACCTGCATTAGGACCAAGAGGATGTAATGGTGCAAGGAGGATCTGAATTAAATGACCAACCTGTAACAGATAAAGAGATGTTCTTAAGCAGGAGCTAGTGGCTCACACCTGTAATCCTATTTAGGAAGCTGAGATCTGAGGATCATGATTCAAAGCCAGCCCAGGCAGAAAACTCTTGAGACAATTATCTCGAACAACCAAAATGCCAGAATGGGGGTGTGGCTCAAGTGGTAAGCACTAGTCTTTAGCAAAAACTCTCAAGGATAGTGCCCAGAACCCTGAGGTCAAGCCCCAGGACAAGCAAAAAATAAAAAAAGATTCTTAATTATGTAAAAGTTCCTGCTAACTTTAGAAACACTTTAGGAATACATTCTTCAATTTTAAGTTATAAAAATGGTTAACTCAGGCATTCCCTACATGATTAGTGTTGTTTACAGTTATGTATACAATCATTTTTATGATAGTGCCTCACCTTCCCTTTCCTGTTGGGGAGAATTCTATCTTAGCCAGCTCTACACAGCAGTATTTTTCAGAATTGAATAACACTAGTTAGCTTCCTTGGTGTAGGAGTTTTACTATCAGTAAAATGGATATGAAAATACACTCATTAGGCCATTGTTGAGTATTTTTACAGGGAAACATAAGCACTCCGGGTAAAAGCTGGATCCAAATACAGAGCATAATCAGCTATAGAGTTATCAAAATAGAATAGAATGATGGAAGAAGTAACATCGATCAAGTTGCATTGTTCTCATAATCTAATCTTTTGTGAAACTGAAACCCCTTTGTGCACCTACTCTACTTTAAAAAAAAATAAGAAAAAGAGAAGAAAGGTGATAATCTACGCACACAGATTTGGGACAGTTTTGGAGTTGTGGAAAAGTGATTACATGTAACCACTGCACTGAACATAGATATAACTTAAGAGAAATTATCAAGGAGATTCTGTGGTCCCCATTGTAATGAATGAAATATGCTGCTTTGCTGATTCTGGGATTTTCACTAACAATTGCATTTTGGTTGTTATTCTTGGTATTTCATTTGGTTGTTATTCTTGGTATTTCAATTAGAGGTAGAAGCACAATTGGCTTTTGAATGAATTTCATGTTAAAACTATAACTTTTTGTTTCTTACCTCCACCACAGGGTTTGGAGCACTGAGACCAGCTCTTCAAAGCCCACTCAAAAGTATCTAATTCTTCCTGAATGACATTGTTGCTGTTAATTGTAGGCACAGAGTCTTCATGGATGATATACTTATACGTCAAGCGGGAGCGGGTATCATTCTCTTTAGGTATAATCTAAAACCCACATGAAATAAAAAGCTTTATTTTTTTGAGTGAAAAAAATAAACATTTCACAATATTGTTCTTATATAATGTTTTTACTTTTATCAATCCAAGTGCAAGGCACACAGTTAAAGAAAAAATATATAAGAAAATAAATATATTAAAAAATATATATAAAAGTTTGAGCATAAAAATGCTTCAAAGAACTGCATACATTAAGGAGTTAAGTTTGCATTTATATAATGTTCACCATAGTTTTCCTTAATTTTTACCATCTGTGTATTTTCAAGTTTTTAAAAATAATAAGCTCTTTTGCTATGATATTCCCTCAAGGCAAAATATATTATGGAAAAATATATTTAAAACCCATTCATAGTTCTTCCAAACAAGAGAAAAGGAAAGTCACTTTCAAGTTTGTCTGTTCCTGCTTATTTCCCATAATGTCACACAATTTTTCTTGGATAACATGTAAATATTTTTATATAACATGTTTTTAAAGATGCTGATCTTTAGACATAAAAATTTCTTTCAGTACATATTATGGTCTCTACCATTAAGAAGATTTCCAGTAGACTAACAGCATATTTATTGTTCTTGTAATAGACTGGTGAATGGCCAGCAGAGATAAAACAATTGTAATTTTCATAAATAAGACTATGTTAAAATGTCCTAATATAAAGTTTTCACCTTCACAAGCTGTACTGGAAAAAGATCTTTGTTTCATAACTTACCAAGTTCAATTCCTCCAAACTGATTTCTCACTTGTATTTTTGTCCACAATTATGCACTGCATAATTGTCAGCCTCTTTAATTGGTACACATTTTGATTTCTAAAAAGTTCTACATACTAAAGGCATTAATCACAAATGTTTTCTGTTGTTTGCCTTTCTATATGGCTTAGGGTGAATGAATTATACCAAGGGGTAATATGTGCAATCCATGCAATTTTAATGTTTTAGACATAGCTTTTGTTTGAGAGCCCATTGGGTGAAGAATCTAGTAGTGTTGTATTTCCTTAACCTGTGTTTAAAACAGGATTGAGAGTCAAATATCAACTCATTCTGACTAGACAGACATCTAACTTTTTCAACCATGACAACCTGGCCACCATACTCTGTGGCTCCCAACCTCAAGTTCCAGTTCTTTAAGAGGAAAAGAAAGACCCTTCTGACCTGCAACTCTACCTCTCCTAGCTACAAAATCTCCCTCCTGTGTCTTCCTGTGGTTACATTATAACCAGTGGGCCAAACCTAAACAATTTTTGTCTGAGAGTCCAGAAACAGTCAGATACATTTGTATAATTAACTATAAATAGAAAGGAAAACTTCAGAAGGAGAAAAGAAAAAGGCTGGGGATATAGCTCAGTGACAGAGTGCTTGGCTAGATTTGATCCCCAACTAAATTTTTCCCTCAACTGAAGTCCAGTTGTGGACTAGAAGAAAATATTTGCAAATCATGTTTCACAGAGGAACTCACCAAACTTATAGAAAGAATAGTAACTGTCAAAAATTTTACAAAAGAAAATTTTACAAATACTTGAAGACACTGAAAAAGGGAAATTATTTTTTAGAAGAGAAAAGACAAGGTTGGGGAAATTTGGTTTTAGGTTAATAACAAATTTTAACTGAGAATCTAAGAACACATTTCAAGTCAAGTAGATTATTGGAGGTGTCATGTTGATAGATAAAAAGAACTATGAAGTTAGAAAGAACATAAAGACTGTCTGATGGAATTGAAGAGAGCATATCAGTGATCTGTGTGACTGAGAAGAGAAATAGGCCCCAGGCAGGGGAGCAAGAGACAAGTGCAGCCAGCCCCCACAGTGGATGGAGATTAGGGTTTAGAGATTAAGAGGAAACAGACTGTAGGAGGAGCCTAGAAGATCCCCAGGTTCCTTATCTGAGTGCTGGTCTGTTCATACTCAGGCCAAGTTACCTTATGCTCTATCATGAGTGGCCACTACTGGTTAGGAATGGGACAGTGTTACCAGACAGTAGGCAGGGCAGAAGTCAAATTTCTTATCCAGCAGAGGAACCTCGTTCACACTTGAGCTACTCAGCTAAGAACTTTCCAAAGGAGTAAGAACAAAATTGGTAGACCAGTCTGAATGAAGAATGAAACTAGGTCTTCAAAGACTTACATGATGAACAAAACCAAATAACCAGTTTTTCATTCATAATGTCCAGTGGAAAAAAAAGTTTTAAGCATAAGCAGAGAATTATAGCTACTAATCATAAAGAAATTAGCAGTCAAGGGAGCCAGACAGCATGGAGATACAGAATTTAATAATAGCTGGAAAAAAGTAAATGAACCTGCAGAGAAATGGAAATTACTGAAATAAAAAAAGATAGGAAAACAAACAAAAGCTAAATGGACATAGTAGAAAAGTATGAAAAAATTACAGATTAGAGATCAAATAAACAAAAACAGTAAATTTAATGAGACCTTAATAGAAATTATGCAATCTGAACATTTTATGAAAATTATAAAAGAATAAGTATAGCCTAAGACTTGTGGAACAATTTTAACTGGTTCAACATGTATGTAAAATAAGACATGAATAGAGTCTTTTACTCCCATTTCCTGTGTAGAGAACAGGAAATGTTTCTCCCTTGTTTATCCTGCTATACTAAAATAAATCCTTGCTAAAATTTAAGACCTCTGAGTAGAAAAGGCAATGATGGAGTTGGAGCAGCTACCCTGAAGATATAATAGAAAATTAACCAAATAGGGGACAATAAAAACTGACCATGAACACATAGTGAAGATTCCCAGCAAACCTCAAACTAAAGTACTCAAAATAGGCAGAGAAAATTGGCACACTGCTTGGAGCGCAGCAATATATGAAGCTTTGACCATAAAAAGCAGATCTGGAAGACAAATGTCCTAGCCGTGGATTTAAGATACATCCTGGCTCTTTTTTTTTTAATTCACAATAGGCTGATAACTATTAACTCAAAATTCCTCTGACACTAAAAACCAACAAAATTTTACACATCTGATTCTTTGCAATGTAGTCCAAACAAGATTTTTTTTTAGTCATTTAAAGCCTGTGTGCTTCACACTTGTATGAAATGGCATAATGCAACTGCTAAGTGTAAATAAGACTGGGTGTAAGGAAGGATATTGCTCTCAGAAACTCGTGAGGCAGAATCCCTGATAGTGCTTAGTACATCCCTTAAACAGGTACGCCCTCTTGCTCAACTTCCCTTTTCTTCCTGGGTTCCCTGGGTCTGTAGGTGCTAACCATACTTGTAAACATGCACCTATATAAAGTTTGTGTGTGCTACTGTCACTATATAGACATACCTTTTCTTTTTGATTAGACACTCCCCCCCCCAAATCCTCTAGTATTCTATCCCCAGAACATGGACATTTGAGGTGTCGGGGTTGGGAATGAGAACAAAGGGAAGAGGACAGATGAATGAAGAGGAAGGGTGAGACCATCTCATTCATAATACTCAATGTACGTATGTGAAATAACACCAGAGAAACTGAAAGGATGGGTGGGGTTGGGAGACATGGAGGAGAAGGATAAAAGGGATACCACTGATCAGGATGTGTTGTACCCATATGTACTCATAAACTGACATGTAGAATTAAAACCCTTTGTACAACCACTTAAAGATAATGACTTTCTTTAAGTACATAGACATTAAGGGAAAGAATAGCAACCCCACCAGGCACAGGCTTACATCTGTGTGGAGACTGGATCAGTTTTAGGTCAGTTCAGGCAAAGTTCAGACCCCACTTTAATCAATAAAAAGCTAACTAGTGATTCACATTTGTAACTAAAACAATGTGGGAAGCATAAATAGTATCACATTTCAACACAGGCAAAGAACAAGATTCTCTTTAAAAATTTATCAGAAGCAAAACTGTTGGGGGAGCATGGATCAAGTGGTATAAGGCTCTTAGTTCAAACCCCAATTCTAATCCAGTAAAGATACCTTCAAACACAAAGGTAAAATAGTATTTTCAATAATTGAAAGGATTGTCCGATAGTAGTTCCTCAACAAAAGAAATGCTAAAGGAAGTTATTTCTACTGAAAGTAAATGTTAATAAATTGAAAGTCAGATTTGAAAGGAAGAATGAACATTGGAAATGTGGGTAAATAAAAATCTTACCTTTCTGTTGTCTTTGGAAGACAACTTCTTAAATAAAAAATGATAATACTTATATTCAAGTTATATATTACTAAAATGTATGGCAGTATTTCACAGAGATTAGGAGGAAAAGTATCTATGCAATGCCCAAGGTAAAAGTGTGTTCAGGTACAACAATCATAAAAGTAAGCTAACTGCACATCAGATCCTCTCACATCACATACCAGAACCATGACAGGATCATGTAAGGGCCCATCAGTGTGAAGAGTCTCAATGTCGTCCTCAATGCTGTAATCCCATTCCACACCAAGATCTATAAATGTCCGGGACTTGGCCTCCTCCCCTTTGCCATTTAAAATGTAGTGACCTGTAGCCTGATTCTTAATAGCTAAAGGAAGGAAAACAAGGAGCCGGCATGCATTTTATCATATAACAATGTTTAAAGTCCCAGAGCTAGTCTATCCCCTTCTACAAATCAATGGCTACTTATTAGTATCACGCTATCAAAATGAATGGTGGTTAGTTCTAATAGTCTTCCCATTTTCTTCATTAGGCATTAAAAACTGCCCCCAGAGCACTCCTATTGAGTAAAAACAATGGCAGGATAGTTAAATAGGCAAATATAATGTTTGCAAATTTTTCCATTTGAAAACATTGTCAAAGAGATGATGATGGTCTAAGAAGTTCATGCTATATAGTTCTTCCAGAAGCTGAGGATATTTTGGAAATAATAGATACTTTTCATAGATACTAATAGATACTCAAGAATCAATATTGTTAGGCCAGCATATAACAGAATAGCTTCTATATAGCATATCTCTATAAAGTTGGTCAAAATATTGAGTCACCCAAAGTAGGGGAACTGATTTTTTTTGGCTAATAAGTTTTCTGATAAAAACTCCAAAGCCACATCACAACTGCTTAATGCAGCACTGTTTTGGCTGATAGACTTAACAGATTATAGATCGACTGTATATTGTCAAAATAAAATTTTAGAGGTGTCAGTGTATCATGATAATTTAGAAAACAAAAATTTTCTAAGTTACTACCACTACCAAAAGTGTGGAAAATGTAAGTAATTTAAACCTATAAATATATGTATTCCTCTTAAATTTCTCAACTGTTTATTTTCATTGAGAATCTGAATGTTATCATGAAAAATAAGAAGTTCTGGGTAGAGAACTACGGCTAACTGCATAAGGATATAACTTAAATTCTTAAAACAACCAATTCTTTGAGACACCATAAAAACTTCATTTTCTTTAAAGTAACACATAAGAAAAAGTGATTCACTGCTAGGCACAGTGGCTCTTGCATATCAGACTAACTATCTGGAACATGGAGGTCAGAGAATTGTGATTCAAACACAGCCCAAATAAAACAATGAGATTCTTATTTCAACCAGTAGCTGGATTTGATGGCATGAGCTTGTCAACTCAGCTCCTTGGGAGACACTACATAGAGGGATCATGGTCCTAGATCAGCCCTGGGCAAAAAATATGCAAGACCTCACCTGAAAGTATATCTTTAAAAAAGCAGTAAAAAATACAGAAGACTAGGGTCATGGTTCAAGTGGTAGGGCACCTGCTTAGCAAACCACAAGGAACTCAAGGCACTGAGAGCAAACCCAAATACTAAGAAAAAAGGGCAAATATGCAACAAATTTTCATGGAGTTGGAAAATGGTGCCTATGGTTTAGAAATCTTAGTGCTTTATTTAATGTATAAAAAGTATTTTTATGCTTTAAATATAAGCCCTTTAAAGTGAGTTTTTTTTATATAATCCTCTCATAAAAGAGGAAGAGAATGCTCTTGGAAATTACAGTCAACCATGCAAAGAGATCTGAATGTGTCAGTCAAAACCATGACACCTGTCAATATGTAGAAAATTTAACATCAGTTTTCACTTAACTTGAAATCTAGGGGGAAAAAAAGAGGGGAGAACATTGTAGTATGGCACCAACCAACCATTTTCAATGTAGATGAATTTTTCTGACATTATTCCTTCTTCATTGAGTATTTAACATATTTTATCATCCTCTCATACAGAGCAAAAATGCATAACAAGTATAAACTTACATTTCCCCTTAAGTAAATTATGACCCAGATCCAGTTCCTACCAATACTTGAAGTTTTATTTTTTAGGTATTTCTTGTTGTAAAGAAACAATACTTTGGAGAAAGGACACTC
This sequence comes from Dipodomys merriami, assembly GCF_024711535.1. NCBI lineage: Eukaryota > Metazoa > Chordata > Mammalia > Rodentia > Heteromyidae > Dipodomys > Dipodomys merriami. Next base: position 23,366,878 of record NW_027206512.1, on the reverse strand, counting down.
ACTCACCCAAATATTCAACTAATGCATTTATATATGTGACTCTTGCATATATATATATATATATATATATATATATGTATAGACATATATACATACAAACATATATGCTCTATTTGCAATTTCTTTGACAGTTCAGGGTTTAAGTGCATGATCTGAAGCGATGCCAGCAGATAGGAACTTACCAAGAATGTGAGGAGAAGCCTCCTCTTCTTGGATTAACACATGTCTAGCCCCATGGGGGATATCAAACATCTTAAGGTAGCCTTTGCATGTGTAAACAATGGAGGAAGCAAAGAAGGAAACAAAAGCAACAACCATGGTTAGTTGAGCACTATATTCTTATTGCTTCTGCATGCAGAAGAGAGCATCCATAAACTGAAAGAAGCTGTTTCTAATGTGAAGTTCAAAGCACTGAGAGCCTCTGGGGCAGCCTGGCTGGTGAAAGGAGTCATATCGATCAAGATATATTGTTCTCACAAGCTGCTTTGTTAAATAGCAACTGCTTTGTACAACTACTTAATGATAATTTAAAAAGGAAAACCACCTTTTTATTTAAGAGGGGAAAAAAGTGACTCTTGTAACCCACTTATTAGTCATTTATGTCATGTTGACACATTATAAACTATCAACAGTTCAGGCAAATACTATTCTTGAGTCTCTTCATGTGATCCCAGTTTTCTCAACTACCCTTTTAATTTTTAGTGAATGTACATACTTGTTGAATGACCTAAGATAGTTTATCTGCTTACGTATGGTTTTAAAGTTATAAATAGCTAACCTTCCATTTTTTCAAAACTTTTCAGACTAAAAGCCAAAACTGACACAAAACTTGCATTTTGCTCATTTTTAAATCCATGCCATGGATTTGTCCAAAACACTTGTTTGAAACTCTGCAAGTTGCATGCATACACACATACCTCAAATTTCTAAGCTAGAAAGAATAAAATCAGTAGGCACAAATAATTAGTTGCTTTGGGTTTTAAAATCCGATGTAATTCTTATGACAAACTTGTTACTACTATTGTTACTTAGGTTGTAATATGTACTTGTAGGTAGGTTTACTCAGCTTTTTGCAACATTTATGAGTATCCTAAGTAAGTACAGTGGTCATTTGGGGCTTTGCACTTTAGTATAAGGTCAAGTTCAACAGATGGTGGTACTATTTGTCTATGTTATGAAATGGCTAGAAGCAGTATGCTTAAGATGCCACATACAGAGAAACAGCTTGATGCCATTTATGGATGCCCATCTTTCTGCATTTTGCTACAACTTACCCAGTACATTTTTAGCTTCTCTTGTTTCAGCAAGAGAAATATTACGAGCTCCTTTGGGTAAAGTGAAAGCGCCTCTTGTCTTCCCTAAATAGAAGGTCATTAATTAGTGTAGTTTTCATGTTTATCAAAGTCTTGCTGTTTCATTGACTCTCCCATAAGCCCTATATATTGTATTAGATAAGATATAAAATGTTCTGTAACTTTAGATGAAGGCAAAATGCATTTATAATCGTTAGATAGTGCCAATAAATGGTTAATAGTCAATGAAAGTAAGACTAAGCATGAATGCAGATGATGGAGGCGATTGGAAGTGGAATACTTGCAGATTTCATTTTCCAGCAACTTGAGTTCTTTATGGCATCTCTTGCTTAAATGTTTCCCTGTTGGAAAAGTTTAATTAGTCTCTTGAATGACTACAATGACGTTAGTGAAAAGTGAGTCTGTATGACAGATGAAGACTCTCATGTTCTTTTGGCCATAGTTTGCAAAGTTAGCATCAATTTTTGAGTGGTGTAAAAAATATAACTACCTTATCTTACACAGAATACAGAATGATCAGGGCAATTTCCTTATATTAATTTACTCTGGAAATAAAACACATTATGTTATACTCCAAAGTAAAGAACAACATGTAACTGCACAGCTCATATTTCACTGCATTTGATTCTATCAAAACCATAAATATATATGTACAAATACATACACACATATAATTATATTTCTGTATTATTAGTGGTATATTGCAATATCACTGTATTTAAATAAAGTTATCAGTCAGAACTGGCAATATTTGCTCTTAAATAATGTGCAAATAATAAAGCGTGGTGATTCATCATAAAGGAATAGAAGGGACATCAATACTAGAGAAGGAAATGCCTGAGGGGAACCACATCTGAGTTATAGTCACCTTTCTGTCATTCTAAATATATGAACAAGCAAAGCTGATATAAGTGTCAACTTGAGTTAGAGATGTACAGCAGAGTTAGGTATAAAAAGGACTAAGAGAAGTATTCTATGTGGATGAGACTAGTATTTTCTTCTATAAAATGAAAAATTACCATCATTACAAGGTATTTAAACTAAATTCATGTATTTTCCCCCTATCATTCGGTATCACTTTGCTAACATGTGAGAAGAGAATCTTGAAAAGAGCACTCTCTAGAAATGGTAGTCAAGCCTGTACTCCTACTAACTGGGAAGTAGTAACTGGAGGATTATGGTTTGAGGTCAGCCTATGCCTTTAAGTTCATGAGACTCCATCAATGGCTAAGCTCAGTGGCATATGTCTATTATCCCAGTGACAAGAGATGCACGAACACCAGGAGCACAGTTCAGGCTGATCCAGGGAATAAAGAAAAACAATCTCTCAAAAATAATGGACATAAAAGCGTCTACAGAGTGGCTCGAGTGGTAGAGCACCTACCCAGCAAGTAAAAGGCATTGAGTTCAAATCTTAGTACTACAAAAAAGAATAAAGGAACTAACTGAATTTATGTTAATGCTGAATTTCCAGAACCATGTCCCTAATTCTTCAATGAGTGATTATATATTTGTCACAAACTCAAGAAATCTTCAGCAGTAATAAATGTCCATGTCTCAGTCTTTTATGAAGATTCCAAAGAGAGTTACGAAACTAACATCTTCTATATAGTTTGTTGTATGAGGAGATAGCATTCTACCTTTTTGACTTTCAAAACACATCTAACTCCAGGTTCACATTCTTTTTGGTTATATCTCAATTTTGTTTAAGATAAATTGTTAAAAATTATGTGATAGATAGATCTTAAAATCATAGATTTATACAAAGGATAAAACTTCACTTAAGTAAAAAAGAAATGGAAGTAGTATAGCATTATAAAGTTAGAAAGATTTAATACCTTTTAAACTCCTGATCCATTAATGAACCACAGATATTAAAAGTAACATTAATTAAATATGCACTATCTTTAGAAGACAATATGTAACAGATTTCATTGACTTTTGTAATTGATATTGTGTTTATTCCTTAACTAATTTTTTGTTGTTGTTTTTGTCCATCAAGGAGCCTGAATTCTGGGTCTGGGCACTGTCCCTCAGCTCTTCAGCTCAAGGCTAGCATTCTATCACTTGAGCCACAGCACCACTTCTGGCTTTTTCTGCTTATGTGGTGCTGAGGAATCAAACCCAGGGCCTCATGCATGCAAGGCAAGCACTCTACCACTAAGCCACCTTCCCAGCCCTCCTTAACTAAATTTAGTAGATATTTTTTTTCATCATGAATGTTATGAAGTATGAATTGTAAGTTTTATTGTTTGAAAAAGAAATTTAAGTAGAAATAAATCACCAGGTCCCTTTTTTGTATTGTTGTTGTTGTTTGTTTTTTGGCTAGATCCATGGAGAAAAATCCTGTGCTTCTAAAAGATGGCTCAAAGTACAAATCACAGCAGTGTATTAGTTCATGAGTACCCCATCTTACCAAGCTTCCTGGGTATCCTGGTAAATGTCCCCTTCACAGTGCGACAGTGGGAATTATCTCCACCACAGACCCCACATTTATCTTCAATCTTGTTTGAACCAATTTCCTTATCACAGCCCACTTTCTGAGAAAAGAAGATATTAAATGTGACTAGTTTTAATACGCTAAAGAGAAAATAATTGCCCAGAGAATGATTGAACTATCTTTGTATAGTCTTGGTTCCTAGTTTCACTATAGTCATGTTTGCTCATACCTCAATCTTTTGACGAACTAGTGTGAAATCAGATAATTTGTATTCTAAGTAATTGCACAATTGCTCCAGTCTTGTACAATATTTCCTCTAACATAAACTGTCTTAATCAGATAATAAGCAAAGATGTAGCTGATGTTGAGGGAAAAAATACAACGGCATGGCACTCTTCTTGTTTTCATATTTATAAAGATGAATAATAACTAGAGTAAGTAATCTTTCAAAGTGTTATATAGGATATGTGACTTCATAGGATCCTGAGGGACTGTAGAGAGAAGAAAGACAATTTCAGAAATGCAGAAAGGTTCAGACATAGCCATGGAAATTGTATGCTCATAGAAAGTAGGTTTACAGATCAGTATTTAAACTGGTATTTACATCAATGGAAGCTGAGTGTTGCACACAGGGGAAGAACAATGGAAGATCTACACAGCACAGGATAGGGAGGATTTGAATGCCAGCTACTGTCAATATTTCACATTAATAAGGAACTACTAATGGTTTTCTGTACTGAGCCATCTTCAGATCAGTGCAGGATAATGATATATTACACACCATTGCACTTATATACTCAGCAACAAAATGGGGAGAGAAAATCATGACAGCACATATACAATAGGAGGTTATCTTGGAAAGCTAAAAATGAAAACAACAAATCTTCAACTACTATGGTATGCATATGTCTCTCTCAAAAGGCATGTGTTAGAAACTTAAACCCCAACACAACAGTGCCAGGTGACAAGGTAGTTAATAAGACACGATTGAATCATTAGATCTCAGTCTCCCTGAATTACATTATTATGGAAGTGAGGAGGTCATTTTGAGAGTGATTCCCTGTGTTTTCTGTGGTTCACATGCCCTCTTCCCCTTCCACTTTTTACTATGGGATGAGGGAACACAAAGGCCCTTGTTGGATACTAAGTAGATGTGAGCCACATGCCCTAGGCCTTCTTAGCCACCTGAACCATGGACCAAATACATTTCCTTAAAATGAATTACCCAATCTATGCTATTCTGTCTTCAAAACAGATTAACAACACATATAACAATTTTAGCTGCACATGATGACTAAGGCATCTTCTGACATCTGCCTACTTAAATTTTTGCTGAAAAGTAGACATTAAGAACAGTGTTTCCATTAGTAAGGCTAACTTCATGTTAATTGTGAACATAGAAGGAGAAAATATACTGCATTGTTTAACCAAGAGATTAAATGCAACAAAGAAAAAAGTTCTATACAACTTTGGATGTGGAACTTAATGCTTAAAAGTATTGAAAGATAAGAGAGGAAGAAAACAGAAGAAGAGGGCATATATTTTATCTTTAAAGTAAAAGACAAAGCACATTTAGCATTCAATTCTTTTTTCTTTTTGAAAGATCATCTACTTCAATTATTAGATGGCTACTGGTAAAAAAGTCAAATGCACTGTTCCCAACTGTTGTTTTTCCCAAACCGAATGCATTTTTTTCCTTAGAAAAGGCATTTAGCTGGATCGAAAGTATATAAGAAAAACTGTATTTGAATCTGTGTTTATTTTACCAGTGAATAAACATTTACTTTTAACCAGTTCCTCCCAAGTTTATCTACTGATCTCTCCATAGGCTATCATTAAAATATAACTTCACAGAGACTTATCAACCGAAAATAAATAAATAAATAAATCTCAGTGCTAGTGGCTCACCCCTGTAATCCTAGCCACTCAGAAGGCTGAGATATAAGAATCACAGTTCAAAGCCAGCTTGGGCAGGAATGTCCATGAACGTCTTATCTTCATTAAATGAGCAATAACATGGAAGTGGAGGTGTGGCTTAAGTAGAAGAATGCCAGCCTTGAGTGAAAAAGCCAAGTAAGGGCAAGAAGCCTTGAATTCAAGCTCCAGCACAGACATAAAAATATTTAAAATATGCATGTGAATGATAGTAAGCCTAGACTGGCCAGCTACTGTGGGAAGCCGCAGTCTGGACTTACCACACACTCTCCTCGCACACAGATACTATACGGGTCCTTGTAGGAGCAGTGCGTGCCATCATGTACCAGCTGTTTCATATACGCAACATCTCCTGTCTCTCTGGATTGACAATAAAGATGGCATCTTTTCTTGGCTGCAAAAGAGAGAGGATTCAATTAACTACTTCAATAAAACAGAATGTTTGAACAGCAGAAGTTTATTTTTTGAAAGCATTAAAGTTTCAATGTGGATTCTTGAAAGCAAACAGAACTCTGGATAAATAAATAAAACAAGGACTAACTGAAACGTGTAAGTAGGCCAGCCTATGAATTTGTTTTCATGTGCATGATTAATCTAAATTCTTGGAGTGTGCATAGAGGCCAATTAGTAGTGGAGCAGGGATATCTGTTACAAACTGGGACTGTTCTAATATACCAGGCAGTAGATTTTAAAACTCTTAAAAAAAATCTTTGGGGCTGGGAAGGTGGCTCAGTGGTAGAGCGCTTGCCTTGCATGCATGAGGCCCTGGGTTCGATTCCTCAGCACCACATACGCAAAAAGAAAAAAGCCGGAAATGGCGCTGTGGCTCAAGTAGTAGAGCGCTAGCGTTGAGCTGAAGAGCTGAGGGACAGCGCCCAGGTCCAGAGTTCAGGCCCCATGACCGGACCCCACCCCCCCAAAAAAAATCTTTGTAGCTAGATACCAGTGGCTCACAACTGTGATTATAACTACTCAGGAGGCTGAGCTTTGAAGAGCAAAGCCAGCCTGGACAGAAAAATCCAAAATACTCTTAACTCCACTTATCTACCAAAAAGCTAGAAATGGAAATATGGCGTAAGTGGTAGAGCACTTGTCCTGAGTGAAAAAGATAAGGGACAGTGCCCAGGCCAGTTCAAGTCCCAGTACTGGCACACGCACGCACGCACGCACGCACGCACGCACGCACGGACACACACACACACACACACACACACACACACACACACACACACACACACACACACACACACACACACACACACACACACACACACACACACACACACACACACACACACACACACACACACACACACACACACACACACACACACACACACACACACACACACACACACACACACACACACACACACACACACACACACACACACACACACACACACACACACACACACACACACACACACACACACACACACACACACACACACACACCCAACTTTGATTAAAAAAAACCAAACACTGAGTTTTTCTCTTTGGTCTGACCCAATCATATTGCATTCTCTGGGCAAGTGATTGATTAAATATAATGGATATAATGACCTGTACTAAAATAAATTAAAAAGTAATTTATTCTGAAAATGCTAAAACTTTGGCATATATGTGTCTACCTCTAAACTGAATCCAAGTGGCATATTATAGCATGACAATCATGTAACTACATTTTTATTCACTCATAAGAAATAAGACAAGATTTCTATTTGAACTTATTGGTTCATGAATTGAAGGACAAGAAATAAAATATTTTAAAAAATTCCAACTATTTTTTTTTGCCAGTATTAGGTTTTGAACTCAAGGGGTATACTCCCTCCATTTGCTTGTTCATGCTAGAATCCTACCACTTGAACCTCACTTCTAGCCATGCTTTTAACTGGCTCATTTAAAATTGAGTCACATGGACTTTTCTTCTTACGGTGGCTTTGAAATGCGTTCCTGAAGGTCTCAGCCTCCTGAGGAGCTAGGATTTACAGGCATGAGCTACAGACATCCTGCTCTGACTATTTTAGCACTAGTTTAGAAACCTTTTAGGCTATAAAATTCCTTTTGTTATTAAATGATGAAAGGAATGGTCTTTTTTTGTCTTGATCCTTGGTCCTTGAGGACACAATGGTTAAAAAGCTTATTTTTCTTTTTTTTAATTTCTTATAGTAGAAAGATTGTATGTGATTCAGAAATTCTCTCATTTGTTATGTTCCTCTGGTGGTTTTACTCCAGGTGATGATAAAGCTATCTTCCAGGGACTGTATGTCTGTCACAATCTTCCTTCTAAAGAAAGGATTGGGATTTAGCCTGATTCTTGGAAAACTTAGGAGGACGTGCTCCTAAAAGCCATCATTCTTTTTTTGTTACCAAGTCAGGGATCAAGAATGCCAGGGATTGGTGTTGGCAAAGCTTAAGGTCTAAGTGACCATCCACCCAGCAAAAAAGAGCTGTGTCTACTCACATTCAGGATGTTCGTAAGGCAACCAGTGGTGTTTGCTATTCTGGTATTCAAAGTGGGAGTTACGCTGCTGGCACTGCTGGGCCCTGAAGTCCTCGAAGTGTTTCTGGCATTCTTCTGTATTACAAAGCTGGTACTCAAAATTAACACCAGCACAATCCTGACCACCATTGATGGGCCTAAAGAAAAAGACAACATTGAAAAAAGCTGTGGCTTTGGCTCGGCAGCTCAGGCGAGCAGACACAGTGCTGGAGGGCAGAGAGCCAGGGCTTCCCAGGTCCCAGCAGAATGAATGAACTCAGACTTCCCAAATCCAGTGCATTTCCAAAGTACCCTGCTTTCTCTACTGTGGGGAAAGACCCCAACATTCAACTAATGTCTGCTTCCCAACCACAATGTTTTACACAGATGGCAAAGGTATAGAAAGAGACTTAAAAGCACATACATGGATTCAAGAAAACTGTATTTTCTGCCACATATAAAACCTCCAGAGGGGACTCAAAGCCACTCTAATCATAGCTCCATTCTTCTGTTTCCCTCTAGGTAAAATGAAGATAAAAACACTGTCTTCCAAAGAACAAAGTTTTAAGGATTATATGAGATCAACATAGTTAAGGACACTTAGATACTGGTGTATTGTGAATCTCAGTTATTACTATAGTTTTGGTTGGTTGTTGTTACTTCTAACGCCACAGGTGCATGGCCTCTAATAGTCTGTATAAAACAAAATCTTTGAGAGATATCCTGCTCCTCAAACAGGAGACAGAGCTACTTGATACTAAACTACAGACAAGAAAGAATGTCCTATATTTTAAAATTATTTTCTACTATCTGAAGAGAAATAAATAAAAAAGGATTGAATGAATTTAGGTTAAGTAAATGAACAAATGCTTGTTCTCCCAAAGAGTTCCCTGGCTGTCTACTTGGTAATAATCATGCCTAGCCAGGGAATGAATGATTCTATATGGTTAGTAGTGCTTCCATTCCACGCCCTTGGGGTGGATCTCACAGCTCTGTGCCTGGACCCCAAGGACATAGAGATGCCTCCTTCATATTCCCAAACAACAATCCCCCCCCCACAAATCTCCCCTATTCATTTAAGCAAATCATCTTTGTTGTTGACTACTCTTCATCAGATAGATAAATGAATATTTATTCCCAAGACACTATTTCGTAAATTGCTATGTTTTGCATACTGTATTTTATATTTTACATGCACTTCATCAAAAAGAATACTAGTAACAAAGTATTATTATTTTCTGGTCTATGCACTGGTAACAAGAAGCATGAGGCTTATACTCACGTGGGATTATTGCACTGGCGTGTTCTGAAACGAACACCAGTTCCACATGTTCGGGAACAAGAGCCAAATTTGGTCCATGACCCCCAGTTGCCATCTTGTTTTTGCTGATTAGCATTCTTCCACATGCAGTGACCTTTATAGCACCACTTAGGAGAAAGACAAATGATAATTATGAAAAGCATGCACACACTAAAGCTGAAGTTGTCAGGCAAGAACCATTTAGGTGAAGTGAGTGTCTTTACTTCATTCTCCACGTGAAAAGCTCATTTAAAATGATCCTAAAGCTATTAAAACACTAAGATGCCCTATCAAAAGGGTAACTTTTGTTGCATTTGTAAGTATAAAATTAAAATGAGAAAATACCATTATTCAGTCAGGAAGAATTGGTGGGCTTTGTAATTTTCTGAGTACCATTTTTCCCAGTAAGTACTACTGCAGCCATCATGTCTCATGACCTATATCATCTCTAGCTTGAGGGTCATCTGCTCTACATTAAAGTGATGACATGAAAAATATTTGTCTCCACTCAGGATCTAACTAATACAGTATATCCAAAGCCATATCTAGCCTTCAAAGCACTTTTATTACTCTATACAATTTTAATTTGCCAGGATTTTAAGGGTTAGGTCAGATAATGATCACTTCTTCAATGAAGTTAAGGTGTAGAAATGTCCATTACTAGTTTAAGAGCCATCTGATCAAGTAATTAAGTGAGGCCACTAGAGTCCTGATCCCAAAGATGCATCTTATTTAGGGTGACCAGAATTCATCATGAACTCAAACACCTTTTTCTCTCTTTCTCTCCCTCTCTCTTGATGTGTGTGCTTGCGCGCACGCACGCGCGCGCGCGTGTGTGTGTGTGCGCGCGTGCGTGTGCGTGTGCATGTGCATGTGTGTGTTTACTACAAGATATCCTTTTTAATAAAACAAAAATGAACTATTGCTCTTGTTTTGTTTTTTGTTTTTTTTTTGGTCCGGTCATGGGGCCTGAACTCTGGGCCTGGGCACTGTCCCTCAGCTCTTCAGCTCAAGGCTAGTGCTCTCCCACTTGAGCCACAGCACCACTTCCGGCTTTTTTCTTCTTTCTTATGTGGTGCTGAGGAATCAAACCATCAGCCTCATCATGCAAGGCAAGCGCTCTACCACTGAGCCACCTTCCCAGTCCCTGCTCTTGTTTTTCTTTAAACATTTAATGTTGAACTTTTCCAAAGCAAGAGTATGTGTGTGTATATATAATGTAGTTGGCACAATAAGTCCTTGTAATGACAGTTTTTATTATCATGTGTAGTTCTTATCATAAGTACAGTTTATACACCTTTGAAACCTAAAGCTATATTGATACCTGTTGCAAGCTTTTGGTCTTGTCAACGATTTGACTTGTAAACTAGTCAAGGCTCTTCAACTTGAGTTCTTAACATGCCTTTGTTTTGGGATTTTTGCCCTTACGAGTAGCATACCTTGGCCCTAAGCCAGTTTCTAGGCATTCATTCCTGACTACACAATTTGAGATTTAAAACCTCTGGGCATCTTTCCCCAAGGAATGAGGCCAAATCTTCTGCATAAATTCACATGACTTTATTTCTGGGCATCTTTCACAAGGAACAGGATGCCAGCCAGTAAATCAAATCTCCCCGGCTGACCTGCCTCTTCCCAGCCTAGCTGTAGTGGGCTCAATGGTGGTCCTAAAGACAGCAGTTCCCAAGCCCTGCACCTGCCAATGTGGCTTTATTTAGAACAAAAATGTCTTTGCAAATAGCATTAAATCAACAATACAAGGAATGGAATTTTGGATTCACCTGCATTCTCTAGGGGGATCCAAAATTCCATTCCTTGTATTGTTAGAAGAGAGGCAGAGGAGGAGTTGACACTTAATTTTTTAAGCCATTTAACCACAGAGGTAGAGGGCAGAGTGGTGTAGACACAAATCAGGAATGTGGTAGGCCACTAGGAGCTGGAGGAGACAGGGAAGTACATTTTCTTCTAGAGCCTGTGGAGGAGCATGGCCCGGTCCACATGTTGTTTTAACTTCTACAAAACAGATTCTGGATTTCTGGCCTTCAAGATTATGACAGAATAAATTCTTGGTGTTTTAAGCCACCAGGTCTGTGGTCATATGTTATAATAGCCACAGAAAAGTTGAACTGTCACTATATTTTTCCATGGGGAGTCATCAGGCACTGTGATTACCATAAAGATAACAGTAAGGGAACGTCCACCATTGGTTAGATTTTTAAAGAAGAATAGTACACATGTCATTGTATAAATAGAGATACTCACTTTTCCAGCAGCACATTCGGTCCCATCTAGTGGGGGTCCCTTTTTAGTCTTACAAAAGTAGGGATTGTCAGGATGGCTGCACCATAGTTGTTTACATGGGTCAAAGGTTCGGAACTGGAAGAGAGAAACAAGCATTTGGTAATTTTAGAGAGCAGAACATGCACCAAATATACTGTGTCTACAGTTTCCCTATGTCATTTTTCTTGGATAAATTCATTCCAAATTAATAGCCAAAGTTGTGCCATGTAAAATAATAAGCACTGCGTAAGAATTTCAAGAAGAGAATACTCCTGTTGTGCTTTTCTGAAAGTCTCAAATGCAATGTATATTCCTCATCTTGTTTCTATTTCTGGTGTTAAAATAGGCAATATTAGAATTTTAAATGGCTTAATAGTTATGAATATTTTAAACATGAAATTACTTTACAATGGTTTAATATCCTTCACAGTAGGTATAAACTAGAGATAAATAATAACATGCTCATAATGATTAGTTGACTAAAAGAAGAAAACCTTTAGTGTAAGTTAAGGTATAAGGTATAGCAAAATACAACAATCTATTCATACGGTTTATAAAGAATTTTCTATTCACAACATTCATGTAGTTTATAATACACCTGCCATATACTTAGTACTTATCCCAATCTAAGCCTGAAGAATAGAAGCTACAAATTAAGCCTGTTATTACAATTAAGATATAGTAACAGAGCCAGATTAGAATCTTGGTTTTATCATTTTTCCAAGGTTTTATTTATGATTTTCCTAAAGCATACACATACAAGCAAGCATACACATACACTTGTGTACAACCTTTACATATCTGCTCTTTTTCTCCCTAAATGTAAACACCTCACAATTCCTTAGATAGATAATTTTAACAAGGTGAAGTACTTTGTCAGATTAGCATAGGGATGTAAAGAATGGGATCTGGTTAGACTCTTAGATAGAAATTTTAAACTATCCATTTATCTTTTGCCTATACAATTTACTCACACGATTCCCTCTGTTAATAGATATTTTATATTAGTGCTCATTTTTAAACCTGAATATATCTGTTCTAATCTCTCTTGGCTTATGCAAAAATTGTTTATTTCATGCAGTGACTTACAACTTTACGTCTCTCCGATCTAAAACATTAATGCAGATAATTAGGCATTCACTGTGTACATCTACAAAAACTAAATGCTGCGAAGGATTGCAAACAGCACATCCATTTCTATTCAACATCAAGAAATACTTTCTCCCTCTTTTGTCTATCACACAATGCTTGTTCCAACATAGAAAAAGCTTCTCTTCCCCTCCTTTCTTCTCTCCCTTTCCCTCCCCTTTCTTTTCTTCCTTGTAATAACTAAATGTCAACATGAAAATTTAATGAAAACACCTCTATTTGAAATTTAATGAAAACATCTCTAGTTGAAATTTACATGGGAGATTGGCTTTAATGAATTCGTTGAGCAGTCCCTACATTGTGCTAAGTACTTCAATTAGATTATCACATTTAATCCTTTCACTAATCTTAGAAGATAAATGCTATCATTATCCACATTTTATGTCTGAGCAAACTAAGCCTGTGAGATTAAACAAGGTGCGCAAAGTCATACATTTAGTAAGTTTCAACAACAAGACCTGACCTACCCATTCTGACTGTGGATATTCATATTTTGATACCCAGGCTATGCCATTTGCATTAAGTACAGTGTTTTACTAGCAGAACCCTTGCCTAAGGTCCCTATAGGGCCTCCAAAGCACAGAAAAACACAATATTTAAGGTTTTTGAGTCACCTCTGAAGGTTACAAAAACTAGAAACGTAGACTATAAAGATTTAGAGCCTAAAAGCCTTGGTTTAAGGTTCTCTATTTACTTGGTATGTGACTGTGCAAATGGCTCTCTCTGTACATCTTGGGGTTTTATTCTATAAAAGTATACTAGCTCCCCCAATCAGGATTTAGTAAAGCAGTACATCTAAGATTCAGCATCTAAGAACATAACAAACACTAGTAATTAGTAGATATTCTTATACACATACCACCAGTTAAGTACAAAGCTCACTAAGAGGAACTACACAAATAGATTTCAAGATGCCCAACTGTACACTGATGCTGGGGAACATACCGCAGTACACATCTTGTAACCAACACCAAAGTCAAAACGACATTGGTCATCCATAGAATAATTTATTCCAGGAAGTTCTGGGAGTTTGGGCCAATCATGTTCGAAAGGATCATCCAGGAGACAATCATAGGAACTGCAGGAAAGAAAACATGAAATGTAGCCCGATGTTCATCTTTAAAATCATTTTCTAATGTGAAAGAACTTATATATCCTAGAGTTTTACAAGATCATAGGGCTAGTTAACAAAACCATACATTTTAAGATTTTCAGCTTTAGCTCTAATTGGCAAGGCAGGGGGGAATCCTTTATCCTTATTTATTCCATAAAGGTAAGCCAACCTCAACTCAGGAATGGAGTAGAACTGTAATCCTGTTTGTGTTACTAACCGAACTTCTACATCGTGTAGCGTGGCAGAACCTAACACCTACACTACCGGAAACAGGTGTATAACATGCAGGAGTCACATGACCATAAGTTCCCCCACCACCACTCAAGTTTTGCCTTAAGTTGCATCCTTCATAAAGGATTTTTCTAAAGGGAAATCACTTCATAATTAAAAATGTACTTAACTTCGAGGCTTATTTCTTAACTATTACGGTTACATTATAGAATCCTGGTGCTAAAACCTCTGACTTAGAGGAATGCATCTATTATCAACAACAACAACAACAGTTTTTATTCTCTGAGGATTCTGTTAAGAACCAAGTGTGAAGAGTCAATTTCATTGCCAAGAAGTTCTAAGACAGAAGTGTTCATAACACACAGCAGGGTACATACTGGATGTATCTCTTTAGTTCCTGACCACTGCACCGAGACCAGTGGTAGCGATGAAAGGCAGCTTGTACCAAGGGAGCCATGACGCTGCCCATGGCGGTCTCATCACCACACCTGTTGCCTTGTCCGTCATGCTCCATTCCCAACCTAGAACACAGAGGCGACCTCAAGGTTAAGAAGGAGAAGAACTACCTTTCTTTGGCTTAAGTTTCTTTTTGGAATAATAAGTACTGGGAAAGACATGTCTTTTAAGTCAACAGGGCTTCCTTGGAGAAGTCATAGACACTGAATTCAAGAGCAATTGAACAGAGATGTCTTTCTTATTCCACAGCTATGAAAAGCACAGGAGAGCCTCTGCAACACAGTCACTCATTGAGTTTCAGTGCCTGACCCCTTCACTGTCTTCAGCGCCTCACATTTGGCAAAGGACAAGAACTGCATGCTGGCATACATTCTGCCCAACGTGTGAACAATACTGGGAAAAGCAAAGCAAAAGGCTTTTTTTTTTCTGTATAGCTGTCAACAGTGACTTACACATGGCCAGTTTCATGGGCTACTACAAAAGCTGATGAAAAACCATCCTCATGATTCAGGGTACAACTTCTCACTGGATGACACATGCCTGTGACTGGAGCATATCCTGTAGAGAATAACAATTACCTTTATTTTCATTTTATGAGAAAATCCATTAAGAATTACTACTGGACCTTAGCCTAGGGAGAAAAAATGTTTCAGCAAACAAGGGTGGTATTATTTCTCTGCTAGCAAGATGCCACATTCTCTTGGGAAAGCCACAGGTAACGGTCTCTAAAGATTCATGAGGTCTGCCTTTTCTCCTTTGCTAAGGAAAGGAACTGCCCCAGCCGTTACTATTCTGATCTGTCCTCTAGCCAAGTGTTCCTTTTCTGTTTCAGTAACTGGCCCTTCATATCATGGTGCCGATGAAAGGAGCCAGAAATTCCATCAGTGTTGAAAAGGAAATTGTCAGCCTGCTTATTCCAAAGTCCTCATCAGAATTTATTCGATAAATGGAAGCTGACTTTGGAAGAGAGCTTCTTGTCAGTGGTCATTTCTCCTGGCATCTCTTTTCTCATTTGAAACAGTGGAAATCGCATTGCATTTTATAGCATCCCCTCTGTACCCTAAATGTACAGTTATTATTTTAAAGACAGGTATAATTTACGATGGCATTTAGGTGCCATTTGCCATTGTGAATTCCACAGAAGTCACTGAAAGCACTGGAAGGAAAATATATGTGTGGTCAGTTTGTGGTAGAAAGTAATGGTAGAGATTTAAACATTTTGAACAGACTGTTTAAGATTGCTTTAAGAAATGTCCTGCCTTTAGGATTTTCTTCTACATATTGATGGAAATACCTTGCATTCCAGCAGGTCCAAAGTCTTGCCTGGTTAAGAAAATGGCATGATCATGGTGTTCAGAGTGGTTGGGATCTGGTTTTTGTTGCTGGTAAGCCCAGCGACATACATTTTCCAAACTTCTGGATGGGTTTCCCCTTTCTATGAGGTTGATGGACTGCAAGGAAAGAATATGTTAAAGATACATATAGCATTTTCCAAAACGCTTTCTTTATTAATTTTTTATGAAGCTTGAATTTTGGATTAAGAGTATTTAAAACAATAATTCAATAACAGTATTGGGGGCATCTTGTTCTGTTTTGGGAATTCTAAAAGCCAATGAAGGGATCATGACGGTCAATACAACATGTGAATGTGGACAGACACAATTTATGGGAGTATTTGAAGTTGAGATTTACTATAATGAGCCAACTTAGTATTAATCATTTGGGGGAAGAATTTAAAAAGTCTAAAGTATTTCCTGATTTTGCTCAGATTTTAAATTTTGTTAGACATTAAAAACAAAAATGTTAAGATATTTTGGCGTAGGACTTTTCCAAGGACATAAAATTAAAAGACCCAAGATGTATTGTACTCATAATCTGACTTGTACTAATAATCCCTTTGTACAACTAAAAAGAATTTTTACATATATTTTTGGTCTAGAATTAATCAATATGTGGGAAGAATATTCTTCTATTAGCTGGTACTACTGGTCAAATCTTTAAGGGAATAGTGAACTTCTTGAAAAAAAGAAAAAAAAAGCCAAGTGAGGTTTTGTTTTTTTTTAACCTCATGATAATGAAGAGAGATGGACTCTTATCTTGTAGTTGCAATAAATAAGTTTAAGTTCCTTGGAATGTTGCCATAATTGCATTATGGCTAGGAGTTAAAAGTTCAGGGGGAAACGGGCTATCTTTCAATAACCAAAATATCCATCCTTTGCAGAATATTTTTGATGGGATGAGAAGTTGAACTTGGAAACAAAAATGAGGCCCTGGTTGGCTGAGAAGCAAAGCATTTTGTTACAGTTCAGTAAATGTTATTATCCAGTGTTTACATTCTTAATAAATTAAACTAGCCTGGTTTGTTATATGCTGATCAACCAACCGAAGATTGTTAACATCTCCAGATTTGTTGGCTTGTTCCTTGGTAGCCACACAAAATAGATCAGGTTGATGGGAGAAACTAAAGATCACTGACACCTATTTTTAGATAATGGTAAGTGGATGCTAAATAGATAATGAAAGGCAAATTCATGGGCATTTTGCTGTATCCTTAATATAAAAATTCATGAATGTTTCATAAAGAGGAGGATTCATTATGGGAGAAGGACATGTAATTTTAAATGGCCAGTTTACTTCTTCTGTGTCCTCCATTTTATTATTTCCAAGAACAGGGACATATCCACTGTCATTTAAAAGCAGTCAGAAATCAATTACCTGAAATGTCTACCATATGTATTCTGATCCAACTGTCCAAGCTAGCAAAAGAAGTCTCTTCTTCCTTGATCTATTTCTATCACTTTGACAGTATCTGCCACATAGTTGGCTTTCAATATGAATATTTTGAATGAACATATGAGCCATACACTTGATAATGACAAACTAAGAAAATTATTTTCTCTTCATGCCATCCATTCATTTTCATTCATGCAGCCACTCCAAAAATCAGGACAACTATCTCTTTTCATCTCCATTACATTCTCATGTGGAGGTATACACTGATCGATTGAAGCAATGTCTCCTCTTGAGAGGAGCAACCATGTGACATAGGATGGCTATAGCTTCAGCAATTTGGTGTTCTAATTGCTAACCCTCACCTTCATAAATTGTAAGGCATTTTACTTACCTTTGTATAGCCCAGCATTATCATGCGCACCAGGGCCACGTTAATATGCACGCCAAGGGACTCATCGTGGTAAATTTCGTTCACCTGGAAATGAAGCAGATAATTACGAAAAGAAAGGCAACACAAAGGATTCTTATGAGATGCAGAATACTTAAGAGATAGGCTATGCAAGTCACCATAAATAAAAGCTTCAAAAAACTGTTCTGTTTTTTGTTTACTTTAAGCTGAACTCTGCAATGATTTTATCTTTAACTGTAGCACATACTTTTGATATGTGAATTATTAATTTTGTAAGCATCACAATAATATAAATATAAGAAGTGGACTTAAAAGGGCTTCATTAAATAGACATTGTAGCTTACAAAGAATAGCTGGGAAGGCAGAGATCAAAGGCCTAGATATCAGGCATGAATAGTATTAATAGTCTCAGATAATCCTGGTTCAGGATTTACTGCTTGTGAGCACTTCATCTGAGTCTCAATAAAATGGGCATGACTGACTTAAAAAATACTATCTTACAGGGTTGGGGTTAGACAAATATTTAACTAAAGCAAACAAACTGTTCAACATTTTTACAATAAAGAGGGAGGGAAGGGTCTTAGGCATTAGATTATATAAATAATACAGAAAAGAAAAATGCAGAAAGAAAACTTAATAGCTGTCTTATGAAAGAGATTGCATTTATGCTGTATACCTATAAAATGTAAAAGAAAGAAAAAATCACTCATTATCAGAGGAGAAATCTTCAGTTCAACATAAAGAAATCAAATTCTATTCAAAAAGTTTTTACTTTTGGCCCTTTGGCCGTGGGCAGATTCTCTTAAGCCACACCTTGTAATGCCTAGCTAAAGACTGACTATCCTTGCTCCCCACTTCTGGATTAATTATCTAGTAAAAAAAATTCCTAACATTATAGTTCAATAAAAGTAAAAAATCTAAAGCCAGACCTATCACTAACACATTCATCCAGACTCACATGCATTCCAACGCATTTCTTGTAAAACAGCTGTTTCAAATTAGAGACATAACTTTATACACAAAGGTGTAACATACTTAGTATAATGTAGGTGAAATGTGAAATCAATTGATCCAAGTTTTTTTATAAAAGGCTAAAAAACAATTATATCATATAAGCAAAACTGAAGAACAATGACAGTCTAAAACTAAAGAAAACACATAGGGAAGGTGCAGTGGCTCAAACTTGTAATCCCAGATACTTAGGATGCAGAGACCAGAAGGATGGTGATTCAAGGTCAGCCTTGGCTTAAGTTGCAAGAATCCATCCTAGCCAATAAAAGCTAGGTGAGCACCTGTCCCAACTACACAGAAAGCTTAAATTGGAGGATTGCTATCTAAACAGCCTGGGCAATACACAAGACCATATTTGAAAAAATACTAAAAAAAAAAAAACAGAAATGGATGAATATGGCTCAACTAGTAGAGCACATGCCTATCAAGTAAGTAAAAGGCCTTGAATTCAAGCCCTAGTTCAGCATAGTGGTACTGGGGCTTGAACGCATGCCCTAGACACTGTACCTTAGCTTTTTCACTCAAGGATAGTGCTCTACCACTTGAGCCACAGCTCTACTTCTGCCTTTTTGGTGTTAACTAGAGATAAGAGTCTTCGAGACTCTTTTGCCCTGGCTAGCTTTCAAGCAAAATCCTCAGATCTCAGCCTCCTGAGTAACTAGGAGCATAGGCATAAGCCACTAGTTACTAGCTTACATTGCTTTAACATTCACCAAACATATTACTTAATTTAAAAAATCACTCTAATGCCAGTCTAATTAATTTGTTTTTCAATGAATGGAATGAATATTCTGAGTCAACACATGATTTTGAAGCTCACCATGTACATACTATTATGTGGCAAAACATCAAATAAAAAGAAATTATATTTTCAATGTGGCAAACCAACAGTAGTGTCTGTAGTGTCTACTGTTCAGAATCTTATTAATTTACTTTTCAAGAATTAAAAGAGTTGTTGCTAATGTATTATTCACTTTCAAATTGTACTCACAACTTTCATCTTTCCAGGCTCCATACTTTCAAATTGTACTCACAACTTTTCATCTTTCCAGGCTCCATACCTGTAATAGTTGTTTTGCGTGGGCTAGTATTAGGGCTTGAACAAAGGACCTAGGTGATGTTATGGTTTTTTTACTCAGGAGTGACACTCTACCACTTGAGCCAACTCTACTCTACTTCCAGATTTTTAGTAGTTAAAGGGAGATAAAAAGTCTCATGGACTTTTCTGCCAGGCTGGCTCCAAAACATGCTCTTCAGATCTTAGCCTCCCAAATCTCTTGGATTCCAGATGTGAGCCACTGGCACCTGGCTGATGCAATGTTTTAATACTGCTAAACACACAACAACATAAGGAAAGTTGGAGGAATAATATAGCATCTCAGGATTAGATACTCAAAGTCCCAGATTCTAGTTCCAGCTGTGCCATTGAGAAAGTGATTATTTAACCTCTCTGGGGTTTGGTCTGCTTAAGTTATAATTATAGTTTCTCTACCTCTCATAGAGGAAATCAAGCAAAAGACCACACAACCACACCCAGAAAATTCAAAATAACTTGAGCATCCATCCTTATCTGTGCAAAAAGTGGAGCTTATAGTTGTGGATATGGTTTTACGAGCCTCTTTCTCTCAAGAGATAGCTGCCTCTCATGAACTTTTTCCCCAGAGAGAATTGAAGATGCTATTTGAATTTTGTAATTCTCATTCAAATAAAAGATGTAATTTATATTAACAAGAGAACTATCAGAAAGATTATGACTGTTGAGTTGTAACTTTTAAGAACTCTGCTCTTTCCAGCAGATGGCAGCACCAACATTTTAGAGACAAAGAACAAAGTACCTAAAATACCCTGTGTACTGCACCCGCAAGTCTGCCCTTTCCCAGATTCACACATTTAAAAAGGGTGTCCCCTTAAGATTAAATAAAAATTTTAAACTATTCTGAGGAACACGCAAATTTTAAATGTCTACTCACTTTTTAAAAGCAAAGAAAAATACTGAAAAGAATTTAGATTTTTTTTATTATAAAGATGCTATACAGAGGGGTTACAGTTACATGAATAACATAATGAGTATATTTCTTGTCAAGCATTGGTATCCCCTCCTTTGTTTTTCTCCTATTATCCCTTCCCAGGATCAGGCTGGTTTTGCCAGTCAAGAAAGGATGTATGGAAAGAACACACAGTGTAACATACTAACACCTCCAACCTATTGAAGGAACTAAATAATACTTGTATAAAGTACTGCCTTTTCACTGTTAATGGCCATGAAAGCAATCTTTTGTTTATTTGGGCCAGTCCTGGGGCTTGAACTCAAGGCCTGAGTGCTGTCCTTGAGCTTTTGTGCTCAAGGCCCTATCATTGAGCCACAGCCCCACTTCCAGCTTTTTTTTGGTGCTTAATCAAAGGTAAGAGTCTCATGGATTTTCCTTTTCTGCCCAGGATGGCTTTGAACTGCAATCCCCAAATCTGAGCCTCCTGAGTAGCTAGGATTACAGGTGTGAGCCACCAGCACCTGGCAATTGAAAACATTTTTAATGATTTAACAGCAATATCAAAACCAACCAAATATTATAGCTAATATTACACAAAGCTTTCCTGGTTCCTAGATATTGTTTTATGTTTGAGTTTTCTTTTTAATTGTTTTTCTTTTTTGGAACTGGGGATGGAACTGTAGATATTGAACTTGCTAAGCAAGACTTCGCTACTGAGCTATAGCCCAGGTCTACATACTGTTTTAAATACACAGCTATTCTTTGAAACAGCTGTACAGCTATTATCTCCACTTTACATTTAAAGAAACTGAGACCAAGATAAGCTAAGTAATGCTAAGTAACTTGTCCAACATCACTGTTGGCAGAGAGAGCAAGATACTCATATCTAGACAATTTCATTCCAGTCAGCATTTTAAATCATTTGCTACACTTCCCCAGACTTTCAGACCACAGTATGGTCCCTACACACATACACATAAAAGACTTTATTTTAGAATGGTATTTAGTAGTGATCCACCATTACCTCTGTGATTAAGAATATGATATGAAGGAGAACTTCACATTTTCCCTTGCTGTTCATAATCTTCCTTTATGTAAATTTCAAAGAAATGAGGAGCTATATTCTGAATATAAATAAGTAACAATTTAATTATTAATAAGATGATATCCTAAAATATTGGGGGAAAAGATGCTAAAACCAGCTCATGGGGTGGGAAGGACCACAAGATAGGGTAAAATGTTTTGGATTTTTAGAAAAACATTAACACAAACATTCTGAGAAGTCACATATTCAACAGTACATAATGCAAATCCAAGCAAGTCTATGCATAACTGGACATCTTTCACTATGAGAATCAACTCATTGGCACTGGGTAGACTTCTATGAGGTGTTTAGGGACAAGCCCCGAGTATCCTTATTAAATTACCTGAAAGATGAGGTAAACAGAACATTAACTCAATTTTCAGATGACCTTAACTTGAGGAGGTTGCCAATGATGTGAAGGGAGAAAAAAAGGTAAAAATCAAATCAAGTACTCCTTTCCTTGAAAGGAAAATTCCTTCAAGGTTTGTTCCCGGACAGGACAATTTCTCCCATGACACTTCCCTGGCAGGACAATCTGACCTGCTTTGTCTGACTTGCTGATGAACAGCTTTGTCTGGCTTCAACAAAGCAACAGTCGTTTTTCTTTCAATGGGTGGATTTGTCTTGAGAGGCAGTGTAGCACAGTGGTTGAGCTTAAGGGCTATGCAGCCAGTGGGCATGGTTTTAACTCTGTGACCTTGGGGTGTATTTATGCATGTCTGTGCCTCAGGTACCTCCTCTGTAAAATGGAATCATTATACATCATTGACATCACAAGACTTTCAGAAGGAATAAAGGAGTCTATATTTGTATGGTGCTTAAATGGTGCCTGGCCTTTTCAAGTACAAAAAATAACTGTATTATTGGAGTTTTCACATTGAAGTAAATTAACTGAACATATATATGAATTTTTTTTCAGAGACTTTTGGTTAGCTAATGAGAAGATAGCCCTGGCGATTCTGGATGTAAATAAAAGAATTTCAAGATGTTCTATAAAACAAATACCATTCCTTAAAAATCCAATCAGTAGGTAGATCTCTCCCAATATGCTAATTCTTCTTCTGTCAACTCCAAGCCCATATTACTAATAACTATATATTATTACTATTAACAACTATTTTTGAACATTTGCTCTGTGCTTAAATACCATAGGATTGTACAACTACACAGGAAGTGAGTCTGACCCTCTGCTCTTATCAAACGTGTATGCTAGTGGGGGGAAAAAAAAACAGGCTAAATACAGAGAAAAAAATTAACTGAAAAATGCAAGTCATTTTAGATGGCAGCAGGTGCTAGCAAGAAAATGAGTAATGAGATAAAAGGAGAGGAGGATTGTGTGTGCTACATGAAACTTGCTAGCCACGGCAGAGTGACTCAAGGACAGGACTGACATAATCTTGGGACACTTCGAGGAAAGAACAACACACACAAAATAAGAGTGAGCGCAAAAGCCAGCATGTCTAAGGAAGTTCCAAACCCTGTGGAGGGGACTCCTTACTACTACCGTGTACAATGACTGAGACACAAGTAACACTTCCTCCACACGATTAGCAAAAAAAAAAAAAGGCAATCAAGTCCACGTGCTGTTAATGCCATTTTCTTTCCACCACTACCTTCCTGTGATGGTGGAAGTTCCATTTCTTGTTCCTTCTCACTTCCTTTCATTTACTCCAAAGGATCAACTCATCTATCCTTTATTTAATCACTCTTTTTCCAGAGTTAATTTTCCTAAGATTCCCTGCTTGCCTTTGTGAAAAAAAAAAAAAACAACAGTCAGCCTATGAGATTTTGTGGCATGCAGTACTGGCTTGTGTCTTTCTTCATTCACAGTGTCCTGTGTCTTTGGCAAGATTAGCTCCCCTTCTTCTGCCCAGCACATGCACATCAGAGTTTCTCAAGGTTCATTCTTCAACCCCCTTCCCTTTTTTTATATTAAAAAATCCCCCCCTTCCCTTCTCAGATGTTCTTCCCTGTGATATTCATTCACTACCAATGCTTCAAACCATACTCACAGGTGGATGAATTCCACATGGGTATCTAGCCCTGACTCATCTACCTCTTGAATTTCAGAGACATCTGTTCAGGCTCATAACAGATCTACTGAGATGGAGATGTTACCTATTCACTTTACTATGCAAACCACTTTGCCATGAAACTTGTTCTCTCCTGAATATCTTACCACAGTTAAAGACAGGAATCCTTAAGAGAGCAATGAGAAATATTATCAAAGTACATTGGATGGAAATGTCAAAATGCAACTCCCTCTATGTACAGTTTAACACATACAAATTTAATAAAGGACCTGGGCATCTATTAGCTCTACCTCTTCTCCACATATGAGAATGTATTATCAAGCCCATGACCCATTCTCTCTACTTCCATACCCAGCCGGTTAGTATCTGTCCAATTCACTTGCCTGCCAAAACAGTCTGTTAATACTTGCTGCAAATGTTTGTATTTGGGTGACAAGCCTGCTTCCGTGGCTCTCCAGAAAGGAAGATTACAAGATTATCCTTATCTCTCTCAAATGCTTTTATCTACTTTTAAAATACCTAACACCCACACCAGCACAGTTTAGGAGATTAACAAACAGTTGTACAGATAATGATATATTTGTGCTGACTATTACCAGATTGTTTCCAAAGATCTACTTAACTCATTTTAAATTACTTCTTCATGATTCCAAGCTTGTTTCAATACAGTTCAAGAAGAGCTGTAAATAACATAATGATTCTTGCTTTATGTTACTTAATGAAGTCAATTAATTTGAAATTACTAAATACAAATCACAAAGTCCTGGCAAAGTAAGAACAAGAAATGTATTTGTTCAACACACAATTTCCCTATTTTATTCTCCCCTTCTCCATTCCCATGTTTCCACTTTGGTTCAGTCGTCCTTCATTCTCACATGGGCTTGCTTCACTCCCTACTCTATGCAGATAAGCAGAATTCTGATGGCTAAAGCCAATCATACTATTCTCACTCTGTGTACAATCCAATATATACATGTTAGCCTGGCATTGAAGGCCTAGTATAATTAGACCCCAGCATTCCAATACATTGCCTCATTTCCTCCTCCTATTCCTTTCTCTCCCAGGAAGCCAGTTGTGTAGAACAGCAGTTAGGAGCAGGTTATGAACTCAGACTGCAACAGCACCAACTGTGTGTCTGGCTAAGTGATACCTGCTTCCAGAATGTTGCTTTTCTCAAAATATAAAAATAAAGAAAGGACATAAAAACAAATTCCCAAAGACACAGTATAAATCCCTAGCTTCTGGATAAACAATATACTTAATGAACATCTGTTGAATTTTTCAAGTTTAAGAGCATGGAAATGAAGACCCAGAAAGGGGTATGATATTTCTAAGGTCCCAGTGTCAGCCAGTGATAAGTAAGGTTAGACCTAATGCAACCTAATGTAATGCTCTTAACACATGAAGAATGGGATGACTGTGGTCACATCTCCCTTTTTAAAAGATGTTGTACCATTTAAACTATAGTGCTTACAATCTGTTTTGTCTGTGATTCTATGTTGCATGAGGGCAAACATCACTTGAGAGTTTTCTGTAGTTCTGGTTACCACTTAGAAGCCTAATAAATATCTACACTAACTGACAGTCTCTCTAGGGATAAAAGGAAGTTGTACAGGGATATAATGTAAAAACAGCATCTATGTAGGAACACTGAAGTCTTAAGACAATTTGAAAATAAAATTTGACATGGAAGCCTAAGTAGCAAGCCCAACATTATACAACTATCAACCCACATAAAAAGTTAATAGACAAGAGCTGAAAAAACAGAATTCACAATGATTCCTTTACCCATACTTATTCCAAATGTAGTAACTTGCTCAAAATGTTATTTTGTCTTCATAATAGGAATGAATGCCAATGAACAAATTAAACTATGTTTGAGAGCCAAGCATGGTGGGCTCATGTCTATAAAGTCTAACTAATTTGAAAGGTGAAATCGAAGGACTGCAGTTTAAGGCTAGCCTGGGCAAAAAGTTCATGAGACCCTATCCCAACCAATATAAGCTGAGCATAGTAGCTTGTACCTATCATTCCATCTACATAGAAAGCATAAACTAGATCATGCTTCATGCTTGTCTAGGCATAAATGTGAGATCCTGTTTCAAAAATATTTTTTAAAAGGGCTAGGGGTTTGACTCAAGGGCAAGAACACCTATCTAGCAGGTGTCACCTAGGCGACCCTGAATTCAAACCCCAGTACTGTCAAAAATAAAAAATGTGTTTGAATGTCTATACTCATTTCTATATCATAGCAGCACGATATATGTACATTTTTATAAACTGGCATCCCAATGAATAAAAAAATATGTTTAACTGTATGTTAAAGGCTAAAGGGGCTGGGAATGTGGCTTAGTGGTAGAGTGCTTGCCTAGAATGCATGAAGTTCTAGGTTTGATTCCTTAGTACCACATAAACAGAAAAAGCCAGAGGTGGTGTTATGGCTCAAGTGATAGAGTGCTAGCCTTGAGCAAAAGAAGCTCAGGGATAGTGCCCAGGTCTTGAATTCAAGCCCAAAGACTGGCAAAAAAGGAGCTATTTGGCTAGGAATGTGACTTAGTGATAGAGTGCTTGCCTCACATGCATGGAGCCTTGGGTTCAATTTCTCAGTATCACATAAATAGAAAAGGCCAAAATTGGCACTGTGGCTCAAGTGGTAGAGTGCCAACCTTGAGCAAAAGAAGCTCAGTTTCCAGGACTGGCAAAACAAAACAAAACAAAAAACCCAAACATATAGGCTCAAGTATTAATAAGTAAATAATCATGATCACTGGTAAGAATTTTTCTCCACCAGAATAATCTTAAATATGAAAAACAAGGTAAACAACATTGCCCAGAGAAATTAAATTAAGAATCAAATGCAAAGCCAAAGAACAGAGAAGATAGGATTAAGTAATAAATTTGCAAGTTCAGTGTAACATGTATTTTCACATGGCCTGAGTAAAACATACAAGCATATAATTCTATCTTGACTATTCTTTTACAATTAGGTGGCCTGTATACTATTTATTAATATTGCACATTATTATTCATTTTCAACAATTGCTCTCTGCTAATTTTCAAGACAAAGAACATCAGCTTGAGGATGCAGACAAAATTTCTTCTGATTAAGGGTCATAGAAGATATGAAGAACAAATTAAAACATTTACCTTTTCTTGAGTTTTTAAAGTAAATTTAGTTTATCATTAGAGACATTTTTACCTAGGTATCAAAAAGCGAATAAAGGAATTGTTGGCAACTACTATGTAACACTGTGCCAAGAGTTGTGTTTTATGAGCCTCTACCTTACAATGCTGAATATATCACATTTGTTGAAAAGCACTGTAGATGCCAGACATTCATCATCATGAGACACATAGCAACATTGGAAAAAAATCATTTCACCCTTCACTGTCTTAAGTGTTCTGACTGTTCCCAATGCAAAATGAAAATCATAAACTGACATTTTAATTGTATCCCATAAGGATTTTAAAACATATGACTTCCCCTTGATGACAACAGAAAAAGAAACCAAAAGAAACTTTCTGCTCCATGCACTCTTGATTGTTAAATATGTAGAACAACATTTGATCTGTAAATGGTTTGGACAGTGGACATAGTCATGGAGCGCTTGTACAGGTTTTCCCAAAATACTCACAAATCAAGTAGCCATTTAAATGATCAAAAAGCCTGACAAAGGAGTCACTACTCACAATGTTCATCAGGGTGAGGAGGTAGTTCTGTACATGTTCTTTGCCATGGAAACGGACTACAGAGTCATCCACTCCCAGCAGCACCTCGATGTTGTAATTGTTTTCTCCTGAGTGTCTGCGGTGGCGTAGTGTCTCATTCAGCTGCTGGCCAATGCTGCTATAGGCTTTGCCTAGATCCTCAAGGCCTTCTAAAGCAGACTCTGTTGAGAAAGTAAAGAAACCATGAATTTCAGTTCCCCCAATGGGCTTTCTAGTATCTTCTTAGAAATTAAACTTTCTCAGGAGTCTAACATTACCATACATAATCTTCAAATGCTTTCCAGTTTACTCTGTGAATGATAGGCAGATGCGTCTGATCAGAATGGCATTACAGGAATTCAGCAGACAGCATCCACACTGAGGGCAAAAGAATACTCTTGTCTGAAGAGCCACCAGGCCAGAGTGAACACCCTATGAGAAGAGTGATTCATCTTTTCCCAGCTACATCCCCACGCAGAGCAATGGCAGTACAGAATACAGGCCAACTACATTACACTAGGTAAATGGAGATTATAAATACAAATGGCGTGTCAGTGTGTTTACAGTGCTCAGTCATAGAATTTGTGTTAGTATATAAATTTAAGCCATCCATCTTATCATCTTAATTAAAAAATAAAATTACAGCACAGAAATACAACCACAGCTCATGCTATGATTATTAGCTACTTCTGAGGATAATTTCCTAGTGAATGCTGCTAGAGAAAAAGTGGATGGAAACACAAAAGACAGCAAGGTAATCCTAGAATTTTTGACATTAGAATTGGCCATTATCTGATCATCAATTTCGGCTGTTACAGATATCCAAATCTGTGAGCTATCAATGTAAAATGCCAGAAAATGATTTATATCCAAGAAAAAACTTTATGAATATTTTATATAGGTCTGAAAAACTGAGTTATTGCAACTATTCCAAATAGATATTTCATATATAGATGCAAAAAAACTATACATACACATTATACCACACATACACACACACACACACACACATATGAAAGAGAGAGAGAGAGAGAGAGAGAGAGAGAGAGAGAGAGAGAGAGAGAGAGAGAGAGAGAGAGAGAGAGACATTCTAAGGTTTTAATGACCTACATTACCTACCTTCATATAAGTATATTATTAATGAAGAAAATGTTATAGTACATTAGAAAACATAATTTGAGGCCATCTGCTGGTGGCCCAAGCCTATAATCCAAGCTACTCAGGAGGCTAAGATCTGAATATCATGGAATTTGAAGCCAGCACAGACAGTAAAGTTCCTGAGACTCTTATTTCCACTAAACTAACAAAAAGCCAGACATGGAGCTGTGGCTCAAGTGGTAGTATGCTGGCCTTAAGAAAAAAAAAAAAAAGGACAGGGACAGAGCCCAGCTCCTGAGTAAATGTTGCAGGACTGGTACCTAACAAACAACCACAAAAATGTAAGTTGAGGGAAGACTTAAAAGGAGAGGGTGAATGAATGAGAAATAAATGGTGAACAATCATAATAGTCATTTGAAAATGAGCTGTGTGGTGTTAGGGCAGGTGAAGGGAGAATGATGGAGGATGCACTATGCATATATATTAACATGTTGAAACCCCTTGATAGAACTAAAGATAGTAAAAATTTAAACTTAAAAAATATTAATTTGGTCCTGGGGCTTGAACTCAGGGCCTGGGCATTGTCCATGAGTGTTTTCAGTCAAGGCTAGTGCTCTCCCATTTGAGGAATAGCTGCACTTCCAGCATAAGTCTCATGGCTGGCTTTGAACCGTGATCCTCAGATCTCAGCTTCCTGAGTAGCTAGGATTACAGGTGTGAGCCACCAGCGCCTGGCTAAAAATATTTTGATAAAAATTAAAGTAGAAAATATTACAAAAACATTTTCTGATTACAAAAATTATGCAAAACTACTAGTAGGAAAAAACCCTCAAAAGTATATTCATCTATACTTCAGTATATACAAGTTTACTTGATAAACTGCCTTGATGTCTAAAACAAGTATGGCAGGACTAACTCTGACTCATGCTTTATATAGAGGTTTATTTAATAGTGCACTGGGGCTTGTAACCCATTGAATTCATCACCTATCATTAATGAATAGCTATTTTCCTCCCCACCTTTGTAGTTTTAGTAAAATGGAAGGGTGGGTGGGGGTGTTTCTTGGCAGGCAGATGGATGACCAAGCTATAGCCACATGAGATTAGAGGAGTGGAAGTGTAGATTCCACGCATACTCTTTCAACTTTTAAAACGTATGTAGAAACTCCAATCTCCTGCCCTGCATGTTCATACATAAGGCACAAGGGCTGCTTATGACTATTCAGTTTGGAAACTATACTCAATCTCAGGCCCAGCTTCAAGCTCAGTTGGGAATTTCCTCCTCGCCAAAAACTCACATTGGCTCCATGATATACATACATACATACATACATACATATATATATATGTATATATGTATATATAATCTCTCAGCACTATCCACATCAAGCAGAAAGCTTTCCTTCGAAGTTGTTTTTCAAGAGCTACAAACTCTCACTGGGGGCGCGAGAGATGACACCTGCAAACAGCATTACTATTCAACCTCTCAAGTCTTTTTTACACAGGAGAATGTGACAGCATATGATATCTAAGGTACAAATAGGAAACTCATACATGAGCCATTACTACTAAAAATGCACCATTTTGGCTGCTCTGTAGGAGACAATGTCCAATTGAAATCCACTAGCAATGTCATATTGTCAATGTCATAGGAAAGTCTGACACATAATAAAAGCTGAACATTTATTACAGAAAGACAGTTCATTCTACTCTAACATTCTTGTGGTCTGGCTTTTACATCACTTATTTGTGGTATATTTTTTTTATTGTAAACATACTGTACAGAGGGGCTACGTTACATGAGTAAGGTAATGAGTACATTTCCTATTGAGCATTGTTACCCTCTCCTTTGATTTTCCCCTACCATCCCTTCCCCATCTCCCAACTCTTCCCTCCCTCCTCCGAAGTTGTAAAGTTCCTTTTCAACATAGTGTCTCGTACATCTCATTGTTACAATGGGTCAACCAGTGTCCTTATTTCAGCATTTTGTTATTTTCCATCCCCTCCCCAAATTAGAAATATATATATATACAAGATTCAGGGTACCAGAATAAAATACAGTGAAAACAGAGGTTATACAATGGGGGAAGAACATACAAAAGAAACAAAAAAAATCGCATAGTATATTATAAATACATTAAAAACAACAGCAAGAAAGATAAAACCTCTTGTGTCTCTATCTTGGGGTTCATTCACTTAGAATCATCTTATATGGTCATATATACATAGCTTTTGACCTTTTCTGCTTGTCCTAGACATACACTAGTTATTGCAAATAAGGGAAACCATGGGACCTATGTTTCTTTGGACCTGGCTTACTTCTGTTACTTCTGCATCCCTTCTTAAATAGGTAGTTTTCTGCTAGGAGAAGGAATATTTTTGGTGGGGGGGAGGGGTATGTTGAGAAAAGAATTCAAGAAGGAAGGAAGAAGTCTTAAATTAAGCATAGATTTTGTCCTATTTCCCCGGTGTTAGTCAGTGTTCTTTCCCATGACTCTTAAAGTAGATGATGTCAAACATTTCAAAGGCACTATGACAGCATCAGCACCTTTTTCTTATGCACATTATTATAGCCACAGGCATTTCTAAGGCTGTGAAATGTCTTCATTCACATATGACAATTTGTTTTAGCATGTCTCTTTATTTTTGTCCTCTTTTTCCTGGTTTCAACCTTGGGCTTGAACTCAGGGACTAGGCGCAATCCCTGAACTTCTTTTGCTCAAGGCTAGTACTCTACCACTTGAGCCACAGCTCCACTTCATCTGTTTTGGTTTAATGGAGGTAAGGGTCTTTCCTGCTGGAACTGGCTTTGAACCATGATCCCAAGATCTCAGTCTCCTGAGTAGACAGGATTATAGGCATGAGTCCTCCTTTTAGTACTAGTCAGGATAGAAGGATAGGCTTTTCAATAAACATACCTACTACCTTCAAGTGCTGGTAGTAACACATCATTAGTTCATTTTACTTAAAATGTCTAACTCTTTGACCCACAGTCTCCTCTTGTATGAAGTAGAATAATAATATCTACTTTTTTCAGAGTTCCTGAGATTATTTGAATTAAGGATTATTAAACTACTATACATAAGGCTTAGATATAAAATATTGTAAAAATGTTATTACTGTTACTATATATGATGGTAATTAACCCACTATGAAAAGCCTCATTTAATAGCTTCTATATTTTATCTATCATAAATGATATAATTAGTTATTTTAAAATAGTGGTGAAGCAACAATGCTTGATAAGAAATGTACTCATTATCTTGCCCATGTAATTGTAACCCCTCTGTATGGTATTTTCATAATAAAAAAATAAAATAAAATAGTGGTGAGAGAAAATTCTGGAAATTGAAGGAAAATCTGCACAGTTGATAACCTCAGGAAGAATGAGGTTAACAATATCTGCTATAAAGAGGAGAAACAAAAAGAGATAAATTTAGAATTTGTACTTTCAGTTAAAATTAGGGTTAAACCCAACCATGGGCTTGTTTCATTGTTTATAAACAATACAATATTGGAAAAGGTAAGCTTATGGACAAGGTATCTCCTCATTCAACACACATCTAGTATCTAGTGAGTATCCATACATATGTAGATGCTGAAAAGGTTTTAAAAAAAACCCTCAAAACCTCCCTAAGTACTAATTGTGGGAATCAGTTGTGCATGGATTTACATGTGAAATGGTACTTCTTGGTAAGAGGCAGTGGCAAGCAACTACGCAACTATGCAGCCTTGAGTCACTGTCAGAATGCAAGGTTAGGCAGACCTGATTAGGGTATTCAAATGTGCTATTAGTAATATGTGACTCTTTCTAAATCCTCACAGTTTAAAAGGTGATATACTCTGACCAAAACATCTCAATCTGATCAACCATTATGGCCATTATCACTGTTTCCCTAAGACAGTGGCATAGAAACAATTAAAGATGACTATTCTGCTCATCATGTGGCTTGCAAATCTAGTTCCTACTTAGAACTGAGAAAAATCTCATAGAAAGCCATTGGCAAACTCAAGGAGCGAAAGCAGAGCGACACTTTATAATGGATATCATGAAATATAGATCCTCCCTTAGTGAAATGGCTCAAATATTTTGTACAGTATTGGCTTAGCAAGCATGAGGCCCTGAATTCACAACTTTTCCAGAAAAGTTTCCAGAAAACTTTTCCAGATGAAGCTCAGAATCACAGAACTACTCTATCTTACGTTGAACACCCTCAGCCCTCTCTCCCATTTCCTCCATTCCTTCCCCCTCCCTTTTCCTCATGCTCGGTTGAAAACACACTTAGACTTAAGAGTACTTTTTAGGCTTTTCAAAAATATTATAAGCAATCCTTTAGTTCTTAGAGTGATTTTCCCTTTTCAATCATTTTAGGGAAAGTTTTTGAAACTTACCCTAGAAATTATTGATAAGCATGAATATTTTGGAAACATTTTGATTGTATCATTTTGTTCATCATTGGATTCTCAATTGCTATAGTTGAATTGACAGAAAAAATATTATTCCTATTTTTTTGGGGTGAATTTTGAGGGAACAAATAAGTGGAGTACAGCTATTTTTAGCTTTAAATACAGATCATCAGAGTTAAAGCAGAATATTACTTAAAAGCAGAATACTACTTACTAAGTATGTAATAAAGTATAACTTAAGTTGCTGAAGTATAACTGAACTTCATGCTAATAATGTTTTCAAAATGAGATATGGCATGTTCTAATGCCTAATCATGTTTTATAAGAATGAAAGAATAGAACTGGTAAAATTCTGTCATATTCCAGAAGAAATTCCTGTGGTCTGAAAAATGGTAGGAGAAAAAAGTGAAAAATTGAAATGCACAAGCTATAATCAAGCTCTGAATCTGGTGCAAATACCTTTGGAACTGCAAAGCAATCATAGTTATAGATATTCTGCTCAATATCTCTGGCCGCTTTCTGGAGAACAGAATGACAATTTTATTTAAGAGAGTACAGTCTATCTTCTTCCCTTTGTGACTAAGGATAAGCAAAAGAAATAAGCACTGCTTATTTTTTGATGATGTGCATGGAGAGACTTTGTTAACCTCTATGGAAGACATCTCCAAAGGCTCATCAATGAAAGGAATTCATCCAGGGGGGCATATCTGTTTGGTCCTCTTGCCTAGGGGAATATCTATGATATCCGTTGCTCTAGAAGGTGACCCAAGAATGAAGGTCTGCTGAGTATGGTGAGATACAGAGGAGTCTGACATTCGTCCATGACTGTGGGGCTTCTACAAAAGTACTGGATTGGTTCTAAGTATAGTTAACATGGGAGAGGTGACATGTCCGGTTTAGGCCATCATTCTGGTGAATTTTTCTTTTATATGACAGTGAATCTAATCCTAACATGTGAAACACTGATGATATTTAATCCTGTTAACTAAATTCCTTTTGTATTCCTCTTTCCTATGCAAATTCAAGTTAGTTTGTTAATACATGAATAACAAAGTAAGACTGGCTTATCAAAATTAATTACAACACCTTTCCTTATAATGCATGTACCTTAGAAAGTAAGAAAAATTGCAATATTTTGTTGTAACTAATGCACAATAAATCCATGTGTAAAAATTTGGCATTCTCCTAAACAACACTGAGGTGGAAACCTCACCCCAGTTAGGATGGCTATAATCAAGAAATCTAACAACAGATGCTGGAGGGGATGTGGACAGAAGGGACCCCTACTGCATTGTTGGTGGGAGTGTAAACTCATTCAACTACTTTGGAAAGCAGTATGGAGGTTCCTCAAAGGACTCCACATAGAGCTCCCCTATGACCCAGCAATCCCACTTTTGGACATTTACCCAAATGATCACAAACAAGGTCATACTAAAATTACTAGCACTACTATGTTTATTGCAGCATTATTTACCATAGCTAAGATATGGAATCAACCCAGATGCCCCTCAGGAGATGAATGGATCAAGAAAATGTGGTATATAATGGAATTCTATGCCTCCTTCAGAAAGAATGACACTACCATATTTGTTAGGAAATGGAAAGACTTGGAAAAAATTACACTAAGTGAAGTAAGCCAGGCCCAAAGAAACATAGGTCCCATGGTTTCCCTTACTTGCAATAACTAGTATATCTAGGATAACCTTACCAGACAAGTATAAATGGTCAAAAGCCTTGTACATATGACCATATAAGATGGTGCTAAGTGAAATAAACTCTAAGATAGAGACACAGAGGGTTTAATCTTTGTTGCTGTTGTTTTTAATGTACTTATAATATACAATGTGACTTTTTTCCGTATGTTATTCCCTATTGGTATAACCCATCTTCACTGCATTTGATTCTGGTACCCTGAATCTTGTATATACATTTAGGGAGGGGAAGGGAAATAACAAAACGCTGAAACAAGGACACAAGCTGACCAATTGGAACAATGAGATGTACAAGACAGTATGTTAAAAATGAACTCTTCAACTCTACAACTTGGGAGGGGGTGAGGAGTTGGGGAGGTGGGGGGGAAGGGATGGCTGGGGAAAAACAAAGGCTGGGGTAACAATGCTCAAGAGGAAATGTACTCATTACCTTACTCATGTAACTGTAACCCCTCTGTACAGTATCTTTCCAATAAAAAATATAAAAATTGGCATTCTTTATGAATGGAATATTGTTATGAAAATGAAATCACTGGAATACTGGGAGTTGGACTTTCCGAGAGTAGGTGGAGAGTCTATGAACAGAGTTAAAAATAGAAGTAAAGTCCAACAAAATGTCATCTACCAACATCAGAAGCAGAGACTTAACTAGTCAACTCAAATAACTGTGTGGACCTGCTTGTGTAATCAAACAGTGATTTTTCCATTTATGCCTTATTTTTTATATTTACAGTTATCACTTCTAATATGATAAAGTAACAGTATCTCAGCAATATGAGAATTCTCTACAAAGATATAAAATGTTCCAATGAAAAGCAGAGATAGCCTTCACAACTGGGAAATTCCATAATGACAAAGAACGACATGCAGACCAATATATGATGTCAATTCGCAAGTTTCCCTGTTTTTAAGACATTACCATAGAATGATACAAATTGCTATGATTTATCTTCCCTCAAAATTCAAATCCTAAAATGCATGTGTTTTTGTTTTCACTAGCTAATTTAAGGGATAATATCTGACAGTTTAAAATGTAAATTCAACCTTTTCATTAAGAAATGTTTCAGACTTTGAGTCTGTGAGCATATCCAAAATATAAACTTTACCCTTCAATCAGAATCTTCTACATATCAGAATGTTTTTAACTGCAAATAAAAAAACTTTACTTAAAGCATTCTAAACAATAAGAAGACATTAGTTTGCATGACAGCAGATCTAGAAGTAGGATCCATCTATATAAATCATGAAAGACCCAGTTGCATCTGTCTTTCCATATCCAGACCCTCTTGGTGTATAAACATTATTATCACACTTCTTGAATACTTTCAAAATGGCAGCACCAATTCTAGCATCCTATGGCTTTTTTAAAAAATGTATGTGAGAACCTCTGCTAGAAGTTCTTTGGTACATTGTTTCTATGGCAAGAATCCAATCATAAGTTCATATTAAAAATCATGCTGTAGACTAGACCCCATTTCTTAATAGAAGTATAGTACATATATATATATATATATATATATATATATGTAGGGTTTTGGTAGGTTTCATTAAACTATTTTCATATGTTCATATATATGAAAATAGTTTAATGAAACCTACTAAAAACATTAAAAAGGAGAAAGAATGAAAGGGTTATAAGAGTGATACAGACAGCTTGAATTTGACCAAGGTACATTGTATGTATATCATAAATATCAAAATGAAACTTCTCGGCAAAACTGGTTTATGTTAATACAATATTTATAAAGGGGTATTTTCATATCTTGCATGTTGTTATCTAGAAAGAATTCAGCTTTAATAGTTCTTTTAATGTTTTTGTCCACTAATTCTAACCCATCTGTCCATTCTGGCTCAGTTTTGACAGGCTATTTGCTCATTACTACGGGTTACATTTGCCTGCTTCTTTGAATACATGGGAATTTTTTTTCTTTTAACAAGGTGGATTTTTATCTTTTGGGCTGCTAGATAGACTTGTATTCTTATAAGTATTCTTGAACTTTTCTCGGATGTAGTTGGATACCTTGGAAAGGATTTACTCCTCTCGGGTCTTGCATTTGAAATTTATTGGGTAGGATCAGATAGTACTAAATTATGCATAGATCAAAACCCTCCATCACTCTCGGGGCTGTGTGAATCATGAGATATTGCAATGTGGCCATTGGGTACAAGTATTATTCCCAGACCTGTGGTGGCATTAGAAGCTGTCATCTCTAATCCTTTCAGGTGGTTCTCTGCCAAATGTTGAATAGTTTTCTAACATGCATGCACTAGATACATACTAACATAGTAGTGAGGCCCCGAGAGGGACCTTCAGGTTCTCTTTTCCTTCTACTCAGTCCTCTGAACTCCACCTTCATCTTTCATGACTTTTAATCCTAGTTCTCAACTCTGGGACATTTTCAGGCTACACCTGGGATCCTCTTCCCTGAGACTTAGACTGGAAACTTCCAGGTAGTAAAATGGTGTAATCCTAAACTCACCTCATTTTTTTCTCATCTCTCAAGATCAATTTTATTCATTGTCTGATATCCAGTGTGTTGGGCAATTGTTGTTTCACGTATTTGTACATTTCTGTTGCTTACAATAAAAAGGTAAATATAGCCTTTCCTATTCTAATGGACTAAGACTAAAAGTTCATGTAATTTTGTTTTTCTATGAACTATGTTTCTCTATGGTGGTTTACAAACTTTTATATTCTTTTTCACCACTAACATGACTAAGAGTTTTCATTTAAAAATTACTCTTTGTACTTGAGTGGGTTGTGAAGTTTGCAGTATACTTCTAGCATGAATTGTGTTTCTGTGACATATTAAATCTCCTTGAATAGGTCCTCATACTGCCCAGTATATCATGTAGGAGAGAAATTAGGGTTGAGCAACATTTAGTAAATCTCAGAAAAATGAATATTCACATTTCTCAAAGAATATAAACTATTTTGTTCATTAAAAACTATCTGATCCAAAAGGTACTATAAATGTGTTGGTACAAAATCAGCCATCTAAGGGAAGAATATCAAACCAAACAAACTTCATTCTGTTCATTAGCACTAACATGGAGGGAGCGCAAAAAACTTAAAACTATAGCAAGCATGTTTAAAATCTACTCTGAATATGTTTTATCCTGAGCAGTTGTTTCTCTTTTTTTCTTAGAGAACTGGGTTTTAAACAGCATATTTGGATGATAGAAAATTGAGATGAACATTAAGAACACCAGTTTGAAGGTGCAGACAAGAATTGTATAAATCAGAGTTCTTGATGGACCATTTCTTACCATCAACAAGAGCAACATCAGGTTGAAGCATTAATCAAAAGAGAATTACTGTGCAGTAAGTTAAGAAAGCAGCATCAAGATGACTCATGGTGCAGTCCTATCACATCTAAATTCACCTTTCTAGATAAATATCCTTTGTGTTTTTAGTCAAAGAAGCTCAAATATTTGTATGTTTCAGTCAAACAGAAGCATGACATATTTGACAGGTTAACATAGATATAGCAATAATATTTTACTCTGGTTGTCAACTGCCAATAAATACACTTTTTTCAAATACCAGACAAGAAACCCAGACTAAGTAGAAATAAAATTTCTAAGTGAATATGTAATTTCACACCTCAAATCTCAATATTACCCTAAATATTAGTGATGTGCGTATTTAAATTTGAACAATTAGTGTATGTATTAGTATACATATTCTAGGTTGAACAAAAAGGTCAGTAGTCACCTCACTCAGTATCAGACTGTCATTTTAGAAGGCAGGATAATATATACAACTCTCTTTTTGTGTGTATTTGTCTTCAGTTATAACAAAACTATTACAGCAAGGCTTCTATGGTCTTGTCAAGATGTTCCTTCTTAGTTGTGGGAAATGGGAGAGGTGAAAATAATGATAGATCCATTGGCAACCAACCTCCTTATGGCATGCATCCCTAAAGAAAATGGAACATTTCCCAAAGGCTTATAGTTAGAATTCCACTCAAAAATTTGGCTAAATTCAGAAAGGACATATGTGATGGTGGAGACACTGTAGAGATGAAGGTTTTCTGAAGCAGAGTCATAGGTCTACTTGCCAGCTGTGTGGACACTGAAAGGAAGATGTAGCAACAGCAGCTGTTTGTTATCCTCAGATAATATTGCATGTCATCTTGTTGGAGTGAGCAGGTCCACAGGCAGCTATTTTATTCCCCTTTTTCCTAATGTTAGCAGCTATAACAGTGTCTGGGTGGGCTGATCTACTGTATCACTTTGGGAACTAATCCTAGAACCCAAATTCCTCCAGACTGTCCAAAAATTTAATTGATTTAATTCTTTGCACTAAGTCCTTTCATGCTTAAAATTGTTAGTGTGTTCTCAATTTTTTGAAGCTGAATATAGACATATACATGCTAAGTTTCTTAACAAAACTGGGCCTCAAATCCACACCCACGCAACAAGAGTGTTGGGTCACTTTGTAACTTGCAAGATCACTCTTGCCTATAGAATTCTGCTTTTGTAAATTCTCACTTTTGTAGAGTTCGCTTAGTATCTATATTTTTCTCTTCTGTATTACTTGGGCCTAGACTTTATTACTCCATGTAACTAGTTTTTACTAAGAACATAAACTTTTAGCATTCAGAAAATGTACCAAAAGACATAGGATAAGGGTAAGAGTTCATTCATTCACTTAACAGTAAACATTTAAGTATCTACTATATGTCAGGTAATCTCAAATTATAATTTACAAATTCCTTGACATATTTTAAGCACTTGTTTAGACAAAACACTCCTAGAATACATGTATCTTCATTCAGTTTGCAATTTTAGGCCTTAGTCTATTAAGCTCCTTCTTTAAAAGAAATCAATAGTTCTTGTTCTGAATTTGCTACAATCTGTACAGGGCCTTTTGAGTTATACAAATATTCCCTTAAGTAAATCATTCAGTCAATAAGCTGTAATTTTTTATTTAAGATCCTGAGTTATAGAACTTTTCTACATTGAGCTTCCAATGACTTTCCAAGCATTAATTTATCTCAACATAATACTTCCTTCAACAACTTTCTTATACTTTTCCAAGCAATTCAAATTCTGAAGATATTTTTAATTTTCTTACATCACAGGACATTACAAAGTTTAAGAATTCTTTGTTTTTACAGTACTGAGATGTGAACTCAAGACCTTAAGTTTGCTAGGCAAACACTCTTCCACTTGAGCCATTGCCCAGCCCTCATTATTTTTTACATAGGATCTGACATTACTGCCTGGATCAATCTGGACCTAAATCCTCCTTTTTATGCTTCCTATCAATAGCTGGGATGATAGATGTACACCATCACACTTAGCTATTGCTTGAGATTTGAAGGAGTCTCAATTGTTTCCTGGACTGGCCTCAAATTATGTTTTTCCTTCTCCTATCTACCTCCAGTAAGTGTGATTACAGGCATAAGAAACAACTCCTAGTGGCTTATT
The DNA here is from genome assembly GCF_024711535.1 of Dipodomys merriami. NCBI lineage: Eukaryota > Metazoa > Chordata > Mammalia > Rodentia > Heteromyidae > Dipodomys > Dipodomys merriami. The sequence continues at coordinate 23,326,557 of NW_027206512.1, read as the reverse complement.
CTTATTCTTCCTGATACACAATATTGTAAGTCTTGCCAATCTGCCCGAATCTCTGCATCCAGTATCATATTTCAAGCTCTATATGCTTAATCCTGTCTCCTCTTTCCTCACTTTCTATCTTCTACATCAATCCTAGGTTTAGCTACTTGAGTCATTGTCTTTAAACATGACCCTAAGAACTTTTGGTAGAATTGAAACAATGAGATGTACAAGTCGTTATGTCGAAAACGAACTTCACAACTTTGGTGTAAGGGGGAGAGGGGGAGCGGGGAGGATTGGGTGGGGGGGGATAGGGGGAGGGTGGGAAGGGATGAGAAGGGGAAACAAAGGAGGAGGCTACAATGCTTGATAAGAAATGTATTCATTATCTTGCCCATGTAATTGTAATCCCTCTGTACAGTATTTTCACAATAAAAAAAAAAAGAACTTTTGGTAGAGAAATTTCCTTTTCTTTATTAAGTCTAAATCATTTGGCATTGGCCAACATACAGCTGTCTGGAATGTGTGTTTAGAGAGGGTGGGTGGGTAACTCTTTCTCTAGAAGTTAATCTCATTTTTCATAATATTTTCATCATATTTCATATTTTTGCCATTTTACTTACTTCTTCAGCCTAGAAAGTTGTTCGCATGAACAAAATATCTCAAGAAATCTATAAAGGAACTATTCAAAGGCTTCCTTGTTCTAAGACAGTAATTTATATCCCTTCACCAAGCTAATCAGAGCCCTAAGGTCTAGTCTATAGAGCCAAAACCTCAACCCCAAAAAAGTATCCACGGGTAAATTATGTGTTATGTTTTTTCCTTTTGTGTAATAGACATCAGAGTAAAATCATGGTAGAACAAAGAATAATCCCAATTAATGAAACTCAGCATATAACATCAGGTAACAAGGCTGAAAGCTAGGCATGTGCCGTAGAATATTTGTATTATGTAAGCACATTTATACTCATATATAAAGGGGTCTCTAGAATGTGAGAGTTAGAGTAGTTTTATCTGCCACAGAAGCAGAGTAACAGTCACATAAATAACTGTCAACTGTCAACTATTAAATATATTTGTGATTTCAAAATACCTGATAATTAGCAAATGAGTCAACTTAAAAATGGGAAAATGTGCTTAAAATGCAATTCAACTTAAAAATGGGAAAATATGCTTAAAATGCAATTCTATGAATCTGACACACAGTGATGAATAATATGTATTACACACAAAAAAAACAAATGAACAATTCAGATGAACAATTTGGGTTTAGAGAAAATGGAGACATAAATGAGCCATAATGGAACAATACCCCCAAATTATAAGAACGAAATGGAGGATCACTAGCTAACTATCACTGAAATTTCTAACAGTAACACAAGTTATATCCAACAAAAACAAGAGAGAATTTATGCACTCAAGAATTAGAATCCAATATAAGAAACATTTCTGGTCCCAAGCATTTTGGATAAGAAGATACTGAATCTAGATAACAATGTATCTACATCCTTACATACATATATCAAAACCAGCTGTTCTTCATTGTTTCTGCTTGTAAACTTGCCTAGTCACTAAAATTTGCTGAGAACCACCAAACCACTAACTCTCAGTGGTCTCAAAGCTAGCTGAAAACATGTACAGAGTGGCAAAAATAAAACACTACTCAAGAGGAATATGATTTTAAATGAATAAGTGAATTATTATTTTCAAAATACATATTTATATGGCTAATACAAAAAAGCTACAAATTAACTCATAATAAATGAGTTAAAGACTACAAAATATATGAAATCACTTAAATTTTATATATTAGAAGAAAATAAAAGGACTAACATTTATTAAAACAATGCAAAAAATACTATTTTCAAAAGTACCCAAAATACAAAACATAAATGTGTTAGATTTGTACACTGAAAAATTATAAATATTATTTTAATATTTATTACTGAATTACTGAACCACATAACTGAAGAAAATATTCACAATACATATACCTTAGAAAGTATTCATATACACTATAAAGTTATCTTACAACACAAGAACAAAAGAGACATAGCAATATTTTTAAATGTCCGTAGATATGTACATCACAAAAATAACATTCTAATAGCTAGAAGACCAGTTCAACACATTATAATCACTATAGTGGCTAAAACTGGAAAATAAAAATTGACATTATAAAACACTATACAGAGTCATATCCTGATGGCTACAATGTATACAAAAAGGTACATGAGTCTTTATAAGCCCCTTTGCCATTACATACTAAAATTAATATACCTATGAGTGGTCAACTCTATTCTTATGTTAGAAAGATAAAAAATGGAAGAAGGTTTGCATGTAAACTTACTACAGAACATGTACAAGAATATTCATAGGAAGTGGTGTTTTAGCTCAAGTGGTATAGAGCTAGCCTTGAGCTGAAAAGCTGAGGGACAGCGCTCAGGCCCAGGGTTCAAGCCCCACGACAGACAAAAAAAAAAAAGAACATTCACAAACCTAACAGGTTTGGGGAACTATGATAAATTTCCATAAGCAATTTGTTCTCAATTTACATTAAATAACAAATTGCTATTACATATAAAAACCTAGACAATAAACAAAAGTGATATAGTAAGCAAAAGCAGTCTTATTAAAATAAAAGCACATACCATATTATATAATTTATATTATATACATTTTATGAAAAGGTCAAACTGTACTGTACTGATAAAAATTCAGAATAGTAATTACATATGAAGGACAGCAGTAAAAAGTTGGTTTTAGAGTCCGTTTCTGGTGGCCCACCCCTGCAATCTTAGCCACTTAGGAGGCTGAAATCTAGAGATCATGGTTCAAAGACAGCCTGGTCAGGAAAAATCTGTGAGACTCTTATCTCTAATAAACTACTCAGAAAAAGCTGGAAGTGGCACTGTGGCTCAAGTGGTAGAATGCTAGCTTTGAATTAAAGAATCTCAGGAATTGGGCCCAGGCCCTGAGTTCAAGCCCCAATTACAGGCACACACACACACACACACACACACACACACACACACACACACACACACACACACACACACACACACACACACACACACACACACACACACACACACACACACACACACACACACACACACACACACGATGACTCTATTAATTCATTGGGGATAAAAAAGATTAAAGAACGCTTCTGTATTTATATTTATATATCTATATCCATACAGCTATATCTATCTATCTATCTATCTATCTATCTATCTATCTATCTATCTATCTATCTATCTATCTCTCTCTCTCTCTCTATCTATCTATCTATCTATCTATCTATCTATCTATCTATCTATCTATCTATCTATCCATCCATCCATCCAAAACATTGCAAAAGCTGGGTGCCAATAGCATAAGCCTATAATCCTAGCTACTCAGGAGGCTGAGATCTAAGAATCATAGTTTGACGACAACCCAGGCAGAAAAGTCCCCGTGAGACTCTTATCTCCAATTAATCACTCAAAAACCAAAGTGGCACTGTGGCTCAAGTGGTAGAGTGCTAGCCTTGTAGCACAACATGGTTCAGGGACAGAGCCCAAGCCCTGAATTCAAGCCCCACAACTCTCCCCCAAAAAAACTTTCACAAAGATTTAAACAAATCTATTCTATCATATGCTCATGGCATATAAGCATAGAAATATCACACTCTGTTGAACATTATACAAATCCCAGAAAGTCATTATACATCTATCTACTTGATGAAATATGACATGCACGAATGACTGAGACATTCTGCAAAGATTGCCTTCCTTTCTCCCCCAAAAGTGATTTGATAACAAAAACACTGTAAATCAATCCACAAAATTTACTGTAAATCAATCCACAAAATTTACTTCCTGGGAGGTAAAAATGTCTGGATAATATAAACCTTGCTAGTATACACAGAACATGTGCCAGATTTTTGCCAAAGTTGCCTATGAGATCATTCTTCAAAAGGCCTTCCTCCATACTCTTGACATGATATAAACTACTTTGGTATTTATGTATGCTAGATATCCCTTCAGTATACTTTAAATAAAACCAGCTGTCACTCTAATACAAAAGAAAGTTTCTCTGCAAGACTTTTCTGTGCATAGGACCTAATTCTTAGGGTCTGCACCTGGACACCTTCCTGAGAGGGGCCCTAGTATCCACATTTCTTGAAGCACTCTAGGAGGTCCAGAAATCGTTACAGTTATGTTGCATTATAGTTTGTAATCCTCTGCTCTAACTTTCACTCTCTTTGATCTGTTTGTTTAAAAAAAGGTGATGGATTTACTACATGATCTTAACTAGCTTGGATGAAAGACAAATGCAATAAACTGTAAAGTCTATATCCTCTTATCCTTAAAACCATTGTCAAACTTTTATCTGCTATTTAGATCATTTATCTGTCACATCACTGCAGCAATTTTAACCTACTACCTAATCAGAAGGAAAGTAACTAAAACAATGTCTTTCCTTATTAAGGATAACCTTGTGCAAAAAATGATCTTTGCCTTCGTAAATGCTCAGTTTAAGAGATGTTTCTCAGACTTGGAAAGTAACCATCTAAGTCTGTTAAGAAGGAAATTCAATTTGCATGTGTGGAAATATCAGATTGAAGCCCATGAATATATAAAATAACATGTTAATATGAAAAATTTCAGAAACAATACAAAGGGTTACCACCCTAAAAATTAGAATCCATTGAATTAAATAATTTTTTAAATTTTATTTTATTGTAAAGATGCTGTACAGAGGGATTACAGCTACATGAATAAGGCAATGATTACATATCTTGTCAAGCAATGTTACCCTCTCCTTTGTTGTTTTCCCATTATCCCTTCCCTCCCCACTTCCTTCACTTGAATAGAAGTGGCCCTATAAGCTCAAGTGGTAGAACGCTCGCCTTGAGCTGAAGAGCACAGGAACAGCACCCAAGCCTAGAGTTCAAGCCCCACAACCAACAAACAACAAAAAGATACAGTAAAAATTTATAAACTGATAAGGTGAATTTAACCCCTCCCAAAATACAAAAAAAGAAATAATATAAGAACAAAATAAAAACTGAAAATGGAATCTTGAACACTGTTGGTGGAAATATAAACTAAGAAATATAAACTAAGAAAATATAAACTAAGATTATGGAAAATCTTTAAAAAATTAAAACACATCTCTCACCGTGAGGTATACATCCCCCCAAAATATGTGTGCCTTAGAGACATCTACAGCCCCATCATCACTGCAGCTCTACCTACAATAGCTAAGAAATAGAAGCAACTAAGCTATCTATGAATGGTGGAATGGATATAGAAAATGTACTTGTTATAATGGAATATTACTCAACCACAAAAGATGTCCTATTACTACCAACAACATGAACAGAATAAGAGGTAATTATGTTAAGCAAAATAAGCCAGGTACAGACACATACTTCATGATCTTACCCATATGTGAGATATTAAACAGTTTGACTCATAGAAATGGATAGTGGAATGGTAGTTACTAGACGCTAGGAGAGATGGAAGGACACAGACAGGGTGAAGGATAAGTACTAAATTAGAGTCAATTTGATAGAAACAAGAAGTTCTGTTGCACTACTGCACAGCAGGGTGATGAAAATAATGGCAATTTAGTATATACGTTTTAAAATTTAGGTAAAGTGTTAAACAATGTGAAATTATAATTTCTTCTATCTCCCAAATCATTTATTGATTTTTCACATGAGTGCTTTTCAAAATTCCTTCTTACAAACATTTATGAAAACAGGGATGGAAAATGATCAATTATTAAACAATTTGATAGAACAAGGAAGTAAACAAATAGAAACCATATAAGATAAACATGTTTATAAAATACAACACTAAAAATAAGCCTCCTGAGGGAAGTATATATTGAAATATATATATTCAAATATATATTCAAGGGCTGGGAAGGTGGCTCAGTGGTAGAGCGCTTGCCTTGCATGCATGAGGCCCTGGGTTCGATTCCTCAGCACCAGATAAAAGAAAAAGCTGCAAGTGCTGCTGTGGCTCAAGTGGTAGAGCGCTAGCCTTGAGCTGAAGAGCTGAGGGACAGCGCCCAGGCTCAGAGTTGAGGCCCCACAACCGACAAAAAAAGGGGGGAAATATATATTCAAATAAGCATTCTTAAAAGTTCTACTTTTCTTACTGTTTCATTATTTCACAAGTGTTGAAGTGAAATGAATGAGTTAAAGGCAAAAGACAACCAGAGTATCTTATTGAAAGAATAGAAATAATGTGACTAGAATCAACCCTCAAAAGGAAAAGAAACAAAATTTTTAATTTAACTTAATGGGATATTTTAGCATCAAGGTAAATATATACTTTCTCATTTTAACACGTCACCTTCCAGTTCTATCTACTGTGAGGAAAAGGGCAAGATTTTCTTCTTCATTATGGCTGAATCATATACTGTATCATACATAGGTACCTACTTTCATTTCCTGCATCTGATGATTGGCACCTAAGCTGACACTGAGTCACAACACATAAGAATAAAAGTATGTCTTTTGTATGCTGACTCCATTTCTTTTCAATGTATGCCAGGAGTGAGCTTTAGAGCATCACTATGACCAAAATATTAAATATTTTATATGAAACAATTGTGTGTATTAGAAAATTGAAGATAAATAATGAAATGGCTATTTGTGTATTAAATAACTGACGATAAATAACTGGATGGTGTTTGACTAAAAAAAACTCCATGCAATTTTTATTTACTAGATGAATTTTGAATAGCCTCCTCAATTTAATGTTGACTCTTGGACAGTGGAGCAGAGAAGTCAAGAATCGGCAAAAGAGATTGCTACTGAGAGACACAGATGTCCCTCACAACTATGGATGACTCGTGAGATGATGATAAAAATTCAGGTTCACAGAGTCCCGAGAAGAAAGAATTGAAGAAGCCAAAATTCTTGTCAGAAGAGAGGTTCAGAGAAAAGAACCTGAATCCCAGAGATTTGTCCTGGAGAAATTAATTTTGAAAGAAACAAGGTAAGTTGCTATGGTCAAAGTAACGATTTGTTCAATTGTGAAGCTTTGGCCTCCTTATCCATACTGACTCTGGTAATTGCTCCTCTGTTAGACCATACCAGCTGGGTAAGCCCAGAAATAATCATCAAAATTACAAACTAGCATCAATTCAGTTTTGTCCTTGACTGAATTAAGGTATATTCCTTTCCATTTGTTTCATTAGAGAATTATCACATCATACTCTGTCTTCTCTAGTTTTCACATACAATGTCTAGCATTAAATCAAGATTACCTGGCTAACAAAAAGAAAATAGACAATAAAAAGACAAAAAATGGTAACTGAGCAGATATTAACAAATAGAGATGACAAAAATGGAAATTTTGGTCAGAAAGTTAAAACTATCAGAAAGATTTAAATGGAATTTATAGAAATGAAAATTTAGAGTCTTAAAATTATGAACTCAATTCATAGGTTTAATGGCTAACTAGGTTGTTTTGTGTTATTTTTATTATTTTTAAGTAGTTGTACAAAGCAAAGGCCTTACTATAGTTTATAGTTTATGAACCCAAGAGGTCTTGATCAATGTCACCACTATTCACCATAGCCAAAGAATGGAACTAGCCCCTCAATGGATGAATGGATGAAGAAAATGTGGTATACACAATGGAATTTTGCTCATCCATTAGAAAGAATGATATGGCTCTGCAATTTCATGCAATCCCATTTGTCCAACATTTCTTTGATTTGTTGTGTTTCTGGGTCTCTATTAAGAAAATTTCGGCCTGTGCCAAGGAGCCCTAGGGTTTCTCCTATTCCATCCTGTAATGTTTTCAGAGCGTCTGCTTTGACTCTGAGGTCTTTGATCCATTTGGAGTTGATTTTGGTGCAGGGTGATAAATAAAGCTAGATCCTTAGTTTTCTACAGGTGATTAACCAATTTTGCCAGCACCATTTACTGAAGAGGCTTTCTTCAAAAGACTTGGAAAAAATTTATATTAAGTGAAGTAAGCCAGGCCCCAAGAAACATAGGTCCCATGATTTCCCTTATTTGCAATAACTAGTATATGTCTGGGACATGCAGAAATGGTCAGATAAGATGGTTTTAAGCAAAATGAACCCCAAGATAGGGACACAAGTGGTTTTTTCAATCTATTGTTCCTAACATATTTATAAGGTATCATGTAACTTTTTTTGTTGCTTCGTATGTCCCTCCCCCACATTATAACCCCTGTTTTCACTGTATTTGATGTTAGTATAATTTGGGAAGGGGAAGGGAAAAAACAAATTGTTTAAATAGGGATACAGATTGACCCATTGCAACAGATGTACAAGATGCTATGTTGAAAAACGAACTTTACAATTTAGGCAGGAGGGGTTTTGGGGGGAAAGGGGTAGTGTAGTTGAGGAGGTGGGAGGGAAGGGATGGTAGGGGAAAAACAAAGGAGGAGGCAACAATGCTTGATAAGAAATGTACTCATGACCTTGCTCATGTAACTGTAACCCCTCTGTACAGTATTTTCCCAATAAAAAGCTAATTAAAAAAAGAATTTTGACATTGATAGAGATGCACTGTATTCATAAACTGTTTTGTTAAACGGTAACTTCTTTGTACAACTACTTGAAGATAATAAAAATGGGGCAGTATGAATGTATTTAACATTATCACATAGATACAGATAGACTAACATTGTCATACACATACATGTAATATATGTATATATACATATATGTATGTTATATATATGTATATTATATATACACATACATATCTATGTAATATTGTTGGAGATAAATGTGAATCAAAGTTTTCCAAAAGTGTTAAATAACATTGAGCTACAGATTTACTAAGCATACCAAAATTCAAGAATGGAGAAGCTGGGATGCATATAGCAACTGACTGCCAACACTGCCAGAAAAAAAAAAAAGTCAGGAAAAAAAAGAAATCATACCTCATGAATAAATCCAAAAACAGAGGGAGAGAGTAGCAACAGCCATGGATAAAAATAAATATTATTTTCAGGGTTTCAAATATTTGTTTCAACAGTGTGACTGGCACATTGACTTCAGCGTAGAAGTCAAAAGTCAATGGAATAATTTTTAACATGACGGATGAAAATAATCTACTAAAATAACCTTTAAAAATGATGACAAATACAAAGGTATTCAAAATCAGTGGTTAAGTTAACCGTGATAGCAAATTTAGTACTTGTCAGAGGCAGGAGGAATCATCAGTTAAAGGTCAGGCTGGGCTGCACAGAAAGTCCCGGTCTCAAAACACCCAGGGAAAACAAAACTGCTGTCAGCGGACTCACCGTGATACATATACCAAAGGAGGTTTTTAAACAGAAGAGAAGTGGTAACTGAAACTTGACTATGTGAAAAAAAATAGCACCTGTTATTGTTTGAATATGAAGTGCTTCCCCCAAAAGGACTAAGATGTTGAAGGCTCTACATTTATTCAATAGAAAAAATAAACAATCATTTGAAAATCAAATCAATAGAAAGAATGATATAATATTTCTACAAAACCACTTAGTTGAAAGTAGCAATATAACAAAAAAGAGAATACTATTTCAGTTATAAAAATGAGTATATCATAAACAGTTTTGTGGTAATGAATTTTAAAAAGTTTAAAAATGAACAAATCTGTTGAAAACCACAGCTTACTAAAAATGATACATAAATAGAAAATATGGATTTATATGTATATGTCCACCTAAGGTAATCAGAATTACAATTAAAAATATTTATAAAAATTAAAACAATTCTTTAGAAAACTATAGAAACAACTGAATTTAGCATGGAAGATTAATACAAAGTTGGTGTAAAAATGGGTTAATATAAGAAGGTAAAAATTATTTTCTAGAAATGAATTGTGACAAACATTGCACTCCTAGAAAAATACTCAACAAAACTTGTTGCACCAGAAACAAAAATGTTGGGGCTGGGAAGGTGACTTAGTGGTAGAGTGCTTGCCTTGCATGCATGAGGCCCTGTGTTCCATTCCTCAGCACCACATAAGCAGAAAAAGCTGGAAGTGGTGCTATGTCTCAAGCTAGCCTTGAGCTGAAGAGCTGAGGGACAGCGCCCAGGCCCAGAGTTCAGGCCCCATGACTGACCAAAACAACAACAAAAAAACAAAAAAATAAAACAAAAAAAATGTTCATTACAGCTCTATTTATAATAACAGAAATGAAAACTGCCTACCATCTTAACAATAAAATATATAAGGAAGTAGAGGTATACCTATGTAATGGATACTATTCATCAACAAGATTAGTGAACTCTACTTATACAAATGGGTAAATTTCATGAAGACAAATTTAAGTGAATTCAGCTAAACCAAAAGACTAGTCATTTATTTAAAAAATAGGGATACATGTGGACCCATTGCAACAATGAGATGTACAAGATGCTATGTCAAAAAACGAACTTTACAACTTTGGCAGGGAGAGGTGGGGGAGTGTAGTTGTGGAGATGAGAGGGCAGGGACGGTAGGAATAAAAAGGAGGAGGCAACAATGCTTGATAAGAAATGTATTTATTACCTTGCTCATGTAATTGTAACCCCTCTGTATGGTATTTTCACAATAAAAAAACTTATTTAAAAAAGAAAAAATATACACTTCTAAGTTTTTCTATAAAATTTTTCCTGTAACAATAAAAGCATGTTTTTATCTTATTAAAAAGCCTATCTGTTGTACTGCACATTTGGAAACATGGTACAGAATTCCCTATCATTATTTTCTTGCTATGCTTGGAATCATTCAAGCCAAGAGTTGTTTTTAGCATTAAGCAGCTAACTCAGAAGCAAAGAAACCAGTCACAAGGCATTATCTCATTTGGAACTGCAGAATTATTACACATGTGAATTATTTAAAAATTGAATAGTTTTATGTGGCACAAAGGAAGTGAAGAGTTATAAATAGAAGCAAGTCGATGTCACTAATTATTAACTAGGCAATATGAGAATCGACCCTTCCATAAATAGATTTTTATATTTTTCCCTTACACGAGATTTTCCTCCACTTCTGGTTCTTCCATCCTGTCCACCTTAGTGGGTTATTTATTGCTATTTCAGTTATATATTTCAATAGAATGAGGTGAGTGATTATATTTTTGCATAGTTCCTTGGTTTTAAATGCTGTGAAAAGAATTTATTTTTGAATGTAGAACTTGGTTCATATAACATCAAAAACTGACAACAGAAATGGATACCAAGGAGTACTCTCACCACTACCACTAATTCTAGTGATTATAATCATCCAAGATCACTTGCCCTCGACATAAATAAAAACATGTATCTCTAAGACACTCCCAACCGATTGCCCATGTTTTACTGATTTAGATCTTCGCTATTTCCTTCAGAAACCTCTCCCATATCTCACAAGTGACTATGTACAAGGAAGCCACTGTTCATAGTCTTAGTTCTGAGCTGCTAGCGCTGAAAAGTTTCCTTCCACAATATTTCTTCTTGATCTTCCTGGCTACCTATTTTATTACCAATTCCTCCATTCCATGTCTAGCATTATCTCACCCTTCAGACTTTATGTGAGGTGCTGTCACCCTTCCCCAAAACTATGACTCAGTAAACCAGCCCTTGGCAACCATAAGTAAAGACTCTATTTCATTCCTGTGCAGCAGCAAATTGGCCTAGTAAGCCTGGCTCTACCCCAGGGTCTGGCCCCCAGGTGGCCAATACATTTCTGGGGGTACAGTCCATTCAATCCAACAAGTCTTCCCTGAGCACCTACTATGTGCCCAATACTCTGCCAGGTGCTGGAAGAAAAAAAGATATAATGAGTAAAACAGAGAGGTAGGTCTCCTGGCCCTTCAAGAGCTTAGAATTTAATGGAAAAGACAGAGCCTAAATGAGTAACTGCACAGATATATGGTTACAAAACTGTGATGTGTGCTGGTCAGAGAAAGCCCTTGCTACTCTGAGGACATAAGACATTTGGCTTGACCCAATTTTTAAGGTCATAAAAGATTTCCAAGTAGTGCCATTCATCCAGGATTGAAAGAATGATTGCCAGGCAGATGCATACCTGGCAGAAACTGCAGAATAGGAGAGGGATTTGTGCTCACAAAAGAGGAGGTTCTTTCTCTTGGATAGTTATTAAATCATTATCCACAAGGAAGGGGGCGGGAAAAACTGAAATTTTAACAGCAGTAACATAATTGAAATTTATTCCATATCTTAATTGTGCCTCCAACACAAAGAAGAAATTGAACAAGGAACCAGAATTACACAGAGAACATTATGTGGCTTAAAATTCTCTGTAGAAATATAGTTGATAAAGAATGTAGTTATACTGATCGGTAACCATTTCCATAGAGAAGAACCGGGGTCAAAATGTCATAGAAAAGAGAAATAGAGGAAATGGAAGTTTAAGATAGATGGCAAAAGGAGACCACAGGATACTTGGTGAGTTTGAAATTCTCAAACCCGTTACAAATGATATCTATGATCAAGTGTCTAAGCATTCTTTCCAAGTGCCATTCACCTAAATGATGTACACAAACAGGTATTAGAGTATCAAAACAAGATGGAGGACAGACAGTTATATAGCCAGTACTGTTAACATACTCTTGGTAGATATTTGAATACTGAAAGGCTCTCATATCAGTTGGCAAAGAGCTGTTCTCCAAGTTTCCTGTGAGTGTTGCATACCCACACCAACAATTGAAAAGGGCCCGACTTGTTCCAAATGGACCAGTATCTTCTCTGATAACTGCGTACCCTTGCCACACCAGTAATGAAGTATTTTGAACATCAACTATTAGTCTAGAAAGGAGAGGGGAAAGAATTTTTGCTGGCTCTTCACTGATACACATCTGCCCAAGACAGCATGAAAACCTGCTCAGCAAAGTCAGAAAGGACATGCTGCTTATAGGATGACTGGTCTACATCTGGCTTGGTTCTAGGATTATCCAAAGCTAGGTAAACTTAACTACTGCAGAGGCTACTAGCTTTCCAAGTTGCCATCAGCTGGCAATTCTGCTGTCTTGAGCTGCTGTCTACACCCTTGATATTCCAAGTGCCTTTGATGTTGCCAGCACTGGACGGAACCAAGGAACATGGAACTCGTCCAGGGCTGTCTTTTTGCTCAGGAAAAGGGCATGTTCTCCATTATTTCAGTTAAAAAATTATCTCCAAAACTGGAACTCATCAGCCAAAAACAGAGGACTAGGAAAACCAGACAATAACAGGATACACACTTCTTCAAATGTCTATTTCCAAATAAACTATTAGAAACTAAGCTTACTCCCAGTCATCTAAGTAAGGACCAAGTGAGGACAGTCACTTTAAGACTCATGAAAGAAATACCCCTCCAGGAAAGGTTTGCTGGGAAAATACTCAGCCTTAGATAGAACTACAACGGATAGTGCATGAACAACCCCATCTTGATCTATAAAAATCTCACCCATTTGAAAAGACTGGTATCTCTCCATGAAATTCCTTCATCAATTTCCAAAGAAAACAGTTGTGTTCTTGCATCTCAAAACATCACTAAATCTCCAACTAGAGAACCCTGAGCATAATGAATCATTTAACACATTATCACATTATCAGCCACGTGAAACTGTACATTTCCAATTGGTATACAATTAAAATAGCTATTTTTCCCTCTTCATTCATAAAATAGTGTGGTAAGGACATTTGTGGATTTTCTATGTTTAAAAGTCAATTGGTTCAGAACAAAAACATTCTCTTTAAATAGACACAGAAACAAACTGAAAAATTACAGAAAGTAAACAAGCAAACAAAAACCCTTGGGAAAAGCCATAAAGCACAGCAACAAGTTATATTCAGTAAAAGGTGTGGAACAAAGAAACCCTGTCCCAGTCTAAGCTGTGCAGAAAGGTGGATCACTATTCAGTGATGTTCATGAGGCACTGCATAAAATCTGCAGCATAATTTTATTGACAGAAGCTTATTTTAACATTCTAAAAACCATAGAATTTTAAATAGGAAATGAAATATGAATGTAGCACATGTTAGAGAGTGAAGAAATAAGATCCTGAAAATAACCTTGCTGAAAGAAACATGGTCAATCCAGGGTGGGAGAGATAGAGGGGGAGAGAATTAAGTAGCAAGGAGTGAGACAAAAGAAAACAAGACAGAGATTGAAAAAAAGCAGCATATGTTTTTTTTTTCTCCTTCCATAGCCAACTCAGTGATATTGGAACTGAGTCATTACAAATCAGTGCTACTGTGGCACTATGGGATAAACAACACAAATGAGCACAACACAAATGAGCTGTGCTAGGTTTATCAGAACGTCACCTCTGAAGATTCCCCAATTTGCCAGTGATGGAAACCATATCTTTCTTCATTCAAAACTTTGAAGGAAAATACTTTCTAGCATACTTTACAGAGTGGCACCTATCTATCGTTAGTGATGGAAGTATGGAAGCATAATCATTTTATAACTAATGGCAAATGATCAGTTTTTACCTAACTTCATGATTTTTGAGTTCTGCTAAAAAAAAAAGTGATGAACATGAAGCCTACTGAAGAAAAATGCTTACAGGAATATGTAGACACATTTGTGTAATTTTTCCTTTCCTTTATTTCTCCGATTATAGATAAGGTCAGGGTTGTTTCTATTTACCATTCCATATACACATTTTGTGAACTAAGATGGAACACAGGGATAGGGATATGTCCCATAAGAAACCAACCAGATTTCTTCCTTGCAATAATTTGAATCTTTTCTCGAAGAGACATCAAAAGGAAGTTGATAGCATGGAAGCAAGCACTCAGAGAACATCTCTAGTGAATACACTTGTGACCAATGGAGATTTCAAGGTTGCCTCATGCATTCTTGGGTAAGTCCTTTCATTGTTTGAATTATGTGGAATCTTTGGAATTCATTTCTATCTTCTTTGCATTGATGACTGAAACAACATCCAGTTATTTGCAAGCAAATAACCCTAGGATTAAATGTTCCCCCCCCAAAAAAAAAATCAGATATAATTTGTAAATACCCTTGAGCTGTCCCTCTCCTTACGGGCCGATTCACAATTGTCCTGGGGAGATCAAATCTAAGTTGAGATTCAATGATATACCAGTCATTTTGGAACCAACTTGTGGAGCTACATGTTAATGTTTCATATGCCCCCAACTATTTTTAAATCATAGTATCTTGTTTATCAAGGCATAGGATCCAGGAAAATATTTACAAACCACATGAGCTAGTATGACAATAAAACTTCAGAACTTATGATTAGACTCTCAAACTTAAATATGGCCACCATCAGACAACTGAGAGAGACACTGTATTCAGATGCACTTGCTGTAAATCACCCATTAAAACTTGAGTTCTAAACTTTTAAAGTTCAGAGTAGTAGTGGACTCTCAGTCCTTTAAATTTTAATTTTACTAAAAGGCTCTTAAAAGTGTGGGTTTTTATTTTTCATTATATTTTTATTATCTTTAGTTGTGCAAGGGTTAACATGCAACAATTCAGTTCAGAAGTACAATGAGTCTTGATCAAGGTCACCTTTCCTCATTCTCCCCATCGCTCCCAACACCACCTCTCCCCTCAATTTTCCTAGTTTCACTGGATACGTATTCCTAAATATTATGACTTCATTCTCCCGTTTCCTCTCTTCATACATCTACTCTGTACTCCTTGACCTCCCTGACCCCACACCTCTCAAGCGCTAATTTCCTAGTATTCATTTTGTTGAACTGTAAGTTTAGATTTGTCTAAGGAATTATACTATTTGAATTCTCCCCTGCAAATACCATATTCTGGTTAATACATGTATGTATACTTGCATATAACCCTCTATGTGTTTACTTGTATAAATTTGATCTCGTTTCCATATATGCAAGAAAACACCCAGGCTTAGTCCCTCTGGGTCTGACTTACTTCACTTAACACAATCATTTGCAAAGTAATGAATGGATCTGGAAAAAGTGTGATTTTTATCAAAGGATTTCTTACACATAATTTTTCAAATCAACACAAACAATATCTGCAATATGGGTGGATAAAAATAAAATGAAGTTTTAGAGAATAAGTAAAATGGTCCTTCACAGATTAAAGAAAGTAAAAGTAATGCAACATGTAAACTAGCTTCAAACTAATGAAGTACCTTACATAATTCTACTACTCATTCATCCCATTTATATGATCCATCTCTCGGGCACACACATGCACTCTCTCTCCCTCTTTTTCACTCTTACTATCAAAGAGACACACATTTCCCAAATATAAAGTATCATTTAAAGACTTCAATTTCAAATCCCTATCTACTCTGCACATTTTTATTAACCCCTCTCAATTCTAGTTTTAATTCTAACACCAAATAGGTAAAGGATTAAAAAAGCTGTAACCTCTGGTTTGGCAAATGCCAAAAATATAATTGTGATGTGATTTATAGGTTTGGATATAAATAAATCTCCAGAGAGGACCACCCTCTAGTAACATCATTTGTTTTTAGGCAGTTAAAATACTCCTGGAGTTCAGAGAATTTAGTACAGTTTTACTTTCCTTTAAAAAGTCTCCTGCTGGACAGTTTCTTCCTGCAGTTTATAGCCTCATAGAATATCCTGAGAATAGAAAAGATTCTCTATTTCCAAAACAAATTCATCCTATTTTTATGTACTGCAGGTGATATCATCTTGATTCCAAAATAAGAACAGTCCACCTCTAGTATGGTGGAGTAGTTCCTATCTGACCAACTGTCTAATAGACAGCAACTACAACATGAATTAAATTTTAAAAAACTTTGTGGGGGTCACCAAAGAATGGGCAGAAGAAGACACTAAAGGAATTTACATATGGAAGATCAAAATGGCACATAAGTTTTCTAATTTTATGGCTGTGCTTCCTATGTGGTTGGTTGACACATGAATGAGAATATATGTGTACAGGCTTAAAAAATCCAGGGAATAGCCAGGTGCTGGTGGCTCATGCCTGTAATCCTAGCTACTCAGGAGGCTGAGATCTTAGTATAATGGTTCAAAGCCAACCTGGGCAAGAAAGTTTGTGAGACCCATATCAAAGTTAGCAACAAAACTGGTAGAATTGCAGCTATGGCTCAAGAGGTAGAACACTATCCTTGAGCAAAAAAGAAGCTCTGGGATAACGTCCAGGCCCTGAGTTCAAGCCCCAGGACCAGCACCAAAATAAACAACTAAACAAATAAGCAAAATAACACTGAAAAAGAACACCACATACTAAGATGAGGGACCATAGGATTTAAAGGTTTGGTATGGGTGGATGGTTTTAATAATTTTAGAAACCATAAAGTTGTAGAAGGTGACTGGGACTCTGCTCATGGATTCCACTTATCTCTCTAGCTCATGTCTCAACTCTATGTGTTTGGAGTAGACTCAGCTGCAAAGCCAGGACTAAAAGAAGTAGAGAGATATTAGAATTCATAATTCAATTCCAGACAAGTTCTTGGCATAAAACCAAGTGAAAACATGATGCAGAGGACTGCCACAGAATTAACAGTCTTTAAAATGTATCATTCAAAATGTCCAAATATAATCCTGAATTATTAGACACACAAAGAAATAGGATTATGGTATGCACAATCAAGAGAAAAGGCAATTAACTGGCCTGTATTCTGAGCTGAGCCAGGTATTGTAACAACACGAAGTTATGTAATTCCTCAATTATAAAAGGAAGGAAAATCTCATTATAAATTCAAAAACACTAGGAAAACTCAACTAAAAATGAGACAAAATTATAATCCTGGATCCTAAAATGTAACAAATATTTTTTTAAAAAATCAAGCAGGTAAGTTTAACATCAATTGGAAATGACATTTCAAAGATTCAGTGAACATAAAGGGGCAAAAAAGAAAGATGGGGCCAGAAGAAGGAAGGAGAGGGAGAGGGAAAGAGAGGGAAGGAGAGGGGAAAATGGGTGGGAAGATGGAGAGAGGTTGAAAGAAAAGCAGTTTTATGAAAAATAAACAGATTCAGGGATCTATGAAACAATACCCAGAGGGTTAACATCCATATATCTAGATACAAAAAAAATGTATAAAACCTGTAGAACAAGAAGGATAGACAAAGAATTTTAGAACAAGGAAGTTATTAAATTCCTCAAAGTTAGTGGACATTATCAAGGTAAACATTACTAATTACAACTTGGAAAAATTAGATTAAGTGAAGTCACACCCAGAGAGACAAAAATTGCATGTTTTCTCTCATATATGGAAGCTAGAATTAACTTATAAACATACAAGTAAATATATTGCATGATGTGCAAGTGTATACAAATGTATTAACTGAAATGTAGTAGATTCATGGGAGACCTCAAATAATGTAATTCCTTAGAAAGGCAAAGTCAAAGATAAACAAAAATGAACACCAGGAAACAGGTGCTTGACAAGGATGTGATCAAGATGCAGTGTATTAATAAACTTCTTTGTTAAACAGCAACTCCTTTGTACAACTACTCAAAGATAAAAAGAACTTCTCTTTATGTTGTGAATGTACTTCCTTGAGAAGACTAAATCTATTAGATGTTTCAAAATAGTAGACATCTGAAATTCATTGCAGACTACAATTTACATACAAACATTCGATTGAACCTTCCTAAGCTGTGTGAGCAAAAATCTATTACTAGCCTGGTTTTAGAACACAGAACAATTCTACAGAGGTTTTGTCATTCTCCAAGCTACAGAGAACTGGTACCTGTCAGACTACAGCTGTTTTAAACTACATCTTGAATTAGCTATGGAAACTTATCTGTCTCTGATTTTTCTGATAATTACTGAAATTCTTAAGTGATAAATACATTTTACAAAAAATAACACGGGAAACTAAATACTATTTGACAGCTGGTTCTTTGGGTAGATTCTCCCAAGTAAAAGTTCTACACTGACAGGCTGCCACTCTGAGAAAGGCATCTGCTAGAAGGCATGAATTCAGGTTATCCTGAGTCTTATTATAATTGTGTGACATAAGGTTAATTAGTGAGAAAAAAAGCAAGTATAATTAGCAAAATTTCCATTGAAACTACCTTGAATTTGTGCTTAGGGCAATCTAAATGATGCTGCTCAAAATACAGAAGTATCCATTGCTTCCTAGTTGATTAAAAGGCTCAGACTCAAAAAATGCTACTTATTCCTATGTCACAGTATATAATTAACCAAAGATGATAAAAGTGTTTTCTACAAGTTTCTAAAGAATGTCATTTAGCAACAACAGAAACTAAAGGAGCAATTGCCTAACATCAAAGGCTAAAAGTAACTTCAGGTAATTACCAGACAATTACCAGTAGGCAACCCTAAGGATATCAAACAGAGCTGACTGGAGAATGCAGTCAACACTTCAATACATCTCTTACAAAATTTCCAAGGGTAAGGGAAGGGGTGGTAGAGGAGGGATGGGTGAGAATATTGAAAGGGGTGACATTGATCAAGATACGTTGTATGCTTTGTTGAATGGCAACTCCCTTGTATAACTACTTAAAGGTAACAAAAAGAAAAAAATAAGTAAGAAAATAAGAGACAATCATTTGACCATCTTGTAGGAAATGGGTTTAACATTCA
Source organism: Dipodomys merriami (assembly GCF_024711535.1). Taxonomy (NCBI): domain Eukaryota; kingdom Metazoa; phylum Chordata; class Mammalia; order Rodentia; family Heteromyidae; genus Dipodomys; species Dipodomys merriami. The sequence continues at coordinate 23,307,061 of NW_027206512.1, read as the reverse complement.
GAGTGCATTCAATAAAATTAACCAGGCTATCAAAAATAAAATCAAAGGATTAGGCTACAGAGATTGGATAAAATCAAGACCATGGAGGAGCTGCTCACTTTGTTAATGGAAGAATACTGAAACTCTGCATTCGCATAGGGGGGAAATTAAGCTCTTCTCAATCATTAATGCTGATGTAACAAAAATTGTTGCTAGATTGCAATGTTGTGAGCCTTGGATATCAGCCCATTGATGATGCTGGTTGACAAGGCTAGTGTTCTCCAACCTCAAACCCTCTTCTGCCATGTACACTGCAGGCAAAGTTCAACCAGTTTATTCTACTCCTGAGTTATAGCCTATGAATACACCAGATGAGGAAGCAATACCTCCCTAAACAATGTCCAAATATGGAGGTGACTTTCTCCACATGCCAGAGTTATTTGTGCAACCCTGGGAAGCAGGGGTGACAGAGAGGCTACAGTCCCACCTTAAGTCTTTAGAACTTCCCCCTAATGTACTCCAGCACCTGCATATGTATTGTCTAGCATTTTACCTGTGTCAGCTTAAACTTCCAGTTCTGGACTGATACTTTAAGAAAAAATAATTTATTTCATATTTAAATCACTGGGGGTATTTTTATTTCAGTGTCTTAACCTATATTCCAGGCAATATACAGTCTATATTCTTTTAGAGGTCTGCAAGACCACCCGCAAGAGTGATGATTCATTATTATGACTCATACAAAGCCATGCTCATGACTAAGATTTATTCCAGTGAAAAGGTACAAATTAAAATCAGCAAAGGGGAAACTCATGAGAGATGCTGAGAGGAAACCTGGCACAATGTTCTTAGAGTCTCTCCCAGTGAAGTCATATAAGACACACTAAACTACTTTGAGAATGAGTTTTGACAACACATATGAGATGTTGTCTACCAAGGAAACTCATTAGTATCAGTGCCCCAAATTTAGGTTAGGGCCAAGTGGGTACCCAAATCCCAGGCTCCTATGAAGAAAGTAGGTATTCAATATCAGCCACAAATCTTTTTTACATAGTTTAGGCACAGTAGATTACGCATCTACCCCCAACTAATATTGCATACAGATCAAGTAAGAAATGTGAAAACATTCACGAGAATAGTCCTGTTGAAATCTGTGAGTGAAAAATGGGGTGGAAATGGTTTTCAAAAAAAATCTGAAAGAGCCAAGTAAAATAAGGGAAAATAGTGACAGCTATTACATACATGGGTGTTAATTTTAGTTTTGTTCCTTTTGATATTTTAAAATGGTTCATTTCAACTAAAAGGTATAAGAGCATGATTAAAAATTTAAATTTATACAAAAAGGAAAATATTAATCACCCAATCACATCATTAATTTTGTTTAGAAGAACTTACACAGGAGAAAAACAGGTGTGAATCACCTCAAGCGTCATAGAGAAAAGCTTACAAGGGCCAATAATGTATTTCACAAGCAATTTTTAAAATGTTATGGAAAAATATTTTATAAGGATAAAGATCATAGAAAATCTGGATTTAGATGTTACATACTATGCAATCCTTCAACCATGAATGCCTTTTCAACATACTACCCTAGGCTGGTGTTCTACCAGCTGAGCCATGCCTCCAATCAGTTCTGCTTTTAAGGTAAGATCTCATTTTTTACATAGGCTGCCTAGACTGTGATCCTCCTACTTATACTTTTCACGGTAGCTGGGTAGCCTTTATCTTTTGAGATGAGGTCTTACATACTTTTTCCTTAGCTCTCCTGGAAAAACAATTCTCCCTCTCTCAGCTTCCTGAGAGGCCACTTTGTGCAACTGAAGTTCTTATTCTAGAAGCATTAACTACAAAATAACAAGAAGTAGGGTAATACAGAATTCCAATTTATAATTGTTATCTAGTTTAAATTTATTTTCCTATTGATTAAGGAGAGAAAAAGAGATGGGCAGTTGCACTTGAACATGTATGTTTGTACCTGCAAAAATCAGAAGGGGGAGGGGAGAGAGAAAGGAAAAGTAGGATGGAGATGAGGAGAAAGACAATGAGTACAAAGAAATGATCAGCATCAATCCAAATACTTCTCTAAATCTTAAGTGTGTAAGAGGTATAAATGTTGTTAGTTTTCACACATTTTCAAGTCATTTCACAAAGTTCAGCTTATAAAAAAGATCCTAAAGTAATTTGTTACATAGGAACAATTAAAGCCGTGTTGAAATCAAAAGGAAACACAGCCACAAACTATTAATTTGAGGATCATAGAAGCATCACATCCCAATTTGCTAACCATAGTAACCAACCTTGTAGAAATTTTCTGAGATTCTGCAGGCTAGATCCACAGCTTCTATTTTTTACTTTACTTATTTTACCCATTTAATTTCCTATTATCTCATACTTTATGAAAACATAATATTCAACCAAAAATAACCACATTTCCTATACTGATTACTCATGGTGTTGGCAATGCAAATATTACTGTACAGGAAGGAGCAAAAGGCTATGTTTCTCCTGTGAATTAAGAGAAGGTCTCAGTAGTATTTCTCCCATACCAGTCTTCCAGAGCATTGTAAAAACACCTGTCCAAGAAAGTGCTTCATTTCCTAAGCCGTTCTATAAATACCTAACACTATTTTTAAAAAAACCTAAAATATAAATTGTTTCTGGAAACTTCCAGCACTCCCTAACTTCTCAGTGACTTCTCAATGCTGCCTTCTTTTCTGTTGAGTTCTTAAGAAAAAAAAAAATCCACAATTCTAGCTGGGTGCTAATACTAATGTAATCTAGCTACATGGGAGGCTAAGAATGGGTAGATGGTGATTCAAGGCCAACCCAAGTAGAAAGGTCTACAAGACTCCTTCTCAGCTCATCGCTGGACATGGTGGCAGGCTCCCAGCTCCCAAACTATGCTGGAGACGAGATTGGGAGGATTATGGACCTAGACCAGCCAAAAAATGTTTTGAGCCCTATCTCCATGGAGGGAAGCTGGATGTGGTGCGTGTCCTTACCTTCCCCAAAAACAGGAAGCCCAAACTACAAAGTTTGATGCATTCTTTCCCTTCAAGAGATAATGTGTCAAATTCATCCTTTCTGTCCATCATGTGGTTTTTTTAGTGGAAATGTAAGTCTCCATCTCCTCTTTTCCTTATGATCTGAAAATTTTAGACTAGAAACGCAACTTGTGGTGAGATGCTATCATTATAGACATGCCTTGAGAAGAAACATAAAAACCAGGACTTCCAGATTATATTTTATCTTTGTTACTGTAATTTTTCAAACATACACATAATATGTGAACACAACAGAATTGTTTTCATTGCACAATTAAAAAAATAAAGTGTTTCATTGACCAAGTACCTGTAACCCCTATATTTGGGAAGACTGAGACAAGGACAGCTGAGTTATACAGCAAGAGCCTATCTCAAAAAAAGAAAAGAGGAGGAGGAAGAAAAGGGAGAAGGGAGACAGAAAAAGAGAGAGAGGAGAGGGGAGAGGGAAGAGAAGAAATAAAGGCTTTCCTCATACCACCTCCCAATTTCTACCCCATTCTCAAAGCAAACAATCATTTATGCTACCAATATTACTAATTCTATCATTAAAAGTGAAGTATTGGGGCTAGGAAGGTGGCTCAGTGGCAGAGCTTGCCTTGCATGCATGAGGCCCTGGGTTTGATTCCTCAGTACCACATAAGCAGAAAAAGCTGGAAGTGGCGCTAGCCTTGAGCTGAGAGACAGGACCCAGAGTTCAGACCCCATGACTGACAAAATAAAAAGTAATAAATTTTGTTATGTTCCAAGTAATATTTGACATATATTTTAAAAGCACATAATTCTTTCCATGTATTGAATATGTAAATTTTTTAAAGGAAATGGAAAAATACATGATAAAAATCTCATGTTTAAAATGTGTAATATCTGCTAGAATAATGAAATGATCGACCAAGACGAAGCTATGAACACCAACTCTATAGCATACACACTAACTTAAAATTATCAGCCTAAAGGTCCTATTAAATGTGGGGAATTCATTGTCTTTACTAAGAAACCAAATTTGAAAATAAACTCCAGCTCTGCAAAGAAGAGTAGTAAATGGAAAGTAAACAAGTCTATTTCTGGGGGTAAATATGAGCTCACTCTTTTTTATCTGGACTGATTTTCCCACAGGAAGGAAGAGATTAAAGGGTGGATTACTTCCAGCACTATACAGGTCTTCTAGACTGACCCCACTCTTAGAGGGATTCTTTCAGAAGAATAATGCTATAAAGAACAGTGAAAACCCACAACGGAGTCCTTCAGAGGACCCTCTTTCACAGCCTGCATTGACTGCTTTGGCCTCTCTGAGGGAATTCAAAATGATTCACTGCCCACCATAATGCTGAATTCACAACAGAGAGGGAAAAAGTGATGAAGCTGCTTTGCATCTGTTGAATTTAAAAAAGAAAAAAAAAACCCAGAAGTGTGAAAGGGGTTAATCTTCTACAAGTCCAGTCATGTGCTCTCACAAAGGGCCAAGAAAGGAGTCACAAAGCCTGCCACAGCTCAAGGGGAAAGCTCTTTGTGTCTTCCTTTCTACACAATGTCTGACAAAGAAGCTGTCGAAATTCAGGGGCTGGTCCCTTGCCTGGATCCTGAAGTCAGGGAAGTGCCATGATGTCATTGCTTCTCAAGACCAATGTTGGCTGAGATAATGAAGATCTCCTTACTCACAGGGTGTCCATCTGCTAGCACACATTTCCTAAGCTTTCAGACGCACTGGAAGAGGCTGGGTTGGTTTCATTAGCTTCTGTATTATTAGGATGAACTCATATCACCGTGTGTTTACCTCTCACTAAAACATATCTTTTTCAGTTCAGCTAGGAGAGAAAACTGTATTACAGTGGTTTATTCATACACATAGAAGAGATTTAGGTATGTGTTTCAATGAATACCCTGGTATTCTAAAGTTCAACACTCTATTAAGCATGAAGCTATTACAGAAATAAGAGTCATTTCTCATTTGGTTAGTCCCCAATAAATGTCTACATAGGGCTTTCCCAGCAAATTAAAAATTTTAAAGACAGGTATTCAATAGTTGTTACATCATAGAGTCTGATGATAATCTTTTTTTTTTCTTTATAAGCTCACGGGGAAAGTTCCATTTTATTTATCTTTTGAAATTTTATTATAAAGGTGATGTACAAAGGGGTTACAGTCACATATATAAGGTAATGAGTACCTTTTCTTTGAGCAATATTATCCTTACTCATTTTCTCCTGCTTTTCCTACCCACCCCACCCCCCACACTCAAGTTGTAAAGTTCATTTCCAACATAGTGTCTAGTGAGTACACAAAGCTGTGGAACTTCTCAGGGAGAAGAGGTAAGTCTGTATGCACAGCATACAAAGTTATATAACAAAACACCAGAAATCTATAGTCTTCTTGACACTTTTGTAAACTAAAAAGACCTGCTATAGAGCACAATTTCATTAGAAAAGAAAGTTTCTATCCAAACCTTTGGAATTTTATAAGAAATCCAAGTTTTCCACAAATACCTTCTAATTTTCTCCCCTAACCTAACTTGATGAAACACTCTTCAATTATATACAATAGTATTTATGAAAAAGTAAAAGTCCCTTGAAATATTCTAAGTAAGCCACCTGAAAGTAAGCTTTCTCCCTTTTTTTCTCAAAGGAGAAAAGTAAATAAGGCTATAAAAATAAAAGGTGGGTATGAATTAAAATATGCAAAACAAATGTACCAGGAGTTTACACACATGATTTAATTTAGGAATCAGTTATAGGACAAATATCATCTTCATCTTTCAAATTGTACAGAATCCAAGGTAGGCACATTTCCTCAAGAAGTGGTTTATTTTCTGCCAAGTAAAACAGCACACAAAGATATATTTAGTCATTTTAGAAGAAATAGAAATGCAGTCTAATGTTTGTAAGCTACAAATAGTAGGAAGAAGGTGTCATTAATAATGAGATAACAAAGGAGAGGTCTGGGACACACAGACCAATGCAATCCAAGGAACCCAGAAAATACTTCCGAATTTAAAAATAAACAATGATGCCCAGTGCTGGTGGCTCATGCCTGTCATCCTAGTTTCTCAGGAGGTTGAGATCTGAGGATTGAGGTTCTAAGCCAGCTCAGCCAGGAAAGTCTGTGAGACTCTTCTTTCTAATTAACTAGCAAAAGTCCTCAAATGAAAGTATAGCTCAAGTGTTAGAGTTCCAGGCTTAAGGAAAAAAAGCTAAGGGACAGAACTCAGGCCTCCAGTTCAAGCCCCAGGACCAGAACAAAACAAATGAATAAATGATGTATGCTTTTCCAGTTTACAAAGATCATTACATCTTAAGAAAAAAGTAGCAATTTTCAAAGCAGTGTACTTATTTTATATATATGAATAAAAACACTAAATATGAAAAATGCATTTCTGTAATTACATTCGTGTGTGTGTGTGTGTGTGTGTGTGTGTGTGTGTGTGTGTGAAAACAGAGATTGAATCTAGGACTATCAGCATGCTATGAAAGCACTCTACCACTTGAATCAGGCCAGCAGCCCAGCATAATGTTTGTCGATACATCCTTTATAATTTCTACTTAAGTGTAATTACAGAAATTATAGGGAAGCTTCAGGCTTGTTTGGATTATCACTTGCTTACTTGGTGCTCTACCACTTATGCCATGTCTCCAGCCTAGTTTTGCTGATTATTTGGGAGATAGAATCTCCCCAGATAATCTTCTGGCTCTGGCTGGCCTTAAACCACAATCATCCAAGTTTCAGCCTCCTGAATACTATTAGAACTATAGGTATGAGTCACTGGCATCCATCTTGTGAATGCATGAAAAAAATAACAGGAAATATCTTCTGACATTAATATAAAGTAATCTGGCATTAATGTAAATTGTTGAGATAAGTGACAGAAAATATACAACCTATAGTTCTACTGGTGTTTAACAAAAAGGAGAAAGATGGGAGGGAGATGCTGAGCTGACTGTCCAGTTGAGCAGGGCATTTTGTCCTTTCCTAAGTGTTTTGGAGTGGGCAGAATTCCAGGTTGTAGCTGCAGAAGTTATCTAGAGTGCCTAAGGTCATGGGAGATAATCAGCCCTGAGATGCCATTGCAGGTCAGTTTCCCTCTGTAAGGTCCACTCCTGGATGTCTAGCAGACTCCACCCTCCTCGCAGCAAAGTCTCCACCCAGTACCTGCATTACCTAGGCAACTGGGACACCTGGAAGAGGTCACATCTGAATTTGATGTGGCCACACCTTTCCCGCCCATACCCTACATAAGGCCTAGCCCAGGCCCAGACGCTCTCTTGCTGCTCTCTTCTTGCTCTCTCTGTTCTATTCTAGCTCTCTCTCTGTTCTTTTCCAGCTCTCTCTCATTCCCAGCCACGTGGAGTGCCAACCTTGCCTGGTCCCAGCAGGCCTACTAAATAAACCTACCCCTTACCTGAATACCACGTGAGTGCTACCGTTCTTACCCCTCTTTCTGCTCTTTTCTAGCTCTTTCCTGTCTTTCTCAGCTCTCTCTCATTCCCAGGCCTTTCCTAGCCACGTGGAGTGCCACCCTTGCCTGGTCCCAGCAGGTCTACTGAATAAACCTACCCCTTACCTGAATACCACGTGTGTGCTGGTGCTGTTCTTACTCAGCTACCTCTTTTTAAAAACCTAACACCCTCCAAACCCATTGCAAAAAAAAAAAACAAATTAAAAACCCAGTCAGTCAGTGGGGATGATATCTATCACCAGGATATAACTAAATAGAACAAAACTTCACACAACTCAATGATAAAAGAAGAGAGGTAAGCTCCAAAACAACCCATCAAAGGTACTTGTTGGAATATATCAGAAGACGAATGAAATCAAAAGAACAGAAGACACATGGAGTATGGCAGAACAGAAAATTCCTTTATTATATTCCAAACAAACCTCATGAAGGAGCCCTGTCCCTCTCCCCAAAACTGGATTCTGTGAAAAGAAATCATTTGCAATCTGGGGAAACCACTACATAAACTAGCTGTGGAGAGAATGAGACACAAGATGAAGGAGTGGAGTGACTAAGTGAAAATTAAGAAGAAACAAATGAAAATATGTTCTCTAACGAAATGTAATGACTATTAAAAAAAAAAAAGAAAAGTATCTCCACAGAACAGGAAAACCCAAAGTCCAGCCAAATATTTCTGAAAAGGGAAGACCCATTTCATCCGAGAGATCCAGGTACATGTGTATGAAAGGTTTGAAGACAAAATGTCTATTCAGTAGGGGAAATTTGTGACAGATGTGATAGTAACAACATAAGCAACCTTTGCATCATAAGTGGGAAAAATCCACAGGTCTCCTCTGCTGTGTGTGTTATTCCTAAATCCCATTCATGTCCCACTTTCCAATGGACCATCATGGGGTCTGCATTATATTGTCAGGTTTCACAATCTGATACTTCAGACAATAAAAATGCCCTTTTTTAATTGTGAAAATACCATACAGAGGGGTTACAATTACATGAGCAAGGTAATGAGTACATTTCTTATCAAGCATTGTTGCCTCCTCCTTTGTTTCCCCTTCCCATCCCTTCCCATCTCCCCCTCCCCCGCCCAAAGTTAAGTTGTAAAGTTCATTTTCGACATAATATCTTGTTTAACCTTAGAAGTTATAGCTGAAAGTTTTCTTTCATTCAACTCAAAATACTTTCAAAGTTTTTGCTTCATCATCAAAGTAAAGGGTATAAAGGAACATTTTAAAAACAATTTCCACCAGCAAAATACTTAACATTTCTTTGTATTAGAATGACTCACTCATTCAGTCAGCCAGTCCAGTCAATACTGACTGAAGATTGTGCTAGATATTGTGCTGGACTTCAAATCAACAATCTTGAATAAGGAAGAAACCCGGGACAATCTCACCAATTCTTTGTCATAAAGTATTTGGGAGATTCATAAAGAAAGCGTATGAAGAAACTTTGTAAACCATTATGGACATATAGACCACAAACCCTAGACCCAAATCACCCAATACAAAACAGTTGCCCACCTGCAGCTATTTAAATTGAAATGTACTAAAATTGAGTAAAACTGAAAACTCAGCTCGTTTGTCACACTAATTGCACCTCAACAGTTACATAGGAAGGACTAATGGTTACTACCCTGGACAACAATGATAGAACACATTTCCATCATCAGGACAATTCTAATGCACCATAATTTCCTCAAAGCTGGGACTAAGAGCATGATATCAATGGGAGGAAGAAAAGAGTTGCACCACAAACCACATGCCCAAAAAAGATGCTTGATAACTCTCTACAAGACTATAAACCCATCACAAAGGGAAGTTGTGGTCATAATAAAATAACCGCCCAACTTGTGGATACTTAATAAGTACAAAATACCAAATAGCTAATGGCTTTAACTCTATATTAGATTTAATTTTTTTAAAAAAACAATCCTTTGAAGGAAGAACTATTCTTTTCTCTGCCTTACAGATAAGAAAGTTGAGACACTGACAGGTCACAAAGCTACTTAAGGTATGTCTTTAAAATAAAACAATGTTAACAGACGGGCAGAAAATCATCTTTATGATAACATGATACAAAATAAATATAGATTTAACTGAAGTTTCATAGTAAGTAGTATGTAAATACTTGCCTGGCTTTCTATTTATCTAAAATAAGGGCTAGTTAAAAAATGATCTCATCACTGACTAAGAATCTACATCTGATTGAACTGAGGGAATACATTACCGCCAGGAACCTTTCTTTTAGTTACGGTTATTAGTAATATTCCTTCTGGTCTCGTCAAAATTAGGTCTCTGCCTACTCATGTATCTCTTTTAGAAATAGCCTCTTTTCTTTTTTCCAGTTATTATATTTCAACACTCCACGAGAACTGCAGCTTGTGGACAGCCCAAGGAAAACGTTCTTCAGACTCCATCTCACCCAACAGTTGGGTGCACAGGCACATGTCTAAATCAGATGACCCTCTTGTCTGTACTAAAGGAGGCCTGAGCATGGTACTTAAGTCCCTTCCAACGCCCAATATTCTACCTTTAGACAAAAAAATTAGAAACATTTGCAAAAGTGCATATACTATCACATGATGATTGCATTAAGTCTATGTAGCCTCTGATTTTTATAAAAAACCCTCATTCATTTCTGTAATGACCATTAATGCAACATGTTTTTATATTCACAAGAAAAATAAATTTGATTGCTCTTTTAATCACAGTGTATTAATAGAGTACTTGCTTAATAAGCAGAAGGTTCCCTGCTTTCACTATATTTGATGTCAGTATAACTTGTGGAGGAGATGGGGAAAAACCAGTTGTTTAAGGATACAGGTGGACCTGTTACAACAATGAGAAGTACAAGTTGTCATGTCCAAAACGTGCTTTACAACGTCGGTGCGGTGGGGGGGGGGGGGGGAGGAGAAGGATTGGGATTGGGGGGAGGGGGGAGGCTGGGAAGGGATGTGAAGGGTAAACAAAGGAGGAGGCTGCAATGCTTGGTAAGAAATGTACGCATTATCCTGCCCACGTAATTGTAACTCCTCTGTACAGTATGTTCACAAATAAAATTAAATTAAATTAAAAAAAATAAGCAGAAGGTTCTCAGTTAAATTCTAGTTCCAGAAAGAAAGAAAGGAAGAAAGAGAGGGGGGAGGAGGAGGGGGGAGGGAGGAAAGAAGGGAGGAAAGGAAGGAGGGAGGGAGGAAGAAAGGGAAGCAAGGAAGGAAGGAAGGAAGGAAGGAAGGAAATGAAAGGAAAGAGGGAAGTAAAAAGGGAGAAAGAGAAGGAAAAGGAAAGGAAAGGAGGGCTAGGAAGGTAGCTCAGCGGTAGAGCGCTTGCCTCACATGCATGAGGCCCTGGGTTCATATTCCTCAGCACCACATAAGCAGAAAAAGCCAGAAGTGGTGCTATGGCTCAAGTGGTAGAGCACTAGCCTTGAACTGAAGAGCTCAGGGACAACACCCAGGCCTAGAGCTCAAGGCCCATGACAAAGGAAGAAAGAAAGAAAGGAAGAAAGAAAGAAAGAAAGGAAGAAAGAAAGAAAGAAAGAAAGAGAGAGAGAGAGAGAGAGAGAGAGAGAGAGAGAGAGAGAAAGAGAGAGAGAGAGAAAGAGAGAAAGAAAGAAAGAGAGAAAGAAAGAAAGAGAGAAAGAAAGAAAGAGAGAAAGAAAGAAAGAGAGAAAGAAGGAAAGAAAGAAAGAAAGAAAGAAGTAAAGAAAGAAAAAAGAAGGAAAGAGAAAGAAAGAAAGAAAGAAAGAAAGAGAAAGAGAGAAAGAAAGAAAGAAAGAAAGAAAGAGAGAAAGAAAAAAAAGGAAGGAAGGAAGGAAGGAAGGAAGGAAGGAAGGAAGGAAGGAAGGAAGGAAGGAAGGAAGGAAGGAAAGGAAAGGAAAGGAAAGGAAAGGAAAAAGGAAGGATTAAAATTCAAAATTTGAAGATAAATGCACTGGCAAACTGAAAATTCAAAGGTTCTTCTGGTAACATGGGATATTCAAGGTATATAATATGACTTAAGTCACAAGTCATGTGAAAAACATGGCTAGAAAGTGACTAGAAAGAAACTATTTCTTGCTATCCATAATTTAACACATCCCTGAAAAAGATGCTATTTGACATGCATTAATGCTGTAGTACAAACATACTTCATACTTCATTTACTAAGAAACATGTACTACAATTACTTGTTTAAATCATCTTTGGTAGGTTACAAAGCCCACCATTAATCAGCACAGAGGTCATGAGAACTCTCCAGTGTTTCTCCCCAAGGGTTAAAGCACATTCTGACACTCCAGATTCAAGAACAGCTGCACCTAGAAAGTTCCTAGCATTGCTAAACTCTGGTTCTTGCTTCAGAGCTCCATTCCCCAGCAACCAGGGGCAACTCCTAAATCATTTCTGCCTTCTCCATGTTTCCCACCTGAGACAAAGACCGTCCTTCACGGCACCATGACAACCAGCCCAGCCACGCAAGCACTTGGGTTCCTGCAGGAAAACGAAAATCCTGAAAGGAAGCCAGGAGATAAAAGGCATACTATTCCTTGTTTCCCACTGGTAGGAAGTAATTACAAAAATTACTTTAACACAAAGCTTCTGGTGAATGAATAGTTTGTAATTTAAGGGGAGAAGCCTAAGGGCCTGGGGATTAAATACAAAATATGAAAAGCTGAATGATGTCATGCAAGTCTGGCCTCCTCTCCCCGCCCCCCAAAAGTGGATTGCCTAAAGCAAAGCTCTTAATGTTGGTAAGGAGAATTCTCAAGAGATGGCCAGGGGTATGCTTTGCTTTGTATCTGAGCTTAGACAAATGATTGATGGAATAGTGGAGGTAAGCTTTAGAAGTTCATGTTATTGCCAATTAAAATTTCAAAAACAGAAGTCAAAGAAAAAAATAATTTTGTCCATATTAAAGGTGCCAAAGATTTCCATACCCCTACAGCAGAAATCAGAGAAAGCAGAAAATGGGATTGTCCCAACAAGATGAAGTTGACAAGATTCTGTATCATAAACATGCCAAGTGTATATTTGTGGTCTCACTAGGATGGAATTCCCTTCCACTGACTGTGTTGTGTGACAGTCCATGCTTCTGGAAGTCACATTTTTAAACTAATTCAGAAACAGAGTGTGTGTCTGTGATTCTATTACTTCAATATATTTCTAAGCAGATCTTTGTTTTTTGTTTTTTTCATTTCACAAATAATACAACTTTCCTATTGAGAATCAACAAAAGTGAACCTGCATGACAGGTTGGATCCGTTGAGAGCTTTGTTGTTGAATTGCACCACAAACTTTATTATAGGATTCAACGTGTTACTCCTATTGGGAACTCAGGTAAATGTTTTTACTAGATGGAAAATACAAATACAGATCTGCACCTAGCCAATATGGAAAAGTTGAGGGTTCTTGAATATGTACGTGCAAATTTTTCTTTTGTTTCTAAGTTTAGTTTTAGTTTTTTAGGTCAAATATCCACTTCACCAACAGTGGTAGGCAGATGAGCTCCCAATTTTGGGCAACGTACACCCTCAGATTTTCAGTGTTGTAGCTGGAAAAGAAAGAACGGAAGAAAAGCAGAGACACTCCTGGTATTCCTCAGGCACTAGCTTGGCAGGTGACTAGCAAGACAATCTCAATCCATGTATGTAACTCTCCATGTGACCACTACATGTACACAAGCCATTTGTGCACTACTCCAGGGCTTGAGGATGAAACTACACCATACACTTTTAAATCTGCTCACTGTTACAATGCATATTCAAACATATACCCACATATTGTCCTGCAACAAGCCTATGTCTGTTGCTCCCTTTATGGACCCTAATCTAGAAAGAGGTTTAACCAGTCTTCCAGATTAGAATTCTGACACAAATTTGGTTTCTCTCTTCTCTTCCCCTATCACTCCCCACCACAATGTCCTACCCATCACAAATCCCATCCATTGATTCCAATCCCTATTCAACTGGTGTCCATGGTCCCATCTCACTCTAGTTCAGTCTTAATCTGTCTTCATTTACAACACTTGCAACAAAATACAGAACCCAGATATATGGTATTCTGAACAGCTAAACTGCCAAAGCAAGAAATAGTCAGGAACTGATCCTTTAAATGTTTTACTGCAATATGCTAGAAATGTTATTAAATATCAAATATCCATGTAATTTTATTGTTTTCATTGCTGTCCTGGGGCTTAAACTCAAGGCCAGGGTGCTCTCTCAGCTTTTAGTTGTTCAAGACTAGCACTCTACCACTTGAGCCACAGCTCTCCCCTTCTGGATTTTTGGTACTTTATTGAAAATAAGAGTCTTACAGATTTTTCCTGCCCGGGTTGGCTTTGAACCACTGTCCTTAGATCTCAGCCTCTTGAGTACCTAGGATTACAGGCTTGAGCCACTGGTACGTAACTCCATCCAATTCTTCTAAATTTATATACTCTGACTATTGATTGTCTTTCCAATTCTAGTTTACTCTTTGAAGGGGAGGAGAGGCAATGCAGGTCATCAAACCCAGGGCCTTGTGCATGTTGGGCAAATGGTCGATCTATGGGCTTAGTTCCCAGCCCTTCCCTAATTTTGTTGGTAGTTCAAACCAAAAGTAATTTCTCTTTCCTAAAGTGAAAAGTTGCAGGAAAATTTATTAAAATGGATACCTTGGGGTGTTGAAACAGAGTAACATGACAGCCTGGTGGGTCTGTGTCTATAACAGATAGAAAAAAGAAAAGGAGAGCCATAGGGAAAGGTCTAGCTTTCAGTTTTCCTATACAATTCCCTAAAGGAGGGCTGTGATTTTCTGAAAGGTATTTATTATCTCAAAAAGTGATATTACAAATATTAGATATTTCAGTAAAAACTAAGATTTAAAGAGCACTGCATATTGTCTATACTTTGATATAATCAGTGTTCTAATTTAGAATTATACTTTTAAAACTGGAAGTCATAACTGAGAATTAAAAGCTATGTATTCACAACATTAAGACAAGCAATGTCAAACTGCTCAACTTTAACAAAATCTGCCTACCATGCAAATCTTGGTCACAAGGTAACTATTAGAATTAGTGAAATAATAAGGCAAGCATAATGTTGTTGGAGGTTACAATCAGCACTCACTATATACTGTTTTTAATGATTATAATAATGGGTCAATGCATAAGAAACTAAGGCTTGGAGAATTAAAAAAAAAAAACACCTGATGTTACAAAGGTATTATTCACAGTGAGTCTAACTGGGAAGCAAAACTGACTCCAATTCTGTTATACTGAGTAATTCTGAGTTAGGCACACGTTATAACTCTGTATTTATTAACACAATCCTGTTTCAATTCTTAAAAATTCTCAAGCTGTGTTCATTTTGAATATAATCCTATTATAAGAGCAGGGAAGCTGGTAGTATCTGAAAATCAAACTAGAAACTAGGCAGCAACTGCCAAAAGGAGTTTGTCTAGAAGATAAATTACTGAACTGAGATGATCATTTATGCTCTTTGCATTTGACTCAAGAAAATTTCCTTAGAAAGTGACCTTGGTAAAAGTAATGTAGACTGGAGATTTCATGACTATATATATATATATATATATATATATATATATATATATATATATATATATATATATATAAACACGTATACACACATGTGTATATATATATCTGTCTGTATATCTGTCTCTTTCCATATATACATTATATACTTTCTATAATGAATATTAATTACAATATGTGTATATAATATGCATCATATAATACATATACATAATAGAAATATACATATTTGTATTTATATCTAACATATAGCCAGCCTGTAACATCATACATACATACACATTATAGATGAGACAGATGTAGAGAAGAAAAATGATATACATTCACACCCATATATAAAAATATATACATATAATCAAATCAAAAATGTCATGTCATTCTTTTCTCCCTAAAGAAAATTTGTATTATCTAACATAGGAATATCTCCTTTCCCAGGAGGAGGTAACAATGCTCGATAGGAAATGTACTCATTACCTTACTTATGTAACTATAACTGGTCTGTACAGCATTCTTCCAATAATATGTATATATGTATATATATATATATATATATATATATATATATATATATATAAAGAATATCTCCTTTCCCAAAGGAACATAGGTCTTATGGTTTCCCTTATCTGAAATAACTAGTATATGTCTAGGACAAGCAGAAAAGGTCAAAGCTATGTACATATGACCATATAAGATGATGCTAAGCAAAATGAACTCCAAGGTAGGGACACAAGAGGTTTTATCTTTCTTGCTATTGTTTTTAATGTACTTACAATGTACTATGTGATTTTTTTTGGTTTCTTTTGTATGTTCCTCCCCCACGGTATAAATCCTGTTTTCACTATTTGATTCCAGTGCCCTGCATCTTGTATATACATTTTTCTAATTTGGGGAAGGGAGGAGAAATAACAAAATGCTGAAATAAGGATACAGGTTGACCCATTGTAACAATGAGATGTACAAGACACTATGTTGAAAACGAATGTTACAACTTTGGTGGAGGAGAGGAGGGAGGAATTGGGGAGGTGGGGAGGAGGGAAGGGATGATAGGGGAAAAATAAAGGAGGGAGTAACAATGCTTGATAGGAAAAGTACTCATTACCTTACTCATGTAACTGTAACCCCTCTGTACAGTATCTTTACAATAAAGATATATATATATATATATATATATATATAAGATTATCTCCTTAATATCAACTTATTTTCCTATTTCATTACAACTTATGTTTTAAGAAGAGAAAAAATGCAAACAGAAAGCCAGGACTGATTTGACTATTTTAAAGATAAATTTCTACAAAAGATGTAACTGATACTCCAAATAGTAAAACTTTTTACAAAGCAGACCCTGAGGTTGAATACTATAATTGCCCTCCTATGCATCTATCATTCTGGTCTTAGAATCTAACTCTCTGCTATGCCAATATATCTTATTTAAGAACAATTTAGATACTTCTAGAAAACATAAGTATTTTTCAATCTTAACATAAGCTAGAAAATACAAACCTTTGAAAGAAAGTATTTTAAAAATGTATCTAGGATATATTAATGTTCTGGGATTAAAAATATCTATGAATGAAAAATACCTACAACATGCACTCCTTTAAAAAAAGAAAAGCCAGCCATTCTTCATGATTTATAAATATAAATTTATCTTTGCATCACTACATTACACAAGAGTGTATGACAACTCCAGTCTCTTGACTAATATGATAGCTGACTTCATCATTATCACATTCAAACTGTGTCTTGGGGAGATGGAGAGACGGGGAAGAGTGGGGTGACACAGATCAAGATGCTTTGTATTTACAAACTAACATTGATTTGAAATCTCTTTGTATAACTAAAGACAATAAAAAGAAACAAACTAAATATTTTTTTAAAAATCGATTCTGTTTCTATTCCTCCATCAGAAAAAATGACATTGCCCCATTTGTTAGGAAATGGAAAGACTTGGAAAAATTATATTAAGAAAGCCAGGCCCAAAGAAACATAGGTCCCATGGTTTCCCTTATTTGCAGTAACTAGTATATGTCTGAGTCAAGCAGAAAAGGTCAGATAAGTTGATGTTAGGGAAATGAACCCTAAGATATGTATTCAAATGTTTTTTGCTTTCATGCAATTGTTTCTAATACATTTATAAGATTATTTCTTTGTTGCTGTGTATGTCCCTCCCCCACAGTATAACCCCTGCTTTCACTGTATTTGATGTCAGTATAATTTGTGGAGGGGAAGGGAAAAAACAAATTGTTTAAATAGGGATACAGGTGGACCCATTGCAACAATGGGATGTACAAAATTGTTATGTCAAAAATGAACTTTACAACTTTGGTGGTGGGGGAGAGGAGGATTGGGTGGGGGGTGGGGAGGATGGGAAGGGATGGGAAGGGGAAACAAAGGAGGAGCCTACAATGATTGATAAGAAATGTACTCATTATCTTGCCCATGTAAGTGTAACCCCTCTGTACAGTATTTTCAGAATTTCATAAAAAAAAGAAAAGAGAAAGAAAAAAAATCGATTCTGTTTATGCCTACCTCTAGGGTAGAAATCTCCAGACATGTCCAGGGGAGCCTGCTGGGCTGCTGATCTCTTGTAGACAACATGAATCCTTCCTCTTTCCTCCTCCATCTGCTTGCCTCTTTCCAAGGGCTCAATGAAATACTCTTCATTTCCACTTTTTATCATTCCAGCCTGGAGAAAACAAAAAAATGATTTAATTTTTGAAAGAAATGATCATATTCAGCTCACAAATATATCTTTTTAATGGCAAGAACAGTTCTGGAAACTAATTTTTCTAAACTAATTTTTCTTTCCACATATGACTAAAGTTTAAAAGGTTAAGCTATTATTGCTCACCAGTAATTCATAAAAGGTAAAAACATCCATGTATGACAGGAAGAAGAAATAAATCATATGAAGTAGAATACAAACACACAGATTTAGAATAAGAAAATTATGCAATGCATTCATCAGTGTATAAAAAAGATCCATATTTGTATATTCTACTCTGTATTGTATCTTCCAAAGAAATCTTAGGTGACAAAAACTTACAATAAAACACATGGAGCTTCTATCTATCAATGCTATTTTTAAGACTCATTTACATCTCCCTTCCATACACTACAATGTAAGAAAAATGAGTTCTTGGTGTCTTTATCCTTCTGTAGACACCTATACTCCTAATATATGTTCATTTTAAGAATTTATGCAATATTATCCTATCTTAGTCTGTCTTCGTAGTTCCATTATATGCTTTTTCCCCCTCAATCTGTATGAGCTCAAGCTAAAAATCCCATCTGTACCTTCAAGTCCTTCCCTCTTTCCATTAAGTGTCTTCTAACTCTACTTCCTTGTTTGGTTATTCTGAAAACACCCCATGCTACAGCTGAAGGTGAACACAATGTGTCCCTTTTTTGTTCTTTTGTATATTTTTTATTGTAAAAATACTGTACAGAGGGGTTATAGCCACATGAGCAAGGTAATGAGTACATTTCCTATTGATCATTGTTGCCTCTTCCTTTGTTTTTCCCCTACCATCTCTTCCCTCCTACCTCCACAACTACACTTTCCTCCACCTCCCAAAGTTGTAAATTTCATTTTCAACATAGTGTCTTGAACATCTCATTGTTACAATGGGTCCATCTGTATCCCTATTCACAATGTGTTCTTTAAATATGAAGTGCACATTCAGTCAAAATGTTCCAACTCATAGTTCTACTTTAAAGATGATACATTAACATGTAATAGTAAGTTAAAACGCAGCACATTTCTTTGAAAACAAGGTGACGTGAATAAAAATGTGAGTGGATCAATTATAATTTTTTTTTTGGGTCCGGTCGTGGGGCCTGAACTCTGGGCCTGGGCACTGTCCCTCAGCTCTTCAGCTCAAGGCTAGTGCTCTACCACTTGAGCCACAGCACCACTTCCGGCTTTTTTCTTTTTGCTAATGTGGTGCTGAGGAATCGAACCCAGGGCCTCGAGCATGCAAGGCAAGCACTCTACCACTGAGCCACCTTCCCAGCCCCAATTATAATTATTTTGGAAAAACTAAATTAGAGTATTTTAAATCAGGTCCTGGGGTCCTACCTTATGTTCAGGTTTACAGATGAGGTCACTCCCTTTCCTGGAACGCACAGAAGGGAAATGTTTCCTGCCTCTTCAAACCAGCACTCCAGTATCTCTGCCACTCGAGTGCCAAGCAGCAGAAATGAAGGTTGCTGTCTCTCACTAAAGAACATGCTTCTGGGGTAAGCAATGGGGAGCATCTAGCTATAAAGCTCTTTCACTATATTTGACTCTTACCCTCTGGATCAAACTCCTAGCCTTCACCTAAGACATCACTGAGTTAGGAGCATTTAATAGTAATGCCGATCTTTCAATTACACATTCCAATTCCTAAGTTTGGCGGGTAATTTTTCCCTCATCTGGATAATTCCTTATATTCCTGAGATACTAAATGCATGGGGTTTGTTAAGTTGCATCATTCATTCTTTTGTCTCCAGAGTTGTTATTACTGTCAAAAGATTAATGATAGCTACGTTCTTTTTTTTATTATTACCAGTAGCAGGATTTGAGCTCAGGGTCTCACACTGGCTAGGCATGTTTTGGCTACTCTACCACTTATGTCATACCTCCAGCTCAGATTTTTTTTTTTGAGTAACAACTTCTTTTCTTTTATATATATCTTTTGTTGAAGTGCAGAGAAAGGGCTAAAAATCAGAAATATTACTGTGGCACCAGATGGTTCATCGGAGCTGGGATAATCTGGTTGTTCACAGATCACTTGCACAGAATTTTCTCCTGAAAAAACTTCAGATTCCTGCTATGGAAAGATCCCTAATCTGGAGACCTAGGGCGCAGTGAGCCTTGGGAAGAGCTGCTGCCCTGTGTTAGGCTGGGATAGCAGACCTGACCTCTAGAAGACCTAGATGTCAGTCAGCTTCTCCATACCTCTGTCAGTCATTACAAAAGAGCATTACAAAGTGTCTCGAGGGCTCAGCGATGCCAGGAACTGAGAAAGGAGAGCAGTGTGACCGCCTAGGCCTCACAAGTCCTATTTGTCCTTTGATACTCCTCCAGCTCTGCTTTTCTGCTCACGGCCAAATGTAGCTCCTGGCGGATCACCTGAATCTGCTTCTCTAGCTCTGAGAGTTCCTGCATCACGGAGTTCCGCCAGCTCAGATTTTTGCTGCTAATTTTGGAGATAAGAGTCTCAAGGACTCTTCTGCCTTTAAACTGAGATCAGCTAGAACTTAGCTTCCTTAGTAGTTGGGATTACAGGTGTGAACTACCATTGTCTAGCTTTCAAACATATTCTTATATCTCCTATTATCAGCAATGTCAGCACTCACTGACACCTTCTAGAGCAAAGGAGAGTTGACAATGCCCATAAAACATTTGAAAGCCTGGCACACTAACAGTAAACACATAACAAGTTAATATAACATCTCCAAGGCTACAAGTATCCATTCTCATCAACCCTTACCCCTCTGGGACAGAAATAACTGCTGAATGTTAGAAACAGTCTGTTGATAAATCTATTAATATATATTTAAGTTTGTAAGTTGAAGTTCATTAGCATAAATGCTCCATTGCTCATCTTTACTCTAGGTCTTTATTTGCCCGAAATCCATTCATTCTCCATGTTTTATAGACTGTTACATTTTTTCCATCCTTCTGTTTCCCCTGACACTTCCTTAGGAATGCACCTCACCACCATTTGAATTATTGAATTTCCTTATCTTGAAGTTCATCATGCATCCTGATTTTCCCAGATGAGATTCTGACTCTGGATTGAAACTCGCACAGTGACTCAGGAATAGGCAGTAACTACAGAGGTCTTTTGAAGGCAGTGGGAGGTCAGTGAGGCTTAGCCCATGTGCCTTTTAAAAACATTTCTCAATCTATTCTAGGTAAACATTCCAGTTCCAGGCCCCATGATGTTGCTTTCCCTAACAGACCACTAGTGAAACAAAACATAACAGGACTAAATATCTATCTCCCACAAGAAAGAAAACTGTGTTTAAGTAAGGTTGAGAAAACATCAGAGGAGAGTTTGGTGCTATGGCTCAAACATGGTTTGGGAGAGTTTACCAAAAGCCATGTGCTGGAAACTCAAACCTGAATGTAACAGTATTTAGAGGCTTGAGGTGACGAGGTTAAGACCTCACCATTTCTTCCCTTTAAAAGATAAGGCGCTAGTGGCTCTTGACTATAATCCTAGCTACTCAGGAGGCTGAGATCTGAGGGGATCACAGTTTGATACTAGTCAGGTCAGAGAAGTTCCCATGTCCATGAGACTCTTATCTCCAATTGACCACTCAAAAAACTAAAATGAAACTGTGGCTCAAAGAGGTAGAACATTAGCCTTCAGCAGAAGAACTCAGGGATAGCACCCAGACCCTTAGTTCAAGCCCCACAACAAGAAAGGAAGGAAGGAAGGAAGGAAGGAAAGAAGGAAGAAGGAAAGAAGGAAGGAAGGAAGGAAGGAAGGAAGGAAGGAAGGAAGGAAGGAAGGAAGGAAGGAAGGGAGGGAGGGAGGGAGGGAGAGAGAGAGAGAGAGAGAGAAAGAAAGAAAGAAAGAAAGAAAGAAAGAAAGAAAGAAAGAAAGAAAGAAAGAAAGAAAGAAAGAAAGAAAAGAAAAGAAAGAAGGAAGAAAGGAAGGAAGAAAGGAAGGAAGAAAGGAAGGAAGAAAAAAAGAAAGGAAGGAAGGAAGGAAGGAAGGAAGGAAGGAAGGAAGGAAGGAAGGAAGGAAGGAAGGAAGAAAAAAAGAAAGGAAGGAAGGAAGGAAGGAAGGAAGGAAGGAAGGAAGGAAGGAAAGAAGGAAGGAAGGAAAGAAGGAAGGTGCTGATTAGGCCAGCCATGGAGCCCTCACCCTCCGCAGGGATTAATGTAGTTTCAGAGGACCAAATTTGCTACGAGGCACCACCCCCATAAGCTTGGCTCCTCCTCCACTCAGCAGTTTCCTGTTCTGCATCTCTACAACACACCAACACAGGCATTACATTCTTTGGTCTAACAGTCATAAGCTAAATGAACGTCTTCCCTTTACAAAGTCCTCAGTTGCTGATCTTTTTCTATAGCAACACCATACAAAGTAAGGCACTGAGTTAGATAACTTCCAACAAGAGATATATTATATGCATTAGTTTAAACAAAAGTTAATGAAAAAGTACATGAACTAAGAACTATACTAGACACCACAGAAAATGAGAAATTCCTAAAGGACACAGTTTGTCTGCCGTCCAGTTACTGAAATCCAGTCAACTAAAATACATGTCTATGGGTATCCAATAAAGCATGGGCTACTACATCTAGGCAGTGATACGGTTCATGAAAGCCAAAGCAAGATTATTCTCTTTCATAATTTCACTTCAGCCAACTGTCAGCAGGATCATATTAGACAAGTCATCCAAAACTTATCAGCTAGGTCATCCAATATTACCTAATATCTGTTGTAGCTGAAATCTCCCTAAAACACATCAAAGTAAACCTTCCCTTCCATCTCTACTCTTGAACACTGTCTCAATCTCACATAGTATAGCAATTTGTTTCCCTCATAGTTGGAGCCACCAGAATGTGGTAACCAAGAGTTCAAACCATCAGGTACACACATAAAAGCTAAAATGTACCAGGTGAGGGTCTGCTCCTCAGAGCCACACAGGGGTCCAAACTGACAGTGACTGTGCCATGTCAACACAGGTTACCAAGTCTGCCCAGTCAGCAAGGGAAAAGCATGAGGAAGCTGTCATGGGAGACTCTGGAGCCAGCCCTAGTCATGGTATTTGCTTTTTCTGCATTTCCATGGATCGGATATAGTTACATGGCTCGTAGCCAACCATGAAGAGAGCCAGGAAATGTAATCTGGCTGAATGCCTGGGAAGGAAAGACAGATTTTGATGAACAGATGGAAGTCTCAACCTCAAATAAGCTCATGACACTTCCCTTAAAACACTTTTGATTGCTTCCCATTGCACTTCAAAGCACACTAATTACCATGGCCCTCAAGGTCTGCATCATCTGGCTCTGTCTACTAGCCTCACTGAACCCTGGAGGCTGCGCCGTAGGGGGCTCTGAGTGCTACTTAGTTTGCTTAGATGCTCCATCCCACCAGGCCACACTTCCTCTCACTGGCTATTTCTCATTCTGCATATCGCACCTGAAATATTCCCTTCTTAAAAGTGATTTTTCGAGGCTACAATGCTTGATAAGAAATGTACTCATTATCTTGCCCATGTAATTGTAACCCCTCTGTACAGTATTTTCATAATAAAAAAAGTGATTTTTCTCTGGCTGGGCATGGTGGTTCACTCTTGTAATCTCTGCTACTTGGGAGGTGGAGAGTAGAAGGATCATGCTTGAAGGCCTTCTCAGGTGAAAGTTAGCAAGACTCCATCTTAACTAACAAACTGCTTATAGACATGCTTACACACTCCTGTAAACCCCTCTACACAGGAGGGTAGGTAGGAAGATCACACTCTCAGGCCTATCCAGACAGAAGTGTTGAGACCCTGAAAAATGAGCTAAAAAAGTTAAAAGTGAACTTATGGACATTGCTAGTGATATAGAGTGTTTGACAAGCAAGCTAGAGGTCCTGAGTTCAATCCCTAGGACCACCAAAAAATTATTTTCTCATTCTCTCTCCCCAAAGTAATCGAGTTGTGTCATCTAAATAGAGCTCATCGAACACCATTACTCTGATATAGAGCAATGTGTCCTCTCATGGCCCTCAAAACATGTTTGCCTACATGTGATCATTTATTATTCTCCATCTCTCCCATAGTTGTCAGCTCCTGAAGTAGATGTGTCTATCATAATTAGTTTTGGGCTTCTTAAACAACCATACTACTGCTGGCAGACAATGTATGTTGTATCCAATTTTGATGAAAAACAACATGAATGAATAAGTGAAATGGTAGGGAATTCTGGGAGACTTAGGGTATTTTCTGAAGATGAGCAGCGTCCTGGGCTAGGGATGGGACAGAAGTATTCGCACTGAGACCCCTTGGGCTTGAGCAGTCTACACTATCAAAGGCAAGGCATGCTTCCGAACAGAGGTGACAGCACTCATCGAGAGAAATGTCTGTGCTGGAAGCAGGTCTGGGAATGAGGGCGTGATAGACTCATGTAGCCTTGAGCCAAACTTTAACATGCAGAGATGGAGAACTGGGGCAAAAATAAAGTTGATCCAACAGACTAGGACAACATGCTGCCTGCAGATTTCTGATATTTAAGTGTCATAAGACTAGAGACCAAGGAAGCAAGAAGCTAAAACAATAGCCCAGGTGGCAGAAGTGGCAATGGCAGGAAAGAGATAGAAGTTAACACAGGGTGAGAGGTGCTTGACACAGATCAAGATGCCCTGTGCTCATAAAGCACATGTTGAAAGCCCTTTGTACAACCAATTGGAGAAAAATTAAAATCAAACAAAAGGCAAACTCATTCACTGAAGCCTTCTAGCAGCTTCCCTTTCACTCAGACTAATGACCACAGTTCTTTCTAATTCTTTCCCCTTCCTCAGCCCCACCTTCATGATGCCAATCTCCTCTCATCTGCACACTCTGCTAGTAGTAAGTGACTGTAAGTGACAAAGACCCCCTGCTCCACTGAAGTAGAGAAATGTAGAACTGTTATTAAGAAGAATGAGCATCATCATATGCAACTTCTCAGGAAAAAAAAAAGCTGTTAAAACAAGGTTCACAAGGAGACTTGAGGGAGGCCCAATAGTAACACTCAAAACTTTAAATTAGCATAGAGGACTCTCCTCAAATCTCAACTCTGGATAATGGCTTCCTGGGCTATACATGGTCTGTTCTTGTCTCTTCTGGATTCCTCTCTTTCCATGCTGTTCCTTCTGCTCCAGCCAGCTGCAGACTAACCTCAATAGGCCTATACTATTCCTTAACACACTTAAATTCTCTCCCCTTTCACTATCTATCCTTTTTCTCCTTTAAATCCATGTGGGGAGAGACTTTGCCATATTGATGATTCTGTTATGATTCCAGGTGTAGCCTCAAACTAGGTGACAAATATTTGGGGAGTGAGGTAAGACCCTGACAAGTGGAAGGAAACTGAAAGGGAAGGAAGGAGGGAGAGAATGAAGGAAGGAGGGAAGGAAGGAAGGAGGGAGGGAGGGGACTGAGAAGTGACATGATGCCTAAAGGACAGAGAGATTTAGGTCTTATCATAGCAACTAAAGTGAAGAGGATGCAAGGATCCCTAATAGCAAAAACAATCTATAGCAGAAAGAACAGTGCTGGAGGAATATCAATACCAAATTTCAAACTCTACTATTAAGCCATAGTAATCAAAATAGCTTGGTACTGGCACAAGAACAGGCCTGAGGACCAACAGAATAGAATTGAAAACCCAGAAATGTACCTACAGACCTATAGCCACCTAATCGTGGATAAGGGAGCGAAACAAATCAAATGGAACAAAGACAGCCTCTTCAGTAAATGGTGCTGGCAAAACTGGTTTAACACCTGTAGAATACTAAAGCTAGATCCTTATATATCACCCTGCATCAGAATCAACTCCAAATGCAGACCTTGAAGTCAAAGCAGACACCCTGAAAACATTATAGGAAAGAATAGGAGAAACTCTAGGGCTCCTTGCCACAGGCTAAAATTTTCTTACTAAAGACCCAGACACACAAAAAAATCAAAGAAAGGTTGGATAAATGGGATTGCATGAAGTTGCATAGCTTCTTCTGCATGGCAAAGGACATAGCTAGCAAGATCAATAGAAAGTTCACAGATTGGGAGAAGATCTTCACTAGCCATACAATGGACAAGAGCCTCATATCTAAAATATACTAAGAACTCAAAAAATTAAATCCCCCAACAACTAATCCTCAAAGAAACAACTGCCCAATAAACAAGTGGGCTAAAGACTTAAAGAGAAACTTCTCTGAAGAGGAAATAAGAATGGCCAATACACACTTGAAGAAATGCTCAACTTCTCTAGCCATTAAAAAAATGCAAATCAAACCAACATTGAGATTCCACCTCACCCCAGTTAGAATGGCTATAAGCAAAACAAAGGAGGAGGCTGCAATGCTTGGTAAGAAATGTATGCATTATCCTGCCCATGTAATTGTAACCCCTCTGTACAATATGTTCACAAATAAAATAAAATAATAAAAAAATAAAAATAAAAATAAATAAAAATAAAAGATGAACGCTCTGAAAACAAAAAAAAGAAATCTAATAACAACAGATGCTGGAGGGGATGTGTCCAAAAGGGATACCTACTACATTGTCGGTATGAATGTAAACTTGTTCAACCACATTGGAAAGCAGTATGGGGGTTCCTCAAAAGACTCCACATAGACCTCCCATATGACCCAGCAATCCCACTTTTGGGCATTTACCCAAATGATCACAAACAAGGCCATACTAAAGCTACCAGCACAACTATGTTTATTGCAGCATTATTTACCATAGCTAAGATATGGAACCAACCCAGATGCCCCTCAGGAAATGAATGGATCAAGAAAATCTGCTATATACAATGTAATTCTATGCCTCCATCAGAAAGAACGACACTGCTCCATTTGTTAAGAAATGGAAAGACTAGGAAAAAATTATAGTAAGTGAAGTAAGCCAGACCCAAAGAAACATAGGTTCCATGGTTTCCCTTATTTGCAATAACTAGTATATGTCTAGGACAAGCAGAAAAGGGCAAAGGCTATGTACATATGACCAGTTAAGATGATGTTAAGCAAAATGAACCCCAAGATAGGAACACAACTGTTTATTTCTTTCTTGCTATTATTTTTAACATACTTATAATGTACTGTGTGATTTTTTTGTTTCTTTTGTATGTTCTTTCTCCATGGTATAACCCCTGTTTTCACTGTATTTGATTCCAGTGCCCGACATCTTGTATATACATTTTTCTAATATGGGGAGGGGAAGGGAAATAACAAAAATGCTAAAATAAGGACACAGGTTGGCCCATTGTAACAATGAGATGTAGAAGACACTATGTTAAAAATGAACTTTACAACTTGGGGGGGGGGGTGGGATAAGTTGCAGAGGTGGGGAGGGAAGGGATGGTAGGGGAAAAACAAAGGAGGGGGTAACAATGCTTGATAGGAAATGTACTCATTACCTTACTCACATAACTGTAACCCCCTCTGTACAGGATCTTTACAATAAAAAATATTTTTAAAAGAGGGTGCAAAAAATGAGACCTATGAAAAGAAACCGCCCCTCCAAAAAAAAAACAAAAAACAAGTTTAGTTAGAGTACAGACATATTAGAAAGAGCGATAGAAACAAGAAATTGGTCTTTCTTCCTTAGGAGCTAGCAGAACTGAAATGATTATTTCAAAGCATTTCTATCTTCAGGCAAGACTGACACACAAATTCCAGATAGGGGGAAAGTCATCAGCACTAATAATTAAAGCTGAAGGTTCTTTTGTCCATTAGCATTCTCACTTAGGAAATCATGTACTCAGATCAATGTTTTCAAAAGCCTCAAGACTACTCAGTCACATTGTAGTATTAATCCCATAGCTTTAATTCACATAACAGTGGAGTGTTCTACAGGAAATAAAATCTGATGTGTATAATATAAGTGTATATACTATAAAGATTGTCTAGACCATTGCATTTGAAGTACTGCTAGTATTTAGAATGCAAAATCTTGAAAATTAATAACTTAGATGGTTTTAAAACTGTCACATGTGAGATTACAAATGTTCCTAAGAGATTCTATTTAAACAGATGCCCTCCATCATTTTTTTCAGTTCATTTAATGTTACGGATGAATCATATCCAATAATACTTTATGAATTTCCATTTATGCCAAAACCCTCCACATTTATCATTCTAATCCCATGCAACAACATAGGAAATGTTTGGTGAGTTTCAAAAACAGTTTCCCAAAATTGAATGATGTTTTCTTTTCAAGAAAAAAATTTTATAATGTTCAAACCAGTGTTAGGTGCATTATATTAATGATTTTTCATTAATTTTTCATAGAAGCTCTTTGGCAACATTTGGAGAAAGCATTTATAAAATAATGTATTATTTACACTAAAAAGCCAGCTGTATAATCTCAACCCTTCCAGCTACTTCAGTCAACCCAAACACTACCAAGAACCCACAATTACAAATGTAACTATTTCTTTCTAGCTATCAGGAAGGTCATTCCCCTTCCTCACTCAGCACTACCACACCAGCATATCTGACAGTTCTAACACACGAGGCTAAATGGTTTCCTGATCTTCATCAGATGATAAATGGCAAGAGAGAATAATGGGCGTGAGGTACTGGAAGTTTCAGATGAGATAATGTCTATGAATGCAGTTTATAAACTATAAAGTCCCAGGAGAAATGTAAAACACTCCTCTTTATATGTCATAACAATAAACACTAGTCACCAAGAAAATATTAAATTGCATTCAACTTGGTTTGTGATGAAAGTCAGCCTAAAAGATATTTTTAACACTTTACCAAAAATTATTGACGTTTCTATGGAAATTCTGCACCATATACTCTACATATGCTATGGAAAAAATTCTAATTTTAAGTGTGACATCTAAATGTGGTTTTACTCTAACTCTTCTCAAATCTGAGAATGAAAGAGGTAACATTAGGCAGGTCTTATACGTACTTGTTTAATGAAGTATACATCCTGTATTTCAGGCTTAAACTAAAACATAATCAGTCTGAAACAGGAAAGCATGCACTTTGAAAATGTCTAAATTACAGTACTAAGTGTATTAGCAATGTTTAGCATTATCCCATATTTCACAAACACATGAATATTCCTTAAAAGGCAAGAATACATAACCATCATTTAAAATCATTCTTAGCAAAATGTTCATAATCCTAAACATTGTTTTCTTTAATTTCTTAGTGACTATCATTAATGGCCACACACATGTAAAACTCAAATGTAAAAAACTTCAGTTATTAGTAATTCTGGTGTTTGGACCCATAACACAGGGGATTAACATGTATCAATAAATGCACATTTCCAAACTACTAATCTCATTGATTAACATGTATCAATAAATGCACATTTCCAAACTATTACTCTCATTTATTGTGGTTAAGACGATTCTGAATCAAAGCATCTGTGCTGTGTTATTTATTCCTTTTCTTTCCTTTGTAAATCATAAAGCAAATCACATGAAACAACAATATCAAAGAAGTCACCAATTCTACTACTTTCTGGTTTAAATCTTCCTCAAAATTAAGTGAGTTGTACTGGAGGCATGGCTCAAGTGGCAGAGCTCCAGCCTTGAGGAAAAAGCAGTGCCAGAATGAGTTCAAGTCCTGGAGACCTGTGACTGGAGAAAAGGCGGGGGGGAGGGGGGGGGAGAGTCATGTATTGTTCTTCTTTTGCTGCTATTTTTAAAAATTGCCAAAATGTATTGGCATAAGATAAATGTGTTACCTAAAAGTTCTGTGTATCTACAGTCTGCCTGGTGAAAAGGTCTTAGCCAGGACAATTTCTAGAATCTCTGGATGAGTTTCATGTGATTCTCTTCCCATTTCCCTTTTCACACATGCCATTCCACATCTCTCATACCTTTCTCAATTTTACTATAACTGAACAAAGACGAAGCTCTGGTTGCGAGAACTTGTCACTTGCAATGGCAAGTGGCATCTGGGAAATTCCATCGCTTCCCCCTCTTTCCAAGCCTCCTCTGCTGACAACCACAGAAAACTGTGGCGATGGCCTTTTACTTAGCTGACTGTGGAGGGACCTCACACGTGCTTCTCTGTGTGATGACAAATGAGATGATGAAGAAAAAAACAGGCATACGCATGCATCGGCCAGAGGTCTCTGCCCCAGGTTCTCACTAAGGAACAGGGAATTAAATGAGTTGAGAAAAATAATCTGAAGCTGAAAGCTAGAAAATAGGAGAAGAAAATTTAGAGAGAAGGAGATTGAAAAAAAATACAAGAAAGAAAAAGTTACTCCAACCAAACTGTATGTTCCAAAGTCAAAGGGTCAGCTAAATGAAAGAGAAGGCACAGGAGAGGCACAGATACAACACAAGTTCCTGAGACCTTCCACCATTACCACACGGCACAAAGCCATGTGAGCCCTGTTCCATCTCTGGATGGGCTACATGCCCAGTATAGTGGTGCCCCAGCAGCCACGATAAATGTGTAACAAAAATTGCATAAAGAAAAGTAAAATACCAAACTCTATTTCCATTTCCTGCGTGAGGAACAGGAAATATTGCGCTTTTTTTGCATTTGTCCCTGCTGAAACAGAAGGAAGGGAAAGAGAGGATGAGGACAAGGAAGGGAGAAGGGAGGAAAGGTGGAAGGGAAGGAGGCAATCAAGGGAGGAGAGAGGAGGGAAGGTAGGAAAGGAGAAAGGAAGAAAGGAGGGAGGGAAGGAGGGACAGAAGGAAGAAGTAGGAAAGAGGGAGAAGTAAGAGAGGGAAAAGGAAAGAGAGAAAAGGAAGGAAGGGAAGAGGAAAGAAATGAAGGAAGAGAGAGAAATGAAGGAAGAAACAAAAGAGGAAGGAAGAAAGGAAAGAAAGAAGGAAGGAGGGAGTGAAGGAAAAGAAAATAAAGGAAGCAAGAAACAAAAGAAGGAAGGAACAAAGGAAGGAAGAAACAAATAAAGGAAGAAATGAAAGAAGAAAATAAAAATCTGTGAGGGTACAGAAGGTAGTGGATTTTATTTTCTTTGTATAAGGAAACAGATGGACAACAAAATGAATTTATGCAACACTTTTTAAGTGCATGTGTCATTAAAAAGTCAGCCTATTAACTGAACATCTAAAACAAACTATATATGTGTGGCTTGCCTGTATGCATTGTGATTGCAGAGTTAGAGAGATAGACTAGGAACAAAGTAGTGATGAGTGGTAGGAATTTAATTGTGGGAGAGAGAGACAGGGAGGAGATTTCACTTATACCTTTTTCCAGAAAAGTGTTAAAAATTTTTAGTAAAAAAAAACTCCCCATGTATTTAACACTTATGTAATTTATGAACTGTAAGGTATTATATTCACTTAGAGAAAACCTTGGCTCCTTTACATCAAGAGAACACATCATCCCCTAGTCTATCTGTTCTGTGCAGCTTTTCATATTAAGAAATTTTCCTAAACCATGAGGTTTATAAAGACATGTAAAAGAATCTTCCCAAAGCATCAACGTCATATTAGATTATTTCCTGAAAGACTCACAGATTATACACATTAATTTTATTAAGATGCCCTAGTCAGCAACACTTTCTGATTAATCTGATTACATGTTCAATAGTTTCTGTATGAGATTACCACTCGAATGCCTCATTGGCAAGCTTAGAAACAAAATGATTCCCTCTCATCTTACCATAAGGAAGAATGCTAGTTTGGCTGACACAAAACTTGGGTTCTAGTTACAGCTTTGCTACTAATACAGCTTCTGAAATCACTTAAACTCCTTGAGACTGTTTCATAATGTGAAAAACAATGGGAGTTTGACATGTCTTCCAATTTAATTATTCTATGTTTAAAGTACATTCTAACACCAGAGCTCCTGGGAAAGGCATGAATGTAAAAAGCTGTCCCTGGCCAATATTCCAAACAACACTCACGTATTCCCATAATAAATAACATCAAATATGACTATTAGACTAATATAATTAACTCCTAAAGAAAGTAGGTCACAAACTTTAGCATGCCAAAGAATTTAGGTCCCAACCTCAGAAGAGTTTGCCATGTTTCATACTCCAAAGAGTCTGATTCAGAAGGACTAGGATAGGCCTCAGAAATTTGAAATTTTAACCAGCACTTCAGATAGTACAAAGAGATGCTGTCTGGGATTAAGAGTTTGAGAAAGACTGCTAAAGAACATAATGTACCAATCAAAAGGAATTTATGAATACTTATCTCCTTACTCGAAAACTTGTTTTAAGATAACTCCTTAGATAGAGCTCCCCTACGACCCAGCAATCCCACTTTTGAGCATTTACCCAAATGATCACAAACAAGACCACACTAAAACTACCAGAACATCTATGTTTATCGCAGTATTATTTACCATAGCTAAGATATGGAACCAATACAGATACCCCTCAGTAAATGAATGGATCAAAAAAATAGGAGATACACACACACACACACACACACACACACACACACACACACACACACACACACACACACACACGCACACACACACACTGGAATTCTATGCCTCCATCAGAAAGAATGGCATTGCCCCATTTGTTAGGAAATGGAAAGACTTAGAAAAAATTATAGTAAGTGAAGTAAGCCAGACCCAAAGAAATAGGTCCCATGGTTTCCCTTATTTGCAATAACTAGTTTATGTCTAGGACAAGCAGAAAAGTTTATATAAGATGATGTTAAGCAAAATGAACCCCAAGATAGGGACACAAGTGGGTTTTTCTTTCTTGCTATTGTTTTTAATGTATTTATAATGTACTATGTGATTTTTTTATAGTATAACCCGTTTTCACTGTATTTGATTCCAGTGCCCTGCATCTTTTTAAAAAAAAATTTATTATGAAAATACTGTACAGAGGAGTTACAATTACATGGGCAAGACAACAAGTACATTTCTTTTTTTAATTTTTATTTATTTTTTATTGTGAAAATACTGTACAGAGGGGTTACAATTACATGGGCAAGATAATGAGTACATTTCTTATCAAGCATTGTAGCCTCCTCCTTTGTTTCCCCTTCCCATCCCTTCCGATCCACTCCCCCCACCCCCCCATCGAATTCTCCTCCCCCCTCCCCCCAAGTCGTAAAGTTCGTTTTTCGACACGACTTATACATCTCATTGTTGCAATGGGTCCACCTGTATCCCTATTTAAACGATTTGTTTTTTCCCTTCCCCTCCACAAATTATACCAACATCAAATACAGTGAAAGCAGGGGGGGAGGGACATACAAAGTGTCTTGTATATACATTTTTCTAATATGGGGAGAAATAACAAAATGCTGAAACAAGGATATAGGTTGGCCCATTGTAACAATGAGATGTACAAGACACAATGTTGAAAAGGAACTTTACAACTTGGTGGGGGGGTGGGAGGGAGGAACTGGGGAAGTGGGGAAGGAAGGGATGGTAGGGGAAAAACAAAGGAGGAGGTAACTGCTCCATAGGAAAAGTACTCATTACCTTATTCATGTAACTGTAACCCCTCTGTACAGTATTTTTAGAAAAAAAAATTTAAAAAGATAACTCCTTAGAGAAAATATGAATAAATGGAATACCTGAATTAGTCAAGATAACACTTAGAATCTCTAAATGTCATCTATTTAATATTTAATAATTACTTATATTTCTTAAGTGTTTAGGAGTTTATGAAGTCACTTTAGGTGTCTTAACAGAAGAAAACAATTAAGAACCATATTTTTGCATTCAGTAGAAAAGAAATGCCAACAACTGTCATAAGAATTTACAAACTCCAGCATTAAAAGAAAACAGTTTAGAGAACATGTGAAATCTAAAAGCAACAATCTTAGAAATTATTCCAAACATTAATGTTCATACAAAAGTACATGATTATTCTAAACTTCCTTGGGTCAACAGCATTAGTACTAATTAAAAATGTTTATGATATACATTAAAGATAAAATTGCTATTCCTATAAAGATAGGCTAGAACACATTGACAGTTAAAATCAGTAGCAGTCCATATAATCTGAAGTTTGGGAATTCTCTTTGTAAACAGAAGTTCACTTCTTTCAGCCTAATATTTTCCCTCTTCTGTTGGACAGACAGGAGGAAGTCCACTTCACAGTCAATATCCTCATGATTAGTGTTTCTCAAATTTTAAAATACAACTGAATCATCTAGAGATCCTGACAGAAGGCAAATTCTGATTCTCTGGACAAAAATTGAAGAGTTCTAATAAATTTCCAGGTGATACAAATGTTTCTCATCCTTTGTTGGAAGCACAATCATGTTGCCTTTTAAACTAATTAAATCAGCAGAGTTCCAATGAGCTAGATGTAGGTCAATGTGGAAAACAAAATGAACACCAGAAAACTGGAACATGTGTTAATACAGATGGAGAGAGGAAGGGTGGTTGAATACAGTAATAATATTCAACATACGTATCTGAAAACAGAACCAGGTAAATTGAGGGGATAGATGGGGTTGTGGAGAGAGAGGGAGAATGACAGACAGCAGGGGTAACACTGAATAGGGTGTGTTGTACTCATAATCCACATGTTGAATTGAAGCCCCTTTGCACAACTCTTAAAGGTCTAATAATTTTTTTTAAGAGCAGACTTAATTGCCAAAGATGACCATCTCCCACTCTACATGATTTTCTCAATGTGATGTTGGAACTCCCCCATCAAGAGGTAAGATTTTTATTTTCTATGCCTTGAATCCAGGCCCAGATTCATGGAAGGTTTATAGCAAAAACAACTGGGTGCAAACAGTACTGCAAGACCTCCAGCCTTTATGACAAAGAAGTTCCTTGAAGTTTCTGCGTGGCTATCATGGAGTGCTGTACTCTGTCTCTAGATGCTTCCTCTTGGAACCAGCTGCCAAACTCTAAGAATCTCAACCCATGTGGAAAGGCCACTGGAGGCATGCTGGTGACTGGAAGGCCTTAGAACCAACTCAGCCAAGACACCAGCCATATGACGAAGGAACTTCCAACCAGTCTCCAGGGTCTGCCACTCAGTCACTCTTGCTCTTTTGAGCATTCCCTGAGCATTCCCAGATGACAAACCAGATATCCTGGAGCAAGGACAAGTCACCCCACGTCCCAGTTGTTTCTTATACATCAGAAAACTGGAGGAAAAGGCTTAGAGTTAAAGTAGAGAAACAGCAACCACTCGGAGAAAGTGTTATAGCTGAGAGAGGCAGTATGTGGTGATGAAGACAAAGCATCCAAAACTCTTAATAAGGACACAGGGGAAAATTTAGGGTAGGGGAGTCATAAGATGAAACAATCGTTTATAGCATAAACTAAATGGAGATGATTGCAAATGACTTTGAAGACACTGGTAACCCATCAACTGGAACCAAGTAGATAGAAACTTGAGAATGGAATGTGGAATGCTGAGTTGTGACTTTAAGATGGTTTTGGTCAAATCAGTGAAACCTATTTCATTAGACTAACCCCCATAGAGCAAAATGGAAGTCACACTAGAGA
This sequence comes from Dipodomys merriami, assembly GCF_024711535.1. NCBI lineage: Eukaryota > Metazoa > Chordata > Mammalia > Rodentia > Heteromyidae > Dipodomys > Dipodomys merriami. The sequence goes on along the minus strand of NW_027206512.1, from coordinate 23,271,969 downwards.
GAGCAAAGAGAAACTTGTAAGGAAAAGCAAAGCAAAGCATCAGTGGGAAAGAGAAGCAGAGATTATAACACAATAGCCAAAATGGTGTTATTTCTATTGAACACATGCAGAAATCCCTCTATGCATCACTTCCGAGCCTCTTCAGACACGAGACAGTGGAATATGGGTAATAAGATATGGGTGTGGATGTGTTGCTGTATAACCTGGCTCATGAGATCCTCCCAAAGCACCCTCTGTGTCAGAGGATGGAAGAAGAGAGAAGTGTGAACTTTGTGTCTATATGCTTGGAATACCACACTAGGGATCCGTGAAGGCCAGTGCCTGGTCCCTTCAGAACATCCTTCCAAAGCTCAAGCTCTAATATCCTTTCTCTATTTCAGCCCCTAAAGTCTAAGAACAATAGCAATGTCCCACTTTCGGAAGGTCTAGGTTTCTTACTCTCTAGTGCTTGCCCACATCTCTGTAACTGTCTTTCACAAACCTCCTCTCCATTAAACCTTTTTTTTTTTATTATTGAATATTTATTTATTTAAAAAAATTTTATTGTGAAAATACCGTTCAGAGGGGTTACAATTACATGGGCAAGGTAATGAGTACATTTCTTATTAAGCATTGTTGCCTCCTCCTTTGTTTCCCCTTCCCATCCCTTCCCTTCCCACCCCCCCACACCCTCCCCCGCCCCAAGTTGTAAAGCTCATTTTTCGATAATGACTTGTACTTCTCATTATTGCAATGGGTCCACCTGTATCCATATTTAAACAATTTGTATTTGCCCTTCCCCTCCACAAATTATACCTACATCAAATTCAGTGAAAGCAGGGGTTATACCGTGAGGGAGGGACATACAAAACAACAAAGAAATCATCTTATAAATACGTTAGAAACAATCGCAAGAAAGAAAAAACATTAGAATACTTATCTTGGGGGGCTGGGAAGGTGGCTCAGTGGTAGAGCGCTTGCCTTGCATGCATGAGGCCCTGGATTCAATTCCTCAGCACCACATAAGCAAAAAGAAAAAAGCCAGAAGTGGTGCTGTGGCTCAAGTGGTAGAGCACTAGCCTTGAGCTGAAGAGCTGAAGGACAGTATCCAGGCCCAGAGTTCAGGCCCCACGACCGGACCCCCCCAAAAAAAAGAATACTTATCTTGGGGTTCATTTCACCTAACATCAACTTATCTGACCTTTTCTGCTTGACTCAGACATATACTAGTTATTGCAAATAAGGGAAACCATGGGACCTATGTTTCTTTGGGCCTGACTTACTTCACTCAATATAATTTTTTCCAAGTCTTTCCATTTCCTAACAAATGGGGCAATGTCATTCTTTCTGATGGAGGCATAGAATTCCATTGTGTATATATACCACATTTTCTTGATCCATTCATCTCCTGAGGGGCATCTGGGTTGGTTCCATATCTTAGCTATGGTAAATAATGCTGCAATAAACATAGTTGTGCTGGTAGCTTTAGTAACCTTTTAAAGAATGTCATTGTTGCCGGGCGCCGGTGGCTCACGTCTGTAATCCTAGCTGCTCAGGAGGCTGAGATCTGAGGATCATGGTTCAAAGCCAGCCTGGGCAGGAAAAGTTTGTGAAACTCTTATCACAATAAACTACCAGAAAACGGGAAGTGGTGCTGTATCTCAAGTGGTAGAGTGCTTGCCTTGAGCTGAAGAGCTGAAGGACAGCACTCAGGCCCAGAGTTCAAGCCCCACAACCAACCAAAAAAAAAAGAATGTCATTGTTCCAAGATCCTGTCAGCTAATGCCACCATACTTCCCCAATAAAAAGTTAAATAAAGGTCTAACTCTTGAAATTAACTTTGAGAAACTGATTCTGCATTGGAAGAGCATCCATCTAAGCAAAGAACATTATGTTTCTTAGTTCACATTGCTTCAATGTGAAGCTACTCTATAGAACTGTCAAATGGCCCAACCAGCTCCAAATAGTTTATAGTGTTAAAATATTCCAACACTTTTCCTGATATTTTGATGGACAAAAACAAGCTTTAACCAGAGCAGACCCTGGTCATGAATGTAGCTTCTGATCAAAAGCCACACCTTGCCTGTAAGTCCCATTAAAATGTCCAAACATCTTCTAGGTAAGTATATACCAATGGCCAATAACCCTGACCAAGCTCTCAGAGAACTCTTCTAATTCTCCTTTTTCCTCTAAATTCACCCTTGCCCTGTATTATCTACATCATATACTAAGTCTCAACTAATATTCCTGTTTGGAAATATATTAATATCTACCATACTTAGTAAAGGAGAAGGCATATCTGTCCACACACACACACACGCACGCACGCACGTACAAAAAGTTAGACCTTGCTTTAAAGCAAGCCATGACCCTGACACAATTAAGAAGAAAAAGCCTGTAACCTGATTAATAGCTATATGTGTTGATCTACTGTGCATCAGGCATTTTTTGTTCATCTTGAATCTTTTCTCCTACAACTTTGCTGTACAAAAATAAAATATTATAAAACACAATCTCATTCTATGAGAAAACATTAAGTTTGTATGCAGACACCAAAGGATGTCTTAGTGTATTATTATCTTGGTCAAATATAATGCTTTTCCTAGGGATTTAAATATATATATCAAAGACGATTAGTTACTATTGTAGTTCTCAATATAAAGTAAAATGAAAATAAATCGGGATTAAGTATATCAATTATGGTACAGCTACTTTAAGATTAGCTTCTCATACATCTTTCTCACCATGAGAAAAAGCTAAGTTCTAATGTTTAACACATAGCAAAAGGCCATAGATAGTTTACTCTGTGTTATTTTAGTTTTATAATTCGTTTATATATATGTACACAAAAATCTTTTTAAAGATATACACAGTTGACCTCTATCATTTGCAGCAGTTTTGTTCTGTAAGTTTCCACAAACACCAAACTAGCAAATACTGAGTCACTTTTTCTGGGGAACATACAAGGTTTATTCCTGCAAAACTAAAACTCTGGTCACAACATTTTCATCAACCCATCATTACCTGACCTTGTTTTAAATGTGCTTCTTTAAAGAACATTTATTTAAATATACTACTGATTCATTAACTTTGAGCTCATGTCCAAAAATGCTTTAACTCATGCATAAGCAAAGTTTATGCAATGCACAAATTTTCCTAGTTAAGAACATTGAAGAAGAAATGGAGGCAATGGCTCAAGTTGAAGAGCACCAGCCTTGACTACAAAGTCAAGAGAGAGCATGAGGCTTGAGTTCAGGCGCACACACACACACACACGCACGCACGCACGCACGCACGCACGCACGCACGCACGCACGCGCGCTCGAACACTTTGGAAAACAGAAAAATATGGCAGTGAACTGACTTCAAAAATCAGTTACTTTCAGAAAGAAACTGAAACAAGAAAGCAAGATTTTTTGTTGTTCTCAATGTACTACGTAATTTCTTTTTTCTTTTGTGTTTTTCCCCTATAGTTTATCCCCTGTTGTCACTGCATTTGGTTTTGGTACCCTGGGTATTGTATATAAGTTTATCTGAAGTAGGGAAGGGAAGGGAAGGGGAACAACAAAATGCTGACTCAAAGGGGGAACCTATGCAACAGCGATACTCACAAAACAATATATTAGAAATGATCTGTACAACTTGGGAGGGGGGGTTGGGAGGTAAGTAGGAGAAAAATGAGGGAAGGAGTAACAAGTTAGACAAGAAATGTAATCACTATCTTATTTATGTAACTGTAAACCCTCTGTACATCACCTTGACAATGAATATAAAAGCAAGTGAGTTATGACTCTTGATCTCAGGTGGACCTTATATGAATGGTTTGGTAATTCTAGTATTAGTAGTAGTAGTAGTAGTATTTTATGGTTCTGTGTGACCACAAAAGCTTCCTGAGCCTTCATCCTGGGGATTATAAAGTATAGTAAGCAAACTTACAAAAAAAGAATTCATAAATAATATTTCAAATAACTGATGTGTTCGGGGGGGTAGTTTAGGAGTAGAATGCTTGCCTACCATGCATGAGGCCCAGGGTTTAATTACCAGCAATGCCAAAAAGCTAAACAAAAAAAAAAAAAACAAAAACAATTATCTTACATTCATTCATTCTATATCCTGATATTTTATAGGTAACTATTATTAAATATGAAGTTTTCCGTTTTGAAAAAAGAAATGTATTTCGTAATCCAGAAATAGACTTTCTCTTGACCTAGGGACAGTGATATAAGCTCTATATTAAAACCATATATTTACTTCTGAATCTCCTGTTAGTTCTTCAAGACAGTAGATAGCAGTTAGGGGGTACTAGAAAAATTTGGACCAAATGGATAGACTTTTCAAATGTTGCGTTTAACTTGTTCACATTATGGAACCCTCTTCAATATGTCAACAAAGTAGGGATCTACATAATAACACAGGTGTTCTGTACAACTTCACAAATGAATTATCATTTATTGCTAAAGCTCATCAGAGAAAACAAGCATCAAAGATGATGCTAATCAATGTCGGATAAAAATGAGAGGAAAACATCTACAACCATGAGAACCTTCTGTATTATAAATGATCTGTCAACCAATTTCCTAAAATATTCTCAGATAACTGCTTATAAAAGAAAGCTCAGCACCAACTTACTGTAGTTCAAAGATAATCAGACAGATTTTGCCTATGGATGTATATCCATAAAGATTTTTATAGCCATTATTGCAGTCAACATACTACTACAATTCATTACTCTTGAGTATGTATATAGACTAAAAGATGAATACTGAAGACACTCTGCAAGACTGTGTGGCCAGTGATACACCTAGTTCCAAAGCTCTTAGCTAGGCCTGCATAATAGCCCTATGAACCAATCCTGCCCTGGTCAATGACAGGGCAATACTAGAATGAAAATTCATTACTAACAGTAATGTAACTAAATGAAGAATATGATTCTCTCTGTGATTACAACCACAGGTAGATTCATACAGTCTATCTGTATTAATGTTAACAATAAATATAGGCAAATAGTAATAATGAGCAAGACTTAGGCACTTTGGGGAAAATCAAGACTCTTATTCTAAGATTCTTTCCATTAAGCTGGGTGTGTGTGTGTGTGTGTGTGTGTTAGTAATAATGAGCAAGACTTAGGCACTTTGGGGAAAATCAAGACTCTTATTCTAAGATTCTTTCCATTAAGCTGGGTGTGTGTGTGTGTGTGTGTGTGTGTGTGTGTGTGTGTGTGTGTGTGTGTGTGTGACTCTTATTCTAAGATTCTTTCCATTAAGCTGGGTGTGTGTGTGTGTGTGTGTGTGTGTGTGTGTGTGTGTGTGTGTGTGTGTGTGTGTGTGTGTGTGTGTGTGTGTGTGTGTGTGTGTGTGTGTGTGTGTGTGTGTGTGTGTGTGTGTGTGTGTGTGTGTGTGTGTGTGTGTGTACAGTGATCCATCATCTGAACCCCAGCTCTACTTCCAGAATTTTGTGTTTAGAGATAAGAGACTCAGAATCTCCTGCGCAGGCTGGTTTTAAACTGTGATCCTTAGATCTTAGCCTTCTTAGTAGCTAGGATTATAGACATGAGCCACGGGTACTCAGGTAGATACCTGCTTTTATAACACTTTCTTTTTTAAGTTCTTATAAATTATCTGTTATTTTCATCATGTTAGTTTTTTGAGTTCTTATAGTATCAGCAATGGAGATTAGAGTAACATTAAGCCAGAGGAAAGAGAATTGATGCTCTATAATGCAACATATATAAAAATTAAGGCACAAGGAAACACTGAGGTGACAGTACTATGACATGGATGTTCTCTCATAAACAAAAGTCAACTAAATGGCCTATAAACATATCAGTTGATTTAAAAATATTTCTTCGGGTAGAAACATTCTAATTATTTTTTTGGTTCCTGAGTCCCTCCTCTCATTTAGAATTAATTGATGACTTTCCAAGAAGGCTTTGTTTATGGCAGTTGTGTTCCCTGAAACATAAACATTGGAAGTTAAAAAGTAAGAAATTATGAAAAAATGGCTTCAAAGAACAATGGTGCACTACAATGTAGAATAAATAAAAATCATGAAAAAAAAGTGGGAAGCATGTCATTGCTTTACATTTTTTCATATCTTTTTCTGACTTAGTAAACAGCTGGATTGCTTGTGAATTCAATCTGTTGGCAGATCTAACCTTATGTAGCCTTAGGAAACTCTGCTAGATGTGTGAGTGAGACTGAAAGAAACAATTAAAATAGTTTTAATTGCTCAGACCTCCTGAAAAGTTCCTGAAGACATAAGGTAACCAATTTTTGGGACTGGCCTGGAAAAATTATAGTTGGAGAACTAGAAAGCCCTCTGTTTTAAAAATGCCCAAGTCCTAGACTAACCAGAACATTCCTCTGCCTTATACTTTGCAAATCACAGTACTAAAACAAAATCAAAAGATCAAGTGGCATAACAACTACTATGCCTTCAAAAAAATCACAAGGTTCCCTAACTTCTAGCTCCAGTTACATTGACACAGTGCCCCGCAGAAGTGTACTGACCTGAAATCAATGGAATCCTCTCAGGAGCATATACCTAAGAGTACTCTAAGTAAAGGTTTGATGTTAAGTAAAGTCAAAATTATGCTATATTTAATTTTTTTGTGGTTTGAGGCCTTTGGGCTGAACCAATGTAACCTAATAAGTGGCTATTAAAATATATTTTATTTTTGAAAGAAAAGTAATACATACCATTTCATTAAGTATTTTTTCACAAAATACAATCCAAGGCTTACTCTTACAGAAAATCATTACTGCATGCAACAAGAAAGTATTTAGGTTCCTGAAGATTAGCTCCATTTTTCAAAAAGCTTTACTGAATAAAATATTTAACTCTACCTTTTAACATCCAAGTGCCAAACCACAAGTTTTCCCTCTGTCACCTTCAGTTCCTTTTAGATGAAATTGTGTGTGAGTAAGCCATTAGTCAAATACTATACTCATCTGTTCCCACAATTTTTCTTTTTTTAGATGATGCACTTCTAAAATGTGTGTGTAGGTGTGTGTGTGATCAACTAATAATGACTGGAATGATCATTAGCTATTCCTAACATTCTTTTTTTGACAAAAATATCACATTATATAGATTAAAATGTTGTCAGAAATCACCATCATAGCCAATGGGTTTGCTTCATGTAACATATTTAGTATTATTGAATTGGCAACAGACATCTATTTCAAGCTCAAGACAGTTCTTTCTTGCCATCTTCCTCACAAAATTAAATGTGTACCTACAGTTGCTATATTACTGGTATAAGTCTTACCTTGGCATGGTAGCACTGCTTAAATAAATCACTTACTCTGAAGGTGTTTACTGAAACTTTAAAATGTATTTCTAAAAGTAATAATTCCAAAAGAAAAAAAAACTGTACCCTCCATTTCCAATTTCTCATTTTTATATTTTTATTCTTCAATTATCTCTGAGATTGCTAAAGAAGGTATTTAGGAAATTAAAGAAGGATTATGTCTAATAATGCCAATATAAAGTTTCAGAACACATACAGAGTAATTAACAGCTTCACTACTTAAAACGGAAAAAAAAAATATTGATGGAAAGGTGACACTGATCAAGATGCATTGTACTTCTAAACTGACATGTCAAATTGAAACCCATTTGTACAACTACTTAGATAATTTTAAAAAGAAAAAAATGCAACATATTTTATAATGAAACACTTGCAGTATTTTAGGCTTCACAATTTTTAACCAGGTCATGTGATATTGCCCAAAAGGACGGTAATTACACAATAGTAATAGAGAAAGTATCGAAGTAAAGAAGTGAAGAATGAGTGTCACATACCTTTCAAACATACAACAAAGGAAAGGAAGCAAAGGCATGAATTTTGTTTTATAATCACACATCAAAATGCCTCTTAAAGATATAAATATATGTTCAATGTATTTATGTGAAAATGGAACTAAAAAACTGGGGATTAGCAGGAGGGGGAAGAATGGTGAAAGGGATGTCATTGAAGAAGATATATTGTGCGCATAAACTGACATGGAATCGAAACCCCTTTGTGCAACTACTTAAAGATAATATCTACTTAAAGAGACAAAGTTTCAATTAAAAAAAGGTATTTTTATAGGTTAATCACTAAATAGCAGAAACATCACACCTACATACCGTCACTGCCACCCATTTCTCCAAATTTAGCTTCCTGTCTTATAAACCCTGTCAAATTCTTGAAGAAAAAAGAAACCACTTCCCTACTTTAAAAAACCATGAGTATCTGTTTCCTAAAAGATGCAGTCTGAACATATGAACATAGCATATGATGCTCACGCTGTCCCAAACCACCTTATCTCTTGCCAATTTATTCTTTCAACAAGTAGGCTTGCCATGCCTTTATGCACCTGGACCCCAGCACATGCTCAATCACACCTCCTGCATCAGCCCCAGCAATCTCCCAAGTGACCAAATTCCCATGTGCCTTTGGACATGTATCTCCTTGTTCCAGTAATATACATTGCATAGTACAGGCAAGAGTGTTATGCAGTGTGAACAAATCCAAATCATGAAAAATGTTCACAGTGAGAATTTGTCCATCTAGGATTAAAATAAAAATAATTTTATTAAGTTCAATGACAAAGAAATGTAGATTAGTACGTTCCTATGTAGATGAATTCTGAGAAGTGTGTGTGTGTGTGTGTGTGTGTGTGTGTGTGTGTGTGTGTGTGTGTGTTTAATTTATTTTTTGTCAGTCATGGGGCCTGAACTCGGCCTGGGCGCTGTCCCTTAGCTCTTCAGCTCAAGGCTAGTGTTCTACCTCTTGAGCCATAGCACCACTTCTGGCTTTTTCTGCTTTTGTGGTACTGAGGAATTGAACCCAGGGCCTCATGCATGCAAGGCAAGCACTCTACCACTGAGCCACCTTCCCAGCCCCTAATCAGTCTTCTTTAATTCAGTATATTTTTATAATCACCCATATTGTACAGATTGATAGTTTCTTCTTTTCATTGTTAAACAGTTCATTTTATGAATGTATTTATCTGCCATACTTTTATTTACATTTTTGTCTTTTAGTATTCAAGAAATCTTTAGCTACTTCAAAGATTTATTTGAAAGGCCAAAGACTCTTCTACAGTATATAAGTCCAATTCATAACAAAATTTCTAAACAGAACTGGTCATGGTGTATCATCAGTTAATAGTCTAGCTACAAGCTTAAATATCCACTGCCTTTTACCACACAAATGACTTCTGGTGTTCACAAGCACATTAAAATGAAATGCAAGCCATAACAAGAAGTAACTGAGTGGCTACATCCATGGTTTTCATTCTAAGTCTTGTATCCAAATCTTTGTCTATTCCCCCATTCATTCCAAGTGCCAACATTCTTCATCATTCCTCTCTACAATTATAAAAATTATATACAGAAGTAATGTGAATATTAAATAGCTTACCCATCATGATAGGCAGAACAATAGGAAATGATTTTCGGAATTTAGTTCCATTTCTGCCTAGTAAAGTTCTACTTAGTCATCACAATCCAGCCAAAACAACAACAACATGTACACATGAAACCAAACCCTTATCAGTATGAAGTCAGTTTTTTCTGTATCCTTCCTCCTTCTATTAGAGCACTTCAATTGCATGTTATAATTATGCATTCATTCATTTTTTCATCAAGAGCCTATCATCTGTGAGGGGCACTGTACTAGGGAGCAGGTGCAAAATATTTGGTAAAAACAGAATTCCTAGTCCCATGAAGCTAATCACCAAGTGTTTAAAATGTCTTTATCAGAAAGGTCTTTATCAAAAAGGTCTTTATCTGCACCTAGACAGTGATCTGATCATGAGTCAATTCTGTTTCGTTACACAAATAATAGTAGTAGCCATGCACCTGGTGGCTCACACTTATAATCCTAGCTACTCAGGAGGCTGAGATCTGAGGATTGCTGTTCAAGCCAGCCCGGGCAGGCGGAAAGTCCATGAGACTCTTATCTCCAATTAACCACCAGAAAACTGGAAGTGGTGCTGTGGCTCAAAGTGGTAGAGAACTAGCTTTGAGCTAAACTGATGTGATTTTCATGAAAAAGATTTTCACCAAAGGGAGAGATATTAAAGGAAAAAAGTGGAGGGCAGAAAACCTCATTCCCTGTTGGTCCCTGTTGGACCAACACTATCTTGTGTTTATTATTAGGTCAATTTCTACCCAAATCCTGGCAACAAGAAATCATAATACTGGTCATTCTGGTGATCCTCTTATCATTGAAGAGTAATCGGATCACCAGTAGATCATACAGACTGTGACCTAACAGCCTGTAGAATGGGTATTTCACCATCTTTCAGTCTAATGACAGAGTAACTGATTTATGGAATTAGTAATCATCCTATTGAATGGCCTTTGTACTATCAAATTGTGCATGAATCTGGGAATCCACCTCAATCATGGGCTGCAATAGTGGCAGGTAAGGAAAAGCAACCTGCAAAGCTCCTGCTTTGTGAGGTTGTGTGTAAGGGAAAATGAAACCAGTGCTGCCCCCCTTTCTGAGGCAGGGGGCAAAGACAAGCTCCTTCTCCTGTCCCAAGAAAAACAGATGTTCAAAATTCCCTGCTACCTTCACCGAAATCTAAATGGAGAAGCAAAGGACATTCAAAGCTCACTATGTATGATGCATGATAAGACTGTCTGTCCAGGATCATAAAAAGTAAGTTGGTGGCTGTCATCAAAGTCTTATACTGAACATTTTAAGGATAATCATCAAACACCTTAAAGTATTTTTTCCATTTAAATCTAAACCCAGGTTTACAATTAACATCTGTGCTAAAGGTATTCACATGGGAATTTCTCTAACTTTTTAAATCCAAAGGTTTATGCACATGGGCTTTTGCATTTAGTATGTACTGAGTTGTCTTTCTTTCTTGTTGTTCTTTTTATATGTGAGGTTATACATACATTTCAGGGAATGAAGTGGTCAGTCTCACACATAGAAATGACATAGTTAAATGCTGGATGTATTTAGAGGAAAATGGCATATATAGCATATGATCCTAACAAGTGAAGTTAACAGATAAATTTAGATCATACTATACAATTCTTAATAGCCAAAAACGATACATAAGACAAATTTTCCTCCACTAAAAACAGGACTTAAGAGAGCATGCAGTCCATGCACTGGAATGAAATCATTAAGAACTGATGCATACTACAACACAGATAAACCCAGAAAACAAGTTAAAGAAAAGGCCACATCATGGTATGATTCCATTTATATAATACACATACAATAGGAAAGTCCACAGATACATAAAATAGATTAGTAGTTTCTTAGAACTAAGGGAAGAGAAAAAGAAAGAAATGGGAGTAATGAAAAGTAAATGTAAATGGGTACAGGGTTTTGAAATAATAAAATGATTCAAAATTGATTTTCGTGTAGTTATATACTCTGAGGGAAAAAAACTACTGAATTTTAAACAGGTGAGCTCTAAGGTTCTTTATATGCAAAAGACATACTCAATTTTGGGTTTAGCAAGAGAAGATGAAATGTATATTTGTCACATATATAAAGGATGAGAGAGGCATGGAAAGTAGACAGAACCATTCTCCTTGTGCAATGCCACACACTGAACTTATTTAATCACAGGTGACCATTACAACCACCAGTTTATTCCAAGAGTCTGTGGAGGTTTATCAAGCTGTTATAAAACCTCATTGTCCTCAGTGATGAACACTAAGGGAAAACAGTTTTTGAATGCATTTATTCTGAAAGGTTGAAAGGGAAAACAACCAAGACAAAAAAAAAAGTTTACTTGTATCAGCAAGATGTGAGTTGTAAAAAAGTCTAATAAATTTACACACACACACACACACACACACACACACACACACACACACTTACTTCACTTCCATAAATCACAGGCTAAAGCCAGCCCAACTCAATGTTAAGCCCAGAACAGAAAATGGTTGCTACAAGTTGCGACCTTAACCCAAGCATAAGAATTGAAAAGACAATTTGATTGCAACCATAGTAAGTGCTTTTGCTTATGTTTATGAATCATTTAAAATGTTTAATTTAAACAAAATAATTGCATAGAAAACCTAGAAACAATGCTGTGAATATTTCTGATTGGCACCAAGATTTATGTGAATTGAAACACTGCAAGGAATGAGTATTATCAGCATGCTTGCAGACTTAAGGAACAGAAGAGCAAACTAAAAGAAATGGAGACTGGAAAGGATTGATCATGTCATATTCAAGAAGTTACAGGAAAGGAGCTCAGATGTTCAACTTGACCTTAAGGAACTCTCCCTGGTCCTTGCATCTCCATACTCCAGTGAGTCTCCTTTAATGTTTTTAAGCTGACCACAAAAGTTCTAGATATTAACTATTAATGGTTCTGGAGTGTGTGCATATGCACACACGCGCGCGCGTGCATGAGTACTTGAATTCAGGGCCTGAGTGCTGTCCCTGAACTTTTTTATTCAAGGTTAGCACTGTACCACTTGGGCCACAGCTGTACTTCCAGCTTCTTGGAGGTTAACTGACTTCCCTGTCCAGGCTGGTTTTGAACCATAATCCTCAGATCTCAGGTGCCTGAGTAGCTAGGATTACAGACTTGAGCCACCGGTGTCCTCAATTCATCTTTTAATTTGAGGAAAGGCCTGTGCAAAAATGTCCTCTGGTCAACTTCTTTCTGGCTAGGGCTGTGTCATATAGCTATACACAAACCAATTCAGTAAGGGGAATGAAACTACTGTGAACATTTCCCATGATTTGCCCTGGAGCTGGGCAGTACAGGTCATCTCCCAAAATTAACTGAGAGAGTGATGAACAAAATCAGCAAGGAAAGGAAACGCTATGGAAAGAAAGATGATCAGACTAGGATAAGGCCCAGACACTAGCTCTAAAACAGGACAAAAATAAATTAAATGTGTTTAACCTAATAGGCAAAAGCTATGATGAAGTCAAGATATCTCTGATTCATCTGAGGCTCTGTACATTGTGGTTCCCAAACACAATGTTCAGAACAAACTTACCAGAGAGCAGTCATATTCCAGGTAAAGGCCAAATTACCATCTGTAGAGGAGATATAATCTTTGGATAGGAAGTGGAATTAGCCAATCATCTCAGAATTCTTGTATTCCTTCTCTAGTTTGTCTGAATCATACCATGTAGAAAACCTGCCCATAACCTCCTCCCTAATCCTCCTTAACAAATCTGCCAACTCAAATTGCAAACCTAAACTTGGTGTGTTGAAATGGCAAAAAAAGAAACATTCCACTCCCTCACACCCCACAGGTCAAATAGCCTTTTCTGGAATCTGATAATATAGAAATGAAAATCAGAGCAGCTGAAACATCAGGGTCATTTTCTTTCCTTCCTCTCCTCTTCTTCAATTCATCTCTATTCCTGTGGACATGCAACTGTTTCTACAGATAGTCTAAGTAGAAGAACAGACTGCAAATCATCCAAGGGCTCTGGACTCGGCCAGATAAATAAAGGCCAATGTCTGAGGATTCTGTATGCCTTTCTTTGCTGCTATTTTATCTGCCAGCATGAACAAGCAAAAGCAACAATTGAAGAATTTGCCGTGAATACATGGAAGAAGCCCATTATATCCAATCAGAGCTCACGTTTCATCCAAGTCCTACCTTCCATTTTCCATTTTGACCTATTTTTCTGCAGTCACTATTGATGATTCTTTAAACAAATAATATGATCTCAACTCAAATTTATTTGGCTTTCTGAGCAGAACTTCAGTTGAGTGCAAGCAGTGTTATTAAGGTTACATGCAATTACAGCAGAATCTGAGCCTGAATAGTCTCCCTAATGCTACCTTTGAAAATAAAGTTAACAAAACATAGTTGTGAAAACTCAGGGTTTCTTTTTCCTGTGCTCAGAAAAACCTGTGAGGCTTTGAAATGTGAGATTAAAACAACTTAATATAATTGAGAAAAGTCTATGATGGCCTACAGTCATATTCATCTTAATCACCTATATCTTCTTCACTTACAGGTTTTGTTGGCATTTATTAAACATAAACAATTGGCTCTCAAAACAAAATCGATGACCCAAAACAGCAAGTGTCAACTTTGCTTTTCCTTTTGTCTCTGAGTGGAAATTAGGGATTGATTCTTATAGCTCAGGTACCATGTGGCTCAAATGGGTAGGATGATCTGACAACTGCATCTTATTGTGATGTTCACAAGACTTTTCACCAAAGAACTCAGGCTTTTTTTTCCTATATAAATTGCTTTGTTCCTTCTTTTTCTCTTTAATATTATCCTTGTGGTTTTATTTTTTTAATTTCTTTAAGTCTACGTTTCATTATGTAGTTGTACTAAGGCCTGGTTCAACTCAAGATTTAAATGCATGAGTACAATGCATCTTGATCAGTGTCACCCCTTGCATCAATTCTCTCCCCTCTCTCCTGACTCCACTCATCCCCACAATCCACCCAGTTCCATTTTCACACTATAAATTGAATAGTATGACGGTATTCACCCACACTTGCTCTCTCAGTTCATCTGGCTCCTTCCCCTTGATCTCCCCTCTTCCAACAACACGTTTCAGCTTCCTGGTATTTATTTTGTTGAACTAGGAGTTACACCACTGCAAATTTACCCTCCATAGACCATGCCTCAGACAATATATGCATATATGCATATGATCCTGTATATGGTTTTTCGTATATATTTATAATTTAGATCGAACTCCCAGATATGAGATAAAACACATGTCCTTTGTCTCTCTGAGCCTAACTTACTCCACACTAATTTTTACATAAATCCTATGGGCACCACTACTTTTATTTTGCATTATCTTTCTTCTGTATTGGATGCACTTTATGGTAGTTTCCTTGTCCATAAGGACAAGGAAATTATAAAGCTCTAAGTCCTCCAGTGCATGTTTGAAATTACAAACAGTATTCAACAATATATATCCATATGATTTTTTTCCTATAAAAACATATATAAGATAAAGTTTCACTTAAAAATCAACTACAGGAAGAGATTATAGCAAAAACTAATAATGCAACAGAAGGCTTTTTAGCAATGGTCTACAATAAAAGTTATTTAAAATTTATGAAGTACATTGCCAGTGGCTCACACCTATAATCCTAGCTATATAGGATGACTTCTGAGGACAGACACTCAAAGACATTGCTGGCAGGAAATCCATTAGACTCTTAACTCCAGTGAACTACCTAAAAAAACAGAAGTTGATCTGTGACTCAAGTAGTAGAGCACAAGCCTTGAAAAAAAACACTGAGAGGTCCCAGGCCCACATATATAAATGTGTGCATATTATTTTTAAATACTTCACTTCATATTTCTTCCTATTTCTATGACCACAGTCAGTTAAAACTATGAAAATTAAAACAGTATAAGGGGAGATTGCAGTTTTCCTTCCAAATGAAGCTAAAAAAATGAAAAGTTCATGGCACTGTATTTGTACAAGCCTTTGCTAAGGACCAGGAAAGGTGTTACCAATGATTCCACACCATGATATATTTGACTTGTTTGCACAGATAAGACATTTTCAAATAAGTTGCTTAAGACTGCTCTCCATCCCATTGGGCCTTACGTTAGAAGTACTGGTGGACACTTTTAGGAACTGTATAAATAGAAATTGAGCATATTTACTTGGGGTTAAGTGGGATACATCTCTATGAGTCACAGGAACTTTCCTGAATGGTTGACTTATTACTAGTTTTTCCCAATGTATAAATGCCTCTGAAAGTCATGACACAAAACCACCAGTTACACACATATGATGGTCTGTTTCATAAACTTAAAAGGTTATTTAAATAATGGCATAAAAAGATGAAATGTCTTGAACTTATAAAGATCATGCATAAATGAAATAGAAGTTTCTGTAACTTGGCAACAATTCAAAAAAATTCCCATTGTATTATTAGTCATAGACTATAATACTAAAAGAACATTTGCTAATTGCTCATAAAAGATGATTCCAACTAAGCATATTATATATTAAAGTATTTAGTAAAATTCTCTGGTTGACTTTTGTGATATCTATGCAATATTTAAGCATTGGGAATCTGCTTATGGTTTCTCATTCTGAACACCTGTATGAGTAATTTTGTACTGATATTTCTGCATTATTTTTCACCGATGAAGCTTCAAACCTTACAAAACCTAGAACCATCATTCCATTCCTGAAATGCTGCCTTCCCTTGGTTTCTAAGAGATCATATTCTCTTCTTCCATCTCACTGAAAATCCCTCACTTTGTATCTAGGACTTTCTCTGTGTGAACCATAAAGGCAGGGTTATATGAAGATCTTAGGCCTCCTCTTTTCTGAGACAGGTTCTCACATGATATTCTCACTAGCCCAGGTGGCTCAAACTCAGGATCCTTGTACCTTAGCCTCTTGAGTGCTGGGATTACAAGCATGTCCTTCCATACCCAATGGATCCTCCTCTTCTTTTCTGATAATTGTCTTTTTAGGATCCCATTTAGCCCCACAACTTTAAACACCTTCTGACTGCTTTAGATATCCAGTCTCTATCTCCTGACCTAAAACCTGTCTGTGAAGTTACAGTCTGGGTTAGTCAACTGCCTACCTGACAGATTCATATGACTACATAACTGACATCTCAAATTCTCAATGGTTAAAGCGCAACTCTTAAAGATATTGTGTGACAATGGAATTCTATGCCTCCATCAGAAAGAATGACATTGCCCCATTTGTTAGGAAATGGAAAAACTTAGAAAAAATTATATTAAGTGAAGTAAGCCAGGCCCAAAGAAACATAGGTCCCATGGTTTCCCTTATTTTTAATATCTAGTATATGTATGAGTCAAGCAGAAAAGGTCAGATAATATGATGTCAGGAAAATGAACCTTAGATGTGTATTTTAATGTTTTTTTCTTTCATGCATGTGTTTCTAACGCATTTATAAGATTATCACTATATTTGATGTCAGTATAACTTGTGGAGGAGATGGGGAAAAACCAGTTGTTTAAGGATACAGGTGGACCTGTTGCAACAATGAGAAGTACAAGTTGTCATGTCCAAAACGAGCTTTACAACATCAGTGCGGGGGGGGGGGGGGAAGGGGGGAAGGAGAAGGATTGGGGATTGGGGTTGGGGGGGAGAGGGGAGGCTGGGAAGGGATTGGAAGGGTAAACAAAGGAGGAGGCTGCAATGCTTGGTAAGAAATATACGCATTATCCTGCCCATGTAATTGTAACTCCTCTGTACAGTATGTTCACAAATAAAATTAAATTAAATTAAAAAAAAAGATATTGTGTGAACTCCTCCCTGGTGGAGTTAGTTCTCCTATCTCAAGAAATCACTCAGCAGCCGGGTGCCAGTAGCTCAAGCCTTTCATCATAGCTACTTAAGAGGCTGAGCTCTGAAGGTTGCAGTTTGAAGCTAGCCTGGGCAGTAAAGTCTGTAAGACTCCAATTAACCATCTGTGGCTCAAGTGGTAGGAGTGCTAAGCCTTGTACAACAAAGCCCAGAGGCAGTGCCCAGGCACTAAGTATGTGTGTGTCTGTGTGTGTCTGTGTGTGTGTGTGTGTGTCTGTGTGTCTGTGTCTGTGTGTGTTGTGTTGTATGTATGTGTGCGTGTGTATGCACGCACGTGCACATACACACAGTCATACAAATCCTTGCATATAAAATCCAATAGTAATCCCTCACTCAATAGATTACACTCATCATTAGCAAGTCTTGCCAATCTACCTCCAAAGCATATTGCAAATCTGTCATTTCCATCGCCTTCAGTCCCCGCTATATCACACTGAAAAGCAGAAGCCTCATCCTTAGAGCTTGTGTTCTTCCCTATTCTATTCTCTGCACTGCAAGGTCAGCTTTCCTTACAAATTAAATCATATGACATAATCCTTCTGCTTACAATCCTTCTATGCCAAGAACTAAATGTATTCCTCTACCTTCAAAGTCAGCCCTGATCTGCCTTCTTCCCATCCCTCTGATTTCGTCTTCTTTTTTTTTTTTTTTTTGATTTTTTTATTGTGAAAATACTGTACAGAGGGGTTACAATTACATGGGCAAGATAATGAGTACATTTCTTATCAAGCATTGTAGCCTCCTCCTTTGTTTCCCCTTCCCATCCCATCCTCCCGCCACCCCGCCTTACCCAACCCTGCTCCTCCCCCCACCCCACCAAAGTTGTATAGCCTCCCCTTGCTCTCTGATCTTAGTGGTATGCACAGCCAGAAACGCTCTGCTTTACAATCCTCCTGATTTTCCCCTTAGCTGGCACTTTTCTTTCTTTCTTTTTTTTCTCGACCTATGTGTCATTTCTTCCTCACCACTCATCCTAAAAATACCTCAGTCTCTTCTTTTAACATCACCCTGCATCACACTTAGATCTCTGCCAATAAGACCATTTTTCTGGTGTGTGTGTGTTAGCTTCCTATCTGTCTGTCTTTAAAATTACATCAATAATCTTGGTGTCTGTGACCTGAGGCCCTCTATCAAGGCTTCTAGTATACAGTTTGGTTTGGAAAGGGGTAAGCAAAAGTTATACCACATCTTTCTGCACCAGACCACTGCTTAGAACTCAAATTTGTACTTCAGAGCTACTAAACAATATAATCACCTTTAGTGGTCATAAATACAGTCCAGGAGCTACATGACCAGGCTCTGACACTGGAGAAGACCATGAAAAGAACTCCTATGCTAGGAAACAGGCATCTTATTTTCAGATAAGCAGGCTTCGTGCAGTTGTGTAAGAGGCCCTATGTTTAGTTCACTATATGACTATTCCCAAATTACTGTTCTTTGCTCTTTTTACAATCTGGTATTTTACTCTGCCTGTTTAAAGGTAGCAATTGCTTTGTCTTCTAGAATTTTTTCCTAGGACTTAATTTGTGAGAATACCACAAACACTCATAAAGCCTGCCATGATTATACCAGTTGAGAAAGTCTGTGATCAACTAGGATCTATGGCAGATGTCCTATTACTGTAAACATAAGGCTTCTGTGAAACTTCGCTCAGTTAGAACTGCAGGTCTATTGTACTGGATGGTCTATGTCTACCGATGCTCTCTCTCACCTGCCTTGCTAGACAAATCATGACAGTTCCAGCAGGGGAACCAGATATACAAAAATAGCCCATGAATTCTTCTACTCATTACCACTCCCAGGAAAGAAAGAAAGAGGAGAAAAGAGGAGGAGGAGAGGGGTAAGGGAAGTAAACAGGAGGGGAGAAGAAAGAGAGTATTAGAGAAGAAAGGAAAAGAAGGGAAGGGGAGAGAAAAAGAAAGGAGGAGCCTAGAGAAAGGAGGAGAGAGGAAAAGTAAGGAGAAGAGGAGGGGAGGGAGCAGATGGGAAAGAAGGGGATGGAAATTAGAAAGGAAAGGGGAAGTGGAGAGGAAAAGCAGGAATGGGGAAGCAGGGAGAAAGGGAGAGGGTAGAGAGAAACAATCAGGTAAGATGTCCTCCCCCCCACACACACGTACTCACACAAAAATACCCTTAGCTTATACCCTTCGCTCAAACACACAATTCCCCTAATTCCACAGATGAGACAGACTACAGACAAGTTATTTTATGAAATCATCTACAAACCTTTAAGAGTATGAAAGCCTAGTGCTGGCCAGAGAAGTTGACCAGGTGTCTAAAATTCCTCAGTAGTATCTGAGGTCATTTGTTCACTAGCAGATTCCAAAATGGTAGCAAACCATGTGTGTAACAATCAAAAGGAAAGATGTGAAGCTAAAAGAAATTTAAAGACAGACATGGAAATCGGTAGAAAAGCTAACCCTGGTCTAATGCTGATATATTTAGAAATAAAACCATTTCTGTTTCATGACATAAATCGACCATTTTTCAGACAAAGAAATTTATAACCTCAGACACAGAGTTACAAGAACACTAGGAGGAAAAAAGATTGCTCCAAAGGTTTTTTTTTAAGATTTCAGACAAAGTCAATTTTTTCATAATTAAAATATATGTATTAAGGAATATATATATACATATATATATAATCTGCCCATTAGGCTCAGATATAAATGTTGTGCTACAGAGATTTTAAATAGTTAAGCAATATATTAAATATCTGAGTACTTGAGATTCCCTCAAGGCTTCATATATTGATATTCAATCCCCATTAGAATGTTTAAAAGGATAAAAATATAATCCAAATGGTTTTATAGGTAGGGTCTATGGAAGAAGATAATTAGGTTTAGATAAGGCCATTCGGGTGCACCCTTCATGACTGAAACCTAAGGCTTAACCAGAAGGGAAAGAGAGTACATATATTCCCTATATCTTGCCATATGATGTGCTATGCTAGCTAGGCAATTAAGAAGACCAATTAGCCCAATTAAGAAGGGGATATAGCTCAATGGCAGAATACCTACTTAGCTTGTGCAAGACCTTGGAGTGGAGCGCCAACATGGAAGGAAGGAAGGAAGGAAGGAAGGAAGGAAGGAAGGAAGGAAGGAAGGAAGGAAGGAAGGAAGGAAGGAAGGAAGGAAGAGAGGAGGGAGGGAGGGAATTATAAGGCCACCATCAAATGGAGGCTCTCAACCTGGCTCCTCCCAAACTACATAGCATAATAAACTTTTTCCATTTATAAAGTACTAGGACTCATGTATTTCAGTATAGTAATAAAACGCACTCATGTAACTGAGTTAATCATGAGTTAATTAAATGATTAACTCATAAAACCATCCATTGACATAATTTTTCACATACTACTTTTGCATGGTACCTCCCCTCAGACCTATCTATGGTCAAACTGGTCAAACTGGTCAAACACTTCTAAAATGATTAATGATCATGGTTAAAAAATCCTTGAATTTATAACCACTGAACAGCTCTGGTTATTAGAAGTGGTTTCTACTGCTACATGCCATATCATTTTTATTAAGAACAAAGAATATCCAAGCACAGAAAATATCATTACAAAATAGTATCACCTATTGCAAATTAAGAGATGAAATTATCATAACTTTTGACAAGGAAATCTCCCTTTGGGAATTTATCATAAACTGTGAGTTAAAAGAATCACAGATCAATGTTCAATACATCAGTAGCTATCAGCAAATCAGAAACAAGCTATATGTCCAATAATAAAGAGCAGACCATATCTGAAAAGTAACTAAAAAAATGTAAGTTAAAACTACCTGAAGCATATACAATACCCAGGGTACCAAAATCAAATTCAGTGACAACAGGGGATAAACCATAGGAGGAAAAACACAGAAGAAAAAAGAAATTACATAGTACATTAAAAACAACAACAACAAAGAAAAACCATGTCATGGAATTAATTTCACTTAACATCATCTTATATTATCATACATATATAGCTATTGAGCTATTCTGCTCATCTGCTCAGATTATCTTAGACATGATTTTAACTTGTTTTATTAGCATCTGAAAACCTTACTTCAAATAGTCTCATGCTCAAAACAACCATTTAAAACCTGTAAACATACAAACCTATGGTAAAAGTTAGCCTATAAAAATGCAAAATAGAATATAAAACATGTTATGATTTGAATTCTATGAAAAATCAACAGAGAAGAAAGAAGTAAAGATATTCAAGCATCATGCATTGTTAGATAATTATACAGTGTTCACTAATCTATTATCACCAGTCGTAAATCAACAGGCTATTTCTCATGCCATCTGTCATGCATTTAACATCCTCTTTAAATATTTTTTTCCTTTGGTGGACAGGAGATATTTTCTCCAATCAATTCCATCTGTTGGTAGTAGCATGCGCTCATATGCTGAGAATGCATATTGACACTGATAAACCTGTTCCATCTAAAAGAAGGGTACAGTAGCCAGGATTGAGCAGATGGCTCACATCTATAATTCTGGCTACTTAGGAGGCTGGGACATGAGAATCACAGTTCAAATCCAGCTCTGACAGAAAAATATTTAAGACTCCATTTCCATAGCTCATGTTGTAGAGGCTAGCTAGAGCAAGGACGCAGAGCAAGAACTCAAGGCCCCATGTTCAAGCCCAGGTACCAGCAAACACACACACACACCAAAAAAAAATGATATGGAAGACAAAATATAGTCTTACAGATGGATGGTGAAATATTCAGACCCCTTTGTTTAAAAAAAATTCTGCTCAACCATACCATGTAATCTTTTTCTATTCCCTAATCTTTCATTGAATTAATGTTTATCTACTTGGCACAAGTGATATGTTTGCCTTGTGTGATCTAGTTCAGACTCAAAATCAGTATTAAAAACACTAACAGCTAGGCACTTAGTGGCTCATACCTATAATCCTAGCTACTCGGGATAGTGAAATCTGAGGATCACAGTTTGAAGCCAGCCAGGGCAGGAAAGCCTGTAGGACTGTTATCTCCAATTAATCACAGAAAAATCTAGAAGTGGTAGTGTGCACTAGCTTTGAGCAAAAGGAGCTCAGGGATAGTGTTCAGGCCCAGAGTTCAAGCCCCAGGAAGAAAAAGTAATAATAAATACTTTACTTATGAAAAATTCATAGGCTTCTTTCCTCTCCTACTTTATCTACAGTCTAAATACTCTTACCTGGAAAAAATCAGTTATTACATTCACAATTATATCTTTTATTTATACAATCACAATACATTTTGATCAAGCACTTATTATATCCTAGACACTCTTAACACTTAGGATTAAGCTACAAAGGAAAGATACATATATATAAAGTACTCAGATTGTAGTAACTGCCATAAAAACAATAAGGCAGATAACATTTAAATGGTGAATGAGCTGGGGGGCTGAATGCTTGAACCTTTGTGAAGAGGTGGTATTTGAAGTGCCTGACTGATAAAGCCATGAACCCTCTCAGATTATCAACACTTCTAACAATGTAAGGAATACTGTAACCCTCTTCTGAAAAGGGTAAGCCAGAAAAGTGATTCACAGCTGTGTCCTATCGATACTGTTAGTTGGGAAAAGTTAAGCCAGAGCTCATGGCTGGTGAAACTGTAAGACTGATAGAGCCTAGGCCACTGAAGGAACATGAATACTTTCATAGAGGTACTATGGCTCTGAAATCCCACACTCAAAAACTAAACCCCTTCCCATTTTACCCACACTTAGTATTTAAATCAAGCAGAAACAGACAGTGCAATCATATGAAGACCCCCCCAAAAATAAGACAAAAGCCACAATAAGACACAAAGTTCATTATTATTCTAATCAAGTGTCTTTCTACCACTTCCAACATCCCTGTATCTATTACAAGTGTCCATTTCCACATCTCTCTCAAAAACGATTTAATGGGATTTGGGTGTTTTCTTTTTTTTTTTTTTTTACTTTCCTATCATTCATTTTTTTTTAATTTTTATTTTTTGTGAACTACTGTACAGAGGGGTTACAATTACATGGGCAAGATAATGAGTACATTTTTTATCAAGCATTGCAGGCTCCTCCTTTGTTTACCCTTCACATCTCTTCCCAGCCTCCTCTGGGTGTTTTCTTTAACTTTCTTTTTCAGTGTTTTCAAACCTACTTTTTTTATTTTAAAACAAGCAAACAAAAAAATAAAAGCATCTGGTAAGATTTTTTTTAAGAAAAATTTCCTCTTCCACATCTCAACCATTAATAAAAAAATAAAAAAAAAACTTGGCCAGTTACAGGTGCGATCAGCGAAGAGCTCTCCCCTGCCATGAACTGAATAGAAGCTTCACTGAAAAAGATCAAGAGCTCTGTGTTTCGTCAATTTAACATCCCAGCTTTAGCAGGGCCAAGCAGACACAGGGAGCCAGCCAACACAAACAAATGGGCTTGGCTAAAGAGCGGCCAGCTTCTTGGAGACAGCCCTCCAGTCTAAACTTCTTAAGGACTTGGGTATAAACGTGCTTTTATTGAAAAGGTGCTGCTCCGTCTAAAAAGCACAGATTCAACTCACACACTGCTGCCTTTCACTGGTTCTGTTGGCTTAAGGTGGGTGCAACAGCTCAATGACTACAAACCTGCGTCACGGCTACCTGCTGCTCACGCGCAGGCCCCAAACCCAGCCTGTGGGAGCCACAATGAACACTGGTTGTTTTTATCACAAGGAAAAAAAAAATGAGTGGAGAAGGATGCTGGTCCCAAAGCCTGTCCCTTCCTCCACTCCAAACCTGTCCAAAGATAGAGGTAAAGTTAGAGAATGACTGATCTGAAGTCACTTCTATTTCTCTAGCCCGCAAAAGCTAAATGATCGTATTCCCTCATGTCTCTGCTAGAGTGTGTCAAAAAAAAAAGTTTCTGAAAAGCTTCATGGAGATGGGAGGACTCTGTTTTGAAATCTACAAAAACCGAAAAGATTTTACAGAAAATCCTAAAGTTTAACAGTGAAAACTGTTTTTAATTTATTGCAAAAAAAAAAAGTAAAACTATTCAAGAAACATTCACACCTCTTTACTGACTGTTTATTTTGGGCTGGACTCTGGGAGAAGTGCTCGAAAGATGGGAGAGATGACTCCGAATATTCTGAAGGAATCAGAACTCATTCAGTCAAACACTGCTGTCAACAACTAGGAATAAAAATTACAACATCTTGAAAGTTTGTGAGATTTGGATTCCTAGGAGTACACAGTTAAAAAAAAAAAATCTCTATAAAGTAAGGAAGGGGAATTCCATGAGCTCGCTTAGGAAAAGACTCTCAGAGCCTACTGTTTCAACTAACCCTCATCCCAGAAGTTGTGGGTGTTTATTTAGATGGTCTGTGACCAAAAGTGTGTTCAAATCTTCTCAGTAATGAGGAGTCACTTCGCAGGAATGGCCCTCTGTGTTGGCTTGCTGATATGTCCTACTCTACAGACTACAAAGAAAGTGGTGATAAATCAGACAGAGGCTCACATGCCAGCCCAGGAGAGAGATGCTAAAACCTAGCCAAACCTTAGGACGATGTGAGGCCAAAAGGCAGGAATCAGAAGGCCTGTTTTAAAGCTTGCCTGCAGAAGCAATAGTGGAGCAAGAGTCGGAAGAATCAAAAGGAGCCAACCATGAAGGAGGAGAAGCTGGCTAAGGGACTGGCAAGAAGAAGAAATGAGTTAGCAAGTTTTAAGAAGGAGGAGGCCAGCATGGCTGGAATGCAGATAAGCAACACAGAGAGGGAGACTGGAGATCATGGAAGACTTTGAAGGTCATAGCCCAAAGTCTGGACTGCTCTGACAGTGATGAGAGGGAGGTACCTTACTGGAGCAGGAGGGTTGAACACAGGGGTGACCTGGTCCAAGCTACTCATTTGAAAAGCCACCCTCCTCTAGATACGTGTCAAGCATTTACTATACTACATACTGGGGATACAGAAGTGAATCAGATTAAACCTTCTACCTTCGTGAAGTTAAGCACAGGGCAAGGGGGTTGAGAAGTAATTAACAGAAAACCACAAACTGATTTTTTTTTCTACTGAGGAAAAAGTGAGGAAAGAGCAAACGAAAGAGTCGAAAGATGGTCATGGAAGATGTTATTTCAGAGCTCTTGTTTGGGAATGATCTCTGGGGAAAACACATCTCAGGATGCAAATCAGTGCAGAGACCCAGAGAAGAGCATCTCTGGCTATGCTGGTGCTGTGGGTCAGGGCTGTGGCCAGGATCGTGGTATAGATTACACACGGAATGATAAGGAAGACCCCTGGCCAGTCTGTGCAGAACAAATGTGAAAAGGAATGGGATAAGTACTCTGTGGAGAAAACACAATGGGACAACAAGCAGGAAACAGGAAAGCCACTGGACCTCAGGAGATGAGTCACTGGCACTGTGGACATATTCTGAAGGCAGTCGAAAGACTTGTTCATGGACAGAATGACAAAGAAGGGAAGCCATGACAAAAGACAAAATATGGTAATGAATTTGTAAATAAGAGAGAAAACTATACACTATAGGTGGTAGTATAAATTGATATAGACATTATAGAGAATAGTATGGAGGTGACTCAAAAAGTTAAAAACAGAACTACCTTAAGAATAGCCAGGCCCACTACTGGGTTCATGTCCAAAGGAAATGGAACCAGTATATCCAAAAGAAACTATACTCTCATGTACATTCCAACACTTCTCATAAGAGGTAAGAAACGGAAACAATCTAGATGTCTACCAGCTGATGAACGGATGGAGAAAATGTGGTATCTCTGCCCAGTAAAATACTACTCGTCCATTTGTGGAAAATGGAACTCTGTATCACTGTGTTGAGAGAAAGAAGCGAGGCACAAGACGGCAAATACCACATGATCTGCATGTGAATTCAAAAGTTGATCTTATAGATGATAGGTGGGCGGTAAGAGCTAGAAAGGTGGATCAACGGTTAGTACCAGAAGCAAGCACTTCTAGTGTCCCATTGCATAGAAAGGAAGAAAAGATTTTGAAAGTTTTTAGCATAAAAACTGTCCCTTGTCTTCTTAAACATCTCCATTTATACCTGCTGCTTCAGCCTAGCTGGCCACTTGATTTTCCCCCACTCCTCCCCCTCCCCAAGTGGTAAATTTCATTTCCAACATAGTGCCTTCTGAGTATCATTGTTGCTAGGGGTCATCCTGTGTCCTTGTTTCAGCATTTTATTATTCCCCTTCCCCTCTCCAAATTATATAAATATACATACAAGATACACCAGATTCTTCAGATCCAATTTTTAATTTCTAAATCTGCAGATGCAAACTCCTAAAGACCTCTTCATTTTGTTCCCTCCCATTAACATTGAACCTCCGGAGGCTACTGACCACCATCTTTAAATCTTCAAAGTTTACTGGAGTCTTAAGAATAACAACAACAAAAAAAAAAGAACAGGATAATAGCCAAATTTTCTGCCCAAATATAAATCCTTTAATGGAAAAATTATGCAATGAGCTTTTGCTCATTTGAAAAGCCATCTGATCGTTTTATTAGAAATTGTCTATATGGTAAATTATACATGTAACTTATGGGCTAAATATATCAGTTATGCTAAAGGTCCTTCTCCATACTAAGTCATGTTTAAATGGCAGGACTGGAGCAAGTGATAATGATTAACAAAAGCCTTATCAAAATATAAAAGGTCATATAACATTTGAAGGCCTACATAATTCCATGTACATCAGTTATTTTTGGACACAATTGCTTCAAACAGATCATAACTTAAATTAATAATGTTAACACTGACGTGCATTTGCAAAACAATAAATCTTAATACTCCTGACTTGATTAGTGCTATCTTACCAATTCTTGTTTGTGTGTGTGAGTGCCTGTCCTACAGCTTGAACTCAAGGCCTGGTTGCTGTCCCAGAGCTCTTTTGCTCAAGGCTTGCGTTTGAACCACGGCTCCATGTCTGGCTTTTGAGTAGCTAATTGGAGATAAGAATCACATAGACTTTCCTGCTAGGGCTGGTTTTGAACCTTGATACTTATATCTCAGTCTCTTGAGTAGCTAGGATTACAGGCATGATCCACTTGTACCTGGCATCTCGTACCACTTCTTAACATGATTCCTCTCATCCACTACGTCAGTCACATATGGTAATTAAAGTAATAATTAAGAGAAATCTGTTTCCTGAGACTCAATAAAAAGAGCATATTTTTCTTACTAGAAATAACTAAATTGTTAATTTACCATGTATAATTTACTATTGCTCATACTTACAAAAATCATTCTACAATATTAATAAAACCCTACCAATCTATCATTATCTATGCAACAAGTTAGCACTGTTGTGCCCCCTAGTGGATACATGAATATCAAATTGTGTTTATCTTCCCAAGAAACATAAAAGCTGAAAGTGATAGGTAGATGGTCAGATTAATATTATTAATATTTAAAAGGTAGATTCAGTAACAGGTAATCAGTGATGCATCCCAAAAGGCTTGTGATGACTGGTTTGAGGTCACCTCACATAGCAAAAAGAAATGGTCTGAATGACAATTGCTCACAGGAGCAATGTAGCTTCAGGTCAGCTCTTTAACATAACAGTCTCCATTTGTCCTCTCAAAGGAGGCTGTTTAGAGTGATGTCGGAGGTTGATATGAGGCTAGAGCTAACATGCATGAAGGACCTTGCACAGTAGCTAGCACTTATTAGACTATTAATGCAATGACCCTCCTTCCCCTCATTTCTCAGTGGTCAGCCTATACAAGCCTTCCAGGCATCCCTCTTCTAAGAGTACTTCCCCAGCGTGCCATAGTCTTCCTCAGAAATCTGCTTCCTTCTTCAAATGTGTGTCCAATATACGAGGAGAAAAAAGATGCAGAAAGGTCATACTCAATACTATTTTAATCCAGGTTGATTCTGCCCTTACTCTTCCTTTCACTCTGAAAAAGGATTCCAAGCAAACCCTCTCCCTTTTGTCTGCTGTGGCTGGCTACAAACAAAATTGCTTAACTATAGTGACTATGTTCCTCCCCTGTTCAGACAGATATTCTAATCACCATTTTCTTGTCAGATGTATAGGCATTCCTTTACATTTGAAAGGCAAAAGAAGCAATAAGAGAGAGACAGTGCGTGTGTGTGCATGCATGCATGTGTGTATATCCTGGGGCTTGAACTTAGGGCCTGGTGCTATCCCTGAGCTTTTTGCTCAAGAATGATACTCTATTATTTGAGCTATACCTCTACTAATAGATATTTGCTAGTTAGTTGGAGTTAACCATTTCACAGACTCTTATGCCTGGGCTGGTTTAAAACAGCAGTCCTCAGATCTCAGCCTCCAGAGTATCTAGGATTATAAGCTCCTGGCTAAGTATTTCTTAAAATTCCACCCATCTTCCTAAATATAGCACAATGGTTCTCAACATTTGCTCTATGAAATGGAAACATCTAAGACTAAGTATCTTCAGGGGGTTCTACTAAGTCCAAATTACTCTTGTTTGAATATAAAGGTGACCTTGTTTTTTTTCCACTGTGTTGATACAAACACAAAAGGCAATGGTGAGCAAGACTTGGATTTTAGAATCTGTCAAGGCCCGAGCCACCAACTATATAGGGAGTCACTGTATCTTTTACAACTGAAAGTTTACGACTATATTAATATCCTGATAAAGCAGTAACAATAAATTTATACTTCAACTTTAAGTGTAAAAGTTGGCTATATCTGGCAATACCTTCTTGAAAGTAAATGGGAGTATGCCAGTCACTTCAAGGAACACAACAAGACTTACACTGATAACACTCAAGTTTTCTAATAAAAGTCAGAATTTTGAAGTCCTGTGTTTGCCACTATGTGCTTAATAGTCTCTTATTACTAAAAGACTTCTGGTTTGATCTGGGCTCTTTTTTAAACAAATATCAGTAATGTAACATCTCATAACTCAACAGTCCCAGTATTTTCCTAATGACAAATTCATGAAATTATATAATCACAGATGGATAAATTATCCACTAAAGTACAACCTGGATTTTAATGTAACAGTACTAAATATTTGGAATGGGTTCAGATTCTACATTGTAAATAACCTTGAAAATCCAGCCACAATTTTAGTTTTAGCATAGAATGTGATAAATGCAGAGATGTGACCTATATAAGTCTCTTTAAAGATTTTGATAACTTTTCAAGTCTAAAAGTTTGAGGACCACTAAGGTTTGAGAATCACTGCCTGAGAAAAACCAATATCTCCCTTTGAAGAAGTCTATGCCAGGAGAAATCACTTCTACCCAAGTCAAATGCCAAACTGTAGAGAACTATGCAACATAAAGCAGATACCAAGGATTCCTGAGTTACAAGGAAGAATAGAAATGAGAACTGAGTTTCACATCTGGAAATCTTGGTCCAAGAAAAATGAAAAAGAGATCGACAATATAAATGACAAATGCAAGGCTCAATATGCTTTTATAAATACTCTGATATTCACATATTCTCAATTCAGTGATTTTTGTTAGGCCAAAATTCTATGTCCCATAGGAAAGAAACAACATTAAAAAACCTACATACTGATCGTTTTTCTTCTTAAAATAAAATGCTAAACTCTGTTACTGAAAAATATTGCCAAAAAACAGACAGATCCATACTAAAATATCTTTTAAAAATACTCAAAGCAAAGCATATAAAGGCATCTAAATGGTGCTGCTGAACAAAACAGTTACCCACTTTGCTTGCGTGAAAATGTTTTTTTACTCTTTTCCCCAAAGTAGGGTAATTCACTTGCTAGTCCACATTATAAACTGATGTTCACTTAAGAATCCAATGGGTGCCAGTTTATACTTGTAATCCTAGCTACTCAGGAGGCTGAGATCTGAGGATCACGGTTTGAAGCCAGTCCAGGAGGGAAAGTCTATAAGACTCTCATCTCCAATAAACCACCAGAAAACTGGAAGTGGCACTGTGGCTCAAACTGGTACAGCCTTGAGTAAAAGAGCTCAGGGACAGTCCAAGCCGGAAGGAAGGAAGGAAGGAAGGAAGGAAGGAAGGAAGGAAGGAAGGAAGGAAGGAAGGAAGGTAATATCATCATCTTGTTGCAACACCAATGCATATTTGAAAAATTAAAGGTATTGAAATTGGATTCTATCAAGATAAACACTACTTGCTTACTTTGGATTTTGAAAGTTGTGCCAACCCTGATTGAATGGGAATGATCATTGAACATACCACACATAAGATAGTCAAATAAAAAAGTAATTTTTTATCCATGGATACTTCATGTCAACTATGTTGCTGAATAATGTGTCTCAGGAACTTTTGCTAATGACTTATTTCATGTTAAGACAAGGCTAATCTATGGTCTGAAAACTGAACTGCAATATTTGATAATCATGAGTATGAGTAAAGGAGAGATTTATCTAAATTATCATATCTTAATACTCAGCAAAGGTAACATGACATAGTAATCCTGCCTTATCCACAAAGGCTTTTTTTGTTCTTTAAAAAAGATATTTTTGTAGGTTGTGGGGCTAGAACTTGGGACCTTGGACACTGTCCCTGAGCTTTTTTGCTCAAGCCTAGCACTCTACCACTTTTAACCACAGGACCACTTCTAGTTTTCTGGTGGTTAAGAGGTGAGAGTCTCATGGACTTTCTTACCCAGGCTGGCTTGGAATTACAATCCTCATATCTCAGCCTTCTGAGTAGCTCAGATTACAGGTGTGAGCCACCAGTGGCTGGCCACAAAGGATATTTTTTTTAATTTAATTTTATTTTATTTGAGAACATACTGTACAGAGGGGCTACAATTACATGGGCAGGATAATGCATACATTTCTTACCAAGCATTGCAGCCTCCTCCTCACAAAGGATATTTTTAAGACTTCCACTGGATACCTGAAACCATAGATAGTAATAAGCCCTATATATACTATATGTCTGCCTATAAATAGTTACCTACTATGAACTTCAGTTTGTAAATTGTATACCAACTATAACGGTATATTGTACAATTATAATAAAAGTGAATGTGCTCTCATATTCTTCTAAAAGGAATAAGTATCAGTATTAGCTAAAATAACCCCATGGCCAGCTTTGATATGCAACGAAGCAGCAGATTCCTGAGATCTCATTTGCAGCTGTAGGATTTCCACATCCAAAAATATAAGATAGACACCCTTCTACTCTGCCATACGATTCTTCCCAGTAAATAAAAATGTAAACCCCAAACATCACACATACTGCAAGCATGAGAAGAGTCTCAAATCACAGGGAAAAGGCAAACCAGCTAAAGAGTTCAAGATCCATACTGAGATACCACATTTCCTTTTTGTCTCATGGATCTCAGATTTGGAATGAGAAAAAACTAACCATTCAAATACCCACACACAGAGCAACAGTAGAGATGCTCTAAAAACAGCACGTTCTCACTAGTCAAAGAACCAGGGGAAGACCTACCCCCGTCCCCAAAATTAAAAAACAAAAAAACAAACTCTTAGACAATAATAGCTGCAACTGAGCTAAGTATCCCAGAATAGCCTAGGCCTACGGACTCTATGCCAGAGCAATTGGGCAATGCTACTTCCATTTCCTTAAAGTTGTTTAGTATCTTATCTCATGGGTGAATGAAGCTCAAGTAGAGATAGGATTTTTAATCCCAATTAACAACCAGCCATTCCTCAGTCTACAGTGTTGCCACTGGGTCTTCACAGAGTAAATTTCACCCTGCCCATCAGTAATGAGGCACTCTTCCTCATCTCCACTCGACTGGTTTAAAGGATACCAAGTAGAGAGCCAGAACTTTCATCATCTCCCTAGCAATAAGGTTAGCTCTTATGGAGGACATCCTGAGCACAATGTCAACATGGAAAGCCAGAGTTCCAGTCCCAACCAGCACTAATGAAAATCATCTCTTTGGAATAAATGGTGGTCAAGTTATCAACATCAACTGTGACCCCCTTCCTATTAAGGCAACCCTCTCCTCACTTCATCTGCCATAGTATCACCAAAAAAAATCAGTTAAAACAGAAGGTTTCAGTAAAATCCAGTGTCATCACCTATGAAAATGCCCAGATTCAATTTTAAAGAACCACTCACTTTCAGTGCATTTTAAATGCCTGAAAGATCTCGAACTAAATGAAAAAATAAAAGAGAGAACAGATGCCAACACTGAAATGGTGAGATTTTAAATTATCTGATAAAGACTTTACAGCAAAAATGACAAAGTGTTAATCCTCATAAGACAGGAAAAAGAGAACAAAAAAACAGAGGAAGAAGACCAAAATAAAGTGACAAATTTAAACCCAAATATACTAATAACAGTAGAAACACAAACTAATTACATCTTAGAAGGCTGAGGTTGACAAGGTAAAGAACTATAACCAAGCTGTATGCTGTCTATGAGAAAACTCACTTCAAACAATAATGTAAGTAAAATATTGGGAAAAGAATATGTCACTCAAAGAACCACAGAAGTAACTATATGACATCAGATAACGATTTAGGAGGAAAGAAATATACCAGAAGTAGAAATTACATTCAATGATGCGAGAGGAGCATAAGGAAAACTGCCTGTCTAGCAAGTATGAGCCCCTGAGTTCACATCCTATTACTATGATCAAATGCGAAGATATGCTATTTTAGATATGCTAGACCATGTAACATGGAAAATATGCAACACAATATTTAGTAGAATTGAAAGAGAAAACAGACAAATCCACAATTGTAACTGAATTCTTCAACAACTAGAGAGAAAATTGGTAAGAACCAGAAAAAAATCAACAATACCATCAACCAAGAATTATGAACCATTTTACCCAGAACAGCAAATCACACACCATTTCAAGAACCCATACATTTATGACCATATCCTAGTCCAGTAAAATCTCAATAAATTTAAAATAAAGTCACAACCAAAGAGCCTAGAAAGAGAAATATAAATCCAAAGCACATAGAACAAAGTAAATAGCAAAGAGCTAGAATGAACTGAAAACAACATACTAGAGAAATTCACTAAAATCCAGAGCTGTTTTAGAGCAGACTAAGAGAACTAAAATCCCTAGTAAGACTGAGGGTAAAAAGAAGACAAGTTACTCTAACAGGAAATGAAACAGAGATATAATCAGACCTCAAAATAAGGGAATACAATGAACAGCTACAAAAATTTAAACAAAATAAATCATTTCTTCAAAAAGAACACAACCTATCCAATATAAATGTACCATTTGAATATCCCTGTAACTATTTGAGAAAATGACATTAGTAACTTAGAAGTCACATGCACGCACACATCTAAAACCAAATTGTACATATGTCAGTTACACCAAATGGCAAAAGAAAAATTAACACAATCCATATAATCTTTTCCTGAAAATAGTAGATGGCAGGACACTTAACCAATTCATTTCATGAAATTAATACTACTCTAATACAAAATCACACAAAAAAGAACAGAATGACTGCATTTGGTGTTTGTTGAGAATACTGAAAAGTCCTCAACAAAATGTCACAAGCCAAATTTAGATATAGCAATATCGATATGAAAAGTTATACCAAAAGGCCTGACAGTTTATTTGAGATTATGAAGACAGCTCTATATTCCCAAAATCCATCAGTTTAACAAATAAGCACACTCACAGGCTAAAAAAGAAAATCATGTGGTGGCGTCCACTGAACAGAATTCAAAATCTATTTATGATTTCAAAAAGTGTTCAGACAAGCCAAGCACAGTAGCTCATGCCTGTGAGCTCACACCTCTCAGGAGGCTGAGATTTGAGGATCACATTTCAAAGCCAGCCCAGCAGTAAAGTACATGAGATTCTTAGCTCCAAGTGGAACTATAGTTCAAGTGGTAGAGTGCTAACCTTGGGTAAAATGCTTAGGGGTATAAGCCCAGAGTTCAAGCCTCCAGACCAGCAAAGGAACAAAAGAAAACCCAGAAAAATGGAAGTAAAGGAAGCTTCTTTGATTTGATGAAGAGTTAACTGTTTTAAAAACCTAGATAGCACTACACCTATAGGTAAAAGACACATACTTTCTGGATTCCAAAGAATAAGAATAAATGGGTTCAGTAATGAAATCTATGTATTTAAAAACAAACTTCTACTTCTATATTAGTAATATGCCTGTGGTCACCAAAATTTATAATACATTCAGTAAAATTAGATGAAATGTAAGTGTAAGTCAATGAAAACATGTACATATTCGTGTTCTCTTTCAGGTTTTTAAAGTTTTCATCATAGAGGTCCTTCATTTCTTTGGTCAAGTTAATTCCTAGGTATTTTATTTTTTGTGGGGCTATTATGAATGGAGTTGCTTTCCTGATTTCAGTTACGTTTTTCTCATTGTTGGCACACAGAAAAGCTATTAATTTTTGAGGGTTAATTTTATACCCTGCTACTTTGCCAAAGTTTTGAATCAGCTCAAGTAATTTGGGAGTAGAGTCTTTAAATACAAGATCGTGCCATCTGCAAAGAGAGAGTTTTACTTCATCTTTCCCTATTTGGATCCCTTTTATGTTTGTATCTTGTCTTATTGCTGTAGCTAGACATTCTAATACTAAATTGAAGAGAAGTGGAGAGAGTGGACATCCTTGTCTCATTCCCGAGTTAAGAGGAAATGGCTTTAGTTTTTCACCATTAAGTATAATGCTGGCTGTAGGTTTGTCATATACAGCCTTTATTGTATTGAGGAATGTTCCATGGATTCCTAGTTTTTCTAAAGCCTTCATCATAAAGGGGTGTTGGATCTTGTCATATACTCCTGAAAAATATTAAAGATCCAAATAAACAGAAGAGTTGTGTGATCATAGATTAGAAACAAAGTAAATCTGTCAATCCCCCCCAAATTTGTATGCAAGTTTAATCTCCCATCAAAATCCAAACAAGATTTGTTGTAAGCACAGACAAGATTTAGAAAATTATAAAGGCAAAAACCAGGCTAGGGCAACTTTGAAAAACACTAATAAAGTACCAGTAATCAACATAATATAATTTTCAGAGCTAAATAGCTAACTACATTAGACTTTGAGATACTGATAGATATACAAGACTAATAGAACAGACTACAAGAATTTAAAAAAACACCTTATACATATCTATATATAATATGCCTAACTGGTTTGGGACAAAGTTGTGAAAATGATTCAAGGAAAGCAAGTGCATTTTCAAGATGGTGCTAGGGCAACAAAAGCAATGAGCTTTGTCATACCTTATCCAAAAGGTAACTCTAAAACAGATTACAACCTTAAATGTAAATCATAAATCTAAAGGGGGAAAAGCAAAGAATTTTTTCTGTATATTGAATTAGGTAAAGAGCTCTCAGGACTTGAATCATGAAAATAAAAATTGATTTTGTAATTCAGTAAACATTAGAAGACTTTTTGCCTTGTGAAGGATCACGAAAAGGGTGCAAAGACAAGTCAAGAGTGGAGAGAAACATGTGCAATCCACATAATTGTCAGACATTTTGCATTCTCACCAGCAAATGACTTCCCATTTCTCCAGCAAAGGTGCATATGAAAACTTAAGAGCTAATACCACTCTGATGGGGAAAGACTGACAGTGTTTTCTCTAAAACGAGGAACACAAGACACAGATTATCACTCTAACTTCGCTTTCAAAATTATTAGGGATTCTAATCCCATGTAACAAGGGAAGAAAAATAATGGCCTCCACACTGCAAAGGAAGAAATAAAACTCTCCTCTCAGGTTGTCTCCATGACAACTTGAGTCTTTATGGATAGATTCCCAACACACGGAAAAATTATAGATATACTTTTACAAAAACCACAGGATACAAAGAAAAGGGCAGAATGCACACCTAAACTTGATACATTTCAGTGCATTTGAGTTATACCTCAATAAATCTCATTTCTAATTCTACATCTCATCACATATTTTAGAGTTTTAATTAACTGTGTATTCATGATTAATCATATAATAATGATTTAACTGCACTTTTCTGTTCATGTCAAGCATGTCCATCAGTCTTCATTTATTCCAAAGGTGTCAGGTAAACAGAGAAATCATCTATTGCCAACAGTGGTTTTCAGGATGATATGCACTTTCTAGAATATTACCATAACTCTATAAAACCATCTTATTATATTTTCTACATATATTGTAAGATAACCCGGGCTCTTCTCTCTTACCTAATCTACTCTAGCTCTGTTCTCTTGTCTTCAATGCATATTCTAATGTGTAAAAGAGCAAAGCAAAAGAATAACAACGAATGAGAACTTTAACATAAAAAGACAGGCATGGTACATATTTGAGCACCATCCTTATTTCTCTCATGTGTGAAATTCTTCCTGGGATATCCTTCCAACGGTTGGCTTTCTCTTATAAGACATATTTGAAGATTATTCATAAACAACTACCTTTACCTTTTCAAAACTTAAGAGGATGATCCTTTGTATTACCAGAATATCCCCTGTGGAGAGCATACTTAATGCAAGGAAACAAAAGACCAAAAGACAGATGAGGGTTCCTGAATCTCATGAAGGCACAGATGGAGTTGCACTTGACTCATTACCTTGGCTCTCTAAATTCATACATCAGACAAGAAGCCAGGAAAATCCAACTCCCTTGAACTTCTACACTCACCTTAGCATAAATGGGGTGGATCTTCAAGTCTGCATATTTCTTACAGAAAAACTAGAAACTCCCCTGTGTTGCAGACAGGCTGGTGGAAAATGGGCAGAGTGGTGGAAGAGGTAGATGCCGCTTTTACTGCATCAGCGTTAAGGGGAGTATCTGAAAGATACTCAAATAATGAAGCAAAGGTCAAATCTGGCAATAGCCTTTTCTTGCTAATAAAATATGGAAGAATAAGACTCTCCCAAATTCTCTCTAGCTTGCAAGCCATTCTCTTTCAATCATTCATCCATTTCTGTCTACTTCTTGCATTACCAAAAAAAAAAAAAAAAATGCAAGAACCGAGCATCAGCATGGGATTGGTGCATTCAGAACTCCTCGAAAATGTCATGTCAAGTGTAAGCTAATGCAATGGGTTGAGAAACCTAGCACATTAGACTTCTGATTCCTACAGCAGCTACAGGGTTTCATCAAGTGTTGGGCATGTGGGTTTAGGATTATGTTCATGACAACCAACACTGAAACACAGGAATAATATCTGCAATTGAAAGAAACGTAATATGCTGAGGTTTTACCCACATATTCCATTATACTTGTTTTGCATATTTTGTTTCTAATCCAAGAGGTTTCTTGAAACCTCTACAAAAAATGTCAACTTTAGTGATTCATTCACAAAGGGTTTAACACTTTTATGCTTCAGACTGGAGGTCAACTGTCAAGTTGTCATGTGAGGCTTAATACACATTTTAGAATGCTGCACAGAGTCCATGGGAAAGAGATGAGAAGTTAAACTTGTGTGTGTGCTAGTCCAAGATATCAGGATCATTGCCTGCATCATTGTATAGTCTTTTTAGCCTTTAGGCTCTCAGTTCGTTTTCACTTTAATTTTTCCCCATAGAGCCTGTTACTTTTTGCTCAAAACTGGTTTCAGACCATAATCCTGCCTATGCCTTCCCAGTATAGCTGGGACCAGAGGCATTGCCACCACACCCACCTCATCTGTTAAAATGAGGACACTTGCTATTTTACCCAGGCTGGCCTCAGCCGTGATCCTCTCAATCCTTACCTCTCCTACTCCTTTCATTTGCTGATGCTAACCATTACTATACATTTTAATCCTTGTCACTTTATAACAGAAATAACTTCTGGTTAGTATAAATGCTTGTGTAATCCCAAAATTCCTGTGTTGACACCTACTATCCAAGGTGATGGCATGAAGAAGTGGGACTTTTGATACAATTAGATTATAATGATGCTGTTCTCATGATAGGATTTAGTGCACTTATAAAAGAGGTGTGAAAAAGAATAAGAAAGTATGCAACCTTTCAGAGAGAAAGCCTCATCAGCAAATCCCTGATTTAGGATTTCCCGATCTCCAGAACTGGGAGTGTCTGCTCTTTATGAATTACCTACTTCTCTTGGGTATTTTATTATAGCAGCTAGAACAAACTAACACTATCCTAATATGCATCTTCATAAAGGCAATGTGTGTGGTAGATTTACAAATGTTATCTTAGTTAAGCCAAATCATGAAATGTCTATATCAAATATGATTCCTATTTTAAAACATATATGGAAACTATAGCCTACATACATGGATTAAACTTGCTCAATTTCATGAAATTTCTAAACGGTACAGAAAGACATAATCTAATTTACTTTGAAAACTCCATTTCATCATTATGGTAGGTACCAAGGTCATTCTTGTTAAACTTCTGCATTTGAAGATTCACATACATAAATCTCCATCAGGCAAGTACTGAAAGGCTCCTATTTTAAAAATAAAAAGCTTTGCATTTTAGGTTTTATAACTATTTCATAATGACAACTGGTAATCAAGCTTGCCACTACATTTATGAACCAAGAACCCACCAATTCAGAGTGTTGGATATACAGAGTGCTTCAAAAAGACTAAATAAAATTTTCAAAAAGGCAGACTGCTTTTACCAAAAAGTTGGATGAAAATGGGAGGAAAAGAAATTCTCCTTCTCCAAGACAGACTGTATTACCAGATGGAAGAGAAGAAAACATATCAAATACTTCTTTAAGAGTAAGAACTTCCTTAAGAGCAAGATTCTTGGCATCCAAGAGTCAGAGAGCTGCTTAGAACCGCTGGTGTGCTGCCTAATGGAATAGTGTACCCCTAACCCTAATGGAATAGTGGCCCTTTCTTTCACTTGCTTTATCACTTCCTTAGGTCCCTCTGAAGCCTTGGCTTCCAAAGGCAGAAAGATGAAATAAAGCCATGCAGAGAACAAAAGCTCAATAAGCCATCCATTATTGATCAGATTCAATAAAAACTATGCCTATCCTTTTCTAAATTTAAGAACTCATTTAAGCAAGATCGTGTCTACATTCACCACTTTTAAAAAGATGAGAAGATAATGAGAAGTTGACATTTTCCCAAAGCCCCAAGAAGGGAAGTAGAATGTCTAATCTATGCCAGGGGCCCCTGCAGAGGACTTCCATTCTTCTTAAAAGGCATGTGGATTCTTGGGTCATTACCTCCATTTTTATTACAGGAAACCTGGCTTATTGTGAATGTGAGCATCAATAAAAATCATATTGGCTTAATGTTTAGCAAATAGGGAATCAATAATAAGGGAAGGAAAAAATACAAAGCTAAAACAGATCTTCTCCCATAAGATGAGGAAAAAAAGAAAGCACAGGCATTCTAAAGCAGCTCTTCAAAACTTTGCAGCAAATATTTTTACTCCAGTAAGAATCAATAACCTTCTTAAAAGGTGGCTTAGGGCCAACAATTCACTAGAAAAGAGTAAAGAAGAATAAGACCAACCAGCAAAACAAACTCTTAATAACAGTAGCTATTATAAGTAGCTGAATAAGACAGACAATTATCTCTGTCTTCCCACCCAACACTCCCAGGCAGGTACATCACCTGAGTTCCAGATTTACTATGAGTGTACAATTTTGCACTAGGCTGTGACTAATTTTCTTTGCATTATCTTTCTAAAAAATTTATTGTAAAGGTGATATACAGAGGGGTTATAGTTACATCACTCAGGTAATGAGTACATTTCCTTTTAAACAGTGTCACACTCTCCCTATTCTCTCTCAGTTTTTCCCCTCCTGACTTCCCTCCCTCCCCTCAAGTTGTATAGTTCATTTCCAACATAGTATCTAGTGGGTTTCACTGCTGAATTGGCTCATCCTTTGTCCTCCTGCTTGTGTGATTCCCCTACCCTTTCTCTTTTGTTTTTGCTTTTGCTGCCTATGCCGTCACTATCATATAAAAATATAACCTTACTATTTAAACCACTGTCATTAAGATCTTCCCCCTCCTCATGTTTCATTTTAGTAGTTTGATGGGTTCACTCCATTTCTGTGGCTTTG
Organism: Dipodomys merriami; assembly: GCF_024711535.1. Taxonomy (NCBI): domain Eukaryota; kingdom Metazoa; phylum Chordata; class Mammalia; order Rodentia; family Heteromyidae; genus Dipodomys; species Dipodomys merriami. Next base: position 23,231,823 of record NW_027206512.1, on the reverse strand, counting down.
TACAGCAAATGTACAGCTAAACAGACCTTTAGACCATTGAAAACAAATTTAAGGGTTTTTTTTCCAGTCTATATGGGGGGAAATGCTGGGAGCATATTACAAAGGTATTGAACAGCAAGGATATTATATGAATGTTAATTGACAAATTAGTTCCTGTTTTTTCTTCCTACATAATAATCTTGTTCAACTGTGAACATGCTATGCACCTAGTATGCCTAAAAGCCAATTGTATGTCCTGAGAATATGACCTAGAATAGGAACCTCCTGCCTTACAAAAGAAATTTCCAGTGCTGTATGGGATTTACTCACATCTCTGAACATAATAAATCAAATGTTCTAACTTTGGGATTTGACTGCTAACAGCAGATGATAAGAACAAGTTTTCATTTTATTTTTTTATTGCAAGAATACCGTACAGAGGAGTTACAATTACATGGGCAAGATAATGATGAGTACATTTCTTATCAAGCATTGTTGCCTCCTCTTTGTTTCCCCTTCCCATCCCTTCCAATACTCCCCCCATATTCCCCCACCCAATCCTGCCCCCCACCAAAGTTGTAAAGTTCATTTTCTACATAACGACTTGTACATCTCATTGTTGCAATGGGTCCACCTGTATCCCTATTTAAATTATTTGTTTTTACCCTTCCCCTCCATAAATTATGCCAACATCAAATACAGTGAAAGCAGGGGTTATACTGTGGGGGAGGGACATACAAAGCAACACAGAAATCATCTTATAAATATGTTAGAAACAATTACATGAAAGAAAAAAAACATTTGAATACTTATCTTGGGGTTCATTCCCCTAACATTAACTTATCTGACCTTTTCTGCTTGACTCAGGCATATACTAGTTATTGCAAATAAGGGAAACCACAGGACCTATGTTTCTTTGGACCTGGCTTACTTCATTTTAGAGCTATATTATCAGTACAAAATAACTCCAAGTATTAAAATATATAATGGCCTCAGCATTCAGATCTCACCTCTCTTCTTTAATTTTATAAAAACAAAAACAGAACTAGTGTCATCCTGGTCCCTTCCAATCTCTATCATCTCTGGAATATGTAGTTTCTGTTGGATATTAATCTTTGTAAGCATTGCTCCGTCAGGCCCAGGTATGTGAAAGTTCCCACCATTCACAATATCACTACAAATGCCACTGAAATAATGCTCCAGCCCACAAAGCACAGAGCCACAAGCCACCTATTACACTGAACCTCTTTATTCTAATATCACTGAAACTTTTATGAAGAAATGCAATTCTTTTAGAAAGCTCAAATACAGAATATGGGGGAAATGATTTCCCCACTCTTTATGAAACTTTTGTCTTCTTGTATATTCTTCAACTTGGTTTCTGGAGATAATATTTGGAATCTACAGTGCTGAACTCAAACACACCTTTAAAAATCACCTGTTACACCAGGAGCTACTGGCTCAATGCCTGAAATTCTAGCCATTCAAGGGCTGAGATCTGAGGATCAAAACCAGACCAGGCAGAAAAGTCCCTGAGACTTATCTCCAATTAACACCAAAAGCCGCAAGTGAAGCTGTGGCTCAAGTGGTAGAATACAAGCCTAGAGCACAAAAAGTCAGGGACGATGCCCAGGCCAGCACATACATAGACATACACATGTACACACATACTATATAGATAGATACATACATAGCTATATATGTATATGTATATATATATATATATATATATATACCTATATAGGTATCTATCTGTATATATATATATATATATATACATACAGAGAAATATGTACATGCATAGATACATATATATATATAGATTGTGTGTGTTGTGTGTGTCTATGTGTGTGCTGGCCTGACCTACTACAACAGCTCACCTAAACAAAATGGTGGGAGCATGTATTTCTTCTCCTAAAAGAGAATAAGTAAACTGCATTCATTAACAAGCAAAGACAACTTTGCATAGAAAGCTGACCCAACGTATGTCCTATATTATACTCTAAAATGAAGTACTGAAGGGAGAGGCTCTACCATTTCATTTTTTTCTTTGAGAGGAGTATAATAATTAATAGTATAATAACTAATGTATAGTATAATACATAGTATAATAACTAATGCCAATTGTAAGAATAGTGAATGAAAGGAAAAAGTGACAGTGGTATATAAAATGCAGTATATAATATACATGTGCGAATACATACGTTTGCATCTGTGAGTGGGTGTAAAGATGACACTAGGCCCAATTTTTCAATCTTTTTTTTTTTTTTTTGGTGCCGGTCGTGGGGTTTTTTTTTGAACTCAGAACTTGGGCTCTATCCCTGATCTTCATTTTGCTCAAGGCTAGCACTCTACCACTTGAGCCACAGCTCCACTTTGAGGGTTTTTTTTTTTTGTACTTTAGTGGAAATAAGAGTCTTACAAACTTTCCTGCCCAGGCTGGCCTCAAACTGTGATCCTAGATTTCACCTCCTAAGTAGCTAGGAATACAGGCATGAGCCACAGTTACCTTGTTTCCAATTTTTCCTTCCTTAAAAAACACCAAGTTTCTGTGTTCAACCATTAGCATTCTTGTCCCCTACAGTAACTACATTTCATGCCTCTTTTGGAAAGTCACCCCTTCCCAGTCTATATATTCTAGGGGCTATTGGTTATAGTGCCATCTTTTGAAGGGTGACTCAGACCAACAATGATTTGATTCAAATCCATTCTGGCAAATCTGAATCTCAAGAAGACCTTCAGTGATAGTCCTCCAGCTACCCAGGATTCTTCTTGCTTAACGCTTGATTGGTTAGGTTTTCCTTATATTTCTGTGAATAACTGATGTTTCCAGTGGATTCTTCTGTCCCCATGTTAGCCAGATACTATTTCTCTTGCCAACAACCCCAAATCCCAACTGATATGAGCAAGATGTTATGAGAACACACCTTATTTTAGTTGTTACTGGTAGGGTACTGTTTCTCAATAAACTTTTGAACCAGTTTCACTCCAACAACAACAAAAGAAAAGAAAACTACCACTTCCTTTGTGAAATTCTTTCAAATAGATGGAGACGCAAGAGTCACCCTTGAAAGAACCTGTGACCTTACCATTAAGTGTTTCATTTACTTTTGGTCTATTTTCACTTCATGGCTTGGCATCTCTGGTTACTAATGTCCTATACAGTGCTAAATGCCTGTATGTCTTTTAACTTGCATGTTAAATATATTATGTACATATTGCTTTATTTGTTCTACCTAATAATGTATACTCCATGTACAAACATGACCATTTTAGCTTCACATATTAAGATATAACATGGAATATGAGCAGCATCTCTCAGCACAGGTTAAAACCCACAAGTTACATGTACAAGTTAACCCACATAGTGACACAGCACATATAAGAAGGGTAACATACATATATATATATATATATATATATATATATAGAGAGAGAGAGAGAGAGAGAGAGTCATACTTCCACTCTCTCTCCAAATCTCCTCTCCATACATAACTACTGCTAAATACTAATGACTCATGTATAGGAATGGTTCCATGGGAGAATTGAAAATGGATTAGTGGTAAAAATTCTTACTAGTAATTCTTGGACTTAAAAAGTAAGTTGTTTTTATCTTACCTTTCTAAGATTTTTGTATTTTTAGGCCTCTACAGGGAAAGCAAGTATGGTCACTGGTCATATTGTACAGAGAATCAAGAGATGAATCAAAGAGATCTCAATTATTTTCTGATCTCTGAGAAAAGGGAGAGATAGGAGAAAATATTCTCATATTTTTAAGACAACTTTTGCACAAAATATCTTCCAGCAGATTCAATCTTATGGTTGAGCATAACTTTGTGGTGCTGGAAATTATTTATAGCTATTCATTAATAGATTCCATCAGAATTTTCTGAGGAATATTTTAGTGTTATAATGTGAGTGAAGAAAACACTTCAAAAATACTCTATCATTTAATTTTTTTACTAAGTTTGATCATAAATCCTACATCCTTTGCCTCTTTCAGCATTCTACTCTTGGAGTTGTTTATTTAGTCACTTCTAGTACATCCTTTTGAACTTTCCTCTTCTTGTTCTCTACAAATAGATTGTCCTCTACATTTAAGAAAGCCAGAGGTACATGGGAAATTTCTGTACATTCTGCTCAACCTAAAACTTCCCTAAATCTACTCAAAAGCAAAGGAGGGATTGGTTATGACACAAGTAGTTTTGAATACTATATTTTAGCTGTCTTCTCCTCAGCTCTACTCATTGTCCCAGCTCCAGTTTACCTCCTTTATGTCCTGTCTTCTAAAAGCCTGTTCCGGTCACGAACACTCTCCAGAATTCCAACAACACTCAACAGTGCTAAGCATCTCCATCTGCATGTTAGCATTTATCAAACTTTTTTTTCCTTCTGTTTTCCATATTTCCTAATCATGTTGGCTCAAAATATCCAATTCATCTTTCATCCCCCTACACACTCACTTCCTTCCTTTCTAATCACATCAGTTGCCAAATCTTAGGAATTGTACTTAACAAAGTTACTCAATCTTCTCTTTCCATGATGCCCATAACCACTGCTCTCGTTATCATTCTACCTAATGTCTGGTTATAGCAGTAGACGACAGACTCTTCCCCACCACTAACGGTCCTTTCTTGTGCACATGCCATGATCACAACCATGTTTTCCATACTCTCATATTTTTCTCCATATTCACTGGCTTCCTACTTTCTATTCAGGTAAAATTAAATGTGCTTTAAGGCTCTGTTTAAAGACTCCTTTGGCTCTCAAAATGAGAGTAATCATGTTCATTTTGTCCTATACATGTTCATCTCTCTTCCTGCCCCTCCTCTTCCTGTTCCTTCTACTCCTCCTTGCCTCCTCTTTCCATCCCAACCCCCAACTCTCTCATTGCCTGTCCTTCCTTTCTATAACACCTGTGTTGTTAGGTCTTACCCACCTATGGGCACTGATGAGATTCACTCACTGTGAAACTTTAAGTATCAAGTCTTGTACATGCTAACTCCTGTATACTAGTCACCAGAATTTCTAGGACAATCTACATGTTTCCACACATATCCATGGACAAGTCTTCTATTTTGATTAACAAATAAGGCTCAGAGAGAAACATGAAGAACAAACCATTTTGCTACTCTCAGAATTGCTCTGTCCCTCAATGGAGGAGAAAAAAATCAAGCTCAAACTAGCTAGACTTCTTCCCTGAAGTGTCTTCTCCACAGGAAGTCCATATTTTCATCCAATTAGACTTCCTTCGAATCACCCAGCCAGTCTATACACTTTCTAATGAGTCTACACTTCCTTGTAGACTCAAGCCATTTGTCATTCTTCCTCAGTGCAGTATAAGCTTTTTGAGAGTAGCATGTATATTTAAATAATATATATTTATGTATCTTCACTAAGCATTTTACATAGTTCTTTAGGTATCAAAAGCCCTCAAAAATTTAAAATTGTCAAAATGAATGATTTAACATCATTTGAAAGTAACCCAAACATTTATAACTTATATTCCCCCAAATCCAAACCCTATTTAAGACTACTTCTATAGAATGTTGCACTTTTCTGTACTTTTGCAATACAAATAGCAACTTTTGAAATCATCTTTGTCTTTTGAAGTCAGTTTCAAAAAGGTATTAAAAACAGTGAGAATTTAGTACCTAGCTCGTAGGACTAGATAAACTTCCCATTGAAAACAGAGCTGAACCTTAACCAAACAGGGCAGAAGAACTCTTTTTTTCCATATTTTTTTATTGTAAAAATACTGGGCAGAGGGGTTACAGTTACATGTGTAGGGTAATGAGTACATTTTCTAGTGAGCATTGTTACCTCCTCCTTTGATTTCCAGTAGAAATGTGGTAGACTTTAAGTAGTAAAGTTTAAGTTAAATAATAATTTCTAGATCTGACACAATAAAAACAGCTGAACCTAAGAAGTGTCATTTCACATTCAAAATGATATAATTTATGTGAAGTAATTAGCATGATATGTCACTACTCAATAAATATTATTTTAATTGTGAAAGTTAAGATTCCCACAAATTCTGGGGCTGGGAAGGTGGCTCAGTGGTAGAGCATTTGCCTTGCATACATGAGGCCCTGGGTTCGATTCCTCAGCACCACATAAGCAAAAAAGTAAAAAGCCAGAAGTGGCGCTGTGGCTCACGTGGTAGAGTGCTAGCCTTGAGCTGAAGAGCTGAGGGACAGTGCCCAGGCCCAGAGTTCAGGCCCCATGACCAGACCCCCCCCAAAAAAAATTATTCCCACAAATTCTACAAATAATGTCCACAAAAGTGACAAAATGTTAAAAGTACCCCCCAAGCATTATACATTGCCTACATCTTATATTACATTCTTTGTCAATAATCATTTCTTTTTCAATTGAAATTCTTCATATGTTTTTATTACCTATTTCTACTACAATCATACAATTAACAAAAATCAAGCCACAATAACCATATACAAAGCACACAACATGATTTTAACAACTTTCCAAGCTATTAAACTGTAGTGTTGCTCCTACCTAGTTCTTTGAAATCACATGAGAATATCTGGACTTCTATTTGAGACAGCCTACAAACTTCCCACTGAAAGCAGGGAACAACTCAAGAATATCAAGTGAAAACATGGCAGGCTTCTTGAGAAATGAAGCTTAACTTAGATGGCAGGTAAAACTGTTAGAGCTGACATGGTGAAAGATGGACCTCCAGGGAAGAGCATTTCGCCATCAAATAGGAAGCCGCATATCCTTTCTCCTACACACAAATCTATAATTGGAAAAGAAGACTGAAAACATTTCCTCTCACTATTGACCTGAATAGGTGTCATGGGACAAATTTCATCCTCAGTACTCACAACAGACCTTTTGATCTTTCTGACACCTGGTCCAATGTATAGTCATTAAATACAACTTAATCCAATTAGGTTCTCTCTAGTCAACTCACTGTTCAGTGTCATGAAATGCCCTCTTTCCAGAGAATAAATTACACAACACTACTATATTATCCTGGTAGTAATTCTGAGAAGGTGACAAAAGCTGGCTTGTAAGGACCCACTTTCATGGAACAATTCAGGTTACTGGAGACTCAGAGGCAGGATAAAGAAAGGAAACTGAGGTCATCTATGAAGTCCACACTTCATATCAGATAATGTGGTGCAAAATAATACAGTGATTAGACCACTTTCATTTCTAACTTTAGACTAAATGCAGGGTGATTATACTTATCATCCAATGGAATGTTTAAGTCTCCCACACGGAGATTCTGTTCTATTCACTTTATATAACAGCATTCTTGGAAACTGATATAGAAGTGAATCATAACCAACAGAAAAAGAGCAATATTCAATTGTGACTACATTAAAATGTTTAAAACATTCAAACATTTTAAAAGGTTATAATATTATGAAAGCTAAACTTCAAACAATGTTATTTTAAAATAACAAAAGTGTGAAATTCCAACCTTAATCCCAGCAGATAGTATACTCTATTTTCTGACACATCTTACCTTTTAAAATGAATGAGATAGCTAAGATATGGAACCAACCCAGATGCCCCTCAGTAGATGAATGGATCAAGAAAATGTGGTATATATACACAACGGAATTTTATGCCTACATTAGAAAGAATGACATCGCCCCATTTGTTAGGAAATGGAAAGACTTGGAAAAAATATATATTAAGTGAAGTAAGCCAGGCCCAAAGAAACATAGGTCCCATGGATTCCCTTATTTAATAACTAGTATATGTCTGAGACAAGCAGAAAAGGTCAGACAAGTTAATGTTAGAGAAATGAACCCTAAGTATTCAAATGCTTTTTTCTTTCATGTGATTGTTTCTAACATATTTATCAGATGATTTCTATGTTGCTTTGTATGTCCCTCCCCCACAGTATAACCCCTGCTTTCACTGTATTTGATGTTGGTATAATTTGTGGAGGGGAAGGGCAAAAACAAATCATTTAACTAGGGATACAGGTGGACCCATTGCAACAATGAGAAGTACAAGTCATTATGTCAAAAAAAATGAACTTTGCAACTTTGGCGAGGTGGGGGAGGGCTAGGAAGGGGAAACAAAGGAGAAAATGCTTGATAAGAAATGTGCTCATTATCTTGCCCATGTAATTGTAACCCCTCTGTATGGTATTTTCACAATTAAAAAAAATAATGAATGAGAGAAAATAATGCCTGAATTTAACTTTTGACTTAAAATTATGTCAAGAGCATTATCCAATTATCACTCCTAAAAACCTTATATTAGCAAAGAGCTAATAATTCACCATATCAAAAATAAATAACCAAAAGTAGACACTGGTCATGTTAAATCTACATTTAACAATATTTTAATATGAACTGTTATGGTTTGATCATGAAATATGTTCCAAAAGTTCACACATTGAAGACTTTATCCCCTGACATTGGCACTAATGAGAGGTGAATGGATGGATCACAAGGATGCCGACTTTACTAATGGATTAATAAATTGATTAGTTCATAGATGCATTGGCTATTAGAAGGTTTGACTTACTTGGAGGAGCACAAACCATCATCTCCTGGCAACCAAATTGTTCCTCCCAATGACAAAGACTTCCCCAGAGTGACATTGGGAAGCCAATGAAGATACCAATCAAGAGATTATGACCAAAATGGCATCTCATGCAAACCACTCAATACTTGTCCAAATTCTTCCTCTAATCAAACCTAAAGATCATGTTAATATCGCCAAAGATCACCTGAGAAGTTTGACCTCCATCTTCCTCAAGGGGCCATTCTGATTCAAATTCTTTGACTCTTCACTATTAATTTTGTTTGGTTTTGTTAGGAGCAGTAGCTGGTCCTGATATCTGATCATTTACAATTCCCAGAGACAAGTCTCTTCCCAAGTACTCCAGTTACTTATATATGTATCAGAACATAACCATTTTACCCCCATATATACACATATTTGTTCATGTAAATATATGCATATATATGTATATATGTGTATGTATATAATAGATGTATGTATATATACATCTATGTAGATATAGATGTATATATGCATATATACATCTATTATATACATAAAATTATCAGTTAAAAATCTCTTTAAAGCTAGGCATGATGGCACATGCCTATAATCCTAGCTACTCAGGAGTTGAGAAAAGAATAACAGTTTGAAGTCAGCCTAGGCTAGGTGAGATTTATCTTTAAAAACAAGCTAGGTATAGTGGCTCGTGCCTATAATTCCAGCTGCTCAGGAGGCTTAATTAGGACTTCCATTGTCTCATGTTACTCTGGGTAAAAATGTGAGATCCTACCTGAAAATCAAAGTTTAAAAAAGGGGAGGGGGGCTGGGCACTGGTGGCTCATGAATTTAATCCTAGCTACTCAGGAGGCTGAAATCTGAAGATCTCAGTTCAAAGCCAGCCCGGGCAGGAAAGTCTATGAGACTCTTATCTCTAATAAACCACTCAGAAAACCAGAAGTGGCACTGTGGCTCAAGTAGTAAAGGGCTAGCATTGAGCTGAAGAGTTAAGGGACAGCGCCCATGCCCAGAGTTCAATCCCCACAACAGACAAAGAAAGGGGGGGAAAAGGAGATGTTTCAAATGTGGCTGACGGAATAGAAGAGCACTTGAGTCCAAGGCCTTGAGTTCAAATCTCAATACAACCATATATAGATTAGATTAGGTAGAATTTTAAAAATCCAAGTCCTGAAGAAATTATCCTTAAAGTTTTACAAGAAACTTTATTTTGTAATATTATACAAATTAAACCAGTAAATTATATGCAAACGTCATTTGAATGAAAATGAAACATTTAAGAAAATTTATTCTCTTCAAACTACCCTGTGTACCAGGTAAAATAAGTCTAAGCATTGCATTAAATTTAAATCAAGTTTAAATATAAAATTCCTTTTCTTTTTTGTCAATCATGGAGCCTGAACTCGGGCCTGGGTGCTATCCCTTAACTTTTCTGCTCAAGGCTAGTACTCTACCACTTTGAGCAACAGCACTACTTCCAGTTTTCTGTTGGTTAACTGGAGAGAAGAGTCTCATAGACTTCCCTGCCTGGGCTGGCTTCAAACTGTAATCCTCAGATCTCAGCCTTCTGAGTAGGTAAGAGTATAGGCATGAGTCACTGGCATCTGGCTATAAAATTTCTATACTGAAAACTTTTAACCACTTTTCTAAAATAATTACATGGCATCTCTATTGCCTCTGCTTAAAAATTAGTCAACCTACTAATATGCAACCCACTCAAAAGTGACTCATTTTGACATTTAATTATTTCCAGGAATAATCTGGATAATATCTTTAACGTATGATCTGCTATAATTAGATCATTGTGAAGGATGAAAAGAACATAAAATGCAAGAGTTGAGTATTTGTCAAGTACATTGATTCAACTCATATCTACAGTTATTGCAGCTAGAATTTGGCCCATCTGAAAAGAAATGATTTGCATCTAAAGGTTTAATGTATTTTGCTTTTTATTTTCAGGAAACTAAAACTATGTAACCTGATGTATTCACTTTTAAGCCTTAACTGCCTGAGATTCTAGAGCAATCTTGATTTCCCATAAGTTTAATATTTTCATTCAATATTCTAGGAAAGAGTCCCTTTGTTTCTTCACATGGTCTTTGTTGTGTTCTGTGAAAGACTAAGTGGGCAATGTGCTACCATGTGGTGTCTCCTCAAGTCCTTTCAGAAAGAACCAAAAGGGAGAGCTTGCTAGGGAGAGGAGGTTAATGACCAGAAGGTAGAAGACAGGCAGCAAGTAGGAAAGTCCAGAGGGCTGATTTTCAGAACTGACACAAATCTGCTGCTCAGTTCATGGACGCAATACTACACTTATTTTTCAAAGGAGGTTCATATCGGTAGTACACCATAACTTTCAAAGCTGAGACAATGACAGTGCAGTACAAATAACAAACTTGAGAATACCTAACAATAACAATAATAAATTGCTATATTTTTCACATATCAGGGATGGCACTATGTGTGTACATGGATTAATTCTCAGAGGAACCCTATGAAATACCTTTTATTATTACTAAATTATACATAACACTGTTTCACTAATGAGGAAACTGAGACACAGAATAGCGGTAAGGGTAGACAGAACTCAGACTGCTAACTCCAGTGTACATCTTCAGCCAGTATGCTAAAAAACATTTGCCTTGCTAGTCTGACTTCTATCTTTTAAAGTGCATAGCTAGCAGTGAGCTTCATAAAAAGCAGATGCTGAAGGGATAATTTTATATTATTAACCAGAGCATTTGAGTCAGCTCAGAGAAAGGAAAAATATAAAAGTAAACAGTATAGGAAGGTGCCTTATGACCTCTTTGAAGTACCCTGGCTCATACCCTGGATAGGGAAGTATTGGAGGCGAGCTATTATACCTGTGTTACAGATCTTTCTCTAATGCTAAGTAGAAATGGGCAGCACTGATTCCATCACACACTTTCTCTGGGTCCAATAGTCTCATCTATTAAACAATGAGAACAATTCTGTAGCAACCAAGGACCCTGTAGACCTGTATCAAACCTTAGGCCTTACTATGTTCTTGGTTAGTTCCAAGGTGGTCCTAATGTCAGAGTGCAAAAGGCATCTGCTCCCTCTGACTGATGGCCAGACTCCAGAAATCTCACTCCTACTCAGGATACACAACCCTTCTCCACTTCACTGAAACAAAATTTCCCATGCTAAACAAACTCTAGACAAGCCTCCTCGATCAGATAAAAGACTCAAGAAGTATTCAGTGTGTTCCTGCAACTATTAAGTCCTCCATCTCAATGACAGAACTTCCCCTTGGGGAAGATCTCAAATTTCCCGCAGGAATTCCACCAATGATTAAAGGGGCATCTGAAGCTAAAGTCATAGCACAATTAGAGGAACTGAAAAAGCAGATAGCTATTGGCCATACTCTGGAGTATCATCGTTCAATCACCTAGTCAGAAGGGCCCCAAAAATAATTTTAGGAGTACATTAGCTCAAATTTATCTTGTTCTCAATCTCTAGAAAACGTGAAGTAGGTGAAGTCAAGATGATATTTGCATTTCCTAATAGTGGACATTCTTGGCCAAAAAAAAAAAAAAAAAAAAGACTGAAGAACTGGAATGGGGAGGAGCCTTTATGATTACCTTAACTCATCCCTGGGTACTTGTGAATAGTAAAATTCTAATTCTCCCTTAAGAAAAGCACAGTGGGAAAGGGAGGGGACAGAGGGAAGGCACTGAGGTATCACAGAAGAATTTAAAAGTCTGGGATTAGTCAGCACTAGCCTTTCTAGGGCTTCACCCAAAGCAGGAAATTGCTATGCTGCTCCTCGGATTCCCTGCACTGGTGCCCAGGCAGCTGGCCAATTCACTAACCCCTTCCCTGGCCTCTTCGCTGGCCTCTCACAGACAGCGTAGTCAGTGCTACCCTGGCCCCACCGTAACCCTGGCTGGCTTGAAGGGAAGTTGGCAGAGACCAGGGTTGTGCTATTTAAAGCTATAAGCAGCTACTGTGGAAGGAGATGAGCTGCCTTTGCAGCAGAGGCTAAGACTGACACAAGATTTTTCGCTCACTCTAATGAATGCATTCACCTGCTGAAACTAGGAACCCTAATTTGATAGAGAACAGAACAGTTCCAGTTGCTAAATACTAGCGCTCATTTCTATCATATACCCATAATTTTTTTCACAGTTAAATTGCTTGATTAAAAACTCTTCCAGGGCTAGGAAGGTGGCTCAGTGGTACAGTGCTTGCCTTGCATGCATGAGGCCCTGGATCGATTCCTCAGCACCACATAAGCAGAAAAAGCCAGAAATGGCACTGTGGCTCAAGTGGTAGAGTGTTACCCTTGAGCTGAAGAGTTGAGGGACAGCACCCAGACCCAGAGTTCAGGCCCCATGACCAACCAAAACACACACACACACACACACACACACACACACACACACACACACACACACACACACACACACACACACACACACACACACACACACACACACACACACACACACACACACACACACACACACACACACACACACACACACACACACACACACACCACTCTTCGATCAATGTACTGTGTGATTTTTTTTTTGTTTCTTCTGTATGTTCTTCCCCAATGGGTAACCTCTGTTGTCATTGTATTTGATTCCAGTGCCCTGAATCTTGTATATATATTTTTCTAATGTGAGGAGGGGAAGGAAATAAAGTGCTGAAATAAGGATACAGGTTGACCCACTGTAACAATGAGATGTACAAGACACTATGTTGAAAACAAACTTTACAACTTCAGGGAGGGGGAAGGGAGGAGTTAGGGAGGTGGGAAGGAATGGGATTGTAGGGGAAAAACAGAGGAGGGGGTAACAATGCTGGATAGGAAGTGTACTCATTACCTTCCTCATGTAACTGTAACCCCTCTGTACAGTATCTTTACAATAAAAAATTATACTCTCAAAATACAAATATATCAAAATACTCACATGTATTATTTTACATATTTATACACATATACATCATGCATACAAAGGTACAAGACAAGGAATACACCGAGATATCCATATGTATGCCTAGGTTTAAAGTCAAGCTGCTCAGATTACCTGAACAACCAGTGGAAACCAAGATAACACGATTCACAAAAGCACTGGTTCAGAATGCAGATACCTTGACTTCTGTGAGACACATGACAAGTTACTCACTTCTGAGGATGCCCATTCCACAACCAGGCACTTTATCTAGGAAACTCCTACTCATCCATTAAAAAAAAGAAAACAGCTCAAGTAGCCCTTCCTCACAGAAACCATCTCAACCCCTATCCTGGATCAGATAACTTTGTCACTGTTATTTATAACACTTAATCATTATTAACTCAAATGAGTGGTTTATTCAAGCGTAATACACATTTTTTTCATTCTATCTAAATACCATGGGTGACATGGCAAGCATGATTTTGTTCACTGTTGCATCTGCAGTACTGGAAGCAACTAGGTACCCAGCTGGTAATCCACAGATTTAACAATGAGTAACCAAACATTTTAGTCAAGCTCACTCCAGAGATCTATTTATATCTTCCCAGGAAGAGTAGGAATTCAGTCACATATAAAGAATCCTGGGGGGTGCCCCTTCCCCAGAGAGACAAAATTTCAAGAAACCAATACTTAACTAAAAAGCCAAACAATCCAAAAAGTGAGTAAGGATGGCTTTCTGGACTTGCTTGAGAGTGCTTGTAGAATTCTATGAAGGGGATAAATGAAGGGAAGAGTTGCAAAGGAAGAGTTCTGAATACCAAGGAGGAAGGAAAGAGAAAGATGCTACAGGGGGGAAGCCCTTACTCAACTAATGCTCCCCAAACCTAAAGAACAATGAGGAGCAGATTAGAGTAACTAGAACTTTCATCTTGTGTAAATTCACTCAGATATTCACTGTGCACCTACTACCCATGAGACAAGGTACCTGGCTTTGTGGATACAGAAGTACTAGAGACACAGTACCTAATCTCATTTTACAGCTTTGCACACCGGGGTAAAAGGCTTTAAATAAGTAACACATGTGTGATCAACCCTCCGAAGGAGAGCCACAGGTTGCTGTAGCAACAACCTTAACTGAGAAGTCAATATTTAAGCATACTTTATTTCCTTCAAGAATTAGTCCAAAGCATATTTCCATAAAGTCTATTTTAAAAATTCTATCTTTAAAAAAAGAAAAACAGCCGGGTGTCAATGACTCACACCTGTAATCCTGGCTACTCAGGAGGCTGGGAACTCAGGATCATGATTCTAGGCCAGCCCAGGCAGAAAACCCATGAAACCCTTATCTTCCAGCAAAAACGGGAAGTAGAGGTGTAGTGGTAGAGTACCAGCCTTGGGCAAAACAGCCCTTTAGTTCAATCCCTTTAGTTCAAGTACACATAGTACGTACATACGTGTACATACACACACACACACATATTTTTTAAAAATAAAAACAGTATATACCCAGAAGAAGGTTAGGTGAAACAGAGAATTTGTGTAGGAGTTGAGTAAGTATATCCCAAAGACAGTAATGGTGCCTGACTGATAGCGTTAAAGGACAGAACACACACACACACACACACACACACACACACACACACACACACACACACACACACACACACACACACACGTGCATATGTGTATGTGTATATATGTGTGTGTATTTATTTATTTATATACATATATGTATACACATACATATACAATGTTTGTAACTGTAGGATTGTCTTAGGGGTTTAGGCCTGGTAGGAAAAGAGAATGTTTGATGGTGAATAATAAATATCAAGCACAGTGCATCTGTGAATGAAGATAGCAAGAGGAAAGTCACTGAAAGCTGGTGAGTAATCAAAAATAGTGAGAATGAGGAAGGGAGAGGCAGGGAGCAGGTCAAGATGATTAAAGTGCTATCTATAAATGTGTGAAGTTCAGACAGAAACTTCTTGACAATTAGCATACACTACAAAATTGAATGATTGGATTGTAAAGCAGGTCTTGTCTGGGATGTGAGTACTAATGGGAGTGGGAAAACAATTGGAAAGGAGGAAAGAGGAGATTTTGTCAAAATACTTCATGTACCTCTGCAAAAATGGAACAATGAAGCTGGTCAAGATTGGTTTGGGAGAGAGAAGGGCTGAGGGAGAGTAAGAGGAGGTGAGTCTGATCAAGGTATATTGTATGAATATATTGACATGCCAAAATGAACCCCCTGCACGATTTACTGATCCTAATTTTTTTTAATGTGGGGATAAAAAGCACAGGGCATTTAACAATCTCAGAGTTGCCTATGGCACAATTCTGCCAGTCAGAAGCAAATGGCTTTAGAAACTCACAAGCATTTCTTTGTAGCCAATGGCCACTAAAACATAACACAAATATCCACTTCGAAATTCCACCTGGAAATCCCTACCTAAGTCAAATGAGGAAAAGGATCAGACATGGTAAGTGGTTTGTTCGAGTTCACCAACTTTCAGTACTCTGCCAGAACACAGCCATGGCCTGGAGATATAGCACTGCTGGGTGCTACCAAAGAATACATACATAGCTTCCAGGCAAGAGACAGAGAAGTTGTAGTTGTTTGTAGTTAATCTAGTCTAAGACTGACAGGTGCTGAGTCAAGCTGGCTAGGATTATGACTGAGCAATGGTTAAGGGCCAAGACAGTATTACAGACAAAAAAAAAACTGAATTCCTTAGCAGAGAAAGCAGCTCATCTGGGAAAAGCCAGTATCCAGTATCACTGCACACAAACTAGAAGCACTTGAGTTACCGTGGCTGGCATAACTGAAGAAGTGTGAGAAATGCAAACTTTCAGGTTCCTCTGCAGACTTATTAGATCAAACTCTAAGATGATTCCTACGCATCTGGGTTTTATCTAGCCCTCCAGATGATCCTGATGCCCACTGACCCTCCCTGAAGGAAACAATGACTGTGGGCTATGTCATTTTTTCCTTAAATACAGATGAGAAACTCCCACAGGAAAAAGCCACATGGATACAGGTGGCATGCATTCCTATCCAAAAGTAATGGGCACTTCCCCAAGAACCCACTGAGAGATAGTTCCTTCTGTCCTCAATATTTTATACAAACATACAGATCTTTAAAATTATTATTTCTGCATCTCATTGAGCAGCAAGATTAAAAAAAAAACCCTCCCAACTGAAATATCATTGAATTCTTTGGAGCCTTCAGAAAATACAAGACTAATTTATATTTAGTTAATTTTTTAAAAAAAACTAATTTTTTAAAGAAGCAGATAAAGTGTTACTAGAAAGTAACCATATTGCAACATTTGGAAATATAAACACTCACTAATCACAGTCAGAGCATGATTAGTGAGTTATATCTCTTCTTTGGCCAGAAATGCACTGTGCATTAGGGTTAATTAGAACTGGAACTAAGTGATAGGAGTCATAGAGTATCAGTCATCAGAAATCTAAGTTATCACTTTCCTAACAGTAGGTCTCTAAGCCTACAGGGATAGAAGAGTCAGTCATGAAGATGTGATGATGAATGTGTTTCATAAGCTGAACAAAATGGTACAGGCCTATGAATGATTTAACTATTTTATCAGAAAAGGTGATCAGCTATCCAGGGCATGGGTGGAAAGTAACCAAGTTACCTGTACTCCTTAGGAATTCTGACCAGTAGTTTTATGTTTTAAAAATGATTATAGGAAAGGAAAATAATTCATTTTAATAGTTTGTCTGGTTTGCAAAATATTTCAAAACATAAGGCCCAACCAGTAAAAAAAAAAAAATCACTGGTGTAACTTATACTTCTTAAGTATGTGAAAACAACAGGGTGCTATGAATACTGATCCAATCCAAAGTTTTCTCATAGCTGTACACTTGTCTAGTTCGTTTTCTAAGCAAAGCATATATAATCTTAGATCAATGGTTAAGGTCTAGAACCAATATAAGCTGAGTCCTTTCCCCATTTTATATGCTCATCCAGATGTGGTACACAGTTGAAGCCAAAGGTAGCAATGAAGTACAGCTGACTAAATAGAGACACTAAGTCTCATGGTGACTCAATTTTATCTGGACCCACATCACTATGTTTGGTCTGCTTTCTTGTCCTGGCAGTCAGTTAATACTATCCGCAGAGCCAGGTATGCAAAATGAAGGAGTATATGAAGCTAGTCAGGAAAGCATGAAATACTGGCACACTCTAAGTAAGATCAAATATCCTGCATATCCAAAGGAGGTATTACCCTAAGATTCCAATCACTATGCTAAAAGCATCATGTTTCACAGATAGTGCTAAATAAAATGTTTCCCACTGTATTTGGATTGCTAACCTTTGCAACTTCTCTCATGATGTGCTGTTCTTCATTTTCTCCCATACTTCACTTGCACCTAGTAAGAAAGTGCTCTTCTGTTCCCCTCAATATGTAACAGAGCAATAGTCTCAACCTGTAAATATCCTTTGTTGTTAAAGACATCACCAGATAAAGGTAGACCTTCCAGAAATATACTACCTTTTAATTGGAATTGGAAAGACTTTTCAGACAATCAAAAACTCATTCAAGCAGGACAAAGTCAACTTTGCTAATGACATTCAAGTTCAAAAATGCATCTCCCAGCATCTCGAGCTAAACTCACACGATTAAACTCAGGCAAGTCAAGAATGAATGCCCCTTGTTCAGTGCTCTTTTCATTTAAAAAAATCTAGAATAGATTAAAAACAGATGTAAGGTAGTGCATTAACCATTACCACCTAAAAACAAAAAAGTTGGGAAGACGCAACCAATACACCATCTAATGTCAGAATTTTCTAAAATAAAAATTCTCTGAGACTAATTAAAGTGGAGAGCATGCCAGTATTTCATGGGGGAGCTGAAAAAGACAACACGGGAAATGAAAATTCACGAGAGCTTCAAGAGCAGATTGGGCAGTCAGAAAAAAAATCAGTGAACTTAAAGACAAGATCATGGAAATTATCTTTCCTGAGGAACAGATTAAAAACTGAAGCAAAATCATGCCTAAGACACCTATAGAACACTACCAAGTTCTAAGGCACCTACACAACACTACCAAATAAACCAAGATACACATTATGGGAACTCCAAAAGGGAAAGAAAGAAAGAACAGAATAGAGAGATTACGTGACAATATAGTGGTCAAACATTTTTGAATTTGAAGAAAAATATAAATGCTCATATTCAGGAAGCTCAATTAACCCCTAAGTACAGTGAGTTGAAAGAGACTTCTGCCAAAAGTTATAATAAAACTATCAGAAGACAGAGGCAAGGGAAAAATGTTGAAGCCTCAAGAGAGAAATAACTTTACAAGGGATGCTTAATAAGATTATTAACAGATTCTTCATAAGAAATCTGAAAGTAAAGGGCAGTAGACAGATATTCAAGATGTTTAAAAAGTAATAATTTTTAACCTATCAATAATTGATCCTATTTCGAGTAAAATTCCCCTTTAAGGTCAAAATTAAGATATTCCTAGATAAACAAAAGCTGAGGGAATTTGTTATTAAACCTTCCCATCAAGAAATGTTTAAAATAATCCAAGAAGTCAAAATTAAAAGCTATTAACCAGTAACTTGAAACTACATGAATAGAAATTTCAGTAAAAGCTAATACAATGCATAATGACAAAAAATTAGCATTATTGTAAATATGGTATAGAATACTTTTGTTTACTAGACAATTAAAGACACTAATGGAAAGAGAGGGATGAATGGAAAAAATGGAGATAAGAGTCTCACGGACTTTCCTACCTGGGCTGGTTTGAACCACGATCTTAGATCTCAGCCTCTTGAGTAGCTAGGATTACAGGCATGAGCCACAGGCACTGGGCTGTGAAAGTTAGAGATGCTGACTCTATACAGTTGGACATTCTTATGGTTAAGGATTGGGGTCAGGAGAGGTAGTTCAATGGAGAACACATCCTTAGTATTCATGGTATCCCTGCATTTGATCCCCAGTACTACCAAAAGATGGAGATAAGAGAGGAAAAGGGGAAGAAAACAAAAATTTTCATACAACATTGACTGGAAACTGGCCAATAGCATAGTCAACTGAAATATTATTTTGCATGACACAAACATTAAGTATACTGAAAAATATACAAAACTTTGAGAGATCACTTTTGCTATGATTTGCAACTTATTAGAGAAACAAATGGCTCATAGGGAGAACACTGTCATTTCTGAGTTGTGTGCAGATATTGGCAAAATTTGAGTTCATTGCAGTATCCATGGAAGGTAGCTAAGAAATTATTACAGCAGCATATTATTAGTACAGTTAATTTATATAGTAAAATTAATACTACATCTTCACATTTGTTTACATTTCTTTTGACTATAAAGGATGGTTTCTCTTTTCCATTTTTCTATATATAAAAAAGTATATGTGTGTATGTATACAAACACATGTGTATATATATTTCTACATATATGCACCTTTAAAACTATATAAGAGTTAATAGAAATAACATAGAATATGATTTACTATCACATTTATTGTTATTTTTGTTGTTCCTGAGGTCTAAGTTATATTGACCAAATTATGTTATATATTATGTTCTACATTTTATGTAAAAGTGAACAGCAAATTCACTAAAAGACATTAGAAACACGTCTTGGAGAATGGAAAGCAGAAATATGTTTCTGGATAAATACAGTGAAAATGAGGAAAGCATGCCAACTGGGAGAAATGACAGTAATAGAGTTTCCTAAATAGGAGTGCTTAGCTCATCAAACTTGAAAGTTTAAGGAACTTAGATGATGGAAAAATGAATTCAGATTTTCCAAAAGCAAATTTCATAACTCTCTCAGATAAAATTTTAGGGGAAAGAAAAATAACTCCCATAAACACTTTCCTAAACTTTAGAGAAAAAAAAGTCTATGAAGGAACAAAACTAAGGAACAATAATCCTTGACCTGTGTTCATTCTAAGCAATGCTCATCTCTCACATTTACCAGTTCAGTCTTGCCTGTCCTCTGACATACCATCCTTTCCCTTTCTCTTCCTTCCCATTGTGTCATATGTGCAGGTGAATGTGGACGGAGGCAACTTTGGCTCCCCTATGTATTTGTTACATAAATCTTAATGAAATCAACTTTCCCCATACTTTTCCCCAGTCGGGCCACAGAACTCTCCCATCTTTCTCACAGGCCACCATCCTAGATTACTTTAATGTACATGCTTATCTTCTCTGTTCTCTAGTATCACGAATATTGCTTCTTCCATGCAGTCTTCTCCTCTACTTCCAGCAGAAGTAATCTCCTATCATCCACACTCTCGAAGTTCACCTATTGGAATAAGCTTACAGCATTTAAAATATCAAGTGCTATAATGATGGTTATGCTTTTCCATATATTATTTCTAGTATTCTTTGAAGACAAAGATATGCCTACTCTACCTTGGTATTCACCAGAGCCATAAGCAGTACAGTGCCTTGTCTATAGTAGTAATTCAAAATGCTTTATTTTCTTAAATATATTTATTTATTGTCAAGGTGATGAACAGGGGAGATTACAGTTACAAAAGTAAAGTAATGAGTATATTTCAACACTGTTACCCCTTCAATGCTTTATTAACTTGGATCAGGATTGCTGGAATCAAAGATTGCTAACTTAAATAAAACCAAGCTTGTAGTTCAGAATCTGGAGGCTGAGTTCACTTTATAACAATGGTGACATGGGGGCTGGGAGTATGGCTTAGTGGTAGAGTGCTTGTCTAACATGCACGAAGCCCTGGGTTGGATTCCTCAGGGGGGAAAAAAGAAAGAAAGATATCTAGACATGGCACTGTGGCTCAAGTGGTAGCATGTGATCCTTGAGCACAAAATGGCTCAGGGACAGCAGCAACAAGGCCTTGAGTTCAAGCTCCAGGACAGGCAAAACAAAAAAAAAAAAACAAATCAAAAACCACCTGCACCACCTATACACAAATGCACTTCACTATCATTTGTTTCTATTATAATTTACCCAGAAGATACTTAAAATATCACAATTTTCGTAGTTATTGAAATATTTTAATACCTTTATAAATCTCTTAGTTATCAATGACATCATAGCTTTCATAGCACTGAGAAGAACAGAAAACATTACTTCCCAGGCCAATAATAAAAATAATTCCAAGGCCCTTTTTATTTTGTTTCTCCAAGTCTATCCAAAGAGAAATTTATATCATATTTATGTCTATATTCCCATTTCAATTGTTAACCATCTTTTAACTTTTAATTTTGATGCTATACTATGCCAAAGTTTAGAGAAGATAAACAATAAATACAAATAAAATACGAATACTGAAAATTTATGTGCTCATAGATTAATATGAATTCTGATTAACTACAAAATAATGACTAAAAAATAATTTTAGGAATCTGAAAACAATTTTCTCTTTCCAGTTCCTAGTTTATTCTTACTTTATCCTTAGATACTAAATCAAAAATGGAGGAATATAACAAAAATGAGAAAGTCTTGACCTAGGAAGGATTCTGGGCATATGCAAATTCATGAAATATTTAAAAATGATAGAAAAAATTACACCGAACCCTCCCTCCTCACTCTGAATTGTCATAAACCAGCTGCTTATCAAAGAAGTAGAGTGGATGATGTATATGACCACTCAGGCATGTCATAGGCAAGCACACAAAATGTAGTAAATATTGTCAGCTCCAAAGAGCCACTGCCCCAACAAATGTTAGGAAAAGAACAATGACATCACAGGACAGCTTCCTGCAGATTAATTAAACCAGAGAGTTCAAGCTCTTCATTAGTTAAGAAGTCACTATCTTTTTCCTTCTTGAACTTTCAAACTCTGCAAATTAAGTGCCTACTTAATTCTACCTTGCTAACCTAGCCAGGTATATAAGCTAGAGGTAAGATATGATTTCAGTCCTTTGTTCCTTAGAGCCTCTGAGCTCTTTCAAATCAGAATGTAAACTAGGAAGACAAGAGATCCATCCCCCTCTATCCTGTCAATAAATATACAACCCCCTCCATGGACGAGATGTCTCCCATGGAAGGAAAATGTGGGAGGCCATAGACCTGAAGGGATCAGATTCATCTCAGAATGTTCTAACGTTCTATTGTCAACAACTTAAAGTTCAGCACTTCAAAGTCCTTCTTCTCTAAATACACTACAAATGACTACAAGTTTACACCTAGTTTTCATACTAACCATTTCATTTATCAGACTGAACTGAATCTATTACAGTCACTAGTCAAATGTCCTCAGTCACATGTACTTGGCAATACTTGTTGAAACAAAGCTTCTGAAGTTAGATTTACTGAGAAAGGTATAGCAAGAACACTATTTTGGAATGGACCAAATCTCAAAGCACAAGTTTTAAGAAAAAAAAAAAGCAGGACTATTTTAGCTAAAAGTCAGTAAGTCTAACAAAGATAAAATGCTTCTGATATTAACCAGATGTAACTATCACATATTGTAGAAAAGAGATTAAATTATGATTACTAAATTGTTAACCCTAACTTTCAAGGACCCTGTCCTACTAGAAAAGATTCCTTCCTGCTAAAAGCCTTGGGTAGCCAAACAATGGTCTGAGCGAGGACACGAAAGGAGGATGGAGAAGCAGGAGGAAGATTATTTCTCCCTTCTGTTTTAACCAGACGTTCCCCATATTTTTCCATTTTACATATTACTTCATTGGATAAGCCCTAGTCATTTCATTTAAATGAAGAATTACAAATGTTGAAAACCTAAGACCTAGATAAATTCTCATTCTGGAAAATAAGCCCAAGAAGGAAATCTCTGACCTGGCATAACCCAGGAGAACAATTAACCGGTTGGTCTTCAACCAGTGTCCACTCATGGCCATCCAGGAATATTAACAAGGCAATGGTGCTTTAGTAGGTCAAGAAAAATTCAACTTCTTTTTATTATAAAATTTAAGACCTAAAGCCTAGAATCCCAACAACCCTGTATTTTGGTAAATTTATAGACCACAAAATAAGACGGTGAGCTGTAAACTACTCACAGGAGTGATTGAATGGTGTTACAAATCAAAGGGCAAGCCTCTGTAGAAGAAATATAAAATTTTCAGCTGGGATACTCAACCATCACTGTGTTCTTCACCCCTGAAAATGTGAAATTACCTTCCCTACCATGATACCCCACCACCGGGCTTTCATTTCAGAGATGAGAAGCAGAGAGGTTAACAGGGTCAATGGCTAGGTCAATGATGTTAGTAAGAAACTGTTGGAAAGAATGCTTAAGAAAATTCATGCTTGGGTGATCGGATCATTTGAGGGGAAAAAATGACCTAGGAAAGCAGAACTCTGCTCTAGTTTGAATGCTGTCAGAAAGCATGGAGAAACTGGGTTAAGTGAACAAGTCAATGATTCTTCATAATAAGTAGGATGGTCTAGAGAAAGAATACAGCTGTAATTTGTGCTGAATTATTAATCCTTCCTATCAATCCTGGCAAAGCCAAAAAAAGAGTCAATGTTAGATAGGAGCAGATAGTGTACTGGGTCATGCTCAGAAGAATCTCCATTAATTCTGTGGATTTCAGACACTTCAGGTGTCAGGCCTGTTTATGCAAAGATCACATTCGATACCTTGGCTCTGCCTATGTCACTCAAGATGTGACCTCTTAAATGGAGTCCGTATTTAGGGCTTTTCCTTTCATTGTTTCATAGCCATCTGGAATAACAGGCTGAATCTGATGGTTTCAGCCATATTTTCTTCCCATGTCCAGAGTGGGCAAAATCAGCTAAGTAACATTGTTTGCTATCTAGCCAAAGGAGAAAAACAATTTCTTTACTCCCCAGCTTCAGATCAATATTGTCATAAAATACAACAAAACCTATTGCTAGACAAATAATGCAAAAAAAACCCACAAAGTACCAGCCTAATTTTTAAACTTAATATTAGACCCAAAAGACACGCAACAGCTGTCAAATTACTACAAAAGGTTCACCTTTGTTTCACTGTATTTATATAGGCAGATACCTAATAACACGCACTTCTTGAGCAGCACTGTAGTTTATTATGAATTAAGTTAACTGCAGTTTGGTTACTACAAATTAATTCTGCCTCCTGTGTGCATTCTTCTAAATTCACATGGCATCTGACAAAGAGAAAAAGGTTAAGGATTTTCATTCATGGAAATGCTTAGCTATGACTCTTTCCATCACAGTTAAGAGAATGATGGATCCTATGTGCAAAAGCTTCAAAGATTAGCTGAATAAAATGTTACCTGAATAAAATCTTATCAGTAAGCTCTTCCTTGCAACCTTCTAAAATTAACCTAATCAAGGGATTAAATCTTCTACCCTCACAGAGCTAAATAGTATTCTCTTCCATATCAGGAGGCTTACCTGCAATTTCCCATTGGTATTTTTAGAGAAAAGAGCCAGACTTTCTACAAAGGACAACTTGGATTTGATTAGAATCCCATAATCCTCTACAGCAGTGGCCTTATATCCCAGAAAGTTGGTCCTAAAGCATCTGTTAGCTTCCCTCCCTAAGGTCAAGAAGTTCAAATATAAATTCATATACAGTGAGATGAAAGACACAAAGAGTACAGGCATCCACTTAATCAGCCGAATTTGTTCAAATCCTCGTCAGTTGGATTTCCTACATTATCTCTGAGGGCTTATCCTGACCAATGCAGTTATACAGTTTGAAGAATTGACCTTCAGCTGAATGAAACAACCACTACTGAATGAAGTCCAATCTTTTTTCCTTTCTTGCTTTCTTGTTCCTGGCACAACTGCTGGGAAGTATACCCTCTTTAAAAATGTATTCATTTGGGCTGGGAAGTTGGCTCAGTGGTAGAGCGCTTGCCTTGCATGCATGCCTGAGACCCTGGGTTCGATTCCTCAGCACCACATAAGCAAAAAAGAAAAAACCCAGAAGTGGCGCTATGACTCAAGTGTTAGAGTGCTAGCCTTGAGCTGAAGAGCTGAGGGACAGTGCCCAGGCCCAGAGTTCAGGCCCCATGACGGGACCCCCCCCCAAAAAAAGTATTCATTTGAGCACAGTCAGAACTGCCAAATGAAGAGAGATACAGAGATGAGGCTCTTTTCTGGGGTCATGTTCAAGGTCTAGGCCAAAACTCAACATGTATTTTCTGCTTAGAAACCATCTCATTCACAAAATCTCTCCAGGATATACTTCCCTTTACAACTTAAGGTAAACAAGTCATATGCATATATGAAGTATGCAAATATTTACTTACATAAATACTTTATATATGAAAGAAATGCTTTTTCAGATACTTTAGACACTTCTTTGGCAAAAAAAAAAATCTTTGACCTCCAAAAGGATGTGATCATGATTTTTTTTTCAAATTTTTTCAAGTTGCCTGGAATAGTAAGCCCAAAACTGGCTTCCTAAAAAATATTTTTAATTAATTGAACTGTGAATACTTGAAGTATATGAATTTTGTATACGAACAGCATTACATTATGCTGATATACACAATTAGCTATGATATTTTAAAAATGAGAAAATAATGCTCATTCACATTTTACTCATACTTTGTTTTCCTTATGATTAGTTATTGCCCTAGATTTAATCTGATATGTGCAGAAAGAAAAACACTGATTACTATATGGAAAAAGTTACATATGAAAATAATTGTGATACACCATCAAAATCATTTTTGCCCTTTTCTCTTACCTGAAGTATAATTTTTCTAATCAATATACCATTTCAACTTAACTAAAACAGTGTATAATTTTTGATACCACAAAAATTAAAAGTAATGTTTAAGACTGTACTCAAGATATTTTACTTAAAAGTGTTATAGAATAGTGCCATTTTATCATTCCTTTCATTTTATATCTTAAAATTCAATCAAAGCTCTCTCCATAATATTTCAATCTACATTTCTTTAGTCTGCTCTTCTAGACAGCATTTCCTTTGTTTCTTTAATGACTTTAGTTAACATATATCTATTTTTCTGTATAATAAGGAGACTTGACAGCAAAAAGTTAAAAGTATAATGAACTAACCAGCCTTTGGTTACACATACAGCAAACTCCATTGGGCTGGGCTTATATTTCTAACAGTATGTTTACAGGAACAAAGGAAGAATATTAAAGTTATAAGCAAAGTACCAGATAAAATATAATAATTACAATAAGAAATATAAATGATATTTTGAGAACTTACAGAAGCAGTGACAAAACAAAAATAATAGCTCAACACCCAAGAAACAGCAACCTGACGACCACAAAAGAATAACTGGTTACTCTTTTTGAACAGACTTGAAGTCAGCTATGAATGGAAGAGGCAGAAACACTGACAATGTTCAAGCAACATCTAAACACACAAAACAAAAATATTTCACATCTGCAGAGTACATAAAGAAGGGTTGGCTACTATAAGCCTCAAGTAAAAAACTGAAAAGCAATATATTGGTATTTTAAGGAAAAAATAACAATCAAAGCCACCACACAGGGAAAAAAGTACATCTCATGTTCATAAAATAATGCTACTTGGCCAAATTCTGGCCAACGATCTGCTTATTTCCCACTCTGGCATTCCGAGAAAGCTAAAGAATGCTTTCAAAATACTTTCTTTAAGGAGATATCCAAAATTTTCCACATAAGAAATAAAGTAGAGACCTTTTGGAGGGATCTATGTTTCTTTAGAAAGTTTTTAGCAAACTTTAAAAGAAATAAGGAAATAAAAATTCCCCCAATAGAACACAAGGGAAAACATAAAAATGCTAAAATAGTTGTCTCTTGTTTCTTGGAATAATCTTGTTTTCATGTCTCAAGTTAAGCCAAAGCACACAGTTCCGACAGCACAAAAAGGTTTTCAGTACTTTTTTCCCAACTGAAAATATAACAATGAAGTTTCCTTTACACCTCTACCTTCCAAATCATGCTAAAGATACCTTATACTTGAACACACACCTGAACACACACACACACACACACACACACACACACACACACACAATAAGAAATGAGTCTTACCAGACCATCACAGTTGCTAATGGCAACAGAAGTTCCTGGAATGTCCACAATGTCACCAACATAAGCACAGTTGGTCTGCAAGGGCTCTGTTCTCCAGATTGTTTCTGCAGCATTTCCAGGCTGATCATCATGTAAGTGGCCAGTTATATTCCCAGGAACTGGGGATGTCTCGTGCCATTCTACTACAGCCCCAGGAGCAATTAATTGAGTGTTAGGCTTTAGTCGCAGATGAAAATCTTTTCCAAATGCTGTGATGTTAAAGAACAACTGCTCAGAGTTGGAAGACACATCCCTCGTTGACCTCTTTTTATGATTTGCAGAAAGAATATGGGAAACATAATGTCCTTCTACATTTGTGCTGAATGGAGTCACCAGCTCATATTCTTTATGTCCTTTTATTGGTAAATCTGTGGGATTAAAACAACAACAACAGAATTTATAGAATCCTGTGCAACAAGATATCAGAAGATAAAGAACTTAAGCATAAAATGCCTATCTCACAAGACCATACCTCAGTTTGCTAACAAATAAATTACTGAATCATGTCACAGAATGCATTGTGAACATTCACTTATGTGTTTGAAAATGTGAATATACTTTTTCCATAAACTATACCTGGCTTATTTAAACTCAAAATATACTCCCAAATAACTTAGTATTGACACAAGTGATACCTGCTACAAACTTTTAGCAAAGTTTTATTACATAAATTTTATTGTCTTCACTTTTTTCCCTGCAGAAACCCCAGAATTTATACAGATCACAGTAGGGGCTTTACATTGCTTTAACCATAAGCAATAATGTCTAACCTGTAATTTATAGCATCATAATTTATATGTACATTTTCAGTCATTGCAACCCTAACAATCGTACATCACAAGTGAGGAAACAGATTCAGGGAAGGTCTGCATCCAAACTCAAACAACTGTAAAGCACAAATGAAAATCTAAACTATTCTCCAAAGTCCACACATTCATTCTGCTATATTATGCCATGTTCTAACTATGAGAATATGAAAAGTTATATATATACATATATAAAGAATATATAAAGTTATGAGAATATGAAAAAGGTAACAATCTATAACATTCAGATACCAGTAGAAATGGTAGTGTCATTTTGCACAGTATATCATTTAAATGTGAATGTGCATTTGGAACTTTACAACATAGAAGTCAAGTTAAACTGAATCTCACTGTTGGGACATTTCCCTCCCCCCGGGCACGCCCCCCCCCCCCCAGCTCAGGCCAAATGTGAGCACTGTGTTTACTAAACTACAAATACCCTTGGGAAAGAGAAGAGACAGGGTTTTGGAGAAGGAAACAAAGAGGACAAGGATGGACAAAGAAAGTCTGGGAAGGAAAATCCAAGACCAAAAATTTAATCTAGAAATGTAGAGAATGAACACAAATATCAAAGAGGAAAGTTTACACAGTACGGGATGAATGGAAACCTTCCTTGAGGACAAGACTCTCCCCATTCAACCTGGTGCTCTCAGTATTATTCAGTACAAGATTTTATACATGGTATGTCGCCTGGATTTCTTTAATATGAATTAATTTAATTTATAGGTAACCACAGAACCCTTGCTTTGCCTATGCTGTTACCCATTGACTCCCACACCACACTACTTAAGGCACACTACCCTAAGCTTCTGACTGCACCAAAATAATCTCTCATAACTTTCTCCAACTATCCTTTGATGGTTTCAAGAGTCCAAGGGGGGATCCGTGCTCATTTTCAATGTATACGTTTCCTACGTCCTCTAAAGGGAATTCACACAAAAATAGTCGAGACAATATGCTGATGCCTGGAGAATAATACTCTCAGGAAGAATATACTGAGGCTCCTTTAACCCCCCTCTAGGAAATACCCAGAGCCTTGTGTTTACCATACAGAAGCTCTATATCCTAGACTCCTAGACAGATTTGTACTTAAGAATAATATCATATCTACTACTCACAAGAACCAGAACAGTTTGGTAGTACTGGAAAAATTATTTTTTAAATGAGAACATGACCCTAGAAGGTCTCTCACACAAAGTTTCAGTTCTGGTCATTTTGACTCTATGTATCTTGTGTACCTACCCACTTCACAGGAGATAGAACACCTCATTTCTGATTTCTAACCTAAAATCTGACCTATAATTCAAAGCTATCACCTATCTATAGCCACCCAACCAGTGCTTCTTTTTAGCATCACTTCAATAATTTCAGTAAAAGACTAACTCTTTTGAGTTTTAGTAGGAAACATGGTAGGGTAGGTAACTATCAAAAGCTATAAAAAAGCATTTTTATCTCAGATTACAATCACCTAAGAAAACTAAATTATGTCCAATGTTATTTTTACTGCATCCCAAGTTTATACATTTTATAGACCCAACTACTTCCACAAAGCAATAGAGCATATGATTAAGGTTTGTAGAAGAAAGCAACAATCTCAGTCACATGTCACCTTGATCCAGGTTCTTCATTAGTTTCCATTTCCTTGGAACTGAGTTGGTATGAGGTTTAAATGAGATTATATAGAAGGATTCAGTATTCATTCACTACTATCAATTTAAATGTAAGCTAGATACTCATTAAAATAATGACATGTTCAATTTTAAAGTTAGAAACTATGTAACTGTCAGCTGTGGTGGCTGAGGTGGGGGCAAAGCTACAGGTACAACATGTTTTTGTGAGCCCTTAATTCCACAAGCACAGAGAGTTGTAAAGCCACTGTAAAACCCCACTGTTGGTCATCCAGTACCCAAGCCTTACTCCAATATGCAGGGATTTTCCCACAACCCCCAGACATCATCCTCTTGTGCTTTTGTGTCAACTTACTTAGGAGCAACCTGCCACATGTGCATGGTTTGCTAGCACCTCATCCTTTCCAAGAACAGTAGCTAGAGTCCTCTGAACCACTTCTTTGTTTGTCTACATTACTAGATTACTCTCACCAAAAAGCGCCCATCGTACATCCCATCCCTAACAACAACAACAAAAACCTGGATGCCTAAGTTCATGTATTAAAGACTTAATCCCCAATTGCAAGTGCTGAGATGTGGCCCAGTTAACGGGGTCTTAAGAAGTGTCTTCTCAACAGGAGTAAAGCCAGTATCATGGGAGTAAATCACTTATAAAATAGTGAGTTCCACCGGCTTCCCTTCCCTTCCACCTGCACTCTCTGCCCCTCTGTCTCTCTACTACCCTCTGCCCCTCTATCCTTCTACCCTCTGCCCCTTTGCCAAGGGATGATGCAGCAAGAGAGGGTCTCATCAGATTCTTGCCTCTCAACTGTGGACCTCCTAGACTATAGAACTGTAAGGACAACAAATCTCTGCTCTTTATACAGTGCCCAATCTTCAAGAGTCTGTGATAAAAACAAAAAAAAAGGGACTAAGATACTAATCTAGTAATTACTCAATTGCTCTAATTCTTCATTCCTCTTCTAAGTAAATACTTGAGAAGACTGACTATATTGGATGTCTGTATTTCATATCATTTGAATCTTTTTCCTTCTTTTTTTTTTCCTTTTCTTTTGGTGCTGGTATTGGGGCTTGAATTCAGAGATCAGGCAATGTTTTTGAACTTTTGTGCTCAAAGCTAGTGTTCTACCACCTGAACCACAGCTCCATTTCTGGCTTTCCTTTTTGTAGTTAATTGAAGAATCTCATAGATTTTCCTGCTCGGGCTGGTTTTGAACCTCTCTATCTTCAGATTTCAGCATCCTGAGTAGTTAGGATTACAATGGCATAAGCCACTGGCACCTAGTTCACTCTTGTTCCTTCTTAAACCCATTCCATCAGACTACTGTAAAGACACTGGTAGCCACTGTTGCTTAAGCAATGGTCCAGATCCTGTTTACTGCTTCC
Source organism: Dipodomys merriami (assembly GCF_024711535.1). Taxonomy (NCBI): domain Eukaryota; kingdom Metazoa; phylum Chordata; class Mammalia; order Rodentia; family Heteromyidae; genus Dipodomys; species Dipodomys merriami. The sequence continues at coordinate 23,200,579 of NW_027206512.1, read as the reverse complement.
TGTCAATTGCATCTGACCCAGGTTCTTTCTCCTCCCTGTTTTGAAGAACTGCTTTTATTTAGCTTCTTGGATACATTCTCTTCTAGTTCTCCCCTTTCTTCTCTGGCCTCCCCCTTTTCAATCTCTCTTCCTTATAGCTCTTTATTCTTATGGCTGTACATGGATACCTTTGCATGTACCCTCCCTAGCCTGGAGAGCTCATCCTATCACATTACTGAATGTTTTCTCAATTATACACTTCCAGTCCAGACTTCATCTGTGAGGGATTCTCTCATAAACTCAGGTGCCTACAAAGTCCTTTGAGTGTGTCATGTCTCAACATTCTGAAAAGTAGTGTCAAGATTCCAAATACATCATTTGTAAAGAAATGGATGGACCTGAGGGGGAAAAATATGTTAAGTGAAGTTAAGTCAGGCCCAGGAAGACAAAGGACACATGCTTTCTCTCATATGTGGAAGCTAAAATCAATTTATACATGTACAAGTAAACATGCATGGGTTGTCTGCAACGATACACAAATGTATTAACTAAAGTAAGGCATTTGCAGTGCATAATTCAAATAGTGCAATTCTTTAGAAAAACTCAACAGTCCAACAAAATGAATACCAGGAAACTGGCACGTGAAAGGTGGGAGAGAGGTCAGGGATATGGGAGGTAGAAGAATGAAGAAAAGGAGGAGGAGGAAGAGAGTGCAGCTACATACAATGTTCAATCCATCCCCTATGAAATCAAGGAAAGTGAGGGGAGGGATTAGGTTGGGAGGGATGGGAAAGAATGATGAAAGAGATGATATCAATCAAGATTCGTTGTTCTCAAACTGATTTGTTGAATAGTAACTCCTTTGTACAACTAAAGATAAGAAAAACGTAAATTAAAAAAAAAAGATTCTCCATCTCCCAGATTTGTCCCTTCTCACATCAGTGGCCACATAGCCTCCAGTCATTCAGCCCCAATGGGTTCCAAATCATCCTTAACTCTTCACATACCACAAACCTAGTCTTTAAACAAACTTGGCAGGTGCCACATTCAAAATATATCCAGGCTCTGATCACTCCTCACCACCTCATTTACTACTATCCTAGGCCAAACCAACATCACCTCAGTTTTGGAGATGTGTCAGGAATATTCTCTTTGCTCCTGTGGTTATCCTCAAAAGAGAACCAGTGATTAAAGTAGCAGATCATGTCAGTTTTTTCCTCACTCCCAATCCGTAAGAGAAAATAGTTCACAATGTCCTACATCCTGAAACTGGGAATCCCACATCATAAGGCTTTTGTACAAGAACGTTTCCCCTAAGGTTCCCATTTCTCTCCTCTCAGACAGCAACAAAGCTCCCCCCTCAACCCCTTCAGGTTTATACCTAAACGTATCACTCTCATTGAAATCTTTTCTGACCACCATTAGCCATCTTATCACTCTACTCCCTGCGATGCTTTTCCTTTCTCCACAGATCTTCATCACCATGTGACAGCCTACAAATTGTTTCTTCCACATTATTACACATCAGCTTTGACAGCAGTAAATTTATCTCTTTACTGTAGTTCTTCACTGCCCAAAACAATTTGAAATCACTCAATAAATATTTGTGAATACATATAAATGAATGAAAGGAATGAATGAGCGAGCAATTTGAGCCTGGAGTATTTAAAGTTAGCATCAACAGCAATCTCACCACCAAGTCACTGATGATGGCAAACTACAAGCTGACATGTACCTAGAACCAGAATTCTGTTTGCAAAACCTGTGCATATTTCTCATAGCTCCTGCTGACCTATAAGCCAAACATTGTATGGTACTCAGGTCCTGCAACTTAAGATGCCAGGAACAAGAAATGGATGTAATCATTAGAACAGACCATCTAGAGGCCAAACAGGGAGCCCCTCATCCTCTGAGCAGGAAGTTAGTCCCCACTCTGCAATCCCTTTGGATATTCAGAGACAAAGTATACCAGAAAACAATGAACAAGACCTTGAAAACATTTAATCCTGGCCTCTTTCTACAATTTAGGCCTCTCAAGTCAGACCTGACGCACTGTTAGCCTATTGCTGTTCCCTGGGAGGAAAAGATTTCCTCCATGGATGTCAGGCCTTTCTTCCACCCCCTGCCTCACTCTTCACTGGTGAAAGAGATTGGTGTGGCTGCAAAGTCTGGGAAGAGGTTCACAAAGCGGAGCACGTTCCTTTTCATCCTTCTTCCTGGAGACAAGACTGACAGGGAGTGTGTGTTCTCTTCCAGCAGCCGAGGCTCCCTGAGACCTGGCTGGCACCCAGTCACAGGGGTCATTTATCTCTCAAAGTAAATGCCTTGGGCTCCACCCCAGTCTCTTCTGTAAGATATCTCATTTTTCACTATGTCTTTATTTTACTTATCAATATATTTGGAACCTTAGCAGACAAGACGTAGATGTTTTTATTTGATATATTTGAGATCTTCTCAGAACCTGAACTTCCTCTAGAAGAAGGTCACATCTTCCATTTGTCAGTCTACAAAATTTTTTTTAAATATTTTTGGGTTGGAAAATTCTCTCATATTTTAACATTGCTATTCTTTCCTTAATATACTTTTAATAATAGTGTGCATTATTTGTATAAACTTAACAAGTTTCATTACTTTTCACATATGTATACTGTCCTTTGATCATATCTACACCCCTCCCTTCCTCTTCCCCAATAATACTTCTCTTTCTTCCCTTCAACAGCCCCCTTCTACTTTCATGTTAAATTCCTATTTAACATTCTTGTAACTATATAAAACAACCACATTCTTCTGTATGTAGGGATGTGTTTATATGTGAAAGGTACGTAAGAAAATCTTAACTGACACATATAATAATAATTTACATGCAAGTTACATCAAAAGAAATTTAACTTGAAGAATCACTATACAAAGTAAAGAGATCTAGGACCATGCCTTGATAATTATGTTTACTAAAAATAATACATTCATACTAACTAGTACTCATGTATGATAAATATATATCTGGCTCAACAAGACCACATTTATGTCAACATCCAAAATCAAATCCTTAAGAGATTTTAATGATCTGATTCAAGATTGTTCCCTACATGGCCTCCACAATCCTAATAGGGATGTTTTATTAAACAGTTAAACTATGTAAGATTGGAGATCAGGGAACTGGTTTTAAGGTAAGGTAATACAAAGCAATGTCTTTGGCAGATGGTATTATTAACCATATTCTGAGCAGGATGTGTTCAAGAACTGACCTAACTCACAAAAAATAACTGACGCATAAATATATGAGATACCAGTCTTTTGTTACTACTAAACTAATTTTTCCTGCTGAGCCCATGTTTTATTCCAGCACTTGGGAGGCTGAGGCAGAAGGATCATGAGCTTGAGGCCAGTCTGGGCTACATAGCAAGACACTGCCTCAAAAAAGGAAAAATTCTTTTTCCTCTCATGTATAATTCTGTTTGAGACTAGAAGATTCATGTTAAAACTAATCATGAAGGCCAAAGCTCTGCTGTTAGATGTTTCACATTAAAATTCTCTTTGAGGAAAAAAATGAAAGATTAGAGAAGTCAACATTCTATTTCCACATAAAGATTAAGCCACAATGGCGCAAAACTCCAAAAGCTAAAATTGCTCTAAAAGCTAAAACTTTTTGATCACTGACATGACACCACAAGTAGAAAATTCCACTATGGCCTATTAAAATTGCAGGTGCACTAACAATTCTGTATGAAATTGTGTTTGTGCTACGCGTATTAACTATATACATTTAGTCTGGGTTCTCATTACCCAAATACCTCATTATTCACATGCGAATATTCCAAAATCCAAGATAAAATATGTGACATACAAAACATATCTGGTCCCAAACATTTCAGACAAGAAAACTCAATGTACATTTTTTTTTAAAAAAAATCTTTGACTTTCTGTTTAAACAGCAACTATGGTCGGCTTCCCTACTGTTTTTCAGACTTCAACTATTTTTTTAGGCTTAGGGCCTCTTCACACATGTCTGGCTTGAGCAGGGTATTCTATACTTAATAATCTCTCAATAAAAATAAATTTTAAAAAAAAGTAGCACCTTCAAAGTTTAACCTGAACAGGTAAGTTCTCAGCAGCAAAAAATATGCCTCTCTCTCCTCCTACGTAATATAGCTGAAGAAATGTGAATTTTCACCTAAACATCAGCATGCTTTCTGACTTCAGGATTTCTGTCAGTTGGTGCGGATGCTTCCAAATCAATTAACAATGTTACATCAGGTCATTATGGTATTATTCAACACTTACTTAGATTTCCTTAGGAATTCCTCTCCCTTGTCCTCCAAATACCCACACATAGTTTATCACATCACATGAAAAAGTTACAAGTGTCAAGTCCAAAGCCCCAACAGAAGTTTTCATACTAACTCTTGTATAACTAACAAAATACTATCTAAATTATGGCCAGAAAACTACCTTAAGGTACAGATTTTAGGTATGTAGGCCTGCCATCATAATGATTTGTGACACTTTAACACTTTCTATATCAGTCCTTATCTATAAACACGGGGATAAAAATATTACCTCACATGTTGTAATACAGTCACCATTCAATGTGCTTAGGAAAGTATCTAGGAAATAATAAATACTCAGTGTTCTCAAGGATACAGGGTATAACTCAACGGTGGTAGAATGCTCACCTAGCATGCCAAGGCCCCAGGTTCAATATCCACCGCCCCACATATACAAAAAGTTAGCAATAATTAAGATTACTGTGTTGTTCATTCTAAATATTATTGCAACTATATTGAAATTGATACACAGATTCATTTTTTGGGGGGTCCAGTCATGGGGCCTGAACTCTGGGCCTGGGCGCTGTCCCTTAGCTCTTCAGCTCAAGTCTAGCCTCTACCACTTAAGCCACAGCGCCACTTCCAGCTTTTTTCTTTTTTGCTTATGTGGTGTTGAGGAATCGAACCCAGGGCCTCAGGCATGCAAGGCAAGCGCTCTACCACTGAGCCACCTTCGCAGCCCAGATTTATTTTTTTTTCTCACTAGACTTGAAAAACACTTTAAAAATCATCTGTTAATCAAATTCCTGACCTTTAAAAAAATTCAGAGACAAACTGACTTCACCCAAATCAGTTCTGAAGCTGGGCATGTAAGACCTTCTGTACTCTGTTCTCATTTTGTGTGCTGTTTTGGATGCTGTTCTTGAGCTTTTTCACTCAAGACTAGTGCTCTACCACTTTGAGCCATAGCACCACTTCTGGTTTTCTGGTGATTAATTGGAGATAAGAGTCTCAAAGACTTTCCTGCCTGAGCTGGCTTCAAACTATGATCCTCAGCTATCAGCCTACAGGGTAGCCAGGATTACAGGCATGAGCCACTAGCTCTGTTCCTTTTGACATCGCCTCCACAAAGCATACTAATATGTCCTAATGCATTCGCTAGCTCTGACTGTATCTCACCTGCCTTTGTAGTCTCCTCTGTGGCATCACCAGGGTAAAAGGGCAACTGAGCAAATCTAGCAGTGTCCCTAAGTCTGATCTCAAGACCCATCTTTCCCACGAAACCTTCCAGGCAACTTGCATGCAAAATATTCAGACCTTCTGGTCTGGGCTTCCATAGCTCTGTCAAGTCATTTGACACAAGTCATACACTAGGGGAAAAAAAAAAAGGCTTAAACTCTCTCCAGAAGAAAAGCCACATGTTTATATCTTGTTCCTTCAGAGGTTTTAAGTTATTTGGGGCAGAGGTATACTGTGTTTAAATGTCCCCGATGATACCTCTTAAGGAGACAGAGAAAAAAACAGGAAGAAAAGGAAAGAAGGGAGGAAAGGAAGAGAGGGAAGGAAAGTAAAAGAGGGAAGGAAATAAAGGAGAAAGGGTGGTCTTTTGGGGGGGAGTAGAGGCTTCTCAAGAGGCAACACCGTGTGAGGGGTCTGGTCCATGTGTACAGTATGACACAGCGGCCCAGGCTCTGGGATCATCTGAACTCCTTCACAGGTTCAGCCATATGCTACAACTAAGGACAAGGAATCTGGTCTCCTCCTAAGTGTGCTACAGAATGATACACAAATGTCTTCTAAAGGGCACTCCATTTCCTCTCCCAAAAATGATAAAGTTTGTCCTATAGGCCCGTAAGAGGAAACAATGTCTTTAGCATTACAAACAATACTGCAAGACTTCACTTTAAATCTCCCATGTCACAGGGAACTTTTAGATGACCAAATTAACACCAAAGCTACCCCAGGCACAAGAATGCTTAAATTGATACCATGTGGCTTATAGTTCCAGGCAAGGAGTTGGGTGTGGTGGCTGAGCACTAAATATTTAGAGTCAGAAAGCACCGTCTTTGGATTGTGGTTCTAGCTTGATGAGCTTTGTATTATCTTATTGTGAAAATAAAAGTTCAAAAGAGTCATCTGGAAGATAGTTTTAGAGATCCAATAAAGTGAGACAGATGAAGAACTTGTTCCACCTCATACAGGTCAATACATTAAAAAATGAATTGATGTCATTATTGTCATCTCTAACAAGAGTCATAGATGGAGGAAGTCTATTTCAAATCCCTTCCATCCCCAGCACCCCTAAGACTTCTTTCCGCAACAGTTCCACTCCAGCCTGGTGCAGGAAGAGGACCTAAAATCCATGCTGGTCATAGCCATCCCTGCACCATGACTCACTTAGAAGTCTGGCATTCTCTCCCAAGAACTACTGACTACTACATGTAGGCAATTTCCCTCATCAGGTATAAATTCTCAGTAAGTAATGATCTACCCTCAAGAATGAGATCAAACCAGCATTTTCAAAATCAGCTCAAGAAGCAGCTCCAACAACAACATTCACAAATCCTAAACCCAGGATGAGGGAATGACTTTCATCAGAAATGACAGGAGCCAGCTGCTCCAGGAAAGATGCAGGCCATGTGAAGAGTGGACATTAGTGAGCAAACCAAATGCCGAAGGGCTCAGCAAGGCTATAAACACTCCTGGGGAAGGAAACACAACCTCTCTCAAAAAGCAATTAAAAATTAATTGTGGCACATGCTGAAATTCTGCACACAGCCAAATCCTTTTCTCTCACTTCATTCCACCCCCACCCCAAGGCTTTTTATCACCACAACACAAGAAAGAGTCTTGGTGTGTCTTTTTCAGCTGCAGATCGAGTTTTGTTGTCCAAGATTCTTCACAAAGCTATTTGAAGAAAAGAAAGGTGGGGGGGAGGGGGTTACAAGGGTTATTCATTATTGTGAAAGAACAAATACTTGGGGACTTAGAAATTCTTCTCATTTTTAAAAAATCTGACTTCATAATAAATATTTGTTGCAACTGCACAATGTTTATGTTCAAGAAAGTCATTTAGGGAAGAACAGTACATTCTTTACAGTTCCAGAACATAAAATCAGGTAAGAGAAGATCTTTCAAGAAGAAAAAAAATGCATGGTTGAAGAAAAATATCCCAGTATTTTGTTTGCTACACATAATCAACATCAGGATAACAAATAGAGGATTCAATAACAGAAAGAAGAGGATTTGTTTTAAGTGGGGCCCAAATGCTAAAAGTTTAACATTCCAATCTTCATTTTTCAAAGAAGCCCTTCTAAGTGGTCAGATCTGCTATCAATAGAAAATTTTAGAAACTCAAATTTATATTACACATTCCACAAATCAACCTTTTTTATACTCCTTACAAGTATCTTGAGGGATGGTACTTTTAAACATTAACATTGAGCCTAGAATTTTAAATCCATGAAAATTTGAATGTGTCCCCAGGGGCAAATGCTGGAGAAAAAAAAGACAGATAAGAAATAGGGAGAACATTTTTTAAAGTTTCCACTAAATCTTTCTTCTGATAATTATTATTTTCCAAATCTAAATAGCCTAGTTCATGATTTAGCAGAAGTAGGAAAAACTAGGACATTCTACTAGGCCAATATATTAGTTTACCATAGCTGTGGTAACAAATTACCAACAGGTAGAGACAAAAACAACCCTACAGATTGAAATGTCTGAAATAGGTTGCTCTGAGCAAACATCAACGTGTCATCAGGCAGGACTGCCTTCCTTCTGGAAGGCCTAGGATAGAATCTGCTTCCTTGCCTTTCTCTCCTTCAGGAGCTGTCTCCATCTTCAAAACCAGTGACCCCAGGCCAACTCCTTCCAATGTTTCCATCCTTCACGTTCTCTCTTCTCACCTCTCATTTCTACTTATAAGGATGCCCCCCCAACTAATCCTGGATAATCTGTCTATTTTAAGGTCACTTTAATTAGCAACTTTAATCCTCCTCTGCCAGAAACCAAACATAGACACAGATCTCAAGGACTCTATTTACCACAGCTAGAACTTCTCATCTAGTGACTGGAAAGCTCTTACAGTTGCCACATTAGTACACCTGTGTGATTCTCCAGCACTCATTCCTTTTTGTTGCCCCCTTTAACCTTTATTTTCCACTCTTTACTCCTAGTCCTGTAAGTCAGGGGTAAAATGTCATAGTCCAAGAAGTCAGAACATTACATTTCTCAACCACAGTGAATGATTAAGAGATGAGCTAATGACTCAAGACAAGCAGCTAATAAAATCCCATTGGGAAATTTACTGAAACCATCAAAAAATGATTTGTCTAGTGAAATGAAAGGTAGATTGATAGCTAGGGATACTGAGAACAGGAGACTAGTGTTTACATCAACTTGGGGGAAAACAAAACAAAGCCAATGCAGCCTGAGACTGAGGGTTCAGGAGACTAGTGCAGGCAGGAAAATCTACTCTTATTGCCAATGACCTTGCAAAAAGTTGGAAGTGGAGCTGTGGCTCAAGTGGTAGAGTGCTAGAAATAAAAGCTCAAAGACAACACCCAGACCTCAGGCTCAAGCCCCAGAACTGGCACACAAAAAAAAAAAAGAAAGAAAAGAAAGCCAATATAAAGGGGAAAAAAAGACAAAGAGCTAAATGGGAGGGAAAGGGGGTGGAAAAGAGAAAGGAGATGGAGAACGGGAAGGGGAAAGACAGGGGAGAAAGGAGGAGGAAGAGAGAGAAGAGAGAAGAGGGAAAAGAGACAGGGGAGGGAAAGGGGGAGGAAAGAGAGAAACAACCAAACCCAGAAACAAATGGCTAGAGAGAGAAAGAGAAAATGAACTGACACGATACACAAAAATTAAAGCAATGCAAATACTCCAACATCTACAAAACTCAAATCTGAAACATTTCTGATCTCAAGCATTTCAGGTAATACTCAAACTACATACATATAGTTGGGGTTTAATACCATTTTTATACTATTCCTCACTCAAATCCTTCCCTCTACTGTTATATTCCAATAAATTGAGCAACACTACATGGAGATATCAGCATGAAGATAATATGTGAAAACAGAACTCTCAAAGAGTGGTCGGTCACATGGTGAGCTAGTGTTTGGATTGTTTACAAATCCCTGGTAGTTTATTAAAGCTCCTGACAATCCATGTGAGCAAGCAAACCTATTTAAACATAGGAGATAGAATGAAATGCCTCTCTTTAGATACAAATGTGCTTTTTAAACACAATTCTTATTCTAGCTTATTGAACAACTATAGGCCATCAATTTATGAATCTTTATATAAGTATCAAAACTCTCTAAAGAAATAGTATTATGTGGGGGAGGGAAGGGATGGTAGGGGAAAAACAAAGGAGGGGGTAACAATGCTAGATAGGAAATGGACTCATTACCTTACTCATGTAACTATAACCCCTTTGTACAGTAGCTTTACAATAAGAATATATGTTTAAAAAATAAAAAAGGAAATACTATTATGTCCATGTTACTGTAAGGAAGTAACACTTTGAGAGGTCTGAAGCCTCTGGCTTGAAATTGAGAATCAGGACTTAAAACAGGCAACAGTCTGTGATCTGACCACTTGATTAAAATGTGGAAAACTAGCAGGTCCTCCACTGGAAATACTGATTTGATTTTAGATTAGACTGTGGACTTTACATATAAAACTGAGGTTTTTTAACATACAAAGGAAGAATAGCTCTAACTCATATAATCATTTAATCAGATTTTGTGTTTGTGTGCATCTGTAAAAATATATTTGCTAAATTTGAAAAAGTAAGAAATGACAGCTTTTGAAGATCCTATTTGACCTACAAGTTTTTCTTAAAACCTTTTTATCAATCACTTTGAAATATACATTCCATGCCTCTCACAGTTTGTCCTAAAATCCATAAAGATTCATCATGCTAAATTTGTGGCATTTTATAAACAAGAGACTGATGTTTTAACCACAAAATCTCTGCTAGGGATTTACAGTTAGTCAGCAAAGTCATGCACACTTACTTGGAAAATTAAGATGGATCAATTACACGTGGGAACAAAGGTTCCTTATGTTAGAAAATCCCCCCACATTTTGTCATCTATGTTAAACAATACATAACTCTAAATTTCTATTCTATAAAGCTGGGTAAATCTTCCTATTGTACCAATAAAGTTACAGAAAGAAGTGTGTATAAATGGTTATATTTATCAGATACTAGAAAACAGAAAAAAATGATGAATTCATACATCTCTTTCAAGAGATTATAAAATTTTAATATAAATATTTAAAGCTCAAGAAAGACAAGGCCAAAATTAATTTTAAATTAAAGTTTAAAAGTGAAGGGTAAACAAAGGAGGAGGCTGCAATGCTTGGTAAGAAATGTACGCATTATCCTGCCCATGTAATTGTAGCCCCTCTGTACAGTATGTTCCCAAATAAAATAAAATACAATTAAAAAAATCAAAAAATCATCACTTTCACTAGGCACTCCAAACCTGTAATTCTAGCTACTCCACAGGCTGAGATCTAACACACACACACACACACACACACACACACACACACACACACACACACACACACACACACACACACACACAACCTTCTTTCTCATATGACTAGAAAGAGTTCAAATCATATAACCTTTAAAAAAAAAAAAAAAAAGTTCAGTTGTAGCCAGCCCAGGCAGGAAAGTCTGTGAGACTCATCTCCAATTAACTACCAGAAAACCAGAAGTGGGAAGTGGTGCTGTGGCTCAAGTGGTAGAGTGCTAGCCTTGAGCTGAAGAGCTCATAGACAGCATCCAGGCCCAGAATTCAAACCCCATTCATTTGTTAAAGGTTGAGGATGTAGTTCAGTGGTAGTTTACCTAGCATGCTCAAGACCCTAGGTTTCATCTCCAGAACCACACACATACTTAGAGATACACATGTCATTTGTCAAAGAGTACCACATTACTTTTGCTCAGGAAACAAGTTCTAGGGCTCTCTCCTGAAGTCATTTGTTCATGCAGGTAATGACCTATATACAACACCACCACATGGCGCCCTTAGTATTATGGGAAAATGATTACATAACAAATTATGGTTTATTAGCATGATGAGGATATGTGATGATCACAAGAAGTTTTGTAGTAAGAAAAATTATGAGTACTGTAACCCCTCTGTATAGTATTTTCGCAATAAAAAACTTATTTAAAAATTATACTAAAATATTAGACAAAACAGTAACAAGTACACAAAAATAGACTGTCTTTATACAAAACACTTGGGTTCCACGTACTATATATTGTGAATACAGGTTGATTACTCCTTGACTGAAATACTTCGACTTAGAAGTTGTTTCAGATTTCAGAGTTTATCAGATTTTGTACTATTTGCATAGATGTTACCAGTTAAACGCTATTCCAAAAGTCTAAAACCTGGGGGGGGGGGGGGAGGGTGTAGTTGAGCAGGTGGGAAGGACAGGATGGTAGGGGAAAAACAAAGGAGGAAGCAACAATGCTGGATAAGAAATGTACTCATTTCCTTGCTCATGTAACTGTAATCCATCTGTACAGTATTTTCACAATATAAAACTTATTTAATAAAAAAAAGAATCCTATGTTAAGTTGCCAGGTGCTCATGCCTCACGCCTGTAATTCTAGCTACTCAGGAAGCTGAGATCTGAGGATACATTCAAAGCCAGCCCAGTCTGTGGGACTATCTCCACTTAACCATAAAAAAAAGCCAGAAGTAGAGCTGTGGTTCAAATGGTAGAGTACCAGCCTCAAGAAAACAAAAACAAAAGCAAAAACAAAAAAAACTTCAAGGACAGGGTCTAGGCCTGGAGTTCAAGCCCCAGGATCAACACACACACACACAAAAGTTAAATTATAACAGCAGTTTGGGATTTGAAAATTTTTTGTCAACACACCAAAGAATACAGAAGCATTAAAGACTACATCACTTTGAGTACATGTAACACATATAAATCAAGAAAAAATGAAAAAACTCATTAAAAGAATAATTCAACAACTTAAGAGTAACAGGTAGCACAGCTTAGTAATAGGAGCTCAGCATTATTACAGAAAAGTCAGACAGTTTCCCAAATTCTAGCGATACTAATTCTCTTTGAGGAAGCATTAGAGTTCCATCTAAGTCATTGTCAATACATACAGTCCAACTCATCTGTGAAAACCACTCATGATTTTGCTTTACCAGTTTGAAATTGCCTCTAATAGAGTTCCAAGACAGGCTGAGTTAGACACTTTAAGCAAAGAATGCTTAGAAGTCATCATCCTGAATGCACAGGTAGCCTTCAGGGGTTCTGAACATTCTAAGCAATACTGTGATTTGAGACAGTGACCGCAGTGCATGTATGGGAAAAACTTCATCTTAACAGAAATGGTAAGTTCCTGGGATAAATAGACACGTCAGAACATCTTCATCTAAGAAGCTGGAAGCATTTCACATTAATAATGGCCATGCCCAATGGAGGGGGTGAAAGTAAAGAGTAAAGTTAACTCCATAATTTTTAGCTACAAGGATAGTGTGTGTGTGTGTGTGTGTGTGTGTGTGTGTGTGTGTGTGTGTGTGTGTGTGTGTGTGTGTGTGTGTGTGTGTGTGTGTGTGTGTGTGTGTGTGTGTGTGTGTGTGTGTGTGTGTGTGTGTGTGTGTGTGTGTGTGTGTGTGTGTGTGTGTGTGTGTGTGTGTGTGTGTGTGTGTGTGTGTGTGTGTGTGTGTGTACACGTACCTGTACTGGGACTTGAACTCAAGGACTGGGCACTGATCCTTAGCTTTTTCACTCAAGGATAGCACTTTGCCACTTGAGTCACAACTCCACTTCAGCTTTTTGATGATTAATTCGAAGTAAAAGTCCCACAAAAAAAAATCCCACAATTCCTTCCCAGAATGCCTTCAAACCCCTATCCTTAGATCTCAGCCTCCTGTGTAGCTAGGATTACAGACAGGAGCCACCAGCACTTGGCTCAAAAGGTTCTTTTTAAATCTCCTCACACACTTTGCTATTACTGCTGGCAAATTAGATTGGCAGATTTTAATCTTAGCTTCTCTTATTTCCCCTGATGCCAACAACTGGGCAAAGGTTTCCAAGTAGATTACAGTCGAAACTGACTGGTATTCTAGAATTCAGTTTGCCAACACCATAAACATGCAAAAAGAAAAGCATGCAAAACTGATAGGCCAAGGTCGTTATGCTTTCTGGGGTGATTATCATAGTCACAAGAGGCCTTGATAACACTAAGTAATTAATCCTACAGCCATTTTCATTATCTTTATTTTCCGAGAGACTAAAGCTATAGAGAAGCACAAAACAAGGACATTTGCCCATTCAGAACATGGGTAAATCCCAATATGATTAATTCCCTGCTTTCTAGGTCCAGTCATTGGAGGGCTGTTTTAGGCGCTAAAGATATGGCAGTCATCAAGCCAGAATCTTTACTCTCATGAAGTCTACCGAGGGATGATGCTTACTTATTGCTTACTCCATGCCAACAACTACAAAATGACTCACACTAAACCTTGAAATCCAAAATGATGAAAAAGCATCCCTCAGTAAACTAGACATCTGAAAACACAAATACGAAAAGCAACATTGGTTTGAGTGCTTGTGCATGCATGTGTGTGTGTGTGTGCGTGTGTGCGTGCGTGCGTGCGTGCGTGCGTGCGTGTGTGTGTGTGTGTGTGTGTGTGTGTGTGTGTGTGTGTGTGTTCTACCACTTAAACCATAGATCCACTTGCAGCTTTTTCTTTTTTTTGGTAGTTAAGAGATGCCTCAGATAGCTTTGAACTGTGATCCTCACATTTCAGCCTCCTGAGTAGTTAGGATTACAGGTATAAGCCACTGGTGCCCCCATACAAACTTATGTTTGAAAGAGTAAAATGTACTGGAACTTGCAACTGGGGAACAGAAATAGGGCAGAGAAAGATAAACATGCCTCAGTTGCAAGAAGTTGGGAAGAGAAGACAGTTTAGTGCTATACAGCCTTGCAACTCAAATGATACTCAGGAAATCTCAAAGTGTTGGTTTACCAAAAAAAATGACTTGGAGTTCTTTTTCACATTTTCCAATTTCTACGAAACTATGATTATTTCCCAAGCCACATGTGTCACAGAATAAGCCTCCTAACCCAGTTAGGCCAGCCAGTTGCCCACAATTACCCTCGGCATCCTACCAAGGCCATATGCTGAGTCAGACAAGAAAGAGCTCCTTGACATGCCACAAAAAGTATATTAATGGTCTCATGGAACATACTCCCCCATAAGTGCACAAATACTACTGTGTGTGTGTGTGCGCACATGCATTAGTGCAGGTGTGGGTAGAGATAGCTCTTCTCTGCTTGACAAGGCCCAAAACCAAGCAAGGGTTCAAAACCCATTTATGCATTATTCTCTAAAATGAACCTTACTTTCCATATAGCAAAAATTCATTTTTCCATCAGGTGAGAGAGAAGCAAAATCCTCATAGGACACTACACAGGTAATATGCTACACATATGCTAATCTGCTTTCCCTCCACCTAAACAAAAGTCATCCAGCTACTACAGAGTACAAAATATGGTAGTCTGTTAGAAAATCTAAAAAACTGACTACCTTTCATGGGGGTCTTGTCAGAGATAAAGGGATGCTGCTCATGTTCTGCCTATTGATCCTAGCACACACAGAGTTCACTTTGTGAAGCAGCAACAGCTGTATACTTACACACACCACCCTGCATATTCAGCTTTCATCAGATTTCTTTTAAATTTAGCTCCCTAACAGTCTGTAGTTTATTACTAACTTAGGTTTCTCTCTTCTTGAGACATTACTCCAAAACTACTCAGAGCTGCGATTTGTAAGTGCAACATAAATAAAATCTGCAAGTCATGTCAGGCTTTCCTAATGTATCATTGATCAAGTAACACCTCTGAGCACATATATAAAGCCACTTTTAGATCACTTATTGAAAAAACAATTACAAGCCTTCAGAATAACAGTACCTTTACAAAGGGATACAAGGAAAGAGAATTCATGGCCTCTTTTTGCAGTGGTGAGGGTTTTGCTACCCAGGAATTCTACTACCTCAACCATGCCTTCAGCCTTTTTTGCTTTGTTTTTCAAATAGAGTCTTGCATATATGCACAGGCTAAGCTATGTCACTATCCTCCTATTCAGGTTTCTTACCTAGCTGGAGTAACAGAGACAAGGTACTCTACCAAACTTTATATTGGTTGAGGTCTAGGTTAGCCAAAAGCTTGCTGTTTCTAGTTTCTATCTGCCAAATAGCTAGGATTACAGATGTGAGCCACCAGGGCCAGTTAAGATTTTCTTTTTTGGGGGGGGGTCCAGTCGTGGGGCCTGAACTCTGGGCCTGGGCACTATCGCTCAGCTCTTCAGCTCAAGGCTAGCGCTCTACCACTTGAGCCACAATGCCACTTCCGGCTTTTTTCTTTTTGTTTATGTGGTGCTGAGGAATTGAACCCAGGGCCTCAGGCATGCAAGGCAAACGCTCTACTGCTGAGCCACCTTCCCAGTCCAGTTAAGATTTTCTTAAACATTACACTTTCAAACCCCTCAAGATTCATACATTTGACTATCACCCAAAAGCGATGCTAGTTACATTTTTTACTATCACAAGATGAAGGGGTCAAATCTATTTTATATATTTTTTCTTCCCTTGGTTATACTTGAACATAAGAGTGACAATAAAGAGAAATCTGATAGAGCAGGAATATGGAGGCAAGTAAATCTCCAACTTAAGAATGTCCCCAGTGCACTTCTTCAAGACTGCTGGCTCACCTGTACTAATTTTTCTCCTCCCTCTGCCAAAACTCCTGAAGTAATTTCTATTAGCAAAAAGATGGGACCAAAGTCCATTCCAAAACCTGGAGCCTGACAGCTTCTTGGGTCTAGCTGAAAATTTATTCACCATAATAGATTTTATTTTGTGAATATTCCTTTGATAAAACAGATCATCTTAACCCATCTTTTTTAATTTACATATTGAGAATCAGGAATGTCTAATCAAATACTTAAGTAATTAAGACAGCTCATACTTCACCACTTACTTGAAGACTAGTTTAAAAAAAAAAAAACCTTTGGGCTGGGAAGGTGGCTCAGTGGTAGAGTGCTTGCCTTGCATGCATGAGGCCCTGGGCTCAATCCCTCAGCACCACATATGGAAGTGGTGCTGTGGCTCAAATGGTAGAGCACTAGTCTTGAACTAAAGAGCTGAAGGATGGCGCCTAGGCCCAGAGTTCAGGCCCCAGGACTGACAAAAAAAATTTTTTTTTAAAGACATAGATGGGTGGATGCTATCTATCACAAACAGCAATCTTCTTGCAGAGGTTTTATTTAGAGTACATTCTCAGTCACCATTCCCTCTCTTCTACTCTTGTCATTAAAGGCTATGCACTAAGAAAGAAAGGCATTTTGACATATGCCAACATACTGCAGGCTACATACATAGACAGCTTTCAACTTTATCCTGGCACACAACTGATATGCATTCAGTAGAAATCATACTTCTTTAAATTTGGATCTTTCCCCAGACTGGTGAGAGGCAATATGCTCTACTCTTACAATGTTCCCAAGCAAGCAGCAAGCCACAGCTTCTAGTGAACCACAGAATCACAAGTCAATGACCAATCCTCAACAGCAAACCAGGTTGCTATTATATTTGTTAGTTTGAGTGTTTAAGTGTACTTTCAACTTACAGTATTTCCAAATTACAATGGGTTTGTGTGAGTCTTGGAACACCTGCACATATCTCTGGGCTTGGATCATAGAATGACTCCAAGCATGGGCTTTCATTGGGTAATATAGATGACTGCTGTATAACCTTCATTTTCCTCCTCTCTAAAATAGGCATACCAGTTATCCCTACCTGACCTTGTGCCTATGGAAATCAGGTGAAATACTGCTCATAAAGCAATTAGCCTGACATTTTGTAGAATGCCAATCACTTGTAACTATGTTTACAGCAGCCATAATAAAAACTCTTCTCCTGAGAGATGATTTCATAGTAGCACTTGAAAAGAATGCAAAATTCACAGACACTAATACTCTGCCAAAACAAAAAGGAAAATTACCTTTTAAAAGTCATCATTCAACTAAGCTGTATATTCAAAGACTTCCTTTGAGTACAGGCTGGCTTCTTGCCAGTCTATGCCTTTAGAACAACAATATTATCAATAGCTTCAAAAACAAAAACACAGAAGCCAGGCCCAAAGAAACATAGGTCCCATGGTTTCCCTTATTTGCAATAACTAGTATATGTCTGAGTCAAGCAGAAAAGTCAAATAAGTTGATATTAGGGAAATGAACCCTAAGATTTGTATTCAAATGTTTTTTTTCTTTCATGCAATTGTTTCTAACATATTTATAAGATTATTTCTTTGTTGCTTTGTATGTCCCTCCCCCACAGTATAACCCCTGCTTTTACTGTATTTGATGTTGGTATAATTTGTGGAGGGGAAGGGAAAAACAAATTGTTTAAATAGGGTTACGGGTTGACCCATTGCAACAATGAGATGTACAAATCGTTATGTCGAAAAACGAACTTTACAACTTTGGTGGGGGGGAGGACAGGAAGGGATGGGAAGGGGAAACAAAGGAGGAGGCTACAATGCTTGAGAAGAAATGTACTCATTATCTTGCCCATGTAATTGTAACCCCTCTGTACAGTACTTTCACAAAAAATAAAAAACAAAAACACAGACCCTGGACTTTGGAATAACCTGGTACAAACCACTTACCCTGGTCTTGAACCTTAGTCTCCTCACCCCAAAAATGGGAAGAAGAATGCCCAAGCATCAGCTACTACTGATGTTTCAGATATTAGTTGTAAAATGCCCACCAGTAGCTTGAGCATTAAAAGTGAATTCGTTTCAAGCAAATAATTCATCAAGGGTTTATCAAAAGCAGAAGAAAAAAAACTGTAAGAGAACATGTCCCCTCTTTCTACTTCATTCTTCCATTTCTGCAGCCTTCTTACAGCTTGCCTTGAGTTCTAAGCCAATGTGCTCCTCCCACAGCTACAGGAGTTGAGGGCCTGATTTTGTGAGCATCCATTATCTTCTGCTAACCTCCAAATACAGACCAGTAGCTTGCACAAAGACAGTAATAAATTGATGCAGGGAAGTCCAACTGCCAGGAGGTTCTAACCTGAGACAAGTGGACCCACCAGAAAGAGAAGACTAGAAATGCTCCAGGCTACAAACTATTTTAACTACCAATTGGAGAATTTTTTTTTTCAGAACACTGTTTTGCTTCACTTTTTTCATTGCCTGCTTTCAAGTCAGATAACATTGATATATGAGACGGAGGCTTACCTATCGGCAGGATTTCTTCAGAACCAGCCTAGAAAGCAAGGGGAAAGTAAGAAAAAGAAACAGTTACTGGGTTTCATCTTATCACCTTATGAGCTGTATTTCTACCATTAATGCTTTTGAGCACCTGGCTAATCAGGAGACCTAGAGACTGGGCTGCCTCAAGGTTACACCTTGGTTTTTAGAAGGTTCTGGTGACAGAAGCATGAGCCAATTTCAATAACAATTTGAGGGAGAGGAAGGGAGAGATGTTAGCTAGCTTTCATTTTAATTTAACCCTAGTGGTGCCTGAAAAAAAAATTTTTAAATCAACAAAGGGATCTGGATTCAAAAGTCTCTCTGAATGTAACCAGGCGAACAGACGTCTGCAAGGGGGCCCTGATTCACGGGGAATCAAGCAGAGAGCCTCCCTACGTTTATCCCCTGGTCAAACTGGACAGCCCAGAGAAGCTACCAAAACTCACACCAAGTCGCTACTCAAAAGTTCCACCGGGCCAGAGCCGTTGTGATTGACTACAAAGGGTTCTTGCCCAGCTGAGCCTCCTGTAGGGGCTTGCAGAGAGCACCCCGGCTTCACCTGGAGTCTCCACGGGGTGGGGGCAGGGCCGAACGAAACAGAGCTGCACTCAATTTAGCTTTTTTTTTTTTTTGTAAGAGGAGGAGTTGTACGGAGGGGGAGGGGAGAGATGAGGCGGGGCGAAGGGCGCCTCCATCCTCAGCCCCGCACCACGCAGGGCAGGAAAGGTCCTCAGTTCCCCCCACACACACACACCCCACTCCCCAACTGTCAAACTCCAGCCGGGCGGCGATCCTCCCGGGACACGTGTCTACGGGCCACGGGGTATCCCCACGAGTTCCTGAACCAGCCCCCACCCCAACCACACACACACACAATCCCAGACAGCGGATGCTCGAAAGCACCCAGAAAGAAAACCCTAGACTCCGGCTGCAGCAGCCTGAGCACTTGGATCCGAGTCCACAACTTCATTCAACACCCCGGGGGCCCAGGGTGGGGGGTGGAGCCAGAAGGCCAGGCGAGGATGCGATCAGGCTGCAGTCACTCTGGGGGTGACGCGTGCCAAGGAGGGGGTGAAGCCCCAGGTGTGACCAAACCTCTCTGCCCACCACCCCCAACCCACCCCAAAAGGCCCCTCTAACACCGGTCCTGAACGCCAGAAAACTAGGAGGGGTGGGAGGAGCAGAGGGGAGGAGGAGAGGTAGGGAAGGAACTTTTCTTTTTTCGGGTTGGAGTTTATTATCATTGTCGTTACGGTGAGGATGAGCCACTTACTTGTCCATCCGCTGCAGTCCTAACCTCTACCAGAGCGGCTGCTAGCAACCAAAGTGACAGGAGAACCATCCCGAGTCGAGTTCACTTTTCAACTACTGGGCAAAGCAAATCCCCCCGAAGTTTCTTGTAGGAAAAAAAGAAAATGGATAAAAAGAAAAAAAAAAACACAAGATCTTCAGTGCTTTGGTGCGATGAGGAGCCCCGCGCCGCGGCCGGCGCCCCCCTCCCCTCTCCCCGCCGTCCCGCCGCGAGTGTGCGCGCAGCGGGAAGGTGCCGGCGCCGGGCTCGGGCTGCGCGGGCAGACGCGGCTCGGACGCGGGGCGCTCCCAACTACCTCTGCCCGAAGCGGCTTCGGCGAGGCTTTCCTGGCACCATAGGCTCCCTAAGGTGCGCGCGGAGAAGGCTCGGGGGTTCCCCCACCCGATCGCGGCGGCGGCGGCGGCGGGGAGGAAGAGTTCGCCAAGAAGAGCGGAGCCGGAGAGCACAGCCGCGAGCCGGAGCGCCCCCGCCGCGCACGCCGAGAGGGGCGGGAGCAGCCGGGGAGGCCGAGGAGGAGGAGGAGGGAAAGGAAGGAGGAGGAGGGAGGAGAGCGAGCGGGCCGCTGGATCGCCGGCTCCCGAGGCTCGCGCTGCGGCCGTCTGCGAGCTGCAGGCGACCCGCGCGGGGCGCTAATAAGGCGGCCCGAGCCCCTCCACCTCCCCCCCCCCCCGCTTCCCGCGCCCCGGGGCGGCCCCTCCCGCCGCCGCGCCCACGTCACGCGGGGCCCCCGCGCCCCCCGCGCACCGCCCGGGGCTGCACACCGGCGCGCAGCGCTGCACGCCTGCACGCGGGGCTTCTGCAGCCCGAGGCGCGACCCCGCGTCCCAAGGAGGGGCGGGGAGGGGAGGGGGGGCGCCGGCGTCCGGGACTGGCGGGACGCGCGTTAATTATAGGAAGGGGGAGGGTCCCCGGGCCAGTCTGGGGCTGTAGGAAATTCACATCCTCCAGCCTCACCGTCCCCCCCCCTCTCCCCACTCTCCCCACCTCCCCCCCTCCTATCCCCTCTTCCAGCCCGGGAGAGGTCTCCGCAGAGAAACCATGGAGCCTCCAAGTTTGAAGGACGTGATGATTTTGTGATTTTAGGATTTTTTTATTCTCTCCAGACACTCATCACCTCCCATGGTTTGGGGGATGGGGGGGGTCTCTCCTGTCCCTCCAGTCTTCTCTCCCTCCTCTCTCCCTCCTTCTCTCCCCCTCCTCTCCATTCCTCTCTCTTCTCTCTTGTCTCTCCTCTAAGCTCCTGTTTATGCTTTATTCGTTTATATTCGTTTTAAAAGATAATCCTGTCCCTTTCTTGACTCAACCGGATGCTTTCGTTTATCACCAGAGCACACTGCAGGCCTCAAGGTCTCTTGCTCATACCAAGATTACGTTATCAAAAGATTTCTGCCCAAGGTGGCTTGAGGCTTCCTAGAAGGAAATGACAGCAAAGACTCTGGGAAAGAGAGCCTCCTCTTTCCACACCAGGAAAGACCGAGGTGATGAGGCACAAATCTGAGATATTATCTTCCAGACTTGACCTAGAAAAAAGGCTTCCAGGGGACCTGCCTGAAGTCAAACGTGCACACAATGAAGTTTGTTTTGCTGTGAAATGCTTCTATATGTCATATTTCCTGTTCTTTTTTTTTCCTTTCAAAACAGTAGCCTTCAGGCTTTCCTATGATTTTAATTCATTTTTTTATTCCTCAATCGCCAAAGGAAAGTTTGATGTGTTAGCTGAGTCTTCTCAAAAATCATATACATCATGGATAAATGAGAAACTAGTTAACTATATGGCCAGACTTACGAATTTAATGTGTTAGCGTTTATCATTAGTTAGAATCAGGATTAGACCCAGGGACTGAAAGATCTCTGGATTTACTTGCTATCCAGGAATGCTTTACTAAATTTTGCATTTGGTTTTACTATTCATTAAAAAAATGAATAGCTTGAAACAATGTATAAATTAAAAGTTTGTCACTGTACACTGACATTAAGAAAATACTAGAGTAGGAATCAGGAGACCTAGGTTTTACTCCCCTTAACAGCTGTCTTAGAACCTATCTTGGTAAGTCATTAGAATTCTACTTTGGTTTCTCTCCCCTGAGGTATTTCAGCTCTAAAATTTTCTCATTTTAAATAATAAAAAGTAATGTACTTATGGAGCCATTATGACATAACTTCTGACACAGCAATTCCTGTGACTTTCAAAAAAGTAGTGCCTTTGGGAAGTTTGGTTATACCCATGTGGAGAAACACATTCTCCCCACCCCCCCCCACCCCCCACAAGGGCAATAATCTTTTTTTAATGTTTTTATTGTAAAAATACTGTACAGAAAGGTTACAGTTACATAAATAAGGTAATGAGTACATTTCCTATGAGCATTGTTATCTCCTTTGTTTTTCCCCTACCCCCCTTCCCTCCCCCACCTCCCCAACTCCCCCCCCCCAGTTGTAAAGTTCATTTGTAACATAGTGTCTTGTACATCTCATTGTTACAATGGGTCAACCTGTATCCTTATTTCAGCATTTTGTTATTTCCCTTCCCCTCCCCAAATTAGAAAAAATGTATATTCAAGATGCAGGGCACCAGAATCAAATACAGTGAAAACAGGGGTTATACCATGGGGGGAAGAACATAGAAGAGAAACAAACAAAAAAAAATCATAGCACATGTTAAATATGTTAAAAACAATAGCAAGAAAGAAAAAAACACTTGTGTCCCTATCTTGGGGTTCATTTCACTTAACATCATCTTATATGGTCATATGGACATAGCTTTTGACCTTTTCTGCTTGTCCTAGGCTTAAACTAGTTTCTGCAAATAAAGGAAACCATGGGACCTCTGTTTCTTTGGGCCTGGCTTACTTAATATAATTTTCTCCAAGTCTTTCCATTGAGAAACACATTTTACATTGTGACCCAGTAAAGATGTCATGATTCAATACTTACCTGTACTGCATGTACCAACCCTCATACACTCTTTTTATTCCTTTCCATGTTTCTAAATACATACAGAATTCACTGACATGATATCACAACAGGAGTCTGACCCTTGTTCTGATTTAAGAGTATACGATAGGTTGATGTTTCTTTGATTCTAAGTAACTGATTCTGATTAATAAGTTCCTTTCAATACACTGTACAGCACTTGAGTTTCACTAAATATTCCTCAAGCTGTTAAAATGTTTTGCTGGGAAAAATTGTTTGCCAGTCAGCTAAAGTTTGTGAAATTGTAGACTCATGGACACTTTGGTATCGAGTTTATTGATGTGCACATGGAATGCTTTTTCTCATACTTTACATGTGGAATACTACTGGAGAAATACTATTACAATCCCAATTATTATAGTAACTTTAAATAGGTTAGATTTACATGCAGATTTATTCCCAGTGTTCTCAACTCTAAAATAGATTTAATACTAGTTTTGCAAAAGTTTCATGAAAATCAGATGCCCCTGAATTCCTAGGACATTGTCTAGAACACAGTAATGGCTACCGGTAACTTTTTTTTTTTTTTTGAGATGACACTGGTGTACAAATAGCTTACTAGAGTTAGTGGATTCCTTCCACAAAGTGACCCATACCAACCTGCCTGGTCATTCCATTCCCTCCTTTCCAGGTCTCTTGGGCTGTCACTACAGTGTTATTTCCTACAGTTTCCCTACTACATAGCCAAAAAGATGAAATGATGAGGGTTCCACTAATAAACGAAACCACTATGGTAGTATGTTCTCTTTCAAAATAGATTGTACTTTTATAACTATATCAAAAAGGAATCATAAGAATCACCAATATCCATCACTATTTTCATCACATGGAAGTTGCAGAGTACTACCCCTCGAGCCAGGCAAAACTGCTCTTTTCTTTATCACTACCTGTGATAAGCTTTAGTTCATGTCTTGGCATCCTTGATGCCTAAAACAAGCACTGAGGAATAGTAGAGCCAGTACATGGGACCTGCCACTTAAGACAGTAAAAGCTGGATCTACCTACCATACTCTGCCCCTTGCCTGCCCCCTGCATCTCATATAGGATATGAAGCTTATACAATGATAGGTGGAGGTCATAAGAACAACCAAGAATGGTTGTGCTACTTCCCTGAGGAAGAAAGTCATTCTCAGCCTCTTCTATTTCCAATGGTCCTGAGTTTTCACTCTGGAGTCAGTCAAGCAAACTGTGTATACATTAGTTCTACAGAAATAACAAAGGCAGGAAGCCTGTGGTATGTTGAACTTTCATATTCATACAATAGATCCTGGTACACAGAATGCATTGAAAAAGTTTTTTGGTTTTTTTGTTTTAACTAATGGAAGAGTGATGTGAACCATGTTTTATTTTATCCTACTGTTAGTGATCAAACTATTTCCAACTTGGGTAGGTTTCCAATGCCACCCCCCAAAATAAGTTTTTTAAGTTCCATCAAAGACTTAAATAAATAGGTAAATACCATGAACATAACAAGAATTGAAGATGGAAAGGCCCTATGAGGTCATGAACTTCAAGCTGTGGCTAGTGTTTGAGGCCATGCTGTTCCAATAGTCTTTCCCTTACAGGAAATATTACAAGAACAAATTTGGGTGTCCAGGATTTTTTTTATTGAATCATTTGCCGTTGAAAGAATAATTCCACCACGGGAAAGGGAAAATTATTCAAGGAAAATTATTTCTCATGTTCTTTGACTTTTCTCCTTTTCCTTGATTTGGGATTATTCATTACACCCTTAAATGTGATCAACCTCATAGATAGACATCTTTCTTTCCTTGATAAAATTTGATATAATGTAGTTATTCAGTTTATGAAATCAGATATTACTCTCTACCTTCCTTTGTTTTTATAATCTCGGTTTCTTTAAGCCTACAAAATATTTTTTACTTGGAAACCCTAAAGATTAATTATTTGAAGATTGGAGTCTTCCTGGGCCCAAGTTTAAAGAGAACAAGTAAAGCAGTTAAATTATTGTCATGTACTTTTCATTTGTATTATAATTTTCTTCTTGTTTCTGGCAATACCTGGGGTTTGAACTCAGGGCTTTATGCTTCTGAGGCAAGTGCTAGATCACTTGAGCCAGGCCCCACCTTCAGCCCTTTTGGCTTTCATTTTAATAGGACCTCAATTTTTTTGTTTGTTTGTTTTGTTTTGTTTTTGTATGAGCCAGAGATGGAGTCTCTCACATTTTTGTCTGGGCTGGCTTGTAATTCCCCCCATCTCAGCTTCCAGTAGCTAGGGTCATAGATGTTACTGAAAGTCATCCCAACTTGATCTCATGAAAAACACTTTCAAATAAGATTAGTTCTTTACTTCTCAGGGTATTTTAAGTACTTATTAAGTAGCAATTAACTTTATCCAAACTAGAACTAAAAATGATGAGCATAGAGAATAAAGGCAGACAAAGCAATCCACCAGATATTTTAAAAAATTAGTTATGCACTTAACAATCAGTCTTAGTCTTTTTTAAAGTCAACACAATTCAAGGAATCTAGCATTTTAGGAATAAAAACCAAACCAAAACAAAATAAAAACTGAATTGTGATCTGGAACGTTCTAGTTTTTATCTGGATACATACTCAGCCAGATGATAAGCGATGTAATCAAGCTAGAAATTGTTGCATCTCTTACTTGTCCACTATTTTTACAAAAAGGTCACTTAAGTTGAGGACAATGTTTTTAAGCCACAAAATTTATGTCTAGGGTCTTTCTTCTAGTATTGTCATCATTACTAGACAAAGAATATAAGAGACACCACTCTTCTAGCAACTGAATGGTAAAGGGTTTCAATTAAAGGGGCCTCAATTCAACATGACAGTTTATGAGTACAATGCATCTTGATCCGTGTCCCCCATCCATCATTCTCTCCCATCTCTCCCAGCCCTGTCCATTCCCTGAAGTGACTCTTCTAATGTGAAATCATAAAAGCCATTTGTAGTAGTCCCCTTTCTTTTAGACAAAATACAATGATTTTAGAAAGAATTTTACCTTAGTATAATTTAACGCAGAATCAAATGCTCTAATGACATTTTAATGCTTTTTTCACACATTTCTAAAAATTACTATGAATATTCCCTAGTTTAAATCATATTTACCAGTAAGCCCAATTAATAATAACAAAGTGATGTGATACAAGTCTGGAAACTTCTGCTAATCCTTAAATCTGTTGCTTTAGTTATCCAAAAGGAGTTCTGACATTTGAACTAAATGTTGGCTTGGGATGATTCATCCTGAAAATACATGTCATAATTTACTGTGCAGTCCTCCACTCCCCAATTAGAAGAAATGTTAGGTGGATGTAAGTAGTTGACCTTTGAAGTTATTTTTTTTAATACACCTGTGTGCAGTTCTCAATTCTGCAGATTCAGTGGATCTGCTGTGAAAATTTGGCACCTCTTTTTTTTTTTTTTGCAAAAGTTTCACAGATAACTCCATGTAAATTATGATCTTAAACAGTGCTGGTCAAATTTTAGTACTATTTTTATCCTAATAAATGCAGATTTTTAACTCAATAAGCTTAAAGGGGGTGGTTCTAACAAGTTCCCAGGTGGAGCTAATGCTGCTGAGGTCTTCAAAAAACACAAATTACAGGCCATAGGTTGCACTATTCATAGATAAATGCAGAAAATAGGAGCCACCTGACATTAAAACCAAGCACGAGCTACTTCAGATAGCAGCTGATTCCATGCCCTTTACCTTACTTAGCCCCCATTTTATACACAAACAACATAAATTCAGAACTGGAAAGAAACAGGTCTATCAATGCATTTCTATGATTTA
Organism: Dipodomys merriami; assembly: GCF_024711535.1. NCBI lineage: Eukaryota > Metazoa > Chordata > Mammalia > Rodentia > Heteromyidae > Dipodomys > Dipodomys merriami. Next base: position 23,173,945 of record NW_027206512.1, on the reverse strand, counting down.
GGAGATTGTATTTTTACTAAACAGTCACTGAGGCCTATGCTTTCTTAGATAGTAAAAAGTAAAGCTGTTTAAGGCAGGGTACTTACTACTTTTTTTAAAACAAATTACAACTGGCAACCTACAATTCCTCCAGGGATGTTAGCCATCCACAGGAAGGAATGGTGGGCTTTCTGAAGTCCTTCACTTCTGAACCAACCATGCAACATGCTATACTGGGCATAGAGATTGACTTGCATTTGCTGTCTCTTAGCAATTTCCCCCCAAACAAGTATTAAGGGCCAAACAACTGAGTGAGGTCATTTATCAAAGAAGTTGAAGGAAATATATGTTTGGTGCTCTTATGGAAAGAATAACTATATTTTGTGGTATCAGGGCTTAGAGTAATAATAGAAGTATTTGGTTGAGTTGGAAGATGGCAGGGAGAATCAAAGTTCCATGCCAGCCCAAGCAAAGTTGGACTTTATTTTTTATTTTTTTGGGGGGAGGTCTGGTCCGTGGGGCCTGAACTCTGGGCCTGGGCGCTGTTCCTCAGCTCTTCAGCTCAAGGCTAGCGCTCTACCACTTGAGCCACAGCGCCACTTCCGGCTTTTTTCTTATGTGGTACTGAGGAATCGAACCCAGGGCCTCATGCATGCAAGGCAAGCGCTCTACCACCTTCCCAGCCCCTGGACTTTATTTTTAAAATGACCTTATTTTTAAAAACAAAACAAACACAAAAGGTGTGGGAGTGTTCAAGTGCTTGTCAGCTTGAGACCCTGAGTTCAATCCCCAGTAACACACACACACACACACACACACACACACACACACACACACACACACACACATTTCATAAGAATAAGTCTTAAGAATTTCTAATATTTGTATTTGCAGTATACTTCAGACATGGATACCACCTCTATCATATAGACTATTCTTTCAAATATATGACTGTTTTTTTCTTGTTACATAGTTGGGATTAAATGTTCCAGTACACTCAAGAAAGTGTACTTCTTCCATCCTCTATAAGGATAATGAAGTGCTATTGTTAATACACAAATAGCATAAGCTTTATTCTATAGATGTTGACTAATTACAAAGCAACAAATAATTCATCCTGGGTCTTATTTTTGTTTTTTAAAAGTATTCCTCCCCTGCAACATCAATAGAAAGCCCACAGATTGGGAGAAGGTCTTCACTAGCCATGCAACAGTCAAGATTCTCACATCTAAAATATACTTAGAATTCAAAAACTTATATCCCCAACAACAAATCCTCAAAGAAACAATCAGTAAGTGGGCTAATGACTTAGAGAGGAAGTAAGAATGGCCAATAGACACATGAAGAAATGCTCAACTTCTCTAGCCATAAAAGAAAAGCAAATCAAAACAACATTGAGATTCTACCTTATCCCAGTTAGAATGGCTATAATCAAGAAATCTAATAAGAACGGATGCTGGAGGGGATGTGGCCAGAAGGGAGCCCTACTGTATTGTTGGTGGGAGTGTAAACTTGTTCAACCACTTTGGAAAGCAGTATGGAGGTTCTCAAAAGACTTCACACAGAGCTCCCCTATGACCCAGCAATCCTACTTTTGTGCATTTACCCAAATGATCACAAACAAGCCCATACTAAAGCTACCGGCACAACTATGTTTATCACAGCATTATTTTTTTCTTTTTAATTTTTTATTGTGAAAATACCATACAGAGGGGTTACAATTACATGGGCAAGGTAATGAGTACATTTCTCATCAAGCATTGTTACCTTCTCCTTTGTTTCCCCTTCCTAACCCTTCCCATCTTCCCCTTGTACATCTCATTGTTGCAATGGGTCCACCTGTATCCCTATTTAAACGCCCTTCCCCTCCACAAATTATACCAAATCAAATACAATGAAAGCAGGGGTTATACCATATCACAGTATTATTTACCATAGTTAAGATATGGAACCAACCCAGATGCCCCTCAGTAGATGAATGGATCAAGAAAATGTGATGTGTGTGTGTGTGTGTGTGTGTGTGTGTGTGTGTGTGTGTGTGTGTGTGTGTGTGTGCATTCTATGCCTCCATCAGAAAGAATGACATGGCCCCATTTGTTAGGAAATGGAAACACTTGGAAAAAATCATACCATTAAGTTAAGTAAGCTAGGCCCAAAAAAAAATAGGTCCAATGGTTTCCCTTATTTGCAATAATTAGTATATGTCTAGGACAAGCAGAAAAACTCAAAAGCTGTGTACATATGACCATAAAAGATATGCTAAGTGATAACTATTTGCAAGGCTGTTTTATATGGAATTAGAAGGTTACCCAAACTCTCAGGAAGCCGTAACTGTATGAAGATAACCTTTTACAAACTCTCACCAAGTAAAACATGCTTATACAGAAAGTTGCCAAAAAAATGTAAAACCAAATAAGAGTTCAAACGCTTCGTTTGATTAAAAGTTTTCTTAACTAGCAAAAAAAAAAAAAAAAAAGATATGCTAAGTGAAATGAACTCCAAGATAGGGACACAAGTGGTTTTATCTTTCTTGCTATTGCTTTTAATGTACTTATAATATACTATGTGATTTTTTTTGTTTCTTTTGTATGTTCTTTCTCCATGGGATAACCCCTGTTTTCACTGTATTTGTTTCCAGTGCCCTACATCATATAGAGACATTTTTCTAATTTGGGGAGAGGAAGGGAAATAACAAAATGCTGAAACAAGGATACAGGTTGGCCCATTGTAACAATGAGATGTACAAGACACTATGTTGACAACTTTGGGTTGGGGAGAATTTGGGGAGGTGGGGAGAGAAGGGATGGTAGGGTAAAAACAAAAGAGGAGATAACAATGCCCCATAGGAAATGTACTTATTACCTTACTCATGTAACTGTAACCCCTCTCTACAGTATTTTATTTTAATTTTTTTTGGTCAGTCATGGGGCTTGAACTCTGGGCTTGGGCACTGTCCCTCAGCTCTTTAGCCCAAGGAAAGTGCTCTACCACTTCAGCCACAGTGCCACTTCTGGCTTTTTCTGTTTATGTGGCTCTGAGGAATTGAACCCAGGGCCTCAGGCATGGGAGGCAAGCACTACAACTGAGCCACCTTCCCAGCCCCTCTACAGTATCTTTACAATAAAAATATATATTAAAAAATTATTCCTCCCACCACTACCCCCAACCAAGTTCTGTGTGTCCTCTCTTCAGATGAAGAAACAAAGATGTTGAGTTCTAGGTTCTCTTAAGGTCTGGGACAAAGACCCATGGAGAAAGTTAAGTGTTCAATGGACAAATTTGCCACTATACCTCAGTCAGCCGAAGTTCAAATTTGAGACCTGGACACAAAACATCTCATTGGGAAGCCACCTAAAGATGTCATTCTCTGTATTTTAATGAGTTCTAGATTATGGGAATTAAGAACAAGTGACTGAGATGACTTTCCTGCCAGCCCACACATCCAAGAATTAAAGATGATATAATTGTATTTTACCAAAGTAGAGTAACACTGCTTGATCACCTTTAATAAAAGCACCAATTACTGGCCTAACTAAATCCATTTTGTTCCTCACTGGCTCTATTTTTGTCTCTTTAATGTTTTCTTGCTGCCTCTCTCTCCTGCAGTCACCTTGGATTCAAGCAGTTAAAGGACTGATTAACAAACATCTTTATGATTTATGCTAAGGGACTGAAACTGTCCCCAAGCTAATACCAACTTCTTTAGACCCCCTCGCAGAACCACACTGAGAATGTGATTGATGAGACTGCAGCCTGACAAAGGTTACCTCCTCTGTTACCTGTGCATGCCTCAACCTCCCTTTTCTATACTATCTCAAAGTTCCTGCTAGCCCATTGAAAATGGACATGCTATCATTGAACCCTTATGTTCTTCCTGATGTGGCCACATTGTTTAAATCTCCTTTCTCTGCTCTCCACTACTACTCCTTTCATTAATTGGTGTGTAGATATGAATGGCCAAGCATTATCTGTTGGGACTCTGGGAGCTGGGGCTTTTGCCCTAAAACTCTAGAAACAGTCCCAATTGTGCTTTTACAATAATATACAATAAACTTCATTGTGTACGATATAGACATGAGATTGTACTAGGCAAGAGGTGTCCATTCTTACTTGTACCTACAGGAGACATCTAATTTTAGATAATTATTTGTTGAAGGAAATCAAGCCCCTGTCATGGATCAAGAATACAGATGAGTGTAAGCACAACAAGTATAGATGACACAATGGAACTCTAGTATAAATTGCCACTTGGCTTTGCACTAAGGCACTGGTAAGCATCTGGATCATGCCTGGATTTATTTCCTTGTATTATTGCTCAAGCTTGATTATTGTGTGAGTCAAACTGAATTTGTTGTTGTTCTTTTGAAGATACCAGTTGGCTTCTCTATCAAAAGCTGTTTCACATAGATTTTATAATTTGCTACTGCAAGAAAAATCATGGCTAGGCCAGGCACTGGTGGCTCAAGCCTGTAATCCTAGATACTCAAGAAGCTGAAGCCTGAGAGTGTGGTTTGAGGCAAGCTAGCCCGAGCAGACAAATTTAAAAGAATCTTAACTCCAACTAGCCAGCAAGAAACCAGAAATGGAGGTGTGGCTTAAGTGGTAGAGCACCAAGCTTAGACCTTGAGGTCCTGAGTTCAAGCCCCAGTATCTGAAGATAGACAAGGAAGAAAGAAAGAAAGAAAGAAAGAAAGGAAGGAAGGAAGGAAGGAAGAAAGAAAGAAGGAAAGAAAGAAAGAAGAAAAGAAAAGAAAGAAAGAAAGAAGGAAAGAAAAGAAAGAAAGAAGGAAGGAAAGAAAGAAAGAAAGGAAGGAAGGAAGGAAGGAAGGAAGGAAGGAAGGAAAAAGAGGGGGGAGGGAAACTCATTGCCAATGTCACAGTGAAATATATTAATTGCACAATTAATATCCATTAACAATTTTAATGATAGTAACAAAAAGTATTGTCAAGTGATTTCTCTAGAATTCCATAGTTGGGGAGCTGGTACTTATTAACTTTTTGAGGGTTTTTTTGTCTTTTAGAGATTTTTTTTCACTTCTTAGAGACTAGAAATGCCACTGGTCTGTAGTACTTATTCTTAATGGAAATGTCTAATGGCTTAGCTCTACAACATTCTAACCTAGAGCCACACCAACCTGTTGTGGCACTGCGGGACTTTTTAAATCCTAATTGATAAGAAGCATCAGTTATTTCCAAACTAACCTGGGGGCATTGGGAGAGGACGACTCTTTGAGTGGAAAAGCAGAATCTCCAGACACTAACCTATTCTTTAATTTTCCACTGTGTTTCTTTCAAATGTGTATTGTAATGTATAAATGATGCTAAGTGAAACCTTCTTTTAACCTATCAGAGAACACTCACTATTACCAAAACAGCCATATAAGATGTGAATGATATGAATGATGAGTCATCTTAGGAAGTTTTTGAGATAATTCCTGCATTAATGTTAGTAAAACATTCTGTAATGATGGACTACAAAGTACTGAGAATATAGATGCTACAGCTGCTTGATATTCAATCAGCCTGGTGAAAGAGCAAAATAATATTCTTATACATTATGCAAGGCAAAGGTTTAACATACTGTGTGACAAAATATCTGGGTATATATCATCTATTTATCTCAATACACAGAGATTCCAGAAAACAAATCATGAAAACTATAAAGATTGACCTGAGCCAAACTCAATTTTTCGAGATAGTATAATTAAATGACCAGGTATTCATATATCATAGTAATGTAGCCACATCATATATGTAATGTACATTCTGTATGAACACATATATAACATATACATATATATATACATATTTATACATGTACACATGTATTTATACATATACATTGTAATATGTATATACATATATATATACATACAGACAAAATCTGACACTTGTATCTAATTATTTTAGCATTGAAATATATTAATATTCAGAATTCATTCATTCTGTCTCTTTCCTGCTTGCCTATCTGCCTCCCACCTTGTCTGTCTCTGCTGACTCTCTCTTCCCCCAGCTTTAACTATTTTTCCTGACTGAATCTTTCCTACTTTACATACTTCAAAATGGGAAACAAATAGAGCAAGAGTGAAAGACAGTAAAGAAAAATGGAACAGAAAGGGAGAAGAGGAAAAGCACCATAGCCCTGTACATTGATATTGGAATTATAATTTACTGTGGAGAAATGTGTCTTTTTAATAATCAAGTCCCCCTTTCTCTGCTTATGATGTAACTCATTGTTTAAATTTTCAGAATTCTCAGTAAAATTTCATAAACTTGTCTTTCACCATTGCCCATTACTTCTTAAGTTTATCCATAACTAGTTTTATTTTTGGTGCTATTGTCATTTTCATTTAATGAACTTCTTACAACTCAAAACAGTTCTACAGATATTATTTCAATAGCCATTTAAGTACTTTCTCTACATTTCAACTGGTTCAGAAAATATGACGATAGGCTATCACTTAACTCACCCTACTCACCCCCAAACATGAGCAAATACTTTAATTTTTTTCTTCTTTGGTCTCTTATTGATAGGTAGTACTGATGAACTTCCAAATAGTCCATATTTTCTGCTATAGTTTCTTCTCAATCATGGTATGTTATTATATTAAATCATATTACATGAAATTTATAGCTATCCTGTTTAGATGTTATATTATGACATGCTCAAGCAGTAGAGCATCTTGCCTGGCAAGCTCGAGGTACTGAGCTTGAATCTAAATTCCATTAAAAAAAAGGGGGGGGGGATTGTGAGAAGGTGGCTCAGTGGTAGAGTGCTTGCCTTGCATGCATGAAGCCATACATTCAATTCCTCAGCACCACATAAGCAGACAAAGCCAGAAGTGGCACTGAGGCACAAGTCTCAAGTGGTAGCCTTGAGCTGAAGAGATGAGGGACAGCACCCAGGCCAGAGTTCAAGCCCCATGACTGACAAAAAGAAAGAAATTAAGAAAGAAAGAAATTTAGAAAGAAAGAAGCTGGGTGCTGGTGGCTCACGCCTGTAATCCTAGCTATTCAGGAGGCTGAGATCTGAGGATCACAGTTCAAAGCCAGCCAGGGCAGGAAAGTCGGTGAGACTCTTATCTCCAATAAACCACTAGAAAACTGGAAGTGGTGCTGTGGTTCAAACGGTAGAGCGCTTGCCTTGAGCTGAAGAGCCCAGGGACAGCGCCCAAGCCCAGAGTTCAAGCCCCACGACCCACCAAAAAAGGAAGGAAGGAAGGAAGAAAGAAAGGAAGAAACGAAGAAAGGAAGACGAAACAAGAAAAGAGAAGAAAAGGGAAGAAAGGAGGTAAGGGGAGAGGAAAAAATAAATCTATTGAATCTATTGCTAGAATGTTATATTGTCATAAAAGAAAACTGCAACTTTTGGAGGTCAATGTAGCTATTGTCAAATGTAGCTATTAGGTTACTTATGTTTGTTTAACTAGAATGTTTCCTTGGTTCTTCATAATCATGCTTGTTTGATACTAGAAGAATTCATCTATAAAATTATTTGGTCCGAAGCCTTAAAAAAATCACCTAAAGCTGGTTATTGGTCTTTTACATTATTGTAGTTCACTCTACTAATTTATATTTGATAGCTTTTCAGCATTATTAATGTAGTGCTATATAACAATCACTTATTTTGAGAACATTGTAGATACCTACTTTTTTGTTGTTGTTGTTTGCTTAGATTTATAAGTGCTGTATTTGCTCTCTAAAGGAACAGTTCTTAGCTTTTATGATCACCTATGGATTTTTTTTCAACTTGTAGTTGCTTATTGCTGTAGTACAACACAGTTTGTCCCCTCCAAACTCGTGACAAAGTCTGGTCCCCAATGTGATAGTGGTGAGAGGTGGTATAAACTTTAAGAGGTGATTAGAAGAATATTAAGAGGGATTATGCCTTTCTCCAGGAAGTGGGCTACTTCTCCCAGCACTGGTTGATTACTGCAAGCATGGCCTGGTATGCTTTGTCTTTCCCACAGATGGCAGGCAGCCTACTTCCCTTTCTGCTTTTAGATGATGCTCTGATGCAGCCCAAGGCCCTCTAGATCTTGGACTTCTAGGCCATCAGACAGAGTTAAATAACCTCTTTCCTCTCACTCATGACCTAGTTCCAAGTACTCTTATGGAATCAGACAACAGACTAAGATCCTTATTCATCTTTCATATCAGTCGGGATTTTTTTTCCCTCTTGCTTTCCTTAAGGTTTAATTGCTCATTTTCAAATCTTTTACAAGTTTTTAAAATATCTATTTTCATCCATTCATGTTGGATGATATGTTGCAGTTTTCAAACATAACTTTTATTATTTAGAGTATTCAAGTCTTATTTTTATTATTTACTGTAAGCCTCATAAAGAATTTTTATTGCTCTTATTTTTTTGTATAGTCTAAACCAGACTATCTGGAAATTTTTTCTTTCCTTTGAGAGTTGCTTTCATGTAACAATTTCTTTGTTTTAAAATATGTTTTTAATTTCCTATTGTCATTTCTTTGTTTAGTGAATCAATTTTAGTTTATAGATTTTAATGTTACTTTATTATCATTTCCTTGGCACTCTGGCTGTCTTAGTCTCTTCCCACTGCTCTCGTACACACATACATACATACATATACATAATAGACTTTGTTTCCATCCCTGCCATCTTTTCTTTTATCATTTTATCTCTTTTCCTATATTTGGGCTCTTGAAGGGTTTATTGAACATTTCAAACTTTTTTTATTGTTATTATAAAGGTGATGTACAGAGAGGATGGTTACATAAGTCAAGTAATGAGTACATTTCTTTTTGAACAGTGTCACTTCTTTCCTCATTTTCTCCCACACTTTCCTTCCCATCCCCCCACAAGTTGTATAGTTTATTTTCAACATAATGTCTAGGGAATATCACTGTTAAATTGGTTCACCCTTTGTCCCACTAACCCTCCCCAAAAGAGAAAAACTTATATTAAAGACAAAAGGTACAGTAAACAGAGTGACGAAGGAGCAAAACAAAACAAAAAAGCAAAATAACAAAAAACCTCTTGTTTGAATTTCTTGGAGTTCATTTCAGTGAGTATGATTTTAGATCATACACACATAGCTATTGAGAGACTTCTCAGAAAAAATAAAAGAATGGCCAAGAGACGCACAAAGAAATGTTCAACATCTCTGGCCCTAAAAGAAATGCAAATCAAAAGAACACTGAGCTTCCACTTCACTGCAGTTAGAATGGCTATTATCAAGAAAACTAACAATAACAGATTCAGGTAGGGATGTAGCCAAAAGGAAATGCTATTACACTTTGGTAAGAATATAAAATTGTTCAATTACTCCAGAAAGCAGTAGACTAAACATAGAGTTTTCCTATGACCCAGCAATTCTACTCCTGGGCATTTATCAGATAGATCAAAATAAGGCTACACTAAAGCTACCAGAACAACCATGTTAATTTCAGCACTGTTTACACAGCCAAGATATGAAATCAACACAGATGCCCCTCAGTGGATGAATGAAAATGTGATATATATATATATATATATATATATATATATATATATAATGAATTCTATGCTTCTATCAGAAAAAAAATGATATTGTACCATTCACAAGGAAATAGAATTTGAAAAAAATTATATTAAATGAAGTAAGCCAGAGCCAAAGGAACATAGGTTGCACGGTTTCCCTCATTTGTTGTAACTAGAAGGTACCTGTAAATCTATAACATAATTGGACATGATTAGGTATTACAGAATTCTAGACATTTACACAATGAGACCAAAGGAGGATATTCTTAGGAGACAATCACAAAGGCTCAATAGCCATGTTAAACTTTTAAATTCAACTTACTATAATAGACAAGCCTTTCTCTTTCATTGTTTTTATTCTATTATTATTTTTCCTATTTAGCTCTCCTTTACATTATAGTACCATTGCTCTTAGATACTAATCACCTATTAATCTATTAAGAGATCAACACTTTTTTAAAAATCACTGGCCATGTGAGCTACATAGATGTAATATTTTATTAATTCTTACTAAATACACAATGAAAGAGACTTAGAATTTATTCTTGTTTCTTACAATAAGATTCATTGCTTCAGAGAAGTCACCTTCCTATATATTAAAATAACAGATGTGCCTGATTTTTTTTCCTGTCTCCTCGGGCACACCTAAGGCAAAGGAAATTCTCTTCTTGCCACAATGAGATGTTAAGAAATTATCAAAGACTGGTAGTTCTCCATTCAAACCTTTCTAACATAAAAGTGTATAAATATAAAAAGTTGAGATTTACTGTAATCATACCTTTCTAATTCAGAAGTACAGTGGCCTGGGGAGAAATAGGAAGTATCTGAAGCCAAAGACAGCAAGTAGCCGCCAGGAATTAGCTGGCAGAAGGCCACCATTCTTTGCCTGGCACAGTGGAGTTTGTTACAGACCACAAAGAAGAGCCCACACTCCTTGCCTTGTGGGCCAATTAAGCAGGGAGTAAATGCCACTTTGGGCATCCCCACTTGCCATGACTTCCTGGAACCAATTGTGTTTCCCAGAAGCAGTAATAGAATCCATATTCCTTTGGATAGAAGAGGGAGGGAAAGATACAGTGGCTTATTAAGATTTTTGTTGGGCTCCGTGCATATGCTCCTAGTACTTCACCTATAGATCCTGTATCCAATAAAGTCTTGCTTCATTTAAATCCTATTTATTCAAACAAACCAATCTCCAAACTTCCTTTGTGGGAAAGTCACTGCTCCTGCTTTACCAGAATTGATCAAAATTATTCTTTACTGTTATATTCCATTGTCATATCCACTGGGGTCCTATCATCATTAGTCACATGTACTTAATGGTCTTTGTTAATGTAGGGTTTCCGTGAAATTAAAATGCCTTCTATTGACATCTTAGGATATAGTCATATTCTGTCTGTTTTATGTCTACCTCACGCTGTAATGTTTCTGCAAACAGTACTTAACAACTGGGTCAATTTGTCCATTGACATCTGGGAAAGTGCTAGACTCACTTTGGACCATGAATGGAAGAAAAGTCGAATAGAAGCAAATGCTCTCTTCACATTTTCCCAGTTCCCAGTTCCAAAACAGCTGCAAAACAGCACTTTGGAGATCCCTTTAGCCTTTGGATCAGGGAGGACATTTTTCTCTCTCTGAGTTAACAACAATCCATTCCACCTCAATCCATTCCCCCTCAATAATCCATTCCACCTCAGTTTACATACAACAATTAGATTTTAAATCTGAAGAGTAGGCTATCCTAGAGGTTTACCTTCTATCGCAAAGGCAAAAAAAATCTCATTTGTAGGTTGAAATTGTTAAACACTATTATTCTAAAAAGTATATACTTCGTTGATAACAAAAGCAATAAAAATATGAAAGAAGGATTGAAAGTTTTCAGAGAAAGTAAGGGAATTTCAAGAAAATAAATGATAAAAATTCTTCTTAAAATAAACCATCAGAATCATCTTTTATGCCCTCGTTGATATTATCTTTTACTTCCTTTTAATCTTTGCTCCCATAGACCTAGTACCTAATCCCATACAAATCTCTAAAGTATTTTTACCTGAATACCACTATGAGTTTAAAAATAAAGAAGTAAACACTCACATGAATGTAACCAACAATATAAACATTCCTTATTTAACCCATCTAGACAGTGATCTACTCACAAAATGTTCATAAATCACCTTGCTATGCTCTGCTATGACAGTTCTAAAAAACTCACCTTTTTGCTCACCTTTTTGTTTTGTTTATATATTTTTATAATATATTGTGTTTAGCTAGGTAATATAAGATACTAGTCATATCCCTCCCTTGCACATTCCAAAATGTGTTACCTTCAATCAATATTTAACAGATCATGTTGTAAGTAAATTCATTTCCTATGAATCCCCTTTGATATTCACCGGGCAGAAAGTCAGGCCTAGTGATAACCCAGGAAGAGATGACACATTCTACCAGCTTCTTACAAATCTCCCTCTTCTTTTTTTTTTTTTTTTTGGTCCGGTTGTGGGGCCTGAACTCTGGGCCTGGGCGCTGTCCCTCAGCTCTTCAGCTCAAGGCTAGTGCTCTACCACTTGAGCCACAGTGCCACTTCCGGCTTTTTTCTTTTTGCTTATGTGGTGCTGAGGAATCGAACCCAGGGCCTCAGGCATGCAAGGCAAGCGCTCTACCACTGAGCCAACTTCCCAGCCCACAAATCTCCCTCTTCTAAAAAGAGAAGAAATCGGCTATATAAAAGCTTGATTACTGGGGTATGGGGACAAGGGTATTAACCATTCTGTGAATTGCCTGGTTATGAGCACATCTCTTTAACTGAACCAATATTCTATTCCTTCTTCATTTTTCACAGAACATTTGTTGTAAATAAGTTTAGGAAATTTTCTCAATAAGAAATACTTAAGATGCTTGTCCACATGGCATCATTCATTCCAGATAAAAGGAGAAGAGCACAATACTAAGGACTGAGCTTAGCCATCCTGCTATCCTTCATTATGTGGGCCTCACCCTCTTACTGCCCCATGGTCACAAAATCATGGCTGTACTTTATGTATAGAACCTATATAATGGAAGGGAAGAGGAAAAGCAATGAAGAATACTTTGTTAAAAAGACTAACATTCCCCATGCCCAGAAGAGACGCCATAATTCTCATTGCCCACAGCTGTAACTATGTGGCTAGTTGTGTAGCTGTGCAAAACAATATGCTATATACATATTTCATCTAATCTCGACCATAGTCTTACAAGTTCCACAATGTCCTTTCCATTTGGTCCTCATTTTATAAATGAGGAAGACACACTTGGAAATTCAATTGTCTGAGGTTACCCTTCAAATAAGTAGAAAAGCTGAATTGGAGTCCAAACACTTTGATTCCAAGCCAACTCTGAATACAGAAAAGTCCTTAAGTGAGCTGGTCCTGGGTTTGTGTCTTTCAAATTTGCTCTTTTTATCTGTTCTCCTCTGCATCCTAAGGGGTCAGATTCCTATAATCTATTTCTCAAGTTCCCTTGTCAACCAACTCTTTGTCAGCTTGACCAATGAAAAGCACTAGTGGGATTACTGGAAGAATGGACAAAGGGAGAGAGTAGTAGATCTACCTTTCTTTTTTACCTTGTCAGTGTTTCCACTTAGCTCTCTAGTTCCACTGGACTGACTGACCATGACAGCTTCTTCTGTGTGGCCTGCCTCCTCCTGTACCATCCCATTCCTCTCACTGCTTCCACCACAATTCCCAACCCCTCAGTCAGAAGTTCTGGCAACTTCTTGCTAATCTTTGGCTTCACAGCCTCTCTCTAACCTATATGATTCCATATTCCAAATATTGATATTCCTCACAAAACATATCTTCTCTTAAAATTTTCTCAGAAGGAGGCTTTCTGGATATTTTTTTGATTCTATAAATTCCTCAATGCAATGTTTTTTTTCTCAATTATTTTCAATTTTTTTCAATTATTACAATATTTCTAAGGGCAAGTTTGTTGTGTCTTAAAAATGTTACAGGCCATTGTAAGCAAAACAGCAGTTTTCTGATTTGTAGGGAAAGCTATGTGTCATATTCCAGAAAGCAATGGTAAAACATCAGAATCTGTTGGAGACACAGTTTTGTTTTGTTTTTTAATACACTAGTATCAGCCAAGGAGCAACATACAGGTTGCTGCAAACCCTGAACTCACACCTGTTTGGAATTGAAATCTACCGTATCAGAAGGGTAGAACCTTACCTACTTCTATAGTTCCAGCTTTTTGAGTGGGCTTTAGCATATAGAAGGTGCCCATTAAATATTTCAAAGTATTTTTCTTCAGTATTTCTGACAGAATTGCAAATTAACTGATAAGTTGCTCTTTCATACTTTGCAGGGTGAATGCTTAAAACTTCATATGTTCTCTAAGACCTGTGGCCCCAAAATGTTAGAACATAAAGTCTTTAATTAGCTAGCTAGAGACTTCAGAGTTGCAAAGAAGGCAATTTCTGAATCAACTTTTCCATTAGCTTTGGAGGACAATGCTAAGCCACTGAGGGCCAGAATGGTACTGCTCACCCCCATCACAGAATCAGGAAGCTTTCAAGGAAGACAGGCTAGTTTGGGCAGATAGCCTGTGTGACTTTGCTTGGTCACTTAATATTTATTAAATCTCATTACATCTGCCCCAAACTATAGCACAGGAATTAGAGAGATAAAACAATATAAGAATTTTATCAGTGTGAAAAATAATGTTATGAACCATAGATTTCCATTATCAAGTTGGAAGAAACTTGAAGATCAAAGTATTTTCCAAAAGAAGGAAACTTCATATCACACACACACACACACACACACACACACACACACACACACACACACACACACATCTAATTTACAAACATTAGAGCGAGACTTTAGATAAAAGCATGACCTACTGTAGTGAAATATATTCAAGCATTTTAAGTACAAAGGTCTCTCTAAACACCAGTATACAGATGGAAACCTGAAAATTCTTCACCTGCATTCTTTCAAGGAATGATGCAAATCACAAGAACAGCCAACAATGTTTGGAATGCTCATACTATCGTTTACTATCTGTTTCACCTTTCATGTTGGAAATGAATACTGAAAACTAGAAATTAATACAAAGACTAGATGATACTGACCACAGAAGAGGAAGCGGCAAAGAGAAACCCTTCAGTTGAATGTGTATGATATTTAATCAACCAGAAGAGAAAGGACAATCTAGATTTTTAAAAATAAATAGGTAGATAAATAAAGAAATAAATAATAAATAAAACCTGAGAGCAAAAACCTGAAGGAAAGTTCTGAAAACCTAGTCCTACATTAACCCACCCCCCCCCATAGCCCAAAGCAAACAAATCATAAAACCTTTATTCTTTCACCAATAAGGATTCTTTCTTTCCTGTGCTGGAAGACTACATGAGAAAAGCAATTCTGATCTGTTTTGTATGGCTTATCATGAATAATTTTGGGGGAAAAAACTATTTCTGAATAACTTTTTCTCTTCTTTACTACCAAGTGGATACAGTTTGGTTTTCATTCATCTCTTACACCAGGCTAGGCTGTACCTTTCTGCTTCACGATCTGGGGTTCAGGTGGTGACATTGTGGATGCTAGCTGTGAGGTCTCAACAAGTATAGACCCTGTATACTCCAAGAAAAAGTTAGCATTGTCACTTGAGTTCTCTTTTCTCATGGTAACCTGGCAACCAAAATGCGTGTCTTTGATGGAAGGCGTTCCTACTAGAAAACAGCTTTATGAAAAGTGTCAGGGTCATCTTTAGAAACCCAAAGAAAACAAAACAACCACCCCCCCATCCAAAAAAAATAAGCCTACCACCAAGAAGGCAAAGAAAAAAAAATGCACACAACTCAATTATTCAGCTGCACACAACTGCGCCTGTCAGGTCTTGGTAACAACACTCACTTGAATTTAATTAAGTTTGTCTATGTGTCCTGTGAGCTGCTCTCCAAACCCACACCCCAAGGGGGATGGATGAAAAGCCCAAGGCAGGCCCATGAGGCCATTGTTGATAAGGAAGGGCACTGCATTCCCAAACTCCCACCCCTATACATAATATGCCCTGGGGGATATAACCTTTTGACGGGCATATTAGAAAGTTGGGTGGCCTGAGAGCTAGGATACAGGAAGACTTTTCCCACCACTCACCTACGGGCTCCTTCTTGGATACAATGTGTTCAAGTGTAAAATGCTCAGCCTTGGGAACTTTGAAGTCAATTAGATTCAAATACCAGCTTGGCCAGGGAGTCTCAGTTTCCTCATTCGTAAGCTAGAAAGTCAAAACCATCTGAAAGTTTGATCCAGGTCAAACATTGGAGACATCACCAGCTCTCCAGGACTCTTCCTCATTTCTCTGTTAAAAATCTTCCCAAGTGAATCCTCACTTATTGCAAAATAATCTCCAAATTTGGCACTAAGGGCTTTCAAAATCCTGGCTGCTCATTCTTGTTGCCTCCAAAGACCCCCAAAGGGTCTTCTCCTTTGTTTCTTTTGGTCACTCTTGAGAACATGCTCTCTCTTGAATAAATGATATTTTCCCAGTCACTCTTCAAGACCCTTTTCAAGTATTCCCCAATTCTTTGCTTACTGTTATTATTACTACGTATTAATTTTTTACCAATTAATGAGGTTCACCAACTCTTGTTTTAACTCTCCCAGGCAGCTATTCTGGCTCATGGATTCCAAAGCACAGTTTTTACTTTTTGTAATTTAAGAATTTTATAGGTTACATTGACCTCCTTTCAGTTTCTCCCCTCCCAATAAACTGTCATAGGTATTGTTGGAGTCCATTTATTTTTGTATTATATAAATATTTAATAGAATATCCAATAAAAATATTCAGTTATAGACAATTTCTAGAACATTTTGAGTCATTTTAATATTAGCATCTAAAATCTCCAGAAAGGGATGTTTATTTGTATCTATTCATTTATTTATTTATTGGCAACTCCTTAAATTAGACTAGAGTACCTACATAGAAACCCATAAACCCAAAAACTGAAACATTTTAATAAGGTATTGGAAGAAGAAGAATAGTGATAGAAAGTGTAAAAATAGGGGCTGGGAAGGTGGCTCAGTGGTAGAGCGCTTGCCTTTCATGCTCGAGGCCCTGGGTTCGATTCCTCAGCACCACGTAAGAAAAAAGCCAGAAGTGGTGCTGTGGCTCAAGTGGTAGAGTGCTAGCCTTGAGCTGAAGAGCTGAGGGACAGCGCCCAGGCCCAGAGTTCAGGCCCAACGACCGGACCCCCCCAAAAAAAGAAAGTGTAAAAGAATATTGGTTCCTAAATTTCTAGATAACCTGACTAGAACATGCTAGAAGCTGTTTTCTAATAACATAAGATAGTGCAGAGAAAATATATGATAACTATTAAAAATTTTTAGCTATTCAAGTATATACTACTGTTTTCATTCTATTAAAATAAAAGAATAATTTGGCTAGCTTTATCTTGTTTAAAATTTTCACTTTTGATTAAATATAACTCGGTATTCTGATTAATTTGGTTTTAATTTTGCAAGTCTTTGTCTTTCTGACAAGTTTATCCTGTCTGACTTCTTTTGTCAGTTAATCTCCAAAGAACAGGCGTATTTTTAAAAAGGTATAAACAGAGATGCATTATGGGAATTGGTATCTGATTATAGAGAATGAAGAGCTCCACCATCTTTTATCTGCAAATTTTAGAACCAGAAGAGCTAGAGGCCTCGATTGGTTCAAGTTGGAAGGCTTATCAATAGATTAGATGATGCGTGACCATATTAGAGATAGAGGTGTGTCTTACATAGTTTACAAACTCACATCCTAGTTTCTTAGACAAACATCTGAGCTATCTGAGCACTCTGTAGCCCAAGCAAGCAGACAAAAAATTTTAACTATCATAGAACTGTTGCAGCAATATACAAATGTTTCCTAAAAAAGTTTTATAGGGAGTTTCTGAAATATCACCAAATAATTCATTCCTAACAGGTGTCCAGACACACTTGCCAGAACACTTGTTTGTTCAGTGTGATAGATTTAAATGGAACTAGTACCAAAGTTGAATGATTTGCTGATTCAAACAATAAAAATTATATAAGAATAATTATCCACTGCTTTTGAATTTCCACTGAAATCAGAATCAGAGATAAATGACTGAAGCAAGAAAATGAGGTGTTTTGTTTGGACATAGAGTTTGAAGACTTCCTGATAGTAAAGTTTCTAAAAGTGTGGGTGGCATACTTTGATTAAAAAAACAACAACAACAAAGAAAAGAAAAAAAGAAAACAACACTGCCCAGCTTTGGAAAGTTCCTCTGACAAGCAAGACTGCCGAGTAGGAAGGAAGAAAGAACCGTTTAAAGCCCATATATGTCAAAGAATGAAAATCTCACCAAAATCAAGATCAGGCTACATGGTTTCTTATAGGCTTTCCCGACTGGGCAGGAATCCTAGTGTGTCAAGTTGTTACTAGGCTCCAACATGAACTACTTTGCATTACTACAACCCAGAGTAAGAGGTGAAACACATGAACACACTTCAGAGAGCAAAGATCCTAACTGTCATTATCTAAGATCCCCAAATTTACAAAACCAATAAAAATCCCTCCTCCGCCCACTCACTCTCTTCCTCATTAGCTTACACTCCAGTTGCAGAAAAGTGGCATTTTGCCTGACAATGTTTTGGAATCTGGCCCATACTTGGCCTTCTGAGGAAGCACCTGAGAGGGCCACCTGCTAAAAGGTCAGGACTGCAGAATTCTGTTTCACCCAAGCTGAGCTTTGCTGTCTTGGCTTTGGTTGGTCCTGTCTAAATGGCAGATACCTCAGAGTTATAACTCTGTGTGTGTGTTTATGTCCCTGTATGAGTATGTGCATGTGTCTGTGTCTGTGTTGCACACTTGAGGCACAGATCCTTATACATGCTAGGCAAGTGCCCTACTACTGAGCTTCTTCTTCAGCCTCTGGAACTTTCACAATAAAATTCATCAGCCACAGCCATGGACCTGGCTGTATTACCACTGATGTGTGTAGAGCTATAGTATAGACTAAGAGATTGATATACTAAGTGGCTCAGTAAACCTTAGAGACTTTGTGTAAGCCTCTAGGAGCAATCATCACCCAAGACAATGGCTGAACCTAGTTTGGATCTGACTGAGCCTGGTACTGAATCTAGAATTAAAGGAAAATCTAGCTCACCAGCAATGGTTTAAAAAAAATGTGTTCATTAAAGTAGAGCTGTGGCTCAAAGTGGTAGAGCCCTAGCCTTGAGTGGAAAAGCTCAGGGATAGTGCCAAGGCCCTGAGTTCAAGCCCCCATGAATGACCAAAAAAAAAAAAGTGTTCATTACATTTTCCAACAAGTCCTTAAGAACTGTTTCTGTTTTGTTTGCTGTGTTTTCCTCTTCTCAAAAGTACTCCACAGGTAGTAAGACATAAGAAAACTGTTATGAATAAAGACCCACTACTACCCTAAGCACTTAACCTTTTATGATCGAGATAGGAGATGATGGGTGATATGTTCAACTATTGCATAACTCAAAGCTGAGGAAGTATGAGTCTTTCATGTCTGCCATCTGTCTGTCTGTTTTGCCAGTGCTGAAGTTGAACTCAGGGCCCCATTCTCTTCTCAGCTTTTTCTCCTTGTGCTTGGTGTTCTACCACTTGAGCCACACCTGCAGTCTCAGCTTTTTGTTGATTGTACATAAAAGTCTCTTGGATTTGTCTTCCCTGACTGAAATTCAACTGAGATTCTTAGGACCCCTGAGTAGCTGGATTATAGGCAGGAGTCACCAGTACCTAACAAGTGAGTCTTTCTTTTCTTGGTGAATTTCCACTTCCTGTCTAGGTTACAGCACCTTACATGTCTTTGTCAAAACTCCCTGAACTTATTGAAATTAATGTCTACATTTTCTATTAGATTGTAGCTCTGAGTGGGCACAGTTATCTTTCTCATTCATATTACCTCCTCTGTACTTAACCTAGTGTTCAGTACATTTAGTAAGTTAAATTTTTAATTCAGTTTCTTCATATGATCTCCAGCTTGGTACTTGATTAAGTGAATGAACAAATGAATAGGCCACTTCTCAGACTCACAGATATGGTACATATAACCAATGTCAACCTTATTAGCAAAAATTTACTTCATATCAAACCAATGATGAAACAGTACTCATGAACTTGGAGTTCAGAATTACATAGTCCTATCTACACAAATCTATCTACACATCCAACCTTATCTCTCACTGTGGATTTATAAGAACTTTATGATGAAAACAGGCTGCCTGCTCCAGCCCTCATGTGAGTGCTTATTCACTCCTTGTCTCTCTTGGTCTCTTTGTTTCTGTCACTCCCTCTGTATATGTATGTGTGTGATACACACACACACACACACACACACACACACACACACACACACACACACAGAAAGGGAAACAAAAGTCCCATATTTGTACCTTGACACAAATGTTTCTCTTGTCTTTTCATTTGTCCCTTAGTTGGGTAAGGACCAACTCAAAGCTTTTCCTAAAGCCCCAAGTTTTAATATCTTCATTTCCTGAAGTCTGTTTCTATTCCCTAATGAACGATTAGCACCTGTGTATTACCATGGACCCTCATGTTTCCCATATATATTTTAGTTCTTCACCATATAATGTAATATAATACCCTCTCATTGTCAAGTGATTTATAGATGTATACATATATCAATACATTGTAGCTGTTTGACTTATTGAGAAAAAAGCCTGAAGTGGCACTGTGGCTCAAGTGGTAGAGCACTAGAGCCAAAGATGCTCAGAGACAGTGCCCAGGCCCTGAGTTCAAGCCCAGTGACAAGCAAAAAAAAAAAAAAGTTAAAAAGGATGAGGGAGAATGAATAGTGTTAAAAAAGTAATATAGGGGTAAATTTAATCAAAGTACTTATATAAATATTCATATGTAAATTAAAAAGTATTATGTATGTGAATAAAAGTATCTATGTAAACATCACCATGAAACTGCTTTGCACAATTAATTTATTCTAATAAAAAAGAAAAAGGATATCCTATACAAGATGTAATTGGATGAATTAACCAAATAAAATTGTATTATATAAAAAATAAAATTTAAAAAATTTAAATTTCCTTTTATTGTAAAGATGCTGTACAGACGGGTTACAGCTACATGAGTAAGGCAATGACTACATTACTTGTTGATTATTGCTACCCCTTCCCTAGATGTTATCTTACTATCTCTTCCCCCCACACCTCCCATGCTCCTGGCTCCCAGAGCCCTCCCACCCAAAGTTGTAAAGCTTGTTTACTGTCCTGTGGGTATCATTGTTGCAATGGGTCATCCTATGTCCTTGTTTCAGCATTTTGTTATTCCCCCCCCCCCGTCTCCAGATTAGAAAAATGTATATAAAAGATATAGGGAACCAAAATCAAGTACAGTAACAACAGGGGATATACCACAGGGGGAAGAACATACAAAGGAAACAAAAAAATATCACATAGTACATCTGTTGTTATTAGAGTTCTTGATTATAGCCATTCTAACTGGGGTGAGGTGGTATCTCAATGTTGTTTTGATTTGCATTTCTTTTATGGCTAGAGAAGTTGAGCATTTCTTCATGTGTCTATTGGCCATTCTTATTTTCTCTTCAGAGAAGTCTCTCTTTAAGTCTTTAGCCCACTTATTAATGGGCCAGTTGTTTTTTTGAGGGTTTGTTGTTGGGGGATTTAATTTTTTGAGTTCCAGGTATATTTCAGATATGAGACCCTTGCCTGTTGTACGGCTAGTGAAGATCTTCTCCCAATCCATGGGCTTTCTATTGATCTTGCTAGCTATGTCCTTTGCCCTGCAGAAGCTCTGCAATTTCATGCAATCCCATTTGTCCAACCTTTCTTTGATTTGTTTTGTTTCTGAGTATTAAGAAAATTTTGGCCTGTGCCACGGAGCCCTAGAGTTTCTTGGCATATTCCTTCCTGTAATGTTTTCAGGGTGTCTGTTTTGACTTCAAGGTTGATTCTGGTGCATGGTGATATATAAGGATCTAGCTTTAGTTATCTGCAGGTGATTAACCAATTTTACCAGCACCATTTACTGAAGAGGCTGTCTTTCTTATTGAAGATTAGGTGGCTATAGGCTTGCAGGTTCATTTCTGGGTTTTTGGTGCTATTCCATTGGTCCTCAGGTCTGTTCTTGTGTCAGTACCAAGCTGTTTTGATTACTATGGCCTTGTAGTAGAGTTTGAAGTCTGGTATTGTTATTCCTCCAGCACTGGTCTTTCTGCTAAGGATTATTTTTGCTGTTCAGGGTCTTTTATTGTTCCATATGAATTTTTGGATTGCCTCTTCTATTTCATTGAAGAATGAGGTTGGAATATTGATAGGTGTTACATTGAATTTGTAGATAGCCTTTGGCAGCATTGTCATTTTCACCATGTTAATCCTCCCTATCCAGGAGCATGGGAGGTTTTTCCACTTCCTTAGTTCTGCTTTAATTTTCTTTTTCAGGTTTTTAAAGTTTTCATCATAGAGGTCCTTCACTTCTTTAATTAATTCCTAAGTATTTTATTTTTTGTGGGGCTATTATGAATGGAGTTGCTTTCCTGATTTCAGCCACGCTTTTCTCATTGTTGGCATACAAAAAAATCCATTGATTTTTGAGGGTTAATTTTATACCCTGCTACTTTGCCAAAGTTTCTAATCAGCTCGAGTAACTTGGGAGTAGAGTCCATGGGGTTCTTTAAATACAAGAGCATGTCATCTTTACTTCATCTTTCCCTATTTGGGTTCCCTTTATGTTTGCATCTTGTCTTATTGCTCTAGCTAGGCATTCTAATACTAAACTGAAGAGAAGTGGAAAGAGTGGACATCCTTGTCTTGTTCTCGAGTTTAGAGGAAATGGCTTTACTTTTCCACCATTAAGTATAATGCTGGATGTAGGTTTGTCATTCACAGCCTTTATTGTATTGAGGAATGTTCCATGGATTCCTAGCTTCTCCAGAGCTTTCATCATAAAGGGGTGTTGGATCTTGTCAAATGTTTTTTTCTGTGTCTATTGAGATAATCATGTGGTTCTTATCCTTGCTCTTGTTGATGTGATGTATTACATTAATCGATTTGTGTATATTGAACCAGCTTTGCATCCCTAGAATGAATCCTGTTTGATCGTTGTGCATGATGTTTTGATGACTTGTTGAATTCGATTAGCCAGAATTTTGTTGAGAAGTTTTGCATCAATTTTCATCACAGAAATGGGTCTATAGTTCTCTTTCTTTGATGAGACCTTGTCTGGTTTTTGGATAATTATATATTATATGTATATATTCTATAAAAATAAATAAATAAAATTTTTTAAAAATAAAAAATTTAAGCTTAGAAATGTATTCAGGGAGATTATCTACTTATCAATATATCTATAGAGCTACATTAGTAAAACATAACTACCTAGATTAATAAAACTTAACTATGAGTAAAACCAAGTGTATCTCCTAAATACAGGTACACAAACACACTAATATATATACACAAAAAAATAGAAACATAGAAATCAGAATCTGCACTGATATTTGTATAACCTTTTCAAAGTCTGTGACAAATATTGTTTTCCACTTTTCCTAAACTATTGTGTTGTACTATTTTATTCATTACTTTTGTCTATAGATGGGGTAAATTTCTTTATTAAAATAAAAGGCATCAGAATTCTAGTTTTATTATCATACTAAACATTGTTAGTTTGCATATGTATTTATAATTAGAAAAACACAAATTAAATCATAGGTGACAGTATTACCTTTTTAAACAGCATTTGGATTTGAACTAGAGATCATTTATTTATTTATCTATTATTTATTTATTTTGGTGCTGGTCCTGGGGCTTGAACTCAGAGCCTGAGCATTGTCCCTGAGCTTTTTTGCTCAAAGTTAGCATTCTAAACTTGAGCCACAGCTCCACTTCTGGCATTTTTAAATAGCTTATTGGTGATAAGAGTCTTACAGACTTTCCTGCCTAGATTGGCTTCAAACTGTGATCCTTAGATCTCAGCCTTCTGAGTCACTAGGATAACAGGTCTGAGCTACCGGCATTCAGTTTGGACAATACCTTTTACAAGCACTTTGCCACTCAAGTGATGGTCTTAGTACTTCTTGCTTTAGGTTATTTTTCAGATATAACACTTGTTGCTCAGAACCAACCTCAGACCTGAAGCTTTCTATGTTTCCTATTTCTATACCAAGTTATGGGCATGTACCAACACATTCAGCTTGTGTGTAGAAAAGAGATCTCATTAACTTTTTGTCTAAGCTCTCCAACTCCAGCTAAGGCCTCAAACTCTGATCCTACTAAGCACTGCCTCCTGTGGAGTTGGGATTGGAGGCACTTTCCATCACACCTTGTTGAAATTATTAGCTTTTCATACAAAACTTTTTTTTTTCTAGTCCTGGAGCTTGAACTCAGGGCCTGGGCACTGTCCCTGAGCTTCTTTGGCTTATGGCTAGCATTCTGCCACTTGAGCCACAATGCCACTTAAAGCTTTTTCTGTGTATGTGGTACTGCGGAATCAAACCCAGGGCTTCATGAATGCTAGGCAAGCGCTCTACCACTAAGCTATCTTCCCAGCCTCATAAGAAACTTTGAGGGGGCTGGGAAGGTGGCTCATTGGTAGAGTGCTTGCCTTGCATGTATGAGGCCCTGGGTTCAATTCCTCAGCACCACATAAGCAAAAAGAAAAAAAAGCCGGAAGTGGCGCTGTGGCTCAAGTGGTAGAGCGCTAGCCTTGAGCTGAAGAGCTGAGGGACAGCGCCCAGGCCCAGAGTTCAGGCCCCATGACCAGACCCCCCGCCCCAAAAAAAGAAACTTTGATAGTAAAATGAGATAGCTTTTATAGTTAAACTTTCCTCAAAGAGACAATTATATACTGAATATTTATTTTTATGGGATTGAATAAAGTAAACCATATAAAAAACATGTCTATCCTACAAAGCACTAAATAAGTGTTAGCTGTTGTTGTTTATTATTATTGTATTGTCATTATTAGGGCTAAGTCATTCTCAACAAACATGGTAGTTTAACAATAAATTCAATTCTTCTGGGTCAGAATGTGAGAAAGTAGAAATTTCTCTTCACAGTTTGTCAGATTTTCTAGTCATTATGACCACATGCACCTTAGTAAATGGAGACAGAGATGCTTGGAGGGCAAATCCAACATTCTGACCCATTTCTCCTGTTCTCTACACAGAAAAGCTCTTGAGATAGGCAGGGTGTTTCAGATACTGCAAATACATTAACTAGAACTAAAGGATTTGATTTAGAACTCATTGAGCAGAAAGTGATGACCTATTAATCTCACATCCAGTATTTTATTCTACTTGCAAATTTTGCATTTTTAGAAACACGTAAAATTTTTTCTTTTTCTTCTTCTCCTCTTCCTCCTCCTCCCCCCTCCTCTTCCTCCACCTCCTTTTGCTCTTCCTCCTCCTTCTTCCTTTTCTTCTTCTTCTTTTCTTCTTTCCTCTTCCTCTTCCTCTGTCTTCTTCTCTTTCTCCTCCTTCTCCACCTTTTCCTTCTCCCTGTTCTGCTGCTGCTGCTGCTGCTGCTGCTGCACCTGGTAATGCCACATGCATCTGCTTTTATGGGATCTTTTTTCTCAGAAGGAAATATGTGTGTATGGAAAACACATCATCATTTCAAAATAGGAATCAAAGTATAAACAAGCAAGTGTTTTGCTTTAACTCATTCCAGTATGAGCAAAATATGAGCCAACTATCTAACCTGTGTAAATATTTATTGCTCAAATTCGAGCTCTCATTTCTAGTAATATTCTTGAAGATCATAAGCTTCTGTCTCTTTGTAGAAATGCACGTTGTCTGTTGCAGTAGCAAATTTGCACATATCCACAGAGATTTCTAGGTTGAGTGTACTTTAGTGAGTGAGGAAACAGGACGCTTGAGTTTCACTGAACAAATACAAGATATAACTTCAGAGAACCTGAAAGAGTTAAGAAGTTAAAACCACTTCCACCCCCAACAGGCTTTGGTAGTATATTTGATATCATCATAATTAATTGGCTTCAGTGATCTCAGATGGAGAACAATGCAACAGACATCATGACAACTGCTGTCTGCAGAGCTACCTAGGGAGATATGGATAGAGGTTGGTACCTAAATAATTCCAGCAGTTGACAACCAATATTCAATTGCTTAGGATCAAATGTAAAACTACATTTTTGTATGGCTGGATGGGAAGCCCACACAAGTTATGAGAATAATCCGTTCTGAGGCAAAAGCCTATCAAAATGTAGAATAATTACATGTAATAAGATAAAATTTTGAGTTGAAAAGGTAGTGGTGAAAATCCACAATATCATCCTAATGACACCTTGGGTTTGCTGCTGTGTTGTTGCTGGTCCAGAGCTATTTTCCTCTCATCTCCTGCGGTTCCCTACACATACTGCCATGTTTCACAGATGAAGAGCTCTTGCCCCACATGCCTGAGCATGGGAGCTAAGTCTCCAGGATACCTGTCTGTAGCCACCACAGAGCAGACAGCAGGCTCCATCCACAAAGCCCCTAGGTCATTGCATTTTTCCTTTTCACTATGAGGTAAATTTGCTAGAAGTGTAACAAAGAAAGCAGTTATTGGTTCATATTGCCTGTGTTTAACTTCCTTCAGAAGGATGACATCTTAAACTGCTAGATTTAATATCTCAGGCCACTCTGCTAAACATTATCAGAAAACCATACTAGACTAACTTTTAACAATAAAGGCCAAGATTATGAATAAGGCCATGTACTGTTAATCTATTCTCTTTTGGAGACCAACCTTTAAAATTTCAAGATTCATTATTTTTTAGTGTTCTGGGAGTGGTCAAAGAGAAGTTACCCTGAAGGAGTTATTCAAAGTATATACTACACTATTGTTACAATGAATTTCTCACAGAAAGGAAAACCAGTGAAAATCAAATTATGTTTGACATCAGAAGATAAACTAAGGATGTGAATCCAAGAAATCAAAAAAAGTTATAAAATTACACTGAGCAAAAGACTAATCCAATTATTAAAAGTAAGTATAGAAGAAAATCCTATTCGTTATGAAAAACTTTGGATAGTGCTAGAAAGGTCATTATAAATAAGATATTATGGGACAAAGTGTGTAAAACAAATCAGAAAATAAAGTCAAAATAGCATATGTCTAAGTAGCATGACTAGAAGGATTCAGAAGGGAACTCTGGGTATTATATTGCAATAGCTACGGCTTCCAATGGAGAAAGGAAAAAAGGGACTGACAGTGAACTGGAAAAATGAAACTAAGTTTGTATGGTCAAAGGAGAAAGTTGGTGTCTAAGAAGGTTATCAAATGTCAAAACTACAATTTATTACTTCAATATTAAGTAAGAACCTAATAAAACAAAAATGCACAACTCAGAGTAAGCTCCACAGACCCAGAACATGAAACACCATTCTTGTAGGCCTGGAAGCAATCAGCCTGAAAGTAGGTTATGATTTAAAGCCTAATTCAGTTCAATATGTGGCTAGTCTTCTGATATCTCCTGCTCAAGTCAGAAGCACTGCAACAGACACACATAAAGAAGAAGAAAAAGGGATTTTGGCTTACAAGATTTGTTGAATCAATATGCCACAGGGTTTGCTTTGTTTATGGCCCCTAGTACTTGTATATCAGATTCACCTGGAGTTCTTGTTGAAAAAAAGTGTAGAGTAGCCTTCTCTAACTCGCAAAAGTTGAAATAGTATGTACGTTTATAATAGCCATTCTTAGTACCTTTAAATATTCTAAAATACAGAAAAATTTGAATCTCTTCTAGAACTTTAATTGTAAAGGTTGAAGCAGATCTTCAGTTCAGAAGATGAACAAAGGTCACAAAGTCATTTATCCACAAATTATAATCATTTTTCTTTTCTGGCAGTTGGTAAAAACTGTATTCTAATTTTCAGTCCATAAGTAGAGACTGGATTGGTGTGAGTGTAAGAAAAAAATGTAGTGAGAGAAATGTTATCTTTATGAAAGTTATAACAAAGCATTTTCAGCTGTGGCAAACCAATTTTCTGTCTCCTTCTGTCTCCACAATAATTTATTGTGGAGATTGTTGCTAAAAGATGTTCTTTCTCTTTGAAGAGACAAACAAGTCAGAGGTCTTTATCATATGATAAACTTGCTGAATATTAAGACCCAGGCCAGCTGAAGGAAAGCTATGCTGTCGAAAGAAAAGAGAGAAAAGAAAGGAGTGTTCCACTTCGGTTTTCTAGGGAAAATCAATGCTAGATTAAGATTAAAGCCTCAAAAAGTTTCAAGAAATGCATTGCCACATCATCAACATGCATATATTCTAAAATATTCTCCAACTAGAAAACAACAGAACACTACATAAAGGATGACAAAATAACGTGGATTTCTGAATCACAAAAACAGAAAACAATTAACAAAGACCAAGCAAACAAATGAGCTACAATGGTTAAGTAAAGTGGAGAGCAGGCTTGCCTGGAAGTAAATGTCAATATAGAAACCTACATCATCAAGGATTCATGAATGCACAGTACAATGTGCATAGGGACTGACCAAAATAGGGTCTCTGATTTGAAACTCCTCCACAAAATGGTCATAACCAAATAGGCTGATGGAGAAAAATTGTCCTACCAGCAGGAAATACACTTGTCTCTGGAAAGCAGAGAGCAAAGTACAAAAAAAGAAGAAGAAAAGAAAAGGCCAGACAATGATAATAATAATAGTAATGATAATAACCACTGAGAACTAAAGAGTACAAAGCTACTGTCACAAAAATCTTGGATTCAGATTTATTTTACTCATGTCCTCACAGAAAATCCAGACCAATAATCAAATTTATCTGGTCCCAAAATGAAGTAATCCTCTGGCAATATTAGAAAAGAAAATGCCTAAGAATTTGCAGACTTACTAAAAAATATGGATTCATGGTTAAAAGAAACAACAGCAAACTGTGTAAAAGTAAAACCAAATCTGTCTAAGCATGGTGCTACGTGCCTAGCATTTCAACCATAGAGAGACTGAGACAGAAGAATTGTGAGTTGGAGGTCAGTCTGGGCTGTGTAGTGAATTCAAGGCCAGCCTGGACTACATAGTAAGAACCTGTCTCAAAAAAAAAAAAGGTAGAAAAAAAGAAAAAAAGACAATAGAAGGAAGGAAAGAATAAGAAAAGAAAAGAGAGAGGGGCTGGGAAGGTGGCTCAGTGGTAGAGCGCTTGCCTTGCATGCCTGAGGCCCTGGGTTTGAGTCCTCAGCACCACATAAGCAAAAAGAAAAAAGCCGGAAGTGGCACTGTGGCTCAAGTGGTAGAGCGCTAGCCTTGAGCTGAAGAGCTGAGGGACAGCACCCAGGCCCAGAGTTCAGACCCCACGACTGGACCCAAAAAAAAAACAAAAAAAAAAGAAAAGAAAAGAAAAGAGAGAGAGGAAGGAAAGAAAAGAAACTCCAAATCTGCATCCATACCATCATAGTGAAGCTGTAGAACATCAAAGATAAAGATTCAGAAAAAAAGACGAATTATCTACAGAGATATAACAACACATCTGGAGATGATTCCCAGATGGGTCACATCTTTGTATAATCTCCCCATCTTGTGAATAGACTGACCTGTAATTTCCTTTAGCTACCACTAATGACAGTGATAACTTAAAAAGAAAAGAACAACAAAACTGGGCCTGGGCCTGGGCACTGTCCCGGGGGGGGGGGGGGGAGGAAGTGAGGAACAGAGAGAGAGAGAAGAGAGAGAGAGAGAGAGAGAGAGAGAGAGAGAGAGAGAGAGAGAGAGAGAGAGAGAGAGAGAGAGAGAGAGAATATGAATAACTGGAGATAAGAGTCTCACAGACTTTCCTGCCTAGGTTGACTTCAAACCACCATACTCAGATCTGAGTAGCTAGTATTACAGGCATGAGCCACTGATGCTTGGTGGTGATTACTTTCTTATTAGGTTATATTATATGTATCTCAGCAGACTAGAGTGACACACTCTTCTTTGCTGACTGATGGAGTAAACTATCATATAAGAGAGGTTGTGTAAAAGTACCCTATGGCACATAAGTACAGAAGCCTGTAATAGTGAAGAATTGTCCAGGCTTCTGTCTACTTTAGTCAGCTATATTCTAAGTATGCAGCTCAGTTGATACCTTTATTGAAGCCAATGGTGTCTCTAAAATAAGATCTAGCTAAGCCATTGTTAGACTACTGATGCATAGTAGTTGTGAGATAATAAAAGTGTGTTGTTTTAGGTCTCTAGTTTGTGGTAATTTGCTATGTAGTGATAGAAAACTAGTATATAATTTGGTAATTGAAGTGGAATTCAGTCTCACACAGGTATACGTCCAAACCCTATGGGATATAACTTAAAGCATCCTGCCAAAGGAACTCATAGAATTAAAAACAGTAATTTTCACAATGAAAGTACGAATAGAAATAAAGGATATATACAACAAACCTATATGCAACATTATACTGAAGGAGTGGGGGAAATGGGAGTCATTTTCTCTAAAATTATGAGAAACACAGAGGTGTCCACAAGCACCAATCTTATTCGATACAGTGCTTAAAATCCTAGCCAGAACAATAAGGCAAGAAAATGAATTAAACAGGAAAAGAAGAAGTCAAGTTCCCCTTATTTGTAGATAATGTAATTCTAAAGAACTAGAGAATTCTTAGATCTGATCAACACTTTGGGAAAGGAGTAAGACACAAAATCAACATTAAAAAAAAAGTAGCTTTTCTATATACTAAGAGCAGTAAGAAAGAAATCCGGGAAACAATTCCATTTACAATTGCTTCTAAAAAAAAACCTAAAATGCTATGGAATAAACTTGACCAATGAAGTAAATGACTTCTACCATGAAAATTATTGAACACTAAAGAAAGAAACTGAAGAACCATTAGAAACATAGAAAGGCATTCCATGTTCATAAATGATAGAACTGATAGAGTACAAATGTCCAATAAGTACCAGGAAAAAATATTCAACATCTTTGACCATTAGGGAAAATGCAAATCAAATCTACTTCAGGATTTTATCTTATTCTAGTCTAAATATTTATTATCAAGGAAACAAACAAACAAACAAAATGCCAGAGAGGACATGGATGGGTGGGGAAAATGTTTATATCCTGTTGATGGGAATGTAAAATAGTGTAGCCATTATATAAATCCATTTGGAGGGTCCTTAAAAAGATAAAAATAGAACTCCCAATATGACTTGTGCAATTTTTAGGTATATCCATACAAAGGAATCAAACTCTTCATACAACAGGGATTTCTGCATACTCATATTTATTGAGTCACTATTTCTAATAGTCAAGTCTTGGGATCACCCTAGATGTCCATTAACAGATGAATGTGGGAGGGAAAAGTGGTATGTGTATACAATGTAGCCATAAATAAAAACAAAATCATGTCTTTTGCAAGAAAATGAGTGAAACTGGAGATCATCATGTTATGGAAATAACCCAGATACAGAAAAACAAATATTGCAGGTTTTTCCTCAAGTTTGGACTTTAGGGGAAATAAAAGGTTTGTAAATAGGAATGAGACTATAATGGAAAAGAAAGGGGATCCTAGGACAGGGAGAAGAGAGGGTAAGGAAGTAACAGGGGTATGAATATGTTCAAAGTATATTTGATTAGAAACCAAATAAAATATTCTCCAAATAATTTAAAAATGTTACATGCATGAAATGTCATAATGAAACCCATTACTTGTATGATTAATATACACTAATAAAAAACATAGAGCAATAAAATGAAACAAATGAATAAAAGATGTCACTCAAAAAGAATAGGAAAAGGCCAACAAAGTAAACCAAAATAAACCAAATGGAAGAAATTAAAGTTAAACATTTCGTTAGAAAACAGAGACTCCTCTGAGACAGAGCAGGCCTGGTGGTGCATGTCTGTGTTCCCAGCCCTGGGAGGCTGTGACAGGAGTTGGATGCTTTTAAACAATAGCAGCAGCAACAACAACCAAACAACCAAGACAGCTTATTAGCTAACAAACAAGAAAAGTAGACAACTGATTAACTAAGAAAATTTATTAGCTAAGAAAAATGGAATGACCAACCCACAAAACATTCTTCATCCAAATGCAAGGGTTTGAAGCAAAAAACCATTTTGATCATTTTGATATCCTATTATATTGTCTTCACATATGTATCGTGTTACTATTATGACTGTGGTTCACCCATACTTTCTCTGCATTCATCTGTTCTCTCTCACCTTGACTAGCCCGTCTTGCCCAACATATATTTCAGCTTTCTGGTATACATTTTGTGAAACACTAAGCTGTTTGTTGGAGTTCTTAAGTGTGATATCCTATATAAAAATTGGAAAGGAGCTGACAGTGTTACTCTATGGTGGAAAGCTTGCTTAGTATACTTCAGGACCTGTATTTTATCTAAAAATAAAAATAAAATAGATCTGGCGCTGGCGGCTCATGCCTATCATCCTGGCTTTTCAGGAGGTTTCTCTAAGGATCATTTGTGGTTCGAGTCCAGCCCAGAAATTAAAGTCTGTGAGACTCTTTTTTCCAATTAACTACCCAAAAAGCCAGAAGTGGAGCTCAAGTAGCAGGGGGAAAAAAAGCCCAAGGACAGCACTCAGGCCCCAAGTTCAAGCCTCAAGTGCACAAATAATAATAACAACAACCACATATAAACAGGTGAGTCCTCCTTTAGGAAAATACTTGCATATATACTCTGGAAAATGTATGTAAGAATATTATAAGAGCATAGCTATTAAGAAAAACATTGAAAACAACTCAAATGTCTATTTGTAGGCAACTGGATGATTGTCTATGATTTATATAATCTAGAAGTGGAGGCACACCTCTAATCACAGTTACTCTGGAGGCTGAGGCAAGGGCACTAGGCATTTGAGGCTAGATTGGGCAATTTGATGGAAAAAAATCTCAAAACATGAATACTCTCTTGATTGGTGGACTTCCACTCCTTTTTCCTTCTGAGGTGGGCCCTTTATATCTGCATGTTTTCCTATTGTTGCATAACAAATTAGTACACCTTTAGAGGGTTAAAGCAATCACATTTATTAGCTCACTATTTGGATAGGTCAAATGCCAGGGTACATCTTGGCTGGTCCCCTGCTGAGATCTAATAAGAATGAAATCCTGGTAGTCTGTGAACTGCATTCTCATTTGCACTTTCTGCTAAGGAAAGATCAACTTCCAAGTGTTTGGAGGTCATCAGCACAATTTATTTCCTTAATACTATTGACATCATTGTGGCTTGCTTTCTGAAAGCAAAAAGCAGAGAAAAAGCCAGCGTCCATTGCTTGAAGTTGCAGCTTTTCAAAAAAGCTGAGGTCCTTTTTTAAGGCTCTCCTAATTAGATGAAGCTCACCTAGCATACCTACCCTTTGGATGGACTTAAGAGACCTAAGTTACATCCGAAACTGTTCTTCACCTTTGTCATATTTTACTGTTCAGAAGCAAATTGCAGGTCCTACCTATCCCCAAGGAGCAGAAGTTACACAATGGAGATTCCTGAGAGAGGTTTTCCCAGGCTGTTTCTACCACAACACCGTTATTACTCTTCAACTTTGGGAACATGTTTCCAGGCCTTCAGCACATGCTTGAAACTTAGGATAATACAAAACCCTCTGTATATGATCTCTCTCTCTCTCTCTCTCTCTCTCTCTCTCTCTCTCTCTCTCTCTCTCTCTCTCTCTCTCACACACACACACACACACACACACACACACACACACACACATACATTACACACTTATCCATACTGACCGTTCTACATGAAAACTTTGATATATCCCAACTGTCAATGCCATGACTCTGCTTTTGGACCATCATTAAATCAAACAAGAGTTATTTGAGGACAAATACTGAGATACAATAAAAGTTATTCTGAGGGTACGTAGGCAGTGAACACAGGATGAAGATACTAGACAATCATTTCAGGTAGGATGAAGTGGAACACATGCTACTCTGAGTGGTATGCAATTTAAAGCTTAGGAAATATTTATTTGGGGATATTCTTCGCTTAATATTTTTGGGATGACGGCTGGCCAAGGATAACTGAAAGGAGGGAAAGT
The DNA here is from genome assembly GCF_024711535.1 of Dipodomys merriami. Taxonomy (NCBI): domain Eukaryota; kingdom Metazoa; phylum Chordata; class Mammalia; order Rodentia; family Heteromyidae; genus Dipodomys; species Dipodomys merriami. The sequence continues at coordinate 23,140,444 of NW_027206512.1, read as the reverse complement.
GAGACCCAGGAAAGCTGTGGTACTATCCTCAGAAATGAAGGTGAGCTTCTTATCAGTTCTCAATCATCCAAAGTAGAGGAGAACAAATAGTGCATACACCGGAACACCTATCGACGTTATCTCTGATTGTCCTGACTATGGAATTATATCTCAATACTGAATATTATATATTCACGAAGAACACTGAGGCTGCAGATACTGTGCTTAGCCATCTTGTTCTGTGCTGGCTCACATCTGTTGACTTAACAAATATCACCAACAAGTGATTGGGAGAAGCCTGAGCAGAGCAGAGGTTAAAAGGAAATCTGCTTCCAAGCCTGATTGCCATGCAATGCATTTCAATCCTTCCTTCCATATATGCAGCTATCTGACATAGGAAATGAAAATAAATCACAGTAAGCATATATGACTGTGTATAGCTATTGGTTGAGATGGGTTCTTACTCATTTTTGTCCAGGATGGAATTTAACTGCAGTCCTCTTAATCTCCATCTCTAAGTATCTAGGATTGTAAGCATGAACTCCAGGTACCTGGCCCCATCTTTTGCCTTTCTGCTGTTTCCTCCATAATGCTTGCCTAGCTCACAACTCTGAAGAAGTCAGGTGATTCAGAAGTTAATGTATTCTCAGTGTAGCAGAATATTTGTCTCTGCTACTTACAGTGCATTTGCTCTCTGACCTTGGCTCTCCTTCTGAAGTTTGTGGCCTCCATTTTTTGGCAAAAGTATAATTTTTTAAATGTGGTTGTTGGAAACACAGACTATTAGGATATTTGTCCTGAGTATCATCTACTTTAGGGCCAATTGAAATAGCTCAGGGTCAAGATAAAGGAACACAAGTTCAAGACCATCTATCTTCAGAGTAGTAAACCCAATCTGGTAACCCATTACCTCGCCACTTAAAAGCTAAATAAGTCTCCCTGATCATTCCTGAGTTCTGAGTTTTAAGCACTGAGTCCCTCTTGTATTCCTTTCTCCAAGCTTGAGATGAACACACTGTTCCTCAAGTTCCTGGTCTATAAAACTTTGGAGTCCACACTTCTAATTTCTAAACAATAGACTAGAAACATGATCATATTTTCCAGGCTTTGTCAGGCTCTCTGCTATGCCAAAGAACTGGTGGTAGGGGACATGGGTAGACTAAAAAATGGTCTAAATAAATGGATCCGAAAGGCTGCTTCATACCATGGTGACAACCTCAATAACTCAAAAGGCTTTGTTCCTTTGTTCTTGTAACAAAACCCTGCATTGAAAGGGTAGAAGATTAGATTGGGGTTGTGTAGTTTCGGGTATAGAAAATCAGTTTTAAGATCATGTGGGTAAGTGAGTTCATCTTTGGAGCATTAAATGAGACACTGTCACTCTTTAGAGACCCTGTCCAGAAGCAACGAGAGCCCTAGGCACTGCCTCTGTTCCTGGCTCCTGTTACCTCAGCTGCTTTCTCTATTTACTAATCCTTGGCTCAGGATCTAGCAAGCATACAACTCTTGACTTTGGCTTCCTCTTCACTTGTGGATTAGACATGATGCCTGCGCTAGTTTTTCTGAACTAACCTGGAAAGTCTCATAGTTTTGGCCCTATGCGTCCCTCTATCTACCATAGGTGCTTGAATGGTCTTTCCAAAGGTAGCTTTAAAAACAAAACAAGCCAGACGCTGGTGGCTCACACCTGTAATCCTAGCTACTCAGGAGACTGAGATCTGAAGATCACAGGTCAAAGCCACCCCGGGCAGAAAAGGCCGTGAGACTCTTACCAGAAAACCGGAAGTGGTGCTGTGGCTCAAGCGGTAGAGCGCTCACCTTGAGCTGGAGAGCGCAGGGATAGTGCCCAAGCCCAGAGTTCAAGCCCCACGACTAACAAAAAACAAAACAAAACAAAACAAAACCAGTGATTGAACCATTTTCTGCTTCTTTAAAGTCTCCAATTACCTTTCTCTTTTTCCAATTACCTTTCTAAATCTTCTTACCTCTTGACAGATCTTGGTAAGAGGTAAGATATCTTCAAGTAAAAATGGGAAAACAGTTTTAATTATGGGAATATAACACACTTTAATGAATAAATAAAGTTTTGGATGAATGGGTCATACTCACATTGGTGAATACTGATCTTTAAACTGATCATCATTTTAATTGTTAATGTCATCTGGAAATATCCTCAGAAATACACCCAGTAATAATGTTTCTCCAGCCATCAGGCATCTTGTAGCTCAATCAAGTTGACACATAAAATTAACCATCACAAATGTCAGAATGATTATGCCCAGAATCAGTCCTCCAAATTTGTTGGGCTATTAGGTTATTATTGAGAAAAGCTGTGATGGACTCCATCTCCCTCAGGAGTCTTCCTTGTTTCCCTTCTGAACAGACTCCTTAGCTTAGCAGATGAGCAGAATAACAACAGCTACGTACATATGACCATATAAGATGAAACTAAGCAAAATGAACTCCAAGACATGGAAACAAATAGCTTTTCTACGTTGTTGTTGTTGCCTTTAATGTACTATATGTCTTTTTTCTTTTGTGTTGTTTCTGTATGGTGTACCCCCTGTTGTAACTGTATTTGATTTTGGTACCCTGGGTATTGTATATATATTTATCTGAATTAGGGAAGAGAAGGGGAACAACAAAATGGTGAGACAAAGAACAAAGGGTGAACTAATGCAACAGCAATACTCACAAGACAATACGTTGGAAATGATCTGTACAACTTGGGAGGGGGGTTGGGGGAAAGGGAGGGAGGGATAAAAATGGGGGAGGGGGTAACAAGTTAGACAAGAAATGTAATCACTATCTTACTTATGTAACTGTAACCACTCTGTACATCACATTGACAATAAAATTAAATTAAAAAAAGAAAAAGCCATTTCTAAATCCCAGCTAATCTATAAACCAGACCTTTTTATGTAATGCAGAAGTGTATTGTAATAATAAAGATTAAGAAAGATGTCATAAACCACTTAAGAGGGAAGAAGTATTATAGTTGGAGTTATCTTACTGGTAGTTCCTAATAATTTTAGGAATTCCAGATAAGATAATGATAACAATTAAGCAAGACTTTTAGCTGTAACCTTTCTGGCTGCCAAGATAAATGTAATATAATGAATAGGTTGCCTGATTTCACCAGCTTATAGTGAAGTAAGATTATACTTTTTGAAGTATCCAAATTGATTTCAGGAAACCCACTCTTATACTCTATTTCCTGAGTGATTTCTGGGAGTCTATCAGGAATTTTTGGATATTCTACAAAGTAAACCTAATGGCCTCTTTTTAATTCTACCAACCATTCAGGGCTCCAGACATTTGCTATACACATCTTTCAAGTCACATCACATCATCTCCTGTATTGCTTCTCCCAGTTTTCTCTAACCAGGGACAAGATCCTGTGGTTAATTCTCCAAATGTGACAAGATCCCTGTTGTAGCAGAAAATGTCATTGAAAATACTAAAGAGACAACAAAAATACAAGTTTCAGTTTCCAGCATAGCTAACAGCAGTGGATATGTTTGAGTCTGAGATCTCAAGAAGTTCCTCCATGGAAGTTACCAGGTTAATCTCCACAAGCTTCCATGGTTGTTTGTGTTTTAGACATTTACAAGCCTTCGTGTTTACTCTCTGTAATTTGTAATGTTACAGAATGGCAGGTCCCCTCCTCCCCATTTTAACACTTTGTTAATTCCTGCCCCAGTAAAATCAAAGATGGGAATGTCCATTCCCTTCCAGAGAGAGCACAGCCCTTCATACCTCAGGGGTTATGGTGTTCTGAAACACAGGGTCCCATCAGATAATAATAGTAGTTATTAGAATATTTCCCAAACTCTAAATTACTAATGTATATAATGGCACCTAAGTGATATCATAGTTGAATCAAAATCCATGGTTTACTAATTTTTCATAGGCAAAATTCATCTAAATTTATACTGGTAAAAAAAGGAAATATTGAAAATATCTCAGTTTGTAACATCTACATCCACTACCTCCCAGCAGGAGATTTATCAGTAGAATCACTCAAGAGCCTTGCTGCTGAATTTCCTAAAAGGAAGTGTATTTGTTTGAAAACATCTGTGTCTACAGCTCTAGAAACCCAAACCCACCAGCAATTTCACAAGGCAATTCTCTTAAAATATTACATTTCTAGTGAATTGCTACAACTCTCTATACTACGGTTATTTATAAAAGGGATATCCTATAAATGTATGAGCTCCTGCCACTATCCCTTGTGTCATGCACTAGACCAAGCTTAGTTTTGTAGCATGAACAGGACAGAATGGATCCTGGTGCCCAGGATACCCAGAGCCTAACAACTGAGGTCAGTCACTATTCTAATTGAATTATCTAGAGACAGAGAGCTCAGGTTCTGGTTTTCATCATACAGTGAAACTTAGGCTGACAGAAGTTAACAATTCTAATTTTCATAAAATTAACAAACCTGGCCAACAAAAAGCAACACTGATCACTGAGAATTTGTATAAACAGAGTGTTACTCTGGAGGTTATACTTCTGAAAACAGCTACTTAGTTGTACTTATCAAAGGATTCAATTTTGGTCCAAATTTACATCAACTAAGAAATGTTCCTGAAGGCACCAAAAAGTAAATTCAGTACTTAATTCTTCTGAATACTCTCTGGGTGGGTAACTTTCAGTGATCAAGAATGCACCAAGAAAGCTAGATACGGGATAAGTCAAGTATGTCTCAGCTGAAGAAAATAGAACTTGATTTCGATCCTTCAGCTCTCCATACACATTGACACTTCTAACACTGCCCATCAGTTCCCACACCTTCTATATACATCACCCGCTGTTTTAGTATTAGGTAACAGGATTTTTAAAAATAAGCTTGAAAATATCTTTTAAGGTTACCAGATATAGCAAATGAATAAAACAAAAATAACAACAAAAACCCAGAACATACAATTAGATTCAAATTTCAAATGAACAGCAGTTACTTTTTTAGTATAAGCATGCTTGCCCTCTGAAATATTTGGAACACACTAATTCTGAAAAAAAAATCGTTTTGTCTGAAATTCAAATTTCACTGGATGCTTTGTGTTTGATCTGGCAACTATAGTCTAAGGACGCAGGCTTAAATCACTAAGCTGTGTCATCTAAGGGTACCAGGAGAAATGAGCACTTGTTATTTCAGTTTATTTGGGAGTTTTGGTGTGGACCAGTTAAATTGCGGAATGACCCGGTAGGTCCTCTATAGTTATTTGCTATTACAGAGATTTGCAGCATATGTGGCCCTTGATCTGAGCCATTGAGGACTTGAAATCTGTCTATGATACTCTGTTATTTTCTGCTGTATGGAAGCCAAAGTAATTATGCATTTCTCTGGAGGAAAACACATCCATTGATTTTTAAGTTGTTTGGGGGGAATGTTAATTTAATGTAAGTTTCCCTTCTGCCATGACTGCTACTTTCATATAGTCTACACAACAGTTGGGTAGGAAACAAAATGCCTTTTGTTGAGAAGTCTGGTGTTTTGCTTTTTTGTTTGTTTGTTTAGCTTTAAGAAGGCAATTTTGGGAGAGGGGTTGGTAGAAAGTAGAGGAAGTCAGTGGAGACTTAAAGCAAAGTTCTTTAACCTTTGGTCACTGAACTTCTGAGGTGCAGGTTAACTTTTGGTTTTGGGGGTTTTATTTGCCCCCAAGTAGCCATCTCCACAGTCTACCACAGACGAGACAGAAACATGAACGCCCTTCTGTCACTCCGCTGATGTTGGCTCTGGCCCCTCAGAAACCAGCTCCACGGGAAAGCCTAATATTTGAACTTTTCACTCTTGGTTCATTTTATTAGACAGCAGTGAAAGTTATCCTTGTGCTACATGCTGAAGAGAAAAATAGAAAAAAAAACAAACACCCTATTAATTAGCTGTTGTGTCTCTCCTTTCCCTCCTGTTCACATACATTTCTTTTAAGAAGTTATTTCCCTAATCCCCCTGTCTGATATCAAACCATGTTTGAAAATATGGATTAGATAAGAAAGGAAATAGAAAAGATGAGCTTCAGGAGACCACCCAAGGAAAATGTTTTTTTCTATGCTATTAAATACTTTCCAGTCTTTTAAACTCATTTTTTTTTTTTTTACTTCTGGCCTGAATAGATGAGGACTGAATTTCTTAAATAGCAAAAAATAGAAGAGGAAAATAACAAAGTCTACATCCAAATTCTTCACAGAAGTTGTAGAGGAAATCTACAATGTATTATGACATTTTAGTTATATCCTAAAATGTCCTGTGTAAATAAATATCTTTTTCTAATGAGAATTTATTTTAACAAGGAAACCTGTAATAGAATCCTTCTTCTCTTCTTTCCTGATGGTCTATAGTCAAAGCATTATCCAAATGCCAGAGAACCTCAACAGAGAGCAGCCAAAATGGGAGCTTTAAAGCATTTTTATCGACTTCATTTTTAGAGTAGCAAAAGGTTTAGCAATTTCTCCTATAAGTCTCTACCCCCTGCCATTCATGGCTTTCACAATTATCAACATTGGCTACATATTTTGCTTTTCTCTGTCAGTCCTGGGACTTGAACTCAGAGCCTGAATACTGTTCCTTAGCTTTGCTGCTCATGGTTCCAGTTCCAGCTTCTGGTGTTTAATTGGAGCTATGAGTGTCATGAGCTTTCCTGCTCAGGCTAGCTTTGAACTGTGATCCTCAGATCTCAGCCTCTTGAGTAACTAGGATTATAAGTGAGTCACCAGTGCCTAGCTCTAGGTGGTTTGTTGTTGCTCTTGTTCTTGTTTTAACAGATTATCTCTAAGTAGTTATACAAAGGGATTTCAATTCAACAAATCAGGTTATGAGTACAATGCATCTTGGTCAATATTACTCCTTCCATAGTTCACTCTCATCTTTCCCAACCCCATCCATATCTTCAAGTTATATGGTTTCATTTTCACATATATACGTTGAATACTTTTTGATGGTACTGGGGTTTGAACTTAAGGCCTTGAGCTAGTTCATCTGATCCCTTATTACTTGAGCCATGCCTCCAGCTCTGATTTTTGCAAATGGAATTTCATAGACATTTTTGCCCAGCCAGACTTAGAACTATGATTCTTTACATCTCAGTCTTCTGAGTAGCTAGAATTATAACATGAATCACTCATACACAGCAGGCTGGGCGTTTTAATAGCTCCCCCCCCCCAAAAAAAAAAGAAATCAAAAAAGAAAAATAACGGCGGAAGAGGATGATAAATGATGCTATTCAAATCATCTTAATTTACATTCTATACTATAGATTTATATATAAATGCACATAGATTTGCCCATGTATCTGAAACATGTAATTTCTGAGAGCTTATCCTTGTAAAAATACTTTGCTTGTCATACTAATACAATATTGGCAAAAGTCCTATAAAACTTACACTTAAAAATAATTTCTGCTCTAGGTTTCCAAATTGAATACTGTCCAGATGAGTTTCCAGAAACTTTTTCTAGAAAGACAAAATAAACATGTCTCTCTTGAAACAAGGGAATTAATACATTGTTAAGCTGGATGGTGATTCATAGACAATTGAACAATCAAAAAGATAAATAGACATTGTAAAGCATGTGTTGGGATTCAGAAAATCCCTTTTTCAAATGAATAACAAAGATATTGAAATAAGTGCTTGAGAAGCCATGTGCATTTGTGTAGAAGAGAGCAGGTTCTTATCTAATGAGGACACAAATTCACTACAAGTCCTGAAACTACTTTCAGTGGGCATCTGTGTGTATAATATGGAGAATGCTGCTATATTCTATTCCATGACTACTGAGATGCTTAAGAAAATGGTCTTTCGGTGTCTAAAATGTAAGAAAGGACATAAAGAACTAAAAGTGGGGAAAATGTAAGTTTTAAGGTTGCTGTGACCACATGCTTGAGAAGACTGACTTCAAAGGAGGAAAGATTGATGTTACCTAGTGATTGCAGAGGTTTCAGATCATTCTGGGCAGGGAGGGTGTGGCAGAGAAGCTGACGTCATGGTGGGCAGGAAGCATAGAGGAAATGCCAGTGCTAACTAGCTTCCTCTTTCTTCCACTGTTACTTCATCTGGTTCCTCAGCTTAAAGATGGTGCCATCCACATTTAGAATAGTCCTCTCCTCCTCGTTTACTGTCCCATATGTCAATTATTCTGGAAATATCCTCTCAGATATGCTCACAGGTATGCTTTACTGATATCCTACGCATCTCTCAGTCCAATCAAGTTGACAATCAAGGTTAACTGTCATAAATATTATGAGGTGAACAGTAAAAGAATGTTCCTCTTTTATGCAAGTTGCTAGGTGTCATGTACTTTCCTTGGAATAGATGAGCTTTAAAAGGTTCTCGGTCGTCATGACCCCATTCCCTTTGGAGCACAGAGAACTAGGCAAATGTAAAGCTGTGTTGCAATCCTCTCAAGTAGGTGCTAGGTAGAATGAAGCAAAGCTATCACCACGCTTTACAACAAGCTTGTTGTTCAGGAAGTATCTATTGATCAGCTACATCCATTCAATGTTGTTTCTCATTGTGCTGGGATAGTTCTGTGTATCCCAGGAGCTTGAGCAGTATCCCTGGCCTCTACTTTTGAGATGCCAGTAGCAGTAACTCCTACCTGAACTGTCCTAAGATAAATACTTCCAGATGTTGTCTAATGTCCCCTCAGGGAAAATTTCCCTAGTTGAGAATCACTGCTTCATACGAAGATAGTGATTCTCACACGTTAGTGGACACAAGAATTATTTAAGATTCTGGTTTAAAGTAAGTGTTTCTTGGTACTATATCCTAAGATATAATTCAGCAATGTTGAAGTGACAATCTGTAGAACGGGTTTCCAACAGGCATCCCAGATTTCCTGCAAGAGATCTATATCACGAACTTGGAAAAACAGTGTACTTGAGGAAGAGAAAATGCTTTCTTCTCTGAAGGAGCTTATCTTGCAGTAAGGGAGAAAGACATAGGCCTCAAGTCCTACAACAATGTAATGCAAAGCAAAAATGATGTTCTGTGTAAAACTTATTAATACCCACTTTAGAAGTATAGAGACTAATGATTAATCTTCATTAACCATTCATTGTTACTTGTCAATTTACTTAGATTGAGAAATGCCTAGATTAGAAAATTTGAATATATTTGAATATATTTGTGAGGGTGTTTTCCAAAGATGGTTAAATTATAAGGCTCTGACCTAATGAATAAATTAATTCCTGATGCATTTATAATATGATAGAATTAGAGGGGGTTGGGGAAAAGTAAAGGTGGGGCCTAGTTGGAAAAACCAATTCACAGGGATGTGTTCTTAAGGGCTATATCCTGCCCTGGCCCTTTCTCCATTTCTTTTCCTTCCTGTCCATCATGATGTGAACTGCTCTTCCCTACTGTACCTCTTTGCGAGGATGGCTGAACCCTCTGAAACAGTGAGCAAAATAACTCCTTTGTTCATATCAGGCATTCTGTCAGAGCAATGTGAAAAGTTAACTAACACAGACAACAATATGATCTGTTTTCTCAAACTGAATAAAGTTTAAGAGTCTCCAATGTAGGTAGAGATGGAATGGTAAAGTCTGAACAATGAATGAAATTTTTACATCATTTTGAGAGAAAAAGAGGTTCTGAGCAGAGGAAATAGAATAAGCAAAGTCTGAGGAGCTAGGAAGTTCTTAACTAGAATCTATGAACTCTACCTCAAGAGCGTATTTTGAGACAGAGTTTGAAATAAATCTATTGTGTTTAACCAGTTCCTTAGGATTATAGTTAGGACTTCCCTAAAAATACTACAGCAGGCCCAGCACTGGTGGTTAAAGCCTGTAATCCTAGCTACTCAGAGGCTAAGATCTGAGGATTATGGTTCAAAGACAGTCCAGACAGAAAAGTCTATAAGACTTTTATCTCTAATTAACAAGCAAAAAAAGTGGAGGTGTGGCTCAAGTAGTAGAGCACATGCCTTGAATAAAAAAGCTAAGGGACAGCACCTGCGCCCTAAGTTCAAGCCTCAATACCAACACATATTCACATATAAAATAGTAATATAAACCTTTACCCAAAGAACAGTTTTAACATGTCAGCCTCCATCAGCAATCTCATCATCTCTTTCTTTTCCAATTCTATTGTTCGAGCAATGAAAAGTACAAATTGTTCAACAGCTTAGTTTTATGGATTTTAGTAGAAAGCTGAAAGAAAGGTCAGATGATAGGAGGGTCAGAATAGTTTGAAAGACACTCTAATATTTCTTTTTTTATCTTACTAATCTTTCTTAGAAAAGATCCTGAAGTATTGAATAAGAGATCTCAGGTCCTGTGAGAAAGGATGGGTATGAATGTCAAAAACCACAATCCTTGTTTTCACTGTATTTGATGTTGGTGCCTTGCATCTTGTATATACACTTCTCTAATTTGGGGAGGGGAAGGGAAAAAACAAAATGCTTAAATAGGGTTACAGGTCGACCCATTGTAACAATGAGATGTACAAGACACTATGTTGAAAAACAAACTTTACAATTTAGGGCGCGGGGAGTGTAGTTGTGGAGGTGGGAGGGAAGGGATGGTAGGGGAAAAACAGAGGAGGAGGTAACAATGCTTAATAGGAAATATACTTATTACCTTGCTCATGTAACTGTAACCCCTCTGTACAGTATTTTTTTTACAATAAAAATGTATTTTTAAAAAAGCCACAACTCCCTTGCTCGGCTGTCAGGAATGAACAATTCCAGGTAATAATGAACTAACTAAATAAACCCCCTTTGTTTGCTCCTTGAAAAACCTGGAATGAGTTTGGGGAGACAGAAGGGAAATTTCTATCAAGCAACCTTGTACCCCTTATTTGCCACACTACATTTATGCTAAGATTACTATATTTACCTCAATCAACTTTGTGAATTAAAGAAAATGTTTTTATGACATATTGGCTTGAAACCATATCAACTCTCTTAAAGGAAAAGCTCAGGTCTGTATGTATATATATATGTATGTATGTATGTATGTATGTATGTATGTATGTATGTATGTATGTATGTATGTATTTGTGTATGTACGTATGTATGTATTTGAACTCAGGGTCCCATGCTTGCAAGGCTTGTGCTGTTCCACTTGAATCACATCCTTAGTCCTTTGTTGCTTTAGTTACTTTGTTCAAGATGGATCTTATGTTTTCGTTGGGAGAAAGGTGGCCTCAGACCACAGTCCTCCTACCTATACCTTCTGGATAACTAAAACCACAGGCAGGCACAACCATTCCCAGTATATGAATTGAGATGGAATCTTGCCTGCCTGCATAGAATAAAAACTATCAGCTGAAATGATTCAAACTTGGATTGAAGAAGTCCTTTCTCTTTCAAGTATCATTTCATTCTCTGACATTCACCAGAGTTCTTCCCAGTGAGGGGTAAGAATGTCCTAAAGAGTTTGTAATTACTAGCTCTAACCAAACTTCACATGTCTGTATTATTGAAGTATCATGTAGATTCACAAGGGATGAGTGAAATGCTCCCACAGATTCTTTGGTAACATTCATATAAAATATTATGTATCATACATTAAATTATGCAATGATAATTTATATCCAGGGAACTGCTTGTTTCCAAACTTACACCACTAACTAAAACCTACCTTTTTCTGATTAAAATAGAATTTTATGTGTTTTTTTATTGTAGAAATACTGTACAGAGGGGTTACAGTTACAGGAGTAAGGTAATGAGTACATTTCCTATGGAGCATTGTTACCTCCTTTGTTTTTCCGCTACCGTCCCTTTCCTCCCACCTCCCCAACTCCTCCCTCCCTCTCACCCAAGTTGTAAAGTTAGTTTTCAACATAGTGTTTTGTACTTCTCATTGTTACAATGGGTCAACCTATATCCTTATTTCAGCATTTTGTAAAACCTACCTTTTTAAAGAATATGTATTCCCCTCTTATTTGTTTTCATTGAAAGTGTACAGCAGTTGTTCAGTCTTTTTCTATAAGATTCTACAATATGGTATAAGAGAAACAATTCTAAATTAGCAGGGCTTTTTTCCTAAACATTATTTTTACAACTTAATCATTAGATTCTCCAAAGCTATTGAACACATGGCAGGGACACAAATGGAGCCATAAGAGATACTTGCCCTCCTGGTACATAGAATTTCTTTGTGAGACAATACTCAGAGAGAAAATGATTACCTCACCAGATAAAGCACTCTACTATTTAGTGCTGGAGTCAGGTGTTCAAATGCAAATTTGGAGAGGAATTCTGAAGATTTAGAAATTAAAATGAACTTGAGTATCCATGTAAAAAAGTGTAAACCAGGTTAAGGAAGAGGAAAGTAAAGGAAACACAGTAATTTGAGTAAAAAGATACAGAAGATTGCAAGGTGTGTATTGACAAAACTCTGAGGGGGATGAGTATCAGCTATTTGGTATGCTTAATCAAGAGTCTCTTAGATGACCAGCTGTGCAATGAACAGGTGGTACACATGGTTGAATAGAATGCCAGTAGGGTTTGCAGAATATTAGTCTGGACTAGTTGCAGGTTGGATAGGAAAAAGAGGAAATACTTGTAGACTAAATAGGGGGGAGAGGAGCCTAGAGGCAGAAAAGCCTGTTAGGAAACTATCACACTCATCCAGGAAAAAGGTAATGAAGTCCTCAAGTCAGCTGGTAACAGAAAGGAGCAGAAGGTTATAATTTTGTCAGAGATGAACTGGGAAAATTCATTGCATATGTGATGTGAACTAAAAGAGTGAGAAATTGGTCCCAATTCTTATCACAAAATTGAAGGACAGTTGTGTTCTTCCACAGCCATCTATATTCTTCCCATCTAGCCTCACCTTTAACTTTTACACACAAGCCAGGTACCAGTGGCTCATTGCAATAATCCTAGTGACTCAGGAGACTAAATTCTGAAGACTGCAGTTTAAAACCAGGCTGAGAAAGAAAATTATTTAAGACTCTATTTCTAATTAACCAGCAAAAAAGCTGGAGTGGAGGCATGGCTCAAGTGGTAAAATACCAATTGTGAGAAAACAAAATGCTGAGAAAGCATACACATCCTCATACTGGCATACGTGTGCACGCAAACACACACACATACACACATATAAGATGCACAAAATATTCTGACCACCACATTTAAGAATCTGTGGGCTATTTTGTTGTTATTACTTTAAGATTTCTAAGGAAATAATATGCATTACCCTAAATCTAGCCATACTGGCAAAGTTCAAAATCTGCATAATCCTAATATTCCATAATAATAGTCTATCTGTTTAATAATCTTCACCACACACCTCCATGTATTCATAGAGGTATTGGAAATGTCTAGTGTTCATTCCTGAAACCAACCCTCTACTTCTGGGTCCAGTGGTAGAGACAATTATATGATTGCTTAAACATCAAAGCTTTCCTGCACTAATGTCCTTACCAGGGGACCCAAATAGGCAGGTCTTTTCTCTCTAGTTGAAGCAAATGCCTATGTTGTTCAAACCAGCATACTGTACATTCCTGTGTGATTTTATGTGTTTGATCGCTAGACAAGTGGAATATCTGCTTTTCCCATTGCAATCAATTGAATGTGTGCAGTGCACACCCTGCCCAAAGCAAGCCTGTTTTGTCCTGCAGAAGTCAGGGCTCTCTGTCCTGGGGACAGCCCAGTTCTTGGAAATGCTTACAGAGTCTTCAGTTTTCCCTTTTGAGGTATACTAGGAAAATATCACCCTGGGGAAATAGCAGAGGATTTCCTGACCCTAGCCAAAGAAACAGGTGTGTGCAAATTTGATGCGATAAAAATGGGATACACAGCAGTGGACACTGCCCAGCCATATTATTTCCTCTGCTTGACAAGCTCAGTGGTCCACTCAGGAAACTTCCACCCACAGGAATCACAGTCTCCATTATAAATGTGCATGCCTGCATCTGGAATTCAAGTTCCTTCACAATCTGGACTCAACTGACCTTTCCAACCATATTCTGCACTACACCCATTTAAGAGCCTGCCAAGCTTAGCCACTTACTGTTCAAAGCCCTACCCTTGTTTATGTGTTTTCACTTAGTTTAAGATTATCTTCCCATAGAATCCAAATGTACTAATCCTCAATACCCTAAAAAGTCCTGCGCAATCAATTATCCTTGAAGATTTCCACATCTCCTCAGGTGAAAGTCAGCCCGATCTCCTTTATGTTCCTAGCACCAGTTAGATGATTTATCTGACAGTCTCTCCAATTTCCACCTCCAGTCACGGCAAATGATCTCATACTTTTTGGGGAATCTCTGCCTGATTCATCTTTGCGTTCTGCCACCCTCTGGCATCTGTGACACAGTGGAAAGGATACTTGGAATGAAAAATGTTACGTCCACATCTACATCTACTTAGTTGTGTCACCACGATCAAGATTCTTGACCTTTTTGGCTATGTTTTTAATTTTAATACTTTTTAAGGGTAGAAGTGATCAGGCACAACCACACCTATGTGCCTATGATCATATAAAATAATATTTATCAAGATGAACTCCAGGAAATGAAAAAAAGAGGTTTTATCTTTGTTATTTTTGTTTGCTTTTTGTCATTTATCTATCTTTGGGAGGGTAAGGGGTTTACAGAAATGGAGGGACAAATGCAGCAGTGGTACTCACTAGATACCATGTTGAGAGTGAACAATAGAATATAAAGTAATGCCAGGTGCCGGTGGCTCATGCCTGTAATCCAAGCTACTCAGGAGGCTGAGATCTGAGGATCAAGGTTCAAAGCCAGCCCAGGCAGAAAAGTCTGGTGCGACTCTAATCACCAATAAACAGCTAGAAAACCGGAAGTGGCACTGTGGCTCAAGAGGTAGAATGCTCACCTTGAACTGAAGAGTGCAGGTACAGCACCCAGGCCAAGAACTCAAGCCCTACAACCAACAAAAAAAAAAAAGAAAAGAAAAGAAAAAAACAGAATATAAAGTAATTTAATATACATAGACATAAGTTAATAAATATATAAATTAATATAGTACAGGTGACAAAAACAAATGATGAAAGAAATAAATCTATTTTTTGACATTACTAGAGCAATGACTTCTTTTTCTGTAGAACCTCATACACTTGGTTAATTTGTGTTATAACGGTTGCTCCCTGAATTGGAACCACTCACGGGAAGAGAACTTAAAAATGTGATCCTGTTACTAAAATTGCTGAACCATCTCCCCTGTCTCCTGATCATTGGTCCAGCTTTATGACCTTTTATTATAATACCCAGGCCATGTTACAGTGATTTGCAAAATTTGCTCCTAAGGAGAAAGGGAAATAACTTTAAAATAAGAACCAAATAAAGATTCTATTCTTTCACACAGTTGCTCATTCAATAAGTATTTTCTAAATGTTCCTCAGGACTTGGTACTCTTCTGTGCTGTAGGAATAGAGAGGTGAATAAGTCATAGGCTAAACTTGACTTGCAATTCCACAGTAATATAATGTTTGTTTGTATGGTATGTTCCTTTCTTTGAAGTGTAGAAGATAGCGACCAAAACAAATTCTAAGCTGTAAAATCCATTCATCATAGGGTAAAAATTCTCACCTCACATGTGATCTTAAGGTGTATTTAAATTCAGTCAATGGTATCAGAAAATAACAAGGTGAGCAAGCATACAGAGAAAAGGGAGTTTTGAAAAAAATGTTGTTATAATAGTGTTCAGAGGCGTTACAGTTACATAAGTCATGTAAGGAATACATTTCTATTTGGACAATGTCACCCCTTCCCTTGTGCTCTCCTAGTTTTTGTAAAGGGAACCTTTATACACTATTGGTGGTACATAAATATGGCCACAATGAAAAAAGCATGGCTGAAATCAGGAAAGTAACTCCATTTGTAATAGCCCCACAAAAAATAAAATACCTAGAAATTAACCAAAGAAGTAAAGGACCTCTATGATGAAAACGTTAAAAACCTGAAAAAGGAAATCAAAACAGATCTTAGAAAGTGGCAAAAACTCCCATGTTCCTGGATTGGAAGGATCAATATCATGAAAATGGCAATACTTCCCAAGGCTATCTACAAATTCAATGTGATACCTATCAATATTCCAACCTCATTCTTGAAGGAAATAGAAGAGGCAATCCAAAAATTCATATGGAACAATAAAAGACCCTGAATAGCAAAAACAATCTTTAACAGAAAGAACAGTGCTGGGGGAATATCAATACCAAATTTCAAACTCTATTACAAAGCCATAGTAATCAAAACAGCTTGGTACTCACACAAGAACAGACCTCAGGACCAATGGAATAGAATTGAAATCCAGAAATGAACCTATAGACCTATAGCCATCTAATCTTCGATAAGGGAGCTAAAAAAATAGAATGGAAGAAAGACAGTCTCTTTAGTAAATGGTACTGGCAAAATTGGTTAATCACTTGTAGAAAACTAAAGCTATATCTTTATATATCATCCTGTACCAGAATCAACTCCAAATGGATCAAAGACCTCAGAGTCAAAGCAGACACTCTGAAAACATTACAGGATGGAATAGGAGAAACCCTAGGCTCCTTGGCACAGGCTGAAATTTCTTAATAGAGACCCGGAAACACAACAAATCAAAGAAAGTTTGGACAAATGGGATTGCATGAAGCTGCAGAGCTTCTGCATGGCAAAGGACATAGCTAGCAAGATCAATAGAAAACCTACGGATTGGGAGAAGATCTTCACTAGCCATACAATGGACAAGGGTCTCATATCTAAAATATACTTAGAACTCAAAAAATTAAATCCCCCAACAACAAATTCTCAAAGAAATAACTGCCCAATAAATAAGTGGGCTAAAGACTTACAGAGAAACTTCTCTGAAGAAGAAAGAAGGATGGCCAATAGACACATGAAGAAATGCTCAACCTCCTTAGCCATAAAAGAAATGCAAATCAAAACAACATTGAGATACCACCTCACCCCAGTTAGAATGGCAAAAATCAAGAACTCTAATAACAACAGATGCTGGAGGGGATGTGAACAGAAGGGAACCTCACTGCATTGTTGGTGGGAGTGTAAACTTGTTCAACCACTTTGGAAAGCAGTATGGAGGTTCCTCAAAAGACTTCACATAGAGCTCCCCATTGACCCAGCAATCCAACTTTTGGGCATTTGCCCAAATGTTTACAAACAAGACCGCACTAAAGCTACCAGCACAACTGTGTCTATTGCAGCATTATTTACCATAGCTAAGATATGGAACCAACCCAGATGCCCCTCAGTAGATGAATGGATCAAGAAAATGTGGTATATATACACAATGGAATTCTATGCTTCCATCAGAAAGAATGACATTGCCCCATTTGTTAGGAAATGGAAAGGTTTGGAAAAAATTATATTAAGTGAAGGAAGCCAGGCACAAAGAAACATAGGTCCCATGGTTTCCCTTATTTGAAATTACTAGTATATGTCTGAGACAAGCAGAAATGTTTGGATAAGTTGATGTGAGGCGAAATGAACCCCAAGATAAAGATTCAAGTGTTTTTTTCTTTCTTGCGATTGTTTCTAACATATTTACAAGATGATTTCTTTGGTCTTTTGTATGTCCCTCCCCCATGGTATAACCCCTGTTCTCACTGTATTTGATGCCGGTATAATTTGTGGAGGGGAAGAGAAAAAACAAATTGTTTAAATAGGGATACAGGTGGACCTATCACAACAATGAGATGTACTAGTCGTTATGTCAAAAAACAAACTTTACAACTTTGGCAGGTGGGGGGGGAAGGGAGGAGGCCCCGGGGCACAGAGGAGGGGAAGGGGGAGGAGGGGAGGATGCAGGGGGGACAGAGGAGGGGGGAGCAGGGGGGGGCGTGGGGGGAATGCGAAGGGATGGGAAGGGGAAACAAAGGCGGAGGCAACAATGCTTGATTAAATGTACTCATTACCTTGCCCATGTAATTGTAACCCTTCTCTACGGTATTTTCACAATAAAAATAAATAAATTATTATGGCCATTTTGGGAATATTTTAAATTAAAATGTTAAAAATAGAACTATTGTATAATCCAGCAAACTCACTGCTAGGTGGGAAATGAAATCAGTATGTTAAAGAAATATTTCTGCTCCCATGTTTATTAAGGCATTATTCACAACACCAAGCATCCATCAACAGATTAATGGACAAAGAAAATGTGGTATATATAAACATTGGAATACTATATAGCTATTTTTAAAAAAAGGAATTGTGTCCCTTGTGGCAACATGACTGAAATTGGAGGAAATAAGTAAAATGAACCAGGCATGGTTCATCACTAGATGGTGTCTCTTATAAATCAAATTTCAAAAGGGTTATTATACAGAAGTAGAGAGAAGAAGGATAGTGACCACAAGTTTGAGTAAGTGTAAAGGAGAAGTAGAGGTGTCAGTTAAAGTATGCCAAATTAGACAGGAGAAATAAGTTCCAGAGATCTACTCTAGCTTGGTGAGTTGCATTAGTGATGATATATTGTATTCTTGTTTTTGTTTGCTTGTTTTACAGTACTAGGGCTTGAACTCAAGACCTCAGACTTGAACTCTACCACTTGAGATGCAACCCTGTCTTTCTAATCTTTAGCATTATTGAGAAATAGAGTCTTCTACTCTTGCCTGAGATATTATACCTCATGTGTCACTCTCCCTTATTAATAATTGCTGCTTGAAAATTAGACTTAAGTCATATCAAAGAACTATAACAGGACATTGGCCTACAGTGCTCTGAGTGATATTATCAACTTTCAAGCCAAAAAGTTACTGGGGTATGTGTGTGAGGTCCCCTATTCCATCTAGAGAAATCGCATTCGATTTCTACATCATGCCACATTCCCCAACTGCCTCTCCCAATTGGCAATGTGAAAACGCGAGGCCTCTGTGGTTTAGCTACCAGTTGTTTTGAGCAATCACTTTTAGGATGCCACAGGCTGCTGAGCAAAAACAATGTGGGAGGGCAGAAGAGAAGCTTCCACTGAAAGCCATCCCCAGACAAATGGCATTTGAGACCAGCAGGAAGAAAATGAATGCATCTACAGTGATTTCATTACACATCAAGTCTAACGGAAGTGGGTAATCAGGAAACCTGGACCATTCTGGGTCCTTTTTTAAGTAAATAACCACAAAGTGGAACATGTGGCTTTGGGAATTTTCTAAGTTTGCATCTGATTCTGCTACTGGGCATGCTATGGTGCTATGGCTGGGACTTTAAACTAGTTTCTCTCTCTCTCTCTCTCTCTCTCTCTCTCTCTCTCTCTCTCTCTCTCTCTCTCTCTCTCTCTCTCTCTCTCTCTCTCTATTACATTGTATAGCTTCTACACTTTTCAACAAATGACAGAAGTATGGTTTTGTTTCTTCTTTCCTGTCCTTATGGTTCACACAGAGAAAGTTCTAGATACAAAGAGAGGAGTTTTCAGGGACTAGCTGTTCTGTATTGTCCTCCACCTCACTTTTTCTCTATATAGGCAATTAATCAGATCATGATTGGTTTGTTTAAAACAGGCAAGACTCTCCCTTGATCCATAGCCACAAGATGATAACGTGCAGCAGGAACGGCCTGAATTTTGGTAAGACCCACGCCCTCCCCTGGGTGGTGACCCCTGGTTTGGGGGAGGGGAGAACCTGGCCTGAACCAATTGGCTGAAGTTTTTCTTTAAACTTGGGGACTGAGCTGTCCCTTCTGGCTTTGTGGTGCTTAATTGGAGAGAATTTGTGGAGGGGAAGGAAAAAACCAATTGTTTAAATAGGTGGACCCATTGCAACAATGAGATGTACAAGACATGTCAAAAAAGGAACTTTACAACTTTGGTGGGGGGAGGGGAAGGGGGAGATGGGATGGGAAGGGATGGGAAGGGGAAACAAAGGAGGAGGCTACAATGTTTGATAAGAAATGTACTCATTACCTTGCTCCTTGCTCCTGTAATTGTAGCCCCTCTGTACGGTGCTTTCACAAAAATTAAAAAATTAAAATTAAAAATTAAAAGATATCCCACTTAAAAAAAAAGAATCTCACAGACAATCTGGGTTGGTTCCATATCTTAGCTGTGGTAAATAATGCTGCAATAAACATAGTTGTGCTGGTAGCTTTAGTATGGTCTTGTTTGTGATCTTTTGGGTAAATGCCTAGAAGTGGGATTGCTGGGTCATAGGGGAGCTCTATGTGGAGTCTTTTGAGGAACCTCCATGCTACTTTCCAAAGTGGTTGAACAAGTTTACACTCCCACCAATAATGCATTAGGGTTCCCTTTTGGCCATATCCCCTCCAGCAGCTGTTGTTTTTAGATTTCTTGATTATAGCCATTCTAACTGGGGTGAGGTGGAATCTCAATGCTGTTTTGATTTACATTTTTTTTTTGGTCAGTTGTGGATGGGGCTTAAACTTTGGGCCTGGGAGCTGTCCCTCAGCTCTTCAGCTCAAGGCTAGTGCTCTACCTCTTGAGGTACAGCGCCACTTCCACTTTTCTGAGTGGTTTCATGGAGATAAGAGTCTCACTAACTTTCCTGCCCGAGCTAGCTTTGAACCACCATCCTCAGATTTCAGCTTCCTTAGGATTACAGGCGTGAGCCACTAGCACCCAGCTGATTTGCAGTTCTTTTATGGCCAGAGAAGTTGAGCATTTCTTCATCAGTAGATGAATGGATTAAGAAAATGTGATATATATATATACTATATATATATATATATATATATATATATATATATATATAATGGAATTCTATGTATTCATCAGAAAGAATGACACCACCCCATTTGTTAGGAAATGGAAAGACCTGGGAAAAAATCATATTAAGTGAAGTAAGCCAGACCAAAGAAATATAGTCCCATGGTTTCCCTTATTTGCAATAATTAGTATATGTCTAGGATAATCTTATCAGATGAGCAGAAAAGCTCAAAAGCTATGTACATAGGACCATATAAGATGATGCTAAGTGAAATGAACCTAATATAGGAACACAAGCAGTTTTTCTTTGTTATTGCTGTTTTTAATGTACTATGTAATTTTTTTCTTTGTTTCTCTTGTCTTCCTATGGTATATCCCTGTTGTCACTGTATTTGATTTTGGTACCCTGCATCTTGTATATACATTTATCTAATTTGAGGAGGTGAACGGGAATAACAAAATGTTGAAACAAGGACACAGGATGACCCATTGCAACAATGATACTCAAAGACACTATGTTAGAAATGAACCTTACAACTTTGTGGGAGGAGGAGTGGGAGAGGTAGGGGAGGAAAGGTATAGTGGGAGAAAAACAAAGGAGGGGGTAACAATGCCCGACAAGAAATGTACTAATTACCTTCCTCACGTAATTGTAACCTCTCTGTACAGCATATTTACAAGAAAAATAATAATAAAAATAAATAAATAAATAAATAAATACATAAACACATTAAAAAAAAAAGAAGAATCTCACAGACCATTTTAATCAGGCTGGCTTCAAAGCACAATTCTCAGATCTCCTGAGTAGCTAGGATTATACAGGCTTGAACACTAGTTCTCTTTTTGTGAGGTATTTGCTTACATATTGGTACAGGATTTGATAGAAGAGATGAAAGAAACTAAGAGATGAAGCTTGGTATCTCTTTTATGACATCTCTATGCTGCGGGGGAGTCCTTGCTAAAGTGACCTGTGAAAGTTCTTGCTAGAACTGCCTTTTCCAAGAATGAATGCCCCAAGAGAAAGTTCAGAGACCTGAGTAAAACATAGTCAAGCAAATTATCTGTGTCAGAGGTGAACAACAGAACTTCATTTTCTTTCCAGCTCTCCTATGTGTCTTTCACATTGTTCTTTTTCCCTCTGCATAGATGAACAGTCATCATCCTCATTACTATATTTTCTTCCTTTAAAATTCTCATTCTGGAACTTCCCTGAAACCTTTGCTGTTCAGTAGAGGTAAGACTGTTTCTCCATCTACTTTCCAAAGTAGAAAAGAAAAAAAAATTCAAAAAGCACTTGCTGGGGCTGGAAAGGTGGTTTAGTGGTAGAGTGCTTGCCTTGCATGCATGAGGCCCTGGGTTTGATTCCTCAGCACCACATAAGCTGATAAAGATGGAAGTGGCGCTGTGGCTCAAGGGGTAGAGCGCTATCCTTGAGCTGAAGAGCTGAAGGACAGCACCCAGGCCCAGAGTTCAGGCCCCATGACCGACCAAAAAATAAAAAAGAAAGAAAAAGAAAAGAAAAAGCACTTGCTGATCAATTCAGCTTGAGTAACCTATCTCAGATTCCTTTGTATTCTGTGGGTTTTGTTGAATAATCAACAATATGGATACTAATAGTCTGAATGCACACACACACACATATATATTATATTAAATATATATATATATATATATATATCACCCTTGGTTATACAATTGAAATCACTAAGATAGTCTTAATTCAAACTCTATCTAAAGCAATTACTAACCAAAACATTACAAAGCTGCTTAGATTCAACCTGCAAGCAGTCTTCCCAGGAAACC
The DNA here is from genome assembly GCF_024711535.1 of Dipodomys merriami. Taxonomy (NCBI): domain Eukaryota; kingdom Metazoa; phylum Chordata; class Mammalia; order Rodentia; family Heteromyidae; genus Dipodomys; species Dipodomys merriami. Next base: position 23,118,087 of record NW_027206512.1, on the reverse strand, counting down.
TCATACAAGGATACCAGGGCAAAGAGGATACATTTTCACTCCTGTAGTTTATGCCCAGTTGGCTATTACTCTTGAAAAAAAGTTGTTTTTAAACAGAAACATTCCTTGCTTAATCCCTGCCCATTTTTTTATTGGAAAGGATGAGGAAAAGCAATTGAAGAATCTTTAAGTTCCAAGAAAATAAATACTTCGCTCCAATATAAAAATGATAAATTACCATTTTATTTTCTTTCAATGGATGCACAAAGTCATATTCAAATTAAAATTTTTTTCTTTCCAATGAGTGTACAAAGTCAATTCCAAGACTGCTTAGGAAAAGCAGCACTTTGTTAACATAAAAGTTGTATGTATGTGTTCTAGCTATCATTTGTTAAATGCTAGTTACTTCATACAGTATATATTATGGTCCCTGAAACTGGTACATTTACTAAGTAGATCAGCGTTTTATTTCTGCAATAGAGTCTAGGCTGACAGACCTGATATTTCATGCTAATGCATCCTGCACAGCTATGACAGACAACAGAAGGGTCATCCTCCACTCGCTCATTAGAATGAGTAAGTTAACTGCTAATTTCAACTCTACAAACATTTATTGAATGCTGCCTTTTTCTCAGCACTGGTTAGTACTGCAAATATCCATATATCACAGAGCATAGTATATTGCTAGGAGTGACATACCATAAAAGCCTCAAGTTATTTCTTTAACATAGGAAGGCAAAGGCTGGAGATGTGGCTCAGTGGTACAGTGCTTGTCTGACATATGTGAGGCCCTCAAACATCATACATAGAAGTTTGAGACTATTCATATTTGTCTAGCCAATCTAAAAATAACACAAAAACACAGAAGGTATTTCTTCTCCCCTCCTATCCAAGGGAACTTGAATTGAGTGGCATATTTTCCTTCATTGATAAAAATCTTGACATCTCACTGGAATGCACATTTATAAAAGAATTATATTTTTGTCTTGCAGCACTATTGTTTATCTCTAGGTTTATTGTAACAATATCAAACCTCTTTCTTTTTCTTTTTACTAGGCGTGGGGCTTGAACTCAGGGCCTAGGCACTGACCCTGGCTTCTTTTGCTCAAGGATAACACTCTACCCCTTGAGCCACAGCATGTATGTATGCTGAGGAATCGAACCCAGGGCCTCGTGCATGCAAGGCAAGCACTCAACTGCTGAGCCACCTTCCCAACCAACTGTATCAAACCTCTTTTAGAAGATGATTTTCCTGAGTTCTGACAGGAATAGCATGGAAGGTGCTGGCTGCTTGTGCCTTATGAGTTGAATTTACATTGCTAGTTTCAACTAGCAACATTAGTAAACACCAGTCCACTACTGAGCCATTTTTTGAATGAGTTAACCACTTCTCATCAAGTGAAGCACAACATTTCTTCCAAACTCATGAGACTTTTCATGCTTTGATTCCAAAGACATTCTTTAAAATGTCTCCTTCTGACAACCAAAGCGGTTCACAAGAAACAATTCATCAACCTCAAGAGGCTAAGAAAAATTTGGAGGTGTTCTGGCTTAACAAAAGTAAAATGGGACCTATATTTCTTTGGGCCTGACTTATTTCACTTAATATGATTTTTTCCAAGTCTTTCCATTTCCTAATAAATGGGGTGGTGTCATTCTTTCTGATGGAGGCATCAAAGAAATATAGGTCCCTTATTTGCAATAATTAGTATATGTCTAGGATAATCTTATCAGATGAGCAGAAAAGCTCAAAAGCTATGTATATATAACCATATAAGATGATGCTAAGAGAAATAAACCCCAAGATATTGACACAAGAGGTTTTTCTTTGTTGTTGTTGTTTTTATTAAGGTTTTTTTTATTGTGAACATACTGTACAGAGGGGTTACAGTTGCATGAGCAAGGTAATGAGTACATTTCTTATCTATGCGATTTTTTTCTTTGTTTCTTTTGTGTGTTCTTCCCTCTTTGGTTGTCACTGTATTTGATTTTGACACCCTGCATCTTGTATATATACATTTATCTAATTTGGGGAGGGGAAGGGGAAAAACAAAATGCTGAAACATGGACACAGGATGACCCATTTGCAACAAGGATACTCACAAGACAGTATGTTGGAAATGATCCTTACAGCTTTTTACGGGCTTGGTAGGGGAGGGAAGGGATAGTGGGAGAACAACAAAGGAGGGGGTAATAGTGCTAGACAAGAAATGTACTCATTACCTTACAAATGTAACTGTAACCTCTCTGTACAGCATCTTTCCAAGAAGATAAAATTTAAAAAAGAACTACAATGGTTTGTATTTGTACTTCAGCAGGACTCAACAAACAATACAATGGGATATCCATCTTACCATTCAAAATGTTTAGGGATATATACATGTGCTAGTTGAATCGAATCAAATTAACTTCTCTTACCATATTTTATATTCTTGAAAGTTGGTCTCCTAGAGCAACAATTAGATTATATTGTGATCTTTGGTGTTCATATTATCTCTGTTCAAAGACTCCTGGTCCTTGGTATAATTTTGGGAAAGATGATATGATAGGATCAAACTTTTCTAAGGCTTTTAAAGAGGGGAAGTTAGGCTAGAACAAGGATGGGGCTCAAGTGCTGTATCACCTGCCTAGGAAGCAGAAGATTTGAATTCTAATCTTATGAACTATGAGACAGAGTGAGCAAGCGAGTAAGCAAGTGGGGGGGGGAGGGGAAATTTCTCAGCAACCATTAACAATAGCCATAAAAATAAGCACTATCCTGGATTCTCCTTCTTTCTCCTTTGTTCCTTTTCTCTTCCTTTTTTGCCTTGCTGTGTTTCCTTTCCCCTCCTCTCTTCTCTTCTCTTCTCTTCTCTTCTGTCTTTTCCATTCCTTAGTCTTCCTCTTACTTTTCTATCCTCAAACATTTATTTCTACCATTTGCAAAAATGCCATAGTAGGTGCTAAGAATCAAAGATGAATAAATTATGATCCCATAGTGTCTGTTGGGACAGATATGATGATGAGCAAGTGCAACATAATAGTGCCACAATAGAACTACAGATCATATAGATACTATGAAAGCAATAGAACTGTAAAAGAGATGCTCCTGAGGCCTGGCAGTTAATTGCAATTTTTTTTATTCCATTTGTCTGATTTCCATGACAATCTATTAACCCCAAGCTTACTGGGAAATCTCAGCAAGATTAATTGGTCCCTAGGGCTAGATGAGTAATCAATAGCTACAGTGCTGCTAAATTTTCATTTATAGATTTTTAACAGCCCCATCTCTCCATTCTCTTTCTCACATTACCTCCCACATTCCCACGCATTCAGTCTCAACCCAGAGGCCCTGTGCTTCTCCTTTTATTCTTTTATTCTCTCTGAGCTGCACAGCAGGCATGCCGAGTAGGAAGACAGAAAACAGAAAACTTTTCAGTATGGGCATCAAGCTGTCAGCCTGTTCCTGCTGTATCTCTCTGATCCACGCCTCCCCTGCTAATTCCCCCCACAGCCCCACTTAGCCATCTAATCCCACCAACAGAAAGAAAACCCGAAATACAAGATGGTCCCTCCAATTAAAAACAAAACTCTTTAATGCCCAGACAATTTACTGAGAGCATAAAGAAGGCTGTGAGACAACTGCCCTGAAGGACCTCATAGCTCAGTTGTAGAGGAAGAAAGGAACATTTGCAGATAATGACGAAGGTGTTTGCTTCATTTAACGTGCCATCCCCATCTCTGACCTATAAGGTTAGATAGGTCATTACATCTCTCACCCATCCCTCAACCCCAAGTAGTATAGGCAAGAAAATGGAGGCACAGGGAAGGTGTAAAGGGAGAAAATGTCTCAAGAGTATTTATTCTTAAATCTGAGGCAGTACTGCTGGCCATTGTAATGCCATGTGGCGAAAGATATTGCTAAGATGTATTTAGGGAACTATCTAAAAAAAAAGTAAGTTCTAGCTTAATTTCTACATACGTAAATTGATATACATTGTACAAGTATATACAGTGTTCTTATACAGGCTGTATGTATACATTATGACTGTATTCATCCACATTCCTCCTTTTATTTGTCCATTCCCCCTCTTTCAAGTCCTTACTTCTGTCAATCAAGACATGTTTCAGCTTCCTGATAATCATTTTGTATATCTGTCTGGTAGTTGTTCCAAGGGTCACACCGTGGAATCCCATCCTGTGTGGAGCATGCTTTAGTTAGTTTGAGCATGTAAATATGCATGTGGGCCTGTATGTTTTCAAATGTGTTTAGATTCGAAGTCTAACTTCACATATGAAAGGAAACGTATGTTCTTTGACTGTCTGAGCCTGGCTTGAACTAGAAACTTGAGGAGATGGGTGGGCCTGCCATCAGCAAGGTAGGGTGCGGTGATGGAAGAGGTAACTGTGATCAAGATGCATGATACACATAAATCATCACATGAAATTGAGGTACCTCTGCACAACTACTTAAAGAAAAAAACCCTTTGTGCAAATTTTTGAAGAAAACAATAAAAATCCAAAAACTAGACACATAAATGCTATATCAGACAACAATGCTTATTTCTACTGGGCTAAAAAGTAGCCTTTACCTCTCTGCTGTTTAGTGACAGCTATGTACTGTATACCTATGAGCAATCATTTCCTTTTATATGTATCTGGCCTCCAGACGCTGGAGTTTTATAGCTATTTTGCAAAGTTATTTATTTCTAGATAGCCCTACATCTTTGATAATTTTACAACTCCTAAGTTTTGTTCCCTTTTTCAATATTCATTAAACCAGAGCACTCTCCTCCAGCACTGGCCAAGGGCGATGATTGTAAATGTCTATCAGATGCCTTTTGAGGAAGGCATTTAGAATATGTTACCTTTTGTACACACACAGAAAAAGAATTGTTATAAGAATCATTTAGATGCCAGGTACAATTGAGTTCCAAAAAATTAAGACAAATATACTCTGTTTTGAGGAAAAGAAACAGTGAAATGATCCAACTGACAATTCCAGTTTTTCTAGTACTCTATAATTCTTTCAGTGACTTGAGATTGGTGCATATAAGAATTATTTCTGGGGGCAAGGAAGGTAGCTCAGTGGTAGAGTGCTTGTCACGCAGGTATGAGGCCTTGGGTTTGATTCCTCTGCACCACATAAGCAGAAAGCTGGAAGTGGCACCATGGCTCAAGTGGTAGAGCACTAGTCTTGAGCTGAAGAGCTGAGGGATAGCGCCCAGGCCCAGAGTTCAGGCCCATGACCCTTAAAAAAAAATTATTACTGATATTGTCTACACAGAAATGAAGGACAAAACAAACTTGAGAATGCTATTTCTATCCTGGCATGTGAGGAGTTAAATCTTGAAGCAGAAACTCCAACCTTTGCTAATGCCCTTGTTGTAAAATCTGTGAAGTAGCCTCCTTCCGGAAGTCAGCTTTTCTAGCAATACCATAATTGGTTAAGTATGTATTATGGTGCATTTAATAACTGAGCTCCTTCATTTTCAGAACAAATGGCACCCACATGCTTGCTATTAACCTTTCAAATTGCAAATAATCCATACCAGGCTGTTATAAGGCAATGGGTATTCAAATTATTTACCCCATATACACACATTGGAAATGCTATTTGCTCTTTAATGAAAGGACAATACAGACTTATATCAGAAAAAAAAAAGAATAGCAACTGATATATCCTGTATCACACAAACACTTTGAAGTTCAAGAGTAATTTAAGAGGGTGGTCTCCAGTAGACTTTCTTTTCCTTATTTAGAAAATAATCTGGCTATTTATGTTCTGAAGCCAAACTGGGATATACTGTAATTGTTCTTAAAACTAATTAGTCTGGCTAGGTATCAGTGACTTACATCTGTAATCCTAGTTACTCACAGACAGCCATGGCAGGAAAGTCTGTGAGACTCTTATCTCCAATCAACCACTCAAAACCCAGAAGTAGAGCTATGGCACAAGTGATAGAACACTGGCCTTGAGCAAAAAAGCTAAGGGACAGCACAGGTTCTGAGTTCAAATCTAAGTAGCAGCAGCCACACACACATACAAATACACTAGTCAGCTGCTCATAAAATGAGAATACCTGAGTTACATGATTGAAGAAATAACAGTCTGTTATTATCACATGGAAAGGGTGTACACTGTAAAAGTTGCCAACATAGAAAATTACCTGGCCCTGCTCTGCTTTTATACAATAATTCTCCAGCTACCAATAGTGGAATATTCATATTAAGTCAGCGTGCTCTCCCTTTGTCAAAAAAAAAAAAAAAAATCAGGAACACATCCTCAGGAGAACTGAAGAAAAAGAAGTGACTTTTGTTCACCTACTAAAACTATTTAAATGTTATGCTAGCATGAAGTAAATATAAATGAACTTTAAGTTCTAGATCTGTGACACAGGAAAACGTTTTTCCTTTGAAAATGTATCCTTGATGGGAATTCACCTGGACTTTCTTACATAAACCACACTCATAAAATTGACTGAAAATGCCAATTCCACTTTTTGGTTGTTTGTTCAAGGATAAAAGAATTGAAATAGTTTGGTAAAGTTTAAAAAAATATTCTTGTTTTCATTTCCTGAAGTTAATTTTGATATTTATTTTATATGATTGGATCCACAAGAGGTTTTGCTTTTGTTGCTATTTTTGTTTTCTTTTCTTCTGTTTGTTCATTTATCTGTCTTTGGGAGGGTAAGGGATGACACAAAAATGTAGGGACAAAGGGTGAAGAAATGCAGCAGTGGTACTCACTAGACACTTTGTTGAAAATGAACTATCTAACTTGTGGGCAGGGACAGGAGGGAAAAACTGGGAGGGAGGGAGGGAAGGGGTAACACTCTAAAAAGAAATGTACTCCTTACCTGACTTATGTAACTGTACTCTGTACTGTCCATCACCATTATAATAATAATAAAATTATTTTAGGCCAAAGATTAAAAAGGATATTTAATCAAGATGGGTGCCAGTGGTTCATACTGATAATCCTAGCTACTCAGGAAGCTGAGATCTGAGGACCATGGTTTGAAGCCAGCCTATACTTAGTTAAGTGAGATTCTTATCATGACTAAACTTCAAAAAGAGCTGGAAGTAGAGCTGTTGCTTAAGTGGTAGAATACTAGCCTGGAACAAAAGAAGCTCAGGGACAATGCCCAAGCCCTCAGTTCAAGTCCCAGAACTGGTATCTATTTATCTTGCTATCTATCTATCTATCTATCTATATTTATAATTTATACATAGATATATTTATATAAATTTAAATTTAATTATGTTTACAATCTTCTCTAGATATCTTGCTGTACATAATGGGACATCATTTTTAACTGCTTATTTTCCTTGGATCATTGCAGAAATCTAATTTTTATACCAATACCTAAGTTAATCTTCATACAAATGCTTCTTACCTAACAAACATCTAAATAAATTCTACAATTACAATAACAATTTGTATTATTTAACACACTGTTAAACAATGGCACAAGATGTTTGGGAACTAATAAGACTATGACTCAACAAGTGAGAGCTGAAATGTATAGATTTATAAAGAGTAGACTTTCAGCCAAGGCCTTTAGGAATCTTTAGGTCTTAGAACTATATTTTACAGAGGAAATGAAGAATATTTATTAATGATTAAATTCATAAGTAAAAGTCAATCAAAAAAACAATTTTTGGTGGTTGAAACACTTGTGGACAACAATGTGTTATGAGACTACACTAGCACATCACAATGTATTTTAAGGGAAATGGTAAATCCTTTCATTACTTTTTATTTATTTATTGTGAAAATACCATACAGAGGGATTACAATTACATGGGCAAGATAATGAGTAAATTTCTTTTTTTTTTAATTTAATTTAATTTTATTTGTGAACATACTGTATAGAGGAGTTACAATTACATGGGCAGGATAATGCGTACATTTCTTACCAAGCATTGCAGCCTCCTCCTGTGTTTACCCTTCACATCCCTTCCCAGCCTCCCCCCTCCCCCCCAATCCCAATCCTTCTCCTTCCCCCCTCCCCCCCCCACACCGACGTTGTAAAGCTCGTTTTGGACATGACAACTTGTACTTCTCATTGTTGCAACAATGAGTAAATTTCTTATCAAGCATTGTTGCCTCCTCCTTTGTTTCCCCTTCCCATCTTCCACCCACCCCCCGCCTGCCCCGCACCTACCCCCTTTAATTACTTTTAAAAATAATATATAAACAATCCAGATCTCAAATGGGAGTTTGCAAAAAAAGTATATACATATATATATAGATAGATAGATATATGTATAATGATTATGTCCTGTATCTTTCATTTCTCAGCTGTTTCAATAGAGAATAATTTTGTCCTCTATGTCCATACCACCCTGAATGCACTCAATCTCATCTGATCTCAGAATCTAAACAGGGTCGGGCCTGGTTAGTACTTGGATGGGAGAATAATTTTATCTAAAAGTACAAATGATAAAACTAAAACTTTCAATGAAGCCAGGCACCAGTGGCTCATGCCTGTAATTCTAGCTACTCAGAAGGCTGAGATCTAAGGATCACAGTTCAAAGCCAGCCTGGAAAGTCCATGAGACTCTTATCTCCAATTAACCACCAGAAAACTGGAAATGGTACTGTGGCTCAAGTGGTAGAGTGCTCACCTTGAGCTGAAGAGCTCAGGGACAGCTCCCAGGCCCAGAGTTCAAGCCCAATGACTGATAAAAACAAACAAACAAACAAAAACCCTTCATTGAAGATCAGCAAGATTAGAAAGGTATTTAATGTTTAATTACTGAAACTGGAAGTAGATATTTCCAAGTTTCAAAATGTGACTTCAAAATGTAAAGATTTTGAACAACATTCATTCCCTTGTGGCTTGTAAATACTAGGGATTGAGTTTGTGTTTTTCATTTATCACAGTAGATATGTGTCAAGTCCTTTAATCTGTTTTGTATTTCCAAGGTTTCTTGTTTAACTCCTCTCCTTCTTCTTGTAGAAGAATTATCTTCTCTGCTTTATGTTTTATCAGATGGAAAACATTATTTTAACATTATTTTATTTGTATTCCTCTAATAAGTTTGCTTTAAAATAAATAGAGGGGGCTGGGAGGTAAAAGTTGGGAGCAAATGAAGGAGGTGACACTGTTCAAAAAGAAATGTACTCAATACCTGACTGATGTAACTATAACCCCTCTGTACATCACCTTAACAATAAAAATTTTTTAAGTAAGTAAAATTTGTGTAGTCAGTTTTCCTAGCTTCTGATAACCTGTCTTAGAACATGCTAAGAACTTTTCCTTCACTTGTTTGTTTTTCCTTGTAAATAACTGAGGAGGATGAATGGTAAGTTCATATCAAGTTTGGCTTTCTCATCCTATTACTTCCTACTAAAGTCATTAAGCTTCATTCTGAGGTGAATTCTCTAGGCTTCTAATAATTTCTATTTACTTTATGCTAAAAATACACCATTTCTATTTCTTAAAAAATCTACATACACTGGAGATCCTTGTACAATGCCTGGTAAGTAGATGTGTTTATTATATATTTGTCAAATATTAGAAGGAAGAAATGGATAAAATCCAAGATTTGCCATAGGGTTATATATCAGATAGCTGAAAAAAAAACTCTGCAATGTATGTATTATCTCCACTTAAAGACGAGGAAATGGAGTTTTATAGACATAATCTATCTTTTCCTTTTCCTTTCTCTCTCTTTCTCTCTTATACACACACACACACACACACACACACACACACACACACACACACACTTTTGATTAATGACAGTTGCCCAAGTAAAAACCTTGAGAGTAATCTTGTATTTTTCCACTAATCCTTTGTCATATGCAATAATGACCAAGCACTCTTGATTTCACCTTTTGAATTCTGTCCTATTCTCCCTTCTGCCCCGTGTACACATGGGCCTACCCAGCTCTTTTGTCTACTTGTGGCAATAAATATAAACTGAAGACAAGGAAGCTTTGATTTGTATTGTTGGCCATTTAGTGTGTGTGTGTGTGTGTGTGTGTATGTGAGAGAGAGAGAGAGAGAGAGAGAGAGAGAGAGAGAGAGAGAGAGAGAGAGAGAGAGAGAGAGAGAGAGAGAGAGAGAGAAAGAGAGAGAGAGAGAGGTAGGGTGATATAGTGTGATATAGACTTTCACTATGGCCAATTTCCAGGTATCCAGGTGATAATCACTACATTTTGAGTTAGGATTAGTGGATGTGCACATTTCACTGCCATAGAAATACAGATGGAAGAGTTGCAAATAATCATAGGCATAGAAATAATAAAATATAGTAAGATTATTAGAGAGTAGTGAGTTTTTAGTAGCTACTACCTTTGCTTTAAAAGTTAATGGTGAGCCTATATTATTTAGTTGTTAACATTAATTGTGTTTAACATAGTTTTGGCTTGCAAATTTCTGGAAGTTTAACAATGAGCTCTTGTGAATTGGTTCTATTTGACCTTGGAACACTGCCAGAGAGAGAGAGAGAGAGTAATTTACCCTCCCTTCCTTTACACAACCACCCCTTGTCACCCAGAATAAATGATAAGAAAAACTACATGACACCCCAAAAGTCTTCATGGCCCAAGGATCTCACTTTGGTAGAGTTCACCCAACCAATAGAAACACAGATGTCTTCTTTTCACCAAACCATCCTCATTTGTGCTCTACTACCAACCCATATTTCTTTGTTCTTTATTATGCTCAACTTAGAAAAAAAATAAAAGATGCATTTATTACAGAAATGGTAACATACACTGTTCCTATGCTGTTCAAAAAATTTTGACGACCAGTCTTTGGAGTAAATGTCTCCAGAACAGAAACGAAGACCTCAAAAGTGATTGCAAATTATCCCCAATTTCTCTCCAGGAAATGGAAACAAGAGGTTTTTCCTTTGTTGCTGTTTTTGTTTTTGGGTTTTCTTTTTCTCTTGTTTGTTTATCTATCTTTTGGAGGGTCAAAGGGGAACACAGAAATGAAGGGGCATAGGGTAAACAAATGCAGCAGTGGTACTCACTAGACACTATGTTGAAAATGAATTGTACAACTTGTGGGTGGGGATGGGAGAAAAAACTTGGGAGAGAGCAAGGGAAGGGGTGACACTGTCCAAAAAGAACTGTACTCTTTACCTGTCTTATGTAACTGTAACCCTCTGTACATCACCTTTATAATAACAATTATTCTAAATTTCTGCATCCTGAAAAAAAGTAAGAGGAATGAGGGAAAGAACCAGGAGGAAAAGTGGGAGAGAAGCAGGTGATAAGTAACAAGGTCTAGTCCTAGGCTCTGAACTTGAGAGCCAGCCCTCAGTTGGCATAGCATGTAATCCTCTCTTGTTCACTAAGCAAAAGACCCAAAGGGACATGAAGCTAGTCATAGAGTCCATGCTGCCCTTTCCAAGGCCATACCTAATGCTCACATGCCTCTTACTCAAGCTCTTTCCTCTAAGGATAGATTGCTCTGAACCTTGAACCAACAGAGTCCTGGTACTTTCTGGAGAAGGTCAGGATGCATCTCGCATTTGTAATCTTAATGTCCAAATGAGAGCATGCAAGGCCCTTCATAGTATAAGATATGCTAACGCAGAAAGTAAAGGAAGGAGGCTTTGATTTTAAATCCAACTAAGGCCACTAAATACTAGAGGTGAACCTGGAGGAAAAAACATCCCATACAGAGAAATCAACAAGAGGAGAGGCTGTAATTTTTTCCCCCAGTGTCAATCTTCTCAGCATTCATCAGAAATGACAGTGTTTTCCTTCTTGACTCCACACATTGGCAAGATTTTCTATCTCTTTGATCATGGAGAAATGATACATACACGCACAACCATCCCAACCCTCCCTGACCTAGTTCCTGCCATAGCTGCTCTTCCAGGGCCCTGTACTTAAGAAGTGTTCTTTTTTTAATCAAGTTGTTTCCTAAGGGATTCTTGTCTGCAAATACAGATGATTAATTGGTTGCTTATATGTGTTCAAGTTTCCTTCATACTTCTAATGAAGCCTGATTTTTTAAAAATTCTCAGTGCTAATTTATCCTGATTTAGTGTCGGTGACAGCCAGAAGAGAGTTCTAGGGCACAGATGTACTTCATCACTGGCCATCCTACCACACACTGGCTCTGGTCGGACCCTAGGGAAATCAGCAATTGCTGTCACAGCCAACCAAGAGCTGATTTCAGAGCTACTGCCATTCTTCTGCCATCAGGAGTGACTGAGGAGCTATTCACTGATTTCGAAAAGCCAAGTTCGGTTCCACCACAGTGTTCACTTCTCTGTCTCCAGAATATCTCTAAACAGGCTTACAGCTCTACAATAAGAGAGAGAGAGAGAGAGAGAGAGAGAGAGAGAGAGAGAGAGAGAGAGAGAGAGAGAGAGAGAGAGAGAGAGAGAGAGAGAGAGAGAGAGGAATAGCTTTATTTGACAGTATGGGAAGACACTGTTGTATTCTTTTCTAGCAAAGAAAGAATACAAAATGGAAGCAACTTTCAGGAGCAGTGCTCTTGGAAGCCTGGTTCTACTGCCTTCATAACTACCCTAACTATCGCCAGTGACCTCTATGAACCAGCAGGTAACTTACCTAAAAAGACATTTCTGAGCCCTGGTGGCTCACACCTGTAATCCTAGGCACTAAGGAGGCTGAGATGTGAGGTTCATGTTTCAAAGCAAGCCCAGACAGGAAAGTCTGTGAGACTCTTATCTCCAATTAACCATGAAAAAGCCAGAAGTGGAGCTGTGGCTTAAGTGGTAGAGTGCTAGCCTTGACCAAAAAAGCTCAGGGACAGTGCCCAAGTCCTGAGTTCAAGCCCCAGGATTGGCATGCATATACACAAAATGACGTCTCTATTGTCTGAGTGTTAGTGTTGAGATGGCTTTCTCACTTGATTTTTCCTTTTCCTGGAGTTTTAAGGAAAAAGCCCAGCTCAAGTAATGCCAACAGACTGAGCTCAGCCACTCATCCCAATATGCCAATTAAAAGGAGAAGTAATGATAAAGGGTAGAGAAAGGAGGTTTAACCAACATGTCCAAACCAGGAAGGACAGATAAAAGGGTTCTGTGACCTAAGTCGACCTTCAGAGTATTGGCATGAGGAAGAATTAAGACAAGGAATGGTCAAACTGTGGTCTGGTTGGTGGTTTACCTGAGCTCTGGTTCTGCACATCCCTAGAGAATTTGCTACCTCTGGCATCACTTGAGAACAAGCTGGTCCCAGGAGATGATTGTTCCTGCTACTCACTAGCCCGGGAAATTGCCCTCATGTTGGGAGGGGTTGTGACTTGTTCCTCTAGGCTCCTCCTTGCTTGGAGTTATCTTGGCTCCTTATCATAGAGATGTTTATCCTGCCCATTCCCAGACTCCGAGGAGATTGCATGTTTAGGACAGTGACTAAAGACTGTCAGGTGTCCTGGGTGTGTGCAGGTTGGGGGGGGGAGGGGAGAGAATATCAAGAACCGGATATCATGAAAGCTGATACCATGAAAAGTGTCATGAAAGCTGATACCATGAAAAGTGCAACAGTTGCTCTTATCTTTGTGCCTTTAGCCTTGAAGGGGGATGAGATAGATTGCGTACCCCTCCCTGGTTTTCAGACACACACTCCTTGAGTGACTAACACACCTACGTGCAGTTAAGCAAGCATCTGACCCACAATTTTAAGGCGAAGGAGACAGATGCAAAATGAAATCAAGGATGACATTGCTTTTAGTTTGCTTTTTGTTAACTTCTAAGCCCGAGTGAGGGGTACTGATTTTTAGAAAGAAAAAGAAATCCAGTTTCTAAGTACCTATGAGATTCCTTACAGTCCATTCTTTAAAAATATTCATTTGAGTTTTAACATTATACATGGACACTTTTTTGTGCCTCTAAATAAGTTCTATAAAGCATCTGCCTAAGTGTAGGAGTTCCCACAGGACCTATCTTACTGCCACTAATTGCTTCCCACCATCCCCTCCAGAGAAATGCCTAGTCCTGCTTTGCTTTGCTGTCTTACAGCTTTCCTGTAATTTATCACCTATTTGGGATTGTGGTGAAGAGGTATTTCAGGACACCTTTTCTCTTATCCCAAATAAAACACTCAGTTTCATCAATGAAGAGTCAATGACGCTTCACTTCATCAGAGCTAACCTGATGTTCAGTATTGTCATAGCACAGCTAATGTGGAAATGAACCATGGTTATAATAGCTATATTGGCTAGTTGAATCAAATTGAAAAGAGGGTAAGGCTTATGATCACATGTATGTTGTTACTTGTGCTAGTTGAGTTACCATGAATGATGTTCAAATCTATTTAATATAGGGGCTGGGAAGTTGGCTCAGTGGTAGAATGCTTGCCTTGCATGTATGAGGACCTGGGTTTGATTCCTCAGCACCACATAAGCAGAAAAAGGCAGAAGTGGTGCTGTGGCTCAAGTGGTAGAGCACTATCCTTGAGCTGAAGAGCTGAGGGACAGCACCCAGGCCCAGAGTTCAAGCCCCACAACCAACCAAAAAAAATCTACTTAATATAGAATATAAAACAAAAGCATTTTATTAAAGCATGAAGAATAAAGGAAAGCATTGTAAGAACTATAAAGAGGTATAATCATATAAAGTATACCGTGTTACTGAAAATTAATCATTTGGTTTGATCATGTAAAAATTATTTTAAGTGATGCTACCTAAAATATTATGAATTGAGGCAATCATAAATTTTCACCTGTCATCATTTGTCTGCACATAGCTTACTTGGTAAATATATAGCAATATATTAATAGATTCTAATAGACATATTTTAAATACAAGTATACCTATTCCCTACACTTGCCATAAAAACTAGAATATATAGAGAGATATATATTAATGTATTTATTTTTTCAGTCCTGGGGCTTGAATTCAGGATCTGGATGCTTTCCCTTAGATTCTTTGCTCAAGCCTAGTGCTCTACCAATTGAGTCACACCTGTAATTCCAGAATTTTTGGTGGTTAATTGGAGATAAGAGTCTCACAGACTTTCCTGCCTGGGCTGACCTTGAGCTTCGATCTACAGATTTCAGCCTCCTAAGTAGCTAGGATTACAGGTGTGAGCCACAGCACCTGGCCTAAAAACTAGAACATTAACAAACACTTGTATTTCACTCTACTATTCTCCACCATCCTTTCCTCTTTCAATGCTCACTTGGGATAACTATCCTTATCCTTTGCATATCATTCCATTCCACTTTTAGTGATTCTAGGATTTCAATTCAGGCTTCATTCTTTCTGGATGTGTGTGTTCTACCACTTGATCCATGTTTTCAGCTCTTTCTCTCTTTTAAAAATACTATTCCATATTGTAGGTATCCCTAAAAACATTTTACTACTTTGTACTATTTTTGCTTTTATACTAATGTATCATATTCTGTGCAATGTTCAGTAATTTTCCTGCTAACTAAATATTTTACGTTGTGTGAACATCCATAAACATTGTTGGGGATAACTGTGACTTCAATTTCTATAATTCCTAAACTCTCTTAAACTCATCTTTCCTTTATCTTCCTATGAAATTTTCTGGGTAGTAAAATAAATGGATAATATACCAGTTTCACATACCCATAGAGCATTGACAATATTAATTAAATTCAAGTAAATACAGCCCAAGATAACATTTAATATTATGCTTCTACTCTGAAGGAAAAGAATAAGACCAAACATATAAGTGAACAATTTTAGCTCCAAACTAGGAATTAATCAAATCAAGGCTTTATAATCCTTCAAAAATATGAAACTAATTGTAGTTTTTAAAATGTAGTTGAAGTATTGTATTATTATCGCTAGAACTGAATTTTCTACTAAAGTATTTTAACCCAAATGTTGTAGGTAAGAAGAAATGGGTCCCGATGGAGCCAAGTTTCATCAATGTCCATTTTCTGAGTGGATGTCTGGTAAAGGATAAGTATTGTCTGTTGTGTAAACAATGAGGAATCAAGCTTCCATTGGCACTGGACATTTGATGTCCTGTACTTGTGACTTTGATAACATACCCTCCCACCATGACATTGGCATGCTTTGGCCAATAGGCAAGACAAACTGGATTCACAGTGATACTTGTGAACAGTGCTTGCATACTTCCCTTTCCTCTCTTGGAATTTTGCCTCTGACATGAGAACATGTCAGGGCTAGCTAATAAGAAGAAAGTGAGAGACACTTGGAGAAGTCATCTCAGCCAAGGCTATCATTTAAAAAATGCACAGAGCTTATTTCAGCCCTATCAGAGATCAGTCAAGCCCAACCTAGATCTCCAGGGTCTAGACTCTATGTATAACATGGGAAGAAAAAAAAACTTGGTGCATTTATTTTATAATTCCTTTGCTTTTAAGTTCACTCACATGGCAGTTGCTAGGCAGAATTCACTCCTTGTCAATCTGCTCTACTTTTTAGACCAGTGTCCAGGAAAGTTTTTCAGACTTTTGGGACAATATCTTACTATTTTCCCTCCCCACAACTCTCTGGTTTTCATGTCACTGCTTCTTAAATCTTTATTCCTACCTACTAATCCATTCTCGTCTTAGCTTTCTTTCCTTTTCACTTTTTGAGACAGGTCTCATTTTGTGGGGTACAGACTGGCTCTAATTTCAGCCTCTCAAGTACTAGGATTATGGTCTTGTATCACCGCATGCATCTCATCTTTGGTTTTGTTGTTGCTGTTGGTTGTGAGAATTGAACTCAGAGTCTGGGCATTAACCTTCAACTCTTTTGCTCAAGGCTTGCCCTCTACCACTTTGAGCAACAACTTCACTTCCAGTTTTTTAGTGGTAAATTGGAGATAAGAGTCTCACAGTGACTTTTCTGCCCTAGCTAGCTTCGAACTGAGATCCTCATATCTCAGCCTCCTGAGTAACAAAGATTATAGGAATGAGCCACTGGCACCTGCCTGCCCCTTCATTTTCTTAATAGATCAGGCATAATAGATCCAAATGATTAACTACTAGAAAGCTGATTGGTCTTTCTTTGAGGAAAAATAAAGAAGCTTAATTTCTACATGATCCTAGAAGTACCCACAGATATTAAGGCTCTTTAGTGTCCAGTTCTTTCTGGTGCACCAAAAAGGGTAAGAAAAAGAGTAATTCAATTAGAACATTGAATGTCTCTATCCTTCAATACAAGTACTCTATTCAGGCTATATGATCCCAATTTCTCCAGATCTTACCAATTTGATCTGAAATTAATACCCATGATTCATTTTAAGTAACTTTATCCCCCTATACAGTTTTGCTTATTTATGTCAGAGACTATGTAACATATATCCTAACCACTCTGTTAGTCACATTTACTACCTAGAATCCAGCCAGTTCTTCCTGCTCCAACTCACTTATTGAAGCCCATTGTCTATGAAGTTACCTGAGGCTGCTGCTTTAGCTTTGAAACTATGGTGGAAAACATGGAGAGGCAATCCTGATGGTTGGGTCAAGACTGCTATCTTCTAATGTTTCTGGTGTTGCCAACCCTTTGGTACTCTACTTGAACAAACATACTACAAGAAATCACCTGTTCCTTACTGCTGTCTCACATCCGGATACCAAGAAGTCTTTGTCGTTCCCCCCAAGGCCAAGGTTTTGCTAAAAGTACCTGTTTCAGGGCTGGGAAGTTGGCTCAATGGTAGATTGCTTGCCTCGTATGCATGAGGCCCTGGATTCGATTCCTCAGCACCAAATAAGCAGAAAAAAGCTGGAAGTGGAGCTGTGGCTCAAGAGGTAGGGCTCTAGCCTTGAGCTGAAGAGCTGAGGGACAGCACCCAGGCCCAGAGTTCAGGCCCCACAAATGATCAAAAAATAAATAAATAAAAGTATCTGTTTCCATAAGTCTCAGAAATGAATCCAGGACATTGTATCAGGAGAAAAATATTTGCAACTGATGCTGTCCTCTATATATCCAACTTATCTCATTCTCCTTCCATGATAATCAAGTCAGACCACCCACTGTATTAGCTCCTTAAATTTTTCCATATTTATGTGAGTCCCAGTGGTAGGTGCAACTTGGGCTTGAGGTAGTATGGAAATCCTTTCCTACTGACATTGCCTTGGGAAGGCTTTAACATGCTGCTACTGTAAACATCCAATTAATAGTATTGCACATTTCATCTTCATTCACCATCATCAAAGAAATGAATAGGTCTGAGTTGTTTCCAGTATCTCATTAAACCTTTTAGTCATCATCCTTCTGGGCTAAAATGGCAAAGAGAGAAAGGAACTCAAATAACCTCCCACAGTCTACTTCCCAACAAACCTACCATGTCTTCTGAGTGTCTGCTATAAAGAAAATATTTAATGCCTGATGAATAAAGAAATGTGCAGACAACTCTTACCTACTCACAATTGCAGATTCAGAGATCACCAGGGCATCAGAAGGGAAGTAGCAGGAAAGGCTGGCAAGGTTGTCTAGTTGTTTGGTTACCCAGAGAATTTGTACATGTTCAAGTGCAGGAGCAGTTATGATTGTTACTAAAGCAGACCCAGAATATTCTTCCTCTGTTCCTCAAGCTCCTGTATTTCCTTCTATACAGATAATAGCTGCTCTCTAACAAGTCATTGCAACCACAACCAGGTTTTATCTCTTGTTTCCAATTTTTTATTCCATTCTACATTGTTTAATCTTTATTCTCAGCATAATCACTTCGCCATAGTGTCTATCAACATATTCCTCTAAATAGGTAATGATTTAAAAAAAAAAGACTGTGGCTGAGAGAATTGGGGAAATTCTTTGTTAGAGCCTAAAATGATATAGTGCCTAGAAAAATGACTTTATACCTTTGTATGATAGGAACATTTAACGCTCATATTAAAATATTGCCTGTAAGTCTTGCAAAAGGAGAAATTGGCCTGGAAATAGGGCTCAAGCAATACAACTCCTGCCTATCAAGTAAAAAGCCCTAGCGATGCAACAACAACAACAAAAAAAAAAGACAAAGAAATAGTCCAGACTATGTCTGTACATGATAATAAAAAAGCTGTTGTGGCAGCCAGGCCAGCGGAAGACAGCTTCCTGTTTTCTTCAGCTTAGCCCAAATCTGCCCAAGCCAGAATTTAATTTCTGTGTTGATCGGTCCTTATGGCAGTTCCCATGCTAGCTACATGATAGGAATAACTCTCCCCCATTTCCAACTCTTTCCATCGCTCTTTCCCAAATGTCTGTGAACATGTGGCCAAAAATCAAAGGAGAGCTATGGCTCACATCTATAATCTTAGCTACTCATAGATGAATGGATCAAGAAAATGTGGTATATATACACAATGGAATTCTATGCCTCCATCAGAAAGAATGACATTTCCCCATTTGTTAGGAAATGGAAAGGCTTGAAAAAAATTATATTAAGTGAAGTAAGTCAGGCCCAAAGAAACATAGGTCCCATGGTTTCCCTTATTTGCAATATCTAGTATATGTCTAAGTCAAGCAGAAAAGGTCAGATAAGTTGATGTTAGGGAAATGAACCCTAAGGTATGTATTCAAATGTTTTTTTTTCTTTCATGCGATTGTTTCTAACACATTTATAAGATTACTTCTTTATTGCTTTGTATGTCCCTCCCCCACAGTATAACCCCTGCTTTCACTGTATTTGATGTCGGTATAATTAATGGAGGAGAAGGGGAAAAACAAATCATTTAAATAGGGATACAGGTGGACCCATTGCAACAATGAGATGTACAAGTCGTTATGTCGAAAACAAACTTTACAACTTTGGTGTGTGGGGGGGGAGCAGGGAGGATTGGGTGGGGGGTGGGGGGGAGGATGGGAAGGGATGGGAAGGGGAAACAAAGGAGGAGGCTACAATGCTTGATAAGAAATGTACTCATTATCTTGCCCATGTAATTGTAACCCCTCTGTACAGTATTTTCACAATTAAAAAAAAGCGATAAATTACAATTTTAAAAAAATCCTAGCTACTCAGGAGACTGAGATTAGAAGGATCATATTTTGAAGCCTGAGGCGGGGGAGGGAATCATCAGATATTATCACAACCAATAAAAATCTGGGTATGGAACTATGTGCTAGTTATCTCAGCTGCAGCCGAAGCATAAATAGGAGGCTCATGGTCTAGATCAACCTGTTCATAAATACAAGACCATATTCAAAAATAACAAAAGTCAAAAGGGCTGGATGTATCACTCAAGTGGCCAAGCACCCTGCCTGCCAAACATGAGGCTCTGAATTCTGAATGTAAGTAGTAATAATAATAATAATAATATATAATGGGAGAAACATACATTGTCAAAGAACTTATAGATCAACGATTTTTATTTTATCTATTTTTTTTTCAATGGTGGGGCTTGAACTCAGGGCCTGGGTGTCGTCTCTGAGCTTTTTCACTCAAGGTTAGTGCACTGCCACTTTGAGCCACAGCTCCAGTTATAGTTTTCTGATGGTTAATTGGAGATAAGAGTCTCATGAGCTTTCCTGCCTGGGCTGGCTCAAACTGTAATCTTCAGATCTTAGCTTCCTATGTAGCTAGAATTACAGACATGCATGAACCACCGGTGCCCAGATTTATTTTTATTTACTTATTTATTTGGAACTTGGACTCAAGGCCTGGACACTGTCCTTGAGCTTTTATGCTGTAGGCTAGCATTCTACCACTTTAAGCCACAGCTCCATTTCTGGCTTTTTGGTAGTTAAATGGAGAGAAGAATCTCACAGACTTTCCTGCCTGGGACTGGGTTTGAACCACGATCCTTTGATCCCTGCCTCCTGACTAGCTAGGATTACAGCATCAGCCACTGGCACCCAGGCCTAAAGGTATTTTTTTTAAGAAATATTTTAGTGCTCTACCTTGTATTGAGAACATAAGGCTCCAAACAACTAAGCGGCATGCTCAGGTCACACTTCCCAGCACGAAACTGTCCCATTGAGTATGATCTTCAAGGATCCTACATCTGTATGTTTTTAAGCTAAGTTCAAATTAGTTAACCTCCCCTCACCTTGTGCACAGACTGAAGAAAGATCATATGAAAGCAAGAAGGTCCTTGTCTGCAGGTCAGATGGAGAGCCCTTAATGGACTCTCTCGATACATTATAGCCTCCCAAACTAATATTAGTTACTGAAGTCAACTATGTACAGTATATGATTATGGCAATGCAAGCAGACTAAGACAGCTATGAATACAATTTAAATGGCATTTGTACGAATTCATGATACACATTAATCTTTAAAAAATGTGTTTCCAAACTCTGGCCCTGCAATGACAAATCCATAACAAAAGAACACCTATTATCCTGGTAATGGTGATACTATTTTCCACTGCAAAGAACCAGAATCCCCTAGAGACATAACTTGAATTAGATCTAGAGTGGAAAAATACAACATGTCATTCCAGAAAGCAAGAAGGCAAAGCAGCATACAGCTCCTAGGATTGAGTCTGGAGGATTTGTGAGACAATTTCAAGAAGCTCTGATGGGTGACAGTAGATGATTTGAACATCAATGAAAATAAAAATGAGAAAAGATGGTGCATATTAAATATGCTTGAAATTCATGTTGACATGATAAAGAACTCTCATTAGTCAGCGCTACAAAATGTTAGGGAATGAATTTATTGTTTTGAAAATAATGAAATAAAGAAAAAGAAGCAAGCATTTATCATGTCTTTCTATATTACCATCAAGCACATACTTGAAGGAAATTTGCATGTTAAAGAAATAACTCAGGGCTGGGAAGGTGGCTCAGTGGTAGAGTGCTTGCCTTGCATGCCTGAGGCCCTGGGTTTGATTCCTCAGCACCACATAAGCAAAAAAGAAAAAAGCTGGAAGTGGGGGCTGTGGCTCAAGTGGTACAGCACTAGTCTTGAGCTGAAGAGCTGAGGGATAGCGCCCAGGCCCAGAGTTCAGGCCCCATGACTGAACCCCCTTCCCCCAAAAAAGAAATACCCCAGCCAGGCCCCAGGGGCTCCTGTCTATAATCCTAGCTACTCAGGAGACTGAGGTCCAGATGATTCCAACTCAAAGTCAGCTCAAGCAGAAAAGTCCTCAAGACTGCATTTCTGCAAAATGATGGCTGGAGGCATGGCTCATGTTGCAGCGCACTAAGCCAAGAGCAAAACAACTGAGTGAGGCTGAGTTCAAGCCCTAGTATTAGGGAATACATATCTCCAAAGATAACAAGTTTAAGACCAGCCTGGGCAACATAGCAATTTTCAGAGTAGCCTGAGTCACCCAGTGAGATCCTGTCTCCAAACTTATTTTGAAAAAGAACTTAAAAAAAAATCCTAACAAAAAATTGAGTAAGTGAATTGAACAGATAGTTCTCAAAAGAGAAAGTACAAATGGTCAATACATGCACGAAAAGATATTCAACATCTTGAGAGATCCAATATAAATTACACTGACAGTCCTTCTCATCGAAGTCAGAATGGCTACCATCAAAGGAAAACAACAAATCCTAGAGAGGATGCAGGGATATACTTAGATATACTGTTGATAAAAATGCGTGTTAGTCTAGTCACTATGTATGGAGATTTCTCAAAAAATTAACAACAACTATCATTTGATTCTACTCTATCACTTTGGGCATATACACATTAAAAAAATCAAAGTCAGCATATAATAGAGCTGCCTGCACACTCAATGTTCGTGACAACACAATTCAGAATAGCCAGGCTACAGAATTAGGCTAAGTGCCCAAGTGTAAAATATGTTAGCTATTAACTACCTTTCAAAATGGCAGTAGGAGAAGGTGAGGCCTTTGGAGTCATAATGACAAGGCCTTCACAAATGGGATTAGTATCCTTATGAAGACAGCCCCAAACAGATCCTTTAACAGAGTAGATGGCTCCAACCTATCAACCAGAAAACTGACTGAACACTGCATGTAGTGGTACCTTAAATTTGGACTTCTCAGCCTCTAGAGAAAAAAAAATCTTTTTTTAATTAAGTTTTTATTGTGAAAATACTGTACAAAGGGGTTACAGTTACATGAGCAAGGTAATGAGTACATTTCTTATCCAGCATTGTTTATTACTGCACTCTACCCACTCCTAGACAACAAGCAAATTTTGTGCCTGTCAATCAAATTGAATTTATGTTATTATGGAGACTAGGGAAGATACCCATCTTTAATGGCGTTTCCTCCCAGTAGGTGGAGCTATGATGCTTGTAGACTGGGATGAACACACTCCTGGGATCCTTTCAAAATTCTAGTATAGTCGTGG
Organism: Dipodomys merriami; assembly: GCF_024711535.1. NCBI lineage: Eukaryota > Metazoa > Chordata > Mammalia > Rodentia > Heteromyidae > Dipodomys > Dipodomys merriami. The sequence continues at coordinate 23,095,004 of NW_027206512.1, read as the reverse complement.
AAATGGGGATACTTAAACTAAAGCAGTCCTGCCCTGAGATTTTTTTTTGATATATTGGATTTCTCATCATGCATCAAAATTATTAAAGTTATTTCCCTAGTTGCAAATACCTATAGGTATGCCTAGAATATGGGTATTTTTGAACATGATCTCCAATGATTCCTATTTTTTTTAGCCAGAGCTGGCAACCCCTGGCCTAGCAGAAGAAGGAAAACACATTCCAAGGAGGAAGAATATAGAGAAGAAGTAATATGATAAAACAGAAGTCTTGCATAGCAAAGCTTTAGGAGGTTTAGCATTTGATCCAATCATACAAAACTTAATGAACTGCAAACACAGTGCTTCTCGTATATATCTATATATGTATATATAGATATATATAATAAAACAAATCACTTCTTTTTGAGCTAACTTTTGGAAAACAAACTTTATTTTTTTCAAAATATCTATCTTCTACCAAATGTATTGTGTGGGAAGGGTGACTGTACATTATGGATAATATATTAGTGAAGTCTCTCCTTTGCTCTTTGGCCTTTTCCAATAAATTGAAGTTTGCCAAAAGCAGCCAATGAATGTTGTCACTGTTGATAGAATGCTCTTTTCCATTCTCCAATAATACCCTTCATTGTCAACTGTTAAAAGACAGATCATTGCAGACAGAGACAGGTGATCGTATGGTAAGTGCTCAGGAAGAACAAAGGGGCAACCCTGTCAGCCTCAGTTTCCCCTTAATCTGGTTATATAAGCTCACCCACCTGCAGAGGTGTGTGGGCTTCACTGTGAAGCCTACAAAATGACAGAGTTCTCAATCTCTCCCTTGCACAGCACCTCTTCAGGACCTACAAGGGGTCTGGAAATGTAGTTTAAAAGAACGTTGCAAAGTTGCAAAAGATAAAATAGTTTCATGGCAACTGGCTAAGACCACCAACTCTTTCCATTCTGGTTCTCCTCTAGAACACCTTCCCTTCTGTTAGGTGATATTGGAAGACCCAAATAGCATTTGGGGTATTTGGCCAAAGAAGATTTGTAGATACTTTTAGTTTGTGCTAGTGGAATGTGGATTCATAGTTAGAAGTCAGTTTCTTGTATAGTTCAGTTGCTGGCAGCAAGGTTCCATATGGTAGTGAGCAGCAGAGCTAGTTTTCACATCTTGCTTTGTCTGACTGTGATGTTCTTACCATTCCCACTAGCCTGACCTTCTTTAGGGTAGCAATCCACCAGCAGACTTTGTCATACTGTCTGTCCTCAAGCTCTTGACAGGACACAATGGCTTTCCCTTACGCCTGGCTCCAAAAACCTTCATTCCCCTTTTCCCCTTTTCTGTTTTACCTGCATAGCTACCCAACTACATTCTCATTTTTGCTGAAGTATAGCTAGGCTCATGATTCTCTCTCCTCTTTGGTCAGTTATTGGTTCTTAGTGATTTTTTGTTGTGGTTGTTGATTTGACACAAAACACTGACATTGCTAATGATAATTTAAACCTCAGATGTTGCTACAAGATGGCACCGATGACATATCAGTTAATGTTATTATCAATCCAAAAACTTGCATTTAATCATCACACACACACACACACACACACAAACACACACATAAACATTTCTAATAACAAGTTACAAAGCTGAAAAAAATCTCAGAATCAAATTTTATCACCATTGATAGATAGATAGATAGATAGATAGGCTGGAAGGTCAGTTGTTTGGCTTGAGCTCTGGGCCTGGGTGCTGTCCTTCAAGTCTTCAGCTCAAGGCTAGTGCTCTACCATTTGAGCCACAGCGCCACTTTTAGTTTTCTGAGTGGTTTATTGGAGATAAGAGTCTCACAGACTTTCCTGCCCAGGCTCGCTTTGAATTGTGATCCTCAGATCTCAGCCCCCTGAGTAGCTAAGATTATAGGCTTGAGCCACCGGCACCCAGGATATATATATAAAAGCAGTCCCCGGGGCTTGAACTCAGAGCCTGGACACTGACCCTAAGCTTCTTTTGCTCAAGGCTAACACTCTACCACTTGAGCCACAGTGCCACTTCCAGCTTTTTCTGTTTTCTTGTACTGAGGAATCAAACCCAGGGCTTCGTGCATGCTAGGCAAGCACTCTACCACTAAGCCACATTCCCAGCCCCATTTTATATTTTGTATAGAAGATAATAAAAATTGTCTTTCTATAGTTATGAACTGTTAATGGGATTCTCCCCAATGTTTTGATATTTGTGGCTCTAATTCAAATTTGTAAAATTTATAATTTGTTTTCATTTGTTTTCCAATTAAATATTGACTTTTGAAAGCTAATATTTTACATATAACTGTGCATTCTCTTTTTATTTTGGGTCTGGTCGTGGGGCCTGAACTCTGGGCCTGGGTGCTGTCCCTCAGCTCTTCAGCTCAAGGCTAGTGCTCTACCACTTGAGCAACAGCTCCACTTCTGGCTTTTTTTTCTTTTTGCTTATGTGGTGCTGAGGAATCGAACCCAGGGCCTCAGGCATGCAAGGCAAGTGCTCTACCACTGAGCCACCTTCCCAGCCCTGTATTCTCTTTTTAAAGTGGGCCTCACTAAGTAACATAAGTTTTGGACCTCACACAACTTAGTGCAACTCTGACTTCCAGTATTTTATTAGTAAAATGTGTGTTAGAAAATTAAAGGTAATTTGAAACAAAGGAGGAGGCTACAATGCTTGATAAGAAATGTACTCATTATCTTGCCCATGTAATTGTAACTCCTCTGTACAGTATTTTCACAAAAAAAAAAAGATGATGTTAAAAAAAATGAATCCCAACATAGGGACACAAGTGATTTTTTTCTTGCTTGCTATTGTTTCTAATGTATTTATAATGTACCATGTGACTTTGTTTTGTTTTTTTGTTTTTATGTTCCTCCCCCAGGGTTTAAAACCTGTTTTCACTGTATTTGATGTCGGTGCCTTGCATCTTGTATATACGCTTCTCTAATTTGGGAAGGGGAATGGAAAAAAACAAAATATGGATACAGGTTGACTTTTGTAACAATGAGATGTTCTAGACCCTATGTTGAAAACGAGCTTTACAATTTAGGCAGGGGAGGAGGAATGTAGTTGTGGAGGTGGGAGGGAAGGGCTGGTAGGGGAAAAACAAAGGAGGAGGTAACAATGGTTGATAGGAAATGTACTCATTACCTTGCTCATGTAACTGTAACCCCTCTGCACAGTATTCTTACAATAAAAATGTAGTAAAAATAAAAGGGGGGAGAAAATTAAAGGTAATTTGGTGTTGAGCGGGCAGCATACATGAGGTACTCAGTTACTACAAGTGCACAATTATTTCAGACATTTAAATAGTAACTACAATTAACTTGAAAAAATTATTAAAAACACCAGCATTTAAGACATTAGTTCCTCTCTGGAAAAAAATTCATAAATGTCATGATATTATACCACCACCCTTACTGTCCTCTTCATACAACTATGTAACTCTGCAGATGGCTGTATACTAAGGATTAACAGGATAAGGAAAAAGAAAAATAAAACCAGACTTAAATAAGGTTAGGGGAGAAAGGACAGGAAATGAATGATAGTAAAAAATGAATAGTCAGACATTATATATATGACAGAAATCTTTGAGACAATTATCCATATACAGTATATACTCACATTTATTATTTACTGATAAAAAGGTATATAGAAAAATTTACAAATAAGAGTAGAGGGTATGAAACTATTTTCAATTCCTTATAGCAAAGTAATTCTCTAAAAGAATCGTTCCTTCTATTTCCACCTATCACTGTTTTCACTGTTTTCTGTAGCCAAACCCAAAGTGGCAATTGATGAACATGACTAAAGAACATGATTGCAGACTGGTACCTTGGCTTATGTTTATGAATAAGACAAAAATATAATGAAGAAGGCCTTTGTGGGAACTTCATTTGCTCCCCTATGTTGTTAGAAACCTTTTGGATGAATAGGTTTTGGATTTTTTTTTGATGATGGTTTTTGAATATTAAAATTAAAAAGATTGCCGGGCGCTGGTGGCTCACCCCTGTAATCCTAGCTACTCAGGAGGCTGAGATCTGAGGATCGTGGTTCAAAGCCAGCCCAGGCAGGAGAGACCATGAGACTCCTATCTCCAATAAACTACCAGAAAACCAGAAGTGGCGCTGTAGCTCAAGTGGTAGAGTGCTTGCCTTGAGCTGAAGAGCTGAAGGACAGCGCCCAGGCCCAGAGTTCAAGCCCCATGACCGACAAAAAAAAAAAAAATAAAAAATAAAAAAAAAATAAAAAGATTTCCTCTACTTTTGGTGCTATTTCACATTGTAGGTGCTACGTGTAAAACCTTCATTATTAACCTCCACTTGACAACTTTCTCATGTCCAAATATAATCAACAAAACAATACATTGAGATTTGATATGCATTTGAGAGTTTCTATGGTAGAAATTATCCCACCATGGTCAATTTCACTCTCACTGCTGGGAGGTACTACACCATAGCACCCAATGATAGTCTTTCTACCACACAGGAAGTGTGCACTAAGTATACATAGTAGGTATACATTATTTTCTACATAAAACCTTTGTTTTAAGCATAAAATACTTCATTATGTTTATGATTTAACTTTTAATATTAAAACTTCATGAAAGCTTAACATTCAGCCAGTATAGACCAGCTACCACATATCTTTGTAATAAAGAAATGAATCAGGATACAGAAAAGAGAAACAACACTAAGATATTCAATTGGCATACATCTGGAAATTTATTCTGTGCCAAGCATTGGGATTTATAGAGAAGAATAAACTCTATTGTTTGTTGTAAATAAAGTCACTGTATCATGTGACTCACAGAAACTTAAGCAAGAAATTATACCTCATAATGAAATTTGTTACAATCCTAGTGTATGAAAAGCATTTCAGAAATGCCCTGAAGAGACAAGTTTCAAGAAACTGTATGGAATAAGTTTTGTTACACCCCGTTGAAGATCAGAAAGTGAAGAAAATGGCTCAAGCAAATAAAACATGGAAAACCATGACAACGGTGGAGGGAAAGATAAGTTGGGGCTAGTTAAGACTTAGGAAATGCTGAGAAGGTTTATCCTATAGATAACAAGAAACTTCACTACTTTTAAGCAGGGGAAAATGGCATGCCTTTTGAACATGACCTTCTAGAAAAAGTGAATAGACTACAGTATAGGTAAAATAAATTTTAAACAGTATTTTAAAGTTAATGAAAGTTTCCTTAAAAAACTTAAAAGACTATTGATTTGTAAAATATGAGAAGGGAGAGTACTCTGAAGAATATAATAACTCAGCAAGGATATTTGAAAAGAGAAAGGAGAAATCCACATGAAGACAAAGGTTCATGGCCATCTGAAAAAAATAGCTAATTAAACACAGAACCCCAACAGATGTTGGATTTTGAGCAATACTGGTTTTGATTATAAAGGAAAAGGAAAAATAAATCTGAGGACTAAAAGGATTGTATTTATTAGAGGCATGAAAATATACTAAAAACTTTTTCTTCTAGTTTGTCTCCTCAGCTTATTTTCTGAGTCTTGGAGATCTTCCTAGTCAAATATGGCATATCTCTAAAATAAAATCTTATGCCTTACCCTGAGCATAACAATAAGATTAGCTTTGCAAAAACAATTTCAGAACAAGTGAAAAGGAAAGAAGAAAAGGAGAGAGGGATGAGGAGAGGGGTAAAAAGGAGGAGGCTGGGGAAAAGGGAAGGAAAGGAGGATAGAAGGGAAGAAGGGGGGAAGGTCTAAGAAAGAAAGAAAGGGCAGGACACTGGTGGCTACTCAGGAGTCTAAGATTTGAGGATCACAGTTCCAAGCCATTCCAGGTATGAAAGTCCTTGAGACCCTTATCTCCAATTAATCACTAAAAAAGCCAGATGTGGAATTGTGTCTCAACTGGTAGAGTGCTAGCCTTGAGCCAAAAAGCTAAGGAAAGTGACCTAGACCTTGAGTTCAAGCCCCAGTAGTGGCACATACCAAAAAAAAAGGAAGGAAGGAAAAGAGGAAGAAAGAGAAGACAGAGAAAGAGAGGAAGAAAGAGAAGGACAAAGAAAGAGAAATGGAGAAGGAAAAAAGAAAAGATGTAGCTAAGAATTTTAATAATAGAGTCATTTAAAAAGCCCATCAGACAATCAGTGTCTATGTTTAAACCCCAAGCAGATTCAGGTTCTGGAAGCAGAATCTGAGAACCTGGGCCCCAGTTGGAGTCTCAGGTCCTGAGAAGTGGAGCAGGTCTGACTGTGGATGGGAGTGTCTGATCTGGAGATGTTGGCTGTGACATCCTAGCAGCAGTTGCTGCTGCTCATTTCATGCCTCCACAGCACAGGCCCATTGAAATTGACATCTGCCAGGCAGGCCAAACTGACTCACAACACTCCAGACAGGAGACATTCTCAAAGCTAGGAACTAGTGGTTGGCAATCTTCAATTCTGCTGAGCAGAGTGTTCTGAAGTAGACATTTTTTAAAAAAGATGTCAGCAAGGTAATTTGTGTCCGTACTAACATATTCTGTCTAGTCTAGTTTCCCCCTCTTTCACAGTTTTCTGGCTTTGGATGGTTACCAAATAGATACTCTTAGTTCAGTGTCCTAAAAGTAACAGGAACTGGAAAACTACCATACAACTTGAAAAAATTAGCTCATGCCTACAAAATCTCCTACATTTTTGAAAGATGATAATATATACCATTTTCCCTGAGAAAGCTGCTCATCCTCTGTCTCTCATCATACACATATTTGTGTAGGCACTAGACTCTCCAACTATTCTCCTTCCAATTCAAAGATACTTACTCATAAAGTGCTATAAACAACATTAGTGAAAAATGCTAAGACCAATATGAAAACCAAGAAATACGCAACTCAGGTGAAATGGGTGTGTGGGGGGGGGGGCGTCATTTGGAGGTGAGAACCAACAAAGAAGGTTCAGTATGATTGGAGTACTTTCTATGAGTTTGTGAAAAAAAGAATAATTAAGCAGTTTATAAATTGTTTTGATGGCTGACATCTAAGGATCACTGTTCGAAGCCAGCCCAGGCAGGAAAGTCTGTGATACTCTTATCTCCAATTAAGTAGCAAATAAAAAGTGTAAGTGGCTCAATTGTAGAGCATGAGACTTGTACAAACCTTTAAAAAGCCCAAAAAGCCCAAAAGCTCTGAGTTCAAGCTGTAGATCCAGGCTAACAACAACACAAAGTTTTTATTTATTTATTTGTCGTTGATGGGGCCTGAACTCAGGGCCTGGGCTCTGTCCCTGAACTCTTCAGCTCAAAGCTAGTGCTCTATCACTTGAGCCACAGTGCCACTTCTGGTTTTTTCTGCTTATATGGTGCTGAGGAATTGAACCCAGTGCCTCATACATACAAGGCAAGCACTCTACCACTGAGCCACCTTCCCAGCCCCACAGTTTTTTTAAAAAAGGAGAAAGGGGAATAAGAAAATATAACAGAGGTAACAAACCTGATTGAAGTACATTATATGCTTGTACAAGCCAGGCACTGGTGGCTCCTACCTGTAATCCTAGATAATCAGGTGATAGACCTGTGGGTGGCAGTTCAAAGCCAGCCCTGTGCAGGAAAGTCTGTGAGACCTTTATCTCCACTTAACTGCCCGTCTGCCCCTGGGGGGGAAATGCCAGAAGTGGAGTTTCAGTTCAGTGGTAGGGAGCTAACCTTAAGCAAAAAAAGGCTCAGGGACAATGATCAGGCCCTGAGTTCAAGCCTTAGGACTATCAGAAAAAGAAAACAAAAGAAATGTCCAAATGAAATCTCTTTGTACAGTTAACGTGTAACAATTTTAAAAGAGAAGGGGGGGGAGAAAGAAAGAGCACAACTCAGTTGAAACAGCAGTATTAAAGTAGTACTATCACAAAGAAAATGCATGGAGTGATACCATGCTGCTCCTGACAAGTGTGGTTTGCCACAGCCATACTTGCACTTGAGGATCTCTTGGAGTTATAGTTTGATTTGTCCACTAATAGTTTCCTACAACATCTGATGATAGGATGACCAGAAAATTGAAGAAAGGAAGAACTCCTACAAAACAAAGAAAGAAAACAAAGCAAGGAAGGGCCCATTGCTGTTTAACAATTAGGACCAACCTTGAGTCTACTGTCAGTGTGCACAAGATCACTTTGTACTGGCAAGAAGTCACAGTAAGAGTCAAAATCCAGTGCTAAATTAGAGGGGTGGAGGGCGCATCCAAGCTGGAGAGTGGGCTCCTTCCAGAATTCCCTTTGCCTGATTGGACAAAAAACAATGAAGGAAAGGAAACAAAAGGCTTACTTCTCAGTCACCTCTGCTTGGGAATCTGAAATCCCCTATCACCAGAGAAAGCTAGTGGTCACATTCATCTCCATAACTTCGTCCAACTATCCCACGCAAGGCCTTATTTGGGGTTAATGTGGAACATAAGACTGAGGATGTTCTGAGTAAATGATATAAGTGGCAGTTTTATTTTAAAATGATAGATCGTGTGAAGATCTTATAAATTGTGTTTTTCAGTGGCGTGTAACGTCCCCTCAAATGATGTAGGTAGAGAGTGGGCAGCTGAGATTGAAGAGCCTCTACTTCTCCTATCCTTTCTTTTAAAACAAACAAAATAGACAGCTCATCTGTGCTAGGGATGAAGTTGCTCCTAGGCTTAAAGAAGTACTGTAAATCTTTGATTAATTTTCTAAAAGAGAAATCAAAAGGATTTTTTTTTAATTTTCTGGCTTGATTCTTCCATTAATGCAGAAAAAAATAAGATCAAAAAGAGCACAAAACTCTTTAGCTGAACTGCCATAGTAGCAAAACAGTTGCCTTTCCTGTTAAGAGTGTCAAGCCATATGAACTCAAAATTTAAATGTAGGAGCAGACACAGCAGAGTACTCTGACCTATATTCGATCAAAGTAGATATTCACTAGATATGAGAGTAATGTCTGTATTTGAGTAAATTAGTAGGATATCTGATGTGTGTAGTTCTAATTCTCTTTCACTAGCAAGGACCTTGACCAGTTTTTGAGTGTTGTAATTAAATTTTCCATAGGTATGGCACTATACAAATTTTCAAAGTGCTCGAGTATATACAATTCTTAGCATAAGCCTAGTAAGCAGATTAAGGTAGTTAGAAAAAAGAAAATCCAAGGAAGATCTAAGATTTCCACTAGCACAAAGTTGGAGACATAAGAGGAGCAGCAGTATATTAGTTCTACTAGCTGTCTAAGTCAGTCAATATCTCTCCCTCCCCCCCCACACCCCCTCCCTTTCTCTCAGTCTCTTTCTCTCACTACATTATATTGTACAGCTTCTACACTTTTCAACAAATTATCAGAAGTTTGGTTTTGTTTTTACTCTCCGTGCCCTATTTTCTCTCTCCCCCACTATCTTTTTTATTTCTTTGTTTGGTGCCAGTACTGGGGTTTGAAATCAGGCCCTTGAGCTCTAACTTGTCTTTTTTTTCTCTCTCTCTCTCTATCATTTGAGCCATGTCTCCAGTTCTGGCTTTTGTGATAGTTAATTGAAGATAATAGTCTTATGGATTTGTCTACCTTGGTTGGCTTCAAACTGTGAGCCTGGTGTAAGGTTTCTCCCTTTTATTCTTAAAGAATTATCAGATTCAGTTTTTCTTAATTATATATTTTGTTTTCCCTAATTCTTGTTAGAAAAAAAGGAGTTCTAAATTTGATGGACTATACTGTAACAAAACTCACTTTGTTATAACAAAGAGCAGAGAACCTTAGCATGTTAAAATTTTATATCTTTGATTTCACTGGCATATAATGACCAACTTTCTAAGAAATTAAAATTTACTGTCCTTACTTTAAAAAAAATAAAGAATCACTTTGGTTACCTACATCTTTCTCTTGAACTACTGCTTCTGAACTATTTGACATGATTTGTTTTACTTTTTCTATATCAGTTTATGTGTTTATTTCCCTGCAGATTGAATGACTTGCTTGCTTACTTGCTTTTTCTACTGTCTATTCTTCAATGACTAAAGATAATTTTAAAACTTGATATAAACTTAAATCAAGTCATTTCTTTACTTGAAATCATCCAATGAATTTCCACTTAAAGAATCATCCAACTTTTTTGGGGGTAGGGGAGAGTCCAGTTGTGGGGCCTGAACTCTGGGCCTGGGCGCTGCCCCTCAGCTCTTCAGCGCAAGGCTAACACTCCACCACTTGAGCCAAAGCACCACTTCTGGCTTTTTTTTCTGCTTATGTGGTGTTGAGGAATCGAACCCAGGGCCTCATGCATGCAAGGCAAGCACTCTACCACTGAGCCACTTCCCAGCCCCTCATCCAACTTTTTAGACAAGATCCAGGAGACCCTATATGACTGAATCCCTGTATTGATTAGCCATTTCCCCAATAATGCCATATTTAAAACTATATCAACCCAAATATACAGTTATGTTCACATCTCTGCAAGTTACTGTGTGGATTTACTTTAGCCAGCCATTCCTGCAGAATACCTGCTCAGGCTGTGGACTAAAGAAAGCTCTCTCCATAGAGCTGACTTCTGTTACTTTGTCTCCAAGAAGACTCAAGGTGACAAATGTCTTACAGCCTCTGGCCAGAACCAGCTTTCTGTTATTTCTGCCCATTTGTCATAGGCCAGAGCATGTCACAGGCATGTCATGGAATAAGATAAACATTTTATCCTTGAAGTGGTAGTAAGAATAATTTAATTTCATCTTTTAATATTTTCTACTATTTCAATCTAGTCTATATAGGCTATCTTCTCTTTCTAGATATCCATGGTTCATTGTTCTTCCTACTTGGAAAATCTGAAATACTTGCCACACCTATCATACATATATCCACTCCACCAATGTATATCCTATAATCTTGCTTTAATTTCTGTAGAGGGATTACCAAAGGATTAAAAAAAAATGGGTGTATTTATTTGTCTTCACTACTCTCTTGCAAGTTTCTAGGAGTCAAATGGTTTTTCTTCCTGTATCACCATTGGACTCCCAAAATAGTTCCTGGAGCACCAGATTAGCTCAATGAGTGAATGAAAAATCATTACTATTGGAGTTGGAAACAGGTCGTTCAAAATGAGCCTAGGGGCTGGGAATGTGGCTTAGGGGTACAGTGCTTGTTTAGCATGCATGGGGACCTGGGTTTGATTCTTCAGTACCATATAAACAAAAAAATAAAGAAATAAAATTAAAAGAGAAAAAATATTTTTTAAAAGTGTGCCTAATTCAGGTGTTGGTGGCTCATGCCTAAAATCCTAGCTACCCAGGAGGTCTAAGACCTGAGGATTACAGTTCAAAGCCAGCATGCACAGAAATGTGCATGAGACTCTTACTTCCACATACTCAGCAAAAAAAAAAAAAAAAAGCCAGAAGTGAAGGTGTTGCTCAAGTAATAGACCAGCATGGATTGAAAAATCAAGGAAGTGGCACCTAGACCATGTGTTAAAGTCTCAGTACTAGTGAAAAAAAAAAGTCAGTGAGCTCTGATCACCAAGCCTAGGGATCAGAAGGTCCTTCAGAACTTTTCCTTCCAGAAAGATGTTGATACATCCTAAGTCCCATGATGAAATTATATCCATTAGAAATCAATGCTTACTATGTAGGTAGTATTGTAATATTAATTAAAGAATCACAGGCGAGCATGTTTCCATGAAGCTAAATGGATGCCACATACAGAAAGTGTCTCAGTCCCTATAAAGAAGGCCCTTCATCTGGCTGCTAACTCACCAGGCAGGGGAGCATTGTCTTACATTTCTTCTTTGCTAACAGAATCAGGAGAAAGAAACAAGATGTGAAATTTACCTGGACCCAGTAAAGGCCTCAAACAGCGCAGTCCAGGGAAGGATGCCAGCTCAAGTAAGGCATTTTTGGGACTCCAAGAAACTACATAGGCCTTCAGTGTCTCCAGATCACACTAATGGGCCTCACAAGACCGCGTTTGGCTTCAAGAAAGCCATTAATGAAGTTCAGATTGAACCTGTGCAGCTTTGGTTTTTTTAAATGTTTCCTTAAAGTTTTTACAGGGAGCTTAGTTCTTATGACATTTTCAGAAATGGTAGCCAAGCTTTTGTTTGAAAACATACTGAGATTCCTGCAGTAATAAGAATGGCGAGGGCTATAGCAATAATAGGAACAACTGGAAAGCTAAAGATAGGAGCCTGCAGGCCCTGCCAGGTTAATTTGGATATTTCTTTATAAACTTTAAGGGCTGCTAACACACAATCATGATCAACTCTCTTGGAATGTGCTGTATAATCTCAGTGGGATTTTTTTTTTATTTCTTAGGGCTGGAAAGAAGGGGAAGGCAAGAAGATGCTGAATTTTTTCATCATTGTTTTCTTTGTCTGATTTGGCAGTTTTCACAAAAGTCCAAGATTCAACAAAAATGCCCATACAGCAGCATCTTCAAGGACAAAGAATGGCCTGCTCTGTTTCTATGATCACACTTATAGGTGAGGAAAAAGAGAGCAGAAAATATATGTATCAAATCTTAGTAGAAAGAGATTTTCCTCTCCTTTTTTCCCTCTTACTTTTCTGAAACACACTTCAACAGGAGAGACAAATATGGAATATATCCACAAATGGATACTTTTAACCTTCAACTTTTCAAATGTTTCTTTTTAAGGAGAATATAGTGCTAGGTAGGGCTAATGGATGTGCAGTTTTTGTTGGGTAGAGGAGTGGGGGTAATGAAGTTAAGACTAAAAGAGACTCAATAGGGAAAAAGTTGTTAATAAAAGACAAAGTGAGTCTATCCATTGGTGCCTCTAATTACTGTTGTCAACATGCTGATCTCTAGAACTTGTTTCTCCTACCTCACAGAACTTCTATAGCCTTTAACCAACATCCCCAACTCCTGCCTACTGCCTTCACAGCATTCTACTCTCTATGAAATCAACATTGTTTAGATTTTGTGTGAAAACAATACTATTTGTCCTTCTTGACTTATTCCTTCAATACATAAGATTGAAATTTAAATTATCAGTACCTTGAAGCCTTATCTATACAACAGGGATCCAAGAGATAAACTATCATGGAATATATGAATGCTTCATATGTTTTCTAAATTATCATCACTACTACCATATGGAGTTTAAACTTTAAGGCCCTTGATTATTTATTCCTACTGTTCTTCAGGACCTGCTTTTGCATTAGCCAGTCCACTTCCTTAGTGGTGTATAAAATTACCATATTCAAACGCAGACTCAGAGAGTTCAATAACATGTAATTCCTAGCAAAAGTTCTTCCTTTTATGAGTACAAAATGTTGTCATCATTCAGAGGAAACCAAGGACTCTGGCCAACACAACTACAGGACTGTATGATCAGGATAAACAATTCCATGCCATATCATATTACTCAATATTTGTAGTGAGCTTTTGTCTGCCAGTAAATTATGTTTCTTCAGGGCAGAGCTTTACCCTCTTATATTTGTGTTGTACCTCCCACAGCACATATGCAGGTGCTTGATGAAAGTTTGACTATTAAAAGACATGCAGTTAAGTAATGATCAAAAGTTAGGATCGGGTTTATGAATTGATAGGTCAACAAAACTCTGTGAAACAAAGCTGGTGCTGGTGGTTTACACCTATAATCCTAGCTACTCAGCAGACTGAGATCTGAGGATCACAGTTCAAAACCAGCCTGGGCAGGTTTTGATCTCCAATTAACCACCAGAAAACCAGAAGTGGTGCTGGGGCTCAAGTGGTAGAGCTCTCGCCTTGAGCTGAAAAGTGCAGGGACAGCGCCCAAGCCCAGAGTTCAAGCCCCACAACCGACCAAAAACTAAACTAAACTAAAATAAAATAAAAAGCTCTGTAAAACAAAAGGCTGATTCACAAGGAGTAAGAATGTGCACCTCAGAACTTTATCTTAGAGCACTTGAGGAGACATTCAAACAGAAAGTAACAACATTCTATAAATCCTCAAGATTCTGCCTATGATGAAATTCAAGTACAGTGTAGATGGAAGAGTGCTTTCTTTAAAAACTTTCTTAGTAATAAAAGTTAGACAATGTCTAATATCCCTAAAATGGAATGCTACTTGGCCTTTTTCAAAAAGAAGGAAATACTGTCATTGTCAACATCATGGATTTGAAATAACTAGGGAAATAATAATCTGTCCAGAATGGCAAGTAATACAAGCTCTCAGTGTTCATAGAAGGAAAAGCTGAACTCACAGACACAGACAACAGATGGTGTCACCAGGAGCTAGAAGGTCCTGGGAGAAAGAAGAGATGTTGGTCAGAGGGCACATAGTTTTTGGAAAGAGAAATCTAATTTTGGAGATCTAGTAGATCTATTATTAGCAGCATGGCTTAAAGATTGGATTGAAAATGTTCTCACTACAAAAACAAAGGTATACAAATGGAAAGATATGCTAATTAGCCTGAGCTAATTAATCACACTGATATATGATACATCCAACATAATATTGCACTCTATGATTATTTATAACCACATTGTTCATCTTGTGTTTCTGCCTGCTACTGGCTTCTCTTTTGTATGTATCAAGAAATTGTTTGATTATGAGAAGGTGAAGACTTGATTTCTTTTCCCTTGGTGGCTGGTTTATTTGCTTTGTCTTTCTTGAACATGGTGACTTCTCTGAATTCAAAATGTATGTACTAAATTAACTTGAATATAAATAAACGTCCTAGCTATATGTTATTCTTGAATAGAAAAATAACAAGAAGAGCAGAAACAACGCCACCTACTTAAATACCTGCTTATTTCCCCTTCATCCAACTTGGTATCTTGTAAATTCTAAGTGGTGGTTCTTCAGAAGGGAGCGGAGAAGCATTACTGAGATTTTGCTTTTTAAGTTTTAGAAATTTATTTCTCTCTACCACAATAAATTATAAAATTTTCGGGGCTGGGAAGGTGGCTCAGTGGTAGAGCACTTGCCTTGCATGCCTGAGGCCCTGGGTTCGATTCCTCAGCACCACATAAGCAAAAAGAAAAAAGCTGGAAGTGGCGCTGTGGCTCAAGTGGTAGAGTGCTAGCCTTGAGCTGAAGAGCTGAGGGACAGCACTCAGGCCCAGAGTTCAGGCCCCACAACCGGACCCCCCCCCCAAAAAAAAATTATAAAATTTTCTCCATGTGTGTTTTCTATTAACTATATGTGTTTACAATGCACAATTTATTAAGCCAAATCTCAAAAAGTTGCATGCAAAACACTGCCTAACATATTGGTTCTTTCAAATGGAAAACTTATTGAAGAGTATATTTAAATACCTTTAAAATATTTCATTTATTCATTTAGATGTAGTTCAAAGACATAATTAATAACTGGAAAATGATAGCAGCTGGGCGTGATTGTTCATGTATATAATCACAACGCTTGGGAGGCAAAGACAGAGTATAAAGAAAAAAATAAAGAAAAAGAAATAATATATACAATAATGCATACAAAGTTTGAAATAATCTTACTGCCATCCTCTAGATATTTTATTATGTTATTTATAATGCAACCAATAATATTCATACTTAGAATATTTTTTGAAAAAATGTATAGACCTAAATCAAATATATAAATAACATATGCTCTTCACACTGGTATCATACCATTCTGTAACCTCTTTACTTTGTCAGTGTGTTATCAGTTAATTTTCATGTCAATAGACAGATATTCTTCTTCATATTCCATAATAGGTTCTCTTATGTGAATATGTTACCTAGCCAATCATTTTGGAAGTTAGGGATTTTTTTTTATGCTTATACTAAGTATTAAACTCAAGGCTTGGGCACCTGTCCCTTAGCCTTTTCCCTCAAGTCTGACACTTTACCACTTGTAGAATGTCTTATCACTTGAGCCACAGTTCCACTTCCTGGGTTTTTTTTTTTGTTTGTTTGTTTGTTGTCGGTTGTGGGGCTTGAGCTCTGGGCATGGGTGCAGTCTCTCATCTCTTCAGCTCAAGGCTAGCACTCTACCACTTGAGCTAAAGTGCCACTTCTGGTTTTCTGAGTGGTTTATTGGAGGTAAGACTCTCACATTCTTTTCTGCCTGGGTTTGCTTTGAACCATGATCCTCAGATCTCAGCCTCCTGAGTAGCAAGTATTAAAGGCGTGAGCCACCAGGGCCCTGCTCACTTCCTGGTTTTTATTGGTTACTGAGAGATTGGTGTCTCATGGATTTGTCTTGTTCAGCCTCTTGAGTAGTTAGGGTTATAGGTGTGAACTCCTGGTACTTGGCAAAAAAATTTTATTTATACATTCTTAACTATTAAAACTAGCACAAAAACCTCATTTTGAGGGGTTAGGGCAGTACCAAGATTGAGCCCTGGGCCTCACATTCTTCTTGACTTGTTTGCTTGGCACTCTGCCCCTTGATCCATGGCTCCAGTTCAGCATTGTGCTGCCTATTTTGAAGATAAGCAGCTCCCAGACTTATCTACCAGGGCTGGTGTTGAGCCATAATCCCTCAGATCTCATTCTCCTGAGTTGTTAGAGTGTGAGCCACCAGTACCCCAGCTAGCACAGAGGTGCTTGGCTAAGACTACACATCATATGCAATTTTTTCTCTTCACACACACACACACACACACACACACACACACACAGAAACTTGAGTCAGGCCCAGTGCTTCATGCCTGTAATCCTAGCTACTTAGAGGCTGAGATCTGAGGAACATAGTTCTAAGTGAGCATGCGCAGAAAGGTCTACAAGACTCTTATCTCCAGTTAAACACACACACGCGCGCGCGCGCGCGCGCGCGCGCACGCCAGAAGTAGAGCTCTAGTTCAAATGGTAGATAGAATGCTACACTTAAGCAAAAAAGGTCAAGGACAGGGCCCATGTCCTGATTTTAAGCCCCAGAACTGATAGAGAGAGAGAGAGAGAGAGAGAGAGAGAGAGAGAGAGAGAGAGAGAGAGAGAGAGAGAGAGAGAGAGAGAGAGAGAGAAGAAACTTTAGTCCTACATAGTATCACTGTTGCTATTATGTTAACATGCAAACAGTCCAGCCAATATCATAATGTTGAATACCGATGTCTCCAGTGTGTAAATAGTACAAACATAGTAGAAAAAAGCCTCTTTGTGTATTCTGCTTTAGTGAGTGCAGTTTTACTTCCACCAGATCTCTGCCTAAAAGAGAAAGGATCTGCATAATGCAAAGACTTTTATGTACATGCGTCCAATTTGAATGGAATAACTGGTCCTAATTTACATCCTACCAGCAATCATGAGAATGCCCTTTCATTCCCGCATTTCACAATACTGAGTTTATTCTTTTTAATCACTGCCCAAATGTGTTGAGTGCTTCGTTTGCTTATTATTGAGTTAGAACTTTTTTAAAACTATTTATAATGGATTTTGTAAATGAAATGTTTGCTCATGCTTATTGTCACACTATTATTAGGGTATGAAAGACTTTTAAGAAAGTTCCAACTTTTTATTGTGAATAACCTTTCAGTTTCTTACAAATCTGGATTTTTGGCAAGTGATGTACATTTCTATGCAGAACGCATTGTAGTCCTGCAGTCACATAGCTGCTAAAGTTCTAGTGACAAACTGTCCCTTAGTTGTGTGACAAACTGCTTCTTCGTCTTGTAAAAATATAAAACTGTGCCAAAATGTACTATTTTGTTGCTATATAAGCAAGGCTTTGGGATAGATCTATTGAAGTCTGTAACTCTAATTCTTTATCGTGGTACTTCTTTTTTTCTTCTTTTTTCTAAGATAGGGTCATGTTATATGGGCCAGGTTGGCCTGGAACTTGTAGTGTAGCCCCAGACGGGCTTTAAACTTAAGACCCTTCTGTATACATATAAGCATGTATCACCATACCTAGATTGATAATATTCTTTTCTCTCTTATTTTTCTTCTTTGCCAGTAATTCCATTTAAGCTCAGAGCCTCATACTTATTCAGCTACACTCTACCAAGTTGAGCTCTACCTCCAACTTGACTTTTTCCTCCAACTTGACTTTTTGCTGGTTATTTTGGTGATGGAGTTTCATAGAGTTTTTTTCCTGGTCTGGCTTTGATGCATGATCCTAACAGATTTCAGCTTCCTGTACAGCTAGGAATTCATTCATGAGACACTGGTACACAGCTTAATAATACTCTTGAAGAGCTTGTGATTGTAAAATAGATCATCTCAACTGCCTCAAAAATCCTTTCCTCATATATTATTCAAACACTTAACCATATTTCCCCTAATTATCAGATTTAGCTTAGTCAACTTTATCTGCTAAATCTTGATAGCAAATGCTGATATGTACTGTCATTCATAGTGTGCATTCTCCCTGGGGTAATTTTATTTTCCTTTCCTTTAATCCTTCCCTCACCTTCATTTCTTCCTTCATATTTTCCTGTTATTTAGCTTCTTTGTTAGTTTATATAAATAATATGACTCACCATGATCCCAGGAAAAGCACATACATTTAAAATACAAGACAACATCAAGAGGACAGAATTATGGCCCATTCAAAGAAGGTACTTCATGTTTAAGATGGTAAAAAAAAGGTCTTTGTAGATGTAATTAAGCTCAGAATCATAAGGAGGTCATCGTGATTATCCGGGTCATAAATTCAATGAAAAGCATCCTTACAAGAGACAAACAGAGGGAATACACATATTCAGAAAAGGAGCAAACAACACAATGGATAGTAGTACAGATAAGAAACTAGAATGTGGAGCTGGGCGCTAGTAGCTCATGCCTGTAATCCTAGCTACTCAGGAGGCTGAGATCTGAGGATCGTAGTTCAAAGCCAGCCCGGGCAGGAGAGACTGTAAGACTCCTATCTCCAATAGACCACCAGAAAACCGGAAGTGGCACTGTAGCTCAAGTGATAGAGCGCTTGCCTTGAGCTGAAGAGCTGAGGGACAGCGCCTAGGCCCAGAGTTCAAGCCCCACGACCGACCAAAAAAAAAAGAAAGAAAAAGAAACTAGACTGTGGGGGATAAGCTGGGGAAGGGAGAATGAAAGCTGTGGAAGGAAGAAGGATTTTTGACCCTTCAGTTTAGACTGCCAGCCTCTAAAACTGTGAGAAAACATGTTTTTGTTGTTTTAAGTCACCAACTTTCAGGAAATTCATTGTAGTAATTGATACTCAGGACACAAATACAAGTACTCTGAAAATCTTAACAACTAACACAGAAACCTCCTAATTCTAGAAACAAACTTCCATAGCTTAGTGACCTGTCTCTCGGGAATGTTTCCAGTATGGTATGAAAAGATCAGACTCTAGAATCTACTTCCTTACTTCAAGTTTAAACTTGACCTCTTACAATGAGCTTCTTTCTGAGAGTTTCTTCATCTAAGAAAAGATGATAATAACAGTACCCATCTAATTGGGGTTCTTTTAAAGACAACAAAAATTATTATATGCAGACTGCTTAGATATCTCTAATAGGGATGGCTGAGTATAAATCCTAGCTAAAATCTAAGCATTTTTCTACTTATAAGCCATATATACTCATATTGCTTGTGGGAGTTTCTAGTGTTGCTATAACAAATATCCTAAAATGAGTAGTTTAAAAACCCAAATATGTTTTCTCACAGTTTTGGAAACTAGAGGTCAATATGTCACCAGTTAATTTTATCAGAAAGATCTGTTTCTCTCCTAGTATGTAGAAGGTTGTCTTCTCCATACCATAGAGCTATTATAAAGAGAAATATCATGGAGATATGATATTCTTCCTATCTACATTCAGGTCTATCTCTGTCTCCAAATTTATCTTATTTGCACAGACACTAGAGACAGCAGATAAAAGTCCACTATGAAGACATTGTTTTAACTTGACTGCCTCTAAAGAACCTATTTTCAATTAAAATCATAGTTTGAAATATTGGCAGCTGGAACTCTTGGCTCCTGTCTGCAATCCTAGCTACTCAGAGATCTAAGGCCTGCTGTCAAAGCCAAACTAGGCAGGAAAAGTCCAAGAGATTCTTATCTCTAATTAACCATAAAATGCTACTTGCGCTGTGGCTCAAGTGGTAGAGTGCTAGCCTTGAGCAAAAGAACTCAGGGACTGAGGCTATGCCCCAAGTTTAAGTCCCAGAACTGACACCAAAAAAAAAAAAAAAAGGAAAGGAAAGAAATATTAATTGATTGGAGAGTAGGGTTCCAAAATGCTTTTGGAGGGGAGGGGGGTACAATGAAACCTACAACATACTCTGGAATATGACCTCTCCCTTAGCTTCTGTTCTTTATATCCTTATCCAACAGAAATAAATAGCATAATATTTGTATCTATGAGAAATAGTTTTGAAACATACATTTTAGGTATCACTTATTTTTCATTTACTGAATCTGCTAAAACAGATACATATATACATATATGTATATACATGTATATCTTTTTTAAATGGTCATTTCCAATTTGAATGTATAGTTTCTGAAACACATAAAGGACAACTTCTGGGAAAGATAGAGACCATAAAATGCTCTTCTGTCAAACCCTGATTGAAAAGTTTATTCCAAGAGAATTTCAAAACTTATTCAAAGAAATGTTTAACAGGAATAACATACCTAGTTTAAGTGGTAAATTAGATACGCTAACAAATTTTTAAACGAGATAATTTTCCCTTTAACTTCACCTAGCAAGTTGATTTGCAAGTATAGCTTATATTTATAACTCAACTGTTAAGACAAATAGAAAAACGGCCTTATTTCCATACAGCATTCCCCTCAATGTTCAAGGCCAATCAGGCCAAAAAATATAGAGAGAGCAAAATGCATAACTAAAGCAAAAAGGATGTTGGGCATGACTCAAGTGGTAGAGCTCTGAGTTGAAATCCCAGAACATTAAAACAAAACAAAAAACAGAAGGAAAGAAAAAAATGACCCAAGTCTCATGAGAATGAAGCAGTAAAGAGTTTCTAAAGATGTATTCCTAAGCCTTCAAGGACTTTATGGTGAATGTCTACACAGTAGAGTTATAGCTAGAAACATTTTCTCTTGAAGGCTAGCTCAGTGGTTAGCATTGTGAGAATTCTTTGTTGAATTACAATATGTCCTAAAATTTTCTATTGTTGATGACATTTTATGATGTGAAAAAAATTATGATGTATGGGACAAATATCACCAAGAGCCAGCTGGCACTCAGTATGGATGAATAAAACTACTAGTACCTTTGTATTATTCATCATATTTATAGACTAGAAAATTCAAAAATATAATACATCTCTATTTAAGGAACATATCAAGAAAAATGTCTTAATATGAAAAAATTAGGGGTTTGGGTTTGTATTTAATTGTTTAATTTTTGGCAGTTATAGGGCTTGAACTTAGGGCCTGAGCATTGTCCCTGAGCTATCTTTTTTGCTCAAGACTAACATACTATCACTTTGAGGCATAGCTCTGCTTTTGTATTTTTATTGGTCAATTGGAGATGAGACTCATGGACTTTCCTGCCCAGGCTAACTTTGAACTGTGATCTTTGGTTCTCAGCCTCTTGAGTAGCTAGGATTACAGGAATGAACCACATCAGACCCCAGCTTTGCTTTAATTTTTAGAAGGAAATGTTTTGTTCATTCTTTCAGAAGGCTCAGTCCATTATGGTAGGGAAGGTGGGTAGAGCAAAGCAGTATACAAGATGGTGGCCAAGCAGAAGAGAAAAAGAAATGCAAGAAGAAGCCAGGAAAAGATATAGCCCCAAGACCCCAAGACTTCTGTTGACTTACTTTCTCCAACCAGGCACCATCTGGTAATGTTTCCAGAAACTTCAAAATAGTTTCAAGATCTGAAAGCCTAGGCTTTAACCTCTGAGACTGTGGAGTACATTTCATATTTAAACCATAATGTTTTGCTCCTGTACCCCAACAAAGGTTCATGGCCATCTTATGCTGTAAAATTAATTGAATCCATCTCCAAGGCCTCAAAGTTTCAACCATTCCAACATTGTTCCAAGATGCTCTTCTGAGCCATAAGACAATATGAGGGACTTGATGTGAGTCCCTATAAAATAAAAAAGAAAGTTTTATACTTCCAAGAAACAAGGGCAACAGAGTACACATTCTCATTGCAAAAGGGAGGAAGGGGGACATAGACATGAAGGCTGTACCAAAGTAAGACCAAAACCCAACATGGCAAATATTAAATCCTGCAGCTTCATGTCTGCCCTGCAGAGAACAGAGCAGCACAATTTTGAATGGCTTTGGCAACCTACCCCTACAGGATCTGTCAATGGCAGCCATCTCTCTAGCACTGTCTTTATGCTGCCTGAAGCTTTCCTCTACAGATATTTCACGTTCTCAACAATTCCAGCATTCCAGGTCTTCTGCTACATCTCCAGCTTTACCCTCCAGCTTTACACGTCATACTTTCCTTCAGGGATACTGACACACATTTCCTCACCTCCCAGGCCTTCTTTTGAAATCTTCTGGAAATTTCCACGACCTCATAGCTCTAATATTCTACATGCCTGCAAAGCCTGCCAAGCCAACAAAGCTAAGGATGGCCACCAGCTCAAGCAATAGCCCAAGTCCTTGGACTACAACTGTATTGGCTTGAGTGAATGAGCAGCAGAGCCTGAAGGAGATTGTATGAGCAGGGCACTCCAGTGGCACTCTCTTCTCAATAGAAAGTCTTTCTAAAGAATGAACAATTTCATACCCTGTTGTCTAAGGGTGGGGGTTTTGTCAATTCTTTAGATATCCTCAAGGAATCTTATTGTCCCAGTATATAGAACTTGGCTTCTCTTCAATAGTTCTAATCATACATACACACACACACACACACACACACACACACACACACACACACACACACACACACACACACACACACACACACACACACACACACACACACACACACACAGTTTTTAAATAGTTATAAATATTTAAAATCTTTAATATCTTTGTTCTACAAAGAGGTTTTAGTTCAAAATGTCAATTTATGAGTATACTATTGACAGTGTTACTCCTTTCACCATAGTCCTCCCCATTAATCTCTTTTTGTTTTTTGGGGGGGCGGATTTGTCTTGGGGCTTAAATTCAGAGCTTTGGCACTGTCCTTGAGTTTTGTGCTCAAAGCTACTGCTCTACCACTTGAGCTAAAGTTCCACTTTTGCTTTTTGGTGGTTAATTGGACATAAGAGTCTCATGGGCTTTCCTGCCCAGACTGGATTCAAACCAGGATCCTCACATCTGAGCCTCCTGAGTAGCTAGGCAGTAGTCACCATGAATCTCTTTTATGACTACAACCTCCTCTACAACTTTCAACTCACTCTCTCTAGCCAGATTCACCCCTCTTTTTTTTTTCAGTTTCTTCTGCTCTTCTTTCTGCTCCCAATTCTCAGTATACACTTGGCTAAAAAAACAGTCAACAATAACAATGACATAGCTTGAATGTTATGCTGTCATGAAAAATCCTCCACCACACTAATTAGTCACTACTTTTAAACTCAGCCTCATTCAAAGTTTCAGGACATGAGTAGACTGGAATATAACTTGACTATTGCTAGAATATAACATGAATGTCTTCTGCTTCCATCTGAAACCTCATGAACCTGGCCTTCACTGTTCGCATTCCATAAGTATTCCGGTCTTGTGAACTCTCTCCAGAATTGCCCATGAAGTTCTCCTTACAGCATCCTTGGCTTTCTCTAGCCTATTTCTCCAAACTTTTCCAAATTCCACCCACAGACCAGTTCCAAAGGCTTAAGAACCACATGGTCAGGTTTAGTCACAGCAATAGCCCTAATTCTCTGGCACCAATTGAGTGCATTAATTACTCTTTTGCAACAGTGTGACCAAAAACACCTGAAAACAACTTGAAGCAAATTGCTTGTGGTAGCTCACAGGTTCAGAGGATTCTAACAATTATGGTAGGTAGTGTGAAGCAGACCAGAGCAATTCCCATTATTGTGGTCACAAGTATAAAAGAGGACCCATTTTTTATTATATAAAAATAGAGTTGTGTGAATTAGCTAAGCATCTGTGTAGCCAAAAAGAAAAGGCTAATTACTAAAATGAAGTCAATTATGGTATGGAAAGAGAAAAGCTTTTAATGAAAATCTACTGGATTCTTTTCTAATCCTTGCTCTTATTTAATTATTTTTTATCAATGTCTTTAAGGTCACAGATACTAACTCCAACTAGAATGTAACAAATAATGTAGAAAAATAGTCACTAATAATCCAGAAATCAGAACATCTGAAGATACCATTCCCACTTTGCTTAAAGACAACAACAACACATTCTGTTGAAATGAATTATTAGGCACTATAATCAATGTGTGAACCACAAAATGAACTTAGACAAACAGCTACAATGCTGGCAAGCATTTTATGGAACCACTATCCAATATAAGGCCCAAAATGTCCTTAAGCTGTTCATTAGTGTATATATATATATACACATATATTATACATATATATGTGTATATATATATTTTATATATATATATATATCAAGCTATTAGACTGGGATGAAGGAAATCAAATATACTTTCACACAAATATTTGGTAAAGTTTAAAAAAATCAAACAGAATTCTAGGATGAAAAGTATAACAAAGACCTTGAAATGTATAGACAAAGAAGCAAAATGAGAATAAAATATATATCATTCCTCATAAACTATAAAAGCCAAAAACGAATTCCATAATGTTGGATGGGTAAGCAAATAGACATCATTGTACTCCTCACCAGTAAGGTGACAGTATACAAAACAAGGTGAATAGTACTGGCATCTCCCTTTGTTCTGTTTGGGCCACATGGAAAGCACTGTATACAATGCTAGTTACCATGATCAAAGGCCTATTGGCTGCTAGAACTTGTGGGGATCCCTTTCTCAAGTTGCAAATGAATGGATCTGACACTTTGTCATAAGCCAGGTAAAGAGCTCCAAAGTTTAGCCCTGAAGGAAAAATAACAATACTATCACTGTCTTTATAAATTTGGAGATTTGCAGCAACCCAACGCAGTTCAGGGCTGCAGTGACTACAGAGGTGGCAGTGAACGACCCCAGAATTACAGCGAGGTGCAGTGCCTTTCTGCACCAGCCCTCAGAAGCGGCCAGGCCCAGCCCGAGGCAACCCCGGACCCACTGCAGGGCACAGCGCCTCCCTGTACTGGCTTGCCTAAGCG
This sequence comes from Dipodomys merriami, assembly GCF_024711535.1. Lineage (NCBI taxonomy): Eukaryota > Metazoa > Chordata > Mammalia > Rodentia > Heteromyidae > Dipodomys > Dipodomys merriami. The sequence continues at coordinate 23,070,017 of NW_027206512.1, read as the reverse complement.
GCCCAGCCCAGCTTGGGGTGGCAGTGGAAGCCGCGGTGGGGCAGCAGTAGCCTCAGCAGCGAGCGACTCTAGACTCCTGGCCCTGAGTCTCTCTCCCCCTCCCGCAGAAGCAATCCAACCCAATTCGGGGCAGCGGTGACTGTAGTGGACGTACAGCGCCATGTGGAGCCTCTCTACACAGGCCCATGTAGGCAACCCAGCCTGGAACAGCAGTGGAGGTTGAGGTGACGGCAGCGCAGCGGTAGCAAAGGACCCCAGACTCGCAGAGCGACCCTGCACCTCCCTGGGCTGGCCCGTGGAAGCAGTCCAGCCTGGAGCAGGGTGGCAGCAGAGAAGAACCCCAGACCTGCAACACCAAAGGGGACAGAATAAACAGCGGTAAAGGCTGTGAAACACAGACCCAGCCTGCACCACCACCCAGCATGGCCCACAATCATCTAAATGAAGCAACATGGTGTTGAATAGCAACCTACAGCGCACAAAACCAGCCATCTGCCACAGCACCACTGGACAGCTCCCAACCAGTACCAGGATAAGCAGGAATCTTAGCCATCTTAATTAGCTGCCCCTGACTGGTCAGGATCTGAATGCACACCCCAGAAGAGGGCAGAGTGTGTCTGCCCACCACAAACTAACAGGATTAAGCCCTACCTGAATCAGACCAGCAGCTGGAAAGCAACTCCTCCCACAACAGAACCTCTGACCAAGTAAAATACTCTCAACCATCCCAGTGCCCAGAGCAAGCTCCATCAATTGATCTAGGAACAAATCAAGCATCAAGCAAAGGTAGCCACCTAGTGACCAAAACAATCAGGGTCTGGAACTGATCTCCAACAATCCCTCAATCCACATACGAAAATCACAGCAAAAAAGTACAAAATTCATCAACGGCCAAGATAGTAAACCAGACTCAAAGGCCAGCAACCACATAGGGGAGAACGCCAGTGGAAGCAAAAAAGAAATTGAAGACAAATGCTACATCCAAGAGATGATAGAGGCAATGACTCAAGAATTAAAACGAGAAATAGATCAGAAATTTAAAGAACAAAGGAAGGAGCTGTCAAAAGAGATCCAGGTCTACAAACAAGAAATACGCACAAAAATACAGTACACACCTCGCTAAAAGATGAGAATAGTACTCTGATTAATGACATAGAATTTATAAATGGTTCAATCTCCTCCCTGCAAAATTCAATTTCCTCCATAAAAACCACAATGGAAGCCACAGTTAATAGAATAAATGAAATGGAAAATAGAATATCAGATACTGAAGACAAAATGCAGGCACTGGTAAAAAAAAAAAAAAAGTTACAGATATGGACAAAACACTCAAAACATGCCAAAGGGAAGCCCAAGAACAAGCAGACAGTGCCAAGAAATTTCACCTTCATATAATTGAGGTAGACAAAGGGGTGAAATACCAGAATAAAAAAATTCACTTATTCAATAAGGTCATCACTGAAAACTTACCCAGTCTTAAAAGAGAAAATCTTACTTACATAACAGAGGCCTACAGAACACCTAACAAGCAAGATCCCAGGAGGAGCACTGCAAGGCACATTATATGCTAGATTTTAGCAATAAAGAAGCAATCTTGCATGTAAGCAAAAGCAAAGAAGGAGCTATACTACAATGGGGAAAAAATAGAATCACTGAAGATCTCTCCACGCAGACTCTGAATGCAAGAAAAGCCTGGGAAAGTACCATCTGAGCCCTGAGAAACAATAACTGCCAGCCCAGACTGGTATACCCAGCAAAGCTAGCATTCACATTTGAGGGAAAAACTAAAATTTTAATAGTAAAGAAAATTTAAATGAATTCATAAACGATGAGCCAGCATTACAAAGAATAGGAATATAATCTGAAGAAAGCATTCAAGAACAGGGATCCAGACCAGATAGATATGGTTAGGAGACCAACTTAGTAAACACAGGAGGAAAGGAAAGAAGAAAACTTAGGACAATATAAAATGACAGGAAATACAGCATACCTCTCTATAATAACAATAAATATTAATGTACTCAATTCACCAATCAAAAGAAAAAGAACTGCAAATTGGATCAGAAAACAAGATCCATCAATTTGCTGTCTTCAAGAGACCCACCTCACAGCCAAAGATAAAAGCAAACTCTGAGTGAAGGGAAGGAGAAAGATCTACCATGCATATGCCCCCCCAAGAAGGCAGGAGTTGCCATTATGATATCTGATAAAATAAACTTTATACTAAAATCATTATGAAAGGACAAAGAAGGTCATTAGATAATAATACAGGGAACAATCAAGAAGAGGACATCACCATTGTCAATCTATATGCCCCAACCATCGGTGCACCCAAATATGTTAAGCAAATATTCTCAGATTTACAAGAAATGATAGATCAAAATACAATAATACTAGGAGACTTTAATACTCCACTCTCACCAAAGGACAGATCCACCAACCAAAGAATTGGCAAAGCCTCTGAATTAAATAATGTCATATCTCAAACAGACTTAACTGACATATACTGAATTTTCCACCCAACAACAACCCAGTATACATTCTTCTCAGCTGTCTATGGAACTTTTTCTAAACTAGATCATATCTTAGTTCATACAAAGAATTTAAGCAAGTACAAGAAGATTGACATAATTCCCTGTATTTTATCTAACCATAGTGGAATCATACCAGTTCTCAATAACAAGGCATACAGTAGAAAAACTCAAACACATGGAAATTAAACAGCACACTTCTGAGCAATACATGGGTCACAGAAGAAATTAAAGAAGAATTTAAAAAGTTCCTACAATTCAATGAAAATGAAGATGCATCACAAAGAAACCTATGGGACACAGCGAAAGCAGTCCTGAGGGGTAAGTTTATTGTTCTCAGTGTGCACATCAAGAAAACAGAGACAGACCAAATAAACAATCTCATGATGCAACTAAAACTGCTATAGACACAAGAAAAAGTTGAACTTAAAGTTGTGAGTGAGATAACCAAAATAAGAGCTGGGAAGTGGCGCTGTAGCTCAAGTGGTAGAGCACTCGCCTTGAGCTGAAGAGCTGAGGGACAGCGCCCAGGCCCAGAGTTCAAGCCCCACGACCAACAAAAAAAAAAAAAAAAAAGAGCTGAAATTAACCAGATAGAGACTAAAAATCTATAAATAAAATTAATAAAACAAAAAGCTGGTTTTTTGAAAAAATCGATAAAATTGACAGGCCACTGGCAAGATTAACTAAAAAAAGAAGAGAGGAAACCCAAATCAATGAGATCAAAGATGCCACAGGAAAAATTACAACAAACATCCAAGACATCTAAACAATTATAAAGAAATATTCTCAGACTCTATACTCACGAAGGAAGGAAAACCTAGCAGAAATGGATGAATTTCTAGAGAAATACAAATTGCCCAAACTGAACCAGGAAGAAATAAGTCAATTAAATACACTAATAACCTACAATGAGATACAGGAAGCAATCAGAAACCTTCCAAAAAGGAAAAGCCCAGAACCAGATGGATTCACTAAAGAATTCTATAAGACTTTTAAAGAGGAACTAATACCCATACTCCTCAAGCCCTTCAGAGAAATAGAAGATGAGAGAGTAATCCCAAACTCATTCTATGAAGCCAAATCACACTCATCCCCAAACCAGGCCAAGACCCCCCCCAAAAAAAAGAGAACTACAAACCAATCTCTTTGATGAACACAGATGCAAAGCTCCTCAATAAAATTCTAGCCAACAGAATCCAGAAACATATAAAAAATATCATACATTATGACCAAATAGGCTTCATCCCAGAGATGCAGAGATGGCTTAATGCATGTATATCAACAAATGTAATCCATCACATCAATAGATCCAAGGTCAAGAACCACATGATTATCTACATGGACGTGGAAAAGGCTTTTGATAAAATACAGCATTCATTCATGTTAAAGCACTGAAAAAAATTGGAATAGAAGGAACATTCCTTAAAAAAAAATAAAAGCCTTATATGACAGACCAACAGCCAATATTATACTGAATGGGGAAAAACTACAACCAATTCTCCTATAAACAGGAACGAGGCAAGGATGCCCACTCTCTCCACTCCTATTCAATATAGTTATGGAATCCTTACTCAGGGCAATAAGAAAAAGACACTAAAGGGATCGCATAGGGGAGGAAGAAGTTAAACTATCTCTTTATACAGATGACATGATTTTATACCTCAATGATCTCAAAGGCTCCATCTCCAAACTCTTAGAGCTTATAAACCACTTCGGCAAAGTAGCAGGATACAACATTAACCCACAAAAATCAGTTGCCTTTCTGTACACCAACAATGTACAAGCAGAAAGGGAAATCAAGGAAACAACTCCATTCACAATAACCTCAAAAAAAAATAAAGTATCTAGGAATTAACCTAACCAAAGATGTAAAGAATCTATTTCATGAAAACTATAAAAGCCTTAAAAAAAAGGAATCATAGAGGATACCAGGAAATGGAAAGACCTCCCATGTTCCTGGATAGGCAGAATTAATATAGTGAAAATGCCTATACTGCCAAAGTTGATATACACATTCAATGCAATTCACATTAAAATCCCAAAGACGTAGAGAAAATAGTCCAAAAGTTCATATGTAACAACAAAAGACTTAGAATAGCCAAAGCAATTCTAGGCAAAAGGAAGAATGCAGGAGAGATCACTATACTGGATTTCAAGCTCTACTATAAAGCCATAATAATAAAGACAGCTTGGTACTGGTACAAAAAAGAGACCCGAAGACCAATGGAACAGACTAGAGGACCCAAAAATAGAACTGCATATGTATAGTCAGTTGATATTTGACAAAGGGGCCAAAGACATACAGTGGAAGAATCATAACCTCTTCAACTATTGGTGCTGGGAAAACTAGATGGCCACATGCAGAAAACTGAAAGTGGACCCTGGCCTATCACCATGCACTAACATCAACTCAAAATGGATTAAAGACCTTAACATCAAACCTGATACTCTGAAACTACTTCAGGACAGAGTAGGAGAGACACTTGAACTTATAGGCACAGGCAGGAACTTTCTGAACAGAGTCCCAGGGTCACAACAAATTGGAGAAAGACTGGATAAATGGGACTACCTTGAAATAAAAAGTTTCTGCACAGACAAAGAAATAGCAACCAACTAATTGGGAAAAATATTTACTAGCAGTATATCAGACAAGGGGTTAATATCCATTATATACAGGGAACTCAAGAAATTAACCCCTCACAAACCAATCACGAAATGGGCAAGGGAACTAAAGAGAGACTTCTCAGAAGAAGAGATAAAAATTGCAAAAACAAAACAAAACAAAAACATGAGGAAATGTTCATCATCCCTGGCTGTAAAGGAAATGCAAATAAAAACAGCACAGAGATACCACCTTACCCCAGTCAGAATGGCCCACATCCTAAAGTCAGCCAACGACAAATGCTGGAGGGAATGCAGAGAAAGAGGAACCCTACTGCACTGCTGGTGGGAATGTACACTAATACAACCACTTTGAAAAGCAGTCTGGAGGTACCTCTGAAAGCTAAATATAGACCTCCGCTGTGACCCAGCCATACCACTCCTAGGCATCTACCCTGAGCAAGATGAACCAGTATACAAAGACACATACACCTCCATGTTTACTGCAACACTGTTCACAATAGCCAAGATTTGGAAACAACCCAGATGCCCCACTACTGAGTGGATCCAAAAATCGTGGTACCTATACACAGTGGAATATTATGCAGCCATTAGAAAGGACAAAATAATGGCATTTGCAGGGAAATGGATGGAACTAGAGCAGATTATTTTGAGCGAAGTAAGCCAAGAACAAAGAGACAAAAGGCACATGGTCTCCCTGATATGTGGATGCTAAAGCCAAAATACAAGAGGATATGGCAAAATAACAGGACTCAAGAAACAAAGGACAGCCACCCATTTTATCATATCATTACTAAATGACTCCATGTTCTGGACCATATATATGGTAGCTATATGCACGCAACAGTGGGAAGCCAGGAGGAGCAACAGCAGGAATAAGGAAAGAAATGTAAACATCACCTGATGTGCAAAAACTAACTTGTATTGTCAAAGCTCATAGAATTCACAAACTGTACAGACCATGATAATGACAATTTGCCTTGTGAAAGTTAAAAAGTGTTTGTGACTCTAAGTATCACTATTCCACAATACTGTGAAATAAGTGAAAGTTATGTAATCACCTAATCTCAATTAAAGAAAAAAAGTAAGAGAAGGGATGGGTTAGGAGAGATGGGTAACAATGTTGTCAGACACTTTGTACTAATATACTGTTTTGTAGAATGGGAACTTCTTTGTACAACTACTTAGACATAATAAAAAAAATTAAAGATTTGCAGTAGATTTAAGCTGATTCATTTCTCTTATTTGTGAACCCTGAAGACTTCAACTAGATGTAAAGAAGAGCTTCCTTTCTCTATTCCTTTCTTTGTGTTGTTGTTTTGTTTTGGTCTGTTTTTTGTTTTGATCTTTTTCTTGTCGCTACTGGGATGAAACTTCAGTATTTGTACATTTTAGGCAAGTGTTCTACCCCTAAACTATATGCCTAACCCTAGGTTTTTTTGAGACAGTTAGGCAGTAGCTCAGGCTGGCCTTGAACTCACAATCCTCCTCCTTTGTTCCAAGAATTGAGATTATAGGTATATGGTGCCAGGCCTAGCTAAGAAAAAAAAACAAGCTTTCTCTATGTCCTATCTAACCTCTTTATTGTGTTAATTTCTACATGCTCAATGCCAACAAAATGCTTGCCATGAGGAAAATGCATAATAAACACTTATTGAGGGAACAATCACCATGTCTTCCTCTCTAGGATCAGATGACTTCCTGACAGGTTGTTTGTATTTACATCAATAAGGGACAGAGAAGTTGTTTCCGTATTTGCATTTCTTGTCTTCATTCTAGCAGGAGACTCTTTTTTCATGGAAAAATCAACATGCAAAACAAGTAACATCAAGCTCTATCCAACTGGGTGACAGACACCTATATCCATTCCTAAACGTTTCCTTTTGTGCCTGTAGCATTTCTGAAATAATATTTTAGAAGCTCCAAACAGTAGTTCTGGTACCAATGTTACTTTGCAATATCAGAATGTTATATAAACTTTCTTTGCTCATTTTTTCTTTGTATGTAGATTCAAATGAGACTACGTGGTAATTGAATTTTAATTCAGATCCTAAAACTTGTGATATAAATAAGTGTACTCTCTTTAGGGTTTGAACTTAGGATCTTATGTCGCTCAGTTTGCTTGGTTGCCCAGCTGGTGCTCTGCCATTTGACTCACACCTCTAGCTTTGTTTTTTGCTGATTATTTTGAAGGTAGTTACCAAGACTTTTTGGACTGGACTGGCTTTGAATTGTGATCATCTGGATCTCAGACTCCTGAGTATCTAGGATTACAGGTATGAGCCTAGATTTTGAGTTCAACTCAGAAACAAACAAAAACCTAACTATTGAATAGGCTAACAGAGAACATCTCATGGAGAAAACAACGTTTGAACTAAGTCTAGAAGACTTCAATAAGTAGAAAGAGGAAAGTGCATTCCAGAAAAGAAGCTTAATTTAAAAATAAAAATAAATCAGGACTGGGAAAGTGGCTCAGTGGTAGAGCGCTTGCCTTGCGTGCATGAGGCCCTGGGTTCGATTCCTCAGCACCACAGAAAAAGCCGGAAGTGGCACTATGGCTCAAGTGGTAGAGCGCTAGGCTTGAGCTGAAGAACTGAGGGACAGCGCCCAGGCCCAGACCAACCAAAAAAAAAAGCAGAAACACCTGATGAAATAAATATATATATATGCATATATATATATATGAATTCTTTCTAGTATTCTTGAAACAGTCTGAAGATTTGCTATTATGTCCAAATAAAAACACTAAAGGAAAAAATAAGAAGAAAAATAAAATAATATTTCTATATGTAAAGCAAAGGAAATTTTTTGAAATCACTTTAACACATTGGAGGAACAGTATCATTCATATCAGAAAAGGTAGTTCTTTGCCTAGGAAACTCGTATTTAAGGTCTCAAGAGTGTCAGCAATATATTTTCCCATAGGTGAATTCAAAAGAAAATGGTATAATTTTGAAATTATTCTTCAAAATAAATCAAAAGGAAAATTTAGTTTTCTCGAATTAACAGGGAACAGGACTCAAGAGTAATATAAAGAGGGGGGAAAACTAAGTAGAAAAAGAGGAAAGAAATTAGATGTTGCAAACCAGAGTTTGAGGAAATAAATAATAAGAAATGTCTTAATATGAGACTTGATTAGTAAATTTTCAGACAGCAATGCCTAATATTAAACTTTATGTTTGTTTTTGTTTATTTATTTATGCCAGTCTTGGGGCTTGAACTCAGGGCCTGGGCACTGTCCCTGAACTTCTTTGTTCAAAGCTAGTTCTCTACTACTTGAGTCATAGCTCCATTCTCAGCTTTTTGGTGGTGAAGTGGAAAAAGATTCTTGTGGACTTTCCTGCAGAGGCTGGCTTCAAACCACCATCTCCAGATATCAACCTCCTGAGTAGCTAGGATTGTAGGTATGAGCCATTGGCACCTGGCAAAGTTATAATCCTCCTCCTTGCCTTAAATCTTTCATGAAAATCTGCTAATACATGTGTTTTGTTTTAAATATGTTGATTGAAGCAGAAAGGAGGATCATATAAAAAAGACAAAGTTGATTGAGAAAAGCACAGTGACTCTGAAGGGAAAAATACAGAGAAGCAGTAGAAAGTGAGGTAGAATTATAAAATTATAGACAAAAGATGACTAGAGCAGTATAAAACTTGCAATATCTGATAGAGCATGGGATAGAGCATGTAATTCTAGCTGCCCGGGAGGTTGAGATTTGAGGATTATAGTCGGAAGCCAGCCCAGGCAGAAAAGTCCCTGTGAGACTCTTATTCCAATTAACCACTCACAAACCATAAATATTGCTGTGGCTCAAAGTGGTAGAACTCAAGCTTTGAGCAAAAATAGTTCAAGGACCCTGCCCAGACCTTGAGTTCAAGCCCCACAACTAACCCCGCCCCCCCCCAAAAAAGCCTTGCAATTTCCTCAGGGAAAGAGCAATTCTGATGTTCCCATAGGATTCCTTGGGTACAGAAGATTTCACACACAGTTTACATAAGAATAAATATAAATTAAATAATATCAACTACGAGCACTTTTCTAATTTGATCTCATAACTTCTAGGAATACGCAATTATTGTCATCTGGAGTAGCCAGTCTCTAAGATGACCCCAATGATTCTCATATCCTGTTCTATGTTCATGTCTATCCTTAAGTCAAGCCTTCCTATGCTGACTGCTGTGACCTATGTAACCAATGAGATATGAACATACTATGGAGTAAGACTCCCAGAGTTACATGACAGAAGACAGTCAGCTTTCCTGTGCTTTCTCTTAGGTCACCTTGCCCTGGGCAAACTGTTCTGCATGTTTTCACATATCCTGTACGGAGGTCCAGCATGACCTCTGCACAGGACACCAAGACATTTGTTGGGGAAAGGGAACTACACCTTACAAAAGATCTTCCTAAAGACGTTTGCACAGCCATTCTCATGGCTACACTATTCATAATGGCCAAGTTGTAGAAACAGCCCAGATGCCATACAATAGTAGATCCAAAAATGTGGTACCAATACACAATGGAATTTTACACAGCTATTAGACAGAATAATATGTTGTCATTTGCAAGAAAATAGATGGACCTAGAACAAATCATGTTAAGTGAGGTAAGCCAAGCTCAGAGAGACAAATGGCACATGTTTTCTCTCATATGCAGAAGCTAAGGCTAAAATACACTAGGACACAATAAATTATACAAGACTGTTGGTATTCACACACAGTGAGACCAAAGGAGGATACTCTTAGGGAAGGAACACAAAGATGTGATAGCTATGTACGTCCAATCATATAAAATAACATTTATCAAAATGAACTCCGGGAAATGGAGACAAAAAGTTTTACTTTTGTTCTTTAAAAGAAAAAAGATCTTCCATAAGACTGGAGTACCAGCTGACACCCCAATGACAATCTCATTACAAACCCTCAGTCAAAAACCACCTACCTAAGTTGCTCCCAAATTTCCCACAAAATAGCAAGATGGTAAGTTTTATAGCTAGTTGGGTACACTAAATGTTAGACTGACTTATGCAGCAAAAGATAACTAATATATTCTCCTAAGGAAATCATCACATTGGCTCTCAAAATCTATTCATGTGAAAGTATGTTCAGTGCAGCATCATACACAATAGCAAAAGAAATTGAAGAATCTAGGTTCCCAAATAGGAAGTATTTTTAAAACAAATTGTTGTAGAAATATCATGACTACAGCTGAAACCAGCATTGTGCTAACAGGAAATGTTATTTAGACATAGTGAAGAATGGTTAATACCATTAAAAATGGGTCATAATATGAGGTTAAATAAATAACAAACCATATATGCAATGCAAAGTTATTGACCTACAAAATATAGTTATAATGATATGTGTCTCTATTTGAAAAATGGAAGAAAATGCACAAGTGCATGTGTGAAAGAAGAGAATTGGAAACCTGCTGGGCATTGGTGATTCATGCCTGTAATTCCAGGTACTCAGGAGGCTGAAATCTATCAGTCAAGGTCCATAGCCAGCATGGACAACAAATCCACATGACTCATCTCCAATTAGCAACAAAGATCCAGAATTGGAGGTCTGGCTCAACGGGTAGAGCACTAGTTACTAATGAAAGCTAGCCAACAGCATGAGGTCCAGAGTTCAAGTCAAGTACTGGCAAACAAAATTAGTCACCAATACAACAAATGTTTACAGTAATTGCCATTGTTAGGGTAGGAGTCATTTGGAGTATTTAAATTATATTCTTTAATTTTCTGAAATTTCCACAAAATATGTATGTTACTTTTATTATTTCAGATTTTTAAACAATAGCTTAAATTTTTTTAGTGTGTTGGACACTGGTGGTCCATTCTTATAATCCTAGCTACTCAAGAGTCTGAGATCTAACTATTGCAGTTTGAAACCAGAAAACAAATCTGTAGGAGTCTATCTCCAATTAACCAGCAAAAACACCAGAAATGGAAATGTGGCTCAAGTGGTAGAATGACAGCCTTAAGAGAAAAAGCAAAGTGAGAGTGTGGTCCTGAGTTCAAATCCTAGTCTGGAACCAAAAAAAAGCAAGTATAGAGAATATAGAAACCAAGGGTGATATGAAATTGTGCCCTCAACATATAATTTGACTTCTAGACAAGATGTTTAGTCCAAATCCCTCATTTTACCATTGAAAGAGTTGAAATACAATTAGCATTCTGTGATTCCCCTGTGGTTCTACATCGGTAATGATTGAATCTGAGGAACATCTCAAATTTCTTTATTCCTGATTCAATATTTTCTGTACCATATTATGCTACTACCAAGAACTGGATGACAAAGAGCCATGGCTCCTGGATAGCATCCTGGCCTAGCAGGCCAAAACCAAATGCAAAAGAGACATTGCTTTTGAACATCTTGTTTCTGCCCCTCCCAAACCCTTCTAGTCTCAATAACCTTCCCATGACCCTAAAGAGACATTTGCAGAAAGGACCTGTTAGAAACTAACAACCAATCAGAATGTTGTGGGACTCAACCTATAAAGTGTCAGCCTCCAAAACAGCTACTTATAATAGGGCAACAGTTTAGAGTATAGCCCAAGGTATAAAAACCTCTAGACTCAAAGCCAGGGAACTATAGAGAGAGCCACCTGAGGAAAAGAAGATGAACAAAGCAGCTGCAACAGTGGCAGCAACAGCCTTTGAGTCAGATACTTTTCTTCTGAACAAAATTCTTCACACTTGTCCTTCATTGGATCCTGGACCCAATTCATTTGGATTCCTGGAAAAGAACCTAAGGAGCAGCACTAGCAGTAGAAGCATTGTCTGCTGCTGAGCAGCAACAATAGTAGGGTTTGACTGCTACAGGGCTGAACCCAGAGTGGTCTCTAAAACCTCCTGGACCAGAAAGAAGGCCTGTGTGGGCTTTGACCACCATGGGCAACATAGGAAAATTCTGTACCGTATGTATTTAAATAAATGAAATGTGTATAGAATTATCTGATCACTGGAATTAGGCAACTTCATACATTATATCTGTCTCAGGTTTCTTAAATACCTTCCATGACTGAAGGGGGAAAAAAAAAGATTTTCTGTCACCGGAGACTATCTTTACAAGCATAAAGAGGCCAAGAGATAAGTCTCAGAAATAAAAGATCTAGCCTGCACTGCTCAGGAACTACCACTAGGGCTTTTTTGACTAAAAGGGACTCAAATCTACAACTAGCCATACCTGATCTGGCTTCTGAGATGCCACTCCACTGAAAAGTGGGCAGAAGAGGAAGACCCAAGATCACACAGATCTGCCCGCCCACCAATTACTTGTTTACATTGTACAAGTTTGGGAACTCTCCTCATGCCTTCTTAGGAAAGACTTTTATCTCCATAGGGTGATGGAGGTGAGTTCTTACTTCAAAACAGAAGTGAAACTCCCCAAATTACTAGCTTATAAAGTGTGGGACATTGCAGAGTCAGTTTCCTTTTTGGTTCTGTTTGTTTCATTCATGCTTTCTGAAACCATGGGAGATAAGTTTACCGCCTAGCTCTGAGGAAGTTGTCTAGAGATGCCATCATTCCAGATTCTGACTTCGGCTTTAGGATGTAATTTCCTTTGACACAATTTTGCCCATTTTCACATCATGGTAACTGGATCTCCATCATTTTCCATGCTGAGTTTAAATTGGCTCCCATTGCTTTCAATATCCCCCATCTGATTACTGTCTGCATTTCTTGAGCTTGGAAATAGTTTTATAATCCTGGGTCCTTATTCATTTTCTTTGTATTAGAAGGATTACTACTTCTTCCAAACTCTGAAGATCTTTAGGAGAAACAAATAAGAAAATATATAAATAATTAGATGATGAGACTACATATTCTGCTGAAACACTGGTATATTATCATATTAGCTAGTCTATTCATGGGAGCACAGAAAAGTGAGCATACCATGTGACCCAAATATCATAGTCTTCTTTCTCATTGGAATTTCTTGCTTTCCTAAATCCAATTAGCCTTGCTCTACCTTCCTTTTTTCAACAGTAACAGCCAAGGTGGCTTTGAGCAGTGACTTAGGAAAGAAGTAACTATTGAGGGTCTTCCAAGCTAGATAAAAGATTTAGAGAGAAAAATTGACTTGTACAAGATAACACCATAACTATACAGCCAGGTAAGATCTGTATCTGTTTCAGACCAACCACCCTTGTTTCTATATCCTGCTCCTTTAGGTGACCTCAAGGAACTCAAAAATTATCACCTTGAACAGTCTTCCTTTATTATAATATCAACTGTTTGCATAGTTCCCTCCTACATTTTTTCCTAAGGATATCATATCATTTTTCATTGATAAAATGCTTCTAGACAGGCACCAGTGGCTCATGCTTATAATCCTAGCTACTGAGGAAGATTATATGTAAGGATCCCAGCCCCAAGTCAGGCTGGGCAGACAAACCCAAGCTACTCTTATCTCCAATTAACTAATAATAAGCCAGAAGTAGAGGTGTCACTCAGATGGGAAAGCACCAGCCTTGAATGATACAGCCAAAAGAGAGCACAAAGCCCTTAGTTCAAGCCCCATACTTGACCTCTCCCAAAATGCTTGTAAGTAAGGTGTATTTTTTCCACTTTAATAATCTTACTTAACATTAAAATATTTTGGTTTGGGGCTGGGAAGGTGGCTCAGTGGTAGAGCGCTTGCCTTGCATGCATGAGGCCTTGGGTTCGATTCCTCAGCACCACATAAGCAAAAAGAAAAAAGCCGGAAGTGGTGCTGTGGCTCAAGTGTTAGAGCGTTAGCCTTGAGCTGAAGAGCTGAGGGACAGCGCCCAGGCCCAGAGTTCAGGCCCCATGACCAGACCCCCCCAAAAAATATATTTTGGTTTATATATTTAAAACTTTTAATTTACATTTAATATTTTACTATAATTATTTAATATTTCATTTCTAATTTTATTAAAGATAGACTCTTGCATTAGTTCACATTTAAACTGTAGATCACTTCCTTAGGATACATACTTTTTATATAGCACTTGACACGATACTCTTGTGAATGTGAATATTTGTCTTACCACATTCTAGCAGAAGTAAACACTGCCATTTTTGTCAAATGTTTTACTATTGTATTTCATCCCTCATTGCCACTTTTGGGTAAAGAATATGTTTTTTTGGGGGGGGGCGCGGGCGGTCGTGGGCTTGAACTCTGGGCCTGGGCGCTGTCCCTCAGCTCTTCAGTTCAAGGCTAGCGCTCTACCACTTGAGCCACAGTGCCACTTACGGCTTTTTTTCTTTTTGCTTATGTGGTGCTGAGGAATCGAACCCAGGGCCTCATGCATGCAAGGCAAGCACTCTACCACTGAGCCACCTTCCCAGCCCCTGTTCTTTTTTTTTTTTTTTTTTTTTTAGGTCAATTGTCTAATTTTGAACCTGGATCAGGTCTTTCATTTGTAATATTTTTTCAATTCAAAAATTATTATCCTATATTGTATTTATTTTTCATTGTTTCCATTTGTACTTCCTTCTCCCTGTATGCACCTATCATCTATAAATTGACTCTTCATTATCTAGATCTGCATATTGTCCTGTCCTTGTATTTAACAGAGTAATGCCTAGCAGACAATCTGTGGAGTCTGACAGGTTTCTATGTGAGTTCTATTCTGTCACCTACTGGCTGTTTGGGCATGTAAAGTGGCCATGCCAAGTCTCTGTTTCTACTCCTGTACTGCGTTTGGTATTCAATAGCCATTGCTCTATTTTGTAAGCATTCTCAAAAGAGCCTTGTGTGCATGTGCTACCTCAGTAATTTTGTTTTTCTGCTCTGTGATTGTGGTTTCTTTTTATACTTTTTAAGTATTTTGATTCTATGAGTATTCAGTTGCTCCTTTCTAACAACCATCATGGCAAATTCTGTTTTCTTGACTCAATCTTTTACTTTCATTGTAGACACAGAGCAGAAGCTTCTACAAGTTTCTCCCCTGTGCTGTGGTCTTTTTCAAAGTAGGATATTTTCAGTTTCTTAGGCAGTGTTATATGGTAGAAGACTTCTTTTTGTCCTATTTCATTTTTCTGGTCTCTTGATGAAAACTTGGGCAGTTGTCCCAGGGCTGTTCGTTTTGCTCTTAGGCAATGTACAGTGCTATAGTTACTTAAAATGAAATAGTCTAAATTCCAAAATTAGAAATATCCTGTCAGGATTAGGTTTCTAAGATGCTCCAAGCTGGAAACTTACAGTAGAAACAGGTAGAGATGGATAGCTATTTTTCTATTTCTCTGGCTATACTGATAACCGGTTTTAGAAGCTCAGAGAGTAAGGAAAGAAAGAAGTTTTAAAGACAAGCAAAGGTTTTGTTATAAATGATGAGGTGTTCCAGATGTCTGTCTGGTCCTTGGATCTGTACAGCTGCTTCAGGTGTATCAAATAATCAAAGAATAGAGGGGTAGGAAAGATATTTATTACAAACATAAGTATATCTTAAAACATGAGGCAGGTAAACTGGATCAAAACAACTATCTGATCAGGGTCTATACAAACATCTCAAAGGGGTGAGTTGGAGGGTTGCATAAGGCCAAATGCATGTGGAAATGTAGGGGAATGGGTTGGTGTTTTGTCCAGTAGGGTGGGCTTCTAAATAGCTTAGAACTGAGGCCCTCCCTGAACAGTTTAGCAGCTGCCTGTGAGAAGAGAAAGCCTAGACCTGCACCTTTGATCACCTTTGTCCTTTCCATTTGATCCTTTTGTCTTTCCTGGTCTAACCCTGGTAAGGGGAATAGACTATACAAGGAAGACATTGTGTGTGTGTGTGTGTGTGTGTGTGTGTGTGTGTGTGTGTGTGTGTGTCTGTGTGTCTGTGTCTGTGTGTGTGTGTGTGTGTGTGTGTGTGTGTGTGTGTGTGTCCTGGGACTTGAATTCAGGGCCTGGATGCTGTCCCCGACCTTTTAGGTTCAAAGCTAGAGCTCTACCACTTGAGCCACAACTTCACTTCCAGCTTTTTTTGGGTGGCTAATTAAACCTAAGAGTCTCATGGACTTTCCTGCCCAGGCTGGCTTTGAAATTTGATCCTCATATCTCAGCCTCCTGAATAGCTAGCATTACAGGCATGAGCCACCAGCGCCCCTGCTGTGGCCGTGATCTTAATTGCAGACCACCCCCTCACACACACACACACACACACACACACACACACACACGCACACCCCGTGCAGGCCTTTTTGTTATTCACTGTTTCCAGGATGATCAGTTGTTGGTACAGGTGTAGGCCATGAGGATTTTACTGTTGTGTCCACTAGCAGGACAATGACAGGCTAAGAGTCGTATTTGAGCAAATATTCTCATAAATTGCTTTCAGGCTCCCTGGGACTGGCAGCTGTTTGAGGCTCTTTTGCCCTGTGGTTTTCAGTATTTTCTGTTTATGTTTGCTTAAGCCCTCAGAGAGAAGAAAGCTGAACTACTCAATGGTTCTTCTTCTATGTACACATGTGCATGGAGAATGAGGGCTCATAGTTTATGGTAACAGTTTCCCATTCAGACAAATAGTCTCAAGACAACTTCCGGAGCTCCTTTTCAATCACTGATTTATCCAAGGAATTCACAGATCATAGAACCGATGAGCAACAATTTTTATTGTTACTGTGTTAATCATATTATTTTAAAATGTCCCTGCCATGTGGGGGAAGTTTTGCAGATCTAGCAAAAGGTTGCCCTCTGTGGGGCTAGCTAATTTGTAAGAATAATACAGAACTATCTTGGAAGCACCTCTCCCATATGCAAAGTACACAGTCAGAGCCCATTTCCTCACCCATCAAACTCATACTCAAAAAAATTTTTCTTTTTTTTCCTGCCTTAAATCTCCAGCCCCAGGAACTAGAGGACTACAGACAATCCTCTAGACAAAAGTCCACTGACATTACAAAGAGAATGCAAATCCACCTGAGACCTCCCTCTGTCCTCCCTGGCCTTTCTCACAAAAATTCTTGAAGAGTCAGAATCAGGCCTCCGCTGTTCTTTCTCATCCGCTACTGCCTTCTAGTAAAGCCTGATGCAGCCCTGTGAACTTGCCTGGTAAGGTATGCCTCCTTTCCACAGGAAATGCAAGTGATAAAATTTCTTTCAATTACATTGGCTTCTCCGTGTCATCACTCAGTTACATTGTCCGTGGATGGGATTTGGAGGGTCTCTCATTTTCCAACAATCAATTACTTGAGATCCACAAGCATTGCAAATGGTATCACAATAAGGAGTAGCTCATAGGTGTCCATTTTAGCAAGGATTTATAAAGTAGAGAAAAAGGTGGGGCGGTGAGATGAGGAAGAGTAATGTTTTCTGCTCCCCATGCAGGAAATGAGATTCTTAGACTCAAAATGGTGGCTATGATCTGTGGTCTTTGTATTGTCTAAGACAGAACAATAGACTCTAACCCTTCAACAATAATGGCCAGAATGGATGGTGTTTAGTATTTTAAAACACGGAGATCCGTTTTAGGCTTTCTCAAACCACTGGCCAATTGGTGACTCTGGGACTTTTCTTTGCCAAGTATACCTTCTATTTGTACTTTAGACCTTCTTAAAGTATTTAAAACTTTTTTAACATCTCAAAGGTAGCCCCTCATATCTCATATTCTTAAAACTTAACATCTAAAAGTATTTATAAGGAGAGAAGAGTTCATTTCTTTTCTTCTTTCTTTTTCTTTCTGTTTTTTATTTTGTTTATTTTTATTTTGACTTCTTGATTTTAATGTCTCAGTCTGGCCCTTTCATGTTCATGCATTTTAATTTCCCTGTCTCCTCATCTATCTATCCTGCTTCAATACCTCTTTAAATTAAATCTTCTGTATAATTTAATACAATTGTGATATCATATACAGAAATCTTTTTCCTGATCAGGATCATGTTCAAAGAGTCCAAGTCAGAAAAATGCATACTTAATCACTAACTTCCCAGCTGGTGCACCAAAAATTACCAGGAAGTTTAGGACAGTTAAACAACCCTGTTCTTGTGCCTGGCAAGAGAAGAATTCAGGCAAGATGGGAACACAAATTACGATGATGGGAAAATTTATTAGATGAGAGAAAAGTAACAGTGGAAAGGGAGCATGGAAAAGATATTCCTTGGGGATGATGGCTGTGGAACCCATCTCTGCTGCTTTGGGTATCTTTAGCCACCTTCCTCATTACAGAACTTGGACTTGGGTTAACTAGTGAGAACTAGACGACATTCTGATTGGTGAGTTTCCTTTCTGTTTCCTTTAAGATTATGAGACTTATTATTTCCCCATTTTCATCCTTCTTACTTCCATATTCTTTTGTAGCTCCCTGCCCCCATTTCATTGTCAGGCAGGTTTTGGCTTATCTGCTTATCCTGAAAGTTCTACAGGCCACAATTCCCTGACTGCTTTTCTACTAACTTGTATCCGTGTTGGTGACTCATGTGTATCAGATTCACTTGAAACTTCAATTCTGCCATCTTTGTATAATTTAGAACAAATTCATAATGAAGACTCCAAGTTCCACATGTACCCACAAATTGTCCTTGGGATATGTTTACTCATGAAGAAACTGTTGAGAGATGTGTGCAGGTGTCTCACACCTATAAGCCTAGCTACTTGGGAGGCTGAGAATGGAAAAATCTCTATTTATGGCCAGCCTGCACAGAAAATTCAAGTCTTCCTCTTTGGACATGGTGGCTTATGCCTGTCAACCTCAGCTACCCAAGAGGCTGAGATTGTGAGGTCCACAAATCCATCCTACCCAGAGTAGAAAAGTCTGTAAGCCTCCATTTCAACAGGAAAAAGACTTAATTTCAACATGGTAGATACTACTGTCATCCCAGCTCTGATGAGAAGCATAAAATAGGTGGGTCAAAGTCCAGGTGTGCACACATGATAGAAACAAGACTCTATCTCAAAAGCAACCATCATAACAGAGCTATAATTCAGCAGCAGAATGTCTGAATTCAAACACCAGTTGACATTATAGGTGTCATTCAACCCACCTGGTAATGGGTATGTGAAAACCACTGCCTCACAGAAGCTTAATGTCTACTTGATCCTGATATAGCTCATCCCATAAAATCAGTGCCCTAAAGCTGGGTGCCAGTGGTTCCCAACTGTATTCCTAGCTACCCAGGAAGCTGGAGGATCACAGTTCAGAGCCAGACAATTCACAAGTACAAAGTTTGGCTGAGGCATGGTTCAAGTGGTCGGGTACCTTTGGTGAGCAAACAAACAAACAAGGTGACTATAAAGCCCTGAGTTCACGCCCCAGAACAGACCCCCATCAATAATCTAGAGAAGATTACTACTGTCAGATAATAATAATAATAATAATAATAATAATAATAATAATAATAATAATAATAATAATAATAATGTCAGGAGCCCTTGCCTGTGACTGCCAACACTATATTTGTTAGCTAGTGACAATGTAGTATCCAAAATTATGAAGAAGCCATAGTTAGTGTCATCACTCTACCTTGTGTAGATATTAAAGAGCAAATATGATAGTCCGCAACAAAGCTGCCATTTTGAAGAGAAGCTTGAAGAGAAGACATAAAAATGAATAGAATTCAAAGAACATGAAGGCTAGTAATGGCTAATGAGAGAAAGATTTGGAGGAGGTAGCAGGAACTAGAGCCAGAGAAATGTTCTAAATGGAAAAACAGGTGAACAGTGAGCTTTTTATCTGGCTCTCGGGAGGCTGGGCACAATAAAAAGGGTAACTGGTGGAATAGACATTAGCCCCAGGTATCAGGCATCCACAAAAGCAGGTAGCAATGTTAGATGCTGCCTCTAACATGGCTTCAGTAGTCTTGATAGAGTTAAGGACAATCTCTTTTATTCCTTTTTTATTGTTGTTGTTTGTTTTTTGGTCAGTCTTGGAGCTTGAACTCTGGGCTTGGATGCAGTCCTTGAGCTCTGCAGCTCAAGATGAGAGCTCTACCACTTGAGCCACAGTGCCACTTCTAGTTTTCAGGTGGTTAATTGGAGATAAGAGTCTCACTAACTTTCCTGTCCAGGCTGGCTTTGAACCGTGATCTCAGCCTCTTGAGTAGGTAGGATTATAGGTGTGAGCATCAGTACCCAGCTATTCCTTTTATAATACATACAAATAGATTAATCTGGAATCCTAGAATTTGAATATATGAGAGGACAATATTTAAATGATCAAATTATGACCTAAAGAAGATAGATCCAAAAGCCCATAAGGGGCTTTGATGAGTACGGTGGGTACCAGACTTCAATAAATTATTGTCATATACTTTTTCCAGAAACAGATATTACCAATTTATTTACCTGGTCCACAAAGCTACCAAAGGCTCCTGAGATGGTCACTAACATCTTGCTCTGGAGACAGAAACCTGCTACTGTCTAAATCAGAGGAAATGACGCCTCCTCTGATGATTGAGAGGGTCTGAAGATTTCTTACTCCTGCTAGTAGATTAGGCAGGCCTGGAAGTCCCTGTGGCATCCTCAAAGACCGGGCACTCTGCCTTACTCCAGCCAAACATTGCCTAAAAGTTTAGTTTTTGTTTGAGCAAAACTAAGACTTGGACACTTAGTGACTATTCATTGTCTCTCTTTATATAAATGAAGCCCAAGAATCAGTTTGAGTCTAGAAAGAAAGTTGCTGGGTCGTGTATGCAGAAAGGAGAACAGAGCTCCCTTGCTAGCAATGTGGATATTTGGAACCAAAGAAAGTATTAGAATGTAGATAGATTTTAATGAATGACAAAGCAGAACTAAAACCTATAATCTGAGCAATCTTACCTTGCACAGACCTACTAGAAACAAATAGAGCCAGATAAGAGGGGAGAAGAACTGATATAAAGCCATTTCAGAGAACGGAAGAAGATTAAAGCAGATAGACTTGCAGGAAATCCCTATCCACTAAGGAGTACATCTCAAGTATCTAGATGTAAAACTTCAGACCAGGACATATACGTGATGAGAGAGCCAGACCCAAGCAAATGCTGCCTTGTCAAAGACAAAGAGATAGATCCCCTTTCCTCCTTTTTAACTTGCATTCTCCCTCCAGCTGACTAACCACAGTTTTCCTCCCTCTGCATTTGTTTTTGATGCTTCTGTTTTTGTTTGTTTAATCTGGATTTACCACTATGAAAGTTATTCGTGGAAAGTGGGTACTCTTCGGATTTGAATATGACATGCCTCCCCTTAAGCTCATGTGTTAAAGGCTTGGTCCCTTTGGACATCCAGGGGTAGGTCTAGGTCCTGGCCCCTTCCTCCTGTCCCTGCTTGTTAGCCACTATGAGAAGAACGACTCTACTTCACAACATACTCCCTTCCATGCTGTTCTTTCCTACCAAGTCTCAAAGCAGAGGAGCAAGCTGACCATGAATTGAAACCATAAGCCAAATCTCATCTTTCCTCCTCTAAAGTGTTTCTAGCATGTATTTGCTGCAACAACAGCCACAAAACCTGAATTGCATAAGTATACACTGTCCACACAAGCCAGGGATTGTCTCAGATCCTCAAGTCCCCTGAAGACATTCCCTTGAAAATGAGGAAGTATAGTTAAGAAATACTGAAAAACTGCTTTGATGATAACATTCCCATGCTCATAGCATTAAAATTAGAATAAGAATATTCTTTCTCTACTACAGTATGAAAGTTACACATATATTTTGGTCAAGTGATGGTTATGTGGTATTCGCTTTCTGAACAGATTTAGTATCTAAGACACAGGGCTGGAGTGGTTTTTAATTTAAAATTAGATGGTGAAGAAAATAAATCTGGATACTATAAAAAAAATTATACCTGTATCAGGCTAAAAGGGATTTTTTTAAGCAATTGTCAGGCCAACACATCATATTGCCAAACCCATAAACCACTTCAAGAAACAGATGGAATTTATATCACAGACTCACAAACCTCAGAGGGAGAGATGTTTGAGTCCAATTAACCCCTTGGCAACAGTACCTAACCTGAAAGGATATGCTCAAAGCATCCAAAGATATTTTGTCTACACTCACCCCTTGTCTGTGGATCCGTCTGAGAAGAGCAAGTCAGATTCAGGGTGAGGGCAGGAAGGGATGGTATCTTCTCAGAATACAGCTCCTTTTCCACATCTTCTCTAGGATATCTCCATAACAAGTTTATAAGACAGGTATTTCGCTACAGTTGGATGTGCCATTTGGTCTCACTCAGGTTCCTAATGTAAGTGCCAAACCTTAACTTAAAAGACAAAAAAAAAAAAAAAAAGAAAGAAAACATGTCAGTATGTGTTATTACTGATGACATCTCAAAATGCCAGAAACTGCATTAGTGTTTTGTTTAAAATATTATCATAATTTTGCTATTTCTAATTTTTTTTAAAAAAAACTGTGAAGTTTTAAAAACACTATTTTATTCACATTTTATTCACATTTTATTCTCCATCTAAAGTGACTAAAATCAGCTACAAAGCAGTACATGATAAACCACACTGATGATGGTGGTTCAATTCTGCAAACTAAGGATGGTGAGAGCAAGGGTGGAAAACTCTTTCCCTGTCCCTGTGGGCTTCCGTAATGGATGTACTGCTTTGGTAGCTGAAACTGACTGGGTGTGATCTTGTGAGAAAGCTGAGAACAGGAAAGGGAAGGCCCTGCTTGGTCTAGACACAGAAGTGCCTCACAATTGATGACCCTGGGAAGGGAAGGGAAGAGAAGAGAAGGAAAGGATGAAATCAGGTTAAGTGTGAATGAAGTAGAAAGGGAGGAAATGAGGGAGGAGATGGGTGAGGAATACATTTAAAAGGGAGAAAAATGCAAATTGTTCATTTAGTAAAGTCTGTTGACTTCTAGGAAGGAACCAAATGACAAGCTTTTAAAACTTGACAGAAAAGAGCTGGAAGGAAATATGTGGAAATCTTATTCATGATTTGTGGTGTTAACGATTTTTATTGTTTTTGGTGGTTCTACCATCAATAGTGAAGTAGCCTTTAACAGTAACTTCCAAGGTTTAATGTCCATTGCTTTGATGACCCTCCCCTTATCCTTTACTTATGGAGAATTTCTTCTAGGGACTTGTCAGTGTGGATTAGGCTACTGTTACTGTTGTTAAAGTACCAGTGAAATAGAGTGTTGATGGCTCATATTTGTAATCCTGGTTACTTTGGAGGCTGAAATCTGAGGATCTAGGTTTGAAGCCAAGCCAGAAAGACAAATGAAACTTTCCTATCTCAAATTAACTTGCAAAAAGCCAGAAGTGGAGGTGTAGGTCAGGTGGTAGAGTACCAGCCTTGAGTGACAAAAATAAGCAACAGCTTGAGACCTTGTGCTCAAGCCCCAGCACAAAGAGAGAGACTGAAAATGCAGAGTGGGGAGAGATTGTCTAGGGTTTGACCTAAGGTCATTCCCTCGGACTCACCCCTCACCCACTTGACAACTCTTTCTCCCTGCTCTGTTACTATTTAGTAGGTCAAGCAAGCTTACGTGAACAGGTACTACAGAAGTAGGGACATCATAGTTGGCTGAATCAAAATATCTTTTTTTCTTTTTTTTTTTTTTGGGGGGGGTGTCTGGTCATGGGGCCTGAACTCTGGGCCTCAGCTCTTCAGCTCAAAACTAGCGCTCTACCACTTGAGCCACAGCGCCACTTCCGGCTTTTTTCTTTTTGCTTATGTGGCACTGAGGAATCGAACCCAGGGCCTCAGGCATGCAAGGCAATTGCTCTACCACTGAGCCACCTTCCCAGCCCCTCAAAATATCTTTCTTATCCATGTGTTTACCAAAAGCTTGTAGATGGTCTAAGATGAAATATGTTGCATGGATAAGTATACAAAAGCAAGGCAAATTATTAAAAACCCTTTGATCACTGTTTTAAAAAATTGATGGAGGACAGTGCATGTAGGTGTTAAAAGTGTAAGTTGTTAGGAGTTAGCAGTGTAAGTTGTTAGGAAGTTTAACCCTGGACATAGCTCAAATCCTGGCTACACTACCTATTAGACAAGAGATTTCAGGCAAGAAAGGCAAAAATTTGCCTCAGTTTCCTTATCTATTTAGGATAACAATAGTATGCTATTCTACTATGCTAGTAAAAGCATCTTAAGAGTTAAAAGAATTCATCTAATGCTTTAACTTAGTGCTTATTATATAGTCACCACCTCAGAAGAAGCAGCTATTATTTCTGAACACAGTGGAATTTTAATTTTCTTCTTTATATGTTTTGAACTTTCCAAGATTTTAGCATACTTGCTAATTTAATATCAAAAACTATGAAAATTTAAAAACTAGCCAACTGGTGACTTTTCATAGTTCACTTAATGAATAGTTATAACCCTGTACGATTCAGAGCTCCTTTATAATATTCTCCTTTTTTAGCTCCTGGAAAATGTGTCTTACTGACAGGTGGGTGACTTGCTTGCTGAAAAGAAAAAAAAAAAACTATGTGAATTATAGCTTTCTTGAAGTCTCCATGATGAAACTGGAGCCGAAGTTTAAGCAAGTATTCAAAGTATCCAGGATTCCTTAAATGGTCAAGGTCCATCCATCTTGAAGTCATCAAGCTAAAGAAACAAACACCAATTTCCAGGTAACCTTGTACAAATTAGATGGCAGGTAAGTTAATCAAGTTTTCCTGACACTGAGTCATTCCTTTAATATGACCCTTAGCAACTTTCTTTGGACTATTAGTCTCTCCATAAATATGTGCCGAAGCAAATGCAAAAGCATTTACCCACAATGTTAACAAAACTAGATTCACAAGAAACATGGCACACACAAGACAACTGGGAACAAACACAGCACTTGGGACTTCTTCCAACCAGATGCTTCTCAAAATATGCAGCAAATGTTTTAAAGAGTCCTGTAAGAATTTCAAGACCCATTCTTCTAGATTAAGAAAAGCACAGAAGGAGTACAGACAAAGAGCAGATGGTGTGCTCAAGTTGTCTACAATTTTTGAAAGGAGAGATAATACAATTTGATTAAGTAGTGGCAGTTCATGTATACTGTCCCCTCTACCCCCACCCCCAAGACTTTCGTTACTGAAATAAAGTGAAATTTCTGTAAGGAGCAAGAAACACTGGATATAATCTGTCAGTATTCATAAAGATATGTGTGATTCTCAACACCCATCTGGGAACTGGGCAATGATTATTTTGTAATTAGCATTAGTATATGTTGTAATCTATATCCAACTCTTAAATTCATCCATTTAGTTCCTTTACAGGATTTTTAAACCGAGGTTTACTATAATTATACATACAACAACATACGAGGTGTCATTCATGTGCTCAATTCTGTTTTATGAGTAGTAATTTACTACCCACAAAGCCTTCTGGGAATTATCACAAGGACTCAGTCACAAGAAGCTGATACTAACCTTGAAGTAAAAGATAATTGAGCTTCACCAAAGTCAAATATCTCAGTGTTCTGGAGTCATTTGCCTTTATCACCACTTACAGGAATTAAATGCAGAACATGCCAACATTTAAAGCATATCTTTGTGGATCTCTCCTTAATGTTTCTTGAAGGATCCCTCAATGAGATAACAATTTTAGAGTATAATTTGAATGAGTTTGCCCTTTATATTTTTGTTTATCTTTTCCTTCCTTCCTTCCTTCCTTTCTTCCCTACTTCCTTCCTTCCTTCCTTCCTTCCTTTCTTCCTTCCTTCCTCCTGTCTTTCCCAATACCAGATTTTGAATTCAGGACCTTGTGCTTGCTAAGCATTATACTGCTTGAGCCATCCACAGCCCTTTTTGCTTTTGGTATTTTTCAAGCAGGGTTTCTCTTTTTGCCCAGGCCCATCTGGACCACAATCTTCCTATTTATGCATATGCTACCATGCCCAGATTTTTACCAGTTGGGATGGCCTCTCATGAAGTTCTTGCTCAGGTTTGGTCTTGAATCCCAAATCCTCCCAATCTCAGCCCCATGACTAACTAGGATTACAAGCATGAGTCACCAGCACCCAGCCTCTTAATGTAGTTTCAGTTGGAATATCACTTAAACTTTTAAGGAAAATTTTGAGCTCTTCAATATTCTTTCTAGCAACTCTTTCCTGGTTATTGAAAGAAAAATATTGCTCTATTTCTCTACTTTCCTTCAACCAATAACCAGATTACAACAATGCTATTGTAAGTATATCTATTCTTCTCTACATTAGTTCGTGTGTGTGCGCTTATTCTGCTATGTTGATTAAAGAAAGAAAAATACTGAACAAATCCAATTACACAGATTCTCCAAATAATCATGATTTTCATCTATTAAATTCTTGCAGATTATTTGTGTCTCTGTTAACTCCCATAACAGCTTCAATTCTAAGCCAACCTGTCCATCCAAGAGTCAAGTCTTTGCCAATTGATTAGGGCTTTTCATTGCTGAGATTAATCTGCTTGACAAGTTATAACATCTCTCCTGCCAAAATGCTATTTTCCTAATACAAATGCAGCTTGGTGACTGAGTACATATCATTTTCTCCCTTGCTTCAAACCCTACCTATCAGGGGAAATTTTTCCTTTCTGACTGACAGCAAAAATAAATCTCTGTGTGAAGAGAGATGAGAAAATAAAGCTTTCATCTTGGAAGACTCAGATTTTCTCATTCATATTCAAGAATTCATACCTAAATCTCTTTATGTTCAGTGGTATCCAGAAAGGTAACAGCTACTTTCAAAACCAGATTGTTCAGTATTTCACTAGGCATTTTCATTGCTAAGGCTCAATGTACCCAGAGTCCTCATGGGAGCAGAGTCACACCATGTTATTCTTAGAGTGGACTTTATAGCCTATTATCCTATTTCTGCTTCCTTGTGTTCTTTGTTTGCATCTCCTGCCTGCTCACCCCTTTCTTTCTCTTGCATTTGGATTCTTTGCTACCACTCCATTAAAGTACCTTTGAATCCTACCACATTTAGAACTCTCACCATTTCTTCACTTCTCTCTGTTGGCCCAATTTCTTTTATATAACACCTACTCATCATTCAATCCTTTCCTGTTTCCCAAGGATCTGTCTTCTGCCCCTTATGCTTCTCTCTCATGCTCTTTCAGTCACTGAATTACAAACTCCATGGTCTCCACTCTCTTCTCTGAGAAGTTCATTCCTAAATCTCCATCTCCAGTGCTCACCCTCAACAACTAACTGCTCTTCCTCTACTTACAAATGATCATGGGTCAACTTCATTTGGATGATCTACCATAATATCAAATTCAACTTTCTGCCTATTAGAAACTTCCTACTATTAAGGTGCTTACAAATTTCATTTGCTAAAAAGCACAGACTCCTTATTTAGACCCACAAGTTAAGTCAAGCCAGGATAAAAAATATAGCAAACATTATCGACCTTCTCCTATTCTGCACATAGACACTCAAGTAATGTATACTTAAATGGTGATCCTTAACCTACATCCCCTTGCCTTTCAAGACTGAAGGCACAAAGACAAGGCTATGTGGCTTACCTTCCTGTCAGCTTGCACAATATCCTGCTCCAGACCCCCAGCAGGCATGTGAAAGTCATTGGACATTGTCCTAAACACGTCGTACTCTTGGATTGCCAAAATTGACAGGAGTGATTGATAAACACTCCACCTTTACCCCAAATAAGGGCAATGACCTGTGCTAAGGAGACTATACCCTGCAGCAAGAACAATCATCCCTTGGGAATCCAGTTGTCCCCTCCAGCAATCAAGACTTTTCCCTGTCACTGGCCAAACCTGGACTGAGACGGGGAGCAATTAGACCACATGTTGACCCACAATCGTTTGCTGTTTAAACCTAAAGCTCACATCAGTGCCCAAATGTGGGATGATACAGTTATATTTCTTCTTCCCAACATTGCTGCATTGTTATTTCCTGGCTTTTTAATAATCAAGTTCTTCCCTTATTTATTACACCATTGCTTCTGTTTGCTTTCTTTGGGGAGAGTGGCCACACTGACATGTTGGAACTCCCAAAATAGGGCCCCTATCCTAGGACTCTCATGAAGGTTCTTTTTTTTCCTAATATCCCCCTTCTTTGGTTTCAGCCCTGTAAGAAGATCAACTTGCCAAACCACAAGATCTGACAGACTTTTTTTATTTTCTCTTCTTATTTGCTGCTGACTACAAACTTTAGCAGAGTACAGGCCTTACCTTTTTCACTCACTGATAAAAGTCCGCCTCCAAGAAGAGTGCCTAACATACTGTGGGCTCTTAATAAAGATTTACTGAATGCATGAATGAATGAATAAATGAACTTTTAGTGTTGAAAAATTAGAATGGGTGCTAATCCTAGCTACTCAGGAGGTTGAGATCTAAGAATTCCAATTCAAACTCAGCCAAGGCAAGAAAGTCCCTGAGACTCTTATCTCCAACTAACCACAAAAAAGCTAAAAATGGAGTTGTGGCTCAAGTGGTAGAGTGCCAGCCTTGAGCAAAATAGCTACAGGACCACACCTATCATCTAAGTTGAAGCCCCAGTACTGGTGCCAAAAAAATAAGAATAGGTATACAGTGCTCAGTGATGTACTTTGCTAAATGTTTAAGCCCTCAATAAATATATGATAACCATCATGTGCCATCTTTAATCCAATCATTAGTAATTTTGCATTATTTTTAGTCTATTCACAAATAAACCATGACAAGGTTGATCTCCTAGAACTTGAGAGTAGAATGATGGTTACCAGAAGCTGGGGAGAGAGGGAAGGGTGATGGGGGAAAAGCTGACCAAAGGTACTAAATTACAGTTAAATAAGTGTAGGGAGCCAGGGTAAATGCCATTACAAGATGGCGCCCACTCCCTTGCAGCTTTGAGGTAACCACTCCATTTCAGGCGGTGCTTGGCGGGACGGTGGGTCCTGGGCTTTGCGCATGCGCGAGCCACGTAGAGTCCCCAGCCAATCCCGTGGCACCTGGTGACGGTGAAAGGCAGACGACCAATGATAGAAAGACCCGTGTTCCTATTCCCTATATAAGCGGCCATGTTTTGGGTGCACGCTCTCTCGAGCTCAAGGTCTCCCATCAACTAAAAGGCTCTCCAATAAAGCTTGATCTGAGAAGACTCCTGGTGTGGTGGTCGTTTTTCTCGCTGGCCGAGAAGGCGTTCGCCGCAAATAAGAACAGGAAGTTCTGGTGTGCCACTCACTAGTAGAGAATCAATAGAAACTAATAATGTAGTTTTCATCTCCAAAGCTAGAAGATAGGATATTGAAGGTTTTCAACATAAGGAAATAAATGCTAACTGAGAAGATAATCTGATTTACACAATGTGTACATATATTGAAACATTATCTGGTAATGATTTTGAAATTTTGAAAACAAAAATCAAACAAATAATTTAAAAATGCTCTTATTTCTATAAGACTGCTATAATTTTGTAAATATTCCTATTCAATAGGATCAGAAAAATAAGACACCATAGGGAAGAAACATACACTTACTTATTTTGCTTCTGGTTTCTTTTGCCATGATAAAGTGACCTTTTGGGGTTTTAATTTAATAACTTGACCTTGTTTAGATTTCCTTTTTCCATGGTTAGCATTTGTTATTGTTAATTAATTTATTGTCTTACTTATTTCTAGTATTTCACTTGTTAAATTTTATTCTGTATCTTTAATTCTATTCCAGAAAAAAAATCCAATTTTGGCAGAACTAGAAAGTATGCCTGTGTGGGCATGCCCTGTTATTGCTTCTCTGATTGATAGGTACAAGCTTGCTTTCAATTCTTTACTTTCATTAGTCCCCCAAATTATACGCAACCCCTCCACCCCAAATGCAGTCTAGACTTACAGTGGGAAAGTACTAGTGTGCTTTCCATCTCTGGCCCTTTTAGCTGTCTGAGGTTGGAAAGGATGTTTACAGTAGCTATGAACCCTGGTCCAATGGCTAAGAAAGCTGACTCCAGAGCCAGGGCGTAAGCCTTGCCCCAGTATCCTCATTCATCAAGTGGGGATGTTAACAATGCCCAACACATAAGTTACAATCATGAAGAGAGTTAATATTTCCAAAGTATTTAGAATGCAGCGTGGCAGATAGTAATGTTGTGAGAATTAGGAGAGAATTCAATAGAGCTGGTGATGGTGTTAGCAATGGTAGTATGTTAACATTTGAGAACTCATTATGTGCCAGACCTTCTTTTCTATAGACGAACCCTTTTTAGGCATCACAACAGCCTTATGAACTAGGTAATAGATATTATCCTTATTTTACAAATGAGAAAAATATGAAGTTCAGAGAAATGAAGTAACATGAATAAGTTTCACAGAGCTAGTCAGTGGTAGAGCCTGTTTTCAAAACCGTGAAACATGATGAATTTGGGCTTAGTGTATGACTAAGTCTCAGTAAATGTTTTATATATTACCTTGCTAATCTCCACCATCTGCATAAAAACTTTTATAATACAGTTGTGTTTGACATTGTCTTGCAAAGTATGGTGCTGGGAGTGATTTTTTTCCCTGTGTCTTGCTAGAACTTTAAAAATCTATCAATGGCTCAATAACTCCTTTATAACAACTCCTTTATAATAACTCCTTTATAACTAACAGGTTTAAAAGGAAGAAAGCTTCCCCCCTTCTTTTCTGAACTTGTATTAGAAATAAAATGCATATCACATAATGAATAGTTAATGAACTAAATAGTATCTGGCTTTGAACTTGACTCTGCCATTTTCCAGCTATGTAACCTTGGACAAATTATTTCAGTAGCTTTTTCAGCTTCATTTTGTTTCATTCAGAAAATGGAGGTGATAACAATTATTCCCTATAAATTTGTTATAAGTATTAAATGATATAGTATACTCAAAGTCCTTAGCATAGTAATACAGACAATCCTGAACTAAACA
Source organism: Dipodomys merriami (assembly GCF_024711535.1). Taxonomy (NCBI): domain Eukaryota; kingdom Metazoa; phylum Chordata; class Mammalia; order Rodentia; family Heteromyidae; genus Dipodomys; species Dipodomys merriami. The sequence goes on along the minus strand of NW_027206512.1, from coordinate 23,039,169 downwards.
TAAAGTGAGGAAAGCATAATTTCTTCCCATAATAGCTTTCAAACTCACTTTCCAATAGGAAAGGTCACAGTCCTAAAACCACTAAATTAGTTTCCCAGCAATTGTACCATTGATTTCTGCAATAGGTCTAGAAATAAATACACATTAACACTGAATATCTGGCAAACATTTAAATATCCCATACATATTAGCTTTGAGCGTCATGGTTCATATATCATTCACCATCCTCCATAGGAAACTTTATATCCCTCAATAACTTTTCTTAATCAAGTATGGATATTTTTTCCATCCATGCTGTTCTTAGAGCTACATTTCTAATGTATCCCACATCAGTGCTCTGGTTCAAATACAAACAGATTTGACCTAACACTCCAAGGCCATCTAGAGTGAATGACTCAGACAAAGAAATTCTTACTATTTCCTCATCTCACCCTTGTTGGATGACCAAACTAACCTTGTGACAAATTCACCATTCAGTGAATGGTATTCCTTAGGGTTATTTTGTCCACAAAGACACTTACTGCCCGAGATATAACAATGGAAAATATGAGGTTCGTAACTACCTTCCCAACACTGGCAACATTTTCTCTCCTCAGAAAGCATCTGTTGCTTCCTCTGGGCATTGCACCTGCCTGGTGGAACCTTTCCAGCACCCACCCAGCCTTTAGTAACTGATTCCATGGTTTTAAAAAAAACAAAAAAACAAAAAAAACCCAACAACGATGGCTAGTGCAAGTCTACCCTCCCCCTCCTCCTTCACACTCACTGACAGCTGAACAAGCCCCACACTTCTCCCTCCACATAACTGGCAAAGCCCGCAGAGACTTGGAACAGCAGGCAGACAAAGAAAAACAATTTAATTTCTCTGACTAGCTGCTCCTTTCCAAATGTGACAGCTTTTCCAACCAAATGGCTTGTGTTCTAGTCAGCTACATGGCGGAAGAAACTGAGTGAACAGTGACACCAAATGGTTACATAGACTAAGAAAGGGTATTTGTGCCCCCTTGCATTTCAGAAACAACTGAGCTAACTTATACAGACAAATAATAAGCAACAAAATAACGACTTACAAGTAGGCAGCGAATAAGGAAGCACAATGCTTGGGAACATAGAACTCCCTACAGAACAGTAGTGAGTTGTTTCGTTGGTTTTGTTAGAGCTAATTTCAGCTGATTTGACTTCAATTTTTCTAGTCTATTTGGGAATGAGAACTAAATCTATTTCAGTTCAGGGGAAAACCACTATTTTTTTTCCTAAATCTATACCCGCAGAAATTTCTAACAATGTGCTCTTACGTATATCTTTAAAGTAAGAGCCTTGGAAGTATGTGTGATTCCTTGTTATTATTTTTTTCTTCACATAGAGTTTCAATGTTATTATCTTTTCCAATTCAGATTTTCTAATATTTTAGTGTGGATTTTTATTTGGTACTATTGGAACATACTTAATCACAATCTTTACTCAGTCCATGCACAATTAGAACAAGGCAAGTATGTCAGTTATATATAAGATCTGTATGCTTAGTTATGTATAAAATGTCAATGGAAGACACAAAATGTGTTCATTGAAAAGAAAGCAGATATTGCTCCTTGGCAAAGTTAGCCACCCAGAATACTTCTATCTACACAGCAAATCAAACAGTTATAAACTCTGTAAAAAGTTTATATGATATATTTGCTTAATATAGATTTACTATGTCAAATGGAAGGCAATAGAGAATTAAGTAATCTAGCAAACAACCTTGAAAAATAAAGGGAAATGGTAACTAAGGAAAACATTGAAACTCAAATGGAAGAAAAGAAGGGAGCTGGATAAGCAGATACACAGGAAAAAGGGATGGTCTAAATTATAAGAAAAAGCCTAGCAAAGCCAGACACTGGTGGGTCAGGCCTGTAATCCTAGCTACTCAGTAGGCTGAGATCTGAAGATCCCAGTTTGAAGGCAGCTTGGGTAGAAAAGTGCATGAGACTCTTAGTTCCAGTTAACCACCAGCAAACTATAATGGAGTTGTGGCTCAAAGTGATGAGTGCTAGACTTGAGCAAAAGAGCCCAAGTAAAATAAATAAATGCATAAATAAATAAATAGTTCAGGGACAGTGCTCAGGTCCAAAGTTCAGGGCCTGTGACTGACCAAAAGGAAAAAAAAAAAGCTTAGCAAAGACTATGAGGTTAAGCAAAATGGAGGAAATAGATGAAAGAGATAGATAGGAGACATGGAGAAAATAAAATACTGAGCCAGGAAGAGAAGAAGTCTAAGAATGCTTTAAAAATAACAGCTGGCAACTTTAGCACACTTAAAGGTTAAAGTGCCAAAAGTAAAGAAGTGTGGAAAGGAACAAGTAGTTGGCTCATAATGAACTCTTAAGAAACACTTGTTAGATTTTGGTTGCTACTGGCACAGAAGAGAGATGGGGAGTAGAAACAGGCTAAGAATGTGTAGAGGGGGGAGGAAGGTGAGAAAAAACCCCAAATACATTTTTTTCAGGCTTTCTATTCTTTCCATCATGATACATAATATGATAATCAGAGAATTACCAGGATGGTTCAAATGTCCTAAAATAAGGCCATTAGGAAAAGATTACGTAGAAGCCAGAGTTAACTCTGGCACCACTGTTGCCCTTCCCAGGAGCCCTGGCTCTAGTCATCTCCACTGTGTCCCATGGCACCCATCAACTAGCACTATCTGTTCACCCTTTGATAACACAACAATGAAAGGCTGCCATGTACCTTCCTTCTCCACTTCAGTTACAATGGATCAGGTTGTGTACATCATTTTGTGTGCATGTGCCACTACTAGGGCTTGAAGGCAAGGACTCAAGATCTCACTTAGCTTTTTCATTCAAGACTGATACTTGAGTCACACACCCATTTCAGGCTTTTGGTTGACTGGAGATAAAGCACCTCACATACTTGCCTTCCTGGGCTGACTTCAAACCAAGATTCTCTAATCTTAGCCTCCTGAGTAGCTAGGATGACAGGCATGAGCCACCAGCACCCAGCTTCTCACACTGACTCTTAATGACTGGACTGACTTCAAACCTTCATCCTCAGATCTCAGCCTCCTAATGAGCCAAGATTACAGGCATAGACATGTATCTCTCTTGACCATTTTTGACCTTACTAGACTGTGAAGCTTTTAGCGTCAAGGACCAGGAATTCCTACCTAGTATCTAGTATTATCTCTTCTCTTGCACTCATGTTTTGTCTTTTCCAGAAAGAATTTAGCATGTTTTTCTATGGGGGTGGGAGGGGCTGGAGAATTTGTTCTCTCTTCATTCTTCCAATGATTGATTCCATTCATCTTTCATTCTTCTCTTTCCCACCCCCACTCTTCCCACTTCAGGCCATTGCCAAATATTGTTTCTTTCCCATCTGAATCTTGCATCTTATCACCTCACCTCACCATTCCCTGGGCCACAGGAACATTTACCCTATTCTACCCAACCCCTACCCTGCTGCCTGAATTTTATTCTTTAGCGATCAGCCAAAGTAAGGAATCTTGCAATCCAACTGAAATCACATATCTTTCGTTGATCAAAATCTTTTGATGTGTTCCTATTGCACTCATAACCTTCTCATTAATCCAACTTCATTCCTTGAGCTCTCCTTCTGTTCACTAGACTGTCCATATGACCCTCTTGTGCCCTCAAAAGTCACACTTTTTCCTACCCTCCTGCCTGAATGCTCTTCCCAGTATTCTTGAATAACTCTGCCTAATCATTCATTTTCTGTTCCAGTGTTGCTCTCTGTCTTTAAGCCATGTGCTGCTTCATTTCCTTCATAAAGCTTGCTACATTCCCATACTTTATATTTATTTTCTATTTCCTATGCCAACATATGAACTTGCCTAGAATCACATCCTACCACTGTAGTCCTACATCTCCAGGATCTTGAACACAACATAGGTACTTAATAAATAAGTGACAAGGGAACAAATGGAAGTATTGGACAATAAGTCTGTGCTCAGGAACCAGCACTTTCCATTCATTCTTTCAGACATACACTAGTCTTATGGGTTGGTTTTTTATTAAGTGGAATAATCTTTTGGAATGGCATTAAAATAAATAACAGAAAAAAAAGTATGAAGACCTCAGAAAATGATTCTATGCTCATGTAGTTTAGAGATAAAACAGATTTTAAGAGTTCATGTAGCCAAATTTCACACCTATTCTTTTCTCTCTTTACCCTTAGCCCCCCACTTTACCCTTTAAAGCAGGTTTCATGAACCCTGCTTCAAGGTGAGAAGACTAGAGCGATCATGCTTACACAAAAACAGTCACACACTGTGAGAAATATAGCATTAGGTAATTTTGTTGTTGTACAAATTACAGGGTTATAACACCCCACTCTAGCAGACAATTCACCAGACCATACGATAGAGCTATTGCTCCAATGAACCTGCACATGGTATTCATGTATCAACTAGTGTAGGCATTTGTAACATGATAGTAAATATTTGTATGTTTAAATACAGAGAAGGTATAGTAAAAATAATAAGTGATAGGAATCTTTCAACTCTGCTTTAATCTTATGGGACCACTATTAGATATGTGGACCATCACTGACTGAAAGGCTTACATGTTGCATGTGGTTATGCTCAGCTATACAGAAATCAGGCAGAGGACTGTTGTATAAAGTTCCGAATAAGAGAGACAGGGGCAAATAAGAGAACTCTTGCCTCAGTGAAAAGCAGATTGATGATTTCATAGCCGATGGCTGTTGCCCTATAAGGTGGAAAGCCCCACATTCTGAAAGCATTCTTCTATCTTTAAGAGAAGCTTGAAAAACAAATTCTTCTGTGAAATTGCTCCGTTATAAAAGCTAATATGGATTCACATAAAAACTTAAAGATTGAGTGATCATTTTCTATTCTAAAGCAATGCAGCAGAAATCATCTTTCAAAGATGGGTCCAGGATTTGTAGATATTTAAGATACTATCTCTTATTCTTTTTTCTTAATCTCTATCTCCTTGGCTAGTTTCAACATTTTTTTTTGTTTTCATTTTTGGTTGTTTGTTTTGTGTTTTGGCTTGGTTTAAGTTGGGCTGGGTTTTTTTGTTCTGGTACTGCAGCTTGAACTCAGGGCCTGGAAGCTGTCTTTTAGTTTTGTTTCACTCAAGGCTGGCATTTCTACCACTTGAGTCACTGCTCTACTTCTGGATAACTTTGTTGGAAAATTGGAAATCAGAATTTCCTGAACTTTGCTGCCCAGACTAGCTTTAAATCTTGGTCTTCAGATCTTAGCCTCCTGAGAAGCTAGGATGCACAGGTGTGAGTCTAGTCCAATTTCAACATTTTCAGAATGCTGTGGCCAGTATTTTGCAACATTCCTCAATGCAAAAAGGGAAAAAGCAAGTGACTTTAAGTGTTCATTAGATTTTCTCAACTATTTAGGTTATAGTTGAATCTAAAATAAACACAAAAGCCAGTCTATATCATATGATTATAAGGATACAGCATTATAAGGAATTTCATCTTGTGGCACCATGTCCAGACCACATTTCAGTCCTGCCATTTTGTGAACTGTTAAGATGACTGGTTTCAAGCTTCAGACAGCAGCACATCATGTACTTGGGGAAATGAACCTCAGGAAGTCTCATGCACTATGACCAGTGCTAGTACAGCAAAAGTATTGTTTTAACACAACCCTGAAGCTCACCCAAACATTATTCAGAGAGCAGACCTATCTGATTTCTCAAGAAAATCTATACTATGTTTATTGTAAGTAATAAAAATAACATGCTTTAACCATCATCATTTTCTTTAGTCCTAATTCATTTAAGTTTTTTAAAAATCTTTTTGTAGGGGCTGGGAAGGTGGCTCAGTGGTAGAGCGCTTGCCTTGCATGTCTGAGGCCCTGGGTTCGATTCCTCAGTACCACATAAGCAAAAAGAAAAAAGCCGGAAGTGGCGCTGTGGCTCAAGTGGTAGAGCGCTAGCCTTGAGCTGAAGAGCTGAGGGACAGCGCCCTGGCCCAGAGTTCAGGCCCCACGACCGGACCCCCAAAAAAAAATCTTTTTGTATAGGACCTAATAATGTAGCTTAAGTTAAGAAAGACGATGATTTGCAAATACCACAAAATTAAATATTTGGAATTATAAAACTTTAAAAAAAATTTTAACAATAAATGAATGTACCTTAAGAAAATACTTTACAATAAACCACACATGAATAGCTTTCTCTAAAGCATTATTTGCTATGATTTCTTAAAATAATTTTTGCTGGGCACTGGTAGCTCACATTTGTAATCCTACCTCAGTAATCTGAGATCTAAGAATCACAGTTCAAAGCCAGCCTAGACAGGAAAGTCTGTGAGAATGTAATTAATCACCAAGAGACAGAAATGGAACTGTGGCACAAATGGAAGAGCACTAACCTTGAGCAAAAATATTCAGGGACAGAACCTAGGCCCTGAGTTCAAACCCCAGGAACTGTACACCTGCACACATACACACACACACACACACACACACACACACACACACACACATTATGGTATAGTAATGGGACTCACTTTATAAATACAATTATAAATACAACATATTGATTTGTCTCTATTCCTGTTTACCAATTTAAGTTTTGCTTGTTCATCCCAGATACATAACCCACAAGAACTATGTCCTTCTTGTTGTGGCTTGCCTTCTTGCTGTGTCTTAGAAAAAGCTGACCTGTTTCAGTTGATCATTTTCTGTCTTATTTGCTTTTCAAACAGAAATTATATTTCCCAGCTACCATTGGAATTATGATATTATTGTAATCCCAATCAAAGATTTATACTTAAAGATTCATTGATCAATAAATCTCCCTTTCACTAAGCTGTTTTCCTTCTTTTTATGGTACTGCTCAAGCCTCTTCCTGCTCGCCTTTCAGGTCTGATCACTCTTAACATTTGGACCACCGAGGTCTCAGACCACCCCAGTGGGTTCGAAGAGGCATGGTTAGCGCTTGAATTTTGAGGTCACTTCCTCTCATCATTCTTTATTCAGAGGTTGCTCCTACCTGTCACTGGTTAGGACTGGATAGACTCAGAGACAAAGGTGACATTTTTGTGTGTCAAAAAATTAAATATTAGCAACTTCATATGATTCAACATGGTAGATTCAAGCATAAAGGAGACAATGACAATCAGACTTGAATTTTATTAGTTAAATTGTGTGTGTGTTTGTGTGTGTATTATGTGTATATATGGCAAAACTAGAGCTTGAACTTAGTGCCTGGAAACTATCCCGAAGCTTTTGCACTTGAGGCTAGCACTCTACCACTTGAGCCACAGCTCTACTTCGAGCCTTTTGATGGTTCATTAGAGATGAGAGTCTCATGGGCTTTCCTGCTCAGGCTGGCTTTGAACTGTGAGCTTCAGAGCTCAGCCTTCTGAGTTGTGGACTATAAACGTGAGCTATGGGCACCTGGCTATTTTTCATTTTTCAATTTTTTTTGTTTTCATTTTTTGTTCTTTAATAAGTTTTTTCTATTGTTACAATTACATGAGCAAGGCAATGAGTACATTTCTTATCAAGCATTGGTGCTTCCTCCTTTGTTTTCCCCCTACTATCCCTGCCCTCCCATCTCCACAACTACACTCCCGCCACCCCACCGAAGTTGGAAAGTTTGTTTTTCAACATAGCATTTTGTACATCTCATTGTTGCAATGGGTCCATCTATATCCCTATTTAAACAATTTGTTTTTTCCCTTCCCTTCCCCAAATTATACCAATATCAAATACAGTGAAAACAGGGGTTATACCATGGGGGAGGAAAATATAAAGCAACAAAACAATTACCTTATAAATATGCTAGAAACAATAGCGAGAAAACAAAAACCACTGTGTCCTTATCTTGGGGTTCATTTAGCCTAATATCATCGTATCTAACCTTTTTCTGCTTGTTTCAGACATATACTAGTTATTGCAAATAAGGGAAACCATGGGACCTATGTTTCTTTGGGCCTGGCTTACTTCACTTAATATGATTTTTTCCAAGTCTTTCCATTTCCTAACAAATGGTGCAATGTCATTCTTTCTGATGGAGGCATAGAATTTCATTGTGTATATATACACCACATTTTCTTGATCCATTCATCTACTGAGGGGCATCTGGGTTGGTTCCATATCTTAGTTATGGTAAATAATGCTGCAATAAATGTAATATCCATATTTTTCCATTAAGTTATTTATACAATATGATATATCAAAATTAATCGTGTGATTCATTTATGTCATTTTTCTGTTCATGAAAAATAAAAATATTCAGATATTAGAATATTGTAAATTGACTTCAAAATATTCTTAGAGTTGAAATACAGAGAGGAAGGAATAGAAAAAATAATTATAATTCTATGGACAATCACAGTGCTTCTAATATATATGAATCCAATTAAAAGTAACAAAAACAGAAATGATATAACAATATGTTTAATTACCAGGAATATTTTTTATGATTTGTGTAATAAAAAATATAAGCCTAAAACTAAGAAGCATATATTGTTTGTTTGTTTGTTTCTTTTTCCATTCCAGTACCAGGGCCTTGCATGTGATTAAAAAAAACTGAGCTATCCAGGCCAAGAAATGCATCCTTTAATAAGTTAGTACAACATTGCAGTTTTGACATTACACTTCTTTAAGAAGTGTATACAGTCACATCAAGATAAAATTTTTCTGTGCTCACAAGGAAATTCTGATAACTGTAATTCGTAGATCATGTTCATCTATTACATTAATCAGAGACCATCAGAAAGATAAGAAAGAGAGAGAGAAAAAAGGGATTTGACTTAAGGAATTGGTGCATACAACTGAAAGATTGACAAACATGGAATCAGTAGAGTCAGCAGGCTGGAGACTCAGGGAAATGTAAATGAGTCTGAAGACAGTCTGAGAAGGACATCCTTCTTCCTTGGGAGATCTCAGTCTTTTTTTTCTTTTCTTTTTTTTTTTTTTTTTTTTGTCTTAAGGTCTTTAATGGATGGGAATAGAACTGTTTACACTTTAGAAAATAATCTGCTTTGGTCAAAATCAGATTTAAAATGGTAACCACATATTAAGCATTCCTATATAATAACATCAAGAATAGTGTTGGACTAAGTTGACATAAAATTACACATTAATTATCCTTGAAATAGGACCTATGCTTAAATTGTTCCTTTCCAACAAAATTGGTTTACCATGTAAGATTATTTGTGGACTCTGAGCCAGGTCCCCTGTTACTGCTGACAATATAGCACCTAAATGACTAAATGGAAAATGTAGTTCCAGGCTAATATTAGCAGTTGTCATAGACTAGACTGCCTTCTTGCACAAGTCTGTTACCAAATATCTAACCTGGCTAGATATCTAACCCTGGCTTAGATAGCCTTCTGACATTTTCCAAGCACTATTTCCTGCAGGTAATATTAATTTGCTCTTCTCTTGCAAATCTTAATAAATAACTATAATTATTAAGAGTCATTCTAGCTCACACAACAAATTTCTTCAGGAACAACTACCAACTCACTGTCTTCAAAACCACCATTTTCTTGGTTTTTCCACTTTTTACCTTTGAAACAATGTGTAGCTAGCAGACTATTGTTTATGAAGTAATAAGTGACTGCTAGGATAATTCCAGAACTCTCCTAATAGAGAATTTAGTATTTGCTTTTAAAATTCCTGGCTAAGTCATTATGAAATGATCTTGTTAACAATGTCCACGGTCCATTTGTATTTATGGTATCATTACATATCATTACATATCCAATATTTACTGGAGGAGCACTTTTGCCTTCTCCAAAATGAAAAGAAGTGATTAGTACTTAAGTCTAAAGTGAAAAACTGAATTTGGATCTTCACATTTTCTTATCATCTTGGCCATGTCTCAACTACTTTGTAACCACATAAATATTGACTAAAGTAACCCCTAAAACATGAATTATCTTACTAAATTGAGTTGGCTATATCTTAGTATAAAGCCCCACAAAGATAACCTTCATTTTCAACATTGTCTGTAGCCCACATGGGACTCTGACATATGGAACATTCTAGACCTCAGTGGAATGTGTCTGGTTCCCTATGGGAATGAGGACCATATGCAAAATCCTCCAGCGACAAACTGAGAAATATGAAAAGAAAGAAGATTTCTTGATGCATTTCCATCTACAAACTAAATAGTATAAAAAAACAAAGCATTTATAGTCTTTTATAGTCTTTGGAGTTAAGCAATTTTAAAAAATCCCAACCACAGAGTATGCAATGTAATTTGTTACAGCCTATAATAGAATATCCCACTGATACTTGATAGGAAAAAAATCTTAATTACTAAAGATATCTGTTGTAAGCTTATCAACACTTTAGGCCACTGAAGTTAATGGAAGTTGGCTTGCTAGCACATGATAAAGGATTGCTTGGGGAGATGAAAAGGAACTGGTCCTTTGCCCAATTGATTGATGGTAGATTGAGAAATAAAGCTGGAGGAGGCAAAGAGTAAAAAACAGGACATGAAAATTAGGTCAATGGTATCCAGGGTTTCCAGTGGGATAGTCTCTTGAGACCCAAAATTATTTAATTATTTCATCAATTTTCATCTCTATTTCTGTGATTTACATGATACACAACAGTAAATGGCATAGGCATAATATAAATAAATACTTATGTTTGACATGAATTCCTTTTGATAAGAAATTCTCACTTAGACTATAAAAATAACAGTAATGGCTAGGTACCAACACTATTGGGAATGCTTTTCACATAATAAATTCATTTCTTCCTCACTGCAAAGTCATAAGAAGTATTATTATTATCTTCATCTTAAGATGAGAAAACTGAGGTACTCAACCACAGCTGAAAGTGTTAGATTAGATTTGAACCACAGAGTTCAGTCTTAGTGCTTATATCAGAATGATGCTGTAGGTACAGATAATGGTGATACTCAATGTAGTGCTCTGTTTAATTCTAATTTTAGAGTCAATACAAAGAAACATATTAAATAGTATCTTGTCCAGCATAGACTGTCAAGTTAGAATCTTTTCCTCAGTATATGAAGTGTAGATTCCTTTTAGAAATAGTTCTGCTATGTGTGCTCTGCTTGAACTCTGTGTCTGAGCTCTTTTGCTCAAGGCTAGTGCTCTATCATTTGAGCCACAGCTCCACTTCCAATTTTTTGTGTTTAAATGGAGATTAGAGTCCTATGGACTTTCCTGCACCACTGGCTTTCAACCGCAGTCCTCAGATGTCAGCCTCCTGAGTAGCTAGGATTAAAGGTGTTAGCCACTGGCTCCTGGCTCAAAACGTTTCAAGTTCCAAGTACAGTGGAACGAAGGTTTTCTAGTCCTCATTGCTCACCTCAGGTAGGTTAAAAAAAAGACACTATAAAAAAATCACAGAGACAAAGGATAGACTGTGGAGAAGAGTATGGGAGAGCACTGTCCCCAAGGGGTTCCACAGAAAGAGGAGACGGTTTTCAGAACTGGTTCTGTCCCTCCGTCCATGCTTCATTTTTTTCCTCTTTGATTTGTAAGCAAGTCATTTCATTTCTCTAGGCCTCGATTTTTTTTTACATTTCCAGAAGTCACAGATTATAATAATACCTAAAACAAATCTAAGAATAGGCAGCATCCTACAAAAGCTGAGATTCACTGAGAAATCTAACTCAATGACAGTAATTTTGTAGGAGCCAATACAACAGGGCCTGGCTGACAACACACAGACTAACAGTTACTTGGGCATTCTAGTTTATTTTGTTAAGTTTTTTATTGTGAAAATACTGTAAAGAGGGGTTACAGTTGCATGAGCAAGGTAATGAGTACATTTCCTATCCAGCATTGTTTAAAAGTTAAATAGCCCTCCCAAGTCTCATGTGGTAAAGTCGAGGACCCCAGCTGGTGCTTAGGAGGTGAGGCTTAGAAGGAGAGAGGTCAATGGGATGGTGTCCTTGCCAGTATCTTGTCTCTGAGCTCACCACCAATACCTCTGCTCTAGCAAAGAGATTCTCTACACCACATACTCCCACTAAGTTCAGGGAGCCAAGCAACCATTGGCTAAAACCCATGAAACTAGGAGCCAATTAAATCTTTCTTCCCTTAAGTTGCTATTTCAGGTATCTGTGTCCCAGCTATGGAAAAAATAAAATACATCAACAAATTTAGAGACAAAGCTAGAGAGCAGGTAAAATAGTGAGCGAATATGTATAAAAGAGCTTCTGAACTGGGTACCAGTAGCTCATGCCTGTGATTCTGGGTAATCAAGAGGCTGAGAGCTTTAAGGGTAAAAAGTTCAAATCTAGCTGAGACAGAAAAACCTGTGAGACTCTGTCTCCATTTAACCAGCAAAAAGCCGGACAGGATTTGTCAAGAGGTAGAGTACCAGCTATGAGTGAAAAAACTGAATGAGAGCATGAGGCCCCGTGATCAAGCCCTGATGCCGACACACATGCGCATGTGTACACACATACTCACACACACATGGGAAAGAGCTGCTAGGGAAAGTTATATTATAATTGATTTATGGCTGAATTTTGTACCTATACATCAAACACTAATATTCTCAGTTGATTAAAAAATAATGTCACATGCTTTAGTATGCCAGGAGGGCTTCTCAGAATTCTATTGGGTTCAAACTACTCTTTTTTGTTGCTGTTGTTCCGATCCTGGGGCTAGAACTCGGATCCTGGGCTCTGTGCCTGAGTTTTTTTGCTCTAGGCCAGCACTCAACCACTCAGCCACAGCTCCACTTCTGGTGGTTAAAGAGTCTCATAGACTTTCTTGCTCAAGCTGACTTTGAACTGCAATCCTTGGATCACAGCCTCCTGAATAGCTAGGATTATAAGCACGAGCCATCAGTGTCTAGCATACTGTTTTGGCATTTTTGTTTATTTTTCTAATATTTTCATATATTTAAGCAAAGAATACACAAAAGAAGTCTGATGTGATGAGAAGTAAAATATCTTTAACACAGAAAGACATACAATATAATTGTGCCATTCACAGACTAAGTATAGGTTTCAAGAGGGAAGTGTATACCAGCACAACTATGTTTATTGCATCATTATTCACCATAGTTAAGATATGGAACCAACCCAGATGCCCATCAGTAGATGAATGGATCAAGAAAATGTAGAATGAAATTCTATGCCTCCATCAGAAAGAATGACACCGCACCATTTGTTAGGAAATGGAAATACTTGCAAAAAATTATATTAAGTGAAGTAAGCCCGGCCCAAAGAAACATAGGTCCCATGGTTTCCCTTATCTGCAATAACTAGTATATGTCTAGGACAAGCAGAAGAGGTCAAAAACTTTGTACATATGACCATATAACCTGATGCTAAGCAAAATGAACCCCAAGATAGAGACACAAGAGATTTTATCTTTTTTGTTGTTCGTTTTAATGTACTCTGTGATTTTTTTTTTTTGCTTCTGTGTATGTTCTTCTCCCACAGTATAACCCCTGTTATCACTGTATTTTATTCTGATATCCTGCATCTTGTATACACATTTTTCTAATTTGGGGAGGGAAAGGGAAATAACAAAATACTGAAGTAAGGATACAGGTTGACCCTTTGTAACAAATGTACAAGACACTATGTTGAAAATGAACTTTACAACTTTTGGGGGAAGGGGTTGGGGAAGTGGGGAGGAAAGGGATAGTAGTGGAAAAACAAAGGAGGGGGTAACAATGCTCGATAGGAAATGGACTCATTACCTTACTCATGTAACTGTAACCCCTCTGCACAGTATCTTTACAACAAAAATACATATTAAATTAAAAAAAAAAAAGAAAAAAAAGAAGGAAGCTTAATTCTGACCTTAGGCAATGGTGTCTAGGGTCTGATCTAGGACTTTTTCACTAAAGTATAGACATTTGAATATACAATTTGTTTAATGACAATGGCAAAAGTGTAAATAGAAGGTTCTCCTTATGTGTTCTTTATGTAATGGGCTACACATAAAGGTCTGGCTTATAACAAGCACCTGCTGGGAGAACCAGTTCACTCTCGATTTCCTACTCAGAACTGAATTGGTGGCATATAGAAAATAGTAGACGCGTACTTGGCTGAAGTCCACTGTATGGCTGACTTTTCTCCTAGAACACGTTAAGCTTCCTGTAGCAAGTATATCATCCCCAATGACCTGGATTCTCCAGAGCCCCTGGTGAACTTGAAAATTGATGTGGAGCTTCATCTTTGAAGACTGAATTGCAAAATGTGTCCTGAAGTCATTGCAAAAGGTAATCAAACCATTTGCTTTTGTGTCAAGAATTTATCACACAATCCACTGAGCACATTTGCAAATGCCCACCATCTTTGTTTTCCTGTAGCTTATGATTTTTGGTGCTTTCTGGGAGCAAGTGGTTTGTGATTTCTGCTCCAATTTGAAAAAAATTGAACCATGTTCTTCTCTGTCCTTATAGGTTTAGCTAAACAAGTACCTAGAAACAGCAATTATCTGGTCATTGTATCCAGTGATGTAAACTTAGGGAAAGGAAAGACTGACAGTTCCTCTTCTAATTCCTTGCCGTGAACACTTCACCTATTACCTTGATTACTCTCTACAATACAGTTTTAAAATAGTGCTACTACCTAGATCATCTCTCCCCATTCGAGAAATAATTGTGTAAGAGCCACTCTCTAACCCGTAGCTCTAACCCAAACCAAGTTGAGAAGAGAACTTGATCATGCCTCCCTCCATCTATGTGATCTGGTATTGCTTCCAATGGTACTTGAGAGTAGCCATCACACTAATGTGTACAGGCATGCTGAGGATGATGCTGGCCAAGAGAGTTGGGTGCTCTAAGGCAGGAGGTACTTGAGCTAATGTGGAGTTCCAGCAAGTGTTTCTACTGAGGCAAATGACCCAGATGAAGACGAATGTGAACTTCAGAGACTACCTCTGCCTTAGAGAAACAGGGACTGTGCACTGAACTCCCACAGAAAATCTTCTTGCAATATCTTGTCTCCCCTCATCTCTAGCATACCTCTACTCCAAAGAGCTAAAGGAAATCCTGCTTTGTATGTCTCAAATAAGTCTCAAAGTAACAAAGACAGCATCTCTGCCTGGATTCTCACAGTAATACCAAGCACTGACACTTACTACAGGCTCCTAGCCAAGGCCTATTCTCTAAAATTGTGAGTGGGATTGCCAGCTACAGTCTGTCCAAAGCCACAGAGTGATGGTTAATGCAACAGCAGGAAAACATTAATTTTTAAGCAACTATCATTCATTTCCTTCCATATTAAAAGCTGTCAGCAAACCAGAGATAGCACATTTTAATAACTCATTGTGGTTTGTACTTTGTGTTTGTGATCACAAAACACCTAACTACCACAAGGTTTCATTTGGACATGACAAGAATAAAATGAAGATAAAATTCATTTAAAACTACAGGAAAACATATTCCTTATATGTTGATGCCCATGGAGTCTATCAGTCCACTCCTTGTGAGGGGAATTTACATAGGTCTGAAAGATTTTTCAAGCTAAGGCTCAAAGGAGAAATATACTGAAAATATCAGCACAGCCCCTGGAGGATGAAATTACAAGCCCTGCTCATATTGTACTTCGGTCCTGTGAAACCAAGGACTGAAACGTGTGGACAATTCTATTCTCTGCTATTTCTCCAGAATAATTTCATGCAAGTGTATTAGGAACATAATGAGAGATTGAGAATAGGGCAGGAATTCTTTCAGTTTTCTCCAATATATCTAGTGCCACATCTATTTCTTTTTTTGCAAGTTGCATGCTTGACCAAAAGGCTTTAACTTTGCTATTCGAATATTCTTATAGCCCCAAATAGTTGTGTGTGTGTGTGTGTGTGTATGTGTGTGTGTGTGTGTGTGTGTGTGTGTGTTATATTTACAGAATATTGTACTTGCGGATACAAAGATGCAGCAAAGTCCCTTAAAAACAAAAGCGTACGTAATAAAAAGCCACCCTCCCTTTTTCTTCTTCTTTTTGGTTAGTTTTTATAATCATTCTCCACTCCAACTAAGCTCGTCTCAGCTTGCACACTTTGCAGACTAGGAATGCTTTGGAAAGCTTTGCCTGGAATAGTTCTTTAAGTCAGGTGGGATGCACAAAGGTTGGCCAGCACTCATCAGAGCACGTACTGCCCAAGCAAACCCCAAGGAATGCTGTCTGCATGCTGTGTGCACTGGTGAGGACCCAGGAGAAATACTATCCTGCCTGCTAACCTGTGAGGCATAGCTTTTATTCTCCCCAGTGGAAATTTCCAAATGAACTTGTTCCTTGCGAGTCTTATGGAGAACCATGTTTGAGGTATGAAAATAATTTGTGGTGGATAAGGGATTGTTCGATCTCCCTATCAACTACTCCTAATCATTTTTATCTTTTAAACACCATTCTTTCTCCCATAAATATGGAATATCATGCAGCAGTCATTGTATGAGCAACTTACATAGCTCATTTTAAAAAAATGGCATGAGGGAGGTTTGTAAGAAATGAATCAGGCAATAAGCCTTATGGCTTACTGATGATGGCGACTCATGCCTGTCATCCTCGCTATGTGGAAGAATGTGATAAAGAAGAACACAATTCCAGGCCAGCTCAGACAGGAAAAGTCCATGAGACTCCATCTCAACAGCATGTGACTGTTATCCCAGTATGATGGAATGTCTAACATAAATGACTCAGTCTAGGCATGTGCCTAGACAAGAAGCCAGACCCTATCTCAAAAATAACCTGTACCAAAAAGGGCTGGGTATATAGCTCAACAGCAGAGGGCTTTCTAGAGCACACATGCTGCCCTGAGTTCAAAAAAGTTAATAGTGAATTAATCAGGTAATTTGAAGCAATAGCAATACTAGTACCTAGCTGTGTATACTATATATTTCTGCACACCACTTTCAAATAACAATAAACAGCTGAGAGCCAGGCCCTGGTGGCTCCTCCCTCCTAGCTACTCAATGGCTGGGATTGAGAGCACTGTGGTTCTAAGCTAGGCCAGGCAGTGTGAAACTCTGTGCCAGTCTGTGAAACTCTATAGTCAAAATAACCAGCACAAAAAAGCCAGGCTGGAAGCATGGCTCAAATGGTTGAGCACCAGCCAAGTAAGCACAAGGTCCTGTGTTAAAACCAGTCCTGATACCTAAAATAAAACAGTTTAAACTATATGAAATACAATAATGCCAATGTAGCAAATAGTTGCCATCTGGAATTGTTCAGGTCAAGAAACATGACAAACAAAGTGTAGCCAGGAAGTACCATCTTCACCTGTGTACTTGCTAGAAATGCAGATCTACCAATCAGAGACGACCCAATCAAAGTCTATTCCCTGACAATGTGTGTGTGCACTAAAATTTGAAAAGCACTGATCTGGGAGAATGGTTTTCAACACTGGCTATATTGATGATATCTAGGTATGTTTGAGGACATTCAAATGGGATTGTGGGTTCAAGGAATTTTAAATTGAGATTAAAAGCCAAGCCACTGGCATCAAATTGTTAAGAATAGTCTTGTTTTTCACTATCACATACATGAATAGAAAACAAAAGGCCAGGAACAGTTAAGAACAATACATTAAAATAACCTGATGCTGACTTGATCTTTGAATGCATGTGTTTTTGATATTCTGCAGGAGGGAAAAAGATATGTGATGCATTACTGCTGCAAATGAAAGTATAAAATAAAAAGCAAGTGCAAAATTGATTGAGTTACAAGATAAAGTGGCCTTTCTCATTAAGCACCATTTACTTAAAGGAACCAACTGTGGTTGCTAGACCAGCTGTGGTTACTCATATATTGGGCATTTGGCAGACATTTTACCCAAAATGAATTAATGAAATGTGTCACTTCGAGGAAAATAATTAAAGTATCTGTTTCTAATGAAAACATTTGAGCTTTCAAGTGGAATTTCTATTTTTAAAAATCAGTGTTTGCCCTGATGAAAGACTTCTGACGAGCTTGATGGTGATATTTACAATAAAAAAGACCTACATAATTCTAGAAAACTATTTTTCATTGGTGCCAGTTCTGGGGCTTAAACTTGATGCACATGCTGGTAGATTCTTGGTCTCTGGCAATACAAAGTAAAACCAGGAATGATAAGCAGAATTGCAATGAATTATTTTAGCAAAGAGAAAGTAGAGGCCATTCAAGAGGATGAACAGTGGGATTCAGACACCGAGTGTCTGTCCTGTGGTCAGGGACCAGCTGTTTTGTATTGTCTCTCCCTCCCTCTTTTTATTCTCTCCTCCGGCAATTTATCAGATCATGATTGGTTTGTTTAAAACAGGCAAGATCTTCCCTTGGTCCTTAGCCACAAGATGACTTGCAGCAGGGCTGGCCTGAGTTATGTCAAGACCCAAGACTTTTCCCTCCATGCTGATGTTTTTGTTTGCTTTTTTGCTCAAGGCTAGTGCTCTACCATTTGAGCCACAGCTCCACTTCCACCTTTTTGTGGTTAATTGGAGATAAGAATCTCATGGACTATCTGCCCAGGCTGGCTTCAAAGCATAATCCTCAGATCTCAGCCTCATGAGTAGTCAGGATTACAGGTATAAACCACCAGTGCCTGGCTGAAAGCAATATTTTAAAGTATTTCTTTAAATAGTTGTACAAAGGGGTTTCAATTCCAGAAGTCAGATTATAAGTACAATGCACCTTGGTTAATGTTACCCCATTTCTCCCCTCCCATCCCTGCCCTCAAGTTATATAGTTCAAATTTTACATAATGTACATTGAATATGTACATATACATAGTTAGATAAATGGATAGATAGACTGACAGACAGACAGAAAGCCATTTGGAGGATGAATCTATTTGCAGTGACTTGCAACAATGAGATTGTTAGCAGTCAGTAATGATGTATCCTTAGCAAGCAAAACCACCACCTGGAATCTTGCTGGGAAACCTGCACCACCCCAGGAGTGAAATAAAACTGTTGTCCTTTAAGTCCAAGCAGACACGACCCCTCCCACCACCTATAAAATAGATATTACCCTGCTCACATTCCATAAGGTTCTGGCTCTTGGACTTATTTAAAAAATCATTAACATGTGCACATATAATTTGCAAGATGTAGGAATGGGTCATTTGCAAATTGGCCATTTGCAAGTACATGGTAAGTGCCTTGGTGTAGATTAAAATTCCTGATCTTTTCTCATTCCCTTGCCCTAAAATTCCCTGCCTTAGAAACGTGTGGAACTGGAGATCATTATGTTGAGTGAAGTAACCCAAGCTTAGAAGGATAAATAGCACATATTTCTATTCCTATGTGGAATCTAGACCCACAACAAATCAATATTGTAACATGATGGTGGGAAGAGGACTGTTCAGGGAAGAGGACTGGGAAGAAAAGGTGATGGGTGATATACATATCTGTGTGTGTGTGTGTGTGTGTGTGTGTGTGTGTGTGTGTGTGTGTGTGTAATTATGTATGTATATTGCAACAGCACAATAAAACCCACCAAAACTTCAAAAAGAAAAATGAGAGGGGTTTAAAAAAAGAGTATAGATGGGGTAATTTGAGCAAAGTATATCAATCATATGCATGTTTTTATTTTGTTTTGTTTTTGTCAGTTGTGGGTCTTGAATATCAAGCTGGGCACTGTCCCTGAGCATTTCTGCTCAAGTCTAGGGCTCCACACTTTGAACCACAGCACCACTTCCAACTTTTGGTGGTTAGTCAAAAAGTCTGATGGACTTTCTTGCTAAGGCTGGCTTCAAACCAAGATCCTCAGAACTCAGCCTCCTTCCAAAGTGTCTACAATTAAAGGCCTGAGCCATTGGTGCCTGGCAAGGATTTAATAATTTGTGGAGGGGAAGGGCAAAACAAACCGTTTAAATAGGGATATAGGTGGACCAACTGCAACAATGAGATGTACAAGTTGAAAAACAAACTCATTACCTTGCTCATGTAATTGTAACCCCTCTGTACAGTATTTTCACAATAAAAAAATTTTAAAAAGAAGAAAAAAAAACTTTGAATAGAAAACACCATTAAACCGGGCGCCGGTGGCTCATGCCTGTAATCCTAGCTACTCAGAAGGCTGAAATATGAGGATTGTGGTTCAAAGCCAGCCCAGGCAGGAAAGCCCGTGAGACTCTTATCTCCAATAACCACTAGAAAACCGGAAGTGGTGCTGTGGCTCAAGCTGTAGAATGCTCGCTGAGCTGAAGAGCGCAGGGAAGTGCCCGGGCCCAGAGTTCAAGCCTCGTGACCAACAAAAAGGAAGGAAGGAAGGAAGGAAGGAAGGAAGAGAAAACACCATTAAACTCCAAGAAATGTAGAATATTATTTATGTATTATTTTGGAAGTCCAACTTTCTACACAGTGGAAAGGGGCTAGGACTCCAAGTTAGTTATTTATTTACCTCTTAGTGAAGGCAAATTTACCATTCCTCCAATTTATCAGGATATTCCTAAGAGGAAAGCAAGTGAATCCTAGGAAGAAATACTACCCACATCAACCATTTTTGTCCTTGTCTCCTCCCACTGACTTCGATCCTTGCTGCTAGACCAGCCTGTTATGTACCCCAAGTCAGAAGAGGATTTGGAAAGACATCTAAGTTCACGGACGTACTATAAAATAGAGTACAGAGGAGAGGCAAGCACCTGCTCTCTGTGTTATGGCACCAGAAGGTAGATGTTTCTGAAGTTGCATTTCCATGTGGTGGTTTGTACAAAGGATATAGCTCATTTCCCCTGCTGTGATTTGATTATCTGTCAACTGAAAAATGATCTGTTTCACTGGATAATAAGCAGCTGAGTTTCATGCCCTCACCTAGAGCAAAGGGCATGGGCTCTCTTCCTCTCCAACACTTAATATTTCTAATCATCATTACAGAGAAATATGTGGCCAATTAGAAGAAAATGAATGCTATGCATCCTTCTTATCATCCAAGAAGAGGGAGACTATTGCAATCCTATCTCTGGATTACTCACAAATATTTAGTGGCTATCACATCTTTTTGTAAGTTCATGTTTACATTAATAACCAAATATAGTACATGGTGAGGCAGATTCCATCCAGTGTGGTAATCCTATATTCATTTGGTATTCCAATAAATGCATCTTATTTCCCAGAGAGAATAGAAAAAGCAAAGATAAATGGTGAATTAGGAAACAATATACTGATAATGTAAAAAAAAAAAAAAAAAAGAGAGAGAGCCTGAGTTCAAAAACCAGCACTGCCAAAAGAAATTTTAAATTAAAGGGAGGGAGATTAATTTCCCTATAAGGAAAGATTCTAAGTCACTGTGAGGAAACATGAGACCCTAGCTGCAAAACAAACTAAAGCAAAAGGATCTGGGGCTGGGGGCAAAGGGGGGCAGGAAGCATCGCTCAAATGGTAGAGCACAGCCCTTCCCTAGTAAGTGAGAGGCCCTGCATTTAAACCCTAATGCAGTACCACAGAAATAAAAAATTAAAAAAAATAAAGAATCCCCAAAATGATTTTAATGGGCAAATAGCTTAATAGGAATAAATAGCAAAGCATATGAAGAGAAAAGACACCAGAAAACCAATAAGCAAATGAGAATGCTCTCCTGACTGCTGGAAAAATAAAACACAATTTAAAATAGAAATGTGAAATCACTTGTCATCCAGCAGACCAGCAACAATTACAAAGAACAAGAATAGTTTCTTTTATTAAGAACAGAGAACAAAAAAAAAAAAAGAACAGAGAACATGGGGCTGGGAAGGTGGCTCAGTGGTAGAGCGCTTGCCTTGCATGCATGAGGCCCTGGGTTCAATACCTCAGCACCACATAAGCAGAAAAAGCCGGAAGTGGCGTTGTGGCTCAAGTGGTAGAGCGCTAGCTTTGAGCTAAAGAGCTGAGGGACAGTGCCCAGGCCCAGAGTTCAGGCCCCAAAACTGAGGAGAGAGAGAGAGAGAGAGAGAGAGAGAGAGAGAGAGAGAGAGAGAGAGAGAGAGAGAGAGAGAGAGAGAGAGAGAGAGGGAGAGGGAGAGGGAGAGGGAGAGAGGGAGAGAGGGAGAGAGGGAGAGAGGGAGAGAGGGAGAGAGAGAGAGAGAGGGAGAGGGAGAGGGAGAGGGAGAGAGGGAGAGAGGGAGAGAGGGAGAGAGGGAGAGAGGGAGAGAGAGAGAGAGAGAGAGAGAGAGAGAGAGAGAGAGAGAGAGAGAGAGAGAGGAGGGAGAGAACAAAGACCATCACTATAATTTATCAAAAAATTTCACAAAGATATTTGACAAAATATTTTTATTTATTCAACTGACTTGTTGGTACCTACCATAAAAACCCAACGATATGAAGGAAATGCAAATAAAGACAACCCTGAGATACCACCTTACCCCAGTCAGAATGGCCCATATCCACAAATCAGCCAACAACAAATGCTGGAGGGGATGTGAAGAAAGAGGAACCCTATTACACTGCTGGTGGGAATGTACACTTATACAACCACTTTGGAAAGCAGTCTGGAGGGTCCTTAGAAAGCTAAAGATTGACCTCCCTTACAACCCAGTCATACCACTTCTAGGCATCTACCCTGAACAACAGGAACCAATATACAAGGACACATGCACCTCCATGTTTATTGCAGCACTATTCACAATAGCTAGGATATGGAAACAACCCAGATGCCCCACCACAGATGAATGGATCCAAAAATTGTGGTATCTATACACAATGGAATATTATGCAGCCATTAGAAATGACAAAATAATGGCATTTGCAGGGAAATGGATGGAGCTAGAAGGAATCATGTTGAGCGAGGTAAACCAAGAGCAAAGAGACAAACAATACATGGTCTCCCTGATAAGTGGATGCTAAATCCAAAATGTTAGGTGATACGACAAAACTAACAGGAATTAAGAAACAAAGAACTCCCACTCATCTGGTTGAACCACTACTAAATATCCCCATGCTGCTGATCACATGTATGGTGTATAACATGTGTACACCGTTATTTGTTATAGACTGTGATAGACAATTTGCTCCAGGAAAGTTAGAATGAACTTGTGACTTTAAATGAGCGTCATTATTCCACAATACTGTGAAATTTGGGAAATTATGTAATCACTTAATCACAATCAAAAAAATAAAAAGAACCTCGGGGAAGGTAGGGAGGGAAGGGACGGTAGGGGGAAATAAAAATTTTTTAAAACCCACCGATAGTTATAAATATGCACATTTGATAGCATCATTTTAGTTACAAAAATATTCCTGAGAACCATTTGAAGTCCATTAGTAATAGGATTGATTGAGTTACAGCGTATTGTCCTGTGGGATATTATGCAGCTATCCAAAAGGTTGGATTACATCTTCACTCATCTAAAACTACAATGCTGTCTCTGATGCATTATGAAATGAAAATGCAATGTTCCAAGAAGGTGTGAGGTGCAATTCCTTTCAAAAATCAAGTAAATATCTATGTGCATATAACATAGCTTGATCTCTGTTTGGTTTTAGAGAAAGGTGTAAAAGTTTACAGCCTATTCACATTGATTATACCAGCAAAGGGAGGAAGGGAAAGTATGACAAGTTGCAACATTTAAGTTCCCATATACTTAGTTTTAAACTTCAGTGGTTTGGAGCTTAATGCATATTGACTGCTTATTCTTTGCGACCCAGTCACCGCAGACACTGAGAGGTGGAAACGAAGAGGTGTTAGTGTTGCTCTGACCCCTCTGAGAAGGGGAAGGGGAAAGTTGGAAGGAGAGGGGCATACGTGGCGAGCATTTCAGAGGATGAACGTGGTCATCAGGATGTTCGGTTTTCTCCCAAATTCAGTAACAGATGATGACAGCATCAATATTCCAAAAGCAGTCAGCAACTTTGTGCTGGTCAACTCCAGTCTTTCGGACAGTTGGGTGCAGCTCTGTTCGGGCCCCAAACGACTACCCCTCATTCCCTCTCCTTTTGCTGCCAACCTTCTGATCCTCATCTCGATCCATTGCCCACCGACACTCTGTTCTCCAATAACTCATGCTCAGCTCTTGGGACTTGCTCTGCCTAATGCCAGTTGTGGATTTTCACACCTGTGCTCTCCGTGTTGGAAACTCCCCCCTTCTCCTAGTCCACATGGCTCATTCCTTATTCCGGTTACAAGCACTTGCTCTGGAAAGTTCTCCCTGTCACAATACCAACTCATGCACCTCCGATCCATGTTTTCCAACCACCCTGTCCTGACGTCCTCCTCGTGGCCACTGTTACTTCTGCTTCTTATCTGTCTTCTTTATCTGTAGCTCCCACCATCTGGAAATGTGAGACACCCTATAGTCACTGTAGTGCTTGCCTCATATTCGCTCAGTTAACCCGCCAGTCACTCTTACCCTTGACTTTCTGTGTTCTTGTAAGATATATATTATACATACACTTCTTGGATTCCATTCCTGGCTTTGATCTTTCTTCTTCCTCTCCAATATCTTGGGCAATCATCTCATCAAACACAATCTCTTTACCTGAGATCCAGTTCCTCATGCCAACACAACAAATCAAAGACAAATTCATACACGCTCCCATTAGGAATTCACCTTTTACAGTGGGAGCTGTCTGCACCCACAAAGGCTTTAGAGTTTGTTGGAAAGAAGCCAACGGCCCACGCGTCACAGAGACAATGTTGAATGTGAAATAACTTCCCTGGTGCTGAGAACGAAATACTCTTCTTGATACTCAACTTGCCAAGGGCTTTCCTTGATGTCAGAGCACACCAAAATGCCCAGAGCTATATGGAACCTATGAGAACGTTTTAAGGGATGGGCTCCAACTGGGCAAGAATAACACCTAATTCTTCTGGACAGAGACATTTGCTTCTTCCCAGAGCAGTCAAGCACAAAAACAAACAAAAAAACAGCCAACAATATGTATATAGCTAGCTGAAAGGCAACTGCAAACATGTAGGCAAACATTCTTACACCGACAGCTTCAAAGAAGAACTGCACATCAGTGTGGAGGTGTTATGGAGCCAGATGGGTGGATTAATGGGTGGCAAAAGAATTGGAACTGGTTCCGTGTGAGGTGCCTCCACCCTGCCATCTAGTGGTCAGATGTCTTCCTGACTATTGACTTCACAAAGGTTTTCCCAGATGAGCTCACTTCTTCCCGCAGGGGGTAGGTGGATAGATTGAGAAATGGAGGGTGATGATGAGCCTCCCATTCACCCTGGAACAGGTGAAGTGAATGTTCACATGGCAACTAAACAATATTACTCACACCCAAACCTATTTTGCGTAAGAATTTAATAATAAATACAAACAAAACAAAGTAAAATAACAGCCAAAAAAATTTAAAGGCAAATGGGCCAAATTAAGCACCCTTGAAAAAATGGTGCAGATATTGACTCAGTGAAATTATGCTCACCTAAATCTAGGTAAACAGAGAATTCAGAAGCCAAGAATAATGTTAGATAGCTACTACTTTGAATGCCTATAGCTACTACTTTGAATGCCTTTCTTTAAAAATGAATAATTCAAATACTTCCCCTCAATCACAAAGTATATTGCTGTAAGAACCAAAGTCTGTATACCTAAGTTGCTCTTGTCTAAGGTTTTTGATAACAGAACCACATACTGACATGTAAATATTTCCAGAGAAGACGCAAGGGAGGAGGAAAGTAAAAGTCACTTCTCTGTGTTTATAATCTGGAGCACATTCTTTACCAAAAAAAAAATAATAACCTCAGGTAATCAGAATGAACTGAATACTGTGGATCTTAGAAAATAGTAAGATGCATAGGCCATGTATTTCGTAATAACCCTAGAAGCCTGGCAAGTCATTCATAAGCAAATATCTTAATATTTTTACTTATTTACTTCACTTTATATTATCCTTAAACTATATATATGTATATATATATAAAGGAGTTTTCCCTAAAAAAGTTTGCACCAAATATTACAAAATATGACTTATTTTGCATAGTTTTGAGGATCATAGAATTATAGACAACAGAAAGTAAACCTCTATACTAAGAGATATTCATCACAGCATTCTTTAATATGCCACTAAAAGAAACCAACCTGGGCAGAAAAGTTCATGAGACTCTTATCTCCAATAAAATACTTAGAAAAAGCCAGAAATGGTGGTGTGTGCTGTGGTAGAGTGCTAGGCTTGAGCAAGAGAAGCTCAGGGATAGTGACCAAGTCCTGATTTAAAGTCCCAGAACCAGCACCAAAAAAAAAAAAGAAGAAGAAGAGGGTGGGGGGAAGGAGGGAAGAAAGAAAAGAAGGAAGGAAGGAAGGAAGGAAGGAAGGAAGGAAGGAAGGAAGGAAGGAAGGAAGGAAAGAAGGAAGGAAAGAGGGAAGGAAGAAAGGGAGGGAGGGAGGGAGGGAAGGGAGGGAAGGAAGGGAAGGGAAGGAAGGGAGGAAGGAAGAAAAGCAATTTCTTTCCACAGGTTCCCCTTTGAAATAAAATTGTAGTGATAAGAATAAAGTGCACTCTAGAATGTGGACTATAGCACTTTAACTTGAGAAAGGACTTCAGTATTTGTAAGGCAGAGAAGAAAAAAGAGGCTGAAAGAGTCTACATACAACTCTATCCTCTCATCTGGGTCCACCTCTAGTGCTGAGGGTGACCTGGAGAGAACCATGTAGACTGCCTGGGCTTTGGTCTCTCGGCTATTCTCTGATTTCCTCCAAGATTAAGAACATTTCTTTCAGATATAGACACATGCATTATTACTTTCTCAACTAGATAAAATCAGAAGGATGTATTTATCTTTCTAATCACGAATACAAACAAAAGATTATTTAAGTTGGTGGCTCGCACCTGTAATCTATTACTCAGGAAGCTGAGATCTAAGGATCATGGTTCAAAGCCAGCAGGGACAGGAAAACCTATGAGACTCTTATCTCCAATTAACCACCAGAAAACCAGAAGTGGAACTGTGGCTCAAACTGGTAGAGTGATAGCCTTGAACAAAAAGCTCAAAGACAGTGCCCAGCCCCTGGGTTCAAGTCCTGATTGACAAAAATAACAATAAAAAGATTGTTCAATAAAATGTAGGATGTCGGTAACAAATTCATGCTACCATTGCTCTCCACTCCCAGAGCCTAATGGGAAATCTTCAGACAATCATCTCACAATAAAGTGCCCTAAGCCAAACTCAGATCCTCAGGTTCTACAGTCAGTGTCCAAGTCAGAGACAACATCATTACAACTGGTACCTTTCTAAACAGGGATTCAAATTTTCATGGAGATGTTCTCTGACTATCACACAGAATTTCTTGAATTCTCAAATGTAGCATTGTCATTTTTACTTTACACCAAATACATTTCATTTTTTGTTTCACCTTCCTAGTCATCTCTACACAAAACATTAAAAATAATTTCCTTCATCTTTGGACCTTTTAACAGTTGACAGATATTTCATTTCTTCTCTTTTGTTTCCAATTGATGTTAAATTTGCATGACTGATGTTGCTTTGGAATTGCACAGCCCATTTGTAACTACTGCTAAGACACAAGCTGTAATTATAAGTGTCAAAGCCACAGCTGGTTTCCTCCCCTTTTTTTTAACTAAAGAAAAATCACCAAGTAATACAGTGGGATAAGTTTTCTTCCAAGGCAATTCAAGTATGCGTTGCTATTTTATGGGGGAAAAAAGTTCTGAGAAAACTACTAATTAGGTAAGCTCTTTTGCCTATCCACATTTATGCTGATGTCTTTGTTAAATTATACATAGTGTTCTAATTGGTAATTATTAATACCCACTATTTTAAGACTTAAAAAGAAGTCTCTTTCAAAACGACCATGTGGAAGCTTATGGGTAAGATATCACTTATTTTAAAACACTAAATATTGGCACATCATTAAATAAGTTACTTTGTTAAGTAAGTCATGCATGCTGAAGCTAATTTTGCTCCTATAAGACTTACAAATTTCCAAGTTATTTGCATACATTATATTGTGTGAGCAGCAAACCTTCTGATACTCAGACAGTGATGATGTTCAGCACATGGCACCTACCAAGTATTATATGACCATTGTCTACAACACAACACCTGGCTCAGACGGAGTGCTCACAAAACAGCATTTCTGCTTCCCAAACTTGCTGGTGTTGGAAATGTCTTGGGATATTGGGATGTCATGTAGGGAAAAAATACTTGGCAAGACAGTTTACTTCTGCAGAAAGTCATGCTAACTAACAGGAAACAAACATGCAAGGGTGCTGGACAGGAACTTTACCTCTCATTCAATTGGTAAGAAATTACCAATCTTGCTTGATCAGCTAGTTTGAGGAGGGTCAAATAAATAAATAAATAAATACACATATATGCATATATGTATATATAAATATAGAGATGTTTATATATTTCCAGATATGGCTTAAGGGGAACCGGATGTCTTCATTAACAAGAACAGGATGTATCTCAAATTCAATAAACTTGTAACAGGATGTCTTAATTGAAAATGTTGACAGGAAAAAGGCCTAACACAAAAGTACAATCAACCTAGGCCTAGCCACCTGTCAAAGCAGGTACTTTTCAGAAGAAAAACCCCAGTTCTCACTAGGTTGACCTAAAGGATCAAGCACTTTGACAGAAAAGGTTCTAAACTGCTAAGTGGCAGAATTGGGCCTGGAAGTCAAATAGTTTGGTTTCCGATCTAATTCTTTCTCTGCTACATCATACCATTTCACAGAAGAAAATTCACTCTCCAAAGACTCCTTTGCCATCCTCTAGAACTTTTACATAGAGAAAAGAAGCAACTTTTCTCCTGATAGTGGCACAAGTCACTACAAGCCTAGCAGGACAGTCAGTAATGGAAAATGGTCTACCTTGTTACAAACACCTAGGCTCCATTTGACCTTTATGGAACTTTTCAGACATGCACAAAATTAGCAGTAGATAATATGAAGAACCTCCATGTAACGTCATTCAGTTTCAACAAGTACCCAAACTTGGTCTATTTTTGACATTCTATCATTTCTCAAAACATGGTTTCCATGACATCAAGGAAATGGGCTGCCCTGGGCAGAGATGGAGAGGGAGGTATTGGTTCTCATGCCTATTTCCTGCCCCACTTCATCACAGTGGAGAAATTGACCTTAGCCCTCAAGATCCAAAAATCACCTATAGAAAGAGGTGGCCTCCATCTTGTATTAGTTCTGATCTCTGTTATTGACTTGCTTGTCCCAAACATGATATAACTTGAAAGCGTCCTCTTCTCAAATACAGATGATTGACTTGAGAATTCTGCCTCTTCTCAATGCTCCTGGGAAATGTAAAGTCTTTTGGACTTTATGTATTATGTTTTAATGTCCCGTGATTTCTGAATATGTCTTTATCTTCCTGGAGTTTAATGCAGATTTTACACTCTTTTACAAGTGGAAAGTCAACTTCTTCTATTAACTAAGTGCTTATAAAATACTTGATGTACTTATGATTTTTAATGGCTTATTGTTTGCATTGTTTTCCTCATAAAGTCCCAAATTTAATCTTCATATTGTGAAAGTCTAAAATGATTAACTTGAATTAAGACAATATGGTGGCTCCACCAACTACATTAAGTTAAAATATCAGAGAAAAAAACAACTAAGTCACTTCACAATTACACCCAAATGTCTAATACATCAATAAAATAACTACTCATACTATATGCATTTTATTTCTCCTGCTGGTTTCATTTCTCAACCAAAAATAAACAAATATTGACATATAAAGTGAAAGTAGCCCTTGACACTTGACATACAATCCATAACCATTTTGTCATGGTTATATTCAGTGCTAAGAGATTCCCTTTGCTAAAGCTTCCCTTTGCTAGTTTCATTGGTACTTCAAATGCTATAGAGAAAAGGAGAAGGCATTTTGATGCAAATCCTAGACATGAGGCACTAAGGTTGAGTTCCTGCCTGTTTTACATTGGTAGTCAGTGGACACCTAAGGGCTTTGAATTGCTCACTTCTAGATCACTTGTACATTCTTTAACATACTTTTATTGACTGTATTGGACCAGGTGTTCAGAACACAAAGATGAAGTGTATCCTGTTCTCTTCTCCGGGAACTTTCAATTTTGTTAAAGAAAGTGAATTTCAAACGTACTGTAAGTACAAAGAAACTATAGGTGGTATTATCATTAGAACATGTATTGATTCTAAAGGAAACCCAAAGATAAAGTTAGGCTAATCTTCAGGGGTATAGTAGAGAAGATCTTCAACTGACCTGGAAAATTGATTGTGATATTGACTAAGATATGGACAGTCCCAGTGATTCCTTCTGTCTCCCTCAGTCCAGCAGTGCTGGGAACTCAAAGCTCCCACCTCTGCTACTGCTGTGTTCCTCTGTCTCTTCAATCTCTAGGTAAGATATTGTCCATTTGAGCAACATCCCCCAATCCCTTTTGATATAGCATCTCCACACCTCTGCCCAGATTGCTCCTCAAACTTGCAATCCTCCTGCCTCTGCCTTTTTAGTTGTCCAATTACAGCTGCGTGCCACCATGCCTGGCCTCTTCACCTGCTTTCCAAATACAATGTGAAGACCTGTGATAAACGGCTATTAAGGCAGTCTCCTACACCTGCTCATGGCTAACATTTCTTCATCCCTTTCCATTTCCTTAGGCCCATCAATCCAGAGAGATACAGCAATCATTTCAAAATCTCTCATTTAAAGGCAGGATTATGGCTGAGGACCTGTTACACAAAACTCCTTGGAGACAGAGCCTGCTGCTGCCCAGGGGGAAAAACATTGCAAAGAAGTAAGATTTGCGTCTCAAAGGCCAGAGATCATCGAGATAGTTGCCAAAACAACTACCAGAAGAATAGTTACCCTTTATTGTGCCTGCTGTATGCTCCATGCTTCTCACAGCAACCTTGCAAGGTAATTGATGCATGCTGAATTTATAAAGGAGTCAGGGAAATGAAGTCATGTTACAGAGCCAATTATCACAAGAATAAATTCAACGTCTAATGCCAAAACTCAGTCTCTTCTATAATGCCACTCTTGTAACAGTCTGCCCCCAGTTTCAGTCACCTGTGGCCAACAATATCCAAACCATATCAAATAAAATAGTCCAGAAACAATTCATAAGCTTATAGTACTGGAGTGGAATCTTGGGCGATCCTGTTCTGTCCCAGCTTGAACATGGATCTTCCCTCTGTCCAGTGTGTCCATGCTACCTGCCTGTTAGTCACTTAGGAATCATCTCAATTGGCATGTGTCCCTTGTGAATAAAGAGGAACTACTATATAACAACTCCACAGAATCCCACACCCACATATAGAAACTAACCTCATCGTACACAGCGTGTGCTACTTTACACCACCATTCAACACTTCACAACAGCTACTACAGAGGAAACCTAAGGGTTTAGGGACTCGAAATAAAATCAAACAATTCTCACCCTCAAAGATCTGAACCAAATATGCAGTGAAATGTATGGGTGAACAGCTTAAAACAAATCAAAATGCTGCTTTGATACAAAGGTATAACAAAGGTTATAGATTTTCAAATATAAGTTTCAAAGATCAGATCAGTTTCATAGATCAGCCAGACACCCGTATCTTACACCTGTAATCCTAGCTACTCAGGAGTTGGAGATCTGAGAATAGGAGTTCAAAGCCAGCCTCATATGCATGAAACCCTGGGTTTAATTCCTCAGTACCACAAAAACAGAAAAGCTGGAAGTGGTGCCTGTGGCTCAAGTGGTTGAGTTCTAACCATGAGCAAAAGAAGCTCAGAGACAGTGTTCAGACACTGAGTTCAAGCCCCAGGACTGGCAAAAAACAAAAAACAAAACAAAACCAACTAAACAACATTAGTAGAGCTGTGGCTCCCATGACAGTATGCAAATCTTAAGCAAAAAGCTTAAGGAATAGTACCTAGGCCCTGAATTTAAGCCCCAAGACTGGCACAAAAAAATTAATAGATTATAAACTAGGAATTTCTCTTATTCCATAACATAAGGTTGGAGACATCCACAAAATAGAATTCTTTCACTTGTATACCAACTACTATCCTAGCCCTTCTGGCCTTTTCTTCACCAGATTGTGATTGAAATAACTCTTTCCTCCTTGCCTTTACATCTGGGCAAATTTTACTCTTTTTTTTTTTTTTTTGCTATTTTCTTCTCAAGTCTTTCCAAGTTCCCCACATTTTGCTAGAAATGTAGGCTTATATACAAAATTATAATAACGACCTGACTAACATTGAATCTAAAACAATAAATGAGTTATTTCCAAGACTATTTTCTTGTTGAACAACTTTGGTAAGCTGTCTCACTATCTAAAAATGTATTGTTGATTCATGTTTAGGAAGTCATTCGTTACAAGTCTTTTCCTTCCATTTCCAAGCAGAGTGAAGATATGCTAACTGATGAGGATAGATCTGTTGTTTTCTTTTGTTGTGGTCCTCTGCCTCTCCTTTCAGCTGGCTATATGTTGGTTTGTGCTTTATAACACTATTGCCCTGTTCAAGGCATGCTGTCTAAGAACTTAATGCATGTGTGTTGCATGCACTTGGCCATCCATCATTCAAATGAATGATGAAAACATTAAATATGTCTACCCATCAGTCAAGCGGACAAATTATGCACATGAGTCAAACACATTGAACCTCATGTCTACAGATGTGTGAGGTTTTGTACAAAGAGTGCTGAGAATATCCCAAACAACAAATACTGGTATTTGAAAGTAGTGTAGTTAAATATAAATAAATAAATGAGTGTATATCATAAGGGCCAAATGGAAAATCACTTCTATCATAAATATGAGAATATTTGAAGAGATTATAAAGCTTTTCATTAATCATGATGGATAACTAAAAAAAAAAACTTCACTAAAATGATAGTAAAATAATAAAAATTCCGAAATCTTCAAGGACCAGGAAAATGAAAGAGGAGTTTCTAGGAATAACAACAACAACAACAAAACTAAATGAATAGTAACTGCCTTAATAAACTCAAAAAGTAGATCTAGAAGGAAAACATGGTCTCCAAAATGTTCAGGACTTCACGGCATACAGTGACCTCTAGGTAAGAAAGTAGAGATATTACAGAGGACAAAAGTTTATCTTGAAGGATTTATACAGGCTTTTTCTATTAGAAAATTATTTCTGAAAGATTTGAAAACAAAAATTAAAATCAAATATACTGTAAATATATCTCTCAATTAGCATATTAAATATAAAAGAAGATTTTTTCATAAATTTATGTGTTCATAAATCTATATATCCGCTACTCTCTTACTTAACAAGTATGGTAATAGATAATTTATGAACCCTAAAATGCTGCAAATATAATTATAAATTTAAGGGTTTTAGTAAACTAGTGGAATTGTTAATATCACCCTACTCTTGTTGTAGGATTTTTCCCCATAATCACTCAAACTTCCCTTATATTTTTATTTGATTTAATTTATGATTTGATTTATGATTGATTTGTTTCTTAGAGAACTACTCATCTAAGTGTGCTTTACTAGACACTGTATGTAAATGGAATCATTTAATAAATGATCTTTGTATATTAAAAAAAAGAAGGTAGAGATAGAAGCTAAAATATTTGCTGGAAATAGAAAACAAAAACAAATAATCCCCATCTTCACATAAGATGGGAGGTTTTTCTCCTAGACAGTTTTATCAAGCTAAGGACCACAGAAATAGAGTATGTTCTTTTTTGTGTGTGTGTGAAAATACTGTACAGAGGAGTTACAATTACATGAGCAAGATAGTGAGCACATTTCTTATCAAGCATTGTAGCCTCCTCCTTTGTTTACCCTTCCCATCCCTTCCCAGCCTACCCCTGTCCCCCTACCCAATCCTCCTCCCCCCCTCCAAAGTTGTAAAGTTCGTTTTCAACATGACAACTTGTACTTCTCATTGTTGCAACGGGTCCACCTGTACCCTTATTTAAACAACTTGTTTTTCCCCTTCCCCTCCACAAATTATACCGACATCAAATACAGTGAAAGCAGGGGTTACACTGTAGGGGAGGGACATACAAAGCAACAAAGAAATAATCTTATAAATGCGTTAGAAACAAATGCATGAAAGAAAAAAAACATTTAAATACATATCTTAGGGTTCATTTTCCTAACATCACCTTATCTGACCTTTTCTGCTTGACTCATACATATACTAGATATTGCAAATAAGGGAAACCATGGGACCTATGTTTCTTTGGGCTTGGCTTACTTCACTTAATATAATTTTTTCCAAGTCTTTTCATTTTCTAACAAATGGGGAAATGTCATTCTTTCTGATGGAGGCATAGAATTCCATTGTGTATATATACCACATTTTCTTGATCCATTCATCTACTGAGGGGCATCTGGGTTGGTTCCATATCTTAGCTATGGTAAATAATGCTGCAATAAACATAGTCGTAAAACCCAGAAATGAACCTACAGACCTATAGCCATCTAATCTTCGATAAGGGAGCTAAAAAAATAGAATGGAAGAAAGACAACCTCTTGAGTAAATGGTGCTGGCAAAATTGGTTAACTGCATGTAGAAAACTTAAGCTAGATCCTTATATATCACCCTGCACCAGAATCAACTCCAAATGGATCAAAGACCTTGAACTCAAAGCAGACACTCTGGAAACATTACAGGATGGAATAGGAGAAACCCTAGGTCTCCTTGGCTCAGGCCGAAATTTTCTGAATAGAGACCCGGAAACACAACAAATCAAAGAAAGGTTGGACAAATGGGATTGCATAAAGTTGCAGAGCTTCTGCAGGGCAAATGACATAGCTAGCAAGATCAATAGAAAGCCCACAGATTGGGAGAAGATCTTTACTAGCCATACAACAGACAAGGGTCTCATATCTAAAATACACTTGGAACTCAAAAAATTAAACCCCCCAATAACAAATCCTCAAAGAAACAACTGCCCAATAAATAAGTGGGCTAAAGACTTAAAGAGAAACTTCTCTGAAGAAGAAAGAAGGATGGCCAATAGACACATGAAGAAATGTTCAACATCCCTAGCCATAAAAGAAATGCAAATCAAAACAATATTGAGATATCACCTCACTCCAGTTAGAACGGAAAAATCAAGAACTCTAACAACAACAGATGCTGGAGGGGATGTGGACAGAAAGGAACCTTACTTCATTGTTGGTGGGAATGTAAACTTGTTCAACCACTTTGGAAAGCAGTATGGAGGTTCCTCAAAAGACTTCACATAGATCTCCCCTATGACCCAGCAATCCCACTTTTGGGCATTTACCCAAATGTTTACAAACAAGACCACACTAAAGCTACCAGCACAACTATGCTTATTGCAGCATTATTTACCATAGCTAAGATATGGAACCAACCCAGATGCCCCTCAGTAGATGAATGGATCAAGAAAATGTGGTATATATACACAATGGAATTCTATGCCTCCATCAGAAAGAATGACACTGCCCCATTTGTTAGGAAATGGAAAAACTTGGAAAAAATTATATTAAGTGAAGTAAGCCAGGTCCAAAGAAACATAGGTCCCATGGTTTCCCTTATTTGTAATATCTAGTATATGTATGAGTCAAGCGGAAAAGGTCAGATAATGTGATGTCAGGAAAATGAACCCTTAGATGTGTATTTTAATGTTTTTTTCTTTCATGCATGTGTTTCTAACGCATTTATAAGATTATCTCTTTGTTGCTTTGTATATCCTTCCCCCACAGTATAACCCCTGCTTTCACTATATTTGATGTCAGTATAACTTGTGGAGGAGATGGGGAAAAACCAGTTGTTTAAGGATACAAGTGGACCTGTTGCAACAATGAGAAGTACAAGTTGTCATGTCCAAAACTAGCTTTACAACATCGGTGCGGGGGGGGGGGGGGGGGGAGGAAGGGGGGCGAAGGAGAAGGATTGGGATTGGGGGGAGGGGGGAGGCTGGGAAGGGATGTGAAGGGTAAACAAAGGAGGAGGCTGCAATGCTTGGTAAGAAATGTACACATTATCCTTCCCACGTAATTGTAACTCCTCTGTAGAGTATGTTCACAAATAAAATTAAATTAAATAAAAAAAAATAAACATAGTCGTGCTGGTAGCTTTAGTTTGGTCTTAAACATTTGGGTAAATGCCCAAAAGTGGGGTTGCTGGGTCATAGGGGAGCTCTATGTGGAGTCTTTTGAGGAAACTCCATACTACTTTCCAAAGTGGTTGAACAAGTTTACACTCCCACCAACAATGAAGTAAGGTTCCCTTCTGTCCACATCCCCTCCAGCATCTGTTGTTGTTAGAGTTCTTGATTTTTGCCATTCTAACTGGGGTGAGGTGGTATCTCAATGTTGTTTTGATTTGCATTTCTTTTATGGCTAAGGAGGTTGAGCATTTCTTCATGTGTCTATTGGCCATCCTTTCTTCTTCAGAGAAGTTTCTCTTTAAGTCTTTAGCCCACTTATTTATTGGGCAGTTGTTTCTTTGAGGATTTGTTGTTGGGGGATTTAATTTTTTGATTTCCAAGTATATTTTAGATATGAGACCCTTGTCCGTTGTATGGCTAGTGAAGATGTTCTCTCAATCGGTGGGCTTTCTATTGATCTTGCTAGCTATGTCCTTTGTCATGCAGAAGCTCTGCAACTTCATGCAATCCCATTTGTCCAACCTTTCTTTGATTTGTTGTGTTTCTGGGTCTCTATTAAGGAAATGTCGGCCTGTGCCAAGGAGACCTAGGGTTTCTCCTATTCCATCCTGTAATGTTTTCAGAGTGTCTGCTTTGATTCCGAGGTCTTTGATCCATTTGGAGTTGATTCTGGTGTAGGGTGATATATAAGGATCTAGCTTTAGTTTTCTACAAGTAGTTAACCAATTTTGCCAGCACCATTTACTGAAGAGGCTGTCTTTCTTCCATTCTATTTTTTTAGCTCCCTTATCAAAGATTAGATGGCTATAGGTCTGTAGGTTCATTTCTGGGTTTTCAATTCTATTCCATTGGTCCTGAGGTCTGTTCTTGTGTGAGTACCAAGCTGTTTTGATTACTATGGCTTTATAGTAGAGTTTGAAATTTGGTATTGATATTCCTCCAGCAGTGTTCTTTCCGTTGAGGAGTGTTTTTGCTATTCAGGGCATTTTATTGTTCCATATGAATTTTTGGATTGCCTCTTCTATTTCCTTGAAGAATGAGGTTGGAATTTTGATAGCTATCGCATTGAATTTGTAGATAGCCTTGGGAAGTATTGCCATTTTCACGATGTTAATCTTTCCAATCCAGGTGCATGGGAGTTTTTCCCATTTTCTAAGTTCTGTTTTGATTTCCTTTTTCAAGTTTTTAAAGTTTTCATCATAGAGGTCCTTCACTTCTTTGGTTAATTCCTAGGTATTTTATTTTTTGTGGGGCTATTACAAATGGAGTTGCTTTCCTAATTTCAGCCCCACTTTTCTCATTGTTGGCATACAGAAAAGCCATTGATTTTGGGGGGTTAATTTTATACCCTGCTAGTTTGCCAAAGTTTTGAATCAGCTTGAGTAATTTGGGAGTTGAGTCTATGGGATTCTTTAAATACAAGATCATGTCATCTGCAAAGAGGGAGAGTTTTATTTCTTCTTTCCGTATTTGGATCCCCTTTAAGAATATGTTCTTTTTAAGTATGAGGATTATACTATCTTGGTAAGGACTCCAGACAATATGCCCATCGGAGAGAAAACATCTAACTTACAGATTCTCCATTACAACAATAAAGCTAAATTGCCACAGAGAAAAAACCAAAACAAACCTCACACAATGGGGAAAAAAAAAGCTTGCAAGCAATACTTTAAACTCCACACAAGAGCCAGTAGATTTGACCAACAGCCAAACTGCATGAAACATTTAAGAAAGTTCTCTAGGCGAGCCTCGTGGCGCAAAGGTAGCGAGTCTGACTCCAAGAAACTTCTCTAATGTAGGAGGCAGAAGCCAAACAAAGTGACAGAGGAAACACAGGTTCTTTATTAACCAAATTCTATCATTAACATCCTGCAAGAACAAAGAGGAGACTTGATAGTCATGAAATAAGAACATGATTGTCACTATGAAGTCTATTAACTTGTACAATTAATATGTAGTCATGATTTTAACCACCAGAAATAGATATGATTTATTTAATTTCGAAAATAAAAAATAATCCGTGGAAAGCAAAAATATGAAAGCAAAGCCAGCCACTGGTGGCTCATGCCTGTAATCCTGGCTACTCAAGAGACTTAGATCTGAGGATCATGGTTCAAAGCCAACCTGGGTAAAAAATCCATGAGACTCTTATCTCCAAAAAACTACTTAGAAAGAGCTGGAGGCAGAGCTGGGGCTCAAGTAGTAAAGTGCTACCCTTCAGAAAAAGAATCTCAGGGAAAGCACTCAGGCCCTGAGGTCAAGCACCAGAACTGGTACACCAAAAAGTGTGTGTGTGTGTGTGTGTGTGTGTGTGTGTGTGAGAGAGAGAGAGAGAGAGAGAGAGAGAGAGAGAGAGAGAGAGAGAGAGAGAGAGAGAGAGAGAGAGAGAGAGAAAGAGAGAGAGAGAGAGAGGGAGGGAGGGAGGGAGGGAGGGAGGGAGGGAGGGAGAGAGAGACCAAAACTGAAAACCTTATGAGACTAGAGGGTAAATTTTAGGAAATTTTATAGACTAGCAGAAAAATGGAAATTTTAAAGACTAGCAGAAAAATGGAAAAAGAAGATTAAATTAAACAAATAGGAAAACCAATTTTAAAATATTAAGATAATAAAGAGAATGATGAAGATATATATTTATATGAATCATGAATCAAAATCCTTATCAGGAAAGTTTCTTATATTTATTTATTTACTGATTTATTTTTGTCAGTTGTGGGGCTTGAACTCTGGGCCTGGGCACTTCAGCTCAAGGCTAGAGTTCTACCACTTGAGCCACAGCACCTCTCCTGGCTTTTTCTGCTTATGTGGTGCTGAGGAATTTATGCACAGAAGGCAAGCACTCTACCGCTGAGCCACCTTTCCGGTCCAGTTTCTTCAATATTATCTTCTGTGCTAAGCATAATAGAATACCATCATTAACTTAGTCATCTGAGTGTGTGTTATGTGGGTGTCTTTGTTATGTTTGTGTGTTATGTGGCTATGTTTTGATATCTGGGTAGCAATTGACAACACATTCTGTTCCTTTTCACCTTGGCTGCCTGTTTGCTGCGTGTGGGTAACGTTTATCAGCGTGCATGCTGTGTAGACAGATATTCCCCAGCAGAAGCCTCCACACTGAGAATTCGGACTCACTACTGACAAGAAATAAAACGTGTTATGAAAGTTGGTTGACACCAGCATCTACAACTTGTCTTTGAAACACAATGTAGGGCATGCTAAGGAGAAGATCATCAGGAGGACAGTAACTCACTCTGCTTTCCAGAACTGGATGCCCACGTTAAAACTTAACCATCAAATGCATAAACCAAGGAACACAGAAACGGGCTATGTAATAAATAGTCAAACATAATGGAAATTTAACTGTTAAAAGAATAAAACCTGCTAAATGAATAAATAATAGCACTAGCCAAGACGGGTATGATTTCATGCTTTTCCGCTGTAAAAATGTAGGAATCCATTCACATATAACAATTCCAGAGGGACAGGTCCACAGGCTCAAGGAATGTGTAGAGTCACAAATCAACTTCACAACAATCCTCCCCATTTTAAAGACAAACCTTACCTGCTAATGCTGCATATTCTGGGGGGGTGGGGGGAGTAAAGATTACACCTGCCAAGAATGAGGAATGCCTAATTTTTGGCTCTGCCAAGTCACCTGTTCCATGCAGGGTGAAGTTGGTTACTTAAGAGGGCACATGACAAGCATGTGTCATCATAAAAGTTCATGCTTTTGAAAACCAGTGTCACTCACAATGTAGTTAATGAGCTTCAGCACATACATCTCAAGTTCACTATGTTGCAAGCATTCCCTTTTGCAAAACATTTTGTTCCAGGTGGGTGCAAGTGGCTCCTATCCATAATCCTAGCCTCTCAGAAAGCTGAGATCTGAGGATCAAGGTTTGAAGCCAGCCCAGAGAGGAAAACCCATGAGACTCTTATCTCCAGTTGAGCACCAAAAAGCCAGAAGTGAAGCTGTGGCTCAAGTGGTAGAGCACTAGCCTTGAGCAAAAAAGCTCAGGGACAGCACCAAGACCCTGAGTTCAAGCCCCAGTCCAACACATACATTCAAAAAGACTAACAGGAAGTGGCGCTGTGGCACAAGTGGTAGAGCACTTGTCTTGAGCTGAAGAGCTCAGGGACAGCGCCCAGGCCCAGAGTCCAAGCCCCACAACCGACCAAAAAAGACTAACAGGAGTGAAAAGAGAAAATAAAAAATGAAAACTTACAATGACCAAAAAGACAGTAAACTCCAGTTACTAAGATCAGGTCTAAGAGAAGATTCATCATCACCAAACTAATGTAAATTATATATATATATATATATATATATATATATATAATATGTTACATAATATTTATTATAATATAGGATATAATAATATAACACTAGATATTATATGCTAACAAATTGGTCTAGAATAAATTCCTATCATTTAAGTTACTGAAATTCCTCAAAAAAAATAGATTATATGAATGAACCCATAACAACTAAAGAAAAAATAATAATATTTTAACCTAAAGTAAAGCCAGGCCACATAGTTCTACTGATGAATTTCACTAAATATTTATCTTACCAAATATTAATTCTTCTAATAATATTAATCTTCCACAAACTCACCTAAGACATAGAAGGAACAATTTTTAAGTTGCAATGTAAGGCCAGTATTAGCTGATTCAAAAATGAGAATGCCACAAATATATAAATACATATATATCTTGTTAGTATAAATGCAAATATTCTCAACAAAAAACAAAATGGAAAAAAGCAAATTGGATCTGGCAACACAGAAAAATGATCATATTCCATGATCATTTTAGCATCCAGAAAATCATGTGTAATATATGAATAGAATAAAAAGAAAAAAATTCCATGATTATAACCACAGATTCAGAAGAAGCATTTTTTAAAACATCCAATCTTATTTCATGATTTAAAACCAAATAAAACCTCAACTAGGACAAGAAGAAAAGCATCTGGAAGGGAAGGGAAATAACAAAATTCTGAAATAAGGATATAGGTTGACCCATTGTAACAATGAGATGTACAAGACACTATGTTGAAAACGAATTTTACAACTTCAGAGGGTCGGGATTTGGGGAGGTAGGAAGGGAAGGGATAGTAGAGGAAAAACAAAGAAGGTGGTAACAACGCTTGATAGGAAATGTACTCATTACCTTACTTGTGTAACTGTAACTCTCTGTACAGTATTTTTACAATAAAAAATATGTACAAAAAAAGAAAAAAGGCATCTTTCTTAACTTGATAATAGCTTTGTGAAAAACCCAGAGCTAACATCTGCTGAATGGTCAGGCTGAATTTTCTTCCTTCTGTTAAGAAACAGCACAGGGAGTCTGCTTTTGACTCTTCCATTCAACCTTCTCCTGGAGGTTCTAGCCAGCACAATTAGACAAAAAGAGAAGACAAAATGCATCCAGACTGTAAATGAAGAAGTAAACATGTCTTTACTTGCTAATCACACAATCTTATATGTGAATACTAAAGAATTTACAAAAAATAGAATTAATTATCAAGTTGAGCAAGATCGTAGACTACAGAATTGATACATAAAAATTAACCAAAGGGCCAGGTGCCGGTGGCTCATACCTGTAATCCTAGCTACTCAGGAGGCTGAGATCTGAGGATCGCAGTTCAAAGCCAGCCTGCACAGGAAAGTCCATGAAACTCTTATCTCCAATAAACCACCAGAAAACCAGAAGTGGCGCTGTAGCTCAAGTGGTAGAGCACTAGCCTTGAGCTGAAGAGCTGGGGGACAGCGCTCAGGCCCAGAGTTCAAGCCCCATGACCAACAACAACAAAAATTTAACCAAAGGGGGTAACAGGAAAAGCAAAGGAAGGGGTGACATTGTCCAAAATGACATGTATTCATTGCCTGACTTTTGAAATGGTAACCCCTCTGAAGACTGCCTTAACAAGAAAATGATTTTTAAAAATCAGCTACATTTCTTTTTCTTGGATTTAACTCAGGGCTTTGTACTTTCTAGGAAGATATGTTAAAGTTAAGCTGTGCCCTTAGCTTTTGTTGGTCCTATTAATTTTTAAGTAAGGTCTCTCTTTTTGCCAACCTAGACTACAGTCTTCTCATTGGAGATGGGGTCCTAGCAAACTTGTTTTTTGTTTGTGTGTTCATGTTTATTTTTTACCTGGGCTGGCCTTCAATTATGATCTTCTCCATCTTAGTCTCCTGAGTAGTTAAGAGCAAAAGTGTGAGCTACTATGCTCAGCTAAAAATATTGACTGGATTTTTATACAATAGCACTGAACAAAGAACTAAAATTAGAAAACCAAGTCCATTCATAATAGTATTGAAATGATCAAATGCTTATGAATAAGTTTAATAAAATAGATTTTAAATGTATCCCCTGACATTTACAAAAGACAACAGAAATGAAAGAAAACCTAAATAAGTAGAAGGATGTCCATATTCATGGACCAGATGACTTAATATTGTTAAGATATAAAAATTCACAAAACTGATCCACACATTTGATGTAATCCCCACCCAAATTCCATATATCTTATTTTTTTAATTATTGCTACTGCTGCTACTTCTAGACGAGACCCAGACAGATAGCCCAGTCTCAAAAGTAGAATCCTCCTCCCTCAAATCCTGAAAGCTAGGATAGCCAGCTTCTACCTGGCTTTCTTCTTTGCAGAAATTGGCAAGCTGACCTGGAAATTTAAAGAACCAGAATAGTTAAAAAATAACCTTGAATATGATAAACTATTGGTATGGCATACATGCCTCTATTTCCAAACATACAAAAATGCTATAATCCAGTGATGTATCAGGATAAGGTTAGATACATCAACAAAGTACAGAAAAAGAATTCACAAGTTATGTTCAGCAAGCATACCAAGACCATTTCATGAGGAAGATCATTCATTTTCCAACAAATGACTCTGAGACAGCTGCATATCCAGTCCAAAAAATGACATGAGACACTGTACAGAAGAATTAATTTTTGAAACGTGATCATAGACCTAAATGGAAAACCCCAAATTATAAAGCCCTTGCAAGAAAGTATCTCTTCATGCATACACAAGATATATTCTTTCGTTTCCTTTTCCCATAATTTTTGGCAGTACTGGGGTTTAAACTCAAGTCCTCATGCTTACTAGGCAGGTGTGCTACCACTAGAGCCGTGCTTCCAACAATATATTCCTCCAATTCAAGGATGCTGGCTCCAGATTTCATGTGTAGCCACAGCCATGATGTATTCCATCACACCATCAAACACTCACTATGGAATTTCCAGGGATCTGCTCAATCTTTCTTAGCCTCTGCTAACTTCATAAAGTTTGGTTAATAGTAGCTTATTCTATGAGATAATTCACAGCCCATACAAGTATCTTCTCAACCGGCCTGGACAACAAATCCAGCAGTGATAATATGTCAGCTATTTATAAGAAAGAAAATATACTTTTTTCTACTACAAACACCTAAAATAGAAGCTCTTATCTCAGTGCCTTGCACAATGTAAGCAGAAAGGTGATAGGTTTTAGTTCCTGGGTTTGGTTTGGTTTGGTTCTCTGAGATTTGCACTGGGGAGTCATCTTTGCCAACTCATCTTGGTAGTGTGCCTAAGTAATAATATCTAATTACAAGCCAGGATCTGGTGGCCTGTAACCCTAGCTACTCAGGAGCCTGAGATCTGAAGATCACCAAGCCGGCCTGGGCAAAAAAGTCCCCGTAAGACTCTTAACTCCAATTAACCACTAAAAAAACTGGA
Organism: Dipodomys merriami; assembly: GCF_024711535.1. NCBI lineage: Eukaryota > Metazoa > Chordata > Mammalia > Rodentia > Heteromyidae > Dipodomys > Dipodomys merriami. Next base: position 22,995,531 of record NW_027206512.1, on the reverse strand, counting down.
AGTGGCACTGTGGTTCAAGTGGTAGAGCACTAGCCTTAAGCACAAAAAGCTCAGGGACAGCATCCATGCCCTGAGTTCAAGGCCCACCACCTAATAATAATAATCATCATCATCAATTACATATAGTCAGAAGAATTATGGTGAAAAAAGAAGACGCTTTCTCTCTTCTAGTACATACAAATTTACTTTTGAAAAGCACCTGGTTAATGTTATTGCTAGTTCCCTGATACTGAGCAATAGTCTTAGGTTAAATGCATTCAATAGCCATTCCATCCCTGTCATAGATGAGTCTATTACAACACAGAATAGAACTTGGACATGGTGGCAGTCATCTGCAATCTCAGCACTTGGGAGAAGGAGGCAGGACCATAAGTTCAAGGTTAGCAGAAGCTAGGTGGGCTCAAAATAAATAAATAAAAAGTTTTTTTAACATTACAAATTCAGTCCACCAGCTCCCTTTCTAGAGTAAAGTCATCTAATGAATACTGTGACCTATGTTCCCCACTCCACTGACATAATTAGAGAAAACAAGCATTTTAAGTGATCTACTCTATTACAATCCCAAATAAGTAACTCTAACATGTTTTTGATCATTGGCATTAAATAGTAGGACCCTCCCCATTATTGCCCTATGAGCAACATCCAGTATCCTACTACACTTACATGGAGAACTTAAATTTCCATAAAAAGAAAGGTGAAACAAAATCGGAGAAACGAGAAAACCATTTCCACGGCAGCACTAATTCCAATGAAGCTAAAGCAGAGCCAAGTCTACCTTGTTCTTCTCCCTGAGGTGCTGGTTTATCTGGGATAGGTGAAGGCCAGTGCCAAGGTGATGGCTTGCATTATTTTTGTATGAGAATACTCATTAACCTCAGATCCCCTACTCTAAAGAATCCAGCAATCACTGGTGGTAAGAGGGCCAGGCATGCTGTTGGATTGACCACAGACACTTCTCACATCTCTTGCCCCTTTGCTTTTGGCTCACCCAGCCCTTGTTCTTGGCCACATCAGAACTTTTGGTCTGGCTGCTCATATTCTGTGTATAATCTTTGGAAGAAGGAGAGAAAAATCAAATAAAGATAGGGTCAAACCAAGATTATACTTGTCATGCTGCCCCAGTTCAGCAATATTCACACAACCATAGGAATATCTGAGCCTTGATGGAATTGTAAACTAGAACTTGATACACACACTTAATGTGAAAAAATAAAGCAAGCATCCAAACGAATAAATATGAAGCTCTGTTTTAGCTCCCATGATTTTGCAATGTTTGCCTGGATACAAACTCCTTTTGCTCTAGGGACCTCACTCTGCTAGGAAGAAACTTGCCACTCCATGTTTATGAATTTCTAAATTAAACACTTGTTGCTTGCCTACCCCCCAAACAAACAATGTTCTCACAAGCTAAGTAATTACATGACTCCTCAGTACATGTCCTTCTACCTATCTTCCCCTTCCATCTGGCAAACTCCTTGCATGTTCTCTAAGACATGGCCAAACGCCCTACTCTTCCCTCCCCATCTCAACACAGTTGGCCCCTTTACCTTTGTAAATGCTGCTAGCCCTTACACCAAACTGCATTGTGACTCCTACTTTCTATGCTTGTTTCTCTCACCACATAATTGGTGTTACAAAGTAAAGGAACATATACTATTTACCCATGTAATCTAGTGCATGAATACTACATGAAAGGAGGAAGGGAAGAAAGAAAGGAAGAAGGGAAGAAGAAAGGAGGGAAGGAAGGAAGGAAGGAAGGAAGGAAGGAAGGAAGGAAGGAAGGAAGGAAGGAAGGAAGGAAGGAAGGAAGGAAGGAAGGAAGGAAGGAAGGACATGCTTAGAGAAAGAGTTTGGAAAGAGAAGTTATACACAATTGGATGAAATATAGGCCATAGATTTGGGTCAGGCACTGGAAAATCAAACTCAGTCTAACAACTGTAGACCTTTTTCCAACCACCAAGAGAATAAAAGATTTACTCAGATGGGTTATGTGTTCTTGTGGCTCATCAATGAAGCATCCGTGAAATCTGAAGGAGAAACAATAAGTACCACAAGAAGTTGAAGAGATGAATTGTGTGTGCCAGAAGTTAAGGCATTGACCCACATCTGATAGTATTATTTTATATGCTAATGCCATGTCCCACAAGAATTTCTCTTTTTATGCTAAGCATCCAATCAGAAAATAGGCAGAGGACAAGAGGAAAATATGAACTAAGAGCACCCTGTATCTTCCCACAGGGCTCAAATCATCCTCTGTACCCAGCAGGAGCTCATTAAATGTTGATTCATCCACTAAAACTTTCTTGCCTCCCAGGCCTGAAGTGCCATAAAGTGCTCATTGTTGATCATTGCTATAGGTCTCTACCTGTTATAAAGCAACAATAGGATCTTAGTAAGGAAGGGCATTTCCCACATGGAGGAAATAGTCTTACACATCCACGCATAGACTCAGGTTTCCAAAGCCTTATAAAGCAAACAAGTTATAACCTAACTCTATTTCTCAGTCTTACAGAAACTGAGTTAAGTTAATGTGCAATTAGCTAACAAAGACCCAGAAGCAGAGGTGTAGCTTAAATGCTGGCCTTGAGCAAAGAAAGGTAAGTAAGAGTTTGAGGCCCTGAGTTCAAGCTCCCTCAATATGGGAAGAAGATGGAGGAGGAGGAGGAGGAGGAGGAGGAGGAGGAGGAGGAGGAGGAGGAGGAGGAGGAGGAGGAGGAGGAGGAGGAGGAGGAGGAGGAGGAGGAGGAGGAGAGGAAGAGGAAGGGAGGGAGGGAGGAAAGGAAGGGAGGGAGGAAGGAAGGAAGGGAGGGAGGAAGGGAGGGAGGGAAGGAAGAAAGGAAGGAAGGAAGGGAGGCAGAGGCCTTTACAACAATCTAAAAAGTCACATATGAGTATTAATAAAATGACTTTAAAATGAACATGAACACTTGCTGTCATCATTACAACAAAACAATCATATTTCCAGGAAACAACATGCATTTATAGAATTCTATTCTAGATTCAACTGTCAATTAAACTGGGGGAAAGTATGATAAAACTTCAAAAATGTTGTGAAGAAATCTTTGGAATTCTTCTTAGAGAGAAAGAGGCAAAGATTGCTGTGGGCATCCAGGTTCATCAAACATGTGATGAATGACCTACTCTAGAACATATGCACTTAAAAATGCAATGGCCAATCTGGGAAGGTGGCTCAGTGGTAGAGTGCTTGCCTTGCATGCATGAGGCACTGGATTTGATTCCTCAGCACTACATAGGCAGAAAAAGCCAGAAGTGGCACTGTGGCTCAAGTGGTAGAGCACTAGCCTTGAGCTGAAGAGCTGAGGGACAGCACCCAGGTCCAGTGTTCAGGCCCCACAACCGACCAAAAAAAAAAAAAAGAATGCAATGGCTGTCTGTCTTTGGATGAAACATTTGAAAGAAGATGACAGAAAGACAGTATCATAAAGAACCCATAGCAAACTTCCAAAATGTATTTGTAATTGATCATGGTTTTTAAATGTCCAGGCCTACTGTCCAAAAACAGTACCTCGATTCAGTGCCTCAGCATCAACCAGTAAACAACAAAAAAGGAAAGTTCTAAAATAAAAGTATTTTCACACAAATGTTTAATCTCTAATCTCTAAAAGACTCTCACAAAAATAATTTTTTCTAAAATTAGATTAAATGAAGTAAGCCAGGCCCAAAGAAACATAGGTCCCAGGGTTTCCCTTATCTGCAAGAACTAGTATAAGTCTAGGACAAGCAGAAGAGGTCAAAAGCTATGTACCTATGACCATAGAGGATGATGCTAAGCAAAATGAACCCCAATATAGAAGATATAGAACCCCAATAAAGATAAAACCACTTGTGCTTTTATCTTTCTTGCTGTTGTTTTTAATGTACTTATAATGTACTGTGGGGTTTCTTTGTTTCTTTTACATGTTCTTCTCCCATGGTATAACTGCTGTTTTCATGGTATTTGATTCCAGTACCCTGAATTTTGTATATACATTTTTCTAATTTGGGGAGGGGAAGGGAAATAACAAAATGCTGAAATAAGGCTATAGGTTGATACATTGTAACAATGAGGTATACAAGACACTATGTTTAAACTGAACTTTACAACTTGGGAGGGGAGGGAGGAGTTGAGGAGGTAGGGAGGGAAGGGATGATGGGGGAAAACAAAGGAGGAGGTAACAATGCTTGATAGGAAATGTACTCATATAACTATAACCCCTATGTACAGTATTTTTACAATAAAAAATATATACAAAATATTTTTTCCTTGCTGTTACTTTGAATATGGGTTTACGGACAAAAACTTTTAAAATAAAATCACACTGCTAATATCATGTTTGCCCTAAAGATATACAGAAGAATAGAGTATGTTATCATTCCAGACAAGATAATCATGTTGCTGAGAAATCAGGAGCTCACTGCTCAATGATGCTAGGATTTTACAAGTTAACTAAATTCTAGACCTCATTTTTTCCTTCTGTGGACCTTACAGTACCTAACCCAAAGAATAGACCTCAACACAGAAAGATAAATAAAATAAATAAAATAAAAAGGAAACAAAGGAGAAGGGAAGGAATGGAAGTAGATAAAGGGAGAGGAAAAGATAGAGGAAAGAGTGCAAGAATGAGAGATACAACATTTATGCACCCTTTGGTTTACTTTCTGGACCTAACTTGAAATCTAAATCTTTTTTTTTTTTTTTTGAGGGGGTGAGGTTGATCATGAGACTTGAACTCAGGGATTGGGTGTTGTCCCTGAGCTCTTCAGCTCTACCACTTGAGCCACCGTGCCACTTCTGGTTTTTCTGGTAGTTTATTGGAGATGCATCTCATGGCTTTTCTTGTCCAGGCTGGCTTTGAACCATGATCCTCAGATCTCAGCCTCCTGAGTAGCTAGGATTACAGGTGTAAGCCACCCATGTCTGGCTTGAAATCTAAATCTTAAGTGGTCTTATGTGCCAATGGAGGTATTGAACCAAAAGAGCTAACAATTTTCTATGTCCTCCATCTGAAAATACATAGAACAGGATAGATTTTTGTTTTTACTGAAAAGGCCACTGTTGCACTAAATCCTAATTTGTCCCAACAGCTAGAGTTTGTCATGAAGCCCCCTACTAGGTTACTAATCCTCATACTGTCAGATCTAAGTGCCACAACAGGACCAGACACTGTGGACACAGGTGCCACAAAATTGTTGACCTGGTTTGTGTACCAAAGACTTGAAAGCAAATGAGTATGTGCATCACTATAAAGTCGTGTAATCCAATACAAAATCAGTGACATTTCGTCTCATGTCTTGAATCAAACTCTTGGTGAAAAAATTATTTTCTCTCAGCACTCAGCCAGCTAAAACTTCTTAAATCTATAAGGACAAATGAACTCTTAGAAGAATTCCTAATCTCTGAGTCCCTTTTAGAAACTCCAAGGGCTGTCAACATGATTTCTTTGCCAAGAAAAACTCCCACTGAAAGAAAATTCTGGCATATGGTACAAAAATGGAGCACCTGTGATGTTTGGCAAGTGCATGTTCTGTAGCTTTGGTGAACAGAGAAACAGCCATGACATTGGAATGTATTGCTGTGCAGCTCTGCATGTGCTGGTATCAAACACTTGGCCAAAAATACTTCAAGAATTCTTCTGCTGCTGTGAAGTTGTCAACTTCATTGAGTCAGATATAACCACCTTTTAAAACTATTTGGTTAAAAAAGCAGGATAAGAGAGTACATTTCTTTTCTAGTACACTGACACTCATTGGCCTTCCAGGGGACAAGTCAAAGCATTTGATTAAACTTCATCAAATGAAAAGAGAAAAGAGAAAAATAAAGGCATATTCAGAACACCTTGAAAGGGAGAGATTCATTCATTGCTTGACTGCCTTAGACAATGTTTGGGGCTATGTGCATGACATAAATCTTCTGATCAACAGTCTTACTACTGAAAAATCATGAGTGAATTTGACTAACATGCCCAAGGCAGTCCTTCACACTGAGGTATGGAGACAGATAGATCATTGCCAATGTCTCAGTAAGCCAGCCATCCTTAAAGAGATTCAACAACTCTTCAGAGCTTTCCTTAGTGCCTCTTCAATTTCTTAGACCTTTACAGTGAAATGTAGGTGGCTGGGCGCTGGTGGCTCACACCTGTAATCCTAGCTACTCAGGAGACTGAGATCTGAGAATCTCGGTTCAAAGCCAGCCTGGGCAAGAAAGTCTATGACACTCTTATCTCCAATTAACCCTTAAAAAGTTGAAGGTGGTGCTTCCAAGTTGTAGAGTACTAGAGTGAAAAAGCTAAGGGACAGTGCCTAAGCTCTGAGTTCAAACTGTTATACCAACACACACACACACACACACACACACACACACACACACACACACACACACACACACACAGAGTGAAACTAACATTTTAATCCATTCCTTCCCATCACGTGAGTAGTGCAAATCTTATTAAAGATGACCAAAGCACTTGCATAAATAAGGAAATGACGCCACCCAGAGCGAGCCATGAGAACATCAATCCAGTACTTATGGCCTAAAACCAATTCATTGTACACGGGAAACACAATTGTACAAAATTGTTTCTCTATTCATCTATAAAGTCAAGAATTTTAGGAATCAATTCTTTAAATGAAACCAAAGACTCATAATTGATTCAAGGTTAAACATGATTTATAGGCTGCTATGTCAAAGTCCATTCTTCTAACAAACAGCATTGCTGTTGTTTTGGAAATGTACTAGTAGTAAGGATGAATTATCTTTTTCATTTGGTCTGCATGATTTAGGTTTTTTTTCATGTTTTTCCCACTCAGAAATCATTAATTTTGCATGGAACATCTTCCCAAGAGAAATGTATATGAACATAAACTCATGTAAAACTACTGAATTGCTGTACAACTTGATTCTCTGTGCATATTCAAATATTTCCTTAAAAAGTCCTTTTTAAATCTATGTGTCTATAATACAAGGGAAAAGTGAGAGGTAAATTGATAATAAGCTTTTATGGAGAAGAAACTGATAAATTGTCTTAACTCATGTCATACTTTGAGAATAGTCAATTCACCTCAAAATTGATTAATCACTGGATTTCCTCAGAATGCAATGTTTGCTGCTGTGCCTGGAAAATAGGGAAGTTGTGAATATAAGGTAGGCTACAGTTTCCAAACTTGTTAGTAATTAATTATTCAGAAACCAAAAAGTCTCCAAGACAGGACCAGGAAGATGTTGTTCTGAAGAATACAATTTATCTTACTGTCCTTCAACCTAACTCAAATATTTTCAACCAAAATGGGTGGCTCATATTTGAGGATGGGCCAAATAGCTCTAAATGATAAAAAGAATTCCAATTAGTAAATGGCAAGGAAGGAATGACAGCCTTAGAAAAATAATCCTCTTGTACCCCCAATGGACTATTTGAGCCAAGCAAAGAGGATAGATAAGTATACCATTCAATGAAACAAGGTCATGAAAAAATTTATAATGTAAGCACTGGTTGTCATCACCAGACACAATCACAACGTCATGAACATAGGACCACCAGATATTGTAGATTTACTGCTAGAACACAATGTGAAAGCATCTAGCAGTCTTTGAATCATTCATTCATTCATTCATGCTATGGCTTGAACTCAGGGCTTGGTGCCCTCTTTGGCTTTTTCACTCAATGCTGGGGCTACCACTTGAGGCACACTTTATTTCTGGGTTTTGATGATTTATGGAAAATAAGAGTTTCTTGGATTTGTGTGCCTGGGCTGGCTTTGAACCTTGATTCTCAGATCTCATTCTCCTGAGTAGGTTAGGGTTACAGGTGTGAGCCACAGCACTCAGCTGTGAAGTATTATTTTCAGGGAAACTGAACACATACCTATTAAAGACTTCAGAGTCAACTGCCAACCAAGTATATTTATTAATTTAATTTAGTTGGAAGTTGAAAAAATCTTGATAATTACTGAATCAGACTAGAAAGTAAAAAATTATCTGATAAACTATTCTAATTTTGTATTTGCTAGAAAATTATACAATTAAAAATAACACTTGCAGAGAATTGACATGTATCTCATACTCTTGTACATAAAATAAATCCCTTTTGTAGTATGAATATGCACAGACCTTCCAACACTATGAAAGAGGTTAGCTTTTTAATCTGATTGGAGTCTATTAGAGCGGGAACTAACTTGTCAAAATGGGGAGTACATCTCTTGCTAAAAGGAACCCACAGCAGATGACCAGCAGAGAGAAGGTGAGCCTCTAATAACAGTGACCAATCAACAGTGAGATTTATTAAATATATACCCAGGCACTGTGCTATGTAGTTTTTCCTCACTGCAATTAAAATCGTCTCAACACAACCAGCACTAATCCTTCCAATTTACAGATAAACAAGTTAAGAAAGAAGTTAATTTGTTTAAGGTTACTAAGCTACAATAGGGGAATAAGGAATTTATTGGGGGCAGTTGTATCATAAAGACAACACTTTTAGCTTAATATCGAGGATAGTATGTGTTACATCAATGGCCTTATGAAGAATAATTAATTCCAAGTATGATTAGTATATATGATAATGCATTGATCCATATTTTCAAGAAAGAAAGTTATATAATCTCAGTGTCTGAATCCTACCCCATGTATAGAGAATTTACCACAGAAGCTTTGAAGGGAAAACACTGTTTTCCACGATAGTGTGATGGAAAATTACTGCCTCAACCCCCTTGAATTATGCCATACATTTGCCCCAGATTTTAAATTGAGGACCAAAACACAAAAGAAGAGGGGAACATGGTAAGTTCTCTCTGGCAGTAATGGTCGTGATATCCAGTGCTCCGTGCTGGTGAAACTACCTGTGCGAACCCCAGGTTCAGTGTCCAGAAGAAGGAACGGCATGTCCTCCAGTAACAAACCGGCATGGCACTGCGCCCACTCTGCACAGCCCCGACATGGTTACCAATCCCCTCAGTGCTTCTGTGACTGATCTAATACCCATTTAATAGATCCCTTTTCTGCTCAAACAACCAGATGGAATTTCTTTGAATTAAACACAGTGCCTTGTTTATCAGGAAAATACAAGTTAGAACCTAATGTTAAAGCATAAGCCAAAATAAATATCAAACGAAATGACTAGATTTCTGGCTTAAAAATAATTTATTTTAAATAAAGAAATGTAGATGAATATCTGATCTTTGAATAGGGGAGATCTTTATTAGTGTTAAGCGAAGGTGTTTTTTTTTTAACTACAATGACTTCTATAAGCTTGAACAATAATGTAAGTGACAAATTTTAAAATACTTGTAAAATTTATGGCAGTTTTATCATATACATATGATATATGATATATGTATATATCATATGACATATGTATATGATTAATAAGGCATGAATCATTAAAATGGCAAATAATGTGAGTGGAAAATTCACAAAAAATAAACCAAGATATAATTAAGCTTCATAATAAAACAAGCCCACAGCTGGGCACTGGTGGCTCATGCCTGTAATCCAAGCTACTTTGGAAGCTGAGATCTAAGGATCACAGTTCAAAATGAACACAATGCAGGAAAGCCCATGAGACTCTATCTCCAATTAACCACCAGAAAACTGGAAGTGACATTGTGACTTAAAGTGGTAGAGTAATAGCCTTGAGCAAAATAGCTCAGAAACAGCACCCAGGCTGTTCAAGTCCCGCAACCAATAACAACAACAAAACAAAAACAAAACCAGAAAAAAAACAAAAACAAAAAAACAAGCCCATAAATAATCCAGAATTCTGAGCTGGGAAGGTAGCTCAGTGGTAGAGTGCTTGCCTTGCATGCATGAGGCCCTGGGTTTGATTCCTCAGCACTACATAAGCAGAAAAGCTGGAAGTTGCGCTGTGGCTCAAGTGGTAGTGTGCTAGCCTTGAACTGAAGAGCCGAGGGGCAGTGCCCAGGTCCAGAGTTCAGGCCCCACGATCAACAACAACAACAAAAGATCCAGAATTTTTATTTGAGCTGGGAATGTGGCTTAGTGGTAGAGTGCTTGCCTAACATTTCATGAAGCCCTGAGTTTGATTCCTCAGTAACACATAAACAGAAAAAGCTGGAGATGGCACTGTGGCTCAAGTGATAGAGTGTTAGCCTTGAGCAAAAGAAGCTCAGAGACAGTTTCCAGGCACTAAGTTCAAGCCCCAGGACTAGAAAGGAAAAAAACAGAACAGAATTCTTATTCATTTGTTCAATGAATGAATGGCTTGTATTTTCTATTAGCTACTTAAGACACTTGTAATACATCAATGAACAAAGATAATAACCCAGTGATCTGGATCTGTTCTAATCCCAAATCTCTTGTGGAACTGTCTTGAATCTTCACTGTATCTCTCCCTTTTCTCTTTTTTTTCTCTATTTTCTCTTGCTTGAATATCTGGTGAGAAGAGGTCATGATCAAAAATGTACTCAAAATGCAGCACATGAAAAATGAGCAATTATACATAATAACTCACAGAGAATATAAAACATGAGAACAGTCAAGTGAAATTTATCAAACTAATGAGTAAGTGAATGGAAGGTCAGGAAATGAAAATTTTAGTGACTTACAAATATAAGTTTCTGAAAAGCCATTTTCTAGGAGAAATGAGACCGGCATGCTATTTTGATAAATGTATATGAGTTGACTACTCAGAGTCCAAAAATCATTCAGAGGAAATTGCACTATGTGACAAAAACACAAATATTCCCCACAGCCCTACACACTGCATTTAACTTCATCTATCTGCTCTATAGTAGGGATTTATATTACTAATAAAAGTGCTTCTTGATCATTGGTTTTCATTTACAGAATGAAAAAGTTACCTTTAACTTGGTGGGGGTGGGCCAGTCACTTAGGGAAGGCCCATTTTGTCCTCAGGACAGGAGATTCTCAGTAGTCATAGGTGATACATCATTCATTTTTAGGTTTTACAATCCCTCACTTACTTGTAATTTTCACTCCAGTCTACTCAAGAGTTTGTGATTATCTGTGTTCATCATTTTGGCAGTGTCATTAAAATATACTACATACATTATGTATAATTAAACATGAAGTGGTGGAGAGAGAATTTGGGACACTGTGTTAGTCAGCTTTTCTTTGCTATGACAAAACCCCTGAGAGAAACAAACCACATCCCTTTTGGCCATAGGTGAGGCTCAGTCTCAAGTCAAGGAGCACATGGTAGAACAATGTTTCTTACTTCATTGTGGACAGGAAGTAGAAGGAAGGTTGGGCCCTAAACAAGATATACCTTTCTAGTACATACCCATAGTGACCTACTTCCTCTAGTTAGGCCCTACCACCTAACATTGCCCCATCTCCCAATGATGTGATCAAATATGAATCTATGAATGGAAAAACACATTGATGAGGTTAGAGCCCACACAATCTCATCAGCTTTTAAAATCCCTACCTCTAGCCAGGTGCTGGTGACTCACACCTGTAACCTTAGCTACTCAGGAGGCTGAGATCTGAGGATCAAGGTGTGAGGCCAGCCTGTGCAGAAAAGCCCCCATGAGACTCTTATCTCCAATTAGCCACCCAAAAACTGGAAGTGACACTGTGACTCAAAATGGTAGAGTACTAACACTGAACAAAAGAACTCAGGGACAGTGCCTAGCCCCTGAGTTTCACAAACCCCATGACCAACCAAAAAAAAAAATCTCTACCTCTGAATACGCTTCATTAGAAATGAAACCTATAACACATTAGCCTTTAGAGAACACTATAGATCCCAATCAAACTGGAAGACCTTAATCAAAGGAAATAAAATTCTAGGGAGGTAGGAGGATTACATTTAAGAGATCTGATGTACAACTGTACAACACGGTGACTACAGCCATGAGTTTGTATACTTGCCAGCAGAAGAGATGTTGTGATCTTACCATGTATACACACAGAAGAAACAATAAGCATGGGAGATATTATATGTTAAATAATTCAATGTAGCCATTCTAATGTAGCCATTCTATAATGAACACACATTTGAAAATATCATGCTGTATTTTATAAATATATACAATCTTTTTCAAATAAAAAATTGTAAATAACTAATAACTCCTGTCTTTAAGAAGCTCAAAATCTATTGAAGAGGACAAATAATTCAATGCCACCATTTTTTTAAGAACTATACTAGCCCTTTAATTTAATAAAACCATTATTGGTCTTCTGGATGACTTACTCAAATAGGATTCTCAACAGTTTAAATTTCAGAAAAAGAGAAAGAAGAAGGCAGGAAGGCAGGCAGGTAGGAAGGAAGGGAGGAAGGGAGGGAAGGAGGCAAGGAGGAAAGAAGGCAGGAGTCAAAATGGTTAATTTATGTTGGCAATAAAAATTGCAATATGTAAATATATCATTTTCCCAAATAATCTTTGTAAGACTGTTTACAGACTCTGTTCAAGAAATATGAGGCCCAGGCCAGAATTCAATTTATTTTTCCTCTTCAAAATATTTATCTCAAAGCATAAATTTAAATTATACGAGGATTTCAAAAATTATTAGTACAAAATATTCTCTCAGAGAAAGTTAGAATTTTGTTTTTGTTGTTAGTCTCTTGTTAGCATAAGAGTCTCTGTGCCTGGCTCTGGACCTTGAACATTTTGGGCTTACATGTGATCTCTGGCTATTTATCAAGCAAGGATGCTGATTGGAGATAAATAACAATACCATTAAATGAAAGGACCTCTTCCTCCCCAGGCTGACATCATCATTGCACAGTTCTCTGACTACGTGTCTCTCAGAGCAACTGAGAAGAATCTGAAACAATCAACAGTAGTGCCCAGAGGCAGTAAACCCTGGTACCACATAAATCAAACAGTAAATAAGAACCTGATGTTCTTGACCACTGCTTCTGGCTTTCTTTAACATTAGTATATATATCTGGAATGTTCTGAGTGGTTCAACCTTAATAACATTCCCATGGTACCAGTAAATACTTTAAATATGTTTCCTTGCTAAGATTGGAATGGGAGGAAAAGACCTTCCATGACCACAATCTGACTGCCCTTCACAATTCTACCAAAACTCCAAGTTCAGTAAGATGTCCTCTATTCTGTGATAGATAAAGATCAACTTGGAAGATGATCTCAAGTTGAAGTTCAGTGTGTGTAGCTCACAGGAGGGCTGTACAGAGCTTCTATATTATCTCTCCTCTCACTTTATCCATCAATGACAAGGTAGGGTCATGTAAATTTTCAGCTACAGAGAAGAGACACAGAAATCTTGATAAGTACTACAACCCCATATATCTTTGCCTGAAGTAATTAAATCTTATCTGGAAAAAAAATATTCCAAAACCTTTTTTGTTGCCTGCTATGTATGGTTACACATAAATTAGGGTGAAAAGGTTTCTGCTTATCTATTTAAGCAGGTAAATTCCTAAATAGCTAATGTTTTTCAACTATAAAGAACAGGGTCACAGTCAAGCCGTCCAATATAAAGATTCAACTACTTGAACAGACTTTGGAAGAAGTGTAAACTCTTAAGATTGACCAGGGAACCAATCCACAAAGAAGCCAGAGAAGGAAACAGCAACCACCTCCAGCTCAACAGCTAAACAGTACAGCGACAATAGGCTGCTGCCTAAGAGTAGCTGGAGGAATGATGGCAGACCATCCCTGAAAGCTAGAACCATGCTGAATATGCCCACTGCTGGAGAGGGTGCTCTCTCCACTAACCAAATGGGGGATGCATATAACCAGGGTTTTTATTTTCAATTCTCTCATCAGTACTTTTTCTAACCCAAAACTAGCCACGAAACATTGTTAAGAGAACCAAAAAATGGAATAGGTAGAGGGATGTTGGGAAATGGATCCAAGACCAAAGGGCAAGTGGCCAGCCCATATACCATACTAGTTTTTGTTTATATTGTTCCATAAGACATTAAAGGGCAATAGAGCAGTGGTACTCACAAGACACTATTTTGAAAATGAACTATATAAGCAGGGCTCTGGTGGCTCATGTCTATAACTCTAGCTACTCAGGGGCTGAGACCTGAGGATCATGGTTCAAAACAAGCCTGGGCAGAAAAACCATGAAAGTCTAATCTCCAATTAACCACCAAAACAACTGGAAGGCGTGAGCAAAAGAGCTCAGGGATATCATCCAGGCCCTGAATTCAAACTCCACAACCAACATGAAAGAAAGAAAAGAAAGAGAAAGAGAGAGAGAGAGAGAGAAAGAGAGAGAGAGAGAGAGAGAGAGAGAGAGAGAGAGAGAGAGAAAGAAAGAAAGAAAGAAAGAAAGAAAGAAAGAAAGAAAGAAAGAAAGAAAGAAAGAAAGAAGAAAGAAAGAAAGAGGGAGAGAGAAAAAGAGAGGGAGGGGGAGAGGGAGGGAGGGAGGAATGAAGGGAGGGAGGAAGGGAGGAAACAGGAAGGAAGGAAGAAGGAAGGAAGGAAGGAAGTAAAGAGAAAGAAAGAAGAGAGAAATGAAAAATGAACTATACAACTTGTGGATGGGGACAAGAGGAAAAAACTGGGAGAGAGCGAGGGAAAGGGTGACATTATCCAAAATGGAATGTACTTTTTACCTGACTTACGTAACTGTAACTTCTCTGTACATCACCTTTATAATAACACTTAAAATATATTTATAAAAATGGCAATAGAATATAAATGTATAATTGTTTATAAAGATAAATGCATTGCAGCATTTTCTATAAACAATTATTAATGCCTTAAAAACAAAAACTATTTTAAGAAAATTCTTAGGCGTGCAACCATGGGGAAAAATTAATACTAGCATTTTTCTTTATTTTTAGCAATACTGGGATTTGAATTCAGGGTCTTGTGCTCGACACACAGGTATACTACCACTTGAACCATGCCTCTAGCCATGCATTTTTAAAATTGTAATTAGCAAAAATGTACTTCACGTATGATGGAAATTGTTTCCATGAAAGGAAGCCCTTGACTTCTGTGAAAATGAGTTCCGTATGAAATCACAAGTACTAACTTTAGAAAATTTAGCATGGAAACACATATTAAGGGAGTCTGTGCTATAAAGAGGATTTATGGGAGTTTAAGTAAGAGCACCTTCTTTTTACTAAAAGTAATCATTATCATGATAAGAATAATTAAAACATGCCAGATGAGCTATCTCACATTTGATATTCCAGCTACTTGGGAAGAAGTTAATTTGAGGCCAGAATGGACAAAAAGTTCATGAGACCCTGTCTCACTCAGTACAAGCTGAGTGTGGTAGCATGCCTGTCGTCCCCAGCTACATAAGAAGCACAAATAGGTGGATTGAGGCCCAGGCATAAACGTGAGATTTAACTAAAAAGAAAAAAAACAAAAACAGTCAGTGATTCAAGTGGTAGAGTACCTGTTTAGTAAGTTTAAATCCAAGTTCTACTAAAAAAAATAAAATATATTAAAATAAAATGTTACATACTAAATCAAATGCTAACTTAATAATCATCCTCTACAAGTCTCTACCCACTTATTTTGATTCAATGTATATAGCCGGCTGCCTACTCACAAGGAATATATATTGAGTTGTGAAACTACAAGGGCAGGTCAATAACAAGTACTGCTTTCTTTATATGTTACCATATTATTGTGGTAAACTCCTATGTGCCTCACCACATCTAGTCTTTCCCAAATCCTTCAGGGGTGAGTGCAATCACTATGTTGCAGATACGGCTGACAGAGAAATGAGGTGACTTGCATAGAGTCCCACTGCCAACAAGACTACTTAACATATTCTAATAATATGGTAAGTTCTTGCTTGTCACTAAAACACTTTCTTTTAGTCATAAGAGGAACAAAACCAGCATCAAAGATAAAGGAATTAGAAATTAGAATAAGCCAAACTGAGTAAATTCAACAACAATGACAAAAACAACAACCAGAGTAGACTCAGAATGGGTCATCCCAGGACAGCTTTATATGTTCAGAATTTAAACTGGAATCCCTTTTATTTTCCAGCACCTTGCTGGATGCTAAGAATATAAGATAAAGACATGGTACCTGTCTAGAAAGAACACGCAGGCTAGTAGAGAAGAGAGAAGTACAATAACATGCACTATATAAATCATGTCTAGATAACAAGTGTGCCAAGTATAAAAATAGATACTTCAAAATAAAGATTATAAACAAGGATGATAATAAATTGTAAATCCTTTGCTCTCAGTTCGTAAGCAAATTCCTAGGGATTACTCATCCTTATTTGTAAAAAGCCCTCTTGACAGGGGATGTTTTTATTTTTGTTGTTGCCCAACGTGATGCGTTCCATTGCAAAATTTAGACACTTTTAGGATTGGACAGAGCTGGAGAGGCCATGTTCACTCTCCTGTGCCCCTGCCCCATCGCTACCCTAACATACCAGACAGATGAGAAAATACTCTAGTGTCGTAGGCAGCCAAAGGAGGGATTTCGCAATTTCACTTAGTAGCCCATTCCAAAGATTAACAGCCCATTGGGTCAGCCAGCTTTCTCTCCCATGTTATCTTACGGCCAATATTTTGTTCTTTCTAGAGAAGAAAAATCTAGGCTCTTGAATACAATGTAACTTTTAAAAAATATTTTGAATCATCTAGATTGCATCCCTAGCAACCTCCTAGCTTTACTCAAATCCTTTGATCTCCAGATAACCTAACTCCTGTCTGCCATCAATAAGCATTGCTTGCAGAACACAGCCAAATACACTTAAAGCAGTGCACTTGAAAAAAGAAATGTCCAGTACCAACAGTATTAGGGCTGATACAGACATTTCCACATTAAACATCCCACCTATTCCCATAATGCAATGAGGAAACACTGAGGGGACATATTCTTTGAACAGTGTCTTCTTGCTCTATGCTCATTGTATCTCACCATAGAAAACTAATCCTGGGGCTTGAACTCAGGGCCTAGGCACTGTCCCTGAGTATTTTCTTCCTTTCTCTTTCTTTCTTTCTTCCTTCCTTTCTTCCCTTCCTTCCTTTCATTCCTTTCTTTCTTTCTTTCTTTCTTTCTTTCTTTCTTTCTTTCTTTCTTTCTTTCTTTCCTTTCTTTCCTTCCTTCCTTCCTTTCTTTTTTTCTTTCGGCTAGCACTAGACAATTGGACCATAGCTCCACTTCCAGCTTCTTTGGTAGTTAACTGGAGATAAGAGTTTCATGGACTTGTACTTTCTTGCCCAGGCTGGCTTCAAACCAAGAGCCTCACACCTTGCCTCCTGAGTAACTAGGATTATAGGCATGAACCACCAGTGCCCAACCAGAATTTCTTTTTAATGAATAAAATTGATACCATTTTTAGCAACATTATTTTGCCCCCATGACAAAAATACCAAAGAGAGTTGAGGTTTATACTGAACACTCATACACTGTGACACTGGTGGTTAGGTAGGAAACTTCACATTATCTGTTCTCAAATTTAGAAAGTCTTTGTTTTTTTATACCTGGCTAACACTTTTTTTTCTCCTTCCTCCAACTGAGACCTCTTTTTGTTATTGGAGGCAAAATTAAACTCATCTATTTACCTGGATCTTGAATAGGACACTACAGAGTATGCACTATAATTAATAAATTCTTTTGTCGGTTGTGGGGCTTCAACTCTGGGCTTGGGCATTATCCCTGAGCTCTTCAGCTAAGGCGAATACTCTACCGCTTGAGCCACAGTGCCACTATAAGTTGTATGTATATAGAAAACTTTAAACCAATATCCCTGATAAACATACATTCAAATATTCTCAGTAAAATACTGACAAGCCAAACCAAATCTAAAAATACACAAAAAAATGATCATGATCAAGTAGGGTTTATCCCAGGATGCAAACTTTGTTATATATTTAAAGCATTTTTATATATCTAACTATTAAAAATGAGGGTTTTTTGGCAGAAAATAAATTCAACTTAATTTGAACATAATGGTGACTTTGAAAATTAGATTTTTTTCATAACTATGTTCTATAAACTAAATGGCTGTCTTTAACTTCAATGTTTTTGAGAAATATACATTAAAAGCAATGTGAAAATATGAAATTAATATCTCAAAAATGATATATTGACTGGGTGACAATGGCTCATGCTTGTAATCCCAACTATTCAGGAGGCTGAGATTTGAGGCCAATGGGGCAGACAAATCCATGAGACTTTTATTTCTAATTATCCAGCCTCAAAAAAAAAAAAAAAGAAATCCAAGTGACTGTAACAGATATTTCTCAAAAGAAGATATACAAATGCTTAACAATTGCATGAAAAAATGCTCAACATCACTAATCATTAAGGAAGTAAAAATTAAAACTACAGTAAAGCTAGGCTCACATCTGTAATCCTAGCTACTCAGGAGTCTGAGATCTAAGGATCACAGTTTGAAGCCAACCCACGCAGGAAAGTTCGTGACACTTTTATCTCCAAAAAATTATTCAGAAAAAGCCAGAAGTGGTGCTGTGGCTCAAGTGGTAGAGCTCTGGCCTTGAGCAAAAGAGCTCAGGGACAGCACCCAGTCCCCAAGTTCAAACCACAGGATTGGCAAACAACAACAACAAAAGACCTACAATGAGATGTCATCTCAAGGAAGGTAGTATAGTTAATTTCAAAAAGAGAAAGAATAGTCTAGACATATGATTTGTCACACATGTTATTGTAGCTAGTCATGAGATAGAAGCTTGGAGAATTGTACTTTAACCCAGCTGCAGGCAAAAAAGCATGGGAACCTACCTATAAAACTAAAGCCAGAAGGGTGGTTTAAGGCTCAGGTTCTCAAGCACTTTGGCCCTGTTGCATATTTTGAAGTCAGATATTATGATATCACCAATTTTTAGTGGTTACTTTGGTTTGATTTTTCTTAAACCCAGGACTACTTTGGCTATTCTGAATTTTATTTGGTTACATATGAATTGGGGAGGGGGTTGTTTTGGGTTTTTTCTCTAATTCTGTGAAGAATACCATTGGTAGCTTGAAAGGGATTGCACTGGACTGGAAGATTTGATCATATGAGACTCTAACAATATTAATTCTTGGAATCCCCTAGTAAGGAATTTCTTTCCATTTTTTCCATCCTCTATGATTTCTTTTGTAGGTGCTTTATAATTTTGATTGTAGATACCTTTCATTCTCTTTGTTAAATTTATTCCTAGGTGTTTTACTTTATAGATATTGTGAAAAAGACCATTTTTGGTTATTTTTTAACTAATTCATTAATAGTGTGTATGAATGTTACTTTTTTGCATGTCAATTATGAAACTTGTGACTTCACTAAACTTGTCTATTACTTCCAGCAATGTATGCTGCTTTGTTTTTGTTTTTTGTTTTTTTGGTGCAGTCTTTAAGTTTTTCTATAGAAAAGATCATGTCATTTGGAAACAAGGATAATTTGACTCATTTTATAATTTTAATGCTTCCAATTCTTTTGCCTAATTGCCCCGACTTCCAATGCTATAATAAGAGTTATAAAGTTGGACATTTGTATTATATACCAGTACTTAGAGAAACATTTTCAGCTTTTCCAAATTTAGCATGCTGCTAACTATGGTTTATCATGTGTAGCCTTTATTATGTTGGGGATGTTCCTTCTGTACCTAATTTGTTGAAGTTCTTTTAATCATAAGGGAATTTCATTGAGTGCTTTTTCTGTGCCTGTTGAGATAATCATTTTTCTGTCTTTCAATCTATGGGTATGCTTTACTGCATCAATTTTGTTATTGTTTTTGAATGATTCTTATATCCAGAAATAAATCCTATTTAGTCATGGTATAGAATTGTGTGTGTGTTTGTGTGTGTGTGTGTGTGTGTGTGTGTGTGTGTGTGTGTGTGTGTGTGTGTGTACTGCTGGATTTTACCAGTTTGCTTGCCAGTACTACAATGAGAATCTTTGAATCTATGTTCATCAAGAATATTGATTCATAGGGTTTTATTTTTCCAGTGTCTTTGTCTGAATTTGATATAAGGTAATGTTGGCCTTGAAAAATTAGCTTGACAGAATTCTCTCCTTTTCAATTTTTTAATAGCTTCAAGTGGATTGGCATTAGTTCTTCTGTAAATGTCTTTGTACGGCTCATCAATGAAGGTAGGGATTGTTGGTTTGGGGGTTTTCTTGAGAAACTTTTTATATTGATTCAATCTCATAGCTCATTATTATTCAGTGATTCTTTCTTCATAGCTCAACTTTTTGTTGCTGTTGTTGTGGCTTTACTTATTCCTCAGATAGACTCTCCTTTTTTAAACCAAGACTGGCCTATGAACTCAGTCCCTCTATCTTCATGCAGACAGTTGAGATGACAGGCTGTTTGTCTTTCATAAAAATCTTCATTTCATTGTTCTTTTTAGTCTTTGTTTCACTTCATTATTTGTTGAACTTCATTATTTCCTCATACCTACTCCTGTAAAATTAGTCTCCAAATAGCAATATGAAACCTTATATTCATTTTCATTTGAGTATTATCTACATGATTATTATGGGGATTAAGGGTTTTTATTACAATGCTGTTTATCACTGAGATGTACACACACATATCCTGTCTATCATTGCTCTTAAGACACACATATATGTCTATATATGTGTTTATATATATATATATATATATGGGTATATGTACATATATATGTGTGTATGTTTATATCTGTACACATATATATATACACACCCTTAAAAATATGCTTTATTACTGAAGGAAAAAAACATTGTGTTTCAGCTTGACTGGTGGTGATTTTTTTCTTTTAAATGAGTATGAATTAATGGTTAATCAGAGGCCTCTCAAATTTATGAAATGTGTTAAAACTTTCTTAGGAAGATAAGTTCTTGGGAATATCACTTAGGTTTGGTTCTCCTTACACTAAACATTAATTTAGCAATCAATTCAAATCTTTAGCCTATTCCCTTTTTATTACACATGCAACCATCACCCCCTACTGGCTAGAGGAATTCTCTCCACACTAGCTAGATTGCAAGCTGAGGTGAAGGTAGAAAATACATTATGAGCAACCTTCCTTGTTCTCTTCAGTTTCCTGTAGTCCCTTTATTGTCCCAGAAGAAACATGTAGGTATGAGATGAGGCAGATCAAGTCTCCCATTACAGGATATCAGTAAACAATTCTCTATCTCATCCTTCCCTACTTTGCAACTATGCTAAGCCAGCTTTTAATTAAACTAATAACGACCACCTTCAGTGCAAGCTACCATCATTGTCATCTACCTGATTTCTATTGGCCATCTCACTAGCAAACTCCTACTAGCCTAACCCGACATGTAATATCCAAAAGTCCTATAAATATTTGTCTTCAAAGTCCCTCCAAAAGCCTACATCTTCCCACTTCCAGGCTACTTTCTATTACAATAATCCCCTCCACACACACTTCCCCTTCCTTTTACCCTGGCTTCTTCATGACCAACTATCCAGACAAAATCAGAGTGGTGTTTTTGTAAGGCAAGATGATGTCACCATTTTGCCTTAAATCCTCTACCAGCTTCTGATATGCTCAGAGCAAAAGCAAAAGCCACTGTAATCCTTCCAATTGTCTTTGACACAGCCTCTGTATCAAAGATCATAGTTAGTAGACTGTACAAGTAAAATTTGAACAGTGACATAAGCTGTTTGACTTCAAGTACCAGAAGTAGCTATGAGTTAAGACTTGTTTCCTGAACAAAGATCTCATGGTTTAGTGGAGAAAAGAGAGCTTACGGAATACAATGGGAAACAGGAGTTCTTAGCATGACCCTTAGAATCTCATACTCTTATTGCTAATTTAGGGAGTCTTGCTCTCCCATAGCCCACCATTTCCTTCCCATCCAAAGAATAAGACCACACCTGAAGACTCACATTTCCATTCTAGCAACATCTTCAGTGGCTCACTGAGGATACATTATTCATTCTGAATTCTTATAGATAGAATAGTCCCTGGCCAGGTACCAGTGGCTCACACCTGTAATCCCAGCTACTCAGGAGGCTGAGATCAGATGACCACGGTTCAAAGCCAGCCTGGGTAGGAAAAGCTGTGAAACTCTTATCTCCAATAAACCACCAGAAAGCCAGAAGTGGCGCTGTGGCTCAAGTGGTAGAGCACTAGGCTTGAGCTGAAGAGCTGAGGGACAGTGCTCAGGCCCAGAGTTCAAGCCCCATGACCATAAAAAAAAAAAATACAAAACAGTCCCTGGCAAACAGTAGGATTTTTGTGAAATTAGTTCTAAGACATAGTAGCCTATTTTAGTCTACCTTCTTATCAGAGTCATAGGGGAATATTTAAGAACATCAGAAAAGAATCCTAACTGTAGATCAACTGCCATTCTTTAAAAGGATACTTTTTTTTTTTTTTTTGCTGGTCATGGGGCCTGAACTCTGGGCCTGGGCACTGTCCCTCAGCTCTTCAGCTCAAGGCTAGTGCTCTACCACTTGAGCCACAGCCACTTCCGGCTTTTTCTGCTTATGTGGTACTGAGGAATCGAACCCAGGGCCTCATGCATACAAGGCAAGCGCTCTACCACTGAGCCACCTTCCCAGCTCAAAAGGATATTTTTTTTAAACCTACTAACTTACAAATATTACCTAGGAAGGTGAGACTGACCAATAATCTGTGACACTAATTTCATCAGTGTAGAGTCTTGCTAAGCTTCAGGGTAGAGAGTCAGAGAAAAAGTAATTATGATAAAGGATAAAGCTGCTGGGTGGTAGGAAAGGAGAGAAAAGCTTAGCACATACAGCAAAGAAACTCAACCACTGACTCTATTTTTTACCCATATCATCATGGTATCTCATGTATTCTATACATGAGCAATATTAACAATCCTCTCCTTTCTTCATTGCCATGAAGAAAATCTTCAGCCTTCAACATCAAATACCTCAGGACCCTTCCTCTCTCTGCCCCTATCAGGAACCCAAAGTGGCTCTCAAAAAGACTTATTCCCATTAGAATGGGCCACTCTACCATGGCCCATTTGGAGAAAAACCTTAGCAATTTTCCCATACTCCACTTTCCTAGACAAAGTTTCCTCCAAGAGGAATGTAGCCTATCAGCAGGTCAATCTGCTGGAACCATCCAATCCATAAGAAAACTGCATATTATTTCCATAACTCCTTTGTCCAGAAATCTGATTTGATGGCTAAGAATCACCAACCCATCCCGCATAAACACTTCTCATTCTTCCTGTGAAAAATACTTTTCTCACCCACTGACCCTCTCACAAGCGACCTCTAATGCATTGTTCTGGCCTTTGGGTTAAATTAAAAGTTATGCTATCCAATCTCCAGTTATTCGCATAAGTAGCACCTTATAAGAAAGTCTGTAAGGGAATACATTCTGGATCCAGTTACTGAGACATCTGGCAAAAGCTTGTACCTGTGGTGAAACTGGGAATGAAATATGAATACATTTTGATTTTTGGCTGTGTGAAGCGTAAGGAATTGATCCCAGAATCTCCCAGCTATTCCAAGCATACCTGAGCTGGGTCGAAGAGCCCAGGCATGTACAGATTGGTGAAGGCAGACTTGGAGTTAGTGCCCACATCATTAGTTTCACCGATGCCATTATCTTCCACCCAACTTCTCTCAGATGCAAAGATAAAATTCATTGTAAATACCCAACATTCCCCACTTGACAACTTACTAAGTCTATACTTTCACTCCAATTATTGAAGCCCATCTTTTTCAGTTCTCTAACTCTAATATTTCTTGGCATTTACTCCACGTGAACATTTTCCAAGATTTCCCAAGGAAAACATTCTCACTAAATTCAGACCATTTTGCACAAAGAAAAGAGGTAAAATTCAAAAAACAAAACCCACATTAGGTCTCACTTTTTGCTTTATTTAACTTCATAGAAGTCTAGAGAATGATAAAGGTCATATTAAGAATTCATTTTTCCTGTACTGCTAACCCACAGAACTATATTGTTAGGTGCATGTTGAAACGTTTATTAATTAGTGACTCAACAATGGACAAACAAGTCCACTGTAGTGGTGTAACAGAGACAAAAGTTGAAAGGATCGCCCAAACTCCATCTTAATCAAGATGAGTATGGAAATCCATTCCTGTAATTCTAGCTACTAGAAAGCATGGGTTTAAAGGATCAGGGTTTGAGGCCAGCCCCTGGCTGAAAAATATGTGAAGTAAAAAAGGTTTAGAAAAGCCGGGTACCAGTGGCTCACGCCTGTAATCCTAGGTATTCAGGAGGCTGAGATCTGAGGATCACAGTTCAAAGCCAGCCCGGGCAGGAAAGTCTGTGAGACTCTTATCTCCAACAAACCACTCAGAAAACCAGAAGTGGTGCAGTGGTTCAAGTGGTAGAGTGCTTGCCTTGAGCTGAAGAACTGAGGGACAGCGCTCAGGCCCAGAGTTCAAGCCCCACGACCGACACAAAAAGGGCAGGGGGTACATTTAGAAGAATGGCTTGTGAAGTTGTCATGTCCAAAACGAGCTTTACAACGTCGGTGCGGGTGCAGGGGGGGGGAGGAAGGGGGAAGGGGGGGAAGGAGAAGGATTGGGATTGGGGGGGAGGGGGGAGTCTGGGAAGGGATGTGAAGGGTAAACAAAGGAGGAGGCTGCAATGCTTGGTAAGAAATGTACGCATTATCCTGCCCATGTAATTGTAACTCCTCTGTACAGTATGTTCACAAATAAAATAAAATTAAATTTAAAAAAAATTTAAAAAAAAAGAAGAATGGCTTGTGATAGAGTACTTGCCTAGAAAGCTTGAGGTTCCAAGTTTAAATCTCAATATTGCAAAAAAAGCTGCACAAATAAAAAACCCTCAATAATATAATTGCTAAAATGTAATTCTGTGTTTATCAAAAAATTCACTTGTTTATAGGTATGTAGAGTCTATTGAAGTCCAACATACATTAATTCCCACTATTTGCCACTATAGTATATAATGACTTAAGCAACTACTTAAGACTGTTTTTATTCTCAAATACACTATTAGCATAAAAGTATGAAAAGAAAGTGTTTAAATTCTTAATTTATAACTCTTTTAACTGAGCTTAGTTTTCTTCCAGATCCTCACAATCAAGTTACCTTGAAACAATCTTGCCTGTGGCAGTATGTGGACCATTTTTCTTTATCCTACTACTATTAAAGTATATTAGATGAAAATATTGACATCTGAGCAAATTTCAGTTTGGTTGTTTTTATCTAAAGACTATTCTGACTCTTCAGGCACATACATAAAGAGTGAGAAGAATGGAAGAAGGGCACTCAGAAACAATAGCTCATGAAACCTCTTGGTTCTTTTAGCTGTTTATGTTTTGGTGTTTTTTTGTTTGTTTTGTCAGTCCTGGGGCTTAACTCTGTGCCTAGGTGCTGTTCCTGAGCTCTTCAGCTCAAGACCAGTGCTTTTATCTATTTATTTTTGGGCCAGTCTTGGGGCTTGAACGTAGGGCCTGGGCACTGCTGTTGAGCTCAAGGTTAGCACTCTACCACTTGAGCCACAAGTCCACTTTCAATTTTTTGGAAGTTCATTGGAGATAAGAGTCAGAGAGGGGTTGGGAAGATGGCTCAGTGGTAGAGTGCTTGCCTCACATGCATGAGGCCCTCGGTTCGATTCCTCAGCACCACATAAACTCAAAAAGCCGGAAGTGATGCTATGGCTCAAGTGGCAGAGCACTAGCCTTGAGCTGAAGAGCTGAGGGACAGTGCCCAGGCCCAGAGTTCAAGCCCTATGATGAACAACAAAAAAAAAGAAACAAAGAGTCAGACTTTACTTCCTGAGCTGGCTTTGAACCACAATCCTCCAGATCTCAGCATCCTGACTAGTTAGGATTACACATACAGACCTCCAGAGCATGGTCATGATTGTTTCTTGATTCAGTTTTTCTTATACCCTAAAGAGAATTAATTGTTCACTTTTATCTTTCCTGTTTCCACATATGAGAGAGAACACATGATACTCATTTGTATGTGTCTGGCTTATTTCTCTTAACATTATACCATCCAATTCCATGCCCATTTTGCTGAAAAGGTAGGGATTTTGTTCTTGTTTATCACTAAATAATACTATATTGTGTATATAAACCATATTTTTACACATTCATCTGTTCGACGTGGGGCTTGAACTCTGGGCCTGGGTGCTGTCTCTCAGCTCTTCAGCTCAACAGGAGCACTCTGCCACTTGAGCCACAGCACCACTTCCGGTTTTCTGGTGGTTTATTGGAGATAAGAGTCCCACCGACTTTCCTGCCCAGGCTGGCTTTGAACCTGGATCCTCAGATCTCAGCCTCCTGAATAGCTTGGATTACAGGTGTGAGCCATCATTGCCCGGCCTGTAAAGGTATCTTTTGTATACTGACTTCATCTCCCAAGAGTCATAAGTACTGCAAAGGCATCAGGCTTTGCACTTTATCTGATCAAAGTCTGAGGACCTTTTCTTCATTAATATAGAAAGGGTGACTTCAAATATCTAGCAAACCAATGGATACCAAGTACCTTATTCATATATGCCATTTATTCTTCACAGCACTCCTAGGAGGTACTGTTTTGTCCACTTCACACACAAGAAAACTGAGACTTCCAAAGGTTGAGCAATTAGCAAATGGTATTGAGATAGGATGTGGCTACTCAGGCAGCCAGCCAAACACTGGTCCTTTGAAGGATCGGGGCAGGGAGGGGGCGACCTCAGTGAGAAAAACCTGACTGGTATAAAATATCAGCATGTAAACCAGAACTGCAATAGAGATAGGCTAAGAAATAATAGCAAGAAAACTTAATTATGCTAGACCAGTCACAGAAGATTAAAATACAGTCACATATTCTATATTAGTCAGATAAATGGTGAGGACTTAATATTTGTTCTGCTCATGAAGAACCATTAAGTTCTAAAGATGTGTTATAATCAGAAAAAGAGGTTTTCTTACTGTTCACTAGGCATCAACAACAAAGCAAATGAGACTTCTAGTAAAACAAATGCAAATTCTATAATAAATGTAGATGCAATCATTTTAGAGCATTTATTTCATGCCTATTTTAAGATCCCATATCGATGGATATAAAATATGGTTTTTACTTAAATAAACTTAAAGACCACCACAGGTCCATCTGGAATGTAGGATCATCCTGAAATCTCCACTTTATCCCCAGAAGCTTTCAATTAATTTTACTTCTAGGTCTGGAAGTTTATTTTTAATTCTGTTCTGAGCACTTTAGCATAGGCGATCATTTCTGTAATTGTCTTTTTCTTAGCCTTCTGCTAAAGCCATTCCACACAGACTTCATCTCCACTTGAGTTATTTCAATTCTAAATTAATTTACATATTGAAAAGTTGAGAAATTTGTATCAAGGAAAAAACTAGAAAGAACTTATTTCATTCCAGGTACCCGGCTCACAATTAGTATAAAGATCAAAAGACAAATTTCCTCTTAAGATCAAGTCTAGCAGTAGCAAAAAAAAAAAAAAAAAAAAAAAAAGCAACCAGGCATCGGTGAGTGGCTCACATAAAGATCTGAGGATTAAGGTTCAAAACAGCCTGAGCAGAAAAATTCATGAGACTCTTATCTTCAAGCCAGAAGTGGAGGCATGGGTCAAGTGGTAAAGAATAAGCCTTGAAGGCAAAACCTCAAGCACAGAACTACACCCCTGCATTCAGGTCCCAGGACCAAAATAAATAAATAAATAAATGGAAGCAAATGGCCTTGATACAGAACATATGTACCAACTGGAAGTAAATAGGATGCTCTACAGTAAAAAAAGGATAAATGTACAATTAATTAGGTTAGAGACCTCTCAAATACAAAAAAAATTCAATATTTACCCAAACTTCTCTGGTTTTGCTTATGGTTTTTTACTTATTTACTTATTTTGTCAGTCATAGGGCTTGAACTCTGGGCCTGGGAGCTGTCCCTGAGCTCTTCAGCTCAAGGCCATCACTCTATCACTTTGAGACACAAGGCCACTTCCAGTTTTCTGGTGGTTAATCAGAGATAAGAGTCTCACAGACTTTCCTGTCCAGGCTGGCTTTGAACTGTGATCCTCAGATCTCAGCTTCCTGAGTAGCTAGGATTACAGAATTGAGCTACCAGCACTTAGCGTATGTTTTTTAAAAGATAGTAAATGCCTCACATAGTATTTTTGCACATAGCTCAGACTCAAATGTATTTGTTGATGAAAATGTGACTAGAACAATATTTGTATGGTTTGTTTAGGTTTTTTTAAGTATGGGAAAGGGAACAAAGAAGCTCTTTTTATTTGGTGGGTCATGGGACTTGAACTCTGGGCCTGGGCACTGTCCCTCAGCTCTTCAGCACAAGGCTAGTGCTCTACCACTTGAGCCACAGTGCCACTTCCAGTTTTCTGAGTAGTTTATTGGAGATAAGAGTTTCACGACTTTTCCTGCCCAGGCTGGCTTTGAATCATGATCCTCAGATCTCAGCCTCCTGAGTAGCTAGGATTACAGGTGTGAGCCACCAGCTCCGGGCTTTCTTTTTTTTTTTGTCAGACATGGGGCTTGAACTCAAGGCCTGGGCACTGTCCCTGAGCTATTATGATCAAAGCTAATGTTCTGCTCCTTTAAGCCACCGTGCCACTTCTAGTTTTCTAATGGTCAATTGGACATGAATCTCATGGACTTTCCTGCATGGGCTGGCTTTGAACTGCAGTCCTCAGATCTTAGCCTCCTGAGTAGCTAGGATTACAGGCGTGAGCCACTGTCACCCAGCTAACAAAACAGCTTTTATAAGTATCATTTGTTGACCTACCTTCCAGACTTCTGTCTATGATTATAAATATGACTACATGAGTATAAACAAGGTAAGAGACCCACTATTTAAATGGTGTGAATTGCTTTCTTCTGTAATTTAGGCTAGACTTTAACTTGCTATGTACAACCCACACTGGCCTTAAACTCTAGATCCTCCTGCCCTGGCCTCCTGATGGTTGGCATTACAGGTGTGTGCCATCACGTAGCTGCTTTGCCCTTTAAATTTTTGACATGTTCTCCATTAGCTACCCACCCTTCTTTTTTGCAATTGCAAACACTGGTCATTTATAGAATTTCCAAATTCTCTGGGCATAATATTCCCCTCCAAATGTTCTTTCATCACCTGCATTTTCTGCAAATTGATGTTTACTCCTAACAATGAGATTTTTGCTAAGTTGAGGCTCCCTTGTTGTTATTGTTTTATTTTATTGAGAATCCTTAAAAGGTGGAGTTGGGGGTCCACAGCTTGTTAAATGTTCCCTGTCAGTTTTTTGAGGGTTTAATTTTTTAAGTTCTCTGCATATTCTGGATATTAAGCCATTGTCTGATGTGTAGCTGGCTAAAATCTTCTCCCATTTTGAAAGCATCTTTTTATCTTGTTGGCTACATCCTTTGTTGAGCAGAAACTTTTTAGTTTGATGTAGTCCCATTTATTGTCTTTTTTTATTTGCTTTGCTTCTGGATCTTTACTTGGAAAGTTTCTACCTGTACCCAGGAGGCCTAATGTTTCTCTTACTCTTTTCTGTAATTGTTTCATGTCTTACATTGAGGTCTTTAATCCATTTTGTGTTGATGCCAGTGCAAGACAATATATAAGGATCTAGTTTCAGTTTTCTGCATGTGGATATCCAGTTCTGACAGCACCATTGGTTGAAAAAGCTGTCTTTCTTCCAGTCTATGATTTTTAATTCCCTTCTTGAATATTAAATGGCAATAAGTCTGTGAGTTTACTTCTGGGTCTACTATTCCATTGTTCTTCAGGGCTGTTTTTGTGCCAGAACCAGGCTGGCATAAAAAAAAAAGCCATGGGGCTGGGAAGGTGGCTCAGTGGTAGAGTGCTTGCCTTGCATGCCTGAGGCCCTGGGTTCAATTCCTCAGCACCACATAAGCAAAAAGAAAAAAGCCGGAAGTGGCACTGTGGCTCAAGTGGTAGAGCGCTAGCCTTGAGCTGAAGAGCTGAGGGACAGCGCCCAGGCCCAGAGTTCAGGCCCCACGACCGGACCCAAAAAAAAAAAAAAAAAAAAAAAAAAAAAAAGCCATGGTTTTATTACCATGGCTCTGTAATAGTTTGAAGTTTGGTATTGTTATTCCTCCTACACTATTCTGCCTGTTGATGATTGGTTTTGTTATTCAGGGTCTTTTGTTGAATTTTTTTATTGTTTTCTCTATCTCATTAAAGAAAAATGTTGTGATTTTAATGGGCATTGCATTGAATTTGTAGATTGCTTTGGGCAGTTTTGGCATTTTCACAATCAACTAAAGAGAGTCTTCTCAGAAGGAGTAAAAATGGGCAATAGACTCATGAAGAAATGCTTAACAGCCCTGGCAATAAATGAAATGTAAATCAAAACAACATTGAAATTCTACCTCACTCCAGTTAGAGTGGTCATTATCAAGAAAACAAGGAATAACAGATGCTGTCAAAGATGGAGCCAAAAGGGAACCCTAATACACGTAGTAGGAGTATAAATTTGTTTAACCACTCTAGAAAGCAGTATGAAGGTTCCTGAAAAAAATTAAACATAGAATTACTCTGTGATCCAGTAATTCCATTCCTGGGCATTTACCCAAAAGATTACAAACCAGGATACAATAAAGCTACCAGCACAATTATGTTTGTTGTGGCACTATTCACCATAGCCAAGGAATAGAATCATCCCAGATGCCCTTCAATGGATGAATAGGTCAAGAAAATGTCATAGATAAATAAATACATACACACATACACACACATACACACATACATACATACATACATATATACATACATACATACATACAAAAGGGAATTTTACTCATCCATTAGAAAAATATTGAACCATTTGTAAAAAAAAAATATTGTACCATTTGTGCATAATGGAAAGACTTGGAATATTATGTCAAGTGAAGTAAGTCAGTCCCACCGAGACAAAGAATCCATGTTTTTCATTATATGTGGAAGCTAGATTTAGCTTACAAACTCACAAGTAAGAACATTGGGTGGTATGTGAGTGTATACAAATGTATTAACTGTAATATGGTAGATTCAAGGAAGAGCTTAATGTCATTCCTTAGAAAGCCAAAATCAAAGTTCAGCAAAATAAAACATGAGCAGTTGGGTACTCAAAGGGGTATGGTTGGGTCAAGGAGAGAGGGGTAAACAAATGAAAAGAAGAGGGGGAAATGCAACAAGAATCCAATGTATATCCAACAAAATTAAGAAAAGCAAAGGAAAGGGATGGGTAGGGGAGAGCTGGGTGAGAATGTTAAAAAGGGTGATATTAATCAAGATATATTATATTCATAAACTGATTTGTTGAATGGCAACTCCTTGGTACAACTGCTTCAAGATAATAATTTTTTAAAAATATAAGAAAAAAATAATGAAAAAGTTCCTGTCAAAACTTGACTCTGGCATTTGTACAACTATTTAGCTACCCCAGGCTGTGTCTAAAACCCCAGCACCTGCTCTGCTTCCTCCTCTGTGGGCTCTGTACTGCATCTGGCCTTTGAAAACTTGACTCTATTGAGAGCCTTCCGCTAACCTTCTTTAAAGTGCTACTTTTAGTCATTTCAGTGTCACACACAGAACAGTCAAGAACCATTCTCTCCCAGTATTCTTCCTGGGTCTTCATGGCACGTTCTGGAGGGCTGCCCCACCTCTATCCTACAGTCTGCCTGTGGGAGGAAGTCAGAAAATCACGGCATTTTTGTGATCTCCCAAAAGAAGCTGCTTCAGGAGGTCTGCATTTAGGATCTGGCAACTTTTTTTAAAAAAAGTATCCAGAGTTCTGACATGTACACAGACTTGAGGACAACTTCATAGTAAACTCGAAACTGGCAATGAATTCCATGATCAAGTTCATTAGACTTTTCACAGAAAGCATTATACAAAATAATAATAATAATAATAATAATAATAATAATAATAATAATAATAAATTCTTAAAGACTTAGAGGAAACTTATAAGTTTGATTATTTTTTGAGGAGATGGAAGGATTTTACTTAATGGGTAAAGCTCAGAATTCAGTTTTTGTCTTGAAAACATTTGTGGATTTCTTCTCCTTATTTAAAAACTAGACATTAAAACCTGTTTGGCTAAATATTCTCTCTCAAATCACTCTATGCCTCTAAATTGGGTGGAGTTTCAAAAGGTTGTTTACAACCAGGTGCCAGAGGCTCAGGTCTGTAATCCTAGCTACTCAGGAGACTGGATCTGAGGATTACACTTCAAAGCGGGCCCCAACAGGAAAGGCTATGAGATTCTTATCTCTAATTAAACACCAAAAGGCCAGAAGTAGAGCTGTGGCTCCAGTGGTAGAATGCTATTGTTAAGCAAAGATGATCAGGGACAGTGCCCATGCCCTCAATTCAAATCTAAGGACTGATGGGAGAGAGGCTGATTATTTCATCAACCATAAAAAAAAACAAGATAATTTTTCAGGTTGTTTATGGATTTGAACTCAGACCTTTGCACTTGCCAGGCCAGTCCTATAGTGCTGGAGACATGACTCCAGCCTTTTTCACTCCGATTTCTTTTGAGGTATGGCTTCACATATTGTCCAGGCAAGCCAAGATTTTGATTCCATCTACACCTGCCATATTACCTGAGATGACAAGTATATAACACTACACCTCACTTTTTCTGTTGAGATGTGGTCTCTTGATCATGTTTTGCCCAGGTTGGTCTGGAATTGTGATCCTCCCAATGTCAAGTAGTTAGCATTGTAAGTATAAGCCACTGCTGCCCAACAAAACAAAGACATTTTGAGAGTATAATAGAATATTACTAATACTTTTTTGCCTAATGCAGAATTGCTATGTTTATGTGTCAAGTGTAGTGATTTGACATTGTGAAGAAAAACAATGCATGAATACAGATGTGTTCCTTCTTATAGCACTGAGAGTAGGGTGAATTTTTCCTCCCACCACTATAAGGAACCCACTACAGTTTAATGAAGGATTATTATAATTGGGCAACAGAAGATAGTAACTTCATTCATGCCTAGTGGCATTGCCTGAACAAATCAAAGAGAGTGGGCCATCACTATAAGTGGAGATAGCTACAGTAAGTGGGAGATTTATTTAGAATGCCTTGCAGACCTCATGCTTGGGGGCTGACTTAAAGCCAATGAAGCCATTTAGAGAACTCTTTCTAGTGCTTGTGTGTGTGTGTGTGTGTGTGTGTGTGTGTGTGTGTGTGTGTGTGTGTACACAGAGAAAGAGATGGAGAGAGAGAGAGACAGAAACAGAGAGACAAAGAGAGAGAAAGTGTGTATGTGTGTGTGTGTGTGTGTGTGTGTGTGTGTGTGTGTGTGTGTGTGTGTGTGTCTTCTGGTCCCTAAGGCTCAGGCCCATACTCTCCCTGAAGATCTCAGGGCTTCATGTCAAGCTATAGAGATCACCTTCTGGTATTTCAATATAAATTACAGTCTCTCATTATGCTTTTAAAACATAAGGATTTGTTAAAACCATAGAGTAAGCTTGGTGCCAATGGGTCAAGTCTGTCATCCTAGCTACTCTGGAAGTGGATGCCAGAAAAAAAAAAAACACAGTCCAGGTGATCACAGGCAAAAAGCAAGATCTGTCTTAAAACTAACCAGTATGAAAATGACAGGAGGTATGGCTCAAATAATAGACTACCTACCTAAGCCTCAAGATCCTGAGTTCAAACCCCCATATGACCAAAATAAAAAACAGCATACATAATATTACCTAGAAATATATATATATAATGTATGACATATCAGAGAGGAAATTTTATAAGATATAACTGCTTAAAGGAGAAGTCAAAGACAGGTGGCAACCATTGTAATGGTGAGTACTTTCACATGATAGCTATATGCCAGGAATTCTATTAAGTTCATTATCACTTATTATTTCATCTATTTACTAACTCCTTATTTGTAGAAGTATCATCCTATGTGATGTTCATTTATTTGTTAACTTATCACAGAGCTTATGCTTTCTGGGGAAGAAGGTATTGAGTGACTATAATACATCAGTTTTGAGAACTGAAACATAGTGACCTTGAACATCCCTGGGAATCCTAGAACGCTGTTTCCCAGGAAGCTGCTGGCAAAGGAGCCGAGCAAGCAGGCCCCACAACTGACAGGGCAGGAACTGCAGCTTCCCAGCTTTCTCCTGAGGCACTCAGCCAGTATCACTTCATTTACACAACGTGACTTTCTAATTATCAATTTAAGTTGATGACCTGAGAGGTTTCCTTAGAAATTGCTTCAAGCACAGTTTAATCTTACAAAAATCTAAACTTAGCACAGAAAACTGAGGAGAAAATGAAAAGAAAATAAGTTGGTGTCATTGTTAGAATGCACAGTATAATTGGACCTATCACCAACCACTGACATGCATGTCAGAGCCCCCGCCTCAAGTTCCCAAGTTTTTTTTTCCTTCCTGTGTAGTCAAAAAGCTTTTCAAAAATGAATAAAAATATCCAAGCTTTCCTTCTCTCTCTTTTTCATTTGGAAATGTTTGCTTTAAAAACATCAGATCTGCTCTCTCAATCCAGAACATTCAACCCATCCATTTAAAAATCTATTGAATACCTTTTATGTACCAGTCACTGAGCTATGACAGCAAAACCACTCCATTTTTTTTTAAAAAGCACACTCACAGAGGACTTTGAACTTTTCTTTCATCTTTAAAAAGAGAAAAGTAAAAGTATTCACACTAATATGGCAAAAGCCAGTTGGTATAGCAGAAAGTTAAAGAACTTAACCTTCCACGTCCTCCTGTGGTGTATGACTCTGTTACAGCAACTCACAAACCAACTTTCTTCATTAATAAAACAAATTAAAAGGGCTCCTATTTCAGAGTTTGAAAATCAGATGAGATGATGCATTGTCTATGCCAACTATCATATTCATACATTCCTCTTATGGAGTTATTCAAACTACAATGTTTATTGAGCTCTTAATAACAATATGCTAGGCATTGTATCTAGTGCCACAGGACAAGGGTGAAGATGATAGGGATGGAGGGATATTGAAGTTTGTGGTTTTGCCACATGCTTCACTCTGGCTTATTAAACTGGTTCTTCAGGCTATGCAGTGGTTTGTCCCTAAAATAACCCTGAGGTAACATTAATCTCATAAATCATCCTCTCAATTGGGTATATGATATATACAATTGTGTATATGATATATACACACACCTATATAGTATATTATGTTATATACATATGTAGTATATGTTATTACAGATAAAGTATATTTTTCTTGAAAACACATAAACATAATATCATTATTTTATAAAGGGATGTGCTTCATAAAGTGATGAAATGTAAAACAGGAATGACAGAGAGAAAGAGAGAGAGAGAGAGAGAGAGAGAAAGAAAGAAAGAGAGAGAGAGATAGGCTAATCTAAAGATGAACTGAGAGTTTCTACATGCTGCACCTACATCATTATTTTTTAAAAACTAAAAATGCTGACACTTTTTCTTACTTAAGAAATTTTTTATTGTGAAAATACTGTACAGAGGGGTTACAATTACATGAGCAAGATAATGAGTACATTTCTTATCAAGCATTGTTGCCTCCTCCTTTGTTTCCCCTTCCCATCCCTTCCCATCCTTTCCCCACCCAGTCTTCCTCCCCTCCTCCCCCCCACCAAAGTTGTAAAGTTCATTTTCTACATAACAACTTGTACATCTCATTGTTGCAATGGGTCCGCCTGTATCCCTATTTAAACGATTTGTTTTTCCCTTCCCCTCCACAAATTATACCAACATCAGATACAGTAAAAGCAGGGGTTATACCGTGGGGGATGGACATACAAAGCAACAAAGAAAGAAATTTTTTTAAGAGACACATCACAGCCCCTCTGTTTAGTAGAAGAATTCAAAGTACTGGAGCTGGAAAGAGAATTTCGAAGCCTATTGTATTTCATCCTTTTTAGTCTTTGGTCTCACTCACCAGTGAGCCTTCTACCAGAAACCTTTCAAGATCAGAAGAATATACCGGTCACGTCCCTGAAATAAAATCCTTTAAAACAGTTTTCAAATGAAGTCAATATGCTCTACTGATCAAGATTTCACTCTAATATAATTTAAAACAGTAAATCCTTTCATCCCATTGTCAGGCGGGAAACCACCAGCAGAAGCAGCACAGCTTCTTCACTGCCTGAAGAGAACGTGTGAAGGAGGGGTCCAAAGGAGTTTGGCTCTCTTACCAACTAATACATTTTATGACAGTTCTTCAAATGGTGGAGAAATCCTACCCAGCATGTCAGTGTCTTCTATAGTTTCTGCCTGAACATAAAAGGGCTCTTTCCCTAGCAAAGCAATTTCCCTCCTCCCTTGCCAACTATATTTTTATACACAATTCTCATCACATTCTTCTTTCAGTTTGAGTCTTGTCTGAGCAGGCAAAGAAGCCCTAGAAGTACTTGGAGGGAGAATTCTCTCTTTCTCTCTCCCTCCCCCTCCCTTTCTCACAGTACTCAAGATCTCACACTTGCTAGGTTGTCACTCTAGCACAAGAGCTTATGCCTTCAGCTTTTGTTCCTTGGATCTTTCTGATAGGATGTCCCATTATTGCCTACATTCATCTGAATATGAATCACTCTATGCACATAACTAGGATTATAGGCATGCCCACCACTCTTGGCCCTATTTCTAATATTAATACAATTTTGTGCCCATAGATATATGAAAAAGAAATATGAAGTCAGATTATCTTCTGTATGCCAACCCTTATATTGCAGATACTAGTTTTTCATTATGCCTTATTGCATTATGACCATATATATTTTATAAAGTATAAGTTATACTCTTTTATGGATCCTGACTTCATAACCTATGAAAACTGGAACAACAGAGTTAAGCTAAACATGGTGGCATGCATCTATAATATCAGTTACCAGGGCAGCTAACATAGTAAGATCACGAATTCAGCGCTGGCAAGGTAGTAAGACCCTGTCTATGGAAGGAAGGAAGGAAGGAAGGAAGGAAGGAAGGAAGGAAGGAAGGAAGGAAGGAAGGAAGGAAGGAAGGAAGGAAGGAAGGAAGGAAGGGAAGAAGGGAGGAAGGGAGGAAGGGAGGAAGGGAGGAAGGGAGGAAGAGAGGTGGGGAAGGAAGGAAGAGAGGTGGGGAAGGAAGGAAGAGAGGTGGGGAAGGAAGAGAGGTGGGGAAGGAGGGAAGAAAAGGACTTGACAGCTGGGGGTAGAAAAGAAGGACAAAAGGGAGGAAGGAAGAGAGGATATAAAAAGTCATCAACTCACTGCTAAAATTTGTCTTTGCTCTATAATGACCATGGAATTTAAGAATACAAATAATACTATAGACTGGACATTTTAATGATAGCTCACGATTGGGACTGAGGACAGAATGTTTTCTGTCTCAAGGCATGATCTACATTATCAATAGAAATCTAAAATAATCTGGGTGTTGGTGGCTCATGCCTATAATCCTAGCTACTCAGGAGACTGACATCTAAGGATAGCTGTTCAAAGACAGACCAGGCAGGAAAGTCCGTGAGACTCTTACCTCCAAAAAACCACCAGAAAATGGGAAGGTTTCTGGTAGAGCACTAGCCTTGAGCTGAACGGCTGAGGGACAGTGCCCAGGCCCAGAGTTCAAGCCCCACAACCAAAAAACAAACAAAAAAAACACTAAAATAAACGTATGGCATTTTAATAAGTTTTTTTATTGTGAAAATACTATATAGAGGGGTTACAGTTACATGAGCAAGGTAATGAGTACATTTCTTAACAAGCATTGTTGCCTACTCCTTTGTTTTTCCCCTACCATCCCCTACCTCCAAAACTACACTTCCCCCCCCCCCCGCCTAAATTGTAAAGTTTGTTTTCAACGTAGTATCTTGTACATCTCATTGTTGCAATGGGTCAATCTATATCCCTATTTAAACATTTTGTTTTTTCCCTTCCCCTCCACAAATTATACCAACATCAAATACAGTGAAAACAGAGGTTATACCATAGGGGAGGGACATACAAAGCAACAAAAAAATCACATGGTACCTTATAAAATATGTTAGAAATAATAGCAAGAAAGAAAAAAAACCACTTGTGTCCCTATCTTGGGGTTCATTTCACTTAACTTCATCTTATTGTATACAGCTTTTGACCTTTTCTACTTGTCCCAGACATATACTAGTTATTGCAAATAAGGGAAAACATGGGACCTATGTTTCTTTGAACCTAGCTTACTTCACTTAATATAATTTTTTACAAGCCTATCCATTTCCTAACAAATGGGGCAATGTCATTCTTTCTGATGGAGGCATAGTAAACATAGTTGTCTGGTAGCTTTAGTATGGTCTTGTTTGCGATCATTTGGGTAAATGCCCAAAAGTGGGATTGCTGGGTCATAGGGGAGTTCTATGTGGAATCTTGTTTTTGTTTTTGTTTTGTCATGGGGCTTGAACTTTGGGCCTGGGCGCTGTCCCTCAGCTCTTCAGCTTAAGGCAAGCATTCTACCACTTGAGCCACAGTGCCATTTCCTATGTGGAATCTTTTAAGGTATCTCCATACTGCTTTCCAAAGTGGTTGAACAAGTTTATATTCCCAACAATGCAGTAGGGTTCCCTTTTGGCCACATCCCCTCCAGCATCTGTTGTTACTAGAGTTCTTGATTATAGCCATTCTAACTAGGGTGAGGTGGAATCTCAATGTTGTTTTGATTTGCATTTCTTTTATGGCTAGACAGGTTGAGCATTTCTTCATATGTCTAATGGCCATTCTTATTTCCTTTTCAGAGACATTTCTCTTTAAGTCTTTAGCCCATTTATTTATTGGCAGTTGTTTCTGTGAGGATTTTTGTTGTAGGGGGATTTAATTTTTTGAGTTCCACGTATATAGATTTTAGATATGAGACCCTTGTCCGTTGTATGGCTAGTGAAGATCTTCTCCCAATGTGTGGGCTTTCTATTGATCTTGTTAGCTATGCCCTTTGCCATACAGAAGCTCTGCAACTTCATGCAATCCCATTTGTCCAACCTTTCTTTGATTTGTTGTGTTTCCGGGTCTCTATTAAGAAAACTTCAGCCTATGCCAAGGAGACCTAGGGTTTCTCTTATTCTGTCCTGTAAATTCCCTTTGAAATAATTTACTAGAGGCAATTGCATCATGAAAACAGCTATCAGTTTACGCTTCCACTCTAAACAATTCTCTGTTAATCTCTTATCTCAGGAGAGCACTAGCAGGTGCTATTTTGGTAAGGCTACATTCCAAGGCAGCCGCTGTTTGGCCCCATCTCTGTCTGGCTTCACTAGCAAATATAATTAAGTATCAGGAACTTAACTGGTGAAACTACCAGTTTATTAGTGAGCAAGATGAATATTAGACACAGGCTAAAAATATTCGAGATGTATTAATTGGCTAAAATATTTTCAAGACCTTTCCTCACTCTATTTGTACAGAGACTAAGAATCTTGGAACATTCTGGCTTGTACTGTTATGAGAATGTTCAGGCTTGGTTATAGCTCCTAGACAAGGTGAAATCTTGAGGAGCCTCTATATTGGCGTGTGTCTTGAAAGTCATTCCTGGAATATGGTAGGCAGAACATTCTAAGTGAGAGAAAAGTAAGACTTCATCCGACTCCCCTAACAAAATATAGAAACTGTTGTGTACATCTTTTCCAAGGAATATTTATTTATAAAAATTCCTAAATGTATAGCATTTTTTTAAAATCTGGAACTCACTTTTATTTGTTATGGGGGAGTACTTGGGGAAAATTCCAACAAAAACTGCAATCTAAGACTAGTTAAAAACCTGACATATCTTCATGATGTTTAAATAAAATCCTATTAAAAGAAGAAAACAGAATATTCCATTAATTCTGGTGGAGGTCCCTTACAACGATTAAGAGATGAGTAAGCTTAGAAAAAAAATAGATGGCTCACTGTACCACTCTGCCACTCTCAGGCAGATATCTGGAGGAAATGTAAGTTAACTTCCAATAGAGATACATGCACACTCGTGTTTATGGAGTAGTATTCACAATAGTCAGGCTATGACTCAGCCTGGGTTACTAACAACTGAGGATGGATAAGTATATGGTGGTACATATACACCATGGAATGTTACTCATCCATAAAGAAAAATGAAATTATGCCACATAAAGACATCATGGGAAGCTAAGCTCAGAAAGACAAACATTGCATACAAATACAATAGAAGCAATACAAATATTGCTTCTTATCAAATGTGGAACCTAGGCCTAGTAGCAGTAGAAGTAGTATGGCATGAATATAAAAAGGAGGACTATTGGAGGGATCCAGTGGAAGGGAGAGAGGAAGGGAGAGGGTAATGGAGGAGTGAATATAATTTAAAGAGAGAGACAGAGAGAGACAGAGAGGCAGAGACAGAGAGAGGCTATATATAATACTTGGTTTATATAAATATATATACATGCAAACAACATAATGAAAACCACTAGAAGCAGTAAAATAATGGGAGGTTGGAGGAGTAAGAGTAATAGGTATGTATATGGAAATATTATAATGAAACCCCTTTGTACAATTAGTATATACAATTAAAAAAATTTTAAAATAGATGGTACATAGTTTTCTTCATTGCAATAATTCTCCAGGCATTAAAAAATATATTCAACTGCTTCAGAGGAGTCTTTTGGTTCTAATTTTTTTTCAGATGACAGTATACTCAAAATAACAGTTTATTCCAAAGAAATGTTGACTAGCATAGTGCAGAAAACCGGCTTACAGAAATATAGGACAAACTGAACAAGTGAAGGATGATGATCTTTTCTTTACTGAGTCTAAATTTTCAACAGGTCTTTTAGTTTCTAAATTATGTATAGTCAAATCAGAGAGTCATGTAATGGAATGCTGTAGTTCCGAAGGTCTGTAATAAAGTGGAAAACTCACAATGTAGGATATTGACTATAGTAAATTGAAAGGCCCATGCCTTACCAAAAGCGGGAAAAGTTAGTTGCTCAAACTTTTGTTTGCCTATCTTGGGCATGAATTCAGGGCTTCAGTGATGTTCCTGAACTTTTTTTACTCTAGGCTAGTGCTCTACCAACTTGAGCCAAAACCTCACTTCTGGCTTTTTTGGTGCTTAGTTGGAGATAAGAGTCTCACAGACTTTCCTGACTGGGCTGGCTTTGAACCACAATCCTCAGAGCTCAGCCTTCTGATTGGTGGAGATTACAGGTGCTGAGCCCCAAACTAACCTTTAATAAGAAATCTCCAATTCAATGTATATCTTACAAGAATTAAGAAAAGTAACAGAAGGAATGGGTCAGGAAGGATGGGTTGAAAGAGGTAACAGTGATCAAGATACATTGTATTCCTAAACTGCTTTATTAAATAACAATATCTTTGTACAATACTTAAAGATATATACATATAGATATAGATATATAAGGCTTAGGATATGTGTGTTTACTTTTAATAATAC
The DNA here is from genome assembly GCF_024711535.1 of Dipodomys merriami. NCBI lineage: Eukaryota > Metazoa > Chordata > Mammalia > Rodentia > Heteromyidae > Dipodomys > Dipodomys merriami. The sequence goes on along the minus strand of NW_027206512.1, from coordinate 22,954,335 downwards.
TGGAGGGAACAACTAACTCAGCCAGTGTTGGTTATCCATACCCATTTCATTCCAAAGAGAGGTTTGGACCTTCCTTGGTTCCTGAAGACCGGTGGAATATTTTACCCAAAAAGTGTTTAGTTTACATAAAGATCTAGAGCAGAGTAAATAGTCTATACCATCTATATTTGGGGACTGGACCCAGGCGGTGTGTGTGTATCAGTCTGACCCTCCGAGAAGCTGGACACTAAGGTCAGCCACAGCTATGTGACCAATCCATAAAAACAATGGACACCAAGGCTTATCTGAGCTTCCTTGGCTAGCAATAGACCATACACATGGTCATGAACGTTTGCTGAGAGAATCGAGCACTGTCCATGTAACTGCCTTGGGAGAGGACAACTGGAAAGTCTGAGCTTGGTATCTGCTGTACTTTGTCCAGGGCTTGTTTTTCATCCACTGACTGTTTTACTAGAATTAATAATTCAATTATGACCTTAACAGCATTTTTTTTCTTCTGGGAATAAACCTAAGGATGATCTTAGGATTGCCTCCCCTTCCTTAAAAATACAAAAACCAAATAAAATCAACCATATGGACAAGACTTGAGGGCATCCCCTCGGAACAAAAATTCTGAGTTCTGATTCTAGCTGATTCAGTGTTAGAAATAGCCAAATGTAAACCAGGTGCCAGTGGACTGCACCTAGAATAATACCTGTAATTTTTTCAGGAATCTGGGATCTAAAGGTCACAGTTCAAAGCCAGCTCAAATAGATAAAACTTAAGAAACTCTTATCCCCAATTAACCAGCAAAAATCAGGCTGCAGGCATTGCCAAGTGGTAAAGTGAAAAAGTGATCATGCAAGGTTCTGAGTTCAAGCCCCAATACTGGCACAAAAAGAACAGAAAGAAATAGCTAAGATGCAGAAACTTTCAAAGCACTTGACTCATGTGAGTATAAATGGATACGTGTTTACTGGTTGTCTTTAGGAGAAAATCTTGAAAGAAGCCCCAAGAAATTTAAATTGTATTGAACTCACTGGAAATTAACTTTTTTGTGTGAAGGCTCAGAAAGGTTTTTATAGCTTTAAACTTAATATAGGGGTAGAATTTCTATCTTCAACCCTAAAATTGCTTCTAAGTCTCTTCTTATATGTTGATTTAGAAACACAGATGGTGCTATTTAAGTCATTACTGCTCAGTTGCTTCTTTCTGTTAGAATGATATCATTCATAGTAATTCTAAGATTTCTCAGTAGAAGCAGCTTAGGCAAAAGAAAATAAAAAGTGAAAATTCTAGAGCAAAAATAGTATTAGTGGGCTTGCCTTGCATGCATGAGGCCTGAGGTTTGATTCCTCAGCACTACATAAGCAGAAAAAGCTGGAAGTGGTGCTGTGGTTCAAGTGGTAGAGCGCTAGCCTTGAGCTGAAGAACTGAGGGACAGCACCCAGGCCCAGAGTTCAAGCCCCATGACCGACCAAAAAAAATAGTTTTAGTCTAATTAGCTCAATTTAACAAATTGTTCTTGAACATTCAATCTCATGCCAAGACCAATATAAGGTTTCAGAGGAGGAAAAAAGTAGTAAGAAAGACCCAGTCCTGGTCTTCCTGAGGCCAGAAGAAGTCAATGGGGAGAAAATGTCCTACAATGCCAGAAATACTAACTCAACTAGCAGAAATGCTAACACCAACTCTGAAAAAAAAAATCTGTTCCTTTCTCATTTACCCTCTGAAAATGGGGGATTTTTTTCCACCAATATCAAAGATAATTAGAAAAATCTCAGACTAACAGACCATTACTCTTTTTTTTTTGCCAGTCGTGGGTCTGAACTCTGGGCCTGTCCACTGTCCCTCAGCTCTTCAGCTCAAGGCTAGAGCTCTACCACTTGAGCAACAGAGCCACTTCTGGTTTTCTGAGTGGTTTATTGGACGGACTTTCCTGCCTGGGCTGGCTTTGAACCTCGATCCTCAGATCTCAACTGCCTGAGTAGCTAGGATTAAAGGTGTGAGCCACCAGCGCCCGGCTTGACCATCTCTCTTAACCTTTAGTTGGTTAATAATCTACTGTGTTTTTGTTGTTTGTTTGTTTTTTTCAAAAGACTGGTGATATTTCAAGTTGGCTCTTGGCTACTTCCTGAAAGATGGAGCGCTTGCTCATCAAGATATCTTCATTGTTCACCCTGAGCGATGACTTATTCCTAGCACTTAACATCTTTGGAAACATTAAAACATGTTATTCTCTATTCTAGTTTCATGTCAGATCATCTCAGTCTTAAAAAAATTACAAAAGGGCTGGGAAGGTGGCTCAGTGGTAGAGCGCTTGCCTTGCATGCATGAGTCCCTGGGTTCTATTCCTCAGCACCACATACGCAAAAAATGAAAAAAGCCGGAAGTGGCGCTTTGGCTTAAGTGGTAGAGTGCTAGCCTTGAGCTGAAGAGCTGAGGGACAGCGCCCAGGCCCAGAGTTCAGGCCCCACGACCGGACCCAAAAAAAAAAAATTACAAAAATTCTCAACTATTAATTTTCCAGGTAGGATCCTATTCAGTGTCTTCTTGAGGCTGCAAAGTACATAATACTATTTTAATCTTAGCCCAACAAGGAAGTAGATCATATTGAAAGAATACAAATGAGCTTGAAACACTTTGTTGTGCTGGTTGGGAAATTTGAAAGTCTAGGATCATTACAAACAAACATGTCATGCATGTCCTCTATGATGAAGTATTTCTTTTTTAAAGACATTTTAACATCTGGCAGCTACCAACCTCCTACGGCACAGAAAACAGAATAATTAAGTAAGCAATGTGATGTAGTCCGATGGGAGGAAACCTATTTCAGTAAAAGTCACAGCATTTCACAGAAGGTTTTTTTTTCTGTGATTTACATTAGTAAATTATGTAAATTTCATTTGGACCCCAGAGGAAAGGAAATTGTGTTTTGTTACTCATTATGTTTGCTGGTAAGTGTACACACCTGCTTCATGTCTGCTGTACTGTGAAATTATTTTACCTGTCCCTTTCCATTGATATTAAAGACAATTACCAAATGAACAAATGGAAACAAGAGGCATATGGTTATTATATTACACTATCTACTGAGTTAATTTATTTCTTGAAAACTGTCCTCACTTAATGAGAAGCTGCTGAACACAATGACAACAAAGGACCAAGGATGGGAAGAATGAATGCCAAAGGAAAACTGTACAGAGCGGAAGAATGATAGAGATTAAGTTGGAGCCAGGTACCAGTGGCTCACCTATAGTCCTAGCAACTCGGGAAGCTGAGACCTGAGGATCCAAGTTGGAAGCCAGTGCAGGCAGGAAAGCCTGTGAGACTTTTATCTCAGAAAAAAACCTGAAGTGGCTCAAGTGGTAGAACACTAGTATTGAGCAAAAGAAGCGCAGGGACCGTGCTTAGGCCTTGAAACACCTTTGAACATTACCTAAAATAAAAATAAAACAATGAAACTTGTTGAAATTATTTTCAGGAGAAAAGGAGAGGATAAAAAGGGCAAGTTTTATCTGGACAGATTGTAAGCATATATTATTAAAAAATATCACAATGAAGGATGACATTGTCCAAAAAAGAAATGAAATCTTTACCTGACTTTTGTAACTGTAACCCATCTGTATATCACCTTTACTATAACAATAAAAAATAAGAAATAAGAAAATACCACAGCAAAATACTACTATACAACAAATGTATGCTAATAATTTTTTTAAGACCAAGAAAAAGAGGAAGAAGTGCTTAGGAGACTAGTAAAAGCACACCTCTAGATGATTCTGTGATTCTAGAAACAAACAGCTCCTGAGAGCTTTGACTTAATTATTGGAGTCATCCCTTGATGGATCTATAATATGATAGGATAATCAGGATGTGGTTTAAAAAAAAAAAAGTAGGGGGTGGAGCCTACTGGGAGGAAGTAGGTCATTGAGTGTGTTCCCTTGGGGCCTATATCTTGCCTTGGCTTCTCCTTGTATTCCATTCTTTCTCATGGGTTAGCTTCTTCTCTTCCATTCTGTTTCCTAGCATATCTTCTCATGGCTTGACTTGTTCCTTCTCTCTGAGATGGCTATTATCTTCATGTTGAGATACCACAAAGGCAGTAAAAGGCAAAAGCTTATTAGATCCGAGGCCCATTAAGAAAAATTAGGGTCACAGACACTGAAAATGTTCCCTGTCATCTCCTGTCATGAATGGCAGGGCAGAGGTAAATTAACATCTATGGTGTTCTCTGTCTCTGGACATGGGGTATTGATGCCTAACTGGCTCTTTTGGAATTATGGTGGGTATTTCCCCCAGAATTCCCCAGGATTAGTGCCTCTGGCTTTTACTGTATGATTCGGGGAAGCCTCATGCTGCCTTCAGGAGGGACCTCATGTGGCCTCAGTTTTTACTCCTACTCCAGAGACAGCCTCAGCAGATACCTGGCTCAGAGGAGTTGAGTCATTGCAAATTTGAGCGGAAGAAAGAGCATTATATTCTGATAATCCTATTTTTAGAGTCACCTACACATACTTAACCATATAACACTTTCACTGAACAATACAAATTACCATCCTAAGAAACATTATCCAGAATTTAAAGTATTCAGAACAACTGGGCACTAGTGGCTCATGCCTGCAAACCTAGCTACTCAGAAGGCTGAGATCTGAGGATCCAGGTTCAAAGCTAGCCCAGGGAGGAAGTCCATGACACTCTTATCTCCAATTAATAACAACCAAAAAAGCCTGAAGTAGAGCTATGGCTCAAGTGTTAGAGCACTAGCCTTGAGCACAAAAGATCAGGGATAGTGCCCAGGCTCTGTATTCAAGCCCCAGAAGCAGCACAAAAAACAAACTTTCAGAACATATATTGGTAAATGCAAATTAACATCTTTTAGGAAGCACCCTTAAAGAAAATTGACCTGTCTAGTTACAAAAATAGCTCAGATCAATATGTTCATAATAATGATCATTTCAAAAATGCTGTTTTCAAAAGAAAAAAATGAAAACTAATGAAAAGGAAATAAAAGTAAGATAAATGTCTGTAAGTTCACATGATGTTATCTGCATTTTTTACAACATTCAAAACATTTGGAAGTCAAATGAAGCTATATACAAATTTAATACTCAAAAGAGGAGAAACTGGCATCGGGGAATTCTCTACAGGCCAAACTGAAAGAATGTTATTGGCAATTCCTTACATAAATGTTCCTTGACCTTTGAGTGAACCAACAGGTCTTAAAAGCTGCATTAGCCAACGCAAATTCCTGTAGCAAAAAGGATTTTAGATGAATGAAGTAGATTTTTCTTCTCTTTAGACTAAAGAGAAAGCATGATCAGCTATCATCAGTATCAGGAAGTTGACATTTTCAGGTTGTTTCTCATAGACCACTTTAAAAGTTTATGAAAGTGAACATTGCTCTAGCTTAAAAGGTAGAATGCGGTCAAGTAGCTGTTGAGCAAATGACTTAAATACTAATCATAAGAATACTAATTGAACCAGGCAGTGGTGGCTCATACCTATAATCCTAGCTGTGCAGGAGGCTGAGATCTGAAGATTGAAGTGCAAAATGAGCCTGAGCAAGAAAGTTCGTGAGGCTCTTATCTCCAATTAATCACCAGAAAACTGGAAGTTGTGCAATGGCTCAAAGTGGTAGAGCACTAGTCTTGAGTAAAAAAGCTCAGGGACAGTGCCCAGGCACTGAGTTCAAGAGTTCAAGCCTCACAACAGACAAACAAATAAGAGAAAAAAAAAGATTACTAATTGAAACCAAACTCATAGCTTTTTTTTTTAGGATATTCTAAAATATGTTAATTTGCATTTACCAATATATGTTCTGAACATTTTTTTAGTTACTAATATTATTGAGCATCTTTTATATGCAAAGAAATAGGCTACCTTTGGCAAGAATATAAGGCATCAATATTGTAGAGTAGGCATTTTTTCTAGTATAAGAACATTCTCGGTAGGGGGGAGGCTGGGAAGGGATGTGAAGGGTAAACAAAGGAGGAGGCTGCAATGCTTGGTAAGAAATGTACGCATTATCCTGCCCACGTAATTGTAACCCCTCTGTACAGTATGTTCACAAATAAAATTAAATTAAATTTTAAAAAAAAGAACATTCTCAATGTTCTCAAAAATGAGAACATTCTCGTGTGTGTGTGTGTGTGTATGCGTGCGTGCATGCGTGCGTGCGTGTGTGTGTGTGTGTGTGTGTGTGTGTGTGTGTGTGTGTGTGTGTATTGGTTCTAGGGCTTGAATGCAGAGCCTGGGTAATATCCCTGACTTTTTTGTTCTCAAGGCTAGTACTCTACCACTTGAGCTACAGACTTCACTTCAAGCTTTTTTTGGTAGTGGGTATTCTTAAATCTATTATACTACTATTATAGTACTTGCCTAGTATATGCTATCAAATTAAAAAATAAAGTAATATCATTAGAATATAACATAATACTATGGCAATATAATATAATGTAGTCCTGGATTCAATCACTGCCATAAAGAATTTGCTTTCAGATAATATTTTATTTGAATATGTTTAGATTTGCAGTCTTTTCAATTTATGATATAATCTAAATCAGTAACTTAAAACAAGGTTGACTTTTCTGCAGCACAGAGAACATTTTTATTTTATTTTATTTTTTATTTTTATTTTTTTGATCCGGCCATGGGGCCTGAACTCTGGGCACTGTCCCTCAGTTCTTCAGCTCAAGGCTAGCACTCTACCACCTGAGCCACAGCACCACTTCCGGGTTGTTTTTTTTTTTTTTGCTTATGTGGTGCTGAGGAATCGAACCTAGGGCCTCATGCATGCAAGGCAAACACTCTACCACTGAGCCAACTTCCCGGCCCCGAGAACATTTTTATTAATAGTTTGTTTATGGGTTTAAAAAATAGTTGGTTCATGATAGGGTGTGAAAGTCTGTTTCCTCTAGGACTCTTGTTGGACTCTAAACTGCCATTGTGCCAGTGTAGGGAAGTAGGACTTTAGGGATGCAAGTCGGTGGTAAGGTGGCATTCTTATGGTGGGAGCCATGGTGCCAGGTCGGAGGACAGATTTGGTCCCTTTGGCTCTTTTCACCTCTCACCTTCTACCATGCAAGCATGCCTCTTCTGATGCACCCTGCCCTTGGACTTTTCAACCCAAAACTTTGAGCCAATACATTCCTGCTCATAATCAACGATCCAGTTTCAAATACTCCTGTTTTGGCAGCTCAACTCTAGGATAGCTATCATCTCACTAACCAAGTTGTCTCTCTACTGGGCCGACCCCTCCCCCCTCCCTATTCCACTCTAGTGTGGCATGATAAGCAATTTGCTTAACAAGCCCAAAAGCATGTATGTGTCTGAGGTTGCATGGTTTATTTACCACAGGCAATACCAACTTTATTTTTCACTTAGCTGTGCTTAAGAAGGGAATTAATGGAGTCTTTAACTCACATTTTCTGCATGGGGAACAGGAAATGCTTCTCTCTCTTAAATTCCTTGCCTTTCCACTTTAAAAAAAAAAACCAAAGAATGGTATTAATTAGAAAAAACTAGTAGTGCCAATTAGGACCAACTTTCTCAAGTGTTAACTGATAATATAATGTTAAACCTTGTCATTCAAGTAGTTAGTTTTTGAGGGCAAAGTTTCATTAGGCTCTGAGGCCTCTAAAACTCAAAGTATTAAAATTGCTCCAAAAATCCTGGTAGGATAACAGGAAAGCCAGGATATTGTTTATTTAGGACTTTTAGGAAAGATAAACTTAAAAGTGCCAAAATTATAATGATCCTATGGGAGGGTACACAAAGGAGCTGATTAGTAACCATTGGCCAAAACCCACCCACTTGATTTCTAGATCTTTCTTGAGCATCAATGTTCTGGTCAGTTAAAGGGTCTAACAATTGTGTTTGAAGAGTCTGGCTTAGTGTGTGGCCCCAGGGTCCCGACTCATGAGTGTAAGTTACTGAGTCTTTTACTCTTTGTTTTCTCTCTTTCTTGGAGACACAGATGAAGATGACACATTCTTCTCCTGATGCTTTAAACACTACTGTTCTACAACTAAGGGGAAAGACTGCTCAGTTAGGCCCTTTTATTCCTTTCTCTTCAGCATAACTTCCTGCCACTTTCACACCTCACAATGGCATTTCCTTCACATGTCCAGCAAAATGATAACTACATTTTTAAACTTCCAGGCAAAATCTTTCTGCATAAAGGTCACATATGCTATGAATTTGAAGTACACCTGGCCCAAGTTTCTGAGTGTCTCCCTGATCTGCATTTTGCATTCACCTTTCTGAAGACCCAAATCATAGGGAATTGAATGAAAAATTTCTGTATGTCTTTCCCAGAAGAATTATCCAGATCAAGACCCATCTTTTACACCACAAGTGTCTAGTTCTGAGTGTTCAATAAAGTGGTCACAATTAAAATGAGTAGACTTCATCTGCTCCCTTTCCTACCAATTCTATCCTTTCCCATTCACATCAAATCTTTAAACACCATTGTAACATGTTTTGATCTAACAACTTGAAAAGGCACATTGACCCCCACCTCAGTGTGGCTCCCTCAAAAGCTAACTCTGAACTATTGATTTTTGATGCAAGCCATTTATTTGGGAGGCAAGTCCAGAAATTTTGGAAGGATAATTGGGAGAAGTGAGACAAAGAAGAACAGAGCCAATATAGAGTTTCCATGTTGCTGACTGGGTCTGATTTCTGTAGGAAAACATATAAAAGATCAATTCCTCATTAGAAGAGTTAAAGGAACCAAAGAAATGCCGGGTATTTCATGCTGGTAATCCTAGCTACTCAGGAGGCTGGGATCTGAGGCTCAGATCGCAGTTTGAAGCCAATCTACACAGAAAGGCTTTGAGATTTTAACCACCAAAAAGCTGAAAATGGAACTGTGGCTAAAGTGGTAGAGTGCCAATCTTGAACAAGAAAGCCAACAAACCACATTCAGGCTTTGAGTTCAAACCCAAGTACCAAAACAAAAATATTGGTGAGGGGGATAAAGAAATAATCAGACCTAGGTATTTACTAGCCATACCTGCTCCTAGAAATTCTGGATACCCTACCTCTTCCTTGTGACCAGGCAGAGAATATCCACCTTAATTTTGGAGAAAATGTCACAGATGCAGGTGTTGTTCATTCCATGGATGTGGAGGCCTAATTCAGAGTTGATAAAGATCACATGTGGGAATTGACTTCCCACTGGAAGTTTTCACATAACCCCATCAACAGGCAGATTCTGATTTCAACCCACTCCAAGTGACAATCATGATATTCAAAGTAATAATTTACTCCTCAAAGATGGCAAGCCAACAACTTACAAAGCAAAGAGGATTTTTACCACAGCTGCTTAAGTTGTAGGCTAATACACAAATGGATCGTGTAGGAGGTAATGTTTCCAGACAAAGGTGACCATATCATAGTCCCAGTAGTTACAGGGGAAAGATCTATTCTTTTGATGATCCACTCCAACCCTTAAATGTCCTTGACTTTAAACTACATTTATTGGACACTGACTGTTCATCAGGGTGTAAAGATGAACTCATTCAACTCTCCTAACAATTTCAGGAGGAAACTGATGCAATTGCACACTTTTCATATGGAGAAAATGAAGGTCAGATGAGAAAAGGAATTGGCCTGAGGTTGTCTACTACTAATAAATATTTAGCACTGAGACACTAATCTAAGTCCATTTGAATCCAATATTCATATCTTTATCTCATATTCATTGCGTTTACCATTGTATGTCCTAAATGAAAAGGAAGATCATATTAGCTCGCAGTTTTCATATAATTCCCTGCAAATATCATCCTCTTCAAGCTATGTTATATCTATTTCTTTAGTCCTTCTTCACTTATCTTTCTACTTTCCCTCTTTACTCATGTATGTCTCTCTCTCTCCCAACCTCTCAATTTTCTATCTTCCTTGATAAAATATGTCAAAAACGTTATGTGTACAGTCTCATTTATTTCCTGGAAAATTTAGAGGCCTTACAATCATTGAAAAGTAACATATAAGCACAAGCACTTGTTTTTGAAGTTTGAATGAGGTAACCAATTAAAATATAATGAAAATACATTCTGTTATAAAGTATAAAGTATAAATTTATAATTTCATTATACCAAAAAGGATGCATATGATTGAAATAGATGGTCAGCATATATGAATAGAGAGCAATGGGAGAAAGGGAGAAGAATGGGGGGGATATTTACTGGAATACATTGTGTACAAACATGGAAATGTCACATTTATATAGCTACTGTTTGCTAATAAATAAATACACCAACCTAGAATTCTATATAAGCAAATAATAATAATAATAATCTTTTTTTTCTTTTTTCCCATTTTTTGTTATTGTGAAAATACTGTACAGAGGAGATACAATTACATGGGCAAGATAATTAATACATTTCTTATCAAGCATTGTAGCCTCCTCCTTTGTTTCCCCTTCCCATCCCCTCCCATCCTCCCCCCACCCAATAATAATCTTTTCTACAAAATATACTTCATAAAATTAGAAAAGACAAACATTACACTATGTGTTCAGACATCAATATAAGGGCACATGAAACATAAAAAAGTAACATCTCCAAAAGAAAATAATAGTTCTCCAGAAATAAATCACAATTTGAAAGAGATCTATGAAATATCTGAAAAATATCAATTTAGAATATGAATGAGAAATTCACCAAAGAAATAGTATTTTAAAAGTTCAGAATCTTGGAGGTAAACATTCTAATCAATGAAATGAAAGGCACAACAGAGAGATTCTACAACCAACTAGAACAAGCAGAAGACACAATTTCTGAACAAAAGGAGAGAAAGAAAGAAAGAAGGAAAGAAAGAAAGAGAGAAAGGAAAAAAGGAAGGAAGGAGGAAAGAAGGAAGGAAGGAGGAAAAAAGGAAGGAAAGAAGGAAGGAAGGGAAAACCTACAAGATTTAGGGGACAATTTTAAGCTAAAAATATTTATTTTGTGGGAAATTATAAATATAAATAAAAGGGAAAAGGCTTTGAAAACCTACTTCAAGAAGTAGTCATAAAATCTTCAAAATGTTCACAGATATGGAAAGGCCAGATACAAGAAGCTCAACAGACATGTGTCAATCATCCTGAGGGTGTTGCTTAGTGGTGGAGCACTTTTATAGCATGCACAGGCTCTAGGTTCAATTCTCAGCACCATCCCAAAAAAGTGTCTATCATTTTGAAATATTCTCAATGCTGGTAAATAGAAGGAAAATGATGCTTGTATACATTGTTTCTTCTAAAGTGTATTAACCTGTTTATAATTTTTTGTCCCAGATAAGAAGTATATGATTAAACTTGTGATGGTCAGGAAACAACAAATTCCTAATATTTATTTCACTCACAATAAGAAACACTTTCAAGAAACATTTTCTAGGGGAAAATTTGCTATGGCTAACACCACATATACTAAGTGAGATCTGCTACTCTTACCTCAGAGACAGGTTCCAAAGTTAAAGACAAGTTACCAGCCCTGACTTTTCTATATTAGGCCAGAAGTAATATTAAATGTTATAACTTCATCATCTTTAAAATGGGCATGATAATTCTAACATCACAGTTTCCTACCAGGAAAGGACCATCTCAGAGCTGGAACACACACAGCTGGAATTCAAATGCATTTGCTCCAATTCTGAAGCAGGCTGAAATGTTGAAAGTTAAGAGAGGCCAGCTGGGTGCCAGTGGCTCACGCCTGTAATCCTAGCTACTCAGGAGGCTGAGATCTGAGGATCATGGCTCAAAGCCAGCCTGGGCAGGAAAGTCGGTGAGACTCTCATCTCCAATAAACCACCAGAAAACTGGAAGTGGTGCTGTGGCTCAAGTAGAGCGCTATTTTGAGCTGAAGAGCTGAGGGACAGCGCCCAGGCCCAGAGTTCAAACCCCATGACAAGAAAGAAAGAAAGGAAGAAAGGAAGAAAGAAGAAAGAAAGAAAAAAGAAAGAAAGAAAGAAAGAAAGAAAGAAAGAAAGAAAGAAAGAAAGAAAGAAAGAAAGAAAGAGAGAAAGAAAGAAAGAAGAAAGAAAGAGAGAAAGAGAGAGAGAAAGAAAGAGAGAAAGAAAGAGAGAGAGAAAGAAAGAGAAAGAAAGGAAGGAAGGAAGGATGGAGAAAGAGAGAGAGAGAAGGAGGGAGGGAGGGAAGGAAGGAAGGAAAAAAGAAACAAACAAACAAACAAGAAGAAAGAGAGAGAAGGAGGGAGGGAGGGAAGGAAGGAAAGAAGGAAGGAAGGAAGGAAAAAAGAAAGAAAAACAAACAAGAAGAAAGAGAGAGAAGGAGGGAGGGAGGGAAGGAAGGAAGGAAGAAGGAAAAAAGAAAGAAAGAAAGAAAGAGTGAGTGGGCTGGGAAGGTGGCTCAGTGGTAGAGCGCTTGCCTTGCATGCCTGAGGCCCTGGGTTTGATTCCTCAGCACCACATAAGCAAAAAGAAAAAAGCCGGAAGTGGCACTGTGGCTCAAGTGGTAGAGTGCTAGCCTTGAGCTGAAGAGCTGAGGGACAGCACCCAGGCTCAGAGTTCAGGCCCCACGACCAGATCCAAAAAAGAAGAGAGGGAGGGAGGGAGGGAAGGAAAGGAAGGAAGGAAGGAAGGAAGGAAGGAAGGAAGGAAAGAAAGAAAGAAAGAAAGAAAGAAAGAAAGAAAGAAAGAAAGAAAGAAAGAAAGAAAGAAAGAAAGAAAGAAAGAAAGAAAGTGGTTTGGGAAGGATGAGGGAGAATGATAGAGATAAAGATGCACTGTATTCATAAACTGATTTGTCAAATGGTGACTCCTCTGACCCACTACTTAAAGATGATAAATATATATATATACATACATATATATATAACTAAAAAAAGAAAGTGAGGCAAGAGACTTTAAAGTGATTACAACTATGTTCATTTCTATAGATATTGTACTGTCTTTTTGCTCTTTTTTTTTTTTGTCAGTCATAGGGCCTGAACTCTAGGCCTGGGCGCTGTCCCTCAGCTCTTCAACTCAAGACTAGCGCTCTACCACTTGAGCTACAGAACCCCTTCCGGCTTTTTCTGCTTATGTGATGCTGAGGAATCGAACCCAGGGCCTCATGCATGCAAGGCAAGCACTCTACCACTGAGCCACCTTCCCAGCCCCCCTTTTTGCTCATTGTATCCGTGACACTTAAAATCAAGTCTCACTGTCCATGTCTACCAAATGGAAGGGGAAACATGAACTATTTTCATATCCATTTCCATAAGAATCCAAAAAAAATCAAAAAGAAGTCAATATATGACCAAAAAGGATGATATCTAAAACTTACTTTCCCTATCTTTTTAGAAACTGGTCCTTAGGTTCATCTGATCTTTTCCCATTTTGTCTGAATGACCCCATTCCATTTCCCAACTTTCAGTCTCAGAATAGGTTCCTTCCCGCAGGGCCTCTGCTTCCCACTTAATACTTTCTTATTCTTTCTCCCCCAGATCTCTGTAACAAATATTAGCTTACATGCAAGGAAAGCAAAGCAGAGTTTTAAAACAGGCCAAGGCAGAATTATTCAAAATAACTCTGAGGAACAACAGTTCTCTCCAAAACACACACGAGCAGAAATCAGCATAATTCCAGTGTGGGATTTGTATTTGTCTGTTCTTTTGTAAGGAAAAATAAACACGAAAATGTCCATAAAATCCAAGCCAAAAGTCACCTACCATCACCACCACTTAGCCCTGTCCAACAAATACTTGTTGGCAGAGGCCAGGGAGAGGGAGAAGAGCTGAGTTTCTTACCTCTTGAAGCAACAAGTACATTCTTTCCTCATTCACCAGGCTGCATTCAAAGCCTAGACATTGCACCTTCCACTTGCTGGCCACCGGCAGTCACTCACAGCCAAGACTGCTTCTCCCTGAAACCTCAGGAGGACAGCCCCAGCCACGGCTTGGAAGACTGTGCCTACTCTGATGGAGTTGGGGTTTTGGCAGGGAGGACAGAGGGAGAGAAAGGGGAAGACATGGATGAGAAATACTTGGTGTCAGCACAAGCACTGAAACCATGAGGTTTGCGTGCAGACAAGGCCTTGTGCTTTCCTTCACTCTGCCAGCTGTTAGTCGATGGTTCTCCGTGTCTGTCAGGTTTGAGGCTGTGGAATCACTTTTGATTCCTATTCACTGCCTGAGATCCCCAAGCTCAGCTATCAAAAATATATAGTCTTCACAAGACAACTATAGCTATGACAACATTTCTTTTTTGGTCAGGTTATAGGGCTTGAATTTGCACGCAGGCACTGTCCCTGAGATCTTCTGCTCAAGGCTAGTGCTCTACCACTCTGAGCCACAGTGACACTTCTGATTTTCTAGTGGTTAATTGGAGATGAGTCTCATGGGCTTTCCTGCCCATGCTCGCTTTGAACCATGATCCTCAGATCTCAGCCTGCTGAGTAGCTGGGATTACAGGTGTGAGCCACCAGTGCCCCACTCACAACGATTTTCTTAGGTACCTCATCAATGTGAATACCATAGGGCCATGAGATACTTGAGGGTAAAATTTTAAACCCCTCTGTTTATATAAGTCAACTGCACAAAGGACAAAGGTGAACTAATTACTCTCCAGAAGTTATTATAAGTGATTTATATTTCTTTAAGATAATATTGTTCCTGCCTTGACCAAAAGTATGATTGAAGTGGGGAAAAATAAAGAATATAAAAGCATATTTGTTCACTTCCAAATTCAAAAGAATCAATAATCAGAAGAAAGGCTAATACTAGGCTGGAGCTGGTAGCTCATGCCTATAAGTCCAGTTACTTGGAAGGTAGCAATCAGGAGTATCATGGTGCAAGGCCAGACCCTAATAAACAAGCTAGTCAGGGCTGGGATGTAGCTCAGTGGCAAAGAGCTTGCCTAGCAAGTGCAACATCCTGGGTTCAATCCCCAGTTCCAAAGAAGAAAAAGACAAAAAATACAGTTAAAAACCAACATATATAAGTGTTTTATATATATATATATATATATATATATATATATATATATAATCTGACACACCGGACACCAGTGGCTCACACCTGTAATCCTAGCTACTCAGAACACTGAGATCTGAGGATCACAGTTCAAAGCCAGCCCAAGCAGAAAAGTCCCTTTGAGATTCTTATCTCTAACCACTTAAAACCTGGAAATGGAGCTGTGGCTCAAGTGGTACAGTGCTACTCTTGAGCACAAAAAGGCTCAGAGACAGTACCCAGGCCCTGAATTCAAGCCCCACAACTGACAAAAAAAAATACACAAAAAACAAAATAGCTGAGTACAGTGGCACATGTCTGTGATCTGAGCTATGTGAGAGGCATAAGTAAAAGAATCATGGTTGGGCTGGGAAAGTGGCTCAGTGGTAGAGCGCTTGCCTTGCATGCATAAGGCCCTGGGTTTGATTCCTCAACACCACATAAACAGAAGGAAAAAAAAGCCGGAAGTGGCACTGTGGCTCAAGTGGTAGAGCGCTAGCCTTGAGCTGAAGAGCTGAGGGACAGCACCCAGGCCCAGAGCTCTGGCCCCACAACCGGACCAAAAAAAAAAAAAGAATCATGGTCATAAGGTAGCGTAGACAAAGAAAAGTAAGACCCTACATTAAAATAATCTGAGGTAAGCTGGGTGCAAGTGTTTCCCACCTGTAACATTAGCTACTTGGAAGGCTGAGATTGAGAGGATTATGTTTGAGGCCAGTCCAAGCAGAGGTTCATGAAACCTCAACCCATGCTTGGGTATGATGGCACACATCTGTGATCCAAGCTATTCAGGCTGAGAGGAGGAGCACAATGTTACCAGGCTAGCCAGGAAGAAAAGTCTGTGAAATCCTATCACCACAGTGCATATACCTGCAATCCAACTGACACAGGAAGCATAAAAACAGACAGACCAAAGCCCAGATGGGACTCAAGACCCTATTCTAAAACCAGCTGGTGAAAATAGGGCTGGAGGCATAATTCATATATATATATATATATATATATATATATGTATATACATATTCATGTGTATACATGTATATATACACGTATTATAGATATTGTATATGGAATACATAAATTAGATATAATTTATATATCTATTATATATATTGTATCTATATTATGATACTGTACAGAGGGGTTACAATCACATGAGCAAGGTAATGAGTACATTTCTTTTCAAGCATTGTTGCCTCCTCCTTTGTTTTGATATAATTATATGTTATAAATCAAATATCAAAAATACATATTGTATATGCAGATATATGTAAACTCTGACTTATGCCACCAACATATATATGTATACAAGATATTTACATAGTTATATTAGACATCTGTTTATTCACTAAAAGTTATTCAAAACTTAGTGGTTGAAAATAGCAAGCATGTATTTTCTGGTTTCTGTGGGTAGACTCTGGGAGCAATGTATCTCTGTGGCTGAGACTTTCTTGTAAAGCAGCTGCTAGAATATCAGGCTTCCCTGGAGCTGGTACAGGCATTTGCCTATGTTTCCCTCACACAAGGATTTCCTGATTTCCTTGCCATGTGGGCTTCTCATGTGGTAGCTAACTAGCTTCCTCCATACTGAGTTATGAGAAAGATGGCAGATGCACTATACCTTTTCAAAGTCTCATATTGTCACTTTCAGTACATTATTTTTATTATGAGATGAAGTCCATTTCTCAGTCAAGATAAGAGGAACTATATTGCATCTATTGAAAGAGGGAATATTAAAGGATTTGAGGTCATTTAAAATCTACCACAACAGTATTTGAGGAAATAAAAAATATACAGATAATCTATCTTCAGATGATGCTAGGGATATGCAGATAGTGATTATGAAGTAAGTAACATAGTTCACCAGAAAAAAGAGGGATTTAAAAACTTACACTACAGGTGAAAATCAAATTTTACTCTAACATCTACTTTCAATCATTGCCTAGAGTACTATCTTAGGAAGGATTTAGATCTATCTGAATCACATATTTTTTTCTCTTTGGAGTAAAAGTGAGTTTGAATGTTCAATTCATGAGTGTCATGTCATTTTGTAGAGAAATGGATATAGAAAAAAATTATGTGGCGTGAAATTAGTTGGACTCAGAAAACCAAAGGCCATATGGTTTCTCTCCTATGTGGAAGTTAGATCTGAAATATAAACATGTATGGAAAAACATACAGGTCCATATGCATATATGCATCATCAAACTGACAAATGTATGGTACATATGAAGAAGTAGATTTCCCCAGTGTAACTCCTCTCAACAATTAACAGTTTAACAAAATGAGTATTAGGAGGCTGACGCAAGGGTTGTATGCCTAGATCTGGAGGAGACACAAATGGAAAGAAGAATGCTTGGTGAATGGTTGTAATTCTCAATAGACCTATGTGGAAATGACTCTAGGAAGCTTAAAGGAATGGATGGATTTGGATAGATGAAGACAGGGTGATGGAAAGGGTAACCACTTGGTACAACTATTTAGAGTTTTGGCTTTTTTAAAGAGTTCAAACAATGAAAATTCAGGAGAAAACATGACTGGTGAGGCATGTGGGGGTTTCTGAGTCTCTTTGGGTAGCTTTCCCAGGATGACTCTTTGGTATACTGACTTCTCATCATATTCTCTTTCTCTGTCCCTTCTCTCCTTCCATCAGTGCTTCCTACATCAACAGCATTCATTAAAGGTCAGACACAAGTACTCTGGCTGCCAGAGGAGCAAAATAAATGTCTCCAGATCATGATAACATAAGATTTCTGTTGTTTGCTAAGTCTTACTCTATATGTGGGTGTGGGGGAGAGAGTATCTGGGGGTCTGGGGGAATCAAATAAACCCAGAGCCTTGTACATGCTAAGCCAGCACTCTACCACAGAACTACATCCCCAGTCCTGTTTGCAAAGTCTTCATTTGTCTTCCCATGTCCAAAAGTCGTATTCATTATCTAATTAGACTACCTATTCTTATCTATTCAAATTAATAGTGGTGACATTTCTTTTTCTGGATCTTGCATTGAAGGATTTCCTAGAGTGTCATAATAATATTTCTAGTGGGTATTAATTGATATAAATTGAATAGAAAAGCTTTGTGATCACAAAAGACTGGGAAATGCTGAATTAAACAAAATTAAACTAATTTCTCTATCATAGGCAATTTTAATGTACCCATGAGCCACTAGAGTACAGCATACTGTATTACCCAAAGTTATCTGATTTTTTAAATTTATTTATTTTTAAATTTTATTGCCAAGGTGGTGCACAAGGTTATAGTTACATAAGGAAAGTCCGTGAGACTCCTATCTCCAATAAACCACTAGAAAACCGGAGTGGCACTGTGGCTTAAGCAGTAGAGCGCTCGCTTTGAGTTGAAGTGCTGAGGGACAGCACCCAAGCCAAGAGTTCAAGCCCCATGACCAAAAAAAACAAAACGAAACAAAAAACTAGAAGGATGATGGAAGAGGTGATATTGATCAAGATGCATTGATGCATTGTACTCATAAATTGGCATGTGAACTTAATCCCCTCTGTACAATTGCTTGAACATAATTTTTAAAACCTAATTACCTGGAAACGTGTATTTATTAAATGCACATTAATGTGTCAGCTATTTATTAGTCATTAAATACAATGAGGAGTCAGATACTGGTGGCTTATGCTCAGGAGGCTGAGCTCTAAAGACCAAGGATTGAAGCTGGCCTGGGCAAGAAAGTCTGTGAGGTTTTTCTCTCCAAAAACCTAGCAAAAAAAGCTGAAAGTAGAGCTGTAGCTCAAATGGTACAAGTCTAGCCTTGAGCAAAAACTCAGGGGCCACACCAGACCCTGAGTTCAAGTCTCAGGACCAGCACCAGCATGCATACACACATACACACACACACTAGTTAGATAAGATAAATGCCTTACAAATATTCACTAAGCAGTGTAATTAATAATTTAGCAGATTTAAAGGCAAAATCATTAAACACATCATTATCATAATAGGTAGTTAATGCATAAAAATGTAACATATCAAAGGTGCTGATGAGTTAGGAATTATGAGTACTGTGTCACAGAAATCCTACCCAAACAGCTTCCCATAAGAAGAGAAGTCACATCTTGAAGTGGGCCCATGTCACCAGCTGTGCCTACTTCACTTCCTTCCACCATTCCTGCTGCCAGACAATTTCTCATCTTTGCTATGGGGTAGCCTCAACTTGGCTATACTTCCAGACCTAGTAATGTCTGGAATAAGCAGAAAGAAGGAAAGAAAAGAAAGAAAGGAGAGGAAGGAAGGAAGAAAGGAAAGGAGGGAGGGAGGAAGAGAGAGAAAGAAAGAAAGAAAGAAAGAGAGAGATAGAAAGAGAGAAAGAGAAAGAAAGAGAAAGAAAGAGAGAAAGAGAGAAAGAAAAAGAGAAAAGAAAGGGAAAAAAGAAATAAAGAAAGAGAGAGAGATAAAAAAGGAACAGAATCCAATAGGTTTCTTCAATTACTGTATTAGGTGTAATGTCAGGTAAGTACTCCTAACCCCAAGCAAGTCTGGGAAAATACTTTAGTAAGAACCTTGAATGTATTCAACAAGATTCCATTTCTTAAACAAGAAAAAAAATGGTAACTTAATATTTGGTAGACAACTTCCCCTGTCTTTTCCAGACTTGGTAAGGGTCAGATCAGGCTAAAGCTATCAGTGATCATGTTTTATAAATAGATGCATTTGTTTCTTTCTAGTTTATCTCCTATTTATGATACTTCTAACAGTTTTACAATTTGCTTTCATCATGAACACACATTTTCATGGAATTCTTACTACTCACTTTAAATAGCAATGAAATAAATGTGCAGATGATTTCCCCTAAATGGTTTAAATTTTCAACTTTACTGAGTTAAGAAATGATGGCTTTCTTCTGGTTTTGTTTGAACTGTTTTTGCCAGTGAAAACAATTGTTCACATTGGCAGAAGTCAAACATTTGCCAGCATGAAAAAGTACCATATAGAATAGCATTTAGCATACCATAACACATATTTCTTATTCTCACAAATCTGGCTTAAAACCTTAACTTCTTTTATAGCTGTGGCCTCAATACTTTACAATTTTAACTTTTTCCCCCAACTCTGTAGCATATAAAAATACATGTGTCAGCTTATAATGCCAAGAAAAGTTTTCATAAAGTTATTACATTTCTACTTGAACTTCTGGCTTCATTTTTCACAGACTATGGTAAATGCCTTCTTGTGAGGATTACAGAAATATAGTATTACATTAATTATATCTCTGGTAAGTCTAAATTTCTGTTTGACTCCCCTTGATATCTCAAAAGCATCTTTTTCTCATTTCTTTTTTTAAATTGTATTCTTTTGAGAAATAAAATCCTGATTATCAACATTCTAATATTCATCTTCTACAAACGTTTTATGTGCTGCTGGATAATTCTCATTTTTAACAAATTCATTCCTATGGAGCACATAGTGATTGTGTTTAGAAATCCCTCACATACAATGCTGTGTAATACTATTTATGAAGAATTTAATCTAAGCCCAGTGCCAGTGGTTCATACCTGTAATCCTAGTGACTCATTAGGCTAAGATCTGAGGATTGCTATGCAATGCCAGCCTGAGCAGCAAAGTCTATGAGACTCTCACCTCCAATTAACTACTAAATAGAAAGAAGTGGAGCTATGACTCAAGTGGTAGAACTCTGAGCAAAAAGCTAAAGGAAAGTTCCTGGGGCCCTGAGTTCAAACCCCAGAACCAGCATGTGACAAACATTTACACGTACGCGCACACATGTGTACACGCACACACACACACACACACATACACACACACACACACACACACAGTACTTAATATCCAACCAGGGTAAAATGATTTATTATTCAAACTATGATAAGTTCTTCTATGACCATTTAAATGGTAATGATAAAGACTTTCAGCTTTTAATTGTTTAATTGGAGATAAGACTCTCATGGACTACAATGCTTGATAAGAAATGTACTCATTATCTTGCCCATGTAATTGTAACCCCTCTGTACAGTATTTTCACAATAAAAAAAAAAAAAGACTCTCATGGACTTTCTTTCCCCAGATGGGTTTGAACCACAATCCTCAGATCTTAGTCTCCCAAGTAGCTAGGATTACTGGCACCTAGCTGCTTTTGTAAACTTTTTCATGTTCTATTTTCCTCTCTTTAAGAGGCTTAGCCACCTCCTCCATCCGTCACATGCATCCCTCTGCACTCAACCTGATACCCCATCAATGGCAGAACAGAACAAGAACTTGGAGCTCTGGGCCCTGAGGGTGGTACTCTCTCCATTTGGACATCCTCCTCAGTCCCCATCAGTGGCTTTGTAATATAGCCATCTGCTTTTTTTAAAAAAAAAAAATCCTTCTTTGTTCTTCTTCATTGCTATTCATGTCATTCAGACAATCCCCAAAACTTTTGGACATTTTACCACCCACAACACAAGAACCACTTTCTTTTTGCCATTGGCTGTTAGCACACGTGACTTGCTAATCCTTTCTTAAACTGCTAGGTGAACCTTGAATTCTCAGGGGACTCATATTATTCCCTCCAGAGGGTTGTTACAGAAAAGGATGCTCTCTTTGTGGATCTCTTCCCAAATTGTTCTTCGTAAGAACAGTTCTATGCAAAAATAAATAAATAACAGCCACTTCTCCCTTCATCCTCCTCCTCATCTGGTCATCCTGTGGCCTTAAAGTAAGATCCCCATTCCATTTTTTCCAATCTTTTGTAGCAAGATTGAGAAGGGGAAGGACAGGTTTTACTGGACACTGGGAGGAAGGTTCCTGTAACACCCACATAAAGAGGTAATGTGGGAAAGCCAAAGCAAGCAGAGGAATTGGAACCAGCTGGAAGCCAGCCAGGAAAGAAGTTAACACCCTAAGTCTTCCATGAACTTTTCTACCATAAGTCCTCAGCCAGAGGAACCTTCATGATCAAAAATGGTTGGAAACCATGTTCAAACTCACTGGAAAGATGAGACAAGAAATACCTCACAGGGAAGGTTTTACTTAGATTAATTGATTAATTAATGACCACATTTCAACAAGTCAGGCTTACTTTGTGAGTGTAAATGTATGAGTAATACCTAAAACCACAAACCTAAGAGCAATAAAAAAATGTAAAAAACCAAGCTTGGGTTGAAAATTCTACTTTCAGAATTATCCTGATTTTCCTCTAAGCAACTAGGAAGATGAAAATAAAGAAATGAACAGGAAAACTCATAAATCCTGTGTCTCTGGCTGGACAGGGTCACTTTCTATTGGGAAAGAAAATCTTCTCTCAGGTCCAGTAGGAATTGCTTTCTGTGATGTGCTGGAAATTGAATCGTAGGCAGAAAGGTCCTTTCAACTTGTTTCTGGAATCATCTAGCTCTGCTTTTGTCACGAAGCCATTACCACTGCTTTGACCCATGGTGTGCCACACACAGGCCAAACTACCTCCAAAGCAAAATTACACTTCTGATAAACCTATCTCCCAAACAGCTCTCCAACCAAGAATAGAATGGGACCCAGGTAAACTCCCAAGTTGTATTGTCTCAGAGCTTTCAAGAAAATGGCAGGGAAGAAAACAAAAAACAAATCATAGATTCTTGGTCAATTTTCTGGTTATTTGTTAATGATTTCTTTCTTCTAAAATTCTGACTTTCTCATCATAGGTGGTTGGTTGTATCCCCCATTCAATTCATACATTGAAATTCTAACCCCCCCCTACCCCCAGAATGTGGATCTTATTTGGATATAGGATTATTACAGATATAGGTAGTTGAGATGAGGTACTAGAATATGATGGACCTCTAATATGACTAATGGATATATATATACAGATAAATTCATATGTGCATGTGTGCATATGTGTGTAGGTACATGCATGTGGATATATACAGATATATGAAATTTAAACACAGACATTCTCAGAAGGAAGACAATATGAAGACAGCTATGTGCTGACAAAGGCAGAGACTGGTGTGTTACAACTACCTACCATGGAATAACAAGAATTGCCAGCAAGGGGCTGGGAAGGTGGCTCAGTGGTAGAGTGCTTGCCTTGCATGCATGAGGCCCTGGGTTCGATTCCTCAGCACCACATAAACAAAAAGAAAAAAGCCGGAAGTGACACTGTGGCTCAAGTGGTAGAGCGCTAGCCTTGAGCTGAAGAGCTAAGGGACAGCGCCCAGACCCAGAGTTCAGGCCCCACAACCGGACCCAAAAAAAAAAAAAAAAAAAAAAGAATTGCCAGCAACACCAGACCTAGAAGAGTCATCATCTCCTATTCTCAAGCTTGCAAGTAAAGCATGGCTTGGTGGTTGATTGCTTGTCTAAGCAATCACAAGGCTCTGAGTTCAAACCCCTACCTAGCTCAGTACTGCCAAAACAATAACTCCCTTTTACTTATGAGGTAGCCAGCCTTTATATTTCATTACAGTAACAAACATAGACTAACAGACTCACTAAGAGGTTTTTAATCTGAAAACAGACAAAACCCACAAATAAAACCTTACTCAGTGGTAAATAGATATCTATCATCTATTTATAGATATCACCAATAATCTGACTTTAAAGCCAATCTCAAAATTATTAACTTAATGGCCTTGCTCAAACCATACTTAGACACCAAACACAAAATCAAGAAAAGAAAAAAATAAAAATAAAGAAGATAAAACACAATTCAAGAAACCTGGGAGGGTTGACTTTCCAGTGGTAGAGAGCCTGCCTGACAAGCACAGGCCTTAAGTTAACAATCACACTACCACAGAATGAACTAGTTAAAAATACAGTCAGTAAAGTGCAAGTTTGATTGACACTTGGAATTCGTTCCTTAAACCAAGAAGAATATTTAGTGTGCCCATCCCTAGGCATAATCTGCATTGAGGCACACTTTCCTCAGCAATGTATTAACCTGGTGTGCCAGGTGGATCCAGCTTGTGTCTCAATATAACCTCTGACACTAAAGGGATAATGGTTTTTAAGACAGACATCATGATGACCCTCATTTACATTGTTATTTAAATTACAAATAAAAGAATTCACAAGAGCTTTTAAAAAATCGTTCAAAGGAGAACTCACAGACTAGACACATAATTAATCTGGAATGCTGAAGGAAATTGGCAGATGGATACAATATTTGTAGCCTCTTTGAATCAAATCCAATTTTATTTTCACTGTGTAAAAATCTATGAACAGGAATCACATTTCTATAACCAGGAAGAAGTAATCATCTGCCTTACCTCTAATTCTTTTTTTTTCTTTTTATTTATTTATTTTTATTGTGAAAATACCATACAGAGGGGTTACAATTACATGGGCAAGATAATGAGTACATTTCTTATCAAGCATTGTTGCCTCCTCCTTTGTTTGCCCTTCCCATCCATTCCCCATCCCCCCACCTGAGCCTCCCCCCCCCCAAGTTGTAAAGTTCGTTTTTCGACATAACGACTTGTACATCTCATTGTTGCAATGGGTCCACCTGGATCCCTATTTAAACGATTGTTTTTTTCCCTTTCCCTCCACAAATTACACCAACATCAAATACAGTGAAAGCAGGGGTTATATCGTGGGGGAGGGACATACAAAGCAACAAAGAACTCATCTTATAAATATGTTAGGAACAATTGCATGAAAGAAAAAACATTTGAATACTTTTCTTGGGGTTCATTTCACCTAACATCAACTTATCTGACCTTTTCTGCTTGTCTCAGATATACACTAGTTATTGCAAATAAGGGAAACCATGGGACCTATGTTTCTTTGGGCCTGGCTTACTTCACTTAATATAATTTTTTCCAAGTCTTTCCATTTCCTAACAAATGGGGCAATGTCATTCTTTCTGATAGAAGCATAGAATTCCATTGTGTATATATACTACATTTTATTGATCCATTCATCTACTGAGAGGCATCTGGGTTGATTCCATATCTTAGCTATGGTAAATAATGCTGCAATAAACATAGTTGTGCTGGTAGCTTTGATATTCCTCCAGCACTGTTCTTTCTGTTAAGGATCATTTTTGCTATTTGGGGTCTTTTATTGTTCCATATGAATTTTTGGATTGCCTCTTCTATTTCCTTGAAGAATGAGGTTGGAGTATTGATAGGTATCGCATTGAATTTGTAGATAGCCTTGGGAAGTAACCTCTAATTCTTTAGAACTTAAAAAATTGTAAAATAGTTCAAAACCATAGAAAGTGGCCCCTATAGATTCAAGTAACCTGGAAGGTGTTTTAGACACGGCTAAATATTTCACCACGTGCTGCTTATCATAGAACCAGTCAGAACCTGAGCAGTGTCTGGTGTCAATGATCCAGGGCTATTTCCCTTCCTCACATGATTAACCACTGTTCTACCCATATGAAGATTCCTAACCTCATAAATCATTAAAGTAAGGCATAGTATTCTTACTGCTTTCTGCCCACTGACATCAAGAAGATGGGGACTAGAAGTAAGGAGTGCTGAGAACATAATCCAAAGAATCAGCCTGAGGAGCAGGAGGCATACCTGAGGTTGATGTAATTGAGGAGCTAAGTGAGGGTGAGAGAGGGAGGTAGAAGGAAACAGAGAAGGCAATTCACTGCTCAGTTACCACTGAATTCTCAGGCTTGACAGTAAATGAGACTGAAATGTTTACCACAGCAGTACCTGGTCCCAAATCAGGACTTCATACTTTAGATGCAGACATACACAAGACTATCAAGATGAATGGAAAAATCATCAATTTTATGGAAAAATCAGTTTTTAAATTTGTGAGTGAACAACGCTTCATAGACTAATAATTGTCCAGCATTCAAAAGCAGAGCTAGGGATTTATTAGAGACTATCAAAAGAGGTGATTAACTCTCTTCTTTTTTATCTGCACTTATAAATAATATTGCAGTAAATAGATTCATGTACATTATGTTTCCATTTTATATAACTTTCTTACAAACAATTCCTGAAAATAGAATAATTTCTATTCTATCCAAATAACTATAATTCCTATTGTATCCTAATAACTATCAAATAAGCTAACAACCTCTCTTCATTTTTATCTGTACTAAATCTGCAGTAACTTTCTTACAATTCCCCAAAACAGGATAATTATGATAAATACCATGAACCCCAAGGAACTGTTAAGCATATTGATGGTACAAATATTTTAAATGTTCAGAAGGTTTTATTATCTGCTTTAAGTTAACAAAGTTCAATAAAATTGATTGCCTAGATAAAAATAAAGAACGAAGCTATAATTTTTTCCAAGTCTTTCCATTTCCTAACAAATGGGGCAATGTCATTCTTTCTGATGGAAGCATAGAATTCCATTGTGTATATATACCACATTCTCTTGATCCATGCATCCACTGAGGGGCATCTGGGTTGGTTCCATATCATGGCTATGGTAAACAGTGCAATGAATATGGTCATGCTTGTGGCTTTAGTATGGCCTCCTTTGTCGTCAATTGTATAAATGCCTCAGAGTGGGATTGCAAAGAAACATGGGATGCATGATTCCCCTCATTTATAATGATTAGAATGTGCCTATAAACCTACAAGTACACCCAATAGATAGTAAAAGACAAATAATTTCATCTGGACATGAATAATTAAACATCAGTCTAAACATTCACACAATTCTATGCTTCCATAAGAAAGAATGACATCTTCCCATTCATAAGGAAATGGAAGATCCTAGAAGAGGATCACAACAGCTCGATAGTTACGTACTTATGACATAAAAGATGTTGCTAAGTGAAATGAACTCTGAAATATGGAAACAAGAGGCTTTGCTTTGTTGTTTTTAAGGTACTGTGTGAAGTTATTTCTTTTTTCTTTTGCTTTTTTTTTTCTTTTCTCCCTTTGGTTTGTCCCCCGTTGTCACTGTATTTTATTTTGGAACCCTGTGACTTGTATACATTTTTATCTGAATTGGGAAAGGGAAAGGGAACACCAAAATGGTGAGACAAAGGACAAAGGGCTTACCAATGCAACAGCGATACCCACAAGACAATATGTTGGAAATGAACTTTACAACTTGGTGGGAGGGAGAAAGTGGGAGAAAAACAAGGGAGGGGGTAGCAATATTAAACAAGAAATGTGCTCACTACCTTACATATGTAACTGTAACCCCTCTGTACATCACCTTGACAACAAAATTAAATTTAAAAAATAAAAAAATGAAGACATTACAAAACTGCAAAAACACATACAGACATGCATACATAAAATGATGTTTATCCAAGTGAACTTCAAGAAATGGAAGCAAGAGGTTTTTTATTGTGCTGTTTGCTGTTCTTTTTGTTTTCTTCCTTTTCTTATTTTCTTTTGTTTATTCCCTTCTGTCACGGCTTTTGGATTCTATACACTATGTCTTATATATGTTTCTCTGATTTGGGAAGGGGGAGGGGAAGCACAGAAATAGTGGGACAAAAGGTAAGCCAATTCAGCAGTGAAACCCACTACACACTATGTTGGATATCAACTATACAACTTCATGAGGGAGAGGAGTCGGGAAGAGAAAAACTGGGAGAGACCAAGGGAGGGAGTAACACAGTATGTACATCATCTTTACAATAACATTTCAAAAATAAAAAGAAAACCGAAAAGAAAGAAATAGGAACTGATGCAAAACCTTTCATGTACCTACTCTCACACTATACTAGCTTCCTTTTTTTTTTTTTTTTTTTTTGGTCGGTCCTAGGGCTTGAACTCTGAGCTTGGGCACTGTCCCTCAGTTCTTCAGCTCAAGGCGAGCACTCTACCACTTGAGCTACAGCGCCACTTCCTATACTAGCTTCTTTATCTACTGTCTGCACATTGGAGTTCCTAAATAGGATAAATGAGACTGCTAGGCTGGGAGGTAGATTTTCCATGAAATAAAGGCAATGAAATAGTGGTTGTTTATCTCAAGTTGACCAATTCTCATATAAACTCTTCTTTCTTTGACTATAAAGAACAGGAGACAACTATCTTGTAGTATGCTTTTTTTTTTTTTTTTTTTTGCTGGAAAGCATTACAGCTCACAAATACTAGGGAAATATAACTAAAAAAAGATTGGATTTTTTTTTCAAGGTTGGGGAAATTTGCTTTAAATCAATGTTGAATCAAGGTATAAATAGCATCTGTCAGGAGATAAGAAGGGGGTAGTTACAGCCTTGGAATGAGGCTGACTCCAGGCTCTCATTTTTGAAAATTAGAGTGACAGAAGTTGCTTTTAGCTCACAAGGACCTGTATTTAATGGGTTGTAGATGAGCCTGTTACAAATGAACACTGCATGTTTCTGAATCATCTTTAATTTGGCTCCACAGCTGTTTAGGTCAAGTGTGGGAAAGAACGACTTGAATCACATATTTAATTTGGTGCAATGAAAATGCATATGGTACTGCAACAAGGTCATGAGACACACTATACTCAGCTCTAAAGGGGGAAAGGCAGCTGCTTATTTTGAAGCTGGACTAATCTCTTGTGCTAATTAGACACAGCCCATCTCTTCCTGCTTAGCTATTTTAACTTTCTTTGGGAGTAAACTATCAGTCATGTTAGACCAACTGTTCTCTCTTTCTTCTTTCTAATATGTGTGCTAGAAGAGGGAAAGTGTTTTATTTTCAACATCAGAGGAAAAAGTACCTTATATTCCTCACCTGTGAGTCTCTGTGCCTTTTCTTGGTGCCTGGGTCTGGGAAGGAGATGGGTTTAGTTTGGCCCTTAGGCCTTTTCCAGTAATGTCTATTGGAAGGTGTGAGGCTTATGGGAGGAACAGGCATACATCAACTCCTGAAGTCAATGGATCCAGCCACTGGTTGTTCTCAAGAGTTCCCTACACATGGCTGTGTCTCTGTCTCCAATTTTCTCACTGCCTTCTCCATCTTCTGAAACACCTAAGGTTTACTTCTCCTGCATTCACCTGCATTCTTTCCCTCCCCTTTCTCATATAGATACTATTTTTCTCTGTTCCTTTTCTAGGTTTTCTTTTCTTCCTTTTGGTGCTTTGAAGTTTATTTTTATCTCTGCCATCTTTTGGTATGGTTTAGTTAATCTGCTGTGTGTGTGTTGGGGTTCACTCACCACCAAGTTCAGCTTTAGATGAAGGGCTATTAACTTGCTCTGCAGAAGTCCAGCTGAAACATTCATGTCTAAGGAGCCTGGACCAAGGAACACACTACTCACTCATGGTAGTCTTTCTAATTGTCGATTTCACATTGCTTCTCACATACCAACACCATAGGAAATGACTTACAGGATGGTGACACTTTTTGGCTCTTATTAAAGTTCAACTAAAGTAATATCTATAAGGTTTCTATATGATCCATAAGTCATAGTTGAAAATGCCATGCTTTGGAATGGAGAACCATTCCAAAGCTCTCTCCCTTCACCCCTAAGAATGAATCACTCTGTCCTTCCACCCTGACTCTCAGGAACACACTGTCCTTTCCTCTCTCCAAGGCACACCTATCTTTCTCCCATTATCTGTGAAACTATCCCTTTACTCTCAGGTCACATAATACTTTTCCACTCGACCCACTTGTTCCTTGCCATTTTAAAAAGTGTTTTCATGTTTCACACTTTCTAACCCTTAAGTTAACTATCAGTCTTTCCCACCCTCATACTCAAACTTCCTGAAGGAGAGAGAACTCCTCTCGGATAGTACCCACCACGGCCACACCCATTTCATCCTAGCCAGGCTGCTTCTCCCATCATTTAATGAAACTACTGCAGCCAAGACAGCTAATGACTTCCTGACCTCCTAAACCAAAGGAATCCTTTCAGGACAAATCCTGTTAAGGTGCTCAAAGATTTTGGACATCTTTGCCTAATTTCACATTGACCTTATGTTTACCACTCACTCAGAATTCTCTACTTTTTTTCAGATTCTCGGCTTTTTTTCAGGGTCTCTATGGTTTTCAGATTGGTCCTTCAGACACCCTGCCCCCTTTAAGCTCCAGGCTCAATTTCGAAAAGCTTCAACTGACATCTTTAACTTGATGCCCTGAAGCATCACATTGACTCAATGTGTCCTAATAATTCTTTTCTTTTCTTTCAAGTGTTCTGTTATAGTCCTGATTTTGAGATGTGCTATTAGCATTCTACCTAAATTTAAAAGAGAGCAGCTCTCCTGTAAAATACTGTCCAGCAGAATTGTTCCCACTGATGGAAATGCCTTGTCTATCATGCCCAGTGCAATACTACAAACCACCTGTGGTGACTGAGTACTTGAAACGTGTCTACTATGACCGAGGAATTGAATACTAGAGTATTCTATATTAGCCAGTTCAAATCTATGTCTATTGGAAAAAACAACCTATATCCCTTCCTTTCCTTTCTATTATTTTTGCTATTAGTTCCCCAAGATTCTACCTTCTAAATTTATCCTGAAAATATCCTGCTTAAAACACTCTGAGTACTCACTCCCTCTTTCCTGTCTAAACTGCCACCATTTACTTTATTAAATAAACGTATTTAATGTCCTGTCCCTGCCCCAAAGGTCTTCATTCACCTTACATTTTATGTTTTACATAGCACCTATTATAATTTATGACATCCATCGTCCTATCTTCCTTTTCCTAGATCTAATAATACATCCTATTTTTTCAATAGAAATCTGTGCCTGATGGGGATTCCATGCATTCCAAAAAAATCTAAGTATGATGAGTGTGGTAAAGTTGCTATCCATAGTGATTCAAGACATGATAGTTAGGATTGCAATTTTGGGATTTGATTGTTCCTCACATTCTAAAATTTGCATTATTTTGGGGTCCTGAAACACATTTTTTTTCTCAAGTGTTAGGAATTCAGAAATTACTAATTGTTCATGTGGGCATACTTGTACTTCTATGTACGTGGATATTTGATTGTTGTCTGAGTCCCTCAATAAATTATATCCCCATATATGCAAATTCTCTATCAATTTCTGGTTACCGTTAGATGCACACATTTAAAACCTTCAGATTGCTTGTCCCCATATTTAAGAAGCATCCTGAAAACATGTCAGAAACTAGAGACACAGAATTTCTCAGAGAAATTCTTCTGTTATTAATGAGCTATATTCTTTGACAAATCACTGAAACTAATGATTGTAAGTAGAAAAAAGTAAGTGTTTTTAAAACAATTTACATGAAATGCTGTGAGGAAAATACAGAAAGGAACCTAAACATTTAGTACAGAGGGAATGGCTACAAAATACTCTCCAAAGGAAGACACAATTGCACTAATGTCAAAATAGGTAAGAAAGATCCTGGGTACCAGTGGTTCTTGCCTGTAATTCTAGATACTCAGCTAAAAGCTGAGAATCACAGTTCAAAGCCAGCTCAAGCAGGAAAGTCTATGAGAATCTTATCTCCAATTAACCAGCAAAAATCCAGAAGTGAAGCAGTGGCTCAAGCAAAAAAAAAAAAAAAATATATATATATATATATATATACATATATACATATACATACATATACATATATATATATATATATGTACACACATATATAGTGCCCAGGCCTACTACCAGCACTAAAAAGAAAAAAAAGACAAGAAAAATAAATAACAGTTCAGGGAAATTAAAATTAAATAAACCAGAAGTTCTAAAAGTGGAAGAAACTAATGCTCCTTCTCTTTAATTAGAGAAGGGTCTGTAAGAAATAATAAGATTAAATGTATAAAAGAAACGAAACTTATATTCTGAGCCATATTAAAGACTTTGAATTTATGAGCTCATTTCTTTTCCAGTTATTAGCTGTTGGAGCTCTAGATTCCTTCCATATGTTTATTAGTGTAAATAGTGGAATGTTATTCATCCATAAAGAACAAAATTATGTCATTTGCAGGAGAATGAATGTAACTAGAGAGATAAACCAAGTTCAGAAAGACAAATATCCAACTTATTAAAGAAAAAGTTGGCACTCTATGACTTGAGTGACAGCTATACTTCCAGCTTTTGGGTGGTCAATTAAGAGCTAAGGACTTTCCTTCCTAGACTGGCTTCAAACCATGATTCTCAGATGTCAGCCACCTGAGTAGCTAGGATCACAGGTTTGTGCCACCAGCACTCAGCCTATCTGTTGTTCATAATATGTAAAAACTATTGCTACACTTTTTAAATGATCTAATATAGTCATTCAGAGATTAACTCAAAGGAAAAATAGGTCATTTTAAACTCAAATGGTGAGGTCTTGAGATTTGAACACTATTTAAATGTTTCATTCTATATTCAACTATTTCACAATATATAGGTCCATTAACAAATATGTTACATTATTGCATAGAAAAATAGTGTAAAGTTGTTTTTCTTCCTGGATCTAGAAAGTATTTGATTTTATTGGGAAAAATATACCTAATTTCAAAGATACTATAAATATTATTTCAAAATACAAATTTAAAAGAAGGAACAAAAAAAATCACCAAGTAGAAAAGATATGGGAATGTATGAGGACATGTTTTTGGAGAAGAAAGTTAAAGGAAAATGAAAATTGTTTCAGATGAAACAGATTTTTGAGTGTAAGGTTTGTCCTCACTGGTTGTTCCAAAATGAAATGAGAAGGATTAAGACAGATATCATAATGATCAAGTAGCAGAAAGCTATGAGTTTGTCAAGATGGAACTTCAGAAATATTTGTGTGGGATTAAGTTAACCATAACTTAAGAGGTTATCAAAAGGGTTTTCTAAGGTCAATACACTGATATAAACCTAAAACCTAACTCCCTATGTCTTTAACAATGAGTCCCTCTTACGGATACTGTTGTGCTCTTGTAGGAAATTAGTTTATTTACCAAAGTAATTACTTATATATTACTGTTGATCAATGAAGTTTTTAACTACTTAGGAAACTGACTTAACTAAGTTCCATTAAGTGTCTGTTTATGTCAATTGTCTTCTAAATAACTGAATAAGCATGTAGAGTTATGATGCTAATTGTTGCTAACCACCTTGTAGTTTTAATGCATTTCTGCTTTCCATATATGTAAGCCTTCTAGGATACCAAGCTTAGAAAGACACTACAGCAAGCAGGTACCCTTTGAATGAATGATTTCAGCCCTTTACAAACTTATTCCCGATGGTTTCTAGTTATGAGGAAAGTTTAGTAGTCCTAATAAGGCTGCCAATCTGAACTAGTATCCTAAAACTCTGTATGCAATAAAAATAACTAGATTTTGTGTGTGTGTGCTGGTGTGTGTGTGCTGGTGTGTGTGTGCTGGTGTGTGTGTGCTGGTGTGTGTGTGTGTGTGTGTGTGTGTGTGTGTGTGTGTGCTGGTGTGTGTGTGTGTGTGTGTGCGCGCGCGCGCGCTGGTTCTGGGCCTTAAGCTCAGGGCCTGGGTACTGTACCTGAGCTTTGTTGTTGTTGGTGGTGGTGGTGGTGGTGGTCATGATGCCTGAACTCTGGGCCTGGGCACTGTCCCTCAGCTCTTCAGCTCAAGGCTAGTGCTCTACCACTTGAGCTCTACCACTTTTTTTCTGCTTTTTCTGCTTATGTGGTGTGAGAAATTGAATCTAGGACCTCATGCATGCAAGACAAGCTTTCTACCACTGACCCGCCTTCCCAGCCGGTACCTGAGCTTTTGTGTTCAAGATTAACAATCTTGAGCCACAGTTGAGCCACCTCTTGAGCCACAGTTCCACCTCTGGGTTTTGTGGTGTTTTTTATTTGTTTGTTTTGGTAGTTATTTGGAGATAAGAGTCTCATGGACTTTCCTATCTAGGCTGGCTTTGAACTGTGATATTGCATCTCAGCCTTTTGAGTAGCTAAAAATATGGCTATGAGCCACTAACACCCATTAAAAAAAATAGATTGTTTTAATTGATTGCTCGCTTTCAGAAATTTTACCATGTTTGTTCTTTGTAGATTTGACATTGTAGATTTGATCCTGTCTGGAGCATTTTTAGTCAGGGCCACAGAGGATGGCTCTTACAAGTACTTATTTTCTTTTTTCTTTCTCTTTCTTTCATTCTTTCTTTGTTTCTTCCTTTCGTTCATTCATTCTTCCTCTTTTTCTTTCTTTCTTTTTTTTGTTGTTTGAACCCTGGGCCTGGGCACTGTGCATGAGCAACTTTTGCTGGAGGCTAGCGCTCTACCACTTGAGCCACAGCACCACTTCTGGCTTTTTCTGTGACTAATTAGAGATAAGAGTTTCATGGACTTTCCTGCCCAAGCTGGCTTCAAACCACGATCCTTAGATCTTAGCTTCCTGAGTAGCTAGGATTACAGGCATGAGCCACTGACACCTGGCAAAAGTATTTTTTCCAACTTATTTAGCTTTTCAAACTCACTTAAAAGAAAACTTGTTTAAAAATAAAATCTCTTTGCTGCTTAAATCTGGCCAAAAGGAGCTTATCAGCATAGACACTTACCTGACCTGCCATCTCCTTCAACTGGGACATCTCATTCTAGCATTAAGGAGAGTCATACAAGGACCAAACTTATCCCAGTGTTGAGGGACCATACAGAGACAATTAGTGAGGGAAGAACTGTCTGGATAAGCAGGGATAGGATATAGTTAGATTCCAAACCCAGTCACTTGTGTTCATCCTCTCAAACATGACAAAGCTAAAGCTTAGTGAGTAAGAGGCAATAGTTCATAAGCACAGTTACTTGATGCCTGGGTTTGTCTATCTTTCATCTAAACAGGAACTTGCATTCATGCCATTCTGTCACTCACTATTTCTATAGTTTCAGGGGAAAAAAACGTAGCTGGTGCTCCTCTTTATTGGACCTTACATTACTAAGTTTTAACCAAGGTTGTTTCCTCTTGTCTCAGGCTACAGAATTAGAAATGATATTTCTTAGGGACTAATTCTATGCCTTCAAAAGCCTTGTATCCTTCACAGTCGGAGAATAATGTGAAGAACAATAGAGCTCTACCACTTTGAGCCGCAGTGTCACTTCCAGTTTTCTGGTGATTCATTTGAGATAAGAGTCTTATAGACATTCCTACCTGGGCTGGCTTTGAATCATGATCCTGAGATCTCAGCCTTTTGAGTAGTTAGGATTACAAGTATGAACCACCAGTGCCTGGCTAAAAAAATGTACTCTTCACCTGACTTATGTAACCCCTCTGTACATCACCTTTATAATAATAATATTAATTTTTTTAATTAATTGTCCTTGAAATTCTTCAAAAAAATATAAAAGTATCTTTTCAAATCTTATAGATGAATTTTTCTTGATTCAAATATAAAGAATCTATTCATCCAGAGGTCTTATTGTGATTCATAGTAAACATTCAGATTTACACAACTCAGCAAAGCTCACTTCATCCATGGAAATACACTGCATGGAAATACAACCACGGTAACAAGATTTCCAACAGGGTCTATTGGAGCTATTTTCATGCTCTGAGTAGAATGTTTGCCAAAAGAGACCTAGAACGAAAGCATTTAAGACTTTCTCTGACACTCACTCTCTTAAAGAAAAATATATTATTTTCTAAAACTGTCTTCATAATGTACCACAAAATGAATTACTTAAGCAATGGAATTCATTATCTCATAGTTCTGTGAGCTAGAAACTTAACATCCAAGGGTCAATAGAACCACACTCCATCTGAAGGCACCAGGGAAGATCCCTTCCTAGCTTCTGATAGTTCTTTGACTTATGGCAGTAGAACTCCAATCTTCTCAGAACAGTAAAACAATACATTTCTGATGTGCTAATGTTTGGCTTGAGCTTAACCAATGAAACAAATGACTACATATTAGAGAATTAATAGCCTGCTGGAAATGAAGAAACCTTTTCCTATACCCAAGAAGGAGTTGGAAAGTGAAGTAGTAGAAAGAAGCCAGTGAAAAAATTCCAGATGCTTCCAAATGCTCGGGCCATGGAAGGTTTGCCCTTCAGAATATTTTACCAGTATTTGGCATACCACTTCTCCTTTCCCCCACCAAACCTCCACTGGAAAGGGAGTGATCTCTCTCTCTCTCTCTCTCTCTCTCTCTCTCTCTCTCTCTCTCTCTCTCTCTCTCTCTCTCTCTCTCACCCACTCTCTCTTTCTCTCCCACAGACACCCCTCCCCCACACACACACATCGTTCATGTAAGTTTTCACTTGTCTCGGCTGAGTAACATTCACCATGAGGTTACATCCAGCTCCTATCTTTGTTCCAGACGATTTTCCAATCCTTCTAGCACCTAGCTTTTATGTATTTCAACTCGGAACCTATAAAATCCAACCCAACACAAGGTATGCTACAGAGATCCCAGATGTCCGATAGGCCACCTTTTCAGCTCTTTCTCCCTATTCCCCATCGCAACCCAACACTTCTCTACTCCCCATTCTCAAAGAAAAAGAGAACGAATAAAAAGTAAAATGTTTTTCCTGTTCACCAGTTAACTGGGAAGGTGTGGCTTCCTTGAAAATTCATGCCCTAGCCCCTGGCACCTTGTGGCTTCATTTTTTGACTGCCTTGTTCACACTTGCCAAGCCAACATCTGTGGATTTCATGACTTTACAATTAGAGGACATGGATAGCTCATGATCATAAAAGAAGAAAGAGTAGAAGGAAAAACATCTGATAAGATTTGTATCTCAAACCTTCACCCACCTTTCTCTTCCCCACTACTCCAGGACTCTTTTCCTTCAAATTAACCGAAGAGACAGAATCTATCTCTGATCCAGGTTGGGAAGCAAGTTTGGCAGGTTTAAGGGTTCAATGGTGACAATTTGCTAACAACCTGCTTTTCTCTGCAAGTCGTGAAGGCAGTTGCATTCCTTGGCCAACTGAAAAAATCAGGTGATGCCCAAATAAACTACAGCACATTCTTGTCTAGGCTTCTCATCCAAGACCAAAACAAAGGGTTGCCAGAGGTAGCTGGTTCTGAGGTTCCAGCTGAAATCCAGTTCTTCCCATGAGTTTGGCATTCTGGGGCTTTTTCTTCGATAAAGGGGAGCTGGGACAAATATGTGGAGGTATATCAGGTAAAAGTCAGAAGAAAAAGATTTTTAAAAAAAAGAGAGATGGCAAGAGCTTACTAAGCTGTAATGCTCCCGTGAATTTGGTCACAAGAGAAGTTAATTGGGCAGTCATTTTACACTCCTATATAAATAGCCTGCATTTCTTGTTAATCTGCAAAGAGAACTTGATTTATATTGTCTCCTCATTGTCAATAACATAGTTTTGATTTCAAATGTCAGGTTAGGCCCATCTAGTTCAGCTATTCTTTTTAACACTAGCAGAATTTTCTTAAACTCCATTGTTTATGATCCTGATGCTCTAAAAACCAAAATTTTCACTTTGGCTTTCAGAACTCTGCCCCTGTGGCATCTGGCCTGCTCTATATATGCTTCCTCCATGCATTCTGTGTTGAAGCTCTACCAAACTCTGTAGTGTTCTTCTTAGGCACCCTGTCTGTCCTGTCTCAACCCCTTCCTTGCCCCCCACAACCCCTTCCTTGCCTCTCACATTTAGCTCTCTTTTAGCCACATCAGATCAACATCTCTTTCCTCCTCCTCCAATTCCCTGCAGCTCCTCTACATCCTCTGTTCCTCCTCCTCCTTCTTATCTCCGCTGGCTTAACTCCCTGCAGGCCTAAATTGCAATTTCACTTGCTGGGGTAAGTCTTACCTGTCTCCAAGCCTTGCAAATCTGTACTAAAGCCCCTTGTCCTATATATTTTCATATCCTGTGAGGGTGTTAACACCTCTATATTTTAACTCCTGGTCACTCGTCTCTCTCTTATTCTTTCCATGTCTCAACCCAGTGCTACATACTTGAGGATGAAAGAATCTGCTCACTAGCACACAAGGAAGTGCCTAATCCATGGTTGTTGAGTCAATCAACCTTCCATTAAAGTATTTCATGCTATAATAATGAAAGCAGAGAAGTAATTGGTTCCATACTGCTTCTCAGTCTTTATGAACCTTTAACCACTTATTCAGAGGTGGTTACACAGAAGACAAATGACTGCAGCTGTTGCATGAAAAGAAATAGCTGGAGGGGCCAAGTTGAGCTGGTCAGGTGAGAACCAGGTAAGAGGTGCCATGCCAACAACCCTCAGGGCATGTGTCTGGTAAGAGAGAGCAAAGGAAAACGAAAAGGAACCATGCTATAGCAGCAGCATCCCCATGTATTTAATGTCTCCTTTCTCTCCTAATGACATCAAGAGATTGATGCAAACAAATGACGTTTATATGATACTGTACAATGTTCCCACGATGACAGAAATTCTTGATGATGCAATTCTCTGAATGTATTTGATCATTAAGCAGTATGTACCAACATAGACCTAACATGATTTTTAAAACTTTTTTGTGGAGGAAGGGGCCAATGAAGTAAATAGTGCTTAAGACCCACTCATGTGAAGATAGAGCTCTGCTAAATACACGAAAACTGCTGCATGCGCCTGGGATATGGCCAGAAGTGAGAATCATCTCAGGCACAGAGAATTAATTCTAGAATTGTTTTTGTGCCTTGTCTCATGATGAGAAGGCTAAAGATTCCATCTCTCCTTTTCCTCAGGTTTATACCGACCCTTGGCAAACAGCTTGATCTCAGCAGCTGCTTCCATTATGTGAAGAAATGTCCAACTAGCAACTGCTGGTGGGGATGCAGAGAAAGAGGAGCCTTACTGAATTACTGGTGAGAATGTTCACTAATACAACCACTTTGGAAAGCAGTCTGGAGATACCTCAGAAAGCTAAATATAGACCTCCCCTATGACCCAGCCATACCACTCCTAGGCATCTATCCTGAGCAATAGGAACCAGTGTACAAAGACACGTGCACCTCCATGTTTATTGCAACACTTCACAATAGCCAAGATATGGAAACAACCCAGTTGCCCCACTACAGATGAATGGATCCCAAAATTGTAGTACCTATATATAATGGAATATTATGCAGCCATTAGAAAGGACAAAATAATGGCATTCCCAGGGAAATGGATGGAACTAGAATTTTGAGCGAGGCAAGCCAACAGCAGAGACAAACGGCACATGATCTCCCTGATATGTGGGTGTTAAATCCAAAATGCAAGAAGATATGACAAAGTAAACAGGACTTGAGAAACAAAGGGCCTTCACTCAATTTGTTGTATCATTCCTAAATGACTCCATGTTCTTGACCACATATATGGTATATATATGCACATCTGAGGGAAGATAGGAGGAGGGCACAGAATCAGAGGGAAACAGCAGAAAATATACAACAGAGGCCCATCAGCTGCACTGGACATGGATAAAAATGAACTAAGCAACTCAAGGGCAGCGATGGGAGGGAGGGAATGAGAGGGAAAGAACAGCTGACACTAAGCAAAAGGAAAGAAATGTACATACCACCCGATATGGAAGAAATAGTTGCTCATAAAATTCACAACATTATAGACCATGATAATGACAATTTGCCTTGTGAAAGTTAAAATGCGTTTGTGACTTTAAGTATCACTCTCACAATACTGTGAAATTTATGAAATTTATGTAATCAATCTCAATAAAAATTGTTTTAAAAAAGAAATGTCCAACTAGTTCAATAAATCATCCATCTTCCCTCAGACAGATCCATCACTTTGCACCCTGCCATGAACCGGGCCAGGCGGGCAGCAATCTCTCCAGACCACAGGCCTGGAACAAGACCCTGAAGCTACCTTCTTCACCTATCTAGAAAACACAGGCTGCTCCTTCATAGAAAGTATCCCATGGTTCATTCATAGAAGAATGGGAGTAAACTAGGAAATACATGTTTTCATACTTTCATATTTAGGACACTCATTATATACAGGGAAAAGACACTCATCTAGAGGGACGAGTTATTATGATGTTCAGCATTGCCCTTTGAAGAAAGAGGATCAAAGAAGTTACAGGATGTCAATAAAATACACATATAGCCCTTCATTGTGAGACTGGCTATTGACATCTGCTCTGTGTAAACGTACATGTCAGCCTATGTTCAGACCCATGGGGTCCAAAGCAAAGGAGTAATTCAGAACGCAAAAGTCTCTCAGCCACCCAGAAGATACAAATATAGAACTGTTTGTTTATATAACTAAGCAGTTTCAGTATCTGATTTTCTATTCTTTAGGGAACAGATACTAGATTTAAAAAATGCATATTCTTGGAGTGAGAGTAAGGGTGATTCTGTCCAAAAGGAAATGTACTCTTCACCTGACTTATTTAACAGTAACCCCTCTGTACATCACCTTTATAACAACAAAAATGTATACTCTTGATTAAAAACTATTATAAACGGTATAATATCAAATATATAACACTTCTAATAGTAACACATTAGAACATACAGAGGAAAACAAAGATTCCTATGAGCAAAAAGCCAAAATAGTTCCATGATTCAGAATAAAAGCCAAAATCTTTACAATGGCCTACATTGCCAGATAAAAGCCCCCACACTTCACTGCTCTCCAGTGAGCCCCTTCCCAGGGCCTTAGCAGAGTTCTCCCTGCTGTCTAGAATTTTCACCCCTCAGATACACACAGGACTATATCTCATCTCCTGCCAGTGTTTGCTCAAATGGCACCTTCTCCAGAAGCACTACTCCTAACCACCTTATGTACATTATCTCCCTCTGCTAGGGCAAAGGGGAAAGGCAGGGGCTTCTTCCAGTTGCCTCATAGATGGTTCCAAGAATCTGGAATAGAACCTGATAGATAGGAAATGCTGAGCAAAATTTTATTGAATAATTAAGAAAGAATAGAAATGATAAATCTTAGCTGGGTGCTGGTGGCTCACCTCTGTAATCCTAGCTACTCAGGAGGCTGAGATCTGAGGATCGCAGTTCAAAGCCAGCCCGGGTAGGAAACTCTGTGAGACTCTTCTCTCCAATAAACCACTAGCAAAAAAACAGAAGTGGCACTGTGGCTCAAGTGGTAGAGCGTGCTGAAGAGCACAGGGACAGCGCCCAAGCCCAGAGTTCAAGCCCCATGACCAACAACAAAAAAGAAAG
The DNA here is from genome assembly GCF_024711535.1 of Dipodomys merriami. Classification (NCBI taxonomy): domain Eukaryota; kingdom Metazoa; phylum Chordata; class Mammalia; order Rodentia; family Heteromyidae; genus Dipodomys; species Dipodomys merriami. The sequence continues at coordinate 22,913,593 of NW_027206512.1, read as the reverse complement.
AAAGAAAGAAAAAGAAATGATAAATCTGTCTATACAAATACCAAAGCAATTCTGGAAAAAGACAGATACATTCAAGAATTTAATCATTTTATTGGAGATAAGTGTTTCACAGACTTTCCTACCCAAGCTGTCTTTGAACCACGATCCTCAGATCTCAGCCTCCTGAGTAGCTAGGATTACAGGTGTGAGTCACCGATGTCCAGCTATCTCATGGCTTAAATAAGGTTGGCTTTCACTAAATAATTGCTGAAGGAATGAATGGTTAAAGACTGAATCATTCACAGCTTTCTAGGTTCCAAATATAAGTAAACTGCAAGCTAACCACTGAGCATTTTAATTTTTTTCTTGTGCTGGTCGTGGGGCTTGAACTCAGGGCCTGAGCGCTGTCCCAGAGCTTTTTTGCTCAAGGTTAGTGGTCTATCACTTGAATCACAGTGCCACTTCTGCCTTTTTGCTGGTTAATTGGAGGTAAGAGCCTCACATACTTTTTCCTGCCTAGACTGGCTTTGAACCATGATCTTCACATCTCATCCTCCTGAACAGCTAGGATTACAGGCATGAGCCATCCATTCCCAGCCCATCCTAAGCAGGTACATTTACATTTTCTGTCTGTTTGGTTTCGCTATTAAATTTCATAAATTTTTTGACAATTTTTTCTGAATTATTTACTTTTATCTGTTGACCCCTTAATTTTTCTATCTTCTTGATTTTTATGACAACATTTATTCATCCCTATCCAAATTTCCTACTTCTAAGAAAGCAAAAGAATGAACACTTTAAAAACAGACATGTATATAAAAATACATACTTCACCCATCTCTGCCCAGCTGCCCAGGCTCTTCTAGCCTATGAAACTATGTGTATAATCTAATCTGATATTATCAAAGCTGGTAGTTTTAGGGTTAACTGCAATTGTGTATGAATGTAGTAGGTTTTCATTACGTTTAAAGTGTTTCCTTGCTTCTATCTCTTATTAAAAAGTGGGTACTGACTGGTAAGTCCAAATCCAGCTTCAGGAAATTATAAAGGTTATCCTGAATCAGGCATGGTGGTGCTGGCCTAAAATCTAAGCTTTTAAAAGCCAGAGGTAAAATGATTGCAAGTTTGAGACCAGCTTGGGCTACAGAGTAAGAATCTGTCTCAAAACAAGCAAACAGGGAAGGTGGCTCAGTGATAGACTTATGCTTGCCTTGTGGGCATAAGTCCCTGGGTTCGATTCCTCAGCACCACATAAGCAGAAGAAGCCGGAAGTGGCACTGTGGCTCAAGTGGTAGAGCACTGGTCTTGAGCTAAAGAGCTGAGAGACAGCACCCAGGCCCAGAGTTCAGGCCTCACAACGGGCAAAAACAAAATAAAAAAACAATCAAACAAACCAAACAGATCACCCCAAAAGATTCCTTCCAACAGCAGAGAACATGCTACGTGTCATTCTCAGCATGGCTTGGCCCTCCTTGTAGCCAATGGCCCAATGGCTCAGTTCTGGTCATTGGAATGTGCAAGAAGTAACATTTGCCACTTCTGGGCCCCCACGGTAACTGAAACCCAGATGCAGAGAATCTAGTGAGGAGTCCAAGAGCTGATACAATGGTAAAGGCATGGAAGGGAAGGAGTCTAGGGCCCTAAGTATAAATGTATGGAGTAAACTCATCACCCTCATTGATTTGCAACAAAGGAGGATGCATAAACTTTGTTTCCACAATGTTTAACCTACCTTAAAGAATGAGCTCACAAACCTACCCCATGTCTAGGGCTAAGACTGAAACATGTTAGTAATTTAGTAATTTTCCTCAACAGATTTCTTTTTTTTTTTCATTTTTATTTTTTGGGTCCAGTCATGGGGCCTGAACTCTGGGTCTGGGTGCTGTCCCCCAGCTCTTCAGCTCAAGGCTAGCGCTCTACCACTTGAGCCACAGCACCACTTCCAGCTTTTTTCTTTTTGCTTATGTGGTGCTGAGGAATCGAACCCAGGGCCTCGGGCATGCAAGGCAATCACTCTACCACTGAGCCACTTTCCCAGCCCCTCAACAGATTTCTTAACAGGAATCACTAGGTGTTAATTTCTTGGTATTCAATTCAATACTTAACCAAATATTTTCCCATTAGCTACAAATGAGTTGAATATTTACTACGAGATAGTGCATATTTATATTGCACACATGTCTATTTTATTGTCTTCTCCATGGACTAGCAATTTTAATTTTAAACTTTATTTCCCCAAATCATTCCAGTTTAGGAAATAAGATAAGATAATAATTCAATGGGCAGCAAGAACATGGCATCTGTAGAGGTCAAATATTGAGCTGGGAGACTTTAAAACACTAACACATATCTTGGAGGGTCATTTTCTCCATGGACTGTACTCTTTACACAATTCTGTTGTCACTACTCTCTCTCCCTTCTGGTCTTTCTCCCACCAGTCATGCTGCTCCCATTGTTTGCCTAGAGTTGGCATTGGTAATCCAGGTCAGGGTAAAGCTTTCAAGGTTTGGTGTCATTTAGTGTGAGTTTACATGTGTTGATGGTGATACACGGCACTTCTTATTCACAAAGTTCTTTGGGCATAGAATACATATTGGGCTGATGTTCAGAATACACCAAAAAAGAGACATGTACACGGAAAACTAGAGTAAGGTTTATAATGGACTTCAATGAGGAGACTAGTCATACAACCGACCCTGAGGTCCTTTCCCATTTTTCTGTTCATATTGTCACCACATGCTCTCACCACTGCCTTTAAACATCAAGAGAAAGACGCTGGGCTTACGTGTAAATATTACATGTAAGTCAAATCTTCCCTGCCTTCTCAAGCATACCACAACATGAAATTTTCTAAACATCACAGAAAGCATGGAAATAAAGAGGGCAGACAAAGGTAGATTAAAAGCAACTGTCATTTTCACTGCATGAATGAGAAGAATTCAGTAACACAGAAGAAGCTAGATTCTGAAGAGAGGAAAAGAATGAACAACCATGAAAGAGGTCTTAGGGAGGCAGAAAACCACAGGGAAACAAGCGGAGCCAAAGTAAAACTGCAAGGGGGCTGGGAAGGTGGCTCAGTGGTAGAGCGCTTGCCTTGCATGCATGAGGCCCTGGGTTCGATTCCTCAGCACCACATAAGCAGAAAAAGCCGGAAGTGGGGCTGATGCTCAAGTGGTAGAGCACTAGCCTTCAGCTGAAGAGCTGAGGGACAGCGCCCAGGCCCAGCTTTCAGGCCTCACGACCGACCAAAAAAAAAAAAAAAAGAAAAGAAAAACTGCAAGGAGTTCAGAGCTCATCTGCTCACAGATCCCTAAAACCAGTATTTTTCATTCATGTATCTCCTTTCCTATGAAAGGAGATAAATAAGTTTTTCTATATCACAAAAATATACCTTTGATTCTATATTCATTTAAAGATATTAGAGTAAGCCAAGCGCCAGTAGCTCATACCTGCAATTCTAGCTACTCAGGAGGCTGAGAGCAGAGAATTGCACTTCAAAGCCAACCTGGGCAGCAAAGTCCACAAGACTCTTATCTCCAATAAACTACCAAAATAATCCAGAAGTGGGGCTGTGGCTCAAATGGTAGAGTGTCAGCCTTGAGCAAAAGAAGCTCAGGGACAGTACTCTGGGAAGACAAAAAATAAATAAATAAATGAGTGAATGAATGAATAATTAAAAGAGAGAGAGAGAAATGAGAAACAACATATTAGAGTAATAATGGTCTTCATTAGGGATTGTCTCAAAATACCAGGTTGTAGGTTGTCAATTGAAATAGCTTTGGAAGTCAAACTTCCACACACTAAGTGCAGACGAGTTCTGCACCTCTGTCTTGAGCACTGAAATTGATTGTGTGACTACTGAGCCACATCCTGCCAATCTACTAACATGAAAATACAACACAACCAGCCACTATCCAGCATAGTACCTGTGATTTCCACCTTGTACAACAATGTATGCTAATTTTAAAAACTCTGTATAAGCTTAAAACGTGTTTCTGGACAAAGGCCTCATATTTAAAATATACTTAGAGCTCAAAAAATTAAACCCTCCAAAAACAAATCCTCAAAGAAACAACAACCCAATTAATAAATGGGCTAAAAAGAGAGATTTCTCAGAAGTAAAAGGAAGAATGGCCAATAGACACAAGAAGAGATGTTCAACATCTCTGGCCATAAAAGAAATGCAAATCAAAACTGCAGAGCTTCTGCATGGCAAAGTACATAGCTAGCAAGATCAATAGAAAGCCCATGGATTGGGAGAAGATCTTCACTAACCATACAACAGACAAGGGTCTCCTATCTAAAATATATTTAGAACTCAAAAAATTAAATCCCCCAACAATAAATCCTCAAAGACACAACCACTCCATTAATAAGTGGGCTAAAGACTTAGAGTCTTCTCTGAAGAAGAAATAAGAATGGCCAATAGTTATATGAAGAAATGCTCAACTTCTCTAGCCATAAAGGAAATGCAAATCAAAACAACTTTGTAAAGCAGTATGGAGGTTCCTCAAAAGACTCCACATAGAGCTCCCTTATGACCAGTAATCCCACTTTTGGGCATTTACCCAAATGAGCACAGCCATACTAAAGCTACCAGCACAACTATGTTTATCGCAGCATTATTTACCATAGCTAAGATATGGAACCAACCCAGATGCCCGTCAGTAGATGAATGGATCAAGAAAATGTGGTTTACATAGTGTACCGTGTACTCCAGAGGCTGACCATCCAGGTCTCATGAGAGGTCAGTGGACTGACTGGAGTTACTGTTCCTGGCTGGTCCAGGCTGCAGGCACAGTAAGGCTGAGAAGAGGCAAGCTGGAAAACAGGGTGTGGGCGTGTCCCACTGCTGTGTCTGCACAAATCTACCCCTTCTTTGTGTCTGGTGCACAGGAGTATATTGATTGTGAAGGTAATCTCAAGATTATTTCCCTCCAAACTTGACAGCTGCCTACTCTGCCTACTGGTTGGGGCTGTGGAGGCTCTAGCTGTATTCATTACCTTGTAATATTTTGAACATCCTGTGATTTCATGCTAGATGTTTTCTATTGTTTATAGAATCTTTTTGTAGAGATGTGAACTAAAACACATCTACATGTCAGTAAAAAAGAATCTCAGTTTTACATAGAAAGGGACTTCCTTATCTGCCTTTTTCAAACCAGTGAGATATACTATCAGGCTTAGTTCTTCAAGAGCATCCAGTTTAAGGGGGACTAGGCAGGAAGACCTGGGCCTGCTGTTAAGCTGTCTAAAACCGTGACAAGGATTTGTTTATCCAACTAGACCAGCAGCTCATGTGGCTCCTAGGCTAGCCCAGACCCTGACAGTCTGGTCTAAAAGGATTTGCTGTTCTTCATACTGTGTCAGCACCGTGACTCTTAAGGACAAGCCCCTACCATCTTATTTTCCCTATGAGAAACTTCCCCAATGCCAGGAGGTAGGTGGAATGGCTCTATATCTTCCTAGAATTTGGCTGTGCCCCCAGAACCATCTCAATTTGGCCTTTCTCAGAAGACATGGACTCAATCTGCCACTGCTCTGAGGAGAAAAGCCCCATATTTTTAGAACAAAATAGCATCTGGACATGAATTGATTTACATCAGAGGCCTTACAAAGGCATAAGTCTCATTCTGTGACACATTTAACAAAATGTATTGATTGAAAATAAAGCTGGAATTGGACCTCTGAAAGAAAATATATATATATATATATATATATATATATATATATATATATATATATATATATATATATATATATATATAATGGAATTCTCTGCCTCCATCAGAAAGAATGACACCTCCTCATTTGTTACGAAATGGAAAGACTTGGAAAAAATTATATTAAGGTGAAGTAAGCCAGACCCAAATAAACATAGGCCCCATGGTTTCCCTTACTTAGTGTAACTACTACATGTGCTGGGCGCCAGTGGCTCACGCCTTAATCCTAGCTACTCAGGAGGCTGAGATCTGAGGATCTCGGTTCAAAGCCAGCCCAGGCAGGAAAGTCCATGAGACTCTTACCTCCAGTAAACCACTAGAAAACCAGAAGTGGCACTGTGGCTCAAGTGGTAGAGCGTTCGCCTTGAGCTGAAGTCCTCAGGGATAGCGCCCATGACCAACCAAAAAAATAAAATAAAATAACTACTACATGTCTAGGCTAATCTTATCAGACAAGCAGAAAAGGTCAAAAGCTATATACAAATGATCATATAAGATGATGCTAAGCAAAATGAACTCCAAGACAGATAGGAACACAATAGGTTTATTTCTTTGTTGCTGTTGTTTTTAATGTACTATGTGATTTTTTTTTGTTTCTTTTGTATGTTCTCCCCCATGGTAAAACCCCTGTTGTCACTGTATTTTATTCTGGTGCCCTGCATCTTGTATATGCATTTTTCTAATTTGGGGAGGGGAATAGAAATCAAAGTGCTGAAATAAGGATACAAGGTGACCCATTGTAACAATGAGATGTACAAGGCACTATGTTGAAAACAAACTTTACAACCTGGGGGAGGATGAGGGAGAAGTTGGGGAGGTGGGGAGGGAAGGGATGGTAGGGAAAAACAAAGGAAGGGGTAACAATGCTCCATAGGAAACATACTCATTATCTTACTCATGTAAATGTAACCCCTCTGTACAGTATCTTTACAATAAAATATTTTTTAAAATGCAAATCAAAAGAACATTGAAATGGCCATTATCAAGAAAACTAACAATACTGGTATTCCTGAAAGGGAACCCTACTGCGTTGTTGGTGGGAGTGTAAACTTGTTCAACCACTCTGGAAAGCAGTATGGAGGTTCCTCAAAGGACTAAACCATAGAGCTTCCTTATGACCCAGCAATTCTACTCCTGGACATTTATCAAATAGAACATAAACAAGATCACACTAAAGCTACCCACACAACTATGTTCATTTTAGCATTGTTTACATAGCTAAGATATGGAACCAACCCAGTTGCCTATTGAAGGATGAATGGATCAAGAAAATGTGATATACATACACAATGGAATTCTATGCTTCCATCAGAAACAAGATATTGCAGCATCCATAAAGAAATGGAAAGACTTGGGAAACAGTCTACTAAGTGAAGTAAGCTAGACCCAAAGAAACATAAGTTGCATGGTTTCCCTTATTTTTAGTACTTAGAAGGTTCTATACATCTACAAGTAAACACAATGTATGGTAAAAGACAAAAAATTATACTTGGACATGATAAATTATACAAGACTCTATAAACACTCACACAATTAGACCAAAGGAGGATAATCTTAGGAGAGGAACACAAAGGCTCAATAGCTACGTGTATATGATCATGTAAAATGATGCTTATCAACATGAACTCCAAAAAATGGAAACAGAGTTTTTTTGTTATTTTCCTTTTTATTTTGGGTTTTTTTCCTCCTTTGTCACTGTTTTTTATTCCTGTACCTTTTGTATTGTAAGTTTATTGTATTAAGTTTATCTGTTTGCAATGGGATGGGTGTAAGAGAGGAGCACATAAATGGAGGGACAAAGGATGAACAAATTCAGCAGTGATACTCTGTAAACACTGTGTTGAAAATGAACTATACAGCTTGTGGAGGAGGAGGTCCAAAGGGAAAAAACTGGGAGAAAACAAGGAAAGAGGTAACACTGTTCAAAAAGAAATGTACTCATTACCTGATTCATGCAACTGTAACCCCTCTGTACATCACTTTTACAATAGTAATACATTTTAAAAATGTTTTGGAATCTAATGAAAATGAGAACACAACCTACCAGAATCTTCAGGATATACTAAGGCAGTGCTAAAATGAAAATTTATGAATGTTTACATAGCATAACAGAGAGCTCTCAAGTAAAGAGCCAAATAGTGGGCCTCTAGCTAAAAAAAAAAATTGACATACAAAAACAAAAAGTAAAGACTAAGTCAGAAATTAATGAAACAGAGTTTTTTTAATCTATACAAAGAAACAATGAAACAAAAGATTGGTTCTTTGAAAACAAATAAATAAAATTGTTAATCCTTCATCTAAGGTAAATTGCCAAAAAAAAAAAAAAAAAGGAGAGAAGAGATTCAAATCAGGGTAACATTTCAACAAACATCAGTGAAATCCAAAGGACCACAAGGGAATATTTACCAAATTCAAGCAAACTGAAAAAAAAAAAATCTAGGAGAAATGAATGTATTTCTCCATACAGTTGACCTACCTATCAAAATTGAATCTAAGATAATAATATGAACAAACCTATAATAAACAATATGAAGGTCACATTATTAGTGTTGTTCCCCTATCTATACCCCCTACCCTACCCCATCTCCCCAAAATCCTAGAACCAGATAGAATCACTGCTGAATTGTCTGACCTTGAAAGAAGAGTCCTGAAATTCTTCTATGAAATAAGGTTGTTTCTTTTCTTTTTCTTTTTTTTGGGGGGTGGGGGGAGAAACATCTGAGACCAGGACTCCAACTTGGTACCTGACACTTTGGCTCACTAGCTAGTGCTCTACTAATTGAGCCAGGCCACCAACCCCTTAAAGAGTTAGTTATTTCTTTTCTTTTTTTCTCCCAAGGTCCCAGACCTTGACTTGAACTCAGTACCTGCTGCTTTCACTAATTGGCTAGTGCTCTACCACCTGAACCACAACTCCAGGCCCATATCTCTGAAATAGAAAGGGGAATCTCTCATCTCATTCAACAAGGCTAGTATCACACTCCAACATTAGAGACATGAAGTAGAAGAGAGAATTAGAGACCAGTCTCCTTTATGAACATCAATGTAAAAATTCTCAATAAAATTCTTGAAAAACTTAAAAATGTGTCCAAAAGATCAGGCAGCATGATTTTTTTTTCCAGGGCTGAGGACCGAACCCAGGGCCTTGCGCACACCGGGCGGCCCTTCCGCTGGCCTAAACCCCCAGCCCCCAGGCAGCATGATTTTTTCCCAAGGATAAAAGTTTTATTTAATACACCTAAATCAATTCATGTAATATATACACAGAATCAAGAACAAAAAATCATATGATCATCTCATTGGACACAAAAAGCAGCCTTTGTCGAGACTAACCCAGTCTTCTATGATAGAAACTCTATAGAAACTAGCAACCAAAGGAATGTGCCTCAACATAATAAAAGCTATATTGAGTAAATCTGCAGCCAGCATCAGACTAAGCAGGGAAAATCCAGAAGATAGAGCTCGAAAAAATTAAGCAGCAAAGTGGCGCTATGGCTCAAGTGGTAGAGTGCTAGCCTTGAGCTGAAGAGCTGAGGGACAGCGCCCAGGACCAGAGTTCAGGCCCCACGACTAACCAAAAAAAAAGTCATTTCTGTTCATGTAACTGTAACCCCTCTGTACAGTACTATTACAATACAAAATATACATTAAAAAACTAAGCAGCAACCCTCCACCCCAATAATCCAACTAATAGTGGGCTAGTGCCTTGAAAATACAGTTCTCAGAGAATTACAAATGGCCAACAGGTGCAGGAAGTGCTCAACATTCTTTGCCATAAAGAAAATACTAAACAAAGACAGGAGCCAGAATTCTCTAAGCGTACCCTTGAGAGGAAGCAGTTAAATTCTCTTTATCTCTTTCTAGTTTGTTACACTATACACAGTTCATTTATATTTTGTCTCTCAAAAAACAAAATACAACTGGGCACTAGTAGCCCATGCATGTAATCCTAGCTATGAAGGAGGCTGAGATCTGAGGATCACACTTCAAAGCCAGCCTGGGCGGGAAAGTCTGTGATACTCTTATCTCAATAAACCACCAGAAAACCAGAAGTGGTGCTGTGGCTCAAGTGGTAGAGCACTAGCCTTGAGCTGAAGAGCTGAGGGATAGCGCCCAGGCCCAGAGTTCAAGCCCCACAACTAACAACAACAACAAAAAAGACAAAATACACAAAGGCACAAGGCCTATGTGCCTCTTATCACATAAAATAACATTTACCAACATGAACTCCAAGAAATGGAAACAAGAAGTTTATTTCTTCCCTTTATTTTGGTTTTCTTTTCTTTTTGTCTTGTTCATTTATCTGTCTTTGGGAGGGTAAAGGGAGGTATAGAAATCGAGGGACAAAGGGTGAAGAAATGCAGCAGTGGTACTTACTAGATACTATGTTGAAAATGAACTATACAACTGTGGGTGGAGACAGGAGGGAAAACTGGGAGAGAGCAAGGGAAGGGGTGACATTTTCCTAAAAGAAATTTACTCTTTACCTGACTTATGTAACTGTAACCCTTCTGTACATCACCTTTATTATAAAAATAAAAAGTTTTAATCTGGGCGCTGGTGGCTCACACCTGTAATCCTGCTACTCAGGAGGCTGAGATCTGAGGTTCGCGGTTCAAAACCAGCCCAGGCAGGAAAGTCTGTGAAACTCTTATCTCCAATAAACCACCAGAAAACTGGAAGCGGCGCTGTAGCTCAAGTGGTATAGTGCTAGCCTTGAGCTGAAGAGCTGAGGGACAGTGCTCAGGCCCAGAGTTCAAGCCCCACGACGCACCAAAAATAAATAAATAAATAAAAATAAAAATAAAAAGTTTTAATAAATAAAACAAAGTTTTTAAAGGCAAAATACCACCTTTTTTCTCTTCCTTATTTTAGGATTGCAAACTTTCCCCTTAGACATGGCTATAGAGTCATAGTTTGGCCTCCTCTGAAAAAATGGTGATGTAAGTTTGAATACTGGTGATTCATAAAGCTTTGTCCAGTGTTTGTGTTACTCAAGTATTTTTTTTACATCTTCCTCGTAGAATAAAACAAGTTCTTTATACTCACTGATTTTATATGAGAGATAGGGACTAGTATTTAGGTCAAGCTCACTAGCAGAAAATACCTCCAAAAATCCAAAACTGTATGAAAATGTTGACATTACGCAAATCTAAATCTGGTGAGATTCTAAGAACCCATCCATGCCCCACGCATTAACAATGCTTCAGCAGGTGGTGCCAATGGCCCATGCCTGTAATCCCAGCTATTCAGGAAGCTGAGATCTGAGGATGGTAGTTGGAAGCCAGCCTGGGGAAAGAAAGCCCTTAGACTCTTTTTTTTTTTTTTTTTTTTTTTTGTCAATCCTCAGATCTCAGCCTCCTGAGTAGCTAGGATTACAGGTGTGAGCCCTTAGACTCTTATCTCCAATTAATCACAGAAAAAGCCAGAAGTGGTGCTATGGCTCAAGTGGTAGAGTGTTAGCCTTGAGCAAAAGGAGCTCAGGGACAGTGCCCAGGCCCACAGTTCAAGCCCCAGCACCATCAATGCTCCAGCAGCAGCCTGAGGTATAGCACAGACCAATGGCCTTCAAGAAAATTAGATGCTTTCTGCCCACACTGATGCTATCACAATTACTCACCCCCATTTTCTCTCTCTCTCTTTCTCTCTCTCTCTCTCTCTCTCTCTCTCTCTCTCTCTCTCTCTCTCTCTCTCTCTCTCTCTCTCTCTCTCTCTCTCTCACACACACACACACACACACACACACACACACACACAGAGCTTCCTTTCTCATCAAGTCTGCCATCAGAGTCCCACAGGGACAGCTTTTACTCTTGTGGAAGTTTTCCAGCTTCACTGAAATGCCACAGCCCAGGTTAAATGAGGCCAGTCAGGTCCCCAATGTCTTGTGTTTAACAGATACTCTCGCTTTCAGGAACCCATGTGTAAAGGCAGCATGTTGAAACTTGTATCACATCTGATCAGAAACCCACTGAGCTAGAAGTCATGAGAACCTAGCACTCATGCTGGTTCTGACAGAATTGAACCAGAGGAAAAGATATCATATATTTCTAGATCTCCGTTCCCTCACCAACCATAGAAAATAATTGACCAAAAGGTATTTGGTGGCATACATCTGTAATCCCAGCTACTCAGGAGGCTAAGATGGGGATGCTGTGTTTGAGGTCATCCCTGAGTTATACAAGCAACAGGGCTGTAGCAGAACATTTGCCTAGCATATACAAGGCCCAGGGTTGACTATCTACCATAAAAAGAAGGAAAAATGAAAGCAAAGAGGAAGAAAAGGAGAGGGAAATGAGAGAAGGAAGAGGGAGGGCAGAAGAAGAAAGGTGAAAAAGAAAATAATTACTCAGATAGTCTTTTTAGTATTTTGTATATAAACCTTCCACTGTATATAGGCTTGTGCTGAGTGCCGCATAAAGGTGTTTTGTAAGCAGGGAGCATTGTCCTCAATAATAAGCAACTGTATTTCAGTTTTAGCTTCAAACCTTATTAGAAAATTGGTAAAGATATCATTTGGAACTTTTCAAAGTAGTAGACTTTTAAAGATAAAAATAGGCTTTTAAGCCAGGTGCTGGTGGCTCACGCCTGGAATCCTAGCTATTCAGGAGGCTAAGGTCTGACTAGTTCAAAGCCAACCTGGGCAGGAAAGTCTGTGAGACTCTTATCTCCAATAAATTGCCAAAAAGAGTCAGAAGTGGTGCTGTGGCTCATGTAGCAGAGGAAGTTCAAGGACAGAGCTCAGGCCCTGATTTCAACTTCTAGTACCAGCAAAAAAAAAAAAAAAAAAAAAAAAAGGGGGGGGGGGGTTAAAAGACATGGAATCATTTTCGACCACTAGCATCTGCTGAGTCAGCTCTATTTCCTCTACCATGAGAGGTACTTTAGGCAAAATAATGGAATAATGGCAACACACTGACAAACACTCCCTCAAATCCTTTCATCCTGTGATTCTGGGCATTCAATGGCAAACACCAGTTTGCCAATTTAATTAAGATCCTTATAGCCCAGAGTTTAAATGTAATGCTTCCCATGGAGAAAAGTTAAAATTCCAGATGGAGGCAACACAAGATTCTCTTCTGCATGCACCACATTCTTCACAGGTGACTCAGGAAGCAGCAGCAAGCAGTAGAGATAATACTAGTGTCCTGCAAATGTGGCTGAGATCAAATACAAGTGACTCTGGGAGGAGGCATGAAGGTGGCGAGCATCCTGTGAGGTGGAGGAAGTACCTCTTCCCTACTGGCCCCTCCAGCACACACAGTCTAGCTAACTTCACTCATGTCATTCTGGACGTCTGTGGGAAGTAAAGCTATCAAATGTTAAACAATGCTTCATAACCGAGCTTTTCCAAGTTCTTTCCCTCTCTGTGTCTATTTCATATGCACCGATTAATGAAATCTTCAATCTTGGAGTCATAGAGCATGTCTTTATTACTTGGTGTTACGTATGATGATTTTTCCAAACAGTGACTCATCCTAATAGATTTAGCTGATTCTCAAATGTCCCTTAAAACCAAGGATGTAAATCCTCACAGACACAGGCAGGATGTTGGCTCTTTCATCTTGACAGTCTCCCTCAGCCAGGAAGAATATGTTATGTTGTACCATCATTCTTCAGGATGCTTTGACTTTTTATGAAGCAGGAACATGTCAGAATAAACATGTCTAAATCAAGATCTACCTAAAAGAACAGTATAAAAAGTAAAAATGAGCCAGTCATGGTGGCACATACCTATAATTTCAGCACTCCAGAGACTGAGACAGGAAAATCATAAGCACAACTTTATGCCTAACCTGGGCAATATAAGGAGATGCTGTCTAAAAAAAAAAAAGCATTCTTGGGAAGACACATCATTGCCAATATGTTCTTTCACTTCATTTTTTTTTTACTAACATTGCAGTAATGGAGTTATGTCACAAAGAATTAAGTAAGAAATCAATTTAAAAACTATGCTTACATAAGGGATTTTAAGGTCAAAGCCTTTTACAGGCATAACTGAACGGACTTTCATAATAGGGTCATTTGTATGTATTAATGAAAGCATGTGGCACATGATACCCAGAGCAGATAACTCATGATTTTATGATATGAAAGAATCATCTACAACCAAATTTACAAGCTCTGAACATGTGCTTTATTTCTTCACCTTTGTATTAAAGAAGAGAGGAAATGGAAGACAACAATTTCCTTTAGGCAGAGATGAATGTTTTTAAAATGCTGGTAAAATAATTAGAACAGATAAATTCTTCACCAACTACAAACTTCAATTTTGTGAACATAGTTCTAATGCACCTGGAGAAGAAAGCATTCCACAGCTTTGACTGCAGTGTTTTGTTTTGTAGAAAGCAAAAAAAAAAAAGTTCTGAAACCTTCATTGGGCTCCCCAAACAATTCAGGATGCTGCCTTTGATCTCCTAGCCCCAATCGCATTTGATTTCAGGTCTCCATAGCAACTGCCTTTATGTACCACCATGCCTGTGTCTGTGTCAGCCAGCCAGAGAACAGCAGCCAACAGGCCTTAGGTGTGAATACCACGGGCAGTAAGCAACACATTTTCCATGGAGAAATTCCATCTTTGGAATTCGCTTTTTCAGTTGGTTTCACCAAGTTCAGGATATTGGCCTTTGGGCTATAGAATAAAGCCCAATTACTTGGTACTTATGGGAATATTTTTCTGGTAAAATAAACATCAAGTCACAACTTTATTAAGATGGAGTAAGTATTCTGGCTTGAATTCTCAAAATTCTCTGACTTCCTTCTGAATTGTTCTAAGCATGCCAATATGTGTTAAAATTATAATTAAGCCCTCCCATTTCTCCACAAAGAAATTCAATTCTGCCTAAATATTAAAGATTCCTTTGCAGACGTAGAAGGTTTTAGTGCAACCAGAAGTGTTTTTTTTTAAAAAAATAAGTAAATAAAGCCTGACCACAATTGGAACATTAATTTGTGCTGCACATCTGGACACTCAGGTGGGAACAGGAATTCCCTTCAAATGCCTGCTTTACTGACACCCCCGGGAAGAATGAGACCCTTTCTCCAATTCATACTTCCAAACAAGACCTACAATTCAACCTGAGAGTATGCCACCATTCTTAACAAATAGATACTTGACCATGACCAAGTATTAAGAGTCAAACTTCCACTGGCATCTCACACCTGTAGTCATTATAGTTCAAGGCCAGCCCAGGCAGAAAAGTTTTCAAGACCTTATCTTTACAGAAGAAATAAGTATCACAGTACGATTATTATAAAGCTGGACCAAAAACTTGAACAAGTAATAAAAGGACAGATACTGGTGGCTCATGCCTGTAGTCCTAGCTTCTCAGGAGGCTGAGATCTGAGGATTTCAGTATGAAGCCAGCCCCAGAAGAAAAGTCCCCATGAGACTTTTATCTCCAATTAATTACTCAAAAACCACAAGTACCACTGTGGTTCAAAGTGGTAGAGTACTAGCCTTGAGCAAAAGAGCTCAGGGATAGCACCCAGGCCCTGAGTTCAAACCCCACAACCACCGAAGAGAGAGAGAGAGAGAGAGAGAGAGAGAGAGAGAGAGGAAGTAATAGAAGTTTCAGGAGATAAATATGTTTACCCTGATTTGAATATTTTACAATGTGTGTGTGTAAAAACATCACATAGATACCATAGTGAAACCCCTTAGTATAAATAATACATGATAAAAAAAATTTGAATAACAATATAAGCAGGCTCTGTTGGGAGGGAGGTATTAGTGAGAAGGTTGAGGGCTAGCAATCTGGATATGATTGAAGGAGTTTATCTCCATGTATAAAAACAGAATACCAAAATGCATTCAAATTGTTTAAGAAGCAGAGAAGTGATGGATGGATGGAAGGGATGCATGGATGCACACACAGACAGAAATACCACCATGAAACCCTCCTTGAACAACTAACACATATATTAATTTTTAAAAAATCACAAGCTGGGTGCTAGTGGCTCACACTTGTAATCCTAACTACTTGTGAGGCTGAGATCTGAGGATCAAGGTTCAAAGCCAGCCCAGGCAGAAAAGTTTGTGAGACGCTTACCTCCAATGAACCACTAAAACAACAAACAAACAAAAATCCTCAGGAAGTAGAGCTGTGGCTCAAGTGGTAGAAGGCCAGCCTTGCAAGAAAAAACAAAGCTCCAGTACCAAAACCTCAGTACCAACAAAACCATACTGTCCCCCCATAAATATGTACAACTTTTGTGTATCACCATATATGTGTGTCTGTTATAAACAGAGGAAATCTCTTTCTTTTCTTTTTTGGTTTTTTTGTTTGTTTGTTTTTGGTCGTGGGCCTGAACTCTGGGCCTGGGTGCTGTCCCTCAGCTCTTCAGCTCATGGCTAGCGCTCTACCACTTGAGCCACAGCACCACTTCTGGCTTTTTTCTTTTTGCTTATGTGGTGCTGAGGAATTGAACCAAGGGTCTCATGCATGTAAGGCAAGTGCTCTACCACTGAGCCACCTTCCCAGCCCGAGGAAATCTCTTTCTGTCTCAATACCAAGGTTTAAAAAAAATGTACTATGGTTGCAACTTAGAAACACACACACACACACATACACACACACACACACCAGCAGCATTGAAAAGAATAAGTTCATTTCTCATTGCTCAAATAGAAATCTATTCAAGCATTTCTACAGGAAGTACAAGGGGATAAGAAGAGAGGCTTCTGACTATTCAACTCGACAAAACTGGCTAAGCTTCGAAATTCATTTCATGTCTCTTCACATTTCTTTAAACAATATTATTTCTTCTCACCTCCCTTTCAAGTTTTCTAGGCTGCTCCTACCCAAATCATGCCCCAACTCAGCCCAGTGCTGCCAGTTTCCATCCTGTTGATTACATCTAGGAATCATTTGATCTCTGTCTTTACTCCACTGTCCACATCCTATCAGCACATCCTATCAACCTCTCCAAAAGACATTTCACCACTAACTTCTTCACATCACCTTTGCCCTCTGGCCCCAGCCCAAGCCATCACCCTGACTAATCTGGAATTTTACAACATCTTCCTTAATGGTCCACTTGCCTCCAATCTTATTCCATGAGGATCCGCTACTCTCCAGTCACTAGAGATACTTTTGCAAAAGTCTAAATCAGATCCCAACATGTCCTAGTCAAAACTGTCCAATTGCCAATTAGAGGAAAATTCAAGCCTTCTTATCATGTTCTGCTCCCCTCTACTTTTCCAGCCTTTTCTGTGCTTCTACTTCTTCAGTAAAATTAGTCATTTTCATGCATGTTCTTCACAAATTTGTCTGAGTTAGGTCTCAAATCTCACCTCTAAAAGAAGCTTTCTGTGTACCCTCCCATCTCAACGCCCCTCCCTACCCCTCTCTCATGAGAGAACTGGCAGAAAATAAAGAACAGATAGCCACTTGAGATTTCATACACAAAAAGGGAGAAAAATACTAAGAAAATGAATAGAGCTTCATACACCTGCAAGAAACTACAAAGCTACTAGTGTGAGCATAATGGGTCCCAGGGAAAGGGCAGAAGAACTGTGAGGAAACAATGGCCAGTAGCAACTCAAGTTTGATTTTGAGGGGAAAAAAGGAGCTCAAATGACTCCAAGTAAAACTAAGTCAAAGATCAGATACTTCTGAGTGCTGGTGGTTCGTGCCTATAATCTTAGCTACTCAGGAAGCTGAGATCCGAGGATCATGGTTCAAAGACAGACCAGGCAGGGAAGTCTGTAAGACACTTATCTCCAACTAACCACCAAAGAGCCAGGGCTCAAGTGGTAGGGCACTAGTCTTGAGTTTAAAAAGGCTCAGGGGCCATGCTCAGATCCAGAGAGAAAGAGAGACAGAGAGAGAGAGACAGAAAGTACTTTGCCCACTGCAGCATTTGCAGACCCTAAAACAGTGCTCAGCATAGAGGAAGCCCACAATAACTATTTGCTGTAGTCATAAGCAAATTAATCTGTACTTCACAAATGAAGAACCTGAAGTACAGCAAAGCAATTTGCTCACACTGAAATAGCTAGCAAGTGATACAGCCTGGTTCTAAACCCAGGTCATCTGCCAACATACAACATAGTCTTTACCATGTACAAAACCTCTGGGGTGTAATGTATTCACAGTAGACTCCTGCTGTGTGAATGCTCTGTTAAGTAATTAAATATTTGTTGTTTCCCCTTTGTTCCTCCTCAGGCTTCTGAAACATCGCTCCTCAGACTTCAAAGACGGTGAGTTATAATAGAAAGTGAGGGTTGGGGGTCACATCAGCCTTGGGCTGGATTCCTCATCCAGCTGTGTATGAACCCCACCAGCTTGGATGAGCAATTTAATGTGCTTCCCAATGACTACTTCTTCTGGGCACAGAGGAAAATATTTTTACAGCATACATGGCTTTTAGTTCTAGGTGACTGGCTTATGAATCCAGCCATCCCAAACCCTTCCTACCCATTTTCATGATTAAGATCATGTCTAAGCATTCCTATACTCTGTCTGCATACACAGCCTTTAAGATGGACTACTTTACCCAAGTTCCAAATCTTTAGGAATGGAGCACCAGTTCCGTGCATCAGACAATTGATGTAAGGAACGATCAACAAAGTGTAAATAAAACATCACACAAGCTGCTTACTAGGGACTGTCACAGTGTAAACACTCCGTTCATGGAAGCCCCAGTCATGGCTACAATGAGATATATTCATGTCAGTGGTAGAATTTGTTTGGCTGCCGCGGGGCCCTCATCTACGCCAGATTCATGCTGTATGCCCACTTTTCTGCTTCCTATCAATGAAATCTTCTGGCACATTATTTTTGGCCTAATACATTTGACTGGTTCACTCAGTGAACTGTGGGAGATATAAGGAAGCCTAATCATAGGCATCTCAACACAGACACCAGCTTGAGGAATTGCCTCCCTCAAGGCCTGGGTTCACCCCAGGAACATGTGCTAAGTGAAAACTCAATCTATGTACAAATACATCCAGAGATGGGAGGGTACCACCATTCAAAGAAGCCCATTTCCATGTAGTAAAAGATCATTAAAAATTCTTTCCTATATAGAGTCCCTACGAATTCTTACCTATATGCATCTTCCTTCTGTTCTGCCCACTGGTCCAAATTTTAATTAATGAGATCCAATGTGTGTAAAGAAGACTTCAACTTGACAGCTTATACCCTGAGTCTCAAATATACCTGGGGTTATCTGACTGGGGGCCTGGATGGACCTATCAGGGTATTATCTATAGGTAAAATTAGAGAGAGTTAGCCGGGTGCTGTGCTGGTGGCTCATACCTGTCATCCTAGCTACTCAGGAGATTGAGATCTCAGGATCAAAGCCAGCCTGGGCAGGAAAGAGCATGAGACTCTTATCACCAATTAACCACTAGAAGACCAGAAGTGGTGTGGCTGAAGTGGTAAAACCCTAGTCTTGAGCTGAAGAGCTAAGGAACAGTACCTAGGCCCAGAGTTCAAGCCCCATGACTGACAAAAAAAGACAGAGATTTTTAAGAAAAGTGGTCATTCATTCTAAGGAAAATCAAACTAGGTTACAAATAGAAACTGGGAACAAAAGTCTACAATTAGGCAAACAAGTAATATACTTTCTTTTCGATATTATATGAGTCCTAGGGCTTGAACTTAGAGCCTAGGCATTGTCCCTTGGTTTGTTTTGCTCAAGGCTTAGTGCTTTACCTCTTGAGCCATAGCTCCAGTGTCAGCATTTTGTATGTTAACTAGAGATACAAGTTTCACAGACTTTCCTGCTCAGGCTAGATTTGAGCCAGAATCCTCAGGTCCCAGCCTACTGAGTAGCTAGATTGCAGATATGAGCCACCAGCACCCAGTAATACATTACCATTTCTGACCAATAATTCAGTTTCCCAGGGGTAATTTTTTTTTGAATCAGTGAGAGAAGGGAAATAAGGATAGTCCAATTTCAGTTCTTCATATAACTTTCCAATACTGGTCAGGCATAGTGGCTCACATTTGTAATTCCAGCTACTCAAAAGGCAGAGATCCAGAGGATTACAATCCAAGACCAGAGAAGTGAAAAGTTATTATGATCACCATCTCAATTAATAAACCAGGAGTGATGGTTGACATCTGCAATCTCTGCTATGGAGAAGGAATAGATAAGAGGAATAGAGTCTGCTGGACCCAGCCTGGCCAAAAAAGTATGAGACTGTATAGGAAAAAGAACAAACAGGAAAAAAATTGTTTGGAGAATGGCTCAACTAGCAAAGCACTTGCCTAGCAAGCTCAAGGTTCTGAGTTCAAGTGCCAGCTTAGGGGGGGAAAAAAGTCTTCCAATCCTGCTTCTGTGGCGTCATGCTTAAATCCTAGAGACAAGGACTTCACAAGAGATAATTACCATGTACAAGTTCCTGCTAATAGATTACAAAACATTATCAAAACAAAACACAGACAAGAAAAACATACTCAAAACTCACTGAAGAAAAATATCAAACATAGCTAGATGCCAGTGGCTCATGCCTATAACATCAAGCTACTCAGAAGGCTGGGACTTTGATGAACAAAGTTCAAGACCAACCCAGGCAGAAAAGCCTGCTAGACTCCATCTCCAAAATAACCAGCAAAAAACGACTGGAGATGTGGCTCAAGTTGTAGGCCCTGAGTTCAACCCCAGGACCACCCAAAAAGAAAAGAAAGATATCAAACATGAACAGCAATCGTGAAAGAAATTGAAAGCTGTTATTCTGGGTTTGGAGCTAGACTGTCCCCCACAGACCCACGTGCTGCGAAGACAGGGTCCCCAGGAGGGGGCGCTATGGGGATGTGGTGGAAAGCTTAGGGATGGGGCCTAGTTGGGAGAAGTAAGTAAGCCACTGGAGGTCATGAAGAGCTTATGTTTATTTCCTCTCTGCATTACCTCTCCCCAGGAAGCAAGCAACTTTACTCCCTGGCCTCCTTTTGCATAAATTCCCCCTCTTTTGTTGTTGGCTCACCACTATGGAGTAAGCCGACCCCAGATGGAAACCTCTGAAACTATGAGCCCAAATAAATCTTTACTCCTCTAAGTTGCCTTTCCCAGACATTCTTGTCACAGTAACTGAAAGGCAATGGACTATCTCCAAGGATAGACCTTTTACTGGTGAGCAGTTCACTTAACTGCAAAAGCCAGTAGGATATGAGAAAGCCCATGATAAGGTGTCCAAGATGAGAATTTCTAAAAAAAGCCTGTGATGATGGAGTCCACAGGTAGAACTTGAGGGGAGGCAGTCCTCCAGGCCAGAGGTGAGAGTCAGAGGCAACCCCGGGGAACACAAGGAGAAGCCATTGGTGTTTGAAAGTAGGCCATCTTGAGGAGTGGAATTCCCCAATACTTGGAACAAAGTGGCCTAGGGAAAAGGCTGGATGGATGTCTGTCCCTCCTGTCAGGTTGATGATCCAGCTATTATTATGAGCAAGTTTAACTGGAAAAGAAGGTTGTGTTGTGTGGACAACAGCCGTCTCAAAATAAATCAAGGCTCTACCACTTGAGCCACCACTCCATGTCTGGCTTTTTGATTAGTTAATTAAAGAGTCTTATACACTTTTCTGCTCAGGCTGGTTTTGAATCAGGATCCTCAGATCTAAGTCTCCTAAGTAGCTAGATTGCAAGTGTGAGCCACCAGCACCCAGTCATAAACAATTTCTGACTAATAATTCAGACTATTTGGTTAAAAAACAAACAAGTTTTAAGTAGACACATAAACAAATGTCCACATAATATTTGCATCTCAGCAGGCATGAAGAAAAAATATTTCTGTACTTCATACATTTCGGGAAATTTATTCTTGAAATCAAAAATATTTGTAAAAATACCTGTCATAGAGGAATAATTGAAAATGTTCAGTATTATTAGGCAGTACAGGACTCAAGAGAGAGGCATAGGTTATGTGAGTTTAGAATCAAGACTTTGGAGAAGCCAGGAAGCAAAGAATGTTTTATTAAGGAAAACAGAACTTAAGTTTGGCTGTAAAAGTTGGTCTAGAACTGATTTAAAATGAGAGAAGTGGAGATAGGGGGTCAAGGACATTCTCACAGCTTGGTAACCCGTGTCTCCTGCATGAAAAGCTCTAAAAAGGTTGTTCCAAAAAGCAACAGTCAAGGTAACAAGCAAGTTTACTGTCACGTAATTTAGGTAGTCTAATCTTGTAAAAGAGCTATTTATTTTCCATAGAATCTTATTAAAGTGTTGGAAGTCAATGCATGTTAAGGAAGCAAGTATTTGCCTAGTGGACCCATTGTGCAGAAGAAAAAAAAAGTTAAACTGAGAGAAAAGATAGAATTACAGAATGCCAACTTAATGGAATTTTGCTAGAGGCTGAATGATCATCATCTGATAGTGTTGAGTGCCCTCTGGTGGTCATTTTAGTAAACACATGGATTTTCATTAGAAACACCAACACCTTTAGAGGATTCATTTGTCTATGGTGAAATGGATAGGTTAGAATTTTACATAAAATTAAGTTACTAAACCAGGCACATCTGTAATCCTAGTTATTCAGAAGGCTGAGATCTGAGGATTATAGTTTGAAGCCTGTCCAGGCAAGAAAGGCCTACCTCCAACAAACCATTCAGAAAATGCTGGAAGTGGCGCTGTGGCTCAAGTAGTAGAGTACTAGCCTTTGGCAAAAAAAAGCTCAAGGACAGCCCTCAGGCCCTGAGTTCAATCTCTGGGACTGGCGTGCGTTTGTACACACACACACACACACACACACGCACACGCACACGCACA
The DNA here is from genome assembly GCF_024711535.1 of Dipodomys merriami. Classification (NCBI taxonomy): domain Eukaryota; kingdom Metazoa; phylum Chordata; class Mammalia; order Rodentia; family Heteromyidae; genus Dipodomys; species Dipodomys merriami. The sequence goes on along the minus strand of NW_027206512.1, from coordinate 22,891,178 downwards.
TGCACATGCACGCGCGTGCGTGCACACTCTATGAAAAGGCTGACGAATGAATGGCTCAAGTGGTGTCCCTGCCTAGCAAGTACAAGATCCTGAAAGCCTTGAGTTTAAACGTTAGTACTGAAACAGGACATGCCGAGGAGGGAAGGGAATGGAGGGAGAAGAAAGTGGAAGAGGAACAGCAGGAGGAAGGAGGAGGAACAGGAGTGGGAGTAGGGTTGAATATGATCACTTACATTATGTACATGTATATATTAAATGCCATAATGAAATCTATTAGACTTAACACTTTAGATAGACATGGTGATAAGGTCTTTAACCCAGCTACTTGGAAGTTAGGAATGAGAAGATCATAGTTTGAAGTCAGCCGGCACAAAAGTTATTAAAATTTCTCTCCTAACAAGCCAGGTGTAGTAGCCCTCACCTGAATCTCAGCTATATGAGAGGGGGTGAGGGGAAGAGGATTGTGGTCTAAGCTTGGCCTAGGAGAAAGTGTAAGAGTTGATCTGAACAACTAAATTTAAAAAGACTGAAGATGTCACTCAAGTGATAAAAAGTACTTGTCTAGCATCAGAAGAGCCTGGTTTCAATCCTCAGTACTGTTTTCTCCGAAAACAGTCAAAACAATAATTTAAAAGTTTCCCTGCCTTCTTGATGAAGATCTAGGCAAGCACATCAATTCCACTGGACTCGAACCTAAAACCACATATGGCCAAGTTGGGAAATACTTGTGCAGACAGGTTAATCCTGACAAAACAGTGCAGATTCTCTAACTAGAGCTAAAACATAAAGGTCAAGGAACAGATGGGTTGTGCACAGCATTCAGAGAACATCAGGATTTTAAGCACAAATCTTAATATTGTCATTTTCACATGCAACAGCCATGGTATCACTCCTGAAAACATGAACTGCTAGTGACGAGCATCTAAAAATGTTAAATGTCCCCATAAGATTTCACCCTCTTCTTAATGTCAAATTCATGAAACCTAGAGAGAAGAAAACAAACTAGAAGAAGAAAAAAAGGAAAAAGAAAGACCTACTGTTGGGTTTTTAACACTGCCTCCTCAACAGAGTTTGGAAAGCAGGAAACACACACACACACACACACACACACACACACACACACACACACACACACTACACTACAAAGCCACTGTTTCTCTTTTCTTAAGGGTTGTAAAGGAGATGTACAGAGCCAGTCTTTTACAGTGCCCTGCCTCTGCCTCTGCTTCCTCCTGGCAACGCTGCCCAGTTCGTTCACAGCCCTCGGGCGCCACCTAGAGGCAGCCAGCAGAACTCTGCATCTCGTTTCAGTCAGCTTAGGTAAGAGTTCAAATTCCAATGCTATCAGGATGACCAGTTAAGATGAGATCAGATGAAGACGTGCACTTGTGCATGGCGTGTCTCATTGTCAGGCTAGACCATCTCACTGTCCCATCAGTTAACATTTCTGGTCCACTTACATGGAAGGAAGTAAACAGAAAAGTCCAGGGAATCTATAATAGCTCCTGGTGAGCCTTCACTTGAAAATACCACAGTGGGGTTATTCAGAGCAAAATATAGCACATGTCCATAAGAAATGCTGAGGTGAAACCCCTTAGTACAATTAATACACTAAAAAAGAATGAATGAAAATAGGTCCTGTTGAAGGGACTGGTACTCCCTGGGGTGGGGAGGGCCAATGGACAGGATGAATGAGGATGAATATGGTCCAAGCACTTTACTTGCATGTGTAAAAACAGAACAATGAGCTAGGCACCTGTGGCTTACACCTGTAATCATAGCTACTGAGGAGGCTAAGATGTAAGGATCACAGTTCAAAGCCAGCCAAGGCAGAAATTGGTGAGACTTATCTCCAATTAACCACCAAAAAGCCAGAAGCACAGCTGTGGCTCAAGTTGGTAGAGTGCCAGTTTTGAGTGAAAGGGCTCAGGGAAAGGCCCTGAGTTCAAGCTGTAGGACCAGCAGCAAAGAAGTAAATAACTAAATAAAAAGAGAAAAGATGCCGGGCACCGGTGGCTCATGCCTGTAATCCTAGCTACTCAGGAGGCTGAGATCTGAGGATCATGGTTCAAAGCCAGCCCAGGCAGGAAAGTCTGTGAGATTCATATCTCCAATTAATCATCAGAAAACCGGAAGTGGCACTGTAGCTCAAGTGGTAGAGTGCTATCCTTGAGCTGAAGAGCTGAGGGATAGTGTTTAGGCCCAGAGTTCAAGCCCCATGACTGACAAAAATAGAATATTTTTAAAAGATCAATGTTTGCCTGCTAATGATCACAAAAAAGCACTAAGTTCGGGATTACAAATACATTAAGTGAGTAGATGGATTTGCAAATATAGACTGTATGGATGAAACACAGTGTATTTTAAGTAAAATAACACTATCTCACACACACACACATGTCACAGAGTTCTTCTAAAAGGTTTTGAAGAGAGAGGTGAGAAGATGGAGAAAATATTCCATTTTAAAGTCTGTGCTGAGTTATGATTGCAACTTTAATTGTTTTTTTTTTTGTTGTTGTTAATTTTTACTCCCAACTAGAATACTTGTATTATTAGCTTCAGTTCATTGGAAATGTCTCAAGGTTTGGAATGTTGAGTACGAATAAAGATGAATTCAACAAGGCAAAGTTTACTACTGTAGAATAACACGGTACTGCCAGGTCCTGGTAGCTCATGCCTGAAATCTTAGCTACTCAAGACTGAGATCTGAGGAATACAGTTCAATACCAGTCTGGACAAAATCCACAAGACTCTTACCTCTAACCACCAAAAGCCAGAAGTTGCATTATGGCTTAAGAGGTAGAGTACCAGTCTTCAGCAAAAGATGCTCAGTGATAGAGCCCAGACCCCGAGTCCAAGCCCCAGAACTGGCACACACCTTACCAAAAAGAAAAAAAAAAAGTGCTACTAACAAGAAAACAAGTATGCACATGCACCTGGTGGCAGTCAACAGGTTTTATCCCTCATTTGTTACTGCCCCTCCTTCCAAGAGTTCACAGTCTTGAACAATTGGCTAGTTTGAAAGGGGTTAAAAGTTGATCCAAGCTATCAACCCAAACCAGAAAACCTGGCCAAATTTTTTTAATTTAAATTTTATTGTAAAGGTGATGAACAGAGGGGTTACAGTTCCAGAAATAAGGTAATGAGTTCATTGCTTTTTTGTGGTGGGGGGGGTCCAGTCGTGGGGCCTGAACTCTGGGCCTGGGCGCTGTCCCTCAGCTCTTCAGCTCAAGGCTAGCCCTCTACCACTTGAGCCACAGTGCCACTTCCAGCTTTTTTCTTTTTGCTTATGTGGTGCTGAGGAATCGAACCCAGGGCCTCATGCATGCAAGGCAAGCGCTCTACCACTGAGCCACCTTCCCAGCCCCGAGTTCATTGCTTTATGAACAGTGTTATCCCTTCCCTCATTTTCTCCTATGTCCCCCCACACACACCACACCTTCCCCCACTCCCCAAGTTGTAAAGTTCATTTCTGATCTAGTGTCTAGTGAGTATCACTGTTGAATTGGTTCACCCTTTGTCCCAAACTGCTTTGACAGAAAAGATTCTAACTCTTACCAACTCAACCAAAGCTTCTATAATAAATTTTACAAGAATGTCTCACCTGTATAACCCATGAGACGAATTTAAGAGCATGGAATACGAAGTTATAAATTTTCTCCCACAGATTATAGATTTTATATTGTTAATTCTCCCACTCTCAAAAATATCCATCCTTCACAGGAAATCCAGGAAGCCTGAGGTTATAATTAGACTATTCCCCTAAGTTTTAATTATACAAAGTTGAGACATTCAGAAATATAGCTGCAATTGAATGATTTGGTAGATTCAATTTTTAGCTCTCCTACAGAACTACCCCAGACCACTAAAATTAAAACCAAGTTAAACAATACTGTTTTCTCAATTCCTTAGGCAAAACAAATATAATTGCCTCATTAGAGAAGAAAAGGAAAATGCATGCCTGTGAAATCTCATAATGCAAAAGCAGAGGTCTTCAACAGTATATACATTTCTTTAGTATTGCCTGAGCTACAGCAGCCCCTGTGGCTGCTTTCCTGGAACATTTATTTTTCCTTTGATTTCAGGTTTTCCCATCCTTGTTTTTGTTTCCAAACATCCAGAAATCCTCATTTTCTAAAACAAAATCAGCGGCACAGGACTAGACAATGAAGGCCATGCTGCTGTGGTAGAGCTTACCTGGATCTGGGCAGTGAAGGAGGCAGTCTGGGGCAGAACACGAGGAAACTTGGTTCTGTTTCTGACTCTTCGTAGGACCCCATTGTCAACCTCTTCTCGTGTTCCAGTTACACCAAAGTAAAAGAAAAGCGTTCTGAGAACTAGCAAGGCTTGTAGAGGAAGGTGGTATGTTTAGTTTCACCTACTTGATTGAAAACATTTGGGAATTTTCTTCACCTTTTTTAATCACCAGGTTTTTGGGATATAAACTAAGACCAAATCAAAATGAGTTCAGTTGTTTTTTTAATGTCAGTCTGGGGGCTTGAACTCACAGCCTAGACTCTGTCTCTGAACTATTTTTTCTTTTTATTCAAGGCTAGTGCTCTGCCATTTGAGTCACAGATCCATTTCCAGCTTTTTGGTAGGTAATTAAGGAATAGAGTCTCATGGACTTTTCTGCCCAGGCTAGCTTTGAACCATGATCCCAACATCTCAGCCTCCTGAGTAGCTAAGATTACAGGCTTGAGCCTCTGGTGCCTGGCTCAGAATGCTTTTTTTTTAGGTTTTGTATTTTGGGATTTCATTGTTGTTTTTCATTGTTATCTTGGCCTACAGTACTATAGATTGTCTTCCATAATTTTTTCTTGGTAGTGTAAGTAGCATAAAGGAATCTGTCATGCAGCATAAATTAAATACAAATAATGAACGTGGTTATTTACCTAAAATTGGAAATGTTCCAAAAAATAACACTGTAGTATCAATAATAGCAATTACTGAAGTTCAAAATTGTCTAATTCCTCTTACTTTTGATTCTACTCATTTTCAGTCCATAGCAACCTCTCTGTGGTTAAGTTGGTACTCACCTGCAGATCATTTTGGTTGGTTTGTTTCTGTTTACTTTGCTGCATTTTGGCAACTGACCATTAGAAGCTTTTAGAGTAGTATGGCTTTCAGCTCCTTGGAAGAGAGGTGACCAAGGGCTGGGGATATAGCTTAGTGGTAGAGTGCTTGCCTACCATGCATGAAGCCCTGGGTTCAATTCCTCCATATCATATAAACAGAAAAGGCCAGAAGTGGCACTGTGGCTCAAATGGTTGAGTGCTAACCTTGGGCAAAAGAAGCTGAAGGACAGTGCCCAGACCCTGAGTTCAAGCCCCAGGACTGGTAAGAAAAAAAGGAGAGGTGTCAACTCCACTTTGAGATGATGTAAAACATTTAAACAGGGCTGTGTCCAAAATACTCCATGATTTCATTTTGCAATTATGAAATCATCCAAATAAGAATGGATCATATAATTATAAGTAAAAGATTTGTATTCAGGATCTCTGGCTAAAAATGTTAATTTTTCTTGTATTATTTCATTCTTACAATATTAAATTATTAGAATATAATTTCAATTCCAGTATGAAACTTGGTAAAAAATATTGTCCTCCAACTAATTTTTCATGTTCACAATTATAAAGGCAAAAATAAGAACAATTGTACTTAGGGTTTTTTTTCCTGCCATTGGGAATTTCCCAGCCTTGTGTTTAGCTATTACTCATACATGTTTAGAACTTTTTAAATTATTAAAAAATGGAAATTGGTTTCATAATTAGCTTCTATTAGTGAATAACTTTAGTTTTTAATTCGAGTCATAATTTAAAAATAGCAGGAGTGACTTTTACCTGAGTCAAATTTACAATGGAAAGCCGGGCGCTGGTGGCTCACGCCTGTAATCCTAGCTACTCAGGAGGCTGAGATCTGAGGATCGCAGTTCAAAGCCAGCCCGGGCAGGAGAGACCGTGAGACTCCTATCTCCAATAAACCACCAGAAAGCCGGAAGTGGCGCTGTAGCTCAAGTGGTAGAGCGCTCAACTTGAGCTGAAGAGCTGAGGGACAGCGCCCAGGCCCAGAGTTCAAGCCCCATGACTGACAAAAAAAAAAAAAAAAATTTACAATGGAAGCCAACAGTCTAAATTATTCTGCTATGGTTTTCAGATCATTCACTCCCTAGAGATGACCTGCTTTCAATCTATTGGAAGTGAATTCCTTTCCTATGAAACATTCCTGCCATTTTCACTGTTTTGAGCCTTACCTGAATTTTCTCACCAGACACAAAGACTAGTTTATAATGGAGTTTTTAGCTCCATTGATTTAAAAAATATATTTATTTTGTGCCAGTACTCGGTCTTCAGCTCAGAGCCTGGGTGCTGTTAGCTTTATTCTCCTAAGTCTGGTACTTCATCATTTGATCCACAGCACAACTTCTAGCTTCTTGCTGGTTAACTAGAGAGAGAGAGAGAAGTCTTTGGGGATTCATCTACCTGGGCTGGCTATCAGGCAGGACCTTCAGATCTCAGCCTCTTAAATTGCTAGGATTACAAGGAGTGACCAGTGCTTACCCAGCATTGACTTTTTTTTTTTTAATTTTTTATTGTAAAGATACTATACAGAGGGTTACAGTTACATGAGCAAGGTAATGAGTACACTTCCTATTGAGCATTGTTACCCCCTCCATTGTTTTCCCCCTACCATCCCTTCCTTCCCTACCTTCCCCGAGGTTCTCTTTTTTTTTTAATTGTAATTAAGTGATTACATAATTTCCCAAATTTCACAGTATTGTGGAATAATGATGCTTATTTAAAGTCACAAGTTCATTCTAACTTTCCTGGAGCAAATTGTCTATCACAGTCTATAACATATAACGGTATACCATATACACCATACATGTGATCAGCAGCATGGGGATATTTAGTAGTAGTTCGACCAGATGAGTGGGAGTTCTTTGTTTCTTAAGTCCTGTTAATTTTGTCGTATCACCTAACATTTTGGATTTAGCATCCACTTACCAGGGAGACCATGTACCGTTTGTCTCTTTGCTCTTGGCTTACCTCGCTCAACATGATTCCTTCTAGCTCCATCCATTTCCCTGCAAATGCCATTATTTTGTCATTTCTAATGGCTGCATAATATTCCATTGTGTATAGATACCACAATTTTTGGATCCATTCATCTGTGGTGGGGCATCTGGGTTGTTTCCATATCCTAGCTATTGTGAACAGTGCTGCAATAAACATGGAGGTGCACGTGTCCTTGTATATTGGTTCCTGTTGTTCAGGGTAGATGCCTAGAAGTGGTATGACTGGGTCGTAAGGGAGGTCAACCTTTAGCTTTCTAAGGACCCTCCAGACTGCTTTCCAAAGTAGTCCAGCATTGACTTGTAAAACAATTTTGTAATTATCTTTAAATAGTTGCACAAGGGGTTTTAGTCCCACGTTACAAGTTTACAACGCATCTTGATCAGTGTCACCCCCTTGGTAACTCCCTTCCTGCTGTTTGGGGTTGGAACTCACTATGCTGTTGCTGCGTTCCACCCTTTCCTCTTACTTGGAGTTCCTGCCCTCCTTTCTCACTCAGGGACTCGGTGACTCAGATCTGACATGCCTGTCTGCATCAGTTAAGAGCCATCTCCCTCATCACTCTTCAGCTCCAGGTCCAGGGTTTTCTCTGCTCTGGGAGACATTTTCTACTGTTTGGACTCTGCTTCCTTTTCCTCATCCAATATTAACTTTCTGAGCAGCTCAGCTAGGCCCCACCTCACTTGCTTTCACTTGCTTTTCCTCCCTTGCTTTTCCTCCCGGTGCTGCCCCTGGTGTGGCTAAGTGCCAGGTGCTACCTTTCCCTAGCAGCTTCTCACTTGCATCTCTACTCTATTTTTTCCCTCTTATAGGTTATGAGGGTTCACCAATTCTACCTCAACTCAGGGCAGGGTTTGGCTTGTTTGTCCCTTGTTAGAAAGATGACTTCTAGCCGGGTGCTGGCTGGGTGCTGGCTGAGCGCTGGTGGCTCACCCCGGTAATCCTAGTTACTCAGGAGGCTGACATCTGAGGGCTAAGGTTCGTTATCAGCTCAAGCAGGAAAGTTCATGAGACTCTTATCTCTAATTAAACACCAGAAAAGCAGAAGTAGAGCTGTGACGCAAGTGGTAGAGTGCTATCCTTGTTCAAAAAAAAAGGCTCAGGGACAGCTAGCAGGCTCTGAGATCAAGCTCCAGAATCAGCATGAGAGAGGAAACGAGAGAGAAGAGAGAGAAGAGTGGAGAGGGGGGAAGAGGGAAGAGAAAGGAAGGAGGAGAGTAGAAGAGAGGAGAGAGAGGGGAGAAGGGAGTAGAAAAAGAAGAGAGGAAAGAGGAGAGGAGGGGGGGGAAGAGGGAAGAAGTGGAGAGGGAAGAGGAAGAGAGGGGAGAGTTGAGAGAGGAAAAAAAGAGGAGAGAGGGGAGAGGAGGGAGAGAGAAGAGAAAGATGGTTCAAATGTTGTCAGAATATGTACTTACAAGCTTTATATTTAGACAAAACTTATTCCAGCTATTGTCTTCTACTTTTATATTGGTACTTTATTTGCTGCCCGATCTTTTCAAGATTCCCTTTGCACAATCACAGACTCCATTAGAGGAGACTCCCAGTGCATGAGGGATACCTCAAGACAGATGATAGGAAGAACAGAGGTATTGTGTGGGAGCTGCAATGTGTGCACTACACTGGCCTTCTCGGGTAGTAGGATTTTGAAAGTGCCCCTCAAATGTGCCTGGTTCATGGGTCAGAAACCCAGGTCTAAGGTTTCAATTAAACACAGGGTCTTCTCTCTCTGGAAAGAGATTCTCTGCCCAAATGACAAGATCTTCCTTTCCCCCCAGACAGGACAGCAGACATAAGGCCTACATCAAGTTGTTTATTCTCACAAGCTCACGCCTAAGTTGCATTCTTTGGAATATGATGTGACCAATTTACAAACTACTAGATTGAGAAGTCCAGCCTCAAGGCAGAATTCTCAGTCTTTTCAAAGATCCAATTCTGTAGGATCCAGACCAGTAAAAGGGTATCAGATATGTCTGCCTATTCCGAATATTCTAGAGGATAGCCTGCTCCCTCTGCTTCTCTGCTGTTCCATGGTCCTATACTCTTTCCTGTTCCTCATTGTGGCCCTTGCACCTTATAGGGCTAACCTGGTGTCACTAGTCAATTTTTTGCCATTGTACACTTTGGCCTGAGTGAAAAAGCTTTGGTGCTGAAGATATTTTTGTGGGCTGCCGATTATAAAGCCCCAGATGACCCTGTCTTGTCTCTTCAAGCTATCACAACGCAAAGGACAGGAGTCTGTTCTCTAGGTCAGGTGAGGCTCTTTGAATTGGTTCCACTACCTCCTACCTTGGGAGATCTAAATGAGAAAAAGAAAAAAGCCTTTAGTTTATGTGTTCTGTGCTTATATATTAACTGCAGTATGGTTTGTATCTATTCCATCGATAGGCCCTTTGGCCTGTGAAATTTAAAATGCCAGTGAAATTTAAATTTCCAATTTTTTTTTTTTTTTTGTCCGTTATGGGGCTTGAACTCTGGGCCTGGGCGCTGTCCCTCAGCTCTCCAGCTCAAGACTAATGTTCTACCTCTTGAGCCACAGTGCCACTTCTGGTTTTCTAGTGGTTAATTGGGGATAAGAGTCTCATGGACTTTCCTGCCTGGGCTGGCTTTGAACCGCGATTCTTGGATCTCAGCCTCCTGAGCAGGAGGCTGAGTAGGATTACAGGTATAAGCCTGTAATTTGCACCTGGCAAATTTCCAATGGATTTTAAAATGCCAGGAATTTGAACACTAGTGGCATATACTTCCTGGTGTTTGGACTTTTATGACCCTACCAGGCACTACTGGCCACTCAGGTGGTGGCTGAGATCCAAGGATCCCAGTTCAAAGTCAGCTGAGGCAGAGAAAAATCTCAATTACCCAGCAAAAAGCTGGAAAGAGGAATGGCTTGAGGTAGACAGCCAGCCAGGAGTGAAAAGCTGCCAGTGAGAACACAAGCCTCAAGTTCAAGTCTCCGTACTGGCGTGCGTGCACACGCGCACGCACAAAGACCCCAGGAAGAAGTCATAACAGCATGTGGATTTGAATTTCCCCTAGGTGTGATAAGACTCCCCTGTGCCTTTGAAGCTTACTCAGTGACACTAGAAGTCCTTAGCAGCCCTGAGTCAGGCCGCAAAGATGCACTGAGAGGGTGGCCCTGAGCCCCCTCCTCTCATCTGCCCCTACACCAGCTGCCTCTTCCAGTAACAGTCACATTACATTTTGTTTAACACGAGACCAAACATCCAACAGGGGTGCCACAGATGATAATGAGATGAAAAATTCCTCTCATCTAAGGACTCATAGCTGTCAAAACATCTCTAGTAAAATTCGTTACTTGTGTTGTAGCAATGCTGGTGTCAACATATTTACTGGGCACCAGTCCTGTAATAGTAACACAGAGTCATGTGCAGTACATGATAATCAGAATAAACAACTGTTGCTGGCCAAAAAAAAAAACAAAGCAAACTGGGAGTCATGACGCTGGTGGGAAGAGCAAAGAAATGCTACCACTATGACAGGGCTGCCAGACCTCATCCAGCAGCCAAATAAATACACCATGACAGCAGTCACCGATGTGTATCTGTGCATGCCCAAGTCTGCTGGAAGGCTGTGAGCATGCTCCTGAGGTCCTGGGCATCACGTATGGGCAGTCGGTAGGAGCTCTGCTTCCACCGGCCTCTTGCTTCTTCTTGGTTAGGGACTTCTTGGCAGTTTGTCTGGTCCCAGGAATTTTATCAGCATCTTCATCGGTCCCCATTTGGTGATTGCAGATGTTTGAAAGCCAGAGAATGCATTCCTGTAGATGAATCTGGTTTAACAAGTGACCCCTGGTAACTGCAGAGTAGATTTTCCCATCACCTTGGCAACCAGGGGCCCTGTGCTATCTGCTTAATCTCATGTAAGTGTGGGTTCCTGACTAAGGCTGTTTTCATCCTGGTCTATCAAGATGTAACTTCATCTTAAGTTAAAAAGCATTTGCATAGTCGTATCTCTTTATTCACATCAACAAAACAAAATTAGTGAACAATGAATCATTGCTCCAAAGTCGGGTGCTTGCAAAGCTTCACATTTTTGTCAACACACGATAATAAATTGGACTCTGCCAACACATGGTAATTTGCACGTATTTACTTCTCTCCTTAAGGCACATCAGTCCTTTGTGTGTGTGTGGCGGAGGGAAGAGGGGGAGAGGCGGCAGGGACTTGAACTTCTGCGCCTGGGCACTGTCCCTGAGCTCTTCAGCTCAAGGTGAGTGCTCTACCACTTGAGCCACAGTACCACTTCCAGTTTTCTGGTGGTTAATTGGAGAAGAAGAGTTTCACGGACTTTCCTGCCTGAGCTGGCTTTGAACCGTGATCCTCAGACCTGAGCCACCAGCACCTAGTACATCAATCCTTTTATGTTTAGAAATATTAGATACAACACTGTGGAGGACATTTGGAGGCCATTTTAAACAGCAAAATCCCAGCAAAAAAGCAAAGAGATGAAAAAAATCCAGTACTACACTGAGTGTGAAAAGCGCACACAGTGCAGGAACTGAAGCAAGTTTTAACTAGTTTGAACTCCACTAAGAATGTGATTGGGGTGGCTTGAATGTTTCACTAAATGACCTTGACAACACTGCAAGTAATCATTTGGAGAAAATGAATAAATTTTAACAAGGCAGTTCGCAAATACAAAACCCACAAATAAAAAGGACTGACTGTCTCAAGTTTCAGTTCCTTCACTGTGACTGGAAAGCAGCGTCTCAACTGCAGTCACACACCAAAACCTGAAAATCAGCTGCCTTCACCCAGCTCCACATTCTCAGTGAGCTGTGCTCATGTGACCATCGAATTCTACGCTGTATCGTTAATTCTTATATGTGTGTGCAGGTCCTGGGACTTGAACTCAGGGCCCGGGGGCAGTTCCTGAGCTTTTTTGCTCAAGGCTAGTGCTCTACCACTTGAGCTACAGCTCCACTATCGGCTTTTTGGTGGTGAACTGTGGATAACAGTTTCATGGACTTTCCCAGCTGGGCTATTAGGTAAGAAAGATCTCATCCTCCTGAATAGCTAGGATTACAGGTATGAGCCACTGGCACCTGGCTTAGTATTTATGAAAAAGTTCATAAATTTATTAAGTAGACCAATTAAGAGTTAGCATACATCACTCAAAGAAATGTCTACATACACTTTAGTTTTTATTTTATTGTAAACAGTAAGATAGATGACAGGGTTTCTCAGAATCAGGTCTATTCTAACAATAAAAAGTTACAGTTTTCTCAATAAAAACCTAAAATTTTCTCAAATGCCTATCAAATTTATTATTTCTTCTTTTGCTTTTTTTTAAATACCAGTACAAGGCTTTAAACTCAGCCACACATTCTCACTTGGCTGGTGCTCTACCACTTTAACAACACTTTCAGTCCATCTTTTTGCTAGTTAACTGGAGATTAAGTCTCTCAGATCGCTGGGCTGGCTTTGAACCCCAAGGTTGCTTAGTGGGTAGGATTATAGGTATGCACAACAGCACCCAGCCTCAAACTTAAGTAAGAATGTAATTTGAATTACAATTAATTTTACCACCTCTCCAAATGAAATAAGCAAACAACAGAAGTTATGAATCTATCACCTGTCAATTTTTCCTATAAGCCCTCTACAGAACTTAACAAATAAACAATAGTTAAAATCACCTCCACATCCAGACATCAGTGGCCTATAATTCTAGCTATTTAGAAGGTTGAGATCTGAGGATCCTGGTTTGAAGTCAGCCTGAGCAGACAAATCCAAGAGACTCTTATCTCCAATTAACTAGCAAAAAGTCAGAAGTAGAGGTATAGTTAAAAACAGAGGGCCCGCCTAGAGCAAAAAAGCCAAAAAAGAGCTAGGTGCCTATTGCTCACACCTGTAATCCTAGCCTGAGATCTGAGGATTGCAGTTCAAAGCCAGCCTGGGCAGGAAAAGTCCTTGAAACTCCTATCTCCAATTAACAACCAGAAAACTGGAAGTGGCGCTGTGGCTCAAGTGGTAGAGCACTACCTTGAGCTGAAAAGCTCAGGGACAGCACCCAGGCCCAGAGTTCAAGCCCCACAACTGACAAAAAAAAAAAAAAAAAAAAAGCAAAGCAAGAGCACGTCATTTTAAATTCAATGCCGAGTACTGGCATACACACCAGAAAACAAACTAAAAACACCTCTATTATAAGAAGTTGACCTTGGGTTTTTTCTGTTTGACTAAAGGCTTAAAATTTTCTACTTTGGGCTCTGGCAGTATATGGAGTTATATTCTGTATTCTAGAGTTCTTAAATTAGAGGAAGGGAATATATACCATTTTACATTCTTTCAGAACAGGATTGGTAGAAAACATCGTAGTAGGTATGTTTATGCACAAATTACATATCCTTGTTTTTATTTTATTCCTACCCTTTCTTTTAAGACAGGGTCTTACTATGTTACCAAAGCTGGTCCAAAACATCTATGATCAAGTAGTCTCTCTACTCCAGTTTCTAAGCAGCTGGGATTACAGGCTCTCACTAGCACAAAGCAGCTTACTGCATGTATTTCTAATATTTTTTTCCAGCTACACATTAATTCAGCATCACTGGATTTCTTAACTAAAAGTTGCCACAGGACAACTGGGTGTCAGGGAGGGTCCTCAGACTGTGAGGCTCAGAATTTTAATGAGGACAAAGCCACACATGGCCCTTTATGACATGCTCAAAGTCTATAACCATCCTCCAATGCAAAAAATTACAAATCACTTCACTGGACCCTATTATTTTACAAAAATATGATGTGCTGTACTATTTAGCACAATTTAACATTTGGTATCTAATTCTGTCTTCACAAGTTCCAGCACCTTGAATAAGCTGTGATTTTATAAACAGAAACATACATTTTTACACTTTTAGAATTAAACATATGGAGCTGGGAAGGTGGCTTAGTGGTAGAGTGCCTGCCTTGCGTGCATGAGGCCCTGGGTTCAATTCCTCAGCACCACATAAGCAGAAAAAACCGGAAGTGGTGCTGTGGCCCAAGTGGTAGAGAGCTACCCTTGAGCTGAAGGACAGTACCCAGGCCCAGAGTTCAGGCCCCACAACGGACCAAAAAAAAGAATTAAACATACTACATTTCTAGCACTAAAAGACTAGGATACTGTCAGATATACTCGGATTGTATAGCTAAGCGAATAGTACTTTATGAAGTTCATGATTTTTAAAAAAGAAAAGGTAAATTAAATAATACCTAAATCTGATACAGTACAGTGATGGTGATACTTTCAAAATGACTGAAAAACAGGTCATTTTCTTGAAATGAACTTGGCATAAAAGGCAGCAAAGAGGTCTTTATAAGGTGTGTCTGAGTCTGACTTTGTCGGTGGTATTCGGCATAGCTGGCGAAATCCAGGAGAACGCAGCAGCAAGTTCTGTGAGAGGCCCATGAAGCTGGAGCAGAACCAGTAGAGAGCAACTGACTAAAAAAGAGAAGATGAGAATATCAGCATGGTAACTTCAAGGATATCAAAAGCTAGTTAAGCAGACAATAAAAACACTGTAAATACAAGTATATGGGGAATGAGCAAGACCTATGCAGCTACTAGATACCTGTGAGGGATCTAATAAGCAGTGATGTATGTTGAAAGGAAAAAGGCAAGTAGATGGCAGAGACCAAGAAAAAGCTCACCTCTTGTGTGGCAATTAAGCACATTTTCCTTCCTCCTATCTCCTGAGAAGCTGACTGTAATGCAGGTGGAATACTGGGAATGAGTCCATTTACCATGGAAACCTTAGTATCCCTAGACCTCATTTTCTAACATACTCTCATTGTGTGTATGTGTGTATCAGGAAGTCAGGTTCCAAAGGCAAAACCGTAAGGTTAGAGAATCCAGTTTCTTGAGTCAAACTGCCTGAGTCTGAATCTAATTTGCTATTATTTGGCTTTGCGTAAATTTGCTTTCTGTTTTAGTTTCCTCATCTATAAAGTGGGAAAGTAACTATACTTGCTATAAAGGATAAATGAGATAAAAGCACAGATGAAAGCCACAGCCTACATTAAGAACCTGTATTTGAAGCCGGGCGCTGGTGGCTCACACCTGTAATCCTAGATACGCAGGAAGACTGAGATCTGAGTATTGCAGTTCAAAGCCAGCCTGGGCAGGAAAGTCCGTGAGACTGTTATCTCCAATTAACCATCAGAAAACAGGAAGTGGCACTGTGGCTCGTGGTAAGAGTGCTAGCCTTGATCTGAAGAGCTCAGGGACAGTCCTAGGCCCAGGCCCAGCCCCACGACAAGACCAAAAAAAAAAAAAAAGAGGGAGGGGGGAGGGGAGATGGGAAGGGATGGGAAGGGGAAACAAAGGAGGAGGCAACAATGCTTGATAAAAGAAATGTACTCATTACTTTGCCCATGTAACTGTAACCCCTCTGTACAGTATTTTCACAATATAAAAAGAAGAAGACAAACTAGCTAGATGTTGTCAAAGTAGTTGCCTAACTGCCCAGATGTTGTCAAAGTAGCTAAGTAACCTAGGATAGAGTGTTTAATCTATCTGTACCCCAGTTTCCTCTTCCCTCACATGACTACAGATCACTGTATTGTTGGGAGAGTTATATGAGGTAAAATAGTGTAACAGTGCCTGGCCCAAGGTCACTGGTGAGTAAATGCCAGTCACGTCATCATCATCTGACTTAGCAATCAAGCAAGAAAATATGTAAGTACAGCCTTAGTGACCATAAGCTGTCATTTAATTATGAATCCTTCTCATTTTTAGAAACAAAATCCTAAGCCAAGGATGCTAGTGCATGGCTGTAATCCCAACACTTGGAAAATGGAAGCAGAAGAACTGTGTTTGAAACCAATCTCCCCCCCATTTAGTATTGCTATCTTTTAAAAGAAAGAGGGGCTGGGAAGGTGGCTCAGTGGTAGAGTGCTTGCCTTGCATGCCTGAGGCTCTGGGTTCGATTCCTCAGCAACACATGAGCAAAAAGAAAAAAGCCGGAAGTGGCGCTGTGGCTCAAGTGGTAGAACGCTAGCCTTGAGCTGAAGGACAGCGCCCAGGCCCAGAGTTCAGGCCCCACGACCGGATCCCCCCAAAAAAAGGAAGAAAGAAAAAAAAAACAAGTATAGAAATGTGCACAAATCCTTCCCAGCTTCTTCTGAGTACGTATGGCCAAAGAACTAGGATGAGAACACATTTCTGTCAATGTTCTTTAAAAGGCAATGTCTACACTTAAAGCATCCTTTACTATTTCTGCAATATAAGCTCCAGCAGTCACTAGAACAGTGCTGTGGATGTGGGGACAGACAGCAACTGGACAGCCTCTGACAACTACATGGAGTTGGCACAGCAGATCCGAACAGATCTGTTACTAATTCTGAACCTAACTGTTCATTGAAGCTTCATTGCTCCTATTTTATCTCATCTGGGGGTGCCTTCAGCTATAACTGTATTGCTTCTCTCCAGAAATGCAGTGAATCTCTATTGTTCTACACTAACAAGGTATTAGAAACTTGGGATTAATTCACTGATTCTCAGATATCTACTTCAGAGATGACACATTATTATTTTTGCTGTTAATGACAGTCTATTATGTTCATGTGACAGCAGAAAAATACATATGATGCCAAAAATATCCTGCTTAAAATTCCTAACACAAGTAATGTAAGGTATTTCACATAACCACAACTACTGGCAAGAATTAAATTATACTTTTAGGGCCAACATATTGGTTCTTGATTAAGACAGAGACAAATCTGTCTTAGCTTCTGTCCCCTTAATCACATCTACAATGTCTGTGAGAAATATACGAAAGACTTGAAATAACTGCAAACAGAATTACTTCATTTTCTAATTCTACCAAAATGTTTAATTACATATAAAGAGAATCTTAAAGCAACACTTAAGATAAAATAACATACATGAACCCATATGAACCTTAGCGCATGTTTTTGTTCCTTTTTTCTATACAGGAAGAAAAAGTTCTACATATCAAGTAATCTATCCATAGGCAAATATTATATTCAGGTATAGTGCAAGTTGAGGCAGTCTGATAGTAGAGTTTAGAAACATTCATTTTAAAGAAAATTAGCCAATTCCAAGAAAAGTTCAAGTTTTATTTGGTAGATGAGTTAGTATGAAAAACTACAATCAGTAGGACGAAACCTAAAGGAAGAGGCAAGCTCCCAGCCAGTCTCAGGCAAGAAAGGAGGCACACACATTTACAAGGCTAGTGATGACTCACTGAAGGTACTGTTGCAGCAACTGGAATCATCAATACCGATACAACACGCACGAAGTGTGTGATATACATCTGAAAAGGGGACATTCCACTTTTTTGCAGAGCAAAGATCTGAAAAGACATACACACACATAATGATCATTAAAATGCATATTAATCAGACAAGCATTAAAATGAATGTTTAGTTTTTCAGTCTTGCTGAATATGTGGAAGATACTGATTAAAAACAAAGCACTGATAATTTACATGACTTATCTCATTATGCAAATTCTTAAGTGAAATTTGAACGGTCACTAGAAGATAGGTACTAAATAAGAATTACTGGGAAGGTAGCTCAGTGGTAGAGTGCTTGCCTTGCATGCATGAAGCCCTAGGTTCAATTCCTTAGCACCACGTAAGCAGAAAAAGCAGGAAGTGGAGCTGTGGCTCAAGTGGTAGAGAGCTAGCTTTAAGCTGAAGAGCTGAGGGACAGCGCCCAGGCCCACAGTTCTGGCCCCACGACTGACCAAAAAAAAAAAAAAAAAAAAAGAATGATTGTGGGCTGGGAACATGGCTTAGTGGTAGAGTTCTTGCCTAGCATGGACAAAGCCCTGGGTTCAATTCCTCAGTATCATATACACAGAAAAAGCCGGAAGTGGCACTGTGGCTCAAGAATGTTAGCCTTGAGAAAAGAAGACAGGGACAGTGCCCAGGCCCTGAGTTGGAGCCCCAGGACTGACAAAAAAAAAAAAAAAAAAGAAAGAAAGAAAGAAAGAAAGAAATCATCACTCAAAAACCATAGGTTGTACCCAGCTAGATTCTGGTGGGAAATGGAATTCATATTTCATGTTTGTGTGTGCCAGTACTGGGGCTTGAAAACTCAGGGACTTGCACTCTCACTTTTACTCATGGCTGGCAGTCTATCACTCGAGTGAAGCAAGCTTTCAGTTCCAGCTTTTTGCTGGTTAATTGGAGAGTAAGAAGATAAGAATCTCTGGGATTTGTCTGCCTTGGCTGTCTTTAAATCTTGATCTACAGATCTCAGCTTCCTGAGTAGCTAGGATTACAAGTGTGAGCCACCAATGCTGGGTTTGGAAATGGAAATCTTCATGTCAAACAAGGAACTGGTAAACAGCATGACTTCTAACCAAAGCATCCACCTATGAAAAAATAAGGAGTATATGATTTTCAAAACAGGGATCAGAGGATATAAAGAGAGCTCTCAATGGAAGTAAGTAATTTCTGAAGTTTCTAGTAACTTAGCATATGTTCTACTCAAAGTCTGAGAATAGCTCTCTATGAAGTCATAAGCATGCCTCCCCTAAACCACTGAGTAAGGCAGTATGAGATAATGGATAGGTGACTGAGGTAAGGCTTGTATTATGTATTTCTACTTTATATTATAAAGAAAGACACTGTGTATTCTAAAATCATGTATCAAGACAATGGCAGTGAGGGGCTGGGAAGGTAGCTCAGTGGTAGAGCGCTGGCCTTGCAGCATGAGGCCCTGGGTTTGATTCCTCAGCACCATATAAACAGAAAAAGCTGGAAGTGGCCTTGAGCTGAAGAGCTGAGGGACAGTGCCCAGGCCCAGAGTTCAAGTCCCACAACCAGGAAAAAAAAAAAAAAGAAAAAGAAAAAAGAAAAGAAAAAGACAATGGTAGTGAGATACTGACTCTTTCTAACCCTACCTACAAATTCACATATTAGACACATGTATACAGATAACAAAAAAAACCCAAAACTATTATTACCATCTTAATTACCACCTTTATCAAAAACAAATCATAAAACTACATTCATGTAGGACACCTGGGGACCAGGAGCTCATGCCTATAATCCTATCTATTCAAGAGGCTGAGAACTGATGATCATGGTTCAAAGCTAGCCAGTGCAGCAAAGTCAATTAACTATCTCCAATTAACTATTAAGAAAGCTGGAAGTGAAGCTATATACCGCTCAAGTGGTAGAGTGCTAGCCTTGAGAAAAAACCTCAGGGGCAGCACCCAGGCCCTGAGTTCAAGCCCCAGGACTGCAAAAGAAGAAACCAAGCAGGAAACCAAGCAGTCCCAATTACTGTTCAGAGTGCTCTCCGACGATC
This sequence comes from Dipodomys merriami, assembly GCF_024711535.1. Taxonomy (NCBI): domain Eukaryota; kingdom Metazoa; phylum Chordata; class Mammalia; order Rodentia; family Heteromyidae; genus Dipodomys; species Dipodomys merriami. Next base: position 22,871,824 of record NW_027206512.1, on the reverse strand, counting down.
TGAAATATATGTATAGTTGATGTACAGTGGCAGCAACAAAACCCTACTGGGTTAAATGGCAAAGTAGTCTCATATAAAAGCACTGACCTCCACGATTAATAAATTGATGACACCTACAGAGACAGGCAGAATCCAAGTGGAATCCAGTGCCGTGAGGTCAGGAAACCACAGGACCCCACCAGAAGCTAACTGCTCCTGAACAGAAATGCCTGTGAAGAGTTTTGTAATATAAACGTTAGAACTCCTAAACACAGTAGAGGGAATATAACACGTAAGTAGTCTGAAAATTCCAAGAAGGTGTCCTGAACACTAATAAAGTACATTGGTTCTACTTAATTATTTTTATTCACAATGCAATTTGTTGTTCAAAATGATTTTTTCCCCTCAATATAGGAAATCTGCTTATACTTAGGGAAGGCAGTAAATAATATTTATGAAAGCTATGATATTTTCTCCTTTCAAAGGACAAAATTAGAGAACTTATTTGGGAAAAGGGTACCTTCTGAATGTGCCGCCCCTATGCAAAAATTCCTGAGGGCAACAGACACGAAGATCCACATTGGTAGCTGAATCCAGACCAGCACAGTGGCTTTGAAAGGGTGGCAGTTATCCCGAACATACAGCTCTGAAACCAGCCTCCTCATATTCTTTAGGTAAGTGAGCCTGGATGAAGGGCACAGGGACAAGGCAAAAGAGAAAATGTTGCTTTGCTGAGTACTGGTTGATCCCTAAAGCACAATCACACCCGTTCTGTGGTTACTGATTAAAAGATCTGGACTCCTGTAAGTTTTATTGTCATAGTTCACGTTAAGGAGCTGCATAAGGGGAAATAAACCCTTGTCAAAACTAATACAGAATAGCTGGGCGCTGGTGGCTCACGCCTGTAATCCTAGCTACTCAGGAGGCTGAGATCTGAGGATCGCGGTTCAAAGCCAGCCCGGGCAGGAGAGACCGTGAGACTCCTATCTCCAATAAACCACCAGAAAGCCGGAAGTGGCGCTGTAGCTCAAGTGGTAGAGCGCTGGCCTTGAGCTGAAGAGCTGAGGGATAATGCCCAAGCCCAGAGTTCAAGCCCCACAACCGACAAAAAAAAAAAAAAACTAATACAGAATAATATATAACTAGACAATAATTTGATAATCGGCTCTGCTGCCTATCTTTGGACAATTAGGCTTTAACAGAAAAAAATTTCAGAACTGACATGGTATGAATACAATTAAATCAGAAATACAAAAGCTAAAAGCATATTTTACTCAACTCTCTATAGTCCAGCAAACACGATCATTTGCTTTCAAAATATATCCTTTGTAGTTATATAATTTTGTACTGTATGTGCTACTGGACCACCAAAGTGCTCAATATCTTCCAACACACTTTCTCAAGAAGATTTTCTTCATCTGTTTTTCTATTTGCTACATTAGTCTGTTCTTAAGTTTTACTTTCTAAAGTCTCCTTGAGGCCGGTGCTGGTTTTTCTGTTGCTGTTTGTGCGACAGGGTATTTATGAAGTTTTGGTCCTCAAACTTGATATCCTCCTGCTTCTGCCTCCTAAGGGCTGGGATTACAGGTGTGTACCACCATGCACGTTGATTCCAGTGTTGGGTCTCAAGTTTTAAGTCTCTTGAATCATACATTTTGTATAAGGTAGGCCAAACCATCAACTGTTTTGCTAAAGTTAATCAAATTACTGAATTAATATAGTACACAGATATTCTAGGTCCTTCTATTCTTCTATTTTTATCTTTACATCTCTTTAAGACACCTGCATATTCTGGTCCCTGGATGACACAAACAAATCAGATTTCTACATCAGAGCGTCTCTATGCCATTTTACTCTTTAGGATATGAAAATGGAGCCATCTTCCTAGAAAGCCCTCTGGGTAACCATCTTTCTAGTTCTGTAGAAGCATGGTCCACAGTTTTATCAAGGCTGCTGATTACCCAGGTGAATTGCTATCAGTATTTTCTTTTGGTTTATGCCTACAGTTTTCAGATTTCTTTTGAATGGTAAGATTTCAAAATCAGAGGCTTGTTACTTTTACCAAATAACGACATTAAACTATCACAACTTTTCTTTTTATTTTTTTATTTATTTTTTTTTTTTGTCGGTCATGGGGCTTGAACTCCAGGCCTGGGCGCTGTCCCTCAGCTCTTCAGCTCAAGGCGAGCGCTCTACCACTTGAGCTACAGCGCCACTTCCGGTTTTCTGGTGGTTTATTGGAGATAGGAGTCTCATGGTCTCTCCTGCCCGGGCTGGCTTTGAACTGCGATCCTCAGATCTCAGCCTCCTGAGTAGCTAGGATTACAGGCGTGAGCCACCAGCGCCCGGCAACTTTTCTTTTTAAATGTCAGGATTTTTTTTTTAAGCCCTAAAGATTGACATGAGCTCATATTCATAAAAGGTAGGCCATGTCTATAATCTCAGAACTCAGAAAGCTGAGGCAGGAGGATCAAGAATTTAAGATCAGCCTGGGCTACATTTTTCCTCTCAAAAAGCCAAACAACAAAAAACCCTCAAAAGATTAGCAGGTTTGTACTTACATAATAATATATAACAGCATATTTAATATATATTTGTTCACAAAATCTAGATAATGACTGAATACACAGCACCTTGGCTATCCAAGTGCAGCTGAATTCAAGCCCAAGTACCAGCACATGTATGCACATGTATACCACCCACAAAATAGGTTTTTTCCTCCATTTCTTTGCTTTCAGGCCAATGTATAAACTACCATGCCATAGGGTAACCTGTTGAAATATGAACAAATGAAAGAACTACTTTCCTGTTCAATGTACAGAGCATCCAAACTTGTAATGAACATCGTCTTTGACACCACACACGTGTGGGCACATGCATACACATATACACACACATTCATGGTCTTATATGAATGAAACTACTTACTTGCTCACTCTTTTGGACCATCCCAACTGCCTTGCATGAATTGCAACTTCTTGGTTAAGATGTCTGGCAATGTTCTTTATTTCTGGTTGCAAATTTTCCACCTAACTAAAGAAAAAGTAGTTTTTTTAAGCACATAAAGGATCTTTATTCACAACCACTCTTAATTTTATATTCTCTTATTTGAAAATGTAGTTTATAGATCAAGAAACTATGAGTCTAAGCGCAGCACAGTGACACGTCTGCAACCCCATCTACTCCGGAAGTGAAGGCAGAGGTAGCAGGATTTCAAGTTCAAGATCAGCTTGGGGGGCTGGGAAGGTGGCTCAGTGGTAGAGCGCTTGCCTTGCATGCCTAAGGCCCTGGGTTCGATTCCTCAGCACCACATAAGCAAAAAGAAAAAAAAAAGATCAGCTTGGAAAAGGCTATCTATGGATTAGGGAGCATTGCTCAAATTGTAGAACTCAAGTGATCTGAGTTCAATACCAAGTGGGAGTAGGGGACAGGGAAGGAAATAAGCATAAATGTTAACTTTCACCTGTGGCTCACACCTGTAATCTGAGCTGCTCGAGATGAAATTGAGGTCTGAAGCCCCAAAAAAGTCTGGGAGCCAGGTGCTGATGGCTCACACCTGTATCCTAGCTATTCAGGAAGCTGAGATTTGAGGATCAAAGCCAGCCTGGGCAGCAAAGTCCGAGATTCTTATCTCCAATTAACTACCAGGAAACTGGAAGTGGCTCTGAGGCTCACAGTGGTAGAATGCTAGCAAAAGAGCTCAGGGACAGCACTCAAGCTCAGAGTTCAAGCTCCACCACCGACAATAAATAAAAACAATTCTGTGGGACTCCATCTCCAATATAACCAGCAAAAAGCCAGGCTGCAGGTATGATCAAAGTAATAAAGCACAAGTTAACTTATTTGATATTGTCTCAGTCACAAACCCAAATTCCAGCTTGTATACCTGTGTGGCGCAGCATATTACTTAATACTGCACCTTACCTAACTGCACCTACTTCACAGGATCATGGGATTACAACTTTGCTCTAAGCTTTCCTTAGAGAAAGTTACTCTACTAATATGCTTTAGTATGTGACAACTCCACTTATTTCTCGCCCTATTTTCTTTCTGCAAAGTAGTTCCATCTTCTTACTGCTGTGACATCTCGTATTTGAATAATCTACATCATTGTCTCCAAAGCACTTTAAAATTCAATCTACCGCTGTTAAAATGGGCAGGGAAAGTCACCGCTTTTCTGATTCCACAGAACATAACACGATGCCCTAAAAGATCGAGGGACCTTAGCTACCCAGACACAAAGGCTGCATGCAGCCAGGAGGAGAAATCAAGTTTGCAAACTGCTAGTTTGGTAGAAAAAGACCAGATGAACTAACTTTGGGGGCAAAAAGATGCTGCAGGCCCTCTTAAAATCTTTGAAGGTGGTAACATGACAGGGTGTCTCACCCAATTTTCTTCTGCTAACCTGGACTCAATCAAGAGACAGGCCTGACTTGAAATGATACTGCAGCAAGGACCTCACTTCAATGCCCAGTACTCCCCCCTCCCCACACACACACACATGCAAGTCTACTAAGTACTTGTGCTCGGAGCACAAATCCGATGGGACACATGACAGGTAATCGCCATCTCTAATTTAACACATCTGGCCAGGCCGATGAGCACCGCGCACGCGGGCCGCAGCTCCGGCCGCCTTCCTCCGCCGCCGCGAGGGCGGCCGCGCGCCGCCCCTCACCTTGGCCAGGATGTACTGCTGATAAGCGGCCAGGGGCAGCGTGACGGCGCCACGCAGGGTCGCGGTGGTGAGCAGGATGCTGCCCCACCAGGGAAGGCCCAGGGCGGCGTGCGCGCCCAGCAGCACGTCCTCCGCCGCCCGCACGGGAGTCGACTCAGCCAGGGCCTCGTACCAGCGGCCCACGCCGCCCGGAGCCACCGCCGACACGGACGCGGCCACCACCATCGAGGGAGGCCGGGGCTGGGCGCAGCTCGCGGGGGCCGGCGGAGGCCCTGAGCCGGCAATGCGCAGCTGGGAGGTCGGCGGCAGCGATCGAGGCCACCGTGCGCGCAGGCGGCACAGCATGGTCTGCGCCGGGGTGGAGGGACCCAGGCCTCGCCGGACTCCCACGCCGAGAGGAAAGCGGCACCGCACCACTCGCGACGCTACGCGCCTGCGTCCGGCGCTGGCTCGCCCAGGGCGTGCGGACGCACGTGCACGTGCGCGCGCACGCCCGGCGCGCCGCCAGCCCCTTCATCTTCCCAGGCCAGCGGGTGACGTCGTGTCGCACTAGAGATGACGAAAGATCTAAGGAAGTCCCGCCTCTCCCACGCGGCGCTGCGTAGTCCCGCGGCGGTCGCCGCGAACTTTCCGCTGCTGGGACCGGGGCTTCTCGGAGCGCAGGCCGGAACTGCAGATGCGCGGTGCGGGCGTCCTGCATGCCGTCAGCGCATGGCAGGTCCGCGAGCAGGTGTCTGGCCAGTGGGTTCAACTGAAGAGATAAACGTTGTCATTGGCTCGTTTTCTGGGTGGCAGCGTTAGGCCATCTGCAGAGCTTTCCCTTCACATTCGGTGTTACCGTAGTAGCAGGCGTCGTCTGGGAACGCACCTGTTACTGTGTCATTGGCAGTGCGACTTTTGGGGGCCGTATTGTATTCACATCCTATATATTTTAAAAGCCCGGGCACGAGCACTTAAAGCCGCATGCAGACACCGCATTGACTATTTCACTTTTGTGCTCCTGGCCATAGCAAATACACTAGAACGACATGGAGGAGTTTTCTCACCGAAGGGCCTTGTATGGTGAGGCGTGTGTGTGTGTGTGTGTGTGTGATGTTACCACTCCTAAGAAACTTGAGTTGTAAACACACAGAGCTAAAAGTAATAATGAATTGTACACTTAACGCTTGAAACATTTGATCAAATTATTGCCTCATAGATATTCTGCATTTTAATTAAAACAACAGGGATGGTCCACAGCAGGAGACATCCTGAACCACATGGAATAGCCTTGTCTCAAAAAAATGTCAAGAACTTAGTGACTGCTCCCTGAGAAAGCACCGTATTTTCCCCCCCAGCAGTACTAGCCTCAGAATCTTCTGAGGATTTTCAAACATAGAACCCTAGATTCCATTTGCAGAGTTTTGGACTAAGTAAGTCGGCTATGATGATAATTTGGATTTGCAATGACTTACCATAAATTGCTGCTGCAAGTCTACAGATCATACTAGGAGGCACTTTCTTGGCCTCTGACCGGTGCGTTGGCTGGTGAGGACCAAGTTGCTACCAAGTAGTGAGTCTGCCTGAGCTTGAGACGAGTTGGCTACAGTGGCAACTCAAGGAAGATAGAAGCATGTAGGGTGGGCCCAAACTACAGCCATCTTTCTGGGATTTCCTGGGCAAGAGGTGTTTCCCGGATCAGAAATGTCACAAAGGGATGAGCACCTATGGCTCATAACTGAACTCTTACCTACTCAGGACGCTGAGATCTGAGGTTTGCAGTTCAAAGCCAACCTGGGCTGGAAAATCCAAGACACTCTTAATCTCCAATTAACTGCCAAAACCAATTTGGAAGTGGAGCTGTGGCTTAACTGATAGCGTGTTAGCCTTGAGCAAAGAAGCTCAGGGACAGTGGGCAGGCATTGAGTTCAAACCATAAAACTAGTACCATTCCCCTCCCCCAAGAAAAAAAAAAAAGGAGTTACGAAAGATCCCTGCAACTAGGACAGACAGAAATATTCTCCTTTTTCGTGCATGTGGACGCTACAGGGACCACTGTACTCTGACCTGTCTTTCTTTTAAGGTTCTTGTAGTTCCTTTGCTTTCTGCACTTTGAATCCAGCCATGTTTTTGTTTGTTCATTCTGGATATTTGATGTCTTCTGATTAAGTGAAGATTTAATGAAAAAGAGAGGAAGAAGAGAAGGGGAAGAGGAAGAGGAGAAGCCTCCCAGACATCCACTGGGTAAAGTCAAACTGAAGCTACAATTCTGTTTCACTGTTTAGCTAACTAAGAATACCGAAGTCCCTTTTCTCTGGACTCTAGAAGTCATCTACTTTCAAAATTGATGATAGCTTGGACCATTTGTGGCTCACATTTGTCATCCTAGCTACTTAGGAGGCTGAGACTTGAGAGCCAAAGTTCAAAGCCAGCTCTGGCAGAAAAGTCGGCAAGATTCTTATCTCGTTACCCACCAAAAAGCCAAAAGTAGAGCCATGACTCAAGTGGTAGATTGCTAGCTAGCCTTGAGCATAAAAGTTAGGGACAGCAACCAGGTCCTGAGTTCAAGCCCCAGTACCAGCACAAAAACAAAACAAAACAAAAAAACAACCTGATGATAAATCCATACATGAGTTTTAAAATGTTTAAACATGGAACACTCACACAGTATGCACCCTCTGTACAGAGTTTTCTAAAGGAAATAGCCTAACAATATTTTCCTTAATAACCAGTTCCTATTGTCTACTAATTTAAAGTGGAATGAATTCATTTTTATTGTTTGTGGTAATGGGGTTTGAACTCACTAGGCATGTGTCCTACCATTTGAGCCATGCCTAGAAATCAATTTCATTTCAATTAATTTCGGTGGACCTGGGGATTGAAGTCAAGAGCTCATGCCTTATCTTCTAGAGACTCCCATTTTTGCTTGGGGCCAGCCTCTGACCAAAGTTCTCCTACTTATGCCTCCCACATTGAGAGCTATCAGGCTTAGATTATTGATTGTGACAGTGGAGGTATCTCAGTAAATTTCTGCCTGGGTGGGTCCCAAATCTCCATCCCCTACCTCCCTGAGTAGCTGGGATTATAGGTGTGAACCACCATCTACCCTAGAGTTTGTTTGTTTATTTGTCAGTCTTGGGGCTTGAACTCTGGTCCTGAGCACTGTCCCTCAGTTCTTTAGCTCAAGCCCAGCACTCTACCACTTGAGCCACAGAGACACTTCCGTTTTTCTGGTGGTTTACTGGAGGTAAGTGCTTCATGGTCTTTTCTGCCTGGCTTTCCTGGCTGGCTTTGAACTGTGATCCTCAGATCTCAGCCTCCTTCTTAGCTAGAATTGTAGGCATGAGCCACCGGCATCCAGCTGAGTTTAACTTTAAATGGGGATTTCTTTGCTTAAAAGCCAGGGGAAGAAGTGAATTGTTTCTGCATTTTTTTTTTTTTTGAGAGAGAGAGAACTAGGGAGCCTTTGTGGTTACCCTCTTACAGAAGAGAATTTTTTTTTTCTGGTCCTGGGGCTTGAACTCAGGGCCTGGATGCTTGTCCCGAAGCTTGTTTTGTTCAAGGCTATGCTCTGCCACTTGAGCCACCACTCTAGTTTGAGCCTTTTGGTGGTTAATTGAAGATAAAGCCCATGGACTTTCCTACCTAGATTGGCTTTGAACCACAAGCCTCAGATCTCAGCATCCTGAATAGAATTTCAGGCATAAGCCACCAGCACTTGCTATGTTGGGTGTTGCAGTCTGTAGCTCAGTGGTAGAATGCTTGCCTGGCATACAAAGTATTTGGATAAGTCCTCATCACTGCAAAAATAAATTCCTCTTTATGCTGAGTCAAAATAAATATTTTCTTGAGTGGGTGAATTTTATTAAAGCATGTTGTATTTTTGTATGGAAACATCACAATAGAACCTCTTTGCACAATTAACATACACTAATAAAAAGAGAAAGGGGGAGAAAAAAGAGAAAAGGTGGTACCAGGTGTTGTGCAATCTGCAGTCCCAGTGACTGAGGATGATTAGTTAAGAGTGTTCCTTTGAGCCCAGGAGTTTGGGATCAGTCTGGGTAGCATTATGAGCCTCCCATCTCTTAAAATGAGTAAATAACCCCCACCCTCCCCGCCCATCCAGGTCTGAAGCATGGCATACAAGGAAAAGTACTTGTGTAGTAAGTACAAGCCTTGAATTTCAATCCTCAAAACCTCTACCCTCCCCCCTAAATCTGCATTTGTATATTTGTTAATAAAGCCTAAAGAAAACGTTTTCAAGTTACTTGTCAAATCCTTAACAATTAATTCTGTAAATCTTTGTAAGAAATTGGTTTGTTTGTTTTGCTGGTCATGGGGCCTGATCTCTGGGCCTGGGTGCTGTCCCTCTTCAGCTAGTGCTTTACCACTTGAGCCACAACGCCACTTCCAGCTTTTTCTTCTTATGTGGTGCTTAGAAATCGAACTCAAGGCCTCATGCATGCAAGGCAAGCACTCTACTACTGAGCCACCTTCCCAGCCTTTATAAGAAATTGGGATTGAGACTTTCAGATTGAGACATCCATCTTATCTTTCAAGACTGGATTGAAGTAGGCTCGAACTCTGTGGTTATGAACACACCTTTAGAGCCATAGAATGATCAGAATTTGTTGTCTATACAGAATGTTAGGGGAACTACTTGTAAATTGTTGTGTCACTAATGTGTACAACCAGCATTGTGATCTTTTGAGTACAGTACAAATGACCATACAAATAATTATGCAAGCTAAAAGAATTTGTCAACTCTAACACCTGGCAAATGAACTTGTTCAACATATTAAAGCATTTTTAAGCAGGCACCATTTTATGGTGGTGCTTGCAATTCCAGCACTCTAGAGGCTAAGAGAGGAGTATTATGAGTTCCAAGTTACCCTGGACTACATAGACTTTGTTTGCCAGGTAACAGTAATTTATAATCCTAGCTACTCAAGCTACTCAAGAGACAGAGATCTGAGGATGAACACTCAAAGCCAGCTTGGACACTTAAGTACTCAAGACACTTTTTTTTTTTTTGGGTCCGGTCGTGGGGCCTGAACTCTGGGCCTGGGCGCTGTCCCTCAGCTCTTCAGCTCAAGGCTAGCCCTCTACTACTTGAGCCACAGCGCCACTTCCGGCTCTTTTTCTTTTTGCTTATGTGGTGCTGGGGAATCGAACCCAGGGCCTCACGCATGCAAGGAAAGCGCTCTACCACTGAGCCACCTTCCCAGCCCCTTAAGTACTCAAGACTCTTAACGCACACCCACACACATACAGAAGACCTCATTAAAAAACAAAACTCCAAATAGAAAAAGACTGAAAATCTACGTATTTATGTTCTGTGTCTAATAATATGTATCACACTAGTATTTTTCTCTAGTATTTTTGACTTCCTTAAAGTTTGTACTGTTATTAAAGACATACTGTATTTAAAGCCAAAATAACAAAAAGACAACAGGGATATCCTAGGGACATAACTCTCCATAATACCTGCTTAGCAAGTTCATGGTCCTGAATTCAAACTACACACACACACATACACCACACACGCAGCACACACTACTTTGAGGCTAGCTTGGGCTAATAGACTACCCCCCAAAACAAACAAACAAACAAAAGCCAGCCTGGCTTCTAGAGATGGAGATAGGATCAGGGATTGAGCCCAGCCTAGAGTCAGCAAGATCCAGTCTCAAGTTGGTTGTGGTAGTAGTGCATGCCTATATTCCCATCTACTAGAAGGCCAAGTAGAAGAACTGCAATCCAAAGGTTGGCCAGGGCAATACCAAAGTTAGAGACTTAACTGAAAAACAAAGGGAATGGAGACATAGCTCAAGTCTTTCCCTTGCCTAGCAAGCTTGAGGCCTTGTAACACCAAAAACAAAACAGTGTATCTCCATCCCCCCAAAAACTAGAGACAATTCTCTGACTCTATTTTCCATTTATTTACTTTATAAATTGTGAAAAGAATACTCATCCAGTCGAAGGAATGCTTCAAATTTGGACTATATATCTGCCACTCTTTTTTCCCCTGGTTAGTATTGGGGTCTCAACTCAGACTTGCATGTTAGGTAGATGCTCTACAAGCAATGAGTCTGGCTTTGTGGCAAGATCTCACTTCCTTCCCAATCATGTTCCTGAACCATCATCTGCCTATTTTAGGCTTCCGGTGGCAGCTGGGACATAGATGTGAAACATCATGTATGCCATCCTCGTGGACTTTTCTCGAACTGCTATTTTTCTGTCGTCTAGTCAGTATTATTTTTCTTATAACAAAAGACACTACTCAAAATTCTGAACAGATTATTTCATGTATTCATTAGATATAAGGTATTCTCATGTTATAGTGATCCTTTGGAATCAGTTTATCTTTTATGTTTAAACTTAGCTTACATTAGTTTTATGGGAGGGGGGCATATTTCATTGTTACCTTTCTACACTTCAGAGCCTCTTGCTTGGTATGCTTGCCTATCCACCATGTGAGCCATACTTGCACGCTGACATATTCCTATCACTTTACACTCTTGTAAACTTTTCCTTAGCTGGCTTTGAACGGAAATCCTTCAGGTCTTAACCTACTCAATAGGAAGGATTACAAGCAAGAGCCACCAGCACCTTGCTTTGTCGTCTTGCTTATCACGTTTTCTCTAACTGAAGATACAAAGTTAGCTCTTCTTTTCACAAGTGTGAATTCATTTAAAGGTAGAAATCTGGCATGAAACAACACAGCCATTATAGTTTTGAACTACTCTACTGTAGCAGAATACTTCCTTTGTATTTAAGTGATGGAAACTTATGCAATCAAAGCATGTAATATAGGAAGAGAGGAAATCGATTATGGAATTTTCTTTATTCTGTATGCCAGATATCTGCTTTTATTGTCTCTCTCAGAGTCTGAACTCCAGTCTCATGCATACTTGCTCAATTGGTATACTACCACCTAAGCCATGCTTTCAGCGTGGCTTTTTGCTGTTTACTTTGGAAATGAAGCCTTATGTAATTCCCTGGATTGGCTTCAAACTGTAATCTCTCAATAGCTTTTGAGCTGGTTACACCAGGCCGTAGAATGAGTGTTTCTGAAAGTCATCAAAGTGAACACCGAGTCACAGGATTGCAATGTTACATTACCTAGTTGTATAAAACTTGCTAACGTGAATACAGCATGAAAAATGTCAGAAAATAATAGGTAATTTGAGGCAAAAGACGGGGGTATTATTGTGAGGAACAAGACAATTATTTAATATACGCTTGTTTCCCCAGTGGAACAACTATTAGAAATTAAACATTTTTTATTTATTAGTCAAAATGACTTTAATTTATAATGGGAAATATTTTTTTCAAATGTGCAATTACTAAAATCACTTTTTGTTAATATTTTGTTTAAATACATATTGAAAAGATATGAAATAGAATTTTGTTAGAAATAGCAAATCATCTCTAAAGTGGAATGGATGGTATAAATGGATTACACAATAACTGGTATGCTTATATTTGGGGATTAAACTCAAGAAATATTTAAGAGAAAAAATAGCATGTTACACATGTATATTACATAAGTATATTTCAAAAAAGGGGAAAAGACCTTTTGGTCTAAAAATTGTTTTTATTGTTTAAATAAATATGAACTATATTACATGTGAATATAAAAAAATGTATTTTGAAAACTATTTCTAGAACAGACTATTAAAACCATGGCTTTGTACTTCACAATTCTGATCCCAAAAACCTTGGGACATTGCAAATCTATATTCTGCTGCCTCAGTTTTAGCATCAACTAGATTAACTTGCAAGGTACCTTTGTATCTTTTCAATTCTTGTTTTTAAAACTTGGGCATATCATAGGTAGAAAACCAAATTTATGTATTTTTTAAAAATCACCTCCTATATTAAGTCATGAGTGGGCTACTCACAAACATCTTGATGTATGTTCAAAATGTTTTTACTCTACTCAGGCCACATTAGGCAAGAAATTACTTCATTTATTTGAATATTCAGGAATCATGTCAACTTTGGGTGAGTTATCAGTATTTTAGTTATTTTTTATGTTTAACAGTGTGGAGTTTCTCTCGTGTGGAATTTGTAATTTATTTTTGTCACTTGGGCCACAGTGCCACTTCTGGTTTTCTGGTGGTTTTATTGGAGCTAAGAGTCTCATGGACTTTCCTGCCCAGGCTGGATTTGAACCATGATTCTCAGATCTAAGCCTCCTGAGTAGCTCAGATTACAGGAGTGAGCCACTGAGGGCCAGCTGTAATTTATTTTAAAAAAGGCACTTACTTATATATTACTTCACCTTTGTGCTTAAGTTTCTGTCAAATACAATTATGTAATTTAATTTTCCCACAGGAGACAGGGTAAGACACATACTTTTCTTGGATATATTATGGTTTATTGTTTCAAGTGAATGAAATATATAAATCCCACTGAGTGTAGTGTGGCCCTGAAATACAAACAGGTTAAATGTAAATTTGATATTTTAATATGTGTATTCATGTATCTACCATAAATTGTCTTAATGACAATGGCAAACTTTCTTGTATTATTGGCTTAAGTGAGGCATTTATCCTTTTCGCTGATAATATACAAGTATAGAGAGCAAGAATACTTCCAAATTGAAAAAAGAAGATAACTTTCCACTAATTACTGAAAAATGAAATTTTTATGTTGACTCTTGATAACTGGAAAGCCAATGTTAAGAATCAATATTATCCAATATAAAATAGTACAATGAATTATTTCATAATTAACAGTATATTAAGAACTTGTATGTGCTGACTGGGGGGAACTAGAGTGTCATTTTTATTCTCACAAAGTCTAGATATTCTTGATTAGAATAAACCACTGGTGAGGATGACGATGTTCCATCTTTTTTTTTATAGCAGCTGTTACAGTGAAAATCTTAATAGAATTTTTTTTCCCACTATTACCAAGAGAGTTTTATTGGTATAGTAAAGAAGAAAAGGCAAAGGTAAGAAGAAAAGAATAAGTGTGCATTAGTTCTAAAAGTTTGAAAAGGTAAATAAAAAAACAAACAAACATGTTAAAGTCAGAAATTTCTTCTGTGTTTGCCTGGCTAAAACCAACTTGAAAAAAAGCAGGATGGGTGTTTTAAAAGCTACTGTCGAGAAACATTTACTGGTAATGATCATTATTTTACTTTATATTTAAAATTACACAAGTAGAAAAGTTATGCTTATTAATAGTTTAATGTATGAAGGAAACATCCAGATTTCTGAATATGAAGGTACATATCTCACATTAATTTAAGTCTACATAAAGTAGAGCCTCTATACTGACATATTGAAATTTACTTTCTGCTTAGCCTTTTCTGTTATGTAAACAATTGTACATTTATTTGCCATTCTAAAACTTCAGGATCAAGTTTACATAATTTTGCTAAATTTCCGTGTTTGCTCAGAAGCAGTTTACAGTACTAAAACCAACCAGCCAAAGAACAGCTTCAACAGAAAGTTATGTCCAAAGGGGAAGAGGGAAAGAAAAAGAAAAAAGAAAAAAAAATAAAGAAAAGGATAAGAAAAATGCTAACTAAGGTAAAATGGATGATGATGGGGACTGGGCAGTCACAAATGTTCACAGAAAATAGGTCAGTTAGTAAGTTCTTCTGCAAAAAGCCTACACACTTCAGTCAAGCACATCAGTAGAATGATTTGGGAGCATAAATTTTTTTTCTGGCCACTTGTGATTTCCTCTGAATGAAAAGGAATCTGCAGGCTAACAAGCTGATCCTCATCAGCCAAGCTGGTTCATATGCACACTGTTCATGTGAGGTGCCCAGGGTCCAGTCCACACCTACAAATATAGAATATGCATTTTATTAAATACATATTTAACAGGTAGTTGGTTAAAATAAATGTTTAACACTAATGAGGGTCCCTATTTTAAACTAACTTAATATTGTGGTAAGAAATAATGGGAAAAAATGATGGGAAACATTTTTATAATGCTAAGGATGGAACTCTAGAACTTTGAAAACCATACTAATCAAGCACTCTAGCATTATGCTGAACCTCTTTTACCTGTGGTCTCCAAATAGATGATAAATTGCCAATTCTTAGAAAGTTATTACTTGATGATTATGGAAGCATATTAATTCAATCTAATAAACACACCAAAATAAGCTAAATATGTAAACATATAATCATCTGTAAGTTTTCAGTTAACTATATAGTTTGAACACAATACTTGGTGGCTCATGCCTGTAATCCTAGCTACTCAGGAGGCTGAGATCTGAGGATCGCAGGTCAAAGCCAGCCTGGGCAGGAAAGTCCGTGAGACTCTTATCTCAAATAAAGCGGAAGTGGGGTTGTGTCTCAAGCAGTAGGGCTCTTGCCTTGAGTTGAAGAGTGCAGGGACAGTGCCCAAGCCCAGAGTTCAAGCTCCACGACTGACCAAAAACAAACAAACAAACAAAAAAAACCCCTCAATGTCACTTAACTGTATCACTAGTAAATAACTAAGGTCCACATGAAATTATTTTATACTGTCTTGCTACCAAGTATTTCATAAATGCTGCACTTGCTACCAAGATTTAACTGTATTTCTGAATTTCATAAATGTTTGCTATATAATCAGTCTTACCGTTTGAGGACCATTGTTTTCTGTGGAGCTGGAAACCATCTTTATTAGTGAGTTCCAAGAGGGGTCTGCAGCATGAGGGCCATTAAATATGGGTCCCCCAGTACCATCAGGGATAGGTGCTACTGGTGGAATCATTGCATTCCCATACACAGAAAAAGGCATACCCTTAAATAGAAAACAAAAAAACAAAGATCCGCTTTTTACTTAGATTCACTTTTTACTTTTTTCAATTGGATTAATAGCTTTAAAACTGATATATAAAATTTCATCTTTGGGAATATGTAAGTTACCTAAGGAGTATTTTTTTCCTTATGATTTTATCTAGCATTGGATTATAAATAAGCCTTGTATATCCAAAATATTTAATGCCAAATTGTTCTCTAAGACCAGTAGCACAGTATTAAGTGCCTGCCTAGGAAGCATGAAACCCTGAGTTCAAGTCCCAGTACTGCCAAAAAGACAAAATCAAAATAACTTCAAGCCCCCAAACAAAAAGATAGTTCTCTAAATAAATGAGATAACTAAATATTTATATTTTAGATTTTTGACCCATATTTTCTGGCATCATTTCACAAGTGTTCTTTAAAATAATTAAATTGCATATTTAAACTACCATTACCCCAACTTTAGGGAAGTCCATGTATCCTGCAGGAACATGCTGATGGAATGTACCAGAAGGAGTTACAATTCCTGTATTGTCTCGCTCTATTGCTTGATGTTGTGAAAACACTCCTGGATCAGACATCGGTCTATGAATCATTGGATTTCCCATCCCAGGATTACACCAATCTACTTTGTCTAAAGGAAAAGACAGACAAAAACAAAAATTGGTAATATTTAAAATTAAGGGCAAACAAAATAGAACATTACCCTAAAGATTTCCACACTGCTCAATAAATAGCACTATAAACAAAACAAAAGCTGAGATATAGTGAAAACACATAACCAGGTGCCAGTGGCTTATGTTTGCAAGCCTAGCTAAATAAGAGCGTTTGAAAGTAGAGGATTGAGTTTTGAACCCAGGCTAGGAAGAAATGTCTATGTCCAGCAAAGTGCCAGTAGAGCAAGAAAGCTAAGTGAGAGGTCAGGGACCTGGATTTAAGCCCCAGTACAGGTAGAAAAGCAAGAAAACAAACACATACAAAAAATAGACTAAACCAAAGAAACCAAAATAAAATAAAAACCTAAAATGCTCAAAGTAAATATTAAATACTTAATATGATGATTGAAAAAGAACATACCTGCAGTAGCTTATTTAATGGAGATCATATAGAAACACATTTTTAAGAAGTTAGTCAAAACAAAGAGATGCAAATACAGAACTTTAAAAATAACTATGGAGGAAGTGGAGGTGTTGCTCAAGTGGTAGAGCATCACCTTAAACAGAAAAAAAAAAAAACAAGTGAGAAAGGACCCAATGCCAGCACAAAAGCACAATAAAAAATAACTATAGAACATTAAATAGTGTTTATGATAATAAACATATAAACTTAACTTTCAAGTAAACAAGCTACCATATCATACCTTGATTGCCACCAATCCCTTCAAAGGACCAGATGCCACTGTGCCCTACTGATGTAGACAAATTACTCCCAATAACAGATGGAGCTGAAGTTCCAGTTTGCCTGATACGTGCAGAACGTTCAGTTCCAATAGGGACCGGAACTTTCCTGTCCTGAGAGACATTGCTGGGCTTTTCTGACCCTAAAGGGACTGATGATGGGGCGGGAGATGGTGCACGAACTCCAGAGGATACTGACTGTGCAGGAGAATCTAGAGAAGAGATATTTCAATAGAACAAAAGTTACCTATAGCATGTTGTTTTATAAAAACAAATCTTAAACTCTGAGGACATCTCTTGAGAAAAGCTGAAATAAAAAAATGTTTAAGCAATAAATTATGCATATTAAAATTTGGTTAAAGTTCCATGACCACATGATAAACCACAACAAAATGGAGGTAAGGAAATATCATTGCCTGTACTAGCAATTCCCAATTTGTGTTCTGTATGAACTCCTCTTTTTCTGGTATGATATAATGAAGAAAACAAAAGGATGGAAAAATTTGGAAAATCTAGCCAGGAAAAAAAGAGGTTTAAGACTTTCTAGAACCTTAATCATGCTGATAAAACAGTAATAGGAGGCTATTTTGCCTTTCCTCTTCAAATTTTATCAAACTTTGTTAATGGAAATCTAAACTTTTTGCATCAAACCAAGTTTATGTTTCTGAAAATAAACGATTATTCTCTTTTTTCTAGAGAAAAATACTTTACTTTCTGACAGATGGGCAATTTTAGGATATCTTAAAAAAAAAAGCCAAGACTCACAAACTTTGGTATTGTTTCTTCTAGATAAACTGTTATAGTTTGAATCTTTGTATGCCTTTATCAAAATATTTGTAAATCGAAGTATTTCTGCTAGACTACTGAAACATGCATTTTGCCTAGGTTAATTATTGTTTGTATATTGCTCATTTCTAGGTATTTTTGTTGTCATAGTGTTATAGATCAAGTTTATAGTAGTATCCATGCTAAGAAAACAATAAACAATCTACTATACTACTAAGCTACATACCTAGTAAGCCATATTTCTAGTGATCAGTTTGTTTATTGTAAATAAACTTTCATAAAATTTTTAGTTGCCTTTCCACTTGTCTTCATAAATTTTTTGCCTCAAGATTTTTTTCAGCTTATAATTCTTTTGTCCTTAGTTTATTTCTATGTTTTATTTATTTTTTGAGATTGAGTATTGTTTTACAGCCCACACTACCCTTGAATTTACAATTTTGCCCGAGCTTTCTTTCTTTCTTTTTTTTTTTTTTTGGTAGGTCGTGGGGCTTGAACTCTGGGCCTTGGGCGCTCTCCCTCAGCTCTTCAGCTCAAGGCGAGCGCTCTACCACTTGAGCTACAGCGCCACTTCCGGTTTTCTGGTGGTTTATTGAAGATAGGAGTCTCACAGTTTTTTCTGCCCGGGCTGGCTTTGAACCATGATCCTCAGATCTCAGCCTGCTGAGTAGCTAGGATTACAGGCGTGAACCACCAGCGCCCAGCCTTTTGCCCTAGCTTTCTAAGTACTGGAATTGTAGTCATGTGCTATCACATTAGAACAGTATAGTTGTTCTTTTTTTTTTTTTTTTTGGTCAGTCTTGGGGCTTGAACTCTGGACTTGGGCGCTGTCCCTGCGTTCTTCAGCTCAAGGCGAGTGCTCTACCACTTGAGCCACAGCGCCACTTCCGGTTTTCTAGTCGTTTATTGGAGATAAGAGTTTCACAGACATTGCTGCCTGGGCTGGCTTTGAACCGCGATCCTCAGATCTCAGACTCCTTAGTAGCTAGGATTACAGGTGTGAGCCACTGGTGCCCATCAATTTCATACATTATTAAAAAAAAAAAGCCACAAATGACAAAATTTAAATTTCATGTAAAAAGTCCCAGCATAGGCATACACATACATGCACACATACAAGTATTAAGCACATCTAAACCTAAAGACATAAATAAATGGTAAAGGAACCTGGAAGTTTAAAATTTTAAACTGTTAACTTTAGATCCATAATTTATTGATTATGCCTGACTGACCCAGAAGCATTCATAAAATTTTCCCATTTATACATTTAGGTTTGTGTATGTATGTCTAGACAGACAAGATCTGGCTGGCTCCTCCTGTGATCCTCAGCTCTCAGCCTTTTGAGTAGGTAGGATTAGGATTACAGGGTGTGAGCTATCAGTACCTGGCAGTACCCATGGTATCAGACTAGAGGGAGCAAGAATTGAGTTCAGTTAACAGGGAGAAAAGGGAGGTGAGATATGGGTCCCTATAAAATATTATAAGCAAGGGTCAGTGGAGAATAAACGTGTGATGAGATTTTTTATTTTTTATTTTTATTTTATTTTTATTTTTTATTTTGGTCGGTCGTGGGGCTTGAACTCTGGGCTTGGGCGCTGTCCCTCAGCTCTTCAGCTCAAGGCGAGCGCTCTACCACTTGAGCTACAGCGCCACTTCCGGTTTTCTGGTGGTTTATTGAAGATAGGAGTCTCACAGTTTTTTCTGCCCGGGCTGGCTTTGAACCATGATCCTCAGATCTCAGCCTCCTGAGTAGCTAGGATTACAGGTGTGAGCCACCAGCGCCCGCTATGTGTGATGAGATTTGGCCCAGAAAATTCCATAGGCAGGCCAGGTGCTGGCTGTTCATGCCTGTATCCATAGCTATCCAGGAAATTTATACCTGGAAAATCACAATTCAAAGCTAGCCTAGGCAAGAAAGTCTACGAAACTCCATCTCTATTTAACAAGCAAACAGCAGTGTGGAGGTATGGCTGAAGTAGTAGAGCACTAGCCATGAACCAAAAAAAGCCAAACATGAACACAAAGCCCTGGATTTAAGCCTCTGTGCGCACGCGAACACTCTCTCTCTCTCTCTCTCTCTCTCCCCCCTTACCCAACACTCACAAATAGGGTTCTAAGAGGCATACATGTCAATGTCAAATGCTTACATTACATCAAGTGCCTAAAAAATATAATTTATTATATTGACATTAGTATTACTGGTGAACAAAATAGAAATATATTAGCTTGCTACTTAGAAAAGTAAACCAAGAAATTATTCGATACTGCTGAAAAACTTAAACTGTAGTTCTATGGTCAACAGCACTTACTTTGACTGTTTTTGCCAGTTACTTGGAAGAATCTAGAAGATTTATCTGCATGGGTTGTTTCAAATCAAGTATTAGGCTCCTGAGTAGCTAGGATTATAGGCATAAGCAATGAGGCTTTCAATAGGTTGCTCAAGGTGATCTTCAACTCCCCCCTTCCACCTCCCTCAATCTCTGAAAGGCTGTGACTACAGGCATGTGCTATCAGATCCCTCTAAATAAGGTTTCAAAGGATGGGGCAGATCTGTTTTTTGCTTCTTAAACTAAGGAATAATTTTTAGGAAAAGAATACAAAATTAAAAATATACTGCTTGGAAGGAACATCAAGATAAGCTGAAGTTAAGCTTCACTAACATCAGTAAAATCATTCTAGTTTTGAAATGAAAACAGGATCCAGGGTTAAAATTCAAATAGCAACATGACTCCCATGTTAAAAAAAATGTTTCTGCTAGAAAATTTCACTGTGCTTTTTCTGTGTTTACTAAATATACTACAAATTTAATTATGAAGAAATGTCAAGATAATAAAGAAGGGGAAGTATGTATCTACTTTCTAGAGTTTTTAAAAACTCTAGAAAGACTAGGAGAAAACACCCAGAACATTTGTCACTGAAGAGAAATTTGAATCTTGGGAGAAAGGGATTAATTAAAAAGTATTATTCAGGGGGCTAGGAAGGCAGTGGTAGAGCACTTGCCTTGTATGCTTGAGGCCCTGGGTTCGATTCCTCAGCACCACATAAGAAAAAAGCCGGAAGTGGCGAGGTGGCTCAAGCGGTAGAGTGCTAGCCTTGAGCTGAAGAGCTGAGGGACAGCGCCCAGGCCCAGAGTTCAGGTCCCACAACTGGACCCCCCCCCCCAAAAAAAAAGAAAAAAAAGTATTATTCAGGGGCTGGGAAGGTAGCTCAGTGGTAGAGTGCTTTCCTTGCATGCATGAGGCCCTGGGTTTGATTCCTTAGCACCATATAAAAAGAAAAAGCCGGAAGTGGCACTGTGGCTCAAGTGGTAGAGCGCTAGCCTTGAGCTGAAGATCTGAGGGACAGTGCCCAGGCCCAGAGTTCAGGCCCCACGACAAAAAAAAAAGAAAAGAAAAGAAAAGAAAAAGAAAGTATTATTCAGATAACTGATGAATGTAAGCAACTATTATATATTAGAATATAAATATTGTATTAATACAAAATATTCAATTTGACCTTTGCATTGTAACTTCTTATTCTTATGAAATTAAATATTTAGAAATAAGAGGCCTAGACATTTGCAACTAATTCTAAGATAGTACAGGAAAAACAATAAAAATGTAAAAGAGAGTGTGGCAACATGTTACCAATTGGTAAATCAGAGAAAATATAAATGGATTCTTCATGCTAATCTTGTTATATTTTTGAGGTCTTAAAATAGCGTAGTTTCAGCCGGGCGCTGGTGGCTCACGCCTGTAATCCTAGCTACTCAGGAGGCTGAGATCTGAGGATCGCGGTTCAAAGCCAGCCCGGGCAGGAGAAACCGTGAGACTCCTATCTCCAATAAACCACCAGAAAACCGGAAGTGGCGCTGTAGCTCAAGTGGTAGAGCGCTCGCCTTGAGCTGAAGAGCTGAGGGACAGCGCCCAGGCCCAGAGTTCAAGCCCCACGACCAACAAAAAAAAAAAAAAAAAAAAAAAAAAATAGCGTAGTTTCAAGCTAGCCTTAAACTCAAGATCCTTCTGCACTCACCTCCATGTGATAAAGTTACTCATGTGCACCACCATAACCAGCTAAAATTATTTTTTCAAAAGGAGTTTTGATAATGGTTCTAAGCTTTAAACACTACTTTGTGTCTCCTTTCTTTCTTCCATGTTGTTTGCACCATTCAAGTAAGATGTACTTTTGTCATATTTATGCTCTAAGTAGCCCAGGCTGCAAGAATACTGTTTATGCTTTCTATATAGCTGGAGTAATTAATGGCAGATACCACTACTCAGTTTTAAGCAAGGGTAGGAATGAAACTGTGGATGCTCTAAACTCTGCCTTCTTAGTAGCTATATTATAGCTATAAGCCAGTGCTCCACTTAACTTCTTTCTCATTTTAAATTATCATATATCAGTTAAATAAAGGAGGGTGAGGACTGGGAAGTTGGCTCAGTGGGAGAGTGCTCGCCTAGCATGCATGAAGCCCTGGGTTCAATTCCTCAGTACCACGTAAACAGAAAAAAGCTGGAAGTGGAGCTGTGGCTCTAGTGATAGAGTGCTAGTCTTGAGAAAAAGAATCTCAGGGACAGTGCCCAGGCCCTGAGTTCAAACCCTAGGACTGCCAGCAAATAAATAAAAATAAATAAATAAATAAAGGAGGGTGACACAGTGACATTGTATATAATGTGACTTGTATATAATGTATTCTGATCAATCTCTCCCCTTCTAAATTCTAAGATATTTTGTTACTGTCAGTCGTGGGGCTTGAACTCTGGGCCTGGGCCCTGTCTCTCAGCTCAAGACTAGTGTTCTGCTACTTTTGGTTTTCTGGTGGTTAACTGGAGATAAGAGTCTCATGGACTTTTTTGCCCAGGCTGGCTTTGAACTGCAATCCTCAGATCTCAGCTTCCTGAGATCTTCCTGAGCTAGGATTACAGGCGTGAGCCATTGGCAACCTAGCCAAGGTATCTTTTCTTTTTCTCAAAGTGGTATTTAGTTGCTATTAATGAAAAAAGTGAGTAGTTACAATTGTGCCAGATACAAAGAAATTGTATCTAAGAAAGTTCTTCTTTCTTTTTTCTTTTATTAGAGGTAGGGTGCCAGCACCAGGGCTTGAACTCAGTGATTAGCACTACACTTTCTTGCTCATGGCTAGAACTCTACCAGACTGTTTTGCCTGGACTAGTTTTGAACCTCAACTTCCCAGGTCTCAGCCTCTTGAGAAATTGAGCTTTACAGGTGTGAGCCACCATCGTCTAGCTGGAAAGTGCAATTCTTCATACAGCAGTGTCATAGTATCCTTTGAGCGGACCTGTTATATTATTCTTATCTTAAAATAGCTTCAATCTTTTTGTACCTAAAGAGGATTCCTAAATATGATAAAATAGCCATCTTTAGCACCTATCATTAGTTAACTATCATTCCTCATTGTTGCTATCATCTCTAGAAATAGCTATTTATTACTTAAAGTTGTATTTAGTTTAAGTGTTCTATTTGTGAAGAGCTTAGAGGTAAGACCACTCATGAGGCCACTGAGTCTGATCTCTAGCACCAAATTTCGAACATATTTATAAGGTGTTTTTTTTTTTTGTTGCTTTGTATGTCCCTCCCCCACGGTATAACCTGTTTTCACCGTATTTGATGTTGGTATAATTTGGGGAGGGGAAGGGAAAAAACAAATTGTTTATTATTATTATTATTATTTTTGGGTCAGTCATGGGGCCTGAATTCTAGGCCTGGGCACTGTCCCTCAGTTCTTCAGCTCAAGGCTATCACTCTACCACTTGAACCACAGGGCAACTTCCGGCTTTTTCTTCTTATGTGGTGCTGAAGAGGGCCTCATGCATGCAAGGCAAGCACTCTACCACTGAGCCATCTTCCCAGCCCCAAACTAATTGTTTAAATAGGGATACAGGTAGACCCATTGCAACAATGAAATGTACTAGATGCTATGTCAAACAAACGAACTTTACAACTTTGGTGGGGGGAGGAGGGGAGGCGATGGGAAGGGGAAACAAAGGAGGAGGCAACAATGCTTGATAAAGAAATGTACTCATTACCTTGCTCATGTAATTTTAACCCCTCTGTATGGTATTTTCACAATTAAAAAAAAAAAACTTATTTGTATGTAGTATTTGTTAATTTCACCCCAGGCAGAGACTTGAATTCAAGATTGATTGGACAGATCACAGGCATAGTAAAAATTTGCATTTTGATTTAAAAAAATTCTATTCAATAGCTGCTATATAATATTGTCAAACTATATTCTCTTTACCTCAATTATGACTACCAGGACATTTTAACCGTTTTACAAAAACAGATAAATCAGCCGGCACTATGGCTATAACCTAACTACTCAGGAGGCTGAGATCTGAGGATTCCAGTTCAAACCCAGCCTGGGCAAAAAGTCTATGAGACTCTTACCTCAAATTAAGTAGCAAAAAATCTGGAAGTAGAGCTGTGGCTCAAATGGTAGATTACTAGCCCTGAGCGAAAAAGCTCATGGACAGTGTCCATGCCTCAGAACAGAACTAGAACCAAAAAAAAAGAAAAAAGAAAAAGAAAAAAACCCCACAAAGATAAATGAACTGGAATCTTAGCTACTCAGGAGATGATACTTCAAAGTCAACTCAAGTAGGAAAATTCTTGAGACTGAGTTTAAGCCCTAGGACATGCACATGTACACACACACAGACAAATAATTTCAACAGAAATGCCGTAATTTTTCCTACTATTGGTATATATTTCCAATACTTACATAGCATATAAATAGTATATTGTATGAAACAACTTGTGCTTTAACTGACAATGTGCCTCTCAAATATTTAAATGTTTTACTATTTCATTCTGTCAATAAGGTTCACTCTATTACATACACTGCCACTTTTAGAAGAAATCTTGAAGCTTAAAAGTCTTCAGCATTTTAAAATGTATGTCTTGTTGATTACTGATGCTTTAAAGGACATAATACTGCTTTGAGATGAGTCTGTCTTGTGCTGTTTATGTAGCAAATGAGATTTAGGTGGACAAAAGTACACTTTGTAAAGTCAGAAATCTTTCTGCTTGTAGATTCTCAAGCTAAAAGCAAATATAAATAATAGGAGTAGGTTTACAATGTGACTCAGTGGTAGACCATGAGCCTATCATGTATGTGTAAGGCCCCTAAGGTTCAACCTGAAGCACAGCCAAAGAAAAAAAAAGGTAAAAATCTTCAGAAATTATACAGATTACCAAAAAAATGACAAATTTTATTCAGAGTATTAGAATCCTATAAAATTTGGGCTGGGAAAGTGGCTCAGTTGTAGAGTGCTTGCTTTGCATGCATGAGGCCCTGGGTTCGATTCCTCAGCACCACATAAGCAGAAAAAGCTGGAAGTGGCGCTGTGGCTCCAGTGGTAGAGCGCTAGCCTTGAGCTGAAGAGCTGAGGGACAGTGCCCAGGCCCAGAATTCAGGCCCCACAACCAGACCCCCCCCCCCAAAAAAAAAGAATCCCATAAAATTTGTTTCAAAGCTAAAAATTCTAAACTAGGAAAACTTGTTTTGAAGGAAACATTCAAATTCTGCTTTCAGATTGACTCATATATTTCTTACTCACCATTTGATGCTGATGAACATGGAGTCAATAAACTAAGTGGGGAAAAATGTTGTCGGTTGAAGTTAGCAGCTGCAGGTGCCCCTCCGAGAGGTGCTCCAGGTCCATACATTTGACCTCCTGAAAGGTTTGAGGCAAAGTTTCCCAAATGTGTGGATGAAGGTGTGACAGAACCATATGGCGAGTCCATATTGACAATACCTATAATGGAAAAAACCCATTATCATCATCATTAGTTACTTTAAAGAGAAGTAATTAAGATAAAACTGAAATTCTAAGAGGCCCAAAATACATCCAATACAACTTCAATTATAAGAAAAAGTTCTCCCACTTTGGCATGGTGGTACATGCTTATAATCTCAGCATTTGGGAGGCAGTGGGACTGACAATTTACAATACCAGGTTGGGCTATATAATCAGACCTTGTCTCAAAAAAAAGAAGCAAGGCGCCAGTGGCTCATGCCTATAATCCTAGCTACTAAGAAGGCTAAGATCTGAGGATCATGGTTCAAAGCCAGCCCAGGCAGGAAAGTCCATGAGACTCTTATCTCCAATAAACCACTCAGAAAACCGGGAGTGGTGCTGTGGCTCAAGTGGTATAGCGCTCAGAGCTCAAGCCCCACAACTGACCAAAAATATATAAACTTCAAAAATAGATCTGAAACCAAGGTAGCATATAGTATGAACCTGGGCAGCAGTCAAATCCCATCTCAAATAGCTACTTACAGAGGTTGAGGCAAGTTGGCAAGTATGAATCAAAATGGGTAACTTACTGAGGCCTTGTCTCAAAATAAAGTAAGAAGGGCTAAAGATGCTTGCTTAGCATGTACAAGACTCAAAGAGTTCAATCTCCCATACCACCACATATTAAAAAAAATCTGAATTCAAAACATTAATGATAAAATTATCCAGAAAAAGTTTACATATAAAAAATGCAAAAGCAGAAATATTTGTTAGGCAAAAATTAAGAGATACTTCCTTTTTTTGGGAGGTGGTAGTGAGACCCTGTACTTGCTAGTCTAGACCTACACCTGGAGCCCAATCTCCAGACCAAGAGATGTTTCCTATGTAAGAAAACCAAGAATGAATATTTTTAACTAAGTGACCTGAATTCAACAATACTATCCTGTTGTAGATTATGACAAGCAAGTTCAAAACACTAACTTGGGGTGCAACACAAACTGTCACATTTCCTCTCTCTAAGCCTCCCACATAAAAACTCTGCTGTTTACTATGCCTTCTAATATAACAAGTTCTTTTTCTCAAATCCTTTTCTAGTACCATCATAAGAAGTACAACTATCATAAGAATTTCCAGCTAGGCACTGATTGTTCACGCCTGTAATCCTAGCTTACTTAGGAGGCTGAGATCTTAGTAACATTCAAAACCAACCTGGGCAGGAAAATTCTGTGACATTCTTATCTCCACTTTACCACCAAAAAGCCAGAAGTAGGGCTGTGGCTCAAATGGTAGAGTGCTAGCCTTGAGCATCAAAAAAGCTCAAGAACAGTACTTGAAGGCCCTGAGCTCAAGGACTGGCGTGCGCGCCCGCACACGCGCACACACACAAAATCCCATGCATTGGTATTCACTAAGATTTTAAAATAAAAATATACCAGCTGTACTGCTTTAATACTCAAAAATAATTGAGGAAATACAAGGGATAACAATGGGAATGGGTGGCATTGATCAAGATACATTGTAGTTATAATTTGACTTGTGGGACTTAAATACCTTTGTACAACTGAAATATACATAACCATCTCAATTAGGTTCCTCCAAAAGAAATATTTTACATATTATAGAAATAGATCAAAGTAACATTGAGCTTTTGTTAAACATTTTACGGTTTGCAGGCAACATACTCTCTGATTCAATTACTCATTCTGTCGTCGTTGTACTTGTACTATATTTGTATATCAGTCTAATACTAAAACACGTTATCTTTAAGTACAATGTGTTATCCTTGGATACCTTGACTGGACTGGACCTTGAAACAGGAGGACATTATTGAAAACAAGTTAGCCTACTTAGCAGCACTGTACCAATATTAATTTCTTTCTCTTTTTTTGTCGGTTATGGGGCTTGAACTCTGGGCCTCAACTCTTCAGGTCAAGGCTGGCACTCTATCAGTTGAGCAACATCTCCACTTCAAAACCAGTATTAATTTCTGAGTTTTGATACATTATTATATTTATGTAGTATGTTTACATATGGGAGCACTGAAACATTTTTTTCTCTAAATCTAAAAAAATTTTCAAAGTAAAAATAAAAGCAATAGCTTATAATCAGATCTTTAGACTTTCTACAAATCAATGTTGTGTAACAGACTTTCCTATCATAATAGGAATGTTCACTCATCTTTGCTTTGCAACATAGTAGCCATTAGCCACAAGTACCCATTTGGCACTTAACATATGACTATTTGGAAGATTAACTCTTAATTCTATTAATTTTTAAATTTTTAATTTTAATCTGTTAATTTAAATTTTAATAGCACAAATGGCTAATAACTATGTAAGCTCTATATTTTTCTCATTAGTTTACAAACAAAAAAGTCAAGGAGAAATGTCAAAATTACAGGTCATACAGCTGTATATAATTTAACTGAATCAAACAATCTTGGGCTAGAATGTAGCTTGGTTGTAGATATCCCACCTTGGATGCGTAAAACATTGGGGTTAATACCAGTACAACAGAAACAAAATAAAATCTCTGTCCACATGTCCAGTGAGAGTATAAATACCAGAAAGGACCAAAAGTGATTATGTTGAACAGAAAGTCAGAAAAGAAACCCACCTGAGGGACTTGGAGCAGGTCTCTGTAATGGTGGTCTAAAACCTGGAGCTTTGGAAGTATCAGACTGATGTAAAGGATCAGAATTTGGCAAATATGAAGATTT
Organism: Dipodomys merriami; assembly: GCF_024711535.1. NCBI lineage: Eukaryota > Metazoa > Chordata > Mammalia > Rodentia > Heteromyidae > Dipodomys > Dipodomys merriami. The sequence goes on along the minus strand of NW_027206512.1, from coordinate 22,843,793 downwards.
TCCTGATAGCATGGATTCTGGTGTTGACTGAGATGAAACAACAGATCCTCCCCAGAAGGCATGAGCAGAAGTAGGGTTATTTTCAAATAATGTGCTAAAGGGCCCAAATGGTAAGGGAGCACTAAAATTGGGAGCAATAGGCTTATTTGCTGGATGTACTGAATTTTGACAAGCACTTTGTGTACTTAAGGTCGAAGGTAGCTGGACAGAAGAGGGAACACTGTGAGGTCTTTTAATGTGATTGACACTGAGGACTGCAACAGATGAATTTTGCACTGGAGCTGGGGTCTTATGAGGGGCAGCTGTGCCGTGAGAGGGTGGTCTAATAGCAGGGGTTTCCATTTTAGCAGGCTGTGGACATCCCATTTGTGTTTGAGGCATAGGGTAAGTCACTGGGGCAGTAGAAGGCACCGCCACTGAAGCAGAACTTGTTGTTGTTAAAGGAGGAACAGTCATTCTGACTTCCGGGGAAGGAACCTGAGACTGCTGAAGAGGTGGTCTTGGCTCCTGAGAAACAGATCCCGGAGGTTGTTGCGGAGTAGAATGGACTGATGAACTCCCAGAAGAACTGCTGCTATTTGGAGGTCTATTGTTTGTTGTTTCTACTACTGGTGGACTACCTGCTTCCTGTTCTGAGGAAGATGCCCCTTTATTTGGAGATGCTGATCCACAATCCAAAGGGCTATTTCTAGAAACCCCTCCTGGCTGAGCTGTTGGTGATGGGGAAGATGGGGATGATACTGGATAGTGTTCTTTGGCAGTAGGCATAGGATATGTGGCATTTGTGGGTGCAGTGCTATTGTTGCTTGCTGTGGTTGTGACTGTTGTGGTTGTGGCATTGGATGTCTTCACAACTGTGACAAAAAGTTGCCTTCTGACAGAAGGTGAACTTGGACTGCCATTTGTAGATGTACCAGGCACCGTTGAAGCTGATGAACTGGTTGTAGTTGTTGGACTTGAAGTTAAAGAACCTGCTGAATTCACCTGAGAACCACTGCTATTCTGATTGCTATGGCGAGGCACCATGTGAGGCTTAGGTGAGTTAGTAGCTCTGGCAGGGCTCAGAGGCCTGACAGGAAAAGGACCCCACGTGGATTGAGCTGGTGGAAAAGTACCTCCGAAGTGGGTCATGGGCAACCTTGGTGGACGGATCTGCTGGAAAGTCTGAGCAGCAAGCAAAGCGTGTGCAAACTGTGGAGGAGGATATGCAAGTGGAAGAGAAACTGGAAAACCAGGCCTCACATTATTCACTGGGTTCTTAATGGTTTTGTGAGCAGATGCAGAGGAAATTGCAGGCACACTAAGTGCTGTGGCAGTTTGAGATGTTGATGACAGAGCTACAGTTGTCATTTTAATTCCCATTAAGGAACTGTTAGCAGCAGTGGTGGTAGGTGCTGATGACCCTATTTTGGAATTTGCTGAGGAGCTTTTCAAACGATTCTTTGGAATAAGTTCATCAATTTCTTTGTCTGGATCCTTTATCAGAGCATTGATCAACTGAGTTGCTTGTCTTGTTGATTCTGTACCACCTCTGTATGTTGACCAAAACAAAAAGGTTAGGACTAATCTCCTTTAATTTCTTTTTGATAGTAACATAAAACATAAACATTAGACAGCAATCTGCTAATCTCTTTTTAAGTATTCTGAAAAGAATGCAAGAAAGTTTTAGGAATTAACACTGTACTTTGAAGAACATAGGTGACCCCCCCTTGTTTTTGCAGTGCTGAAGATTAGACTTAAGAGTCTGTATATGCTGAGTACCCTACCACTGAGCTATATTCTTAATTTAGGTGATCTTTATTTTTCCTAATAAGTGATTTCATTATTATTTTCTTAAGACTAAGAAACAGTTTAAGATATAGTCAATAATGCTTAGTATATCCACATTTCCTACTATAAATACAAAATTGTTGGAAAAACCACTGCACATTAAAGCTTAAGTAATCCATAATATTATCATAAAGTTAAATGTTACTATAAAATTGTTCAATACTACAAATAATCTAACAGAAGTTGGGCATATAGTTAAATGGATGGCTTGCCTAGCATGAATAAGGTTCTGGGTTCTATCCCTAGCATAGGAGTGGGGTGAATGAGGGGGGCAGAGAGGAAGAAAGGAGAGAGGAGAAAACATTACAATTTAATAAGAGAATAGTGTTTTATCTTAAATTCTGATCACATATTATATATCCATTAGTAGTTAATTATCAGTAGGATGACCATTAAAAACCCTCTGGGAAGGTAATCATATTTAGTGAAGAATCCCAATAATGTCAAAAAATGGCCATACTATGGTTATCTTTGTTTTTTTGTCAGCTCTGGGGCTTGAACTCAGGCATGGGCACTGTCCCTGAGCTTCTTTTGCTCAAGGCTAGTACTCTACCACTTGAGTCACAGTGCTATTTCTGGCCTTTTCTGTATGTGGTAATGAGTAATTCATGTATGTGAGGCAAACACTCTATCATTAAGCCACATTCCCAGTCCTGGTTATTGTTTTATATATTAATAAAATATTCATTTGAAAGCAGCACACTATTAAATACATACTTTCATTTCAAATGGCTATTTTTTTAAGCTAGTGTAATAAAACAGGAAGGAAATAAAAGATGGAAGTTGCCTTATAGTTATTATCCGGTCTCCTGTCTTGTCTTTCTGCTTATCGATGTCTATGTGTGCACCAGTGAACTCCCGAATAGCATTGATATTACAGCCTCCTCTTCCAATTACTCTGGATATCACAGTTGATGGAACAGATACTTTCTTTGACCTGTTTAAAGATAACAAAGATAAATGATTAAACTAAGAATTACCAGAAGGGTGTGGCAGGGCATATCTGTAGGCCTAGTACTTGGTAGGCAAATAGCCTTGAGCATCACAGAGTGATCTCATATCAAAAACAAAACAGCAAAAAGAAATCATTAAAGAATATACTGAAGGTTTTTCTCAAAGTAGAAAATTATTAACAAACCTCTTTTACCTACTCTTAGTTCAGATGAAAAACAAATAGCTGAGACTGATGGCCCACATCTGTAATTTTAGCAACTCAAGAAGCTGAGATCTGAGGATCGTAGTTTGAAGCAGGCCAGGCAAGAAAGTCTGCAATATTCTTATCTCTAGTTAACCACCAAAGATGGGAGTGCTCAAATGGTAGAAAACCAGCTAGAGAGAAAAAGCTAAGGGAAAGTATGAGGCCTTGTGTTCAAACCCTATTATTGGCAAAAGCAACAACAAAAGATTATTTGCTTACTTTGTCATTATCCTCTTATATCTGTAAAGCACATACTACATATATATGCATTATGCTAACATAAACACTAAAGTAATGGTGAATATGACAGACCTGGGTTAACTGCCACATGTAAGATACAGATATCAAATATAGAAACTACAACACAATACCATGGGCTTCTAAAAAGGACATAATAATTGGCCAGAGATTATTATTTTCAAGTTTTTTGAGAATTTCTTGGTATATGCAAATATTAGAGGCATAAACAAAAGCTAAGTTTATTCCTGGTTAGATAATGATTTCAATTAGTTCAGCAGAGAAAAGATTTGTGAATGATTAAGAGTATATGAGAGCTGGACGCCGGTGGCTCACATTTGTAATCCTAGCTACTCAGGAGGCTGAGATCTGAGGATCGCAGTTCAAAGCCAGCCTGGGCAGGAACATTTGTGAACCACCAGAAAACTGGAAGTGGCACTGTGGCTCAAGTAGTAGAGTGCTCGCCTTGAGTTGAAGAGCTGATGGATGCGCTCAGGCCCAGAGTTCAAGCCCCACGACCGACAAAAAAAAAGTGTATGAGACCGTTTTAGGTAAAGATGGGAGGGATGATTCAAAATATGGAAAGAAAACTGTATATGGTATATTGGTGAACTGACAGCAGTATTGAGTTGGATTTTATAGAGCATTTGTTTCAGACTACAATTTTACCATTTTATAAACTTTCTAGAAACTCTTAAGAAATAAAATAACTGAAGACACAATAGTTAACAAAAGATGAAGGCAGATTTATTTTTTTCTGGCCAGTTGTGGAGTTTGAACACAGGGCCTGAGTGCCATTTCTGAACTCTTGCTCAAGGCTAGAGCTCTACTAGTTTGAGCCACAGCCCCACTTCCTCATAATCTTTTATACTGTATTTTCTTCCATGTGAAATATTGAAAGGTTGTCTATTGGCCAGATTCAGCCAAACTATGAGTTTGTTTTCACCTTTGGAAATAGTAGGAGTAATGTACTTATAATGTAATAGCACTGCATCAAAATAAAAAAAGGAACAAATAAAAAAATAAATCAAATCATTCACCTTCTTACAACTTCTTTCCATCCTTCTTCCCTCTTCTGCCCACGCTTAGGACTTGCTACTGTTAATTTTCCATTTGGAGAGGAAAGGGGAGATGGACCAGACTTTGTGCAAGTGGAAAGAGAATTGCTGGTTGCTTCATTGATAGTCTCTGACAATCTTTAACATAAAGAAAGAAAAGTATATTAATATGGAATTAATTTAACAGAATTTTTAAATGAAAAAGGTAATTTACTACCTGTCATTAGCCAGGTGGCCTACTACTTGAGTTATAATTCTAGCTATTACGAAATCATTATATTGACAATCTTAAATAAGTATGGACAAATGAGGATTTTACTTTTAACCTTTCTTTAATATTTAGCATATAATCTTAATTTTAAGATGTTATTAACTGGGTAAATTTAGTAGAGTTGAATTATACATAAAACCTGTTAAACTACAATCAATAGTTTTTTTAGGCTTAGTTTAATAACCACAAGGAAGTCACACAGTAGGAAAAGACATATTTCTCATTAATATAAACTGTAAAAATCAGTTTAACTGAAAGTGTGTATTTTTTAGCACAAAGAACACTCCTTTTGTTTTACCAAAATTTTTTCAGCAACCAAGTATTATGACACTCAAAACAGTAAAAAAATAAAAACTGAAACTAACTTTACTGAAGTCTTGCCAGATACAGATTTTCTCTCTTCCTTTGGAAATGTAACAAGAACAGATGGCTGCTTCTTGCTGGTCACAGAGGTAGTGACCACAGCTGGTGAATGATTGTCACTCTTCCGGCTGCTGTTACTGTTACTACTTTCATCACTGCAGCTGGAAATCCTCATGTTATCACTGTCCCCACTTTCGCTGGTACTGCTGCTCTTGGACTCTCCATTCACTTTCTCTGGCTGATTGTATGAGATTGGTAGTGGATCATCAAATATAATTTGAACATTTTCTGGAGAAATTTTATTTTTCCTGTTTTTCCTCTTTGAACTGGTTGTAGTTATAGTATTATTTCTTTTACCATGGGAACCTGCCAAAGTCGTCCAGGTTGCTGATATACCTATGGTTGTAGTGGTTGTGGCACTTGGAGGCTCTGTCAAGACTTCAGGCTCTTCTGAAAAAGCAGCAATACTGAATTAGTAAGTTATATTTAGCTTTAAGCTTTTTGGGGGTGGGGAAGAGGGTTGGCACAGAGAAGATGCAGCCAGGAGTTTTCTTTAAGTCAGCAGTCATCACAGCATTCCCTTTTTTTCTTTTTGGCTAGTTCTGGGGCTTGAATTTGGCCTGGGTGCTGTCCCTAAGCCTCTTGGTGTTCAAGGCTAGTACTCTACCACTTGAGCCACAGCACCACTGCAAGCCTTTCCTGAGTAGTATTGAAAAAAGTCTCATGGACTTTTCTACCTGTCCTCCCTTTCAACCTTGATCCTCAGATCTCAGCCTTTCTGAGTAGCTAGGATAACAGGTGTGAACGACTGTCATCCAGCTTCACTTTTAATAAAGTGGATGTGACTGATTTGTATCCCTTAGACATACTGAGGGCAGTTATACAGATATATTGTAAAAATTTGGGAAACAAAGAGTATCAATCAAATATCACACATTATGTAAGAACAATGTTCTTTTTCTAGGAAATACACAAGTACTTAGGGGTGATCAAACACAATATGTACACTTTACGTGCAAGCTAGTCAAAAAAAGGGAGAAAACACTTAAGTTCAAACACATGTACATCTCACAGCAAAATATTACAAAACAAAACAAAACTGAAACAAAAAGTTAGGGCAGGGGATGGGAAAGTGGCTCAGTGGTAGAGCGCTTGCCTTGCATGCCTGAGGCCCTGGGTTTGATTCCTCAGCACCACATAAGCAAAAAGAAAATAGCCAGAAGTGGCACTGTGGCTCAAGTGGTAGAGAGCTAGCCTTGAGCTGAAGAGCTGAGGGACAGCGCCTAGGCCCAGAGTTCAGGCCCCACGACTAGACCCCCCCCCCAAAAAAAAGTTAGGGCAATGTTAATAAACGAAACTACCACACAAATACCTCACTGACAGAGGATCAAAAACTTAAAACTATTTCTATGTTGTGACATATGTTTAAGTAAATAGATTTTGAATACTAGCTGACTGGAGAAAATACCTTCAGCTTTAAGCTTTTCTTTTTCTTGAGCAGCCTGAAGTTCAAAGTTCTCTTTATTTTTGGCTTCAATTTCTTCTAGTTTTCTTCTCTGTTCTTCCTTTTTCTTTCGTCTTTTCTCCTTTCTCTTTTCTCTTTTGGCAGCCAAAGCCAGCCTTCGGCTTTCTTCTCTTAACTGTTAAAGAGTAAAAAAGCAAACAATCTTAACACTGGAATTTACTCTTAAGAAAAATAATCACATCAAGTTATTTTACCATATAGGAAACAGGATGATATGAATTTAGTCATTAACTTCCAATTTACTGTTTGATCTAGATCATAACGAACCCATCCTAGATAGTACTTTTTTTTTTTTGGGGGGGGGGAAGCTAGGTACAATATTTAATACCTGTAATTTCAGGTACACAGGAAACAGAGAGCAGCAAGATTGTTATTTCAAGCCACCTCGGGCAAACAGATAGCAAGAATGCTGGGTGCCTGTGGCTCATGCCCATAATCCTGGCTTCTCAGGAGGCTAAGATCGGAGGATCACGGTTCAAAGACAAACCAGGCAGAAAAAAGTGCCTGAGACTCTTATCTCTAATTAACCACCAGAAAACCGGAAATAGTTCTGAGGCTCAAGTTTCCTTGAGCAAAAGAGCTCAAGGACAGCACGCAGGCCCTAAGTTCAAGCCCCAAGACTAACCAAAAATAACAAAGTTAGAAAGAAACCATCTCAGCCCATAAAAGGCCACTGATAGGAAGTTGGCCCTAGACAAAAACACACGAAATAGTCCTACCATACCCCAAGACTCAAACTGAAAAACACAGTGGAGGGTAGGGTAGTTTAAACTCAGAACATTTGTCTCGTAGGTTCAAGACCCACCATCATGGTGTTATTTTTAAAATATCAAAATCATATCAATGTTTAAAAAGATAAAAATAGGAAGACTATTTGGTTAGAGTAAGGGTAACAGTGGGATTGGGTAATGGAGGATATAATGGGGAGGTAAATATAATCGAAGTATACTATATGCATGAAAATGTGATAAAATCCACTATTTTGTGTAATTTACATGTACATGCATGCTAATAAAATATTGAAAAGGACTAGCCTAGAAAGAGGGGGTTGAGAGATAACAAGTATGAAAGAGGTTAAATGCAATTGAAATAAATTATTTTTAATGATGAAAGACACATTCTAATTTTAATAAAGTAAATAATGAATGCATATACTTTTTTTTGTTTATTGGGTCAGTTGTGGGACTTCTGGGCCTGGATGCTGTCCCTGAGCTCTTCAGCTCAAGTCAAGCGCTCTACCATTAGAGCCACAGTGCCACTTCCTGCATATGGTTTTATAGCCAATACAAAAATGCAAGTTAGTTAGGAATGGTACCACATTAACAGTTTTCATAATAGCTACTTAGGAATTTGAAGCAAGATTACAAGTTCCAGGTCAGCCTGGACACCACTTTAATGAGAATCTTTCTCAAAATAAAAATTTTTTGTGTGGGTTTTTTTTTTTTTTTGCCAGTCATGGGGCCTGAACTCTGGGCCTGGGTGCTGTACCTTAGCTATTCAGCTCAAGGCTAGTGCTCTACCACTTGAGCCACAGCTCCACTTCTGGCTTTTTCTGCTTATGTGGTGCTGAGGAATTGAACCCAGGGCCTCATGCATGCAAGGCAAGCATTCTACCCCTGAGCCACCTTCCCAGCCCCGCAAAATAAAATTTTAAAAAGGCTTCAGGGGTTCAGATCAATGAGACAGCATTGGTATACGTCCAAGACCACGGGCTCAATAAGGAAGCAAGGTAAAGTAGAAGGAAGGAAGAAAAGGAAGGAAAAGGAAGGAAGAAAAAAAAAAACGAAGGAAGGAAAAAATAACAAGGTACCAGTGTGTTTTGCTTATTTTTCTTTTTCACTGCTGGGGATCAAACTTGGGGCTTTGTGCAAGCTAGGCAAGCACTCTACACTGAGCAGCATTCCAACTCCGTGGTTTTTGAAATAGTTTCTTGAAGCTTGGGTTGACCTCAAACTTGAGATCTTCCTGGCTCAGCCTCTCAGTGCTAGGAAATCAGATGTATAGCATCATACCCAATCATAAGATACCAGTTTTCATTCATTGATAAAATTTTACAGACATCACAAACCAGTACAAATTTGAAAAATTTCTTATACTGCTATAAATATATTGCATGTAGAAAAACTGAAAGCCTTTCTATAAACATTACAAACTATCCTAAGAATTTAGTCTACAAAAATGACATTCCAAGTAGGGGCAGGATTGAATTTTGTTTTCTCCTGCCTAGGCTGGCTTTGAACTACTACCCTCAGATCCAGCCTCCCGGTAGCTAAGATTATAGGCATGAGCCATCAGCATCTGGCTAATGGTGTAGGTCAGGCTGATCTCTTAACTTGTGATCCTCCTGCCTCATCTTCCTCATTGTTACTGGTGTACATCACCATGAAGAACTAATACTTTAATCTTATTTTTAAGAGGAAAGAAATCCTTTAAGTGTATTACTTTGTGGAAGTTGGAAAAACAGCTTACAAGGCTTGGTGAATACAAATGAAAACCTTTAATAGTGATTAATTCTCAAAGGGTGGAACTCCAAGAGTGGTAGGAAAATCACACTTAATTTTACTTTTAGAATAACTATGTATTTTTTTCTACTTGTTAAATAAGTATGTATTAAAGTCAGTAATGTGGCCCTTTTGTGTTTTTGTTGTTTTCTTCAAACAGGGTCTGACTATGTAGCCAAAGCTGATCTTAAATTCCTGATCTTCTTACTTTGCCTGATAAGTAATATAAAGATGTGGCTTACCACATCTAAAAGTTTTTTGTTTTGGTAAGTCATGGCCTGGGTGCTGTCCCTCAGCTCTTCAGCTTAAGGTGAGCACACTACGACTTGAGCCACAGCACCACTTCCAGTTTTCTGGTGGTTAATTGGAGGTAAGAGTCTCATGGGCTTTCCTTGCCTGGGCTGGCTTTCCTCAGATCTCAGCCTCCTGAGTAGCTAGAATTACAGGCATAAGCCACGAGCACCCAGCTAACATTTCTTAATAAATTATTTTAACTGTTTATGGATCATAAACTAGGAACATTATCTTCACACTGCTATGTATGTCCTCTAAAAGAAGTTTCCTAAAATCTGGTTACTGCTCACAACTGAACATTCAATACATTTTACATGTACTTTAAATATGTCAAAACAATGATACTCAGTTTATGGAACAATGTCTCAGTATTTTAACTAGTGCTCTCAAACTCACACTTCAGACTTTTATCAGAAAAAGTCTGGCTTTTATTTAGCGATTCTCATACTGACTTCCAAGAATTACCCTACCTATCTCCAGTGATACCACTCTTGGGAATTTATCCAAAAGACTGTTAAGTCAGGATACAATGAAGGCCCCTATACAACCATGTTCACTGAAGCACTGTTCATAAAATCCAAGTGATAGAAATAGCACTGGTGTTCTTCAGTCAAGGAATAAATCACAAAAATGTGACACACACACACACACACACACACACACACACACACACACACACACACACACACACACACACACACACACACACACACACACTAGAATTTTATCCACCTGGAAAATTATTATGTTATTTACAGGAAAATTGATGGAACTTGAAAACACAGACACACTCAGACACACACTCAGACACACACTCAGACACACACACAGACACACACACACACACACACACACACACACACACACTAGAATTTTATCCACCTGGAAAATTATTATGTTATTTACAGGAAAATTGATGGAACTTGAAAATCATCACACTGAGTGAAGTAATTCAAGCTCAAAGGAAACATGTTTTTCTCAAAAATGGAAGGAATCCCTAAAATATAAATATGAGAACATACCACACACACACACACACACACACACACACACACACACACACACACACACACACACACACACACACACACACACACAAATTCAACTAACCAAAGTATGGTATAAAGCGGATTATATGGTGTAATTCCTTTATATAATTAATAGTTTTGAAAAATACCAAGAAGCTGAAACATGCCTTATTTGAGGGAAGTGGAGAGTAAGAAAAAAGGAGAAAAGACTGGTATCCAAATATAACCATAAACTATCTATGTACATGTTTATACATACGTATACATATATATAAAAATTGTAATTAGAAAAATTTGAGATGAGTGGGAATGAAATAAGAAAATGATAGAAGAAATATCAATGATAAAGATTCACTGTACATACAATTGATAATGCTGAACTGAAATCCCTTTGTTCAAAATAATCTTAATGGAGCTCATCCTATTTTCACATATGCATATAAAGTACAAATTAAAATGCACTAAAACATAAATTCAGTATGTTTTAATGATAGATGATAAAATATCTTCAAATTTCAAAAGCGCAATAAAAGTGTGACTTCATCTTTCATGTCCTCAAACTCTCTGTCCAGCCCCCCCCCCCACGCCCACCGGCTTCTTTGCGCTGGTACAAGGGCTCAGACTCAAGGGCCTCATACTTTCACTTTTTTTTTTTGCTTAAGGCTGGTGCCTCACCACTTGAACTATACAGCTTTTTTGCTGGTTAACTGGATTTGTCTGCTTGAGGCAACTCAAACCTCAACAGCCTCCTGAATAGCTAGGATTAGAGTAAGCCACCAATGTGTGAAGATAATTAATAGGTTAGGAAATGGGAGGCAAAGGCAGATTACCAATGGGATTTTATAATGGATACTTTTTTCCACAATCGGTTGAATCCACACAAGTAAATCCCCAAATTGGAGAGCCAACTGTGTATTAAGTCAGTTTCTACAAGGTGTCAAGTATAAGGTAAAATAGGGAAATAATAGCAGGGTAAATGTGTGTATGGATAGGTGAGAGGGGTTGATTTTATTTTATTTTATTTATTTATTTATTTATTTTGGGTCCGGTCGTGGGGCCTGAACTCTGGGCCTAGGTGCTGTCCCTCAGCTCTTCAGCTCAAGGCTAGTGCTCTAAACCACTTGAGCCACAGTGCCACTTCCGGCTTTTTTGTTTTTGCTTATGTGGTGCTGAAGAATCGAACCCAGGGCCTCATGCACGAAAGGCAAGCTCTCTACCACTAAGCCACCTTTCCCAGCCCCAAGGGGTTGATTTTAAATAGTGATCAGAGTACAAAAGCACTAAGACAAAAACCTGTATTAGATATATTCTAGTCAATTAGGGTGGTAACAAGGGTAAGTTCATCTTGAGCTGGGAAGTAGTCACTCATGCCTGTACTCCTAGCTAGTAAGCAGGCTGAGATATGAGGATCACAGTAGGAAGACAGCCCAGGCAGGAAAGTACATGACATTCTTATCTCCAATAAACCACAAAAAAAGCAAGAAGTAGAGTTATGGCTTAAGTGGTACAGCATTAGCCTTGAGCAAAAAAAATCAGGGACAGCAGATGAACTTGAGTTCAAGTCCTAAGGCCAGCACACACACATACACAAAAGTTCACTTTAACTGAGTATGGTAGTATATACTTGTCCTATAATCATGATGAGGCAAAAATAAGTTCAGAGTCAGCCTTCGGCTACAGTAAGATCCTAACATCCACTGCAATTTTTATGGAAAAAGATACAATTTAATTTATATGAGTTGAGGATCACTACTACAAACAGCACAAGCAGTGAGTAGTGATTGAAATAGTTCTGTCAGGTAATAGAAAAGGTTATATTAATGATGGAAACTAGACTGACAAGTGGTTGGGATTCTATATACAAATTCAGCACAGAAGACTTTTTAATAATAGAAACTAGAGAGAAATTAAAGTTGATTTCAGATTTTTTGCAACTATTAAGACAAAAGTTGTGGACTTGGACGAGTAAAAATCAGGTCATGCTCATATTTAGATATAAAAATTATGAGACATCAAATGAACACATTTAGTACCTAGTTAGAAATGTAAGAATGGAGTTTAGAAAAAAGTTTATGCTAGAGATATACTTCGAGTTAGGCAAACGAGACCTTAGCAAAATGATAAGCAAAATGACCATTGAGTAAGCAAATAATCTTTTCAATTAAAAGTAAGGGAAACCCAAGATAAGTATTCAAATGTTTTGATTGTTTCTAACATATTTATAAGATGATTTCTTTGTTGCTTTGTATGTCCCTCCCCCACGATACAACCCCTGCTTTCACGGTATTTGATGTTGGTATAATTTGTGGAGGGGAAGGGAAAAAACAAATCGTTTACATAGGGATACAGGTGGACCCATTGCAACAATGAGATGTACAAGTTGTTATGTCAAAAAATAATTCTATTCCATTCCCTAGTATGACCCGTGCTTTCACAGTATTTGATGTCGGTGTAAATTTGTGTAGGGGAGGGGGAAAAGCAAGTCATTTGAATGGGGATACAGGTGGACCCATTGCAACAATGAGAAGTACAAGTCGTTATGTCGAAAACGAACTTTACAACTTTGGTGGGGGGGAGGGGAAAGGGAAGGTATGGAGGAGGGGGGAAGTATGGGAAGGATTAGGAAGGGGAAACAAAGGAGGAGGCTGCAATGCTTGATAAGAAATGTACTCATTATCTTGCCCATGTAATTGTTAACTCCTCTGTATGGTATTTTCACAATTAAAAAAAAAAGTAAGGGATATAGACTTGGAATGTGTGGCTTTGTGTTATACAGTGCTTGCCTAGAATGCATTAAGCCCTGGGTTTGATTCCTCAGTACCATATAAACAGAAAAAAAAAAAAAAGTAACGGAGAAAATGGGAGACTGAATCAAAACTAGAACAATATAATGTTCTAGCTACTAGTCAACACTGAAGACAGGGGAAATTAGTACTCAACCAACTGAAACTGGAGTGGATGGATTAGTACCAGGGCCCCTCTCTCGCACTGGACATCAAATTTCTCAGAAGCAAAGTTCCTTTTACAAAATGGCTTAATATTTACACATAACCTAATTCAAAGAAATGGTATGGAACTAGTAGTTCTACCGTATTGCTTTAGGAATGACAACAATAAATGTCTATACAAGCTTAGCACAGATGGAATTTTTTTCCTTTGTACTATTAATCTACAGTTGGCTGAATATTCAAAAATACTCAGATGGAATCTGTAACTGAACACATAATGCCAACCATATGACTGCTGATCATTATGAAAAGGGTCACTGTAATATACTCATAGTAAGTGGAAGTTTTTTCTCTAGACACTTTATAGGCTATAGATAAGAAGAAGCAAACTAACAGCCAGTGTCTAACACCTATAATCCTAGCTATAATCCTATAATCTTGACCTGAGGATCAAGGCTTGAAGCCAGCCTGGACAGGAAAATTGGAGAGATTATTATTTCCAATTAACCAGCAAACAAAAAAAAAAAGCACACAAAACTGCTGGTGTGGATCACTTGGTAGAACACCACTGTGAGCAAACTCAGGACCCCTGAGTTCAATCCCAAAGACCGGCGGGGGTGGGGTGTGAAATTAGGATTAAGGAAAAATGAAAGAGAGAAATCCTACCACTGAGGGGCACAGTGTTGGTAGAACTGTTGGAGGTAAAATTCTAGAAGGAGTAAAGTTGAAAAGACAGGATATGATCATCAGAGAATGAAATGTTTGAAACCAAGATCGCAGGACCAGTATACTTAAAAGCATTCCCTTCATAGATCCCCTAAAAGGTTATGAAAGTTATAAGCAGTAAAGTATGGATGAAGGGCTGGGAAGGTGGCTCAGTGGTAGAGTGCTTGCCTTGCATGCAGGAGGCCCTGGGTTTGATTCCTCAGCATCACATAAGCAAAAAAAAAAAAAAAAAAAAAAAAAAAGGTATGGATGAGGGGAGGCTAATAAAATGGAAAGAAATCAACACATTATAAATACAGAACAAATAGTAATGTGTTAGAAATTTGGTCTTTTTTTTTTTTTTTTTTTGGATGATGCTGAAATTGAACTAAGGGCTTTGGCTAAACTTGGTTGTCAAAGAACTTAACCTTCCAAGATACATTTCAAGTACCTCTGCTAGGGTTTCTAGTAGCCCAGAATATAATTAAGTTGTTAATGTTCTAATAAAATAAGCAATTACTTAAGATTTTATAGCTCAGACAAATGAATTACTATATGAAGGTGTGTATCTTCCACAGAGTAAATGCTCAATAATTCAGTACAAGGCAAAGTGTTCTCTAGTTTTCATAAACCAAAAATTCAAACAAAGGTCAATCAAAGAAATATGGTAAATCAAATCAATGAAGCTTGGTCAAAACTATTCCTAGGTCATAAATTATTGGAGCTAAAAACATAAAGAAAATCCATTTTCCTCATAATTTAAAAGTCACTAGCTGGTGGTATATAGCATGTAACACACACACACACACACACACAAATGACATACATACATGACTAAGTTAAAAATATACTGACCTACATTAAGGATCTAATTCTGTAAAAATGAAAGCATTGAATACAAAGAAGATATTTATTGTGACAATATTTGAAAAAATTCACTATGGTATATCCTGTAGTTATTTAAAATCACTATTAATATCCGTAAGTTATTAAGAAGGAGAAGGCTAGTCAGTTTGTTTTCATAAGAGCGTATGTTTACAATATGTGAATATTTATACCTTTAACAAATTTGTTGAGTATACACTGCATTCTACCCTCTACTTTGTGACACATACATTCTAATATAGAAAAAAGACAAGAAAACTAAAATACAGTGCTCAAGATGTTAGAAAATGAAAAGAATAAAGAACAGAAGAGTAGGAGGATATGAGGGACATTCTAGGTATAAGAAACAGCATAAAACAGATTAGAACAACAATAGAAGAAAAATGAGGAGTAAGAAGTGGTGATGATATGCATATCATGTAAGAACTAAAAATGCATTAGACTAATTCAAGGAAAAAATCCTTGGTTGTCATAACAGATTTTTAACTTTAGCTGTTTTAAAATGTTGGCATGATATATGTCTTTATTTAACTTAGCAATATTTCAGTTTTCATTTTTTGTTTGATGGTACTAGGATTTTGAATTCAGGACCTTGTACTTGTTAGTAAAACTGCTTCCTGACTTACTAGTCCAAATTAATCTCAAAATGAAAATGTGTATGTCATATAGGATTATCAAAGGTATCAACACAAAGATTTTATTTGATGCTAGGTAGTCTGGCTACTGAAAGGATATAGAAAGGCAGTAAAACTGAAAGAGGTAGGGAAATGTTTATTTTTTCTTAATTGCTCTTAATTCTCTTGGCAGGGAAGCAGTAATCCAGTTAGGTAAGTTATTTAACTTGTCTAAGATTTGGTTTTGCTTAAACGATAAATGAAATAACAAATATTCTGTCACTTACATTGCTCTTATACTTTCTAGTATTAAGATGTTAAATGGGGTAAGGGCTCATGCTTATAATTCTAGCTACTCAGGAGGCTGAGACCTGAGGATCCTGGTTTGAAGCCACCTCTGGCAGGAAAATAGCCAGAAATGAAGCTATGACTCAAGTAGTTAAGAGCAAGCCTTGAACAAAAAAGCTAAGGGACTAGGACCTGAGTTCAAGCTGCCCTAGTACTGACATATGGACATATGTACACATGCATGTATGCACATACTTAAAGTGAATATTGAAACAAGGTTGAGGGTACAGCAGTTTTAGAGCCCTTCTCATGCTTAAGAACATGCGTTTGATCTCTAGCAAAGAAAGTAAAGAGAAAGGACAGAAGAGAAGTGAATCAGTAGAAATTGATTCAATCATAATACTCAGTGCCAAATCAATTCTTTTCCTGCTGATTTCTATTTCCTTAAGTTCTAGAATATAGAGCTAGTGAGAAAAAGACGGCATAAACAAATAAAGGTTGGAGTACTTTACTAGATGGAAATGATGTGTTAGTCAGTCTGAAAAAGAAAGTACAGGAGAAATCAACTATTAAAAAAAAAAGTACTCATTGGATATGGTGGCATGCTTATAATCCTAACACCTGGGAAGTCTAAGCTAAGTTCCAATCTAGGCTACATAAAAAAAAAAAAAGCTGGGTGTTGGTAGCTCACACCTATAATCCCTTAGCTATTCAGGAGGCTGAGGTATGAGGACCACGGTTCAAAGCCAGCTCAGAAAGAAAGTCTGTGGGACTCTTATCTCCAAGTAACCACCAGAAAACTGGAAGTAACGTTGTAGCTCTCACCTTGAGCTGAAGAGCTCAGGCTCAGTGCCCAGGTCCAGACCCAAGAAAGAAAAGAAAAAAGAAAAAGAAAAGAAAAGAAAAGAAGAGAGAAAGAGAGAGAGAGAGAGAGAGAGAGAAAGAAAGAAAGGAGAAAGGAGGAAGGAAGGAAGGAAGGAAGGAAGGAAGGAAGGAAGGAAGGAAGGAAGGAAGGAAGGAAAAGAAAGACAGAGAAAGAAAGAAAGAAAGAAAGAAAGAAAGAAAGAAAGAAAGAAAGAAAGAAAGAAAGAAAGAAAGAAAGAAAGAAAAAGAAAAGGAAGAAAAAGAAAGAAAGGGAAAGAAAGAGAGGCACAACCTATGCATTAAACATTGTAGTTTACTACTTGGTGCCATGGTGGTATGTATGTATGGTACCCATTGACAGAACATTAAATCAGGTCTAGAACTTAAAAAACTATTGTTGTAGATGTAGATGAAGACTAAGAGATTATTATTATTAAAGTTTCATCAAGCTGATTACAAACAAAATACCCTTTTCCCTTTTAAAACTTATGTTAGGAATTAAACTCAACAAAAATCTCAAGTCAAGTGCTACATGGTGTATTTCATCACAAGAAAAATCTTTTAATGAAATTTAAAGTACTCATAACTTCATTATTTTAATAATCTACATCATTTAGAGTGGAAAATAACATTAAACTACCAAACAATGGAAAAGTGAACTTTTCTTATGAAAAAATTATCTTTACCTTTTCCAAGTCTAACTCCTCTAACAATATGCTGGCATTTTTGTTTGCTTCGGCAGCCTGTCTATCTTTGGCTTGGACTATCGACTCCATACAAAGATGACACTTCTTCAGCATCTCCTATAATGAAAATTAAAGACATTTTCAATCTCAAAGAACAATTCACATTTATTGAGATTCCTAAAAACATGAAGAGTTTTATTAAGTAATAACGATCTTTGGCAAAACAGAAAGGCATTAAGAGGGTGCATATAAGAACATAATTTAAATGCTTATTTAAAAATAGACACAACAAAGAGCTTTTGCTATTCTAAATATTCATTTTACTGGTGCTTAGAAACTAAAATTTATGCCAGTAGTCTGAATAAGAAACCATATAGTCAACCAAAGCTACAGTATTTTGAGTCTGATGCTTAGCTTGCTAAAAGGAAATAGTAAATACCAACAACAAAAATAGATTTAAGTTTTTCTAGGTTGGGTACTGTTGGCTCATGCCTGTAATTCTAGCTACTCAGGAAGCTGAAATCTGAGGATCATGGTTCAAAGACAGCTTAGGCAGGAAAGTCTGTAAGACTGTTATCACCAATTAAACACAGAAAAAGCTGGAAGTGGTGCTGTGGCTCAAGTGGGAGGAGCTTAAGGATAGTGCCCAGGTCTAGAGTTCAATACCTCAGGCTGGCAAAAATAAATAAAATAATACATAAAAAAATTCGAAAGTACTTTTCGGCAAGAATTTCTGAAATATTTAAGCACTGTTACTAAAAGTTTATAGCAAACAATCACTGATGATATTTGTATTCAAAACTTGTATTTAAAAATTTCAGTGTAAAACATAACTGAAAGAATTTTTTCTTATTTTTTTAATACTAAAAATATTAAAATAATACTTATTTTCCTGCCGGGACTGGCTTTGAACCTCGAGCCTCAGATCTCAGCCTCCTGAATAGCTAGGATTACAGGCATTGAGCCACTAGTGCCTGGCCTAATCTGTTCTTAAACCAATGGTACGCTAAACTTTTATATCATGTCCATGATTGAAAGTGCTACATTCATTTTTTTAAAATTTTTTATTGTGAAAATATCTGTACAGAGGGGTTACAATTACATGGGCAAGATAATGAGTACATTTCTTATCAAGCATTGTAGCCTCCTCCTTTGTTTCCCCTTCCCATCCCTTCCCAGCCTCCTCCCACCCCTCCACCCAATCCTGTTCGTTTTCGACAGCTAAATTCATTTTATGCTGGGAAATTAAGACACCACAAGCTTGCTCCTCTCAGAGTATTTTGCACCTTCACTTGTTTTGAAAAAATTAAATTAGTTCAAGTACTATTTAACAAATAAAGTAATTCTACTGATTCTACTCATTAAATAAAAGTCTGCTAAGTAATAATCCCTGCTGGATGGAATACCACATTCACAAGTATTAGATAAAGGAAGTTACTATGTATTAATTATACTTCACTGCTCATACAGAGACTTTCTTTAGTATTCACTACAGGACAAACTACAATATATTACCTTATCGGTGATTGTTGCTATGTATCTCATACATTCAGAATCTGATGGAAACTGATTGACTTCTTTGACTAAGTAGCGCACCACCTTCACATGACCCTAGAAAAATAGACATTAATGTCAGACTGAAAACAAATTCAACAGGATTCAGTAAGAGTTGTAGATTAGAGATCTCAATGTGAGCTCAAATGGGATGAAAACACTTTGTGTAGGGGATTTAAATCATTCAAAGAACAAGTAACTTTGGAAACAATGAGGAAAGTCATGGGTATTCTAGATGAAAACAAAAGGGATGAGAGAAAAAAAAAAGGTCAAGAAAAATAACAAACAAGATTTAATATTCAGAATAGGAGGTAAACTCTACAGATATTAAATTATGGTGGCTCTGAGAAAAAGATTACATTATAGATACTAATATAGATGACCAGGAAGATTAACTGGGCAATGATAAGCTAGCTTGCACAGAGGAAGGTACACATTAGATATCAATAAGGATGACTACTGAATAAAAAAAAAATAGTACTTGGGTAGCTCAGAATTTTCTAAATAAGTCATCTACCTTTTTCCCAACAGCATCTGATATTGCATATGAATGAAATACCAATCAAGTAACTGAATTACAATAGGCTTGTGCTATGCACTACAGAAAGGTTTAATTTAGTTCCATAAAGCTCACATTTCTGTATTGTTTTAAGTAGTTCAAAAGTACTGGAAGAGTCTGTTTTCAACTAATATTTCAGTTAACAATTACATTTTCTCTTTAGTTGTGATAAATGTAAAAATATACTTAAAATGATTATGAATTTACATTTTGTGAAAGACTGCAACCAGATTGTGAGTGTAATACATTTTTAAGCTTTACTCAGTTCTGATGTCCTATGTAAGCAGTACATACAAGATTTTTGAAATATTTGCATTTATTTTTCTCAACAAGGTATTTATCTAACATATTACAGCATTCACAAAAACTGAAATCATAAAATGAAAGCCTTCGGTAACCACTGTACTTTGTACTTCCTACTGAAAATAGGAAGATCTAAATAAATGAGTATAAGCAACTATTACCTTTCTAAAAGCTGCCATAAGAGGAGTTATCTTGCGGTTATCTGCTGCATCTACATCTGCACCTGCTTGTACCAGTAACTGAACCACATCAAGATGTCCACCATTTGCTGCTAGCCACAAAGGAGTGTTTCCCTTCTTGTTACGTACGTCAATATGAGCTCCCCTAAAAATAAATTACAGTCATCGCTGTCTTAAATGGGGTAATATAGGTAGCAATGAAAATCAATATTAACATGTAAAAATATTCAATAAAGATAAAAATTAACATGCAGGCTTAATATTCAACAGGCATCAAGATATCTTAAAAGTGTTAGTAACAGTAGTTATGATAGTAGTAGTCAGAACCAAACACTATTGTTCACAGCACAATGTAAAGGTCTTTTAAAAAATACTGAAGTCAAAAGGTCAAAGGTCAAACAAGCATTTTTTTTTTGGGGGGGGGGGTGTCTGGTCGTGGGCCCTGAACTCTGGGCCTGGGCGCTGTCCCTCAGCTCTTCAGCTCAAGGCTAGTGCTCTACCACTGGAGCCACAGCGCCATTTTTTCTTTTTGTTTATGTGGTGCTTAGGAATCGAACCCAGGGCCTCAGGCATACAAGGCGAGCGCTCTACCACTGAGCCACCTTCCCAGCCCCCAAGTAAAGCATTTTTTAAGAAGTCTGGCAAGTGTACAAGTAAATGAAATTATAAACTACCCCTAATCTTGTCTGAAACTTAACAGTTCTACAACTGTCATCTGAAAGCTTTAATTACTGTAAAGAATAAGAACACAACCAAGAATAAAGGTTTTTCTTTGGGGGGGGGGGGGTTTGGTCATGGGGCTTGAACTCTGGGCCTGGGGCTGTCCCTAACTCTTCAGCTCAATGCAAGCGCTTTACGACTTGAGCCGTAGTGCCACTTCAGGTTTTCTGGGTTAACTGGAGATAAGAGTCTCACAGACTTTCCTGCCCAGGCTGGTTTTGAACTGTGATCCTTAGATCTCAGCCTCCTGAGTAGCTCATGCCACTGGCGCCCAGCAAGAATAATGTTTACATTACAGGCAGGCTTTTAAATCTTAAAAGTAATGCATTCCATAAAAACTAAGTGGGAGGGCTGGGAAGGTGGCCCAGTGGTAGAGCGCTTGCCTTGTATGCCTGAGCTCCTGGGTTCGATTCCTCAGCACCACATAAGAAAAAAGAAAAAAGCCGGAAGTGGCACTGTGGCTCAAGTGGTAGAGCACTAGCCTTGAGCAGAAGAGCTGAGGGACAGCGCCCCAGCCCAGAGTTCAGGCCCCAAAATCGGACCCTTCCCCCCCCAAAAAAAACCTAAGTGGGAGACAGCATTGATGACAATGGTTTAAATGTTCAAATAGCTAATGCAACACTTAAAATGCAGTACTTACTACCATCTAGAGAGAATGGTAACCATTGGTAACTATGTTCATATAGGAAGCATAGGTAATACCATACCTGCCAATGAGAAGCTCGCAGAATTTATAATGGCCCTTATCTGCTGCTATGGTTAAAGCTGTATCTCTTGAGGAGGGCACTGGAGGGGCATTAACATCAGCACCTTTATCTAAAAGAACTCGGCCCACCTCTGCATATCCACCAGAAGCAGCTTCCATTAATGGTGTGAGGCCAGTCTAAGTTTATTGGGAAAGGGAGGAAGGGAAGGAGAGGAAGAAAAACAAATGCAAAATTAGAATTACTCAAAACATTAATGAATAAGGTACTGAGGAAGCAGAGTGGTATAGTTTTTACAGATTCACAATCAAATTTCACTACTGAAACTTGTGTGCAGGAGAACTATTTATTACAAGTAAATATTTATTGTGAAAACAATTGAATACAAGTATGGGGCATATAGCTAACCTTCTGTAAGTTTCCATCCCTTCTCTTTCAAAGTAACACAACTTTTCCAGCTAGAAACTCTTTTTTTTTTAAATATCTATACCTAGCAGAGGTATGTCTCTAAGGTATGGATTGAGAGACTGGGAAAGGAGATTTTCTCGTTTAACTTTGACCACAGACAGGTATATCATATTTTCTTGATCCTATATGTCGTCACTGAACATTTAGAATTTTTTAAAAATTGGTCACGGGACCTGAACTTAGGGCTTGGGCACTGTCCTTGAGGTTTTCTTTGCTCAAGGATAGTGTTCTATCACTTTGAATCATAGGTCCACTTTGGGTTTTCTAGTGGTTAATTGGAGGTAAAAGTCTCCTGTACAGGCTAGCTTTGAACTATGATCCTTACATCTCCCCCTCCTGAGTAGCCAAGATTACAGTCATGAACCACTAATGCCCAGCTCTAATAACTCTTAATACCTGTCAAAACATGTTCCTTGGCTATTTCTAACTGCTTTCATTAAACCTACACTAAAATTCATCATTTATATATATATATATATATATATATATATATATATATATATGTAAAATCATTTTCTATATATGTAGGTGACACATTAATACAGTAATAAAATTATAATTATCATGTTCCTAATACATATTTTAAACATCCAGGTCACATATCTATGGGTGCTATGGTTTCAATTTAAATGTCTGCCACAGACCATGTGTTTTATATTTGATTGCAAGATGACAGGCTTTGAAGGAACTGAAACAAGAGGGCTCTAATCTCATCAATAAAGTAATTAATCTACTGATAAGCTCAACATTTCACAACTATTATGAAGCCTATCTACAAGAAATAGGCCACTGAAACTAGTACAAAAGGGGCTACCTCTTTTTATAAATGTTCAAAAGTGTTTCCACCCCACTCTTAATACTGCCATAAATCAGTTTTACTCCACCCTACCACATGTTCTGCCTCACAAAGCCAAGTGAACTAAAATTTCTGAAATCATGAACCAAAATAAACGTTTGTTCTTTTAAACCATTTCTCTCTATTTTGCAAGTGACAAAAAGATGACTAACAAAATGGGTTAAACTCAGACTTTACCTTAGCTCGGTGTTCAACGTTTGCTTTTCGATCAAGCAGAAGACTAACCACTTCAGTTCTTCCTTGGAAGCAAGCTAATGTTAAGGCCGTGTTCCTATTGGTTTCTATTTGAGCATTTATGTCAGAGCCCATGTCCAAGAGAAGCTTAACAGCAGCAGTGTGCCCATTCATAGCTGCTAACATCAATGGAGAAATGCCCAATTTGCTACCGGTTCTGGGTGAAGATATAGAGAGAACAAAAGTCCAACTTTGTAATAGAAAAATTGTATGCTGATATAGAATCATTTATTTATTCATTCAAAATATGGTTTCTTTATATAATCCAGACTGTCCTAAAGCATAGCATGCAGCCTAATCTGGTTTTGAAAGCAAACGTTTCCCTGTCTCACACTCACAAGTACTAAAATTATTAGTTCTGCCCTGTCATGTCCAGGTAAATTTACAATTTAAGATTTTTTAACTTGAATTATCTTTAGGCAATGCTTGAGATATTATGAAGCCCTCTAAATATCTTAAGACACTTTTCTGTATCTCATTCTACATACCAACTTGAACTAGAAAATGGTAATTATTATGATGGGCATTTATGACATAATGATAAAAATTAAGCACGGATTATTTATTAAAAACACTAAGACATACTTGCTTTGCATACCACAAAAAGTTAGCAATTCTAAGTCAACACAACTTAAATGAAATTAGTCTTAAAAGGCTCTAACTATGAGGTTCTAAGTTTGTAAAGAGCCTAAATGTGGTTTTAAGGGAAACGTGTTCTGCAAATAACTATAACATGAAGGCCTTTACTATTCAAAGGCCTTGAAAAAGAAGAAAACTTGCCTAGAATTAATCTCAGCTCCTGCATTTAGTAATATTTTGATGATGTTTACATAGCCACCAGAAGCAGCCAGGCTGAGGGGTGTGTAATCAGAAACATTCCTGTGTTCTTTATTTGCTCCTCGAGCTAACAACAGCTCCACCACCTGGAAGGAAAGAAGGGAAGAAATGCAGTTTCTTTATGGTAAAAAATTTTTTTTTCAAGATGTATATTTGAGTCCTCTTTTTTCTTTGTTTTCTGGTATATTTCTTTTATTGTCTACATAAAATCAGTTTCAAATGATACCAAGGGTATCGTACAAGCCACAATATACACTGAGAGAGACAGAGAGAGAGACAGACTAAGAATGAATCTCAAAGAAAATTCATTGAGAATTGTACCAAAAATGTATAGAATATATAGATATGCAGACTTCAAATATTATGATATGCTGTTTTAGAATTAGTATTAATGTCCCTAAACCATCATACAATTGTAAGGATTATATTTGACAATTTTTATTTATATGGGGAAATATATTTAAAATAATTTTAAACCATTTAATCAGTAACTTTTTTTTTTGGACATAGAATATAAATGCTATCAGCTATCTTTAAAACCACATGAAAAATGTTCATATAGTATAGGAAAAACAGTTTCAGGATGTGAGGGTGATCTGGCTGATGCTCTATGTGTGTTACTCCTGAAGGTGCATGGTTGGTCGAAGAGGGCGACCATCCCCGATAAAGGAGGACCCATGTTCGGTCAAGGGTATACGAGTAGCTGCACTCCTCTGCTAGAATCTCCAAACAAGCTCTCAGGGAAAAAGTTCCAAATATATTACATACTTAAATCCTATCAGTAACATACTACATCTATGGGAGTTAATTTACCATTCTTAGTTCTTTGATATTATGCCAGTTAATGTACAAAATAACCCCGACACAGATATTGGTACACTAGTCACTTTACAGTAAGGTACAGAAAAGTTAAGAATGGCTCAGGTTGATCTTTGCACTAGTTCATAATCATATATTGTAAAACACTTAAGAAATAATAAATACCTTTTCTAATATACCAGTGAAAATTTTACTTGTTTCAGTAAAGCCATGTGCAACTTTATGACTTTCTATTATAGCCTTTTGCTTTCAGAGCCAGGTGACTCATTAGGCAAAGTTTAAAAACAAAGCAAAAAAATGCAGTATGTTACTTTTGTTAAATAAAACAAAATTAAATTTCAAATATATGCTTTCTCAAGTTACTTAATTAGGAAACAGTAACTGATTCTAGTTATCTCTAAGATACAAGTTTCTCCTAAACATGTAATAAACATTCAATATTAAAATTCTGCTTATCATTTTATACTAACATTAGATAGTAAGTTTTACCAATTGCTTTAAAATAACTATGTGCTCTAATAAAGTATCAAGTTAAAACATAGTCTTTATATGCAAAATTATAAACCTAAAAGACTTCTGCACCAGCTATAACCTCACCGGTTGCTTACTTTTATTATTGTTGTGTTTTGTGGTGCTGGGGATGACACCAAGGGGCCTTACAAACGATAGGTAAGAAATGATAAGTTAAATTCTCTATCTGCTTTTCAATTTTCATAAGAATACACAATTCATAAAAATTGTGGCATCTTACTTATACTGAAGTATTAAATAAATCAGCTTATTTCTTTGATTCAAAACTAAATATTTGTTATATTTGAAGCAAGTATTATTTCAAACTACATGATTCAAAATTTCAGTTAAGGCAAAATTTTACTTTTAAAATTTCAAAAAAGAAGCAAAATAATTCAGTCTAATATTTTACTAGGTGTTTTAATTCTGTTACTTAATAGTAAACAACTTTTGCAATCACATGTACTTTACTCTTGGACAGATAGGAATCTTGTTCTTAATACATACGAGAAATGAAATTTATCAAATTAAGCAATTTCCTTTAAAATTTCTTATTTAATGTATGGTACAGAATCCATTACCCCCACTTTGCATTTAACTGACTAGAAACAAACAGCACAGAAAAAAGAAGGTCTTTGTTGTCTCTCCTGAAGAACATTTCTAGAAGTACATCTAACTATGTATAAAAAAATCTACTCCCAATGTAAGTGGCAAAAGTTATAGAAATAACCAAAGCAAAACTTGACTATTAAAAGTACATATATACACAAATATGTATATACATACATAAACATACATATTGTATACACACATATATGCATTATCATTTAGCAAACATTTTTTTTGGGGGGTCCGGTCGTGGGACCTGAACTCCGGGCCTGGGTGCTGTCCCTCAGCTCTTCAGCTCAAGGCTAGCACTCTACCACTTGAGCCACAGCGCTACTTCGTGCTGAGGAATAGAACCCAGGGCCTCTGGCATGCAAGGCAAGCGCTCTACCACTGAGCCACCTTCCCAGCCCCAGCAAACATTTTTTAACCTACAAACTTCAGTATAGTCCTATACTTGCAACATTTTATTACATTTTTCATTCTTTTGTATAGAATTATTCTAACTTTTAAAATACTTTCTTTTAAACTAGTTTATTTTGCTAGGTGTCAGCAGCTCATGCCTATAATTATAGCAATTCACGCTGAACTCTTAAGATCACAATTTGAAGACACACCAGGCAGAAAAATCTGTGAGATTCCAATTACACACCAAAAAAGGGTGCAAATGGGAGATGTGGCTCAAGTGTTATATACAGAATGCCTTGAGAACAAAGGCTCAGAGACCTTGCCCAGGCCCTGAGGATCGGGATAAAAAGAATAAAACAAAACAAAATCCATTTTTTTTTTTTTTTTTTGCCAGTCCTGGGGCTTGAACTCAGGGCCTGGGCACTGTCCTTGAGCTTCTTTTGCTCAAGACTAGCACTCTACCCCTTAAGCCATAGTGCCACAACTGGCCTTTTCTATTAATGTGGTACTGAGGAATCGAACCCAGGGCTTCATGCATGCTAGGCAAGCACTCTACCACTGAGGCACATTCCTAGCCCAAACCTAATTTATTTTAAATAAACCTATTAAAGCTAACTGATTTAAAAATCCAATATAAAGAGTTCAATACATTAAGATGCATTGTACTCAGAAAATGACTTATGGAATTGAAACCTTCTACAACTCCTTTATAAAAACAGAGTACAGTAAAACTTACTGTGCTATCTATGGTGCTGTAATTGCCACTGGGAAGAGGAGCTAGGCAAAAAGGCTCAACCACATTTCCTATAGATAATTTCCCAAGAGTTGGCTTATCAAAGTAATTTTAAGTATAATGTTTTATGAAGGATACTGATATAAAGTAAAAGGCGGAATAGCTAGGATAATGAATGGAAAATGTTTTTTCTAACAACTGATTTTTTTGGAAAGGATATGTAACTTTGAGGTATAAACTTGTGTCCATGTTTTTGTTTTTTTCCTTATAATCTTTCCTAAAAACTAATTAATTTACTTTATTGTCAGTATAGAGGGATGTACCAAGGGATTACAATTACTTGAGTCAGGTAATGAGTACATTTCCTTTTGTACAAGGTCTTCTGTTTCCTTACTTTTCCCCAGTCCCTCCCCTTCTCATCTCCACCCCTAACTTTAACTAGTAACCAGTGAGTTTCACTGCTGCACTTTTCACCCTCCCCCAACACTCCTGAAGATATATACTTGAGTACGTCATACATAAGGAAGACAATCATCAAAAAATAAAAATATAAAAAATTAAGAGAGAAAAATAAAAGTCAGGGTTGTTTACAAATCTTTTAGCTCATTTTGTTTTACATATTATTTCTATGTTAAGATGCACCTTTATGTTTCTTTCAAAGAGTATCCTATTTGGGCTCACTGAGTATCTAGAATCCTGTATAGTTTATATCGGTGTATTTTAGATTTAAAGTCCAATATGAGAGAAAACATGCACTGTCTCTCTGAGCTTTGCTTATCTCACTTAGGATGATTTATTCTAGTTCCATACATTTTCCTGCAAATGACATTATTTTATTCTTCTTAACAGCGCTTTAAAATTCCATTGTATATAGATACCACAATTTTTGGATCCATTCATCTACTATGGGGCACTGGGCTGTTTCCCTATCTTGGCTATTGTGAATAGTGCAGCAATAAACATGGATGTGCAGGTGACTTATGCTATCATATCCTAGCTCATGATGTTCAGAAATGGGATGGTTGGATCATAGGAAGGCCTATGTTTAGTTTTTTTTTGGTCAGTCATGGGACTTGAATTCTGGGCGCTATCTGTCAGCTCTTCAGCTCAAGGCTAGCACCCTACCACTTGAGCCACAGAGCCACTTCTGCTTTTCTGGTGGTTTATTGAAGAGTCTCACAGACTTTCCTGCCCAGGCTAGCCGGCTTTAAAGGGCAATCCTCAGATCTCAGCCTCCTCAGTAGCTAGGATTACAGGCGTGAGCCACCAGTACCAGGCTACATTTAGTTTCTTGAGGAACCTCCAGATTGCTGTCCAGAATGGTTACAATAAGCTTACATTCCTACGAAGTGCAGTTGGTTCCTTTCTCCCTACATTCCTGCCAACATTGGTTGTTGTTCGAATTCACAGTGTTGGCCAACTTAACTGGGGTGAGATGGACTTTCAGAGTTGTTTTGATTTGCATTTCATTGATGGCTAGGGATGATAATGGCATTTCCTCATATGTTTCTTTGCCATTCTTACCTCTTCTGAAAAGTCTCCTTAGCTCCCTGACTCATTTACTGATGGGCTTATTAGGTTTGGGAGGGGTTAGTTTCTGGAGCTAATATTGGATATTAGGCCTTTGTTTGACCTATTGCTGGTAAAGATTGTCTCCCAATCTGTTGGCTATCTTTCTGGTTTAGTAACTATGTCTTTAGCTGTACATAAACATTATTTTGATGTAGTCTCACTTATCAAGTCTCTCCTACCTGTCGTACTCCTGAGACTCTTGTCAAGAAGTTTTTACATATACCTGTAAGTTCTTATGTTTCTCTTCTCCTCTTTCTTGCAGTAGTTGTAGTTTCGGGTCTGACACTGAGGTCTCTGACCTACTTATTATTATTATTTTTTATTATTATTGGTCATGGAGCTTGAACTCAGGACCTGGAACTATCTCTGAGCTCTTCAGCTCAAGGTTAGTGTTCTACCACTTTGAGCCACAGCACCACTCCCTGACCCATTTATAACAGATATTAGTGCATGGTGGCAAACAGATTCACTTTTAGTTTTTTGCATATAGATATCCAAGTTTTCCCAATACAATTATCGAAGAGGCTATTTCCCCCCCATTTGTATCCATATTTTTAATGAACTAGGAATACTTGGAGAAATTAGGGCATGATAAAGAGAAAGGTAGGGGAGGAGAAAAGAGAAAAAGAGAAGAGAGAATGGAAAAAAGAATGCCTTTTAATTAATGAACAGGAAGCTAATCTGGACAGATGACCAGTGTGCTTACTGAGACTAAATTTCAGTAATTCTCTGACTGAGAAACTATAGATCTGTGAACAGTACAAATGGTTTACTAATAAAAGCCTTTACAGTAAGCCCCTGTAGTAAAGAGTAAACTAATGTGCTGAGGTGGAAGAACTAGGTTAACCAGCCAATTATTAAATGCCAGAAGACATGCAAGTAAGTATAAAGTTGTAATTTCTTGGGCTAATTGGATAACACTAGTTGGTCTAACTTCTAGAACAAGGAAAGAGTGAATACAGGTCCTGTTCATCAGGAGCTTACTATCTATTTGGGATGTCCTCATCTTTCTCTTAGCCTAAATATAACAACAGGAATTCCTACAGAAGGTGTTACTTCTGGGCTGGGAAGGTGGCTCAGTGGTAGAGCACTTGCCTTGCATGCCTGAGGCCCTGGGTTCAATTCCTCAGCACCACATAAGCAAAAGAAAGTAGCCAGAAGTGGCGCTGTGGCTCAAGTGGTAGAGCGCTAGCCTTGAGCTGAAGAGCTGAGGGACAGCGCCCAGGTCCAGAGTTCAGGCCCCACGACCGGATCCAAAAAAAAAAAAAAAAAGGTGACCAGGACTCCACTTCAAGTTTTTAGGTGGTTAAGTAGAGATATGTCTCACAACTTTTCCTGCCCAGGCTGGCTTTGAACTGCTCAGATCTTAGCCTCTTGAGTAGTCAGGATTACACATGTGAGCCACCAGTGCCTAGCAAGAAAGTACTGCTTTTAGATAAACAGGATTCTACACAATGTATGATTTCTTCTGGGAAGGTAGGTTATAATTTTTCTTAGTAGATAGTAGTCAAGCCACTGTTCCTATAGAAAAAAAATTATATAACCATGTGTTTGCTGAACAGAGGGAGAAAAAAAAATTACACTAAGGGGAATGTTACCTCCTGTCTGCCCCCAGAACAAGCCAAGGACAGTGGTGTGTCCTTGGTTCTTTCTGACTGGGCTTCAATGTCTGCACCATTGTCCAGCAATATTTCCACAACACCAACATGACCAGCTGTAGCAGCCAAGATGAGTGGAGTAAAACCTAAAGAAAAGTAATGATCTTCTCATTAAAATGATAAGCAAAGGGAACAACATTATTTTCCAATCTAATAAGCATCAAAACAGAGCTAAGTAATAATTCTAAATATATAAATTTTTTGTCCCCTAAGTATTACAGAAAAAAAAAAGGGCAAGCCATACCTTTCTTGTCTCGGTGCTCAATACTAGCTCCTCTTTCTAGCAGTGTTTGTACCAGTTCCTCATGGCCACCAGCACAGGCAAGGGTTAGAGCAGTGTCATGATTGCTCTCAGTCTGTAAAAAATTATTTTGATTAACTTAACAAATAATTGTAAGTGGTAATACTAAACACATACACATATATACCAGTCTATTTTATCAAGCATTTGATTTTTTAATTTCCCCAGCAAGGATGTACTGACTAGCACAGGATGGCCTAGAACTTGAGATGCTCCTGTAACCTTCACTTACTGTTAAGATTATACATGCTTATCACCATCTTAGATTTATATAACACATTGGAATAGTAAGGCTCACTGCTTTCCCTAACCTCAATAGTAGCCAAACGTTTTTTTCTTAAAAGATCACAAATATTGGAAATGTATGAGGAATTCTTAAAATTAAAAATAAAGGAAAATAACCTACAATCTCATCTTATTTTCATTATACAGGTAAAAGAAGTAGTGTGCTATCTCATGTTTTCCTCTAGCCTTTAATAGGATACCATAGAATAGGTATATTTTCCTAACCTGAATAACTTTTTCTTTTTAAAAGACAAATTATTTGAAATGATAGTGTTCAGATAGGCTGTCAAAGACATCGATAATTGAGGACAAAAAATATCCCTTGTGAAAGAAGAGTTTCGAGAGGTTATGCTGGCTAGAATTTGTGACACAGATTAATAAAGAAGAGAGCACTGCAGAGGAGAGTACTATGGAGATCTGCTGAGGGTTCCCATGGAGGCTTTACGTGAATTCTAATCAGCCAAGAATACCTGCATGAGAAATTTACTGGAGGCCTGAGAAAAAAACCACCAAAACCAAAAACGCTGAATGAATTATCAGGAACTGGAACACAGGCCCAGAAAGAGTTGGAGGCCTATCAGCAAGAGGAGAAAGATCTTAAAAAGAACAGGATATCATATACAATCCTCAGCTATGAGGCTAAATTAGTTTCTACCTGATAAAGTTGAAGAGCAAATCTAGGTATAAAAAATTGTTGGGAAATAATTTAACTGAAATTCTTGCTTCTCAGAAGGTTTATACCTGAGGTTTCTGGTTTGAAGCCAGCCTGGGCAGGAGAGTCTGTGAGACGCATCTCCAATTAACCACACACAAAAAAAAGGACATGGAGCTGTGGTTCAAGTGGTAGAACCCTATCTTAGGGACAGCATTCAAGCCCAGAGTTCAAGCCCCAGGACTGGCAGGCGCAGGGACACACACACACACGGACACACACGGACACACACGGACACACACGGACACACACGGACACACACACACACACACACACACACACACACACACACACACACACACACACACACACACACACTTTAAATTATATAAATAAGAAAAATGGAACACTTTCAAAAGTAATCATAATTGAGAGATGGCATTGTCTGTCTAATGATAGTGACCAATATTAAATTTACTAGGATTGTTTTCTATTACAATTTAAGTGCTAACATATTATAACTATGCATCTTAGATGCTGAGGAGCAATCTAATTTCTTTCATACTTAGCACTTTTACATAAGTAACTACCACTAACATGATTTATAATTCTTGACAAAAAGCAGGGTGATAAATATTAAGTAAAATAAATGTGTAAAGCAAGGCACTGATAGTTAATTATCCTATAGTTAGGAAGCCAAGATCTAGAGAATGTGGTTTGAAGTCAGTCTGTCCAATAAAGTCCTGAGACTCTTTATTTCCATTAATCACCAAAAAAGCTGGAAATTGAGCTGTGGTAGAAAACTAATCTTTAATGGAAGAGCTAAAAAACAGTAACTGGGATTGGAATTCAAACCACAGAAATAGCACACAAACATACATACATACATGCATACATACATACATACATACATTAAACTCAATAACTCACTGATAAGCAAATCTTAATGGAAAACTTTTAGCATATCTAGAACTTGATTTTTCATTGTACATTCAGACCAATCTATATATAAATGAATACTTTCAGGGTAAATCCAAACTGAGATATACTTTTAACATGTTGACCACTCTGGGACAGACTGAGGTGGTTTCTGGAATGAGGAATTTTTGTTACTAAAATCACAAAAATAGTAACTTGAAAAATGCTTGGTATGAAATAAAACTATGGATATATGAAGTTAAAGAAAATATATTCTTAAAATTAATTTTGCCTAGCTCATTTTTAGAGAGTTACTAAAATCTTTTAAATTATCCATGTTACTCAAAACTCCTGCTTGTTTCTACCTACCTTAGCCTCCCAAATGTTGACTACAGTCATTTTTCAATCCTTGTCTACTCTATTTTTTTCCTACTGAATACTTCCTTCTTTTTGATATATGTATTTCTACAGCTATTCATTTTCTATAATCGTCAGGAGACTAAAAACATTGAAAAATAATAAACATGCCTTATGCATTTCTATATTCTCTACTTGTATGTGATAAGTTTGCCCAGGAAATACTAGTTGGTAGTGAAGTAGAATGAATGAAAATAACTGTAAGGGGTAATAGATTCAAAGACTGCTAGTAATAAAAGATTATACATATAATTTTTGTGTTTATGTAGTATTTACGTAATATAACAGAAGGGGCAAACCCTCCTAGAATATAAATAACAAAAACCCCCAAAATTCTATTATAAAAAACCAAAAACAAGACAAAAAGGCAAAACTGTTAAGGAGTCAAGAAATAAGAAAAAGCCTACTAGTCAGTGATGAAGAGGGAGACCGCATAAGCTGCTCTGCAGAAGAGGCTGGCAGAGAGCAGAGCTACTGACTGCAGAGATCAGGAATGGCCACAAGGGAGAGATGCACCAACTACAACAATGGAGAAGGACATGAAACTTAAAATGAGTGACAACTCTAACTGTTACAGTATATGATTGTCATTTCAGGTTTATATATAAAAGAAATTATTGTGTCTGATTTCACAAAAAAGGAATCAAAAGCTCAGCGAAATAAATTTCTAATGGCCACACAAGCTAGTAAGTAATAAAGGTGGGCTCTAAAATAAAGCAAAGACTTCTTTTGATAAAAAAAATGCTCGTCTTCCATCTATACCATAGAACAGTCAAAATAAACAGGAAACTTCGGTGACCACTAGGTCAATTTACTGATTTTATATGCTCTCTGTTAGTACATATACAATCTAATGAGCCAAGACTATTTCAGGGTCTAAAGGGTAATTTATGAAAGTAGTACGAATCTTAGAGAAAAAAAGGACACATATTCTAAATTTTAAAAAAGGCAACAATGAGCTATTCTAGTGAGTCAGTAAAATCTATTTTTATCCACAGAATAAAAAAATTAAACTGACAGTATATTTTTTTGGTATTTTAAAGTACTCTGCTGTGTATTCTTGGATTAAAGTTAATATAAGCTTGGCTTACAAGGAGCTTAATAGCTTATTGTACAGGCAAATTTTAGTTCAACTTATAAAAAAAGTATAAACAATGTATTATGCGAGTCTAAAAAGTATATAAAGCTGAGAGAAGAGAACAGACCAAATTCCTCGATGCACTGAAGAGTAAGTAGGTCTGTTAAAAATTTTACATTAATGGGAAAATCATAATTTCAGCTGGGCACCCGTGGCTCACACTTATAAGCCTAACTACTCAAGAGGTTGTGTCACACCCATAAGGCTAACTACTCAAGAGCCTGAGATCTGAAGACAGCAGTTTGAAGTCAACCAGCACAGCAAGTCTATGAGACAATTACCTCCAATTAACCACATAAAGCCAGCAGTGGAGCTGTGGCCCAAGTGGTAGAGTGCTAGCCTTGAGCCAAATAGCTAAGGAACAGTGACCAGGCCCTAGGGTTCAAGCCCCAAGACTGACATTAGAAACAAAACAGTGCTTGCCTTGAATGCATGAGGCCCTGGGTTCGATTCCTCAGCAACATATAAGCAGAAAAAAGCTGGAAGTGACACTGTGACTCAAGTGGTAGGGTTGCTATCCTAGAGCTGAGGGAAAATGCCCAGGCCCAGAGTTCAGCCCTCATAACCGACGAATACGACAACAACAACAACAACAACAACAACAACAACAACAACAACGAAACACTGTTATGACCATCTTTAAGGGAAAACAAATAAAGACTCTAAAGTCAGCCTTCTTTTTACACAATACACTTGTACACAATTCCCAAGATGATATTACTGTGTTTTGCAATATATCAAAATAAATTGCTTGAAACACTATTTGAGTAAAAATAACTGACAAAGTAGAGGAAAAAAAACTAGATGTTTGAATATGAATATAGATAAAATATAGAAAAGTTTATGAAATACAAGGTACTACTTAAAGGAAAAAATCCTCCCACTTAAATTATGTTGTGAAAAGCTATTTTATCAAAGTAAAGAAACTTTTTGTTCAAAAAAAAAAAAGGATGGGAGGGAATGAGGATAGGAGAAGATAGATGCCCAAAGCCTTATTACAAACTCAGAGTTAAACTAAAGAAAGTACACATTAAGCTCCCAGTAGCAAAAAAAATGGTGTGGACTACAACATGTTATAATGAATTCTGAATTACAAAATAGTGACCAATTTATATTCAATATAAAACTACTTAATTCTACCCAAAATGATGGGTTATAGTCTACAGTTTATGTATTTTAAAGCAGATTTCTTTGGGGGGGGAGGGGGAATCTTGTTATGTAGCATTGTTTCAGTCATGATTTTCCTGTACCAGCCTCCCAAATGTGAAGATCAGGTACGTGCCAGTGCACACGATATGAAGTAGGATGTCTTGTATATTAAATACCATTGTTTAATTAATTTTCTGTGGCTTCCTTGACTTGTTAAATCACTGATAAAGTTGTTCTTTGAGAGAAAGAAACTTTTGATGGCCACACAAGCTAATAAGTAAGCTACAGAGAAACAAAGGCTTCTCTTGATAATAAAATTCTGGTCTTCCATCTACATCACCGAACAGTCCAAATAAACAGCAAACGTTGGTGATTACAATGTCAATTCATCTATCTTATATCCTCTGTTAGTGCATACATATGCAAGTTGAACATAAGTCAAAACTGCAAAACCTACAGAAATGGAGAAAAAGTCCAAGTAGTACTTTGTTTATTGAAGGTAACATATAATTTCATGTAAAGTCAACATAAAATTTCATGTATTTTATATAAGGGAAATTTGTCATACATAATAATGGACATACTAAAAATGGAAATGAAGCAAACAATGTAAACTCTATTTACCTTATTGTCTCTAAGTGCAAAAAACACTTTTAGAACTTATAAAACCTTAAGCTACAGAGCCACTTCTGGCCTTTTGTTTATGTGGTACTGAGGAAGCAAATCCAAGGCGAGTACTTTATCACTAAGGCACACTCCCAGCCTGAACAAGTTTTAAAAGACCACGAACAATTGTTGTCTTCTTATATTCAGTGGATATAATCAATTCATTTCCACAGTTTAGTTTTTGAAATAATTTCCATAACTTATTAAGTCAAAGTGGCCCAATTCATTGTTTGCTGAAACTGGAGCTTGAACTCAGGACCTGGCAGTCTTGTTTTACTTTTTCACTCAATACTGGTGCTTTACCACTTGAGCCACAAGATTCAACTCTTACATCTCTTCAGGTGGCTGGGGAAATCAAGTCCAGGGCCTCTGTATGTTAA
Source organism: Dipodomys merriami (assembly GCF_024711535.1). Lineage (NCBI taxonomy): Eukaryota > Metazoa > Chordata > Mammalia > Rodentia > Heteromyidae > Dipodomys > Dipodomys merriami. Next base: position 22,807,872 of record NW_027206512.1, on the reverse strand, counting down.
GTGTTCTACCACTTAACTGCTTACCTAGTAGCAAAAATCTATGCTTGGAATCCGACTGCTGAAGGCTCTCAAGTGTTGGGATTATAGGTATGCACCACACACATGCACATACATACACACAGTACTCAAAAAGTAATTAATTAAAGTTTATCATTCATGTAAAATTAAAACATGAGAGCCCTGCTATCAACAATTAAAACAAAATAGCTTGCAAAATAATTCCTCCAAATTTTCAGATTTCTTTTTCTCTTAACAGATTTTGAAAACCACACATTATGTTTTGAAAATATGGGTGCTGGTGACATATGCTTGTAATTCTTGCTATTCAGGAGGCTGAGGATCACAGTTCAAAGCCAACACAGAAAAATCTGTAAGACCCTTATCTGTAAATAACTACACACAGACACACACACAGAGCCAGAAATGGAGGTGTGGTTCAAGTGGTAGAGCACCAGAGCTTTATACTAAAAAGATAAAGGGCAGCATAAGCCCTTAGGCCCTGGGTTCAAACCCAAGGACTAGCACCAAAAAAAAAAAAAGTGTGTGTGTGGGGGGGAGAGTACTACATTTCTAGCTGGGTATGATGACACCAGTAATCTCAGTACTTAGCTGAGGCTGCAGAATGGTGAGTAGACTGGGCTACAAAGCAAGAAGACTATCCAAAAGAAAAGACAGTGGTCATGCTTCTGTAATTTGTCAGTATATAATTCAAATGCAATACTGGTACTCAGGTTATAAAGCAAAAAAAAAAAAAAAATCATCACATGTCGTGCAGTGACTACAACTATACAGACTTAACTTAGCATGGTGGGGTAGGCCTATAATCCCAGCTACTTCGTGGTTTGAGAGCTGAAGAATAGTGCTTTAAGATGAGGAAAAGGGCAGGAGGGGCAGGGAGGCTGCAAACGAGTTTGCAAAAACCTAACTAATAAGAAGCTGGGCATAGTGACAAACATCTGTACTTTCTAGTTGTGTGGGAAGTGTACATAGGTTGAATGCAGTCTAGGCAAAAAGTGAGGCCTTATTAAAAAAAGCACAAAAGGCTAGGCTGAATGCATGGCACAAGTGGCATAGCTCCTGCTTATCAAGTGCAAGGCCCTGAATTCAAATCCATTCATGTGTGCACAAGCATACACACACACACACACACACACACACACACACACCCCTCCCTTTCTCTCTCTCTCTCTCTCTCTCTCTCTCTCTCTCTCTCTCTCTCTCTCTCTCTCTCCCCCCCCCCCCTCTCTCTCCAGGAACCAAAAAATAAAAGCTGGCTTCTCTTAAGAGTTAGTTGTTGAATAATTAGTATGTCCATGTTTTATTCATTAAAAAGGGCATAATGATGATGTCTATCTCATGGAATTGTTCTAAAGCTTATGTTAGAGACATTAATGCATGTTGTAAGAAATGCTTAACTTAAAAATCTGAAATGCTAAACAAAAGATCCAAGTAGGGAATGAAATGTGTAACTCATTGGTACCATGTTTGTCAGGACTATATGAGGTCCTGTGTTGAATTTTGTATACCACACAAACAAACTATGCCACTCCCACCAAAATCCGCTCATCACAAAAAGCATTAATTTTAAAATGACATAGAAAATTTAAAAAAAAAGGATAAATATTAAGTATACTTTTTGACATTTAGAAATTTTCTAATTTTAAAATTTAAGGAAAAACTTAGACAATACTTTAGTTAGCCTTACCTAAATGAAAAACCTCAATATCAGATAGAGATAATAATTTTAAAGACTTATAGTCAAATCTTTCTCTATTATGTTCAAAATATAAGTTTTATTTCTTTAAAAAGTTTAGTGTCATATATTAGTATCATATATGTACTATGTATTTCAATCTCCTTAACCCCGCTCTTTCACGGCCTCTTATCACTCTTTTCCCCCATTCTACTACAATTTCAACAAGTTCTATTTTTGGTGTTTTCATGCATTCTGACAATGCTCTTTTACTCTCATTATACTAGCCCCCTTTAGTGCCTATTTTTAAAAACAGTTATAAAGTAGAAGCATTTCATTCTGCTTGTGGATCATTCTTTATCTCATAAAAATTACAAAAGCATTTCTAGTGTAATAGCCACAAAGCAAAAAAAAAAAGGGTAATCTACATTCAATACTAAGTTTAATCTAATTTGAGAATGCTATCAATAATAAATGTAAATAACCATGGCTCAACACATGAATGCCTCTTTCAAGAAAAAAAAAAAAGCTATAAAATATGGGAGTGGTGTTTGCTGGGTCCTATTCAAGAGTAAGGCCAAAGGATCTTGAGTTTAAGGCCAACCAGGCCAATACAGAGAGACCTCATGGGGGGATGGGGTAGGTAGGCTAGAGAAAAGTGTTTAACTACAAACAGACTCAGTCTATTTCCCAGCCCTGCTGCTACATTTGAGATAAAAAGTGAATTCAAACAAAATGTATAATCTCTTCCTCCAAAGTAAAAGACCTCATGTGTGTGTATATATATCATATATATATTATATATATATATATATATACATAGTCTAGAGATTAGATGACTCTAGCTAGCACTTATAAAATAAACATTTCTGAACTTATGAAATAAGAGCACAATGATTTTCACTTAAGAAATATTTTAATAAAAAGGAAACTTTTTAGTAAGTAAGGAATACATGCTCTTACTAGGATGATAGTGCCTCCCCCTTCTGAGATTCAGACTTATACAAACCTGGTCACATATAAAATTAATAGTTTTATAACATATACTCCCTCAACTTACTGCAGATACTACCCAAAACAAAATGTATATAAGCTATAAACTATGCCCTAACGGCCATATATATACTTACCTTGCTTATTCAGTAGTTTAAGTTAGACATCCTGGCCTTCAGAACAACACAAATTCTATTCTCTCCAACCTCAATTTGCCCTGAGATTTCAAAGTAAACTCATTTACAGATACACAGGGAGACTTCACAGTGTACTCATCACCAAGACCAGAATTTCAAAAATGGTAACACAACAAAATATTAAATCCATAAATGTTAGAGCATTTTTAAATATGTAATTCATTACATATTTTAAACTATGCCTTCTATTTTTTTCCAGTAACAGGGTTTGAACTCCAGTCCTAGTATTTGTTGAGCTAGAAAAGGATCCATATATCCAGTCCAGCTTTTTGCTAGTTTTTTGAGAAGATGGGAATTTCTTGGCCTTTTCCACATAAGCTGGCTTCAAACTGTGATCCTCTAGTCACATTCTCCTGAACAACTAAAATTATAGGCATGAGCTACCAGAGCCCAGGTTGTTATAAGTTGTTTTATTTTATCTTTTAAACTGTACCAAATGTTAAAGGAAAACACTACTTGATAAGCCTGGAACAATACACCACATAAATGTGTCAATAATCTATTCTAGACATTTTATTTTTTAAACGTGGATTGTAATTTAAAACTGTGGTTTAAGTATTTGACAAAGCGGTCTAACATGTTTTAAATTACTTAATTCTAATGAAAAACCATCTCTCCTGAATTTAGAGCTTACCTGTGCATCAATATCAATGGCAGGGTAGATAGGTAACATGGCTGAAGGAGAGATGATAGGACTTGGAGTTGGAGTCTGTGGTTGGGAAATGGAAGCAGCGATACTGTGGGTAGGAGTGTTTGACATTGCAGATGCTCTTCCACTGACTGCTGTTGAACAAAATAACTGTACTTAATAAGGATGAAACATTGTTAAATATTAGAAAATATTTTATGTGTACTGAGAGTAATTTATTTTCTAAATAATTCATCTGAAGGATAATTTTTTTAGGATTTCCCTCTTAAATGTAGTCATAAAACTTTAATTCAAAATAACTAAAAGCAAAAATATATGTATTAAAATTAAATATAAGTAAGCATAAAATATTGGTTTTATTCCTAATTAGAAAAGGAATAAAAGATAAGAGTCAAGATCAGAAGTATGGAAAATTTCCTTACTTGCCAATTTCATGGCTTTTATTTTACAAGTAATGAAAGCAATATCACTGAGTGGGAAGAACCTCGCAATCCAATTCTTTAGAACATCTTTTGTTTTACTACCTATGACGGAGCGATAATATTCTGCACTGTGGTCCTCATGTGACAGTTTTTCAAATATAAAAATCTGGTCCTCACATGAATTATTCTGAGGGAGGTAAAAATGCTCATCAATCAATCCAGCAATCACACTGACTTATAAGGACAAAATTAAAAGATCAAGGTAGAAATTAACATACACACACATAAAGTTTCTTCAAATAGACTGATGTTAGTTTATCTAGGTTGGATTTTGCTATGGTATTGTTTCCACCCAAATGTGTAAACTTAAGTAATGACTAATTAAGGTCTGTATTTGAAGTGGGAGAATTCCAAGATGGTGTCATATGATATAATGAAGATTCAGCTGGATTCTTTTTTTTGCCCCTGGGTCGAGGGGCTTGAACTCTGGGCTTGGGTGCTGTCCCTCAGCTCTTCAGCTCAAGGCGAGCGTTCTACCACTTGAGCCACAGCACCACTTCAGGTTTTCTGACTGGTTTATTGGAGATAAGAGTCTCAGACTTTCATGCCCGGGTTGGCTTTGAACCGAGATTCTCAGATCTCAGCCTCCTGAGTAGCTAGGATTACAGGCATGAGCCACCGGTACCCGGCCAGCTGAGGATTCTTTATTCCCTGTTAACTCAATTCTGGAGTTAACAAAAGAATATTGCTTCACTCCCCTTTCCCCAACATTAGTAATGCTAAAACGTTACTAAAGTACAGGCATTAATCTTTGAATGGTTAACAGGACTGTGGTAATGTGCTACCAAAAAAGTTATCTATAGACAGAAAATCATGATCGACAACTTGATCTGAAACCAGGCAAAAGAGGTTATGATCCTGCCAAAAATAAAACTAAATTGAACTCATAACAATTAAAAACACAATTGTCAATTAAGAAACTGACTTCACATAAATTCTTAGGTCGGGCACAAACATACACTATACATTATAGCAACACACATTCTATAATCATACAATTTTAAGTTTACTTAAAAGTCAAAGGAAAAACAAAGGAAAGAACAAAAAACAAAACAAACCAGTTTTGAGTCCTTATGGAGGATCCAGAAAGAGAGAAATGGGCATGTACCAAATATATTAAATTGCTCATCTAATTTTATCTTGATTCTACTCCATTTGTTAATTTTGTGTTAAGAAAGCAATCCAGTGACACAAATGTACATATTCTAGATATAAATTTCAAAATCTTATAAAACTATAGCTATCAAAGTAGATTGTGCATTACCTTTCAGTATGATTTTCATAAATGGAAATACTAAATAAAAAAGTAGCTTAAGTAGAATGAACAACCCTATCTGAATCACTGATTTTTATTTCATGGTACTAGAAATAAGTGAAAAAATATTCTGAGCTTTAATGTTAAATGACCAAATTATAATTAACAGTCCAACTGGAATAATTTCTTCTAAAGAATCTTTCTCTTCATTTCCTATTTCTTTGGTCAAATTCTTTCATATGTAAATATCAAAAAAAAATCAATTTACTTCCAATCTTTTAAAGAAAGTAACAAATGTAAACTGTATACATGAAAGTACTCGGGTACACAGTTTACGTGCGGGTCTTAGGGTTAGGTTTAGAAACAGAAAATCACAAGTTCACAAAAGTCTTAACACTGAGTTAAGAGAGAAATTGTCAATATCAAGTTATTCAAAAAGGTTAAACAGGGATCTAATTTTACTTTGGCAAGGATGTCAAACAAGAAAGAATAAAGATTTTTGTTAACTAAGTACTAGAAAGGCAAATCTTACAAGTAATAAATGAGTATTCTCTAAGGTATAAAGAACAGAGAGTATACTGAAGGGAGAAGAGAACCTAATGAGGTTATGGCATATTAAAAAACTAAAAAAAAATTGGAAATGATTATTAGCCAATTGAAAGGGCAAATTCTACTTCAGAAGAGGAAAAGAAGAGAGGGAGAGGGATGGGAAGCAAAAGAAGGTCATTTGGACATACGCATAATGCTAAGACAGAGTTGTAGAGAGATACCCAGACATTTTAAATTCTATACTTTCTCCTAGCTATTTCTCCTTAACTTTAATGAGTACAATTTATTTTAAAAAGTATATTTAGGTCAGCACTGGTAGTTCACATTGTAATCCTACCTACTCAGAAGGCTGAGATCTGAGGATCATGGTTCAAAGAGAGCCCAGGCAGGAAAGTCTATGAGACTTTCATCTGTGGCTCAAATGGTAGAGCACTAGCCTTGAGCAAAAGAGCTAAGGGACAGAGTGCAGGCCCATAGGACCTAAACACACCACACACATAGACACATGCGTGTGCACGCGCATACGTGCACACACGCACACACACACACACTGCATTTGTCATACTTCCTAAAAAGTTATATTCTTTGAAATTTTTGTTGCATACAGAATTATCAATACAGAAATGATATTTGGACTGGGCATATATATAAATTTTAAAAAAAGCTACTTCACTAAATTCTGGTAATTCTCATCAGCATAAAAATCTATGTAACTGCTAAATCCTTTTTGACAATTATACTCAAGTACAACAAGCAAACTCTAATAGGATATCAAAAAAATTTTCAACACTCAGTATGGAATGTCTGTCCATTCATTTGAATGGTAAGTAATATTTAACTATATAGACAGCCTTAGTTTGTTTTGACTGCTAGAGTAACTTAACTCATAACTTATCTTAATCTTTTATTTTTTTGGATCTAGGTTAATGGGCCACAATCATACTGTCAAATTAGAATTTGTTCAAATATCTGAAAATATTTAATTTTACTCTTTAACCAGCTAGCAGTAAGCAGAAACAGTTTTCAAGTTTATAGGCAAGTCTTATACTTATCAATACATAATTATTATAGCATTTTTTCCCATTATTAGCGCTTTCTTTTTCTTGGTTGTACCAAGAAATTCAGGGCCTCATGATTGCTAAATTCAGAGCCTCTACTACTTGAACAATACCTCAGTCCTCAACTTTTTCTAATGTGGTTATATGATCCTTAAGATTGGACAGATTATTCATTTCACATGTTTGTGCTGATGAGACAATATTAAATTGGGTCTGGGAGATTAACATCAATATAAACTAATCCTCACTAGTTTACTTCCTTTTACTTATTCTATTATGTGTAATCTAATCATAACACATAATACCAAAATGATTTAAAAATCAGAAAAAGTCAATCATGTAAGTACAGACCAGTAAATAAAAAGGTGGAATAAAGAGAAGAAAATGATCAAAATTCAACTATTTACTCCCTTTGTTCTTTTCCTTTCATTCAAGAAAGCAAATTCTTTTTTCAGTATAACATTCCTATGAAACTAGGAAATCTTATCCCATTTTTGCTACAGAATTCAGAGAAAGTAAACACTCTAAACTATCAGCATTAAAACAACGTTATGAATAGTTCTTGCCAATGAAACAAATAATAACAACGAAGTAACATTTTTCTGGCCACATATTCAAAAATAAGGCATCATCTATCATACTGTCAGGGACCGCAACTTCCCATAATACAGTTAGAGACTACACATTAACATTCACAGGGAATAAACCACTGAATTACAGTATACTGAAACTCTACTTGGTTTGGTACTTTATTAATGTTGTAAAGGTGTTTTTGCTTGTCTGTTTTTAAGTATCCATCAAGTCTGAAGTCTGGTACATTAGGACATAAAGTATTTTTGATCACGAAAAAGCTCCCTGTTATGTCCTACTAGTTTTGAGCTTGAACTTCTATCATTTTTCCAGGTTATTGGTGTAAAAACAGAAGGAAAAAAAGCCAAAATTCAATCTCAGAGTTCTGAACTTAAAAGGAAAAAAAAGCAAAAGTAAAAAGCAAATTATCAACCTCACTACTGAAAAACCCAGACTACTCTGCAAAGCCAGAAAGCTTCAGTCACTTGTACTGTATGAACCAATATTTAATTTGACCTGAATCCATCAGAGGACTTCTTAGATTGAACTAGTATTTCTAAAGATATAAATGAGTCAAGAGTCCAAAAGTAGTTCTCAAGTTCGGTAATGGAAAAAATTCTGGCACACTCTTACTAGCCTTAAGCAATCATATTTGATACCTGCTCATAACAATATAAACCCACCTGCCATGATGTCATCCAGCGTGTCATTGAGGGTCTGAGCAGGGCTGGCTACCATTAACCCTTGTTGTGTTTCTGTCAGAATTCCTTGCCCCAGCCCTGCCAACTGTGCTTGGCCCAGTACTGGCTGTCCAACTATCACTCCTTGAAGTTCTGTAAGGTTTGCGATGGACCCTGGAGGCAAGGGACCTGCTGCCAGAGGCAAAGCTTGAGGCATCGCCAGAGGCTGGATTGGTGCAAAACCCATCTGAGCAGCAGTCTGCTGGGGTTCATCTTTAAGCAAAACAGGATCCACTTGTTGTAACCGTGCATAGTCTCCCTCCGAAAGCTGCTCTCCAACTCCAACAGGAGTTAGTAGTCCCAGATGTTGGCAAGACTGTTGCTGTTGCTGTTGAAGTTGAATTCTTTGCGCTTTAACCTCTAGATACTGCTTTTTAAGCTGCTGCTGAGTTTTCAGTTGTAACTCTCGTTCTACTTTCTGTAGTTCCTCCAGAATCTTTTGTTTCTTCTGAATTTGTTCCTCCCTTGTTTTATTCAGTTCCTCGATCTTCTCCTTGGTAAGTTGGTCAGCATGAGCCAGTTCCAAGGATTGCAGCTGTGCATTCTTTTCTATGGCTTCTTTTATCCTCTGTTCCAGTTCTGTTAACTTTCCCTGAGCCTCTTCTACAATGCTCTCTGGAGACTGATTGGTGATGTAACCCTGTACATCCTGGCTGTTTGCTGGCAAATGGCTGCTGGACTTTTGTTTAGAAGCAGCTGTGTGAAAAAGAAACCCCCTCAGAAGTGCACATGAATGGCATCCTCATTACAGAGTTACTGTTGGGAGGTTTAGTGCCAACAGTTATGCACCAAGTTATCATATCCACAGAAGGTGAAAATGTACCTTTAAGGACTTAAAAACAAATTCACCTTCTTTATCAATATAAAATGTATGTATTTTATGTGCATAGAGTAATCTCTGAAAATCAATTTCATAATTTAAAAATTATCACATGGCTAAATTTAGACAATAGAAGGATGTAGGTCTGTGATATCTAAGTGGTGCAATTAAAGTAAAATCTAAGATTATGTGTAGGTATTTCATATGATCATAAAGGTGTAAAAACTCACCATAAGAACAGAGAAATAATGCTAAATTATTACAGTGTAGAGAAAACTTAGACCTCTAAGTTAAGATTTTTCCACATTTACTAGTCTGTCCTTTTAACACACACACATACACACCAAGAGTGCCCAAACTACTAAGAAGTACCAAGAAATTAAAAACCAACTAATTTTATGTCTTTGTTGGGGGGGGGGGGGTCTATCATCTCCAAGACTGTTTTAAGATATAAATTCACATATCCACACAGCTATCTGGCCAATAGAGAACTGGGATTCAGTTTCCCCGGAAGAGATGCTGGACTATGCCATCCTCTGTATCTTCTGACAGCCAGGCGAATGGACTGAACTGGCTACAGATTTAGCAACCAATTGAAAAAGGTACCAAGGCTTTAAGTTGGTAGTAGTGACTGAAAGGAGTTGGTGGAAATAACTTAGTATTTTTGTTGGTAAAACAATATAGGTAGCCAAAAGCAAAATATAAAAACTGCAGTGGTTCTTCAAGTAAACTTTAAAAAAACAGATTTAAACTGGTAGGTATAATGTTTCGGGACATAACTTAAGAACATGCATGGTGTAACATCCACAAATCAAATATGGACCTCAGAATTCTAGAGAAATGAACAAGTACATCTCAAATAACTTTTAATTATTGGTTGAGGAAAGGTATTCATATATAAAAATCTATGTTAAACCAGCTACTTTAAAATAAAATTTAATATTTGATCCAACTTGTTAATCTTTATGTCTTACATCACTACAAGATTAAGTAAATATTTTATGAAAATATCACCCCATAATCCCAGATTAACATGAATGAAAATTGTTAGAGGAAATCATGGATAACCAGAATTCTATCAAAAATGACCATTTGAATTTCTCTTGCTAACACTTTTAATTCTGGCACATATAGTGTCAATAACTATCTTCACTCATAATTACATGTTTTTTTAACTGGTCAGAAATTCTTGAATTATTCCAACTTTGTAAAATTCATTTTGGCAGAAAAATAATTTTAACTGCCTAGCTTTGTTTAAGCTGGGGATGTGTGTGTGGGGGAATTAATGTACAAAATAGTCTTTAGAAGTATAACTGACCTTTATTCCTGATGGGAAGAGTAGTGGCAACATTGGCAGGTGGCTTGTCAGGCTCCTGGGGTGGTACAACCATGGGCAGTGCTTGAACTGGTACACGAGGTGCCTAAGACAAAAGACACTCATTGATTACATCTTCCCTTCCTACATAATTCATTAAATACTATGCTAAAAAACAATGTTATGGCCGGGCACTGGTGGCTCACACACGCCTGTAATCTTGGCTACTCAGGAGGTTAAGATCTGAGGATCGTGGTTCAAAGCCAGCTCAGGCAGGAAAGTCCATGAAACTCTTATTGCCAATATACCACCAGAAAAAAACAGGAAGTGGCGCTGTGGCTCAAGTGGTAGAATGAACACTCATGTTGAGCTGAAGAGCTTAAGGACAGTACCCAGGACCAGAGTTCAAGCCCACGAACAACCAAAAAACAAAACAAAACAAAACGTTATAGATATATTGAGGGATCTTTAATGTGACAATGACATATTTTCTAAAAATATGTTGGTATCAAAAATTCTTTTTTTGTGTGTGTTAGGAACTTAACACTACGGCCTTATACATACTAATCATGTGCCCTGCCACTGAGCAACCGCAATAGCATTCTTTTTGAGAATAAGTTTTGAATTCAAGTTGCTATACTGACCTTAGTAAAAAGGTAAAGCAAAATTGTACCAGCCTAAAATATGTTACAGATGTTTGTAGAATGTAATCACTATATAGTTATAAAGAAAAATACATTTTCTAACCCCAAATAGTCAATCTAGTCAAATAAAGTATACACAAAAAAGAGAAAAAGAAGACATAATACAAAATGCTTAAGTTTGAATCTTACCCTATTTAAATCATGAGACGGAGGCGTTAACTGAGTGACTTCTGGTGGAGGGGCTGAAAGCAAGTTATTAGGATAGTCTAAAAGATAGCAAACAACACTTGTATGACCACCTTTTGCTGCTTCTATCAACATAGTTGAGCCATCCTAAAAGAATGAATAAAGAGGAAAAAAAGTTAGCTTACAGATATACATTTAGTTAAAAAAAACTTTAATAGTAAAACATGAAAAAATAGTCAGAATGGACTAAAAATGTAACTTCTACATGATATTCTGTGAGGATTAAGAGTGAAGGAATGAATTTATAATGCTGCTTGGAACACCTCAGTTACATACTTTTAAACGGTGTGTAGGGTCTGCCCCATGAGCCAAGAGTAGTTCTACGACTGCTAGATGACCACCTGCACAAGCCAGGGACAGTACTGTATGGTCATTATTAGCTGTGGTTCTATTCACATTTGCTCCTAAATCAGAAAAGACAGAAAAATCACTGTAATGTTTTTGCTTAAAATCATAAAGTGAATAGTGGAAGGAAGTCCCATACATCCATTACTCAGCTTCAATAAATACAAACACACAGCCTATCTCAAATTCAAATAAACCCCTATCAATTGCCCTCAGCCACTTTGAATTATCCTAAAGTTAATCCCAGATAAAAATGAAATATTATGCTCACATGTATCAGAAAAATAATTATATTTTAATTGGGAACAATTGCATTATTCCTAAGCAACTATATTAAAAATGTATAAAGTACAAAACTTCATTTACATGTTCAGTTCTGCTTTAGAAAAGATAGCTTAAAAGCAACAGAAATTAAGCCACATTACTCATATTGGCTAAATATATAAAGAATGAACAAGGAATAGAAAACAAGCATAATATCATCTCTTTTTTACATTAGAAATTATCATAATTATTATTTATTTGTAACTCCTTTCTACCCCTCCCCCCATCCCTGTTGTAATTTGGGAATATTTGATTTGGATAACTGTGCTAGGTAATGGGCCAAATGTAAATAAAATAGCAGAAAGAAAGTAAAATCAAAATAATTAAATTAAACCTAAAAGAGAGGATAGTAACGATATACAATACTCCATTTTTTAAATTTTATATTATCTTTAATTAGTTGTACAAAGGAGGTTCAACTCAACATCAGTTTATGAATACAATGCATCTTGACATTATTCTACTCTTGAAAAAAAGTATTACACAGGTGGACCCATTGCAACAATGAAATGTACAAGTCGTTATGTCGAAAACGAACTTTAAAACTAAGAAATGTACTCATTATCTTGCCCATGTAAGTGTAACTCCTCTGTATAGTATTTTCACAATAAAAAAAAGAACTTAAAAAAAAAAGAAACCTAGAAAAGTTCAAGTTCAATTTTCCCACCACAACAAGGATTCTGCACAATAGCTTAACATTATCAACAATAAAGAATATTCTATTTTTTGTACAAAAAAAAAAAAAGAAAAAAAGTATCACAAATGTATACTTATAAGTACTAAGGACCAAAATGTCTGCGATAATGACCAGTAATTTTGTATAAACAGAATTTCTAACTATTCTCATATAAATTTGTTTCCTTTGTGATTTTGATAAAATAATATATTTTAACCTAAAAGTTATTTATAGCCAAACTTTTGTCAAAAAAAAGGAAAAAAGTGAAATCTTTAATGTGATAAAAGAATGCAATAAACTCATACTGAAAAATTATTTTACTTAGGTCAGTAGGTCTTTGGTATTCAAACTAGAATTATCAAGAATGAAAATTCTCATGCATTTTGCCATCATACAATTTCAATTTTGAACATTTGTTGAGATACATTTATAACCATCTCTCTCTATAATTATGGAGAAAAAAAATCTTAGGCCAAAAGAAACCTGTTACAAATTTCTAAGTAACAGAAATATCAAAATCCCTATGTCAAGTTAATATTGTAACACATGAACATGGACTATACCTATCTTAAAAGGTTAAAAAAGAGAAATTTTCATTTGTAGAATAATTTTACAGCAAGATTGAAAACTTGAAACAACTGTTGTGTTACAAGACTATTATCAACTATCTATTCATCATTTATCTTTTTTACCTCTCTTCAAAGCTCTAGATGCCATAAGCGACTTTAGGGGAGGGGAAAGAAAGAAAAGTAATTTCATATTACCTTTACTAATTAAGAACTGAACAGTGCAAACATGACCAGCTCTTGCAGCTTTCATTAAAGGAGTTCTCCCACCTTCAGATTCATGCTCCTGTTTTGGGAAAAATACAAATTTAATTTATATGTCATTGCTGGAGAATAACTATTCTTAATGAAAATCAAATAAATTCATAAAACAGCACTTTTTCAAGTCAATTTAGAAATATATTTTAAAAGTCTATCATATTAAAAACACATTTTGCAGAAATAATCATTTAAAATTGGGGGTAACCAGGCTTAGTGGTAATCTAAATACATATTGTAGTTCCTCCTCTCCCTATAAAATAGATCAGAGATGGAGTAATATATATGGATGGCATTCTAGTTTGCCTTTACCAATCCAAGTAATATTCCTTATATTTGGTATAAATTTCTGTATGTTCATCATTTCCTTCACCTTACAGACAACTTTAAGAACAATAAGGTTAATAATAAAAAATATTGTAAATAATGATTAAGAGTTTTCTAAAGAATATAAAAAAAAGAGAATGTATAGGATTGAGCAATTGTGAATCCTATGAGAAAACTTTAGGACTTATAGTAATAAATATCTATGTCCAAAAATTAAGTATATAATTTATATATTACACAAGCACCTGGCTAAGTATTCTTGATTGTTCTTTTAAACTGTTAGGTTTACTGCTACTAATTACGCAACCAGTAATTATTACATTGCTGTATATTTCTTTCTTTCTTTTTTTTTTTGTAGATCATGGGGCTTGAACTCTAGGCCTGGGTGCTGTCCCTCAGCTCTACAGCTCAAGGCAAGTGCTCTACCACTTAAGCCACAGCTCTACTTCTGGTTTTCTGAGTGGTTTATTGGAGATCAGAGTCTCACAGAGTTTCCTGCCAAGGCTGGCTTTGAAAGTCAATTCTCAGCTCTCAGCCTCCTCAGTAGCTAGGATTATAGGCATGAGCCACAGATGCTTGGCTGCTGTATATTTCACAGACATGACATTTTCATATAATTGATTTTATATATCTAATCACAGTATCTGTTTTACCTTCCTTTATTAAATTACAACTTAATTAAGGGGGAAAGGACTATTATTGACTGTTTTCAATACTTTTTAAACTAAATAAGGTTCTTAACATCGTTAACATTGCAAACATACAGCAAGTTTTCTAAAATAGCTAAGTAAATTCTTAAGGAAAATATGTATTAAAATGTGTAACAGAAAAATTTCTCTTTCCAATGTAGAAAAAAATAGCATTACAAAAAATAATGGCATAAAATACTGTACTTATAAGCTTCCCACTTACTTGGGTGGCATCCTATCATTTTAACCATACCTTCAGCCCAGCTTTGTGCTGATCATTTTGGAGGTGAGAATCTCTAAAGTATTCTGTCCAGACTGGCCATGAACTGAGATAGTCAAGATCTAAGTTTCTTAAGTAGCCAGGATTATAGAAGTAAGCCACTGGCACTCAGCTAAATAACAATTTTAAAAATTAAGGTTTTAAAAATAAGGGTGGAAGTATAGTCTAGTCATAGAACACTTGTCCTACCATATGCAAGGACTAAGAGCCAAAACTCAGCAAACAAAGATAAAAATACAAAGAAAACAAGAAAAAACATTTAAAACTAAATAGCTTACCAGATCTGCTCCTGCCTGAAGTAAGACATCTGCTACATCAGTATGACCATTTTCACAGGCATATGTTAGTGCCGTATCTCCTGTTGCTGTTGTTGCATGAACATTAGCTCCTGTAGCAGTTAGCAAAATTTTATGCTTAATAAGAGAATCATACAGCATAAATAAACATAGGCTACTTCTAGAAGATAATCTAAAATTTCTGAAGTTACATAAAAATAGCCTTATCCATTTCTAGGAAGAGAATGCTTTCAGCAACTTTTAAAAAAAGAAAAAAATTAATCACAAACAGAAACTGAAATTTAAGCTGCACATAATTCAGTTCCAACAGAATAATTTGCACTACTGAAATTTTTTTCTTCATGGAAAAAGGAACTCTCAAATACAAAATACATACCCGCAGCTAGTAAGTATTTAACTAATTCCAAATGACCCTCTTGAGCAGCTTCCATTAAAGGGGTAGAACAGCCTAGTTCTATATCAGCTCCTGCCTTAATGAGAAAGTCTGCCACTTCCAGAAAACCTCCACAGCAAGCTAGAGTCAAGGCAGTTTCTTGAGTTTCTTCTGTCTGTGCATTGATATTTGCACCTAAAATAGAGATTCAAATGAAAGTACGTTCATTATTTTATTTCAGACATAAACAAAATACGATTAACTATCTCATAATCATGTTATATTACTATACTAAGAAGAATTTGTCCCCTATTCTTAAGAGGTTTAAAATAAAGTTTAAAATACACCATTAATAAAAAATCAAACCACATTCACAAGTCCACATTTTAAATGACATAGCCGAAATATTTGTTTAGTCAGAGATACAAGTCATATGGTAAAGTGTTGGTGGCTCATGCCTATAATCCTAGTTACTCATGAGGCTGAGATCTGAGGACCACAGTTCAAAGCCAGCTCAAGCCGGAAAGTCCATGAGATTCTTTCTTTCCTTCAATTAACCACCAGAAAACCAGAAGTAGCACAATGGCTTGAAGTAGTAAAGTGCTAGTCTTGAGCAAAAGAGCTCAAGGACAGCACCCGGGCTCTGAGTTCAAGCTCCACAAACAACAACTAAAAGTAATAAGAAGCTCCTGTCATTTGTCATGCAATATTCTAAGTATTTTATACATTGTTGAGGTATTATCAGCTAAGTTCTTTTTTTGGTCTAAGATCAGAACTTGAATTCAATGCCTAACTCTTTCATTCGTTGGCTAGTCATGCCTATCAGTTGTACAATTAAAAACGTGAGGTTAATTAATTTGCCCACAATAACATTACCATCATCTCTACTACCATAATCTCCACAGCTAACACTTAGCATTGTACTATGTTACAAGCCAGAGCTTGTCTTATATATGCGCATGTGCCCATACATCCACTTATCTATATTCTAATCCATCTCAAACAGCAAACTTAGATTAGAAAGGAGCCAAAGGTTAGAAACTTGTACAAAATTTCTATGTAGATTCAAACCTATGAAAACTGCTCTAAAATCTGTGCTTTTCAAATTCTAGTCAAGATAGCCTTTAAATAAAAGCCAATGTCATTCCTCTTGAATTTTGTACAAATATGAAAAATTGTTTTAAAAATTATTACTATATATTAACTGTACACTGTGACATTTCTACACAAGCACATAAATATACCTCTCACCAACCTCCTATCTTTTCTTCACTTTCTCTTAATATCCTCTTCTTAAAACAATTTCAATAGGTTTCATTTCAATAGGTTTCACTGTTTTGATTTTCAGGTGTAAACAAAATACCTCAACTATATTCACCCTCCATTTACTTTTTGCCCTTCTAATTGTAACTCACTACCACAAAGGAACCCATTTTACTCTTCTATCACTTTTTTTGTTTCTATGTAAGTTACCAAAGGATTTTACCATTTCACATGTGTATATATATTTAATTAGAATTACCTCTACTGTTCGAGAATTATTTCTAGACTTAAGATATTTTAACAAGTAAATTGTTTCACTGTTCCCAGTTTCTTATATGTCTTGTTTTTTCATTGTTTTTCTTTTTTGTCTAAACACAGGTCTTGCTATGTAACCAGGCCGGTTTCTAACCATAGTCTAAAACAAAAAAATCAAGATCCTAAGTCCTGGGATTATAGGTGTACACACAAGTAGCCTTTCATTCTCATTAGTCATTATGGCAGTGTTTCTCATATTATTGTATGAAACGTTAGTTCTATTATTTATTAGTAAGAATTCAAAGAATTCCCTCAACATTATCAGCTTGACAAACATTGGATCTTATGGTATCCCCTATACCAGGTCCAGTTCTGTTTACTTCTCTTTGTTATTCATACTACACATGCCTATAACACTTCTCTGCTATATTAAAGTCTATCTGATTTTGTTTAACAATATGGGAGCCACGTTTATGGTAACTACTTTGTAAGTCTGGATACCAACATTTCACTGCAAATCTACAAGAGTGATAAAATATTCAAATTCAACAAATTTATAAAAATTTTGCTCTTATGTTTGGTTTATGCTTTAGTGTCTTGACTGATTTGGTTACCTTGTCCTAGAAGTAAGGCCACCATTTCTTCATGTCCTTCACGAGCTGCTTCCATTAAAGGTGTATAACCTTCATCATTGACCTCTTCCAGGCTAGCTCCTCTTTCAATAAGTAAGGCTGCAAGTTCCACATGCCCACCACAGGCAGCCAAAGTCAGTGGTGACTCAAATGAATCAGCAGGCATGTTTACTTGGGCACCGCTGTCAAGAAGTAACCTAGCTACTTCAACGTGGCCATCCTAATCATAATGCAATTAACAAGAATTAAATCCCCATTAAAAACATCTTGAAAATTCTGAAATTTCTCAATTATTATACAATCAAGTTTACTAACCTTCATTTAAATAAGAATAAATCTACATTTAGCAGTTGAAGAAAACAATATTTTACTATGCAGTTAATTTTATCACAGATTACTTAAGTACTGGTAACCTCAAGAACTTGTGGTCGATTCTATTTTTCCTTCAATAAACTTTTCTATTCATTTTTTAAATAAACTTCTTTATCTTCTATTTATTACTTCATAGATACATCATATTATTCCAGCCAGGTATCTGCACCTGTCTCATTACATTATCCAGGTCACTTTGTCAACTAATACCGTCTCTCCAAAGAGAGAGCCTTGCTACATAGTCCAGACTAGCCTGAAACTCACTATGCAGCGTAGGCCAACATGTGTGTTATGACATCCAGCTATCTTTCATTTATTTACAAAATTTAATTTCAGTGTACATTTGGCAGGTTTTCAGAATAACATATCTTATTAAAAAATAACCAAAAAATTCTATACATAGATTTTCTGATAGAGTAACAGTAATACCTATTTTTCATCACCACAGAAAATTGTTAAAAATGGTATTGTCATTTAGGTGTTTTATGGAAATTATCTCATTTAGTACTCACAAGAACCCAAGAGAAAGGTATTATCTTCACTTTGTAGATGAAGACTTATGTTTGCTCAAAAAGACAAGTATTTAGGTAATAATAAAGACTATGACAAAATAATTCAATTATTAAATGATCACTTTATAGTATCTTTAAAAATCAGTAAATCAAATCCAACAACCTTTTAATAATAATTTTTGAATTAAAGTTGAGACAAGAAATTACAAATTCATCTGGGTTCTTTTACAATCTTTGACATGTTATTCTCATAAATATAGCTACGATTTTATTCTCATCTTTGTCTATTATGATCTACTCTCAAGTACAATTCTAAGGTACAATTAAAAAAAAAAACCCTTCAGGGTTCAGCAAAGACCACACAGAGAAGGAATTATGCACCACAAAAACTACTATACAAATATTCCTTTATCTTATTGGTTTGAGGTATATACTGTACATAATATAGTATAGATACTCTAGACATTGTTCCTTTAATGTCACTGACCAATCTTTTAAAAAAATCACTTCTGTACCAACTAAAACATCAGCAAAGGATTGAGAGCTAAGGAATTGCAGCTTGTATTATAAATCTTTAGAAAATATTTAATTTAAATTAAAGAAACTTAAAACTATTGGTAATTCAGATAACTAGGGTTCCACTTCACAATAAGTTTATGATAATCTTTTGTCTCACTATTTAACATAAAAACATTATTTTATGTATATACTTCACCAATCTTACCATGCAAGCCTCCATTAGAGCAGTATGCATTTCATCTGTTTTATGCTCTTGATCAGCTCCTGCTTCCAAAAGAAATCTCACCATCTCTAAATGACCTAAACCAAAATTGTGTTAAGATTACTCAGATAATTCATTTAAAAAATCTTTTTACAACACAGTGGTCTTTACTTATGATTAAATATTAAGCATAATACTAAAGTCAACTATGAGCTACCCTCAATTTTTTTGGGGGGGGGGTCAATTTGGGGGCTTGAACTCAGGGACTGAGCACTGTCTCTGAGCTCTTTTGTCCAAGGCTAGCACTCTACTGCTTTGATCCACAGCTCCACTTCTGGTTTTTCAGTGGTTAATTTGAGTGAAGAGTCACAGGGACTTTTATGCCCAGGTTTGAACTGTGATCCTCAGATCTCAGGCTCCTGAGTAGCTAGGATTACAGGTGCTCATGAGTCATGGGAACCCAGCTACAACTTTTAAATAAGCTTTTTTTTTTTTTTTGTCGGTCATGGGGCTTGAACTCTGGGGCTGGGTGCTGTCCCTCAGCTCTTCAGCTCAAGGCGAGCGTTCCACCGCTTGAGCTACAGTGCCACTTCCTAAACTTTTAAATAAGTTGTACTTCTGCCCTAAGAAATGACCTCCATTATAATTTCTACTGTAGGTAAACAAAGATGCCATGTTTGAACATCTGAAATACCCTGTTTGTAACATTTTAGGAACACAGGCATGCCCTACTTATTTTACTTATGCCACAGAATAAGGTAGTTTTCAAAACTATTTCTATGAGGAAATATATTTGAAATTTCAGTAACCAAGGAAATTTTCAGGGGTAATCTACTTATTGTAAATTAGGATCTGCATGTTTATGAAACAATATAAATTTAATTTCTACTTATCTATAAACAAATATATTCACTGAGATACACACACAACTTCTGTATTGTTTCAAATAAACCCTATGTTTAAGTTCAAATATTCAGTGGTTAAAAAAGCAGAGTAAAATATATTACAAAAAGACTATGTAAGAAAAAAAATAACTTCTCTATCTGACCCAGCTTTATTTGGAATGAACTAAGTGATTTGTAACCAAATAAAAATGTTCCCACATGAAAAACTACAACAAAATTTAGTTCATTAAAATTAAATAATTTTCTAATAAAACTGGATCAACTGTATATTAGCTCTGTATTTTAAACATTTGCATATTAAACATAAACATTTTTTAAAAACAATATTTAGCTTATTACCCATTTATTAATTGGGTTATTGATTCCTTGGAGTTAGAATTTTAAGTTCTCTGTATACTCTGTAAAATAGCCAACTGTCTGATGTGCATCTGGCAAAAATCTCCCATTGTATAGGCTAATTTTTAGCTTGTTAGCTATGTCTTTTGCATGTAGAAACTTTTTAGTTTGATGCAGTCCTATTTTTTAAATCTTTCTTTGATTTGCTGTGCTTCTGGACCTTTACTCTGAAAGTTCCTGCCTTGCCAAGGAGTCCTAATGTTTCTCCAACACCTTCCTGTAATAGTTTCATTTCATCCCTCATAGGGAAGTCTTTGATAGGAGTACTTAAAAGGGAAAGAGTGGGGTGTGAAGGGAAGGGGGGTAGACCAATGAAGAAAAAAAAGTGAGGGACAAGTAACAATGTTGGAAATGAACATTACAACTTGGTGGAGGGGAGGGAAAGTAGAAGAAAATGAAGGAGGGGGTAATAATGCTTGACAAATGTACTCATTACCTTACTTCTGTAACTCTAATCCCTTTGTACATCACCCTTAAAATTAAATTAAAAATAAAGAAGTGAGGGAGTGCAGTAAAAATTTCAATGTTTATTCTACACATTAAGAAAAAGTGAGGGTTGGGAATGTAGCTTAGTGGTAGAGTGCCTAGCATATATGAAAGCCCAATTCCTATCACATAAACAGAAAAGGCTGGAAGTGGCTTTGTGGCTCAAGTGGTACAGTGCTAGCCTTGAACAAAAGAAGCTCAGGGACAGTGCCCTGAGTTCAAGCCCAAACACTGACCAAAAAAAAAAAAAAAAAAAGGAAAAGGAAAAGAAAAAGTGAGGGAATGAGTTGAGAAGGTAATAATGTTGGAAGGGATGACATTGAGCAAGATCCATTTTATTCATTAACTGCTTTAACAGCAATTCCTTTCTACAACTACTTAAAAATAATAAAATAAATACATTCAATTCCATATCACAATTGCTATCTTACCCTTAACTAAAAAAACAAGATTTTTAAAACATCAAAACAATGTAATTTCATGTTTTTAAAACTTATGCTTTAGAGAAGTATATACTGTACCTTTATAACATGCTAATGTAAGGGCACTCTCCTTAAATTCATTGGAATGCGTATTAATGCCAGCCCCATTTTCTAGCAGCAATCTGGCTACTTCTACATGTCCAGCACTTCCAGCTTCCATAAGAGGAGTATGACCATTTTCATTATGGTCCTCAATACTAGCACCGGATTCCAAGAGCACCTTTACAACATCTACATAGCCTCCAGCACAAGCATATGTCAATGCTGTATTGCCTATTTTAATAAGGAATACAAAAAGAGAAATCAGCATAAAGCAACAGAAACACCCACAGCATTTACTTTACATTAAGAAGACTGATAAGACTGTAATCCTAATAAATATAAATAAATATTTTGCGTGTTTAGTTTTTGTTTTGTAAAAAAAAAAGTAATCCTTAAAAGATTTACATTGAAAGATTCACATACGTAGGCAGGTACTTTTTTGTTTTTGGTGGGTCGTGGATCTTGAACTCTGGGTTTGGGCACTGTCCCTGAGCTCTTCAGCTTAAGGAGAGCACCCTACCACTTGAGCCACAGTGCCACTTCTGTTTTTCTGGTGGTTTTTGGAGATAAGAGTCTCATGGATGTTCCTGCCCAGGCTGGCTTTGACAGTGATTCTCAGATCTCAGCCTCCTGAGTAGCTAGGATTACAGGGATAAGCCACCAGCGCCCGGCTGCATGTACTTTTTATACAACTGTAGAGTTGTGAAAGAATGGAACAATTCTACCCCAAAACAGAACTTGTTTACAAATGAGAAAAAAATTACATTAACTTTAACCAGAGAAATTACAAACTTCATTTTAAAATACTGTCAAGTACAGGTTAAGGTTTGAAGACAGCCTGGGCAAACAAAACTTCAAGATTTTTATGCCCAATTAACCTACAGAAAGTTAGAAATGGAAGCATGGGTTAAGTGGTAGAATTCCACTCATAACTGAAAAAGTCCATGAGGCTAAGACTTGTCCCAGTACTGGCAAACAGCAAAAAATAAATCATCATTCATACATAAATACATAAAATATATTTATTATTTATATATAATACATATACCATATATATGAAGTATTTTTTTTTTAAAAAATTTTTTGGGAGGGGGGGTGGCTCCAGTCGTGGGGCCTGAACTCTGGGACTGGGTGCTATCTCTCAGCTCTTCAGCTCAAGGCTAGCGCTTTACCACTTGAGCCACAGTGCCACTTCCAGCTTTTTTTCTTTGTGCTTATGTGGTGCTAGGAATCGAACCCAGGGCCTCATGCATGCAAGGCAAGCGCTCTAACACTGAGCCACCTTCCCAGTCCCTATATGAAATATTTATTACCATAAATTTAATAATACTTATTTTGGTTTCACTAAAATGCCCAACACTAATTTGATAATTAGTTAACAGTGATGCCTTTTTTTTCTCTTTGAATCATGTCTCACTATTTAACCTCGGCTATTCATGAACTCCTGCTTCAGCCTCCTGATATCTAGGCTTGTAGGTATGTACACTAAACATAAAACAATTCTTGTGGATAACAAAAATCTCTCATATTAGAAGAAAAATCAATCTTTCTTAAAATAAAGATTTTGGATAATTTAGCTATTTAAAACATCTAATAACTTTTACATCAAAGAAATTAAAATAACTATTTTTACATAACTGTAGGAACTTTTACACAAATCTATTGGGCTGAGGTTATACAATGCCTTCATAACTTTCTTTTCCCATGTGTCATAATGTAACAGTAAGGTATGACAGACCAGTCCCTTGATTTCTATCTTTCTATTCACCCTAGAAAACAGGAAACTTGGGTTTGAGTACTATAACTAATTGCTCTCAACTTCCAAGAGAGTTCGTTTCAACTAACCTAAAAGAGCATTGAAAAGCAAAGTAATTGTCCTGATAGGCAGAACAGGAAAAAAAATTCATTCAAACATATTCTATTTACCTCAAACCTCATATACAGATGTACATATATATATATATATATATATATATATATATATATATATATATATAAAACATCTAAAAAATAGAGAATTGTGAAAGTCACACTAATGTCATTACAATGTGAAACTATTATAACTGAAGAATGTTACTATTTATTTAAACTGAAAAAAGACACTTGTGACCTGTTGAAGACTGTGCGTTGACATCAGCTTTATGAGCTAGCAGCAACTTCACAATTTTGACATGTCCTCCATTAGCAGCAGCCATTAAAGGTGTAATGTCACCTTTGATCCCCCTGTCTTCTACATTTGCATGCATTGCCAACAAAACCTTAGAAAAGAAAGTAAAGTTTAAAGAACAGTGAAAATATTTTCATCAAAAAATTGTAACATCCATTCTTAAGACTCATAAGGGTTAATTTAACATACAAAGTATTTGACTAACAAAACAACCTGTTGAATTAAATGGCTGAAAAAGTATACCATTTCCTTAATAAGATTCTCATTTTGAAACTTATATATGGTAACACAAACCTGTGCAAGCTCATAGTATCCAGCAGAACAAGCTAAACAAAGAAGGCTCTCCCCTTCCTCAGTGTGTTCATTTACACTTCGCCCTTCAATGAGTAACTTCCGCACAGCGTTTACATCTCCTTCTGAACAGGCTTCTGCCAAACTGCGGCTATTTGAGGAAGAATATTGTAATCTTAGGATATAATATAAAAATTGTACAGTATGTTACTAGTTTGATATCAATCTTAACAGTAGTGCTAACACTGGAATGATTATTTAATAAACCTAACATTTCATAACAAGAAAGCTCAAGGTTGATTGGGTTTAAATTCTTACATATAAAAGTCAGTGAGTTGAGCTGGTAGCTCACGTCTGCAATCCTAGCTACTAAGGAGGCAGAGATGTGAGATTTGTAGTTCAAAGCCAGACCAGACCGGAAAGTCCATCAGACTCCCATCTCCAATTAACTACCCAATCACCAGAAGTAGAGCTGTGGCTTAAGTGGTAGAGCACTAGCCTTGAAAAAAAGATCAAGGTCAGCATCCAGACACTGAGTTCAAGCCCTAGGACCAGCACGTTTGCTTGTGTGTGTGTGTGTGGTACGAGCATTCCCCGCCCCACACACACATCCATGCAAGGAAAGGCCAGAATCACCTGAATAGGACATTACTAGCAATTTAGACTGAAACAAACAAAACCTGTTTTTGTCCTTTAGTAAAGTCTTCAAAAATTATTACTATAAAGATGTTCTTTTTACTTTTGGATAAAATTCACTCTAAACTTAAAGGTGAGGATCCTGCTAATCTTGTTATTTAATATATGATCAACTATTCTATCATCCTCTTGAAACATGGCCTTGTCACCTCAGTAACTAAAGGCACCTACCATAATTGGGGTTTCACTACTACCTCCGCTATTACTACTAGCGACTAAAGGTATCACATTTATCCCAGGTTATGGCAACACTTCCTGACATCTCTGCTTTCATCTTAACTCTTCTTCAAGCTCTTCCAACAAGGCAGCCAAAGATACCTCACTGAAAAGCAAGTGTATCATGTCACTATTCTGCTCTAAACCCTCCTCATAGGAAAAGCCAAAACTCTTACAATGTCTAAACAGTGGTAGGATATCATGTCTTTTCCCTTTTAATCCCAGGCTTGATGTCTTCTTCTTTCATCTTTATGCTTTAGGTACAGTGGCCTTGTTTTTCATCAAATATATTAAATATGCTTCAACCTCAAGTCCCTCTGGTAAGACAGCTGCTGTCTTTGCTAAATGGCTCTTTAAAATAAGGATTTCTGACATACTCTCCAATACAAACAAACCCTACCCTAGCATTTCCACTTTCATATTGTTACTCACAGTTCTTACTAATGTATTTCACTTAATTGTAATGTCCCTTTATCAGGCTAAAGTCTCAACTATTAATAAGTTTGGCTCTTTTTTTTTTTTTATTGTTGTTGTTTTGCCAGTCATGGGGCTTGAACTCAAGTCTTGGGCACTGTCCCTGAGCTTTTTTTGCTCAAGGCTAGCACTCTACCACTTGAGCCACAGCATCACTTCTGGCCTTTTTTGTTTATGTGGTACTGAGGAATAGGATCCAGGGCTTCATGCATGTTAGGCAAGCATTCCACCACTAAGCCACATTCCCAGCCCCGACGTTTGGCTCTTACATGACTAAAGTCCTAAGACTCAGCACTCTCTATTATTATTTTTTTTTTTTTTGCTGGTCCTGGGGCTTGAACTCTCTCTGGGCCCAGGTGCTATCCCTGAACTTCATTTGCTCAAGACTGTACCACTTGAGCCACAGGGCCATCTCCAGCTTTTTTGAGTACTTTGTTAGAGATAAACAGTACCACAGACTTTCCTGCCCCGGCTGGCTTTTAACTGTGATCCTTAGATCTCAGCCACCTAAGTGGCTAAAATTACAGGTCTGGTATAACACTGAATATTAACGAATAGATCCCAAGATTAACTAAAAAAAAGTAAATCTAAGACAATAGCTCTAAAAATAGGTATGAGAAATAGAAAATTCATAACTTGTCAATTTCACATCACCTCTTATATGTGATTAAAAGTTGTTTCATAAAAACAAAGAAGACACTTTTAAACAGATAGTTTTTTTTGTTTGTTTGTTTGGGTCCAGTAGTGGGGCCTGAACTCTGGGCCTGGGCGCTGTCCCTCAGCATTTCAGCTCAAGGCTAGCGCTCTACCACTTGAGCCACAGCGCCACTTCCAGCTTTTTTCTTTTTGCTTATGTGGTGCTGAGGAATCAAACCCAGGGCCTCATGCATGCAAGGCAAGCGCTCTACCACTGAGCCACCTTCCCAGCCCCAGGGAGTTTTTTTAAATGATATCATTTTCTCTCTAAATTCATAGGTACACACAAAGATGTTTTGGCTAACAACAAACTGCACACATGACAGGGATTATCACCTACTGATCTTATATAACAATCTTACTATTGGAAAGTACTGGTACTTCTGTGGCGTTCATAAAACACTAACATTGCTAAAGATCCCATACGTCAAAGCTATTCTCATGGCTGAACAAGGTAGAATCATAAAAGAGTATTTTCATTTTCTCAATGGCTAAGAAAGCCAAGAAGAGCTGAAAATTAATAACACATTAATAACTTCTTTGGAATTTATGTTCATTTTCAACAAATAACCATAATTTTGCCTATGAATGAGTTGGTTGTATTTATTTAATGAGTGGTCATTAACTACAAATGAATTACAGGAGATAAGAAAATAACATGCTTTGGACTCATATTCACAAACAAGAACTGGATCCGTTTTTATTATCTGTCTGTCTGTCTATTGCCATCTATCCATTTTATAGGAATGAAGGGAGGGAAGGAGAGGGCCTGTATTGAGAATTAAACCCAGGGGCCTTGTGCTTGCAAGATGGATGCTCTATTATAGCTATAGTAAGTTAAGAAAGAAAGGGAGAAAGAAGGAAGGAAAGAGAGAAAGAGAAAGAGAGACAGAAAGGAGAAGGAAGGAAGGAAGGGAGGGAGGGAGGGAGGAAGGGAGGGAGGAAGGGAGGGAGGGAGGGAGGGCAGGCGGCCAGCCAGGAGCCTATGACTCCTGCTTATAATCTTAGCTACTCAAGAGGTTAAGATCTTAGCATCATGGTTCAAAACCACGGCAGGCAGGAAAATCTGCAAGACTCATCTCCAATTAACCACAAAAACCCAGAAGTGTACATGTGGCTCAAATGATAGAGCACTAGCCTTGAGCAAGAAATCTCAGGGACATGCTCAGGACTTGAGTTCAAGAGACAGGATTGGCCCAAAAAACAAACAATAAAACAAAATAAAGCTAAAGATATTAGCAAAATGCTACAAAATTAGGCTTGTTGTTAGACAATGGTGGTTTATTCCTTGTCACTTATGTGACTGATTAGTTTATATATCTCTCAATTTCTTATATACAAAATAGGAATTATAACAAAATCAAACATTATATCTTAAGATGGTAGCAATGTGAAGCATAAAATACATGCTGTATGTTAACTATTTTTATTGAAAAAAGTTTCATTTTAACCATAGCAAATGAGTACTTACTTGTCCGACTGCCCTGCATTCGCTGTGCTTTCAGCTCTCATACGGGTAAGTGCAGCAGCAGCTTCATCCAACGCACAACTGACAGATGATGTCAACCTCCGGAGTACTTCAGGGTCTGCAAAGGCCTTACCATCCGCCGTGGATAATTTGCCAATTCCTATATTAGTTTCATTCCAATATGCACATACCCAAAAAGGAAGATAAAGCAAAACTCATTACTTAAATCTGTATATTTTATGTAACCTCGAAATAGAACAATGGACATATATGTTGTCTGTCTAGAATCTTTTGGGAAATTCCTCTTCTCTCCAATTTTCAAAAAAAAAAAAAAATCCTCTTATTTCTTCCATGTGGTATATGATCTTGTCACCCTTCGGTACCAATTAGGGTCTTTAGCCTACATTGAGACTACTAGGAGTCTTTATTTAGGCATCTGTCAAGTTTTTGTAAGAAGAACCTATGTTCAAAGGTTGGTAAACTGGTAAGATGTGAATCATGAGCTGTCCGGTCACTTTTGTCACGACATACAGAAAAAGACTGCCCAGCCAGGCACCGGTAACTCACTCCTATAATCCTAGCTACTGAGGAAGCTGAGATCTGAGGATCATGGTTCAAAGTCAGTCCGGGCAGGAAAGTCCATGAGGCTCTTACCTCCAACTAACCACCAGAAAACTGGAAGTAAGCACTGTGCCTCAGGTGGTAGAGTGCTTGGCTTGAGCTCAACAGCTCAGGGACAAAGCTCAGGCCTAGAGTTCAAGCCCCAGGACAGACACACGCACAGACACACACACAGACATACACGCACGCACACACACACGTATATGTATGTATATGTATACATATGCGTGTGTATATATATATATATATATATGTATGTATGTATGTATATATGTCAGAACTCTTAGGAGGGAGGAATAGTGAAAAGTGGTAGAGATTTAAAAAAAAAATCAACGAGGAAGTTACCAATTCCAGACAATGATGTCTGGAGTCTACACATGATCAAACTATCAAGCATGGGGACAGAGAGACTTTATTTTCAGATAATTTCTCAAAACACTTGCCTCCTACACATCCTTTATCAAGAAAGACATTACATACCTAAACATTGCTCAATCTCTTCACAAGACAATCAACAAAGAAATAGCACCTAATGATACATAAGGAAATTCACAGTACAAGTGACTATTCTTGCAAAAAGTAAAGTAGTGTGGTCTGCAGCAGCATTGTAATTTCTAAAAGCTACAGCACACAGAAGTACAATAGCAAAATTACAATGTGGGAACAAATGAGTGTTTCCTTAACAAAAAACGAGAGGAGGAACTACTATGATTAAAATACACAAAGAAAAATAACATTTTTAAGTATGCGAACCTTGTTTGGATCTTGATTCAAATAAATCACTTGTGAGAAAAAAAAAAAAAAAAACAGTACAAAGCGAGGCCTGGTGCTGCAAGCCTATAATCCTAGCTGTTAACCCTCAAACTTATGAGACAGAGGCAGAATTTTTAGTTCAAGGCCAAGTAGGAATACATAGCAAGAAATGATCTCAAAAATTAAAAAAAATTACATTGATATCTATTGGAGGTAGATAATGAACATACAGAGTCATGTCATTGTAAATTTCCTTTTTTTTTTTTAACAGTTAAGCTTTTATATTTTACAATATTATCTTCAGCTTTTGCCAAGCTTAAAACTGTGTACAGAGCTGCAAAGGGCTGGGATAGGGACATGAGATTGTTCTGTGAGGACTAGGCAATGGAGTCCATGGCTGTATCTGGGAGTCCCCCAGAACCTCTCTATGCCTCATTGGGAGCACCTGCCTACAGGGCTCAGGGTCCAGGTGGCTAGCATTTGGAGCGCATGGTTGTTCCAAGAGGAGCTAGACCAGGTAGGGAGTAGGGCCAGAAAAGAACTTTTCTATGAGAAGAAGTGGGAAAAAGCAAATTTGAGGCAAAGTTCTGGGACTCAAGACCAGGGTCTCTGGATCTAGGTGTTAGTGAATGACAGCACTCCACCCCTACTTAAGTTTGGCACTAACATTACACAGAAAGCCACACAGCACATGAGGATTCATTTGCTTCCTGGAATCCACTGAAAATCCTTCCCAACATCCTTTTTTTTGGTACTGAAGAATCAAACACAGGGCTTCATGCATGCTATGCTAGGCAAGTAATCTACTACTAAGCCAGCTTCCTCACCCCCACCCACCCACCAGGACATCTTTTCTGCAAAGGACCAAACCCAGGGACCTCTGGGCTTGTCTTTTGTTGCTTTCAAATTCTTCTTGCTGGAATCTGTGACAAACCAAGTCCTTACTGCCCCCTCCATCTGCTCCTCAGTGCAGCTGACCTCATTCTTTCCCCAACCAACATGTGAGTGAACCTTTTTTTCTTGGTCCCGTCCCCTCCTCCATCCATTACTCCTTTCCTTCAGCCCTGCTGTCAGGAAGGATAGGCTGGTTAAAGGAGAGAAGGTTGGTCTGATCCTGAGATGGGGACAGCTTTAAAGACCAGGAACAGGGAAGGAGAGAATGGGGAACTTAGGCAGAGAGGGACAATTAGGGAGCAAGACACAGGTGGGATAGGGGGCTCCATTCTAAACTGTTGTGTAAAATTTTTCATTAAAAAAAAAAGAAAAGAAAATAAAGTGAGGTGTCAGGTGCTCACACCTGTAATCCTAGCTACTAAGGAGGCTGAGATCTGAGGATCACAGTTTGAAGCCTGTTCAAAGTCTGTGAGACTCTCATCTCCAATAAACTACTTAGAAAAAGCTGGAAGTGGCGATGTGGTTCAAGTGGTAGAGCACTAATCTTGAGTACAGAGAGGCTCAGAGACAGAGCTCAGGACCTTGAGTTCAAGTCCCAGGACTGGGAAGGGAAGGGAAAGGAAGAGAAAGGAATAGAAAGAAAGAAAGAAAGAAAGAAAGAAAGAAAGAAAGAAAGAAAGAAAGAAAGAAAGAAAGAAAGAAAGAAAGAAAGAAAATATGAAAGAAGGAGGGAGGGGGGAGAGAGGGAGAGGGAGAGAGAGAAAGAAAATGAAAAGGGGAGAGAGGTGAAACAGAAATAGTGAAGTAGGGAGAAGTGATTATATGTTTAATCAAGATGTAAAACACTGTTCCTATGGGGATACATACAATCCACTCCAAAAACATTTAATGATTCACTATGCAAGTTTCCAAAAGGAGTCTATACCAAAAATTAGGGGTACAAGAGAAGATTGTATACAATTTTTTTTTTTTGGTCGGTGGTGGGGGCTGAACTCTGGGCCTGGGCACTGTCCCTCAGCTCTTCAGCTCAAGGCAAGAGCTCTACCACTTGAGCCACAGCGCCACTCCCGGCTTTTTTCTGCTTATGTGGTACTGAGGAATTGAATCAATGGCCTCATGCATGCGAGGCAAAAACTTTACCACTGAGCCAACTCTCCAGCTGTATACAATTAATTATTGGTATCCATGGCAGTTAATAGTCTATGAAATTGCTGAATTAGTAAATAATAAACCACCATTCCCTTATGTTACTGCAAGCCTCTGGTCACATTTCATTAGTAAACAACTTTGTTTCATATGTGTCTGTTTAGATTTCTTAATATATCCTGGTGGATTAGTTGAACTCACAAGTCTATAACTATACAAAGGCACCACACCTCATTCCTGAATGTTCCCCTAACATATGCTTCCCTAGTAAAGCCAGTCACTAAAGCCTTCCCATACTGAAAAGCACCAGAATATTTTCAGCATGTTTGGGGGTTATCATCTTCTCTTGTGGTGCTGGGATTGATTTCCAGGAGATATACTACCAGACAAGCACTGTACCACTAAACTCTGTAGAGTTACATTGAAATCACTAGCAAAAAGCTTGAAATTGTGAAAAATGTGGCACTAAACTGACTGCTTAAGAAAATTTGTCTGTAGTATGATAGTTGAAAGGAGCACAGACAGAGCATCATGTTACCAGGGAAAAATAGGATGACTCAAATTTTTCCGTCTGTGCCTCACCATGAAAAGCTATGAAAACTATTTCAACTATAAGTTAACTAGTGCACAAATTCACAATTATGGAATTCACAAATAAAGAAGACCAACTGTTTAAGAACTCTTTTGGTACCAAGTATTTTTGAGATACGAATTTTGCTTTTGCCTAAGAAAGCACCTGAACCACACGATCTGCCTATTTTAGGCTTTCCATCTGGGATGACAAGTATGGTTGAGAACGGACATTGCAAACATTTGACCAAGATTGCCTGGAGCTCTATTTCTCCTAATCTCAACCTTCTAAGTAGCTAGGACTAAAGGCATGAGCCACCAACACTCAGCTAAGCAAGCAATCCTTTCTTAAGATATACTATACTATAGAATGTGGCTTTTCCTCTGGTAACAAAAAATAAATTTATTTTAATAAATATTCCCTTGGAATTCTATAGAAAAGAACTAATTTTTTTGAATAGTATCACACCAAATATATAACATCACACATTATGAGTAACAAGAAACTAGATTTCCATACAGTTCATTACTACAGAGTTTAAGACGTACCTGCAGCTTCGAGTAAAGCTTCTAGTCTAGCTTGTGTTTCTGGATCTACTGTCCTGAGGTCTGCGCCATCAGCAGTACCAGACAAGAGCAACTTGGAAGCTGTTTCCAGCATTGGATTTTCCAAATCATCCTGATCCAAAATGAAAGACTCCACCTAAAATAAAATTTGAAGGAAAAAAAAAAAAAAAGAACAAAAAAAGGAAAGAAGGAAGGAATGAAAGGCGAAATGAAAGAGGAAAAAAAAGGAGAAAGAAAAAAATAATTGAACATGATTATTACTAATGGTAAATACAATGGCAACCCTAAATAAATTCAAAGTATCTAGGCTATTATTTAATGAAAAAAATTAAATTTGTACAAAAATTTAAGAACTCATTAACTGCAGTTTTATTTTTTAAGTTAAATGTATATATTCTTTTCCATGGTAATGTGGCTATGAAAGGTATATATGAGGTTAGAAAGTTGGTAGGTTATGAAACAAATTATTTTAATAGACAACTTCTATCAGCAGTCCTCCTTCCTCTCACTCTCTGTAAGTAGTTTCTAAACATTTTACTTTCATCTTTGTGTGTGTGTGTGTGTGTGTGTTTGTGCGCGCGCGCACGCACGCGCCAGTCCTGGGGCTTGAACTCCAAGCCTGAGCGCTGTCCTTGACCTTTTTATGCTCAATGCTAACACTCTGTCACTTGAACCACAACTCCACTTCTGGTTTTTTGGTAGCTTTATTGGACATAATAATCTCACAGACTTTGTTGCCTGGCTAGCTGTGAACTATGATCCTCAGATCTCTGCCTCTGGAATAGCTAGGATTATAGGTAAGTGCCACTTTTTTATTCATTGCTAAACTACTGTTCTCTCTAAGACATCACCTAAGAACTTTAGAAACTGAGTTACAGTTGCCAATAAATCCACAGTCCATGGGGGGGTGGGGGGTGGGGGAGAGAAGTAGGAGAAGGATGAGGGAAGGGTTAACAAGTTTAACAGGAAATGTACTTATTATCGTACTTAGGTAACTGTAACCCCTCTATACATCACCTTGATAATAAAAAACCACATTCTATAACATTGTCACTGCTTTCTTCAGAAAAGTCCCTAAGCACTAGATGTTAGTCCCCAAGAATTACAAATTATAAAATTCTTGGGAGCTTAATTTTATCATTGCAATACATAGTCCATTAAAATGACTGGCTGAGCTGGGCAGCAGCAGTGGCTCATGCCTGTAATCCTAGCTACTCGGGAAGCTGAGACTTGAGGATTGCAGTTCAAAGCCAGACCAGGCAGGAAACTCCATGAGACTTTGATCTCCAATAAACCACCAGAAAACCGGAAGTGGTGCCGTGGCTCAAGTGGTAGACCACTAGCCTTGACCTGAAGAGCTCTGGCATAGTACCCAGGCCCACAGTTCACGACAGACAAAAAAAACAAAACAAAACAAAACAAAAACAACCAACCCCCCCCCAAAAAACAACAGACTGGCTCACTACATAGTGATTGTTAAAAGCATTTATAAAATTATACTTTTTTTATTTACTTCACCAAGGGTATTCTTAAAAGTACACTAGTTTTTGCTTGCTTGTTTCTTTAAATATAATTGCATGACAATAAGGAATACAGTAATACTAGTATATTTTGCATATTTTGGTGCAAAAGCTCAAAGAGACCAAAAAAGTTTACCTATAACTGCATATGCACTATCAGTGCAAGTGTTAACACAGTACAACTGGCCAATAACTTCTTAGTTTAATGATGAAAAGTTTTGTTCTCTTGAACACCCTAGTACTCTCTCTCTCTCTCAAATGATATTTCTGATCTTGAGGGACCTGTAGATTATATGTTCAGAAGAATTACCATATATAAACAAATTCAATTAAAAGAATTTTACAGAATTAGAAAACTAACTTCTAATAGGGAAAATTTTTGTTGTGCCATTCCCTGTTACAATGATACTGGCAAGGAGATATCAAAATGTATCTTTTTTTTTTTTTTTTGGGTCCGGTCATGGGTGCCTTAACTCGGGCCTGGGCACTGTCCCTCAGCTCTTCAGCTCAAGGATAGTACTCTACCACTTGAGCCACAGCGCCACTTCTGGCTTTTTTCTTTTTGCTTATGTGGTGCTGAGGAATCGAACCCAGGGCCTCATGCATACAAGGCAAGCGCTCTACCACTGAGCCACCTTCCCAGCTCCCAAAATGCATCTTTTTGTTGATATACAGTTGGTGCTATATAAAATATCACTACAAGTCGTTATTTCCAAAACAAACTTTACAACTTTGGTGGGGGGGGGGGAGTGGGGAGGATTGGGTGGGGGGGGCGGGGGGAGGATGGGAAGGGATGGGAAGGGGAAACAAAGGAGGAGGCTACAATGCTTGATAAGAAATGTACTCATTATCTGGCCCATGTAATTGTAACCCCTCTGTACAGTATTTTCACAAAAAAAATAAAATAATTAAAAAAAAAAAAGAAATACAATTCACAAATATAAGGTATTTGTTTGCTTTTGAAACTGAGTTTTACTATGCTGCCAAGTCAATCAAAATCTTGGGCTCAAGTAAGCATCTTCATTGGCATTACCAGTAAATTCATAACATTAAAATTATATAATTTTTTCATGCCCATGGCTCACTCCTGTGAGTGAGCTATAGTACTTGAGACTGAGATCTGAGAATCATAGTTCGAAGGCAGCCTGGGCAGGAAAGTTCACAAGACTCATAACACTATTTCCAATTAATCACCAAATGCCTGAAGTACATCTGTAGCTCAAGTAACAGAATGCTAGCCTTGAGCAAAAAAGCTGAGCCCATGTCAAGTTTACAATTAGTACAAAACAAACAAGAAAAAAAGTACAATGTTTTACCTTGAAAGTAAGCTATCTAGTAAATAAGTTTTCAAATAGAAACAGAACACTCTGAAAATGGTATTTGTAAACATCTAGAAGTTTTCATAAAATTCTGAATTACAGGGCTGGGATGTAGCTCAGTGGCAAAGTGCTTGCCTAGCAAGTGCAACGTCCTGGGTTCAATCCCCAGTACCAAAAAAAAAAAAAAAGAAAAGACAAAAATTCTGAATTACATTAACTACAATCAATCAAAAAAGAATCATACAGGCTAACTAGCTGAAGTATTACAATTTAGGAATGTCAAATAATAAAGTTATATTTTAGGAAACTGACTTAGGAATCATCTGATTCAGGTTGTAGCAGAAAAAAAGCCTGTTTTGAAACATAATCTAAAATGACTTTATTAAAAAAATGCTGTTGTCCAATCCAATGAAAGAATACAAAAAAATTTAAAAAACAAAAACATAAACACAGAAAAACATAACACGTGAAAAGTAAATATTAATCAAAGGTAGAAATCAAGGGTATAGGCTTAGGTACACCACAAGCAATACAGTGGCTGTGTTTCATCCTTAGAATCACCACACACACACACATGCACACACACAAAAGGGAAAAAATACTAACATGAATATAAAACAAGCCGGGCATCAGTGGCTCACACCTGTAATCCTAGCTACTCAGGAAGCTCACATATACGGATCGAGGTTTAAAGCCAGCCCAAGCAGGAAACTCATTGAAACTCTTATCTCCAACTGACTACCAGAAAACCAGAAGTGGTGCTGTGGTTCAAGTAGTAGAATGCTCCCATTGAGCTGAAGAGCTGAGGGATAGGGCCAAGGCCCAGAGTTCAAGACCCACGACCAACAACAACCACAAATATGTACATATACAGCGTAAAAAGAACAAAGTTCCAGGAGAAATGAAATCAAGGGTGCTCAATGTGTTCATATATGCACATGGAAGAAGGAATATGGTACTGGAAGAGAAGTATAATTTTCTGTGACAGAAAAAAAGTCATGAAAAGTCAGATGAAAAGTTAATCACAGAGGCATTAATTTTCAATTACAAGTTATTTTCTAACATTAAATCCTCTATGCTACATTGAATTATCACTGGGCCTGGTAAAGACTTACTAAAGAAGTTAAACTTTAATCTTTAAAGTATAGTAACATTTATTTTCTTTTCCTTTTTTAATTGGTATATATTAATTGTACTAAACTGCTTTATTGTATTTCCATATATGCATATATAACATAGTGATCAAATCCTCTATTTTCTTATTTTCTTTCCAAGCCAATAATAGTTTCTTACTAAATTTCTCCACAGAAAAGACAGAAATGGTTATAGAAATGAATGTTTAATGTTCTATACTGTATAAGACAACTATGGCTGAAAATTAGTACTATATTTCAGACTAGAAGAGGATGAGCCTGAGATTTCAAACACAAGAATTAATGTTTGAGGTGATGGATGTAAGTTATCCTGATCTGATCATAATATATTACGGATACTAAATAATGTTTAATGTTCTATACTGTATAAGCCAACTATGGCTGAAAATTAGTACTATATTTCAGACTAGAAGAGGATGAGCCTGAGATTTCAAACACAAGAATTAATGTTTGAGGTGATGGATGTAAGTTATCCTGATCTGATCATAATATATTACGGATACTAAATAATGTTTAATGTTCTATACTGTATAAGCCAACTATGGCTGAAAATTAGTACTATATTTCAGACTAGAAGAGGATGAGCCTGAGATTTCAAACACAAGAATTAATGTTTGAGGTGATGGATGTAAGTTATCCTGATCTGATCATAATATATTATGGATACTTACTGAACTGCCACACTATACTTCATAAATATGTCAAATAAAAATGTTCGTTGTTCAGCAGCACAACAAAATAAAATTTAATAGAAGGTTTCCAGAATGTTGGCAAACTCATTTTAAATTCACCATTCTTACAATATGCAATATGCACAACTCAATAGCTTAGAAAAATATAGTATACCCTAATGACTATGACATTCTATAAAGAGAACTTCAAAGAAAGAGGGTAATTAATGAGACAGGAAAAGAATACAAAGGGAATTATTTCTCCCTTCCTTACCCTCAGTTGGAGATAAATGAAGGAGGTAATTTCAAAGACACTATTAGGATATGAAGTTACAGGTATGAATACTACTTTTGTTGCCTCTAGTGTAAACTAATCAAACATTTCTCAAACATCTCTAAACCTTTCTGCATGCATTTTTCAACACATAAATGTTTTCAATACTCCAAGAAAACAAAGACTTAGAATTACTGATATACATCTAATAACACTTTCTCAAGTGTCTCTGAAAAGAAGTCAAAATTTACTAGATTAACTATATTTATGAGATTCTTTTCTTTTAAATTCTCTAAGGCCTTGATGTATCAAGAAGAAAGGTTAACCATAACAAATATCATTTAAAGATATATTTTAAAGAAGTTACAGAAGACCCTGAAAACTTTTACATTAGATAGCAGATGGAAAAAAAGGTTATCTTCATAGATTTCTTTTTTTGTTTTTCTTTTTTTTGGGCTGTGGGGGAAAGAGCTGGGAAAGAATAGAGAGAGCTGGGAAAGAGCTGGGAAAGAGAGAGCTGGGAAAAAGAGCTGGGAATGAGAAGAGAGAGCTGTAAAGAACTCTTCACAGATTTATTAAGCATATTTACTGCAAACATTTTAAGTACAAAAATAGTTTACTACTTGGCAGAATACAGTTTATATTTAAAAAGTAGCCTTATAATCAATAAAGTTTTCTTTAATGAATGCGTACAAATGGAGTATAAAAGTCTGTGAGCTAATAAAAAGGGGTTAGGCTATATAAATTCAGAGAGGAAGTAAAAAAGAACTCCTTTAACACCAGTTATCCTTTTCCCAACTGGAGGGTTAGGAGTGTAGCCCCGTGATAGTGCTTTCCTAGAATGCAAGCCAAGGGTTTGAGCTCTACAGCTGCAACAAGAAATACTTAATATAAATACAGTCTTAATATAATACTTAATATAAATACAGACTGACATAGGGAGATGAAATTTTATAAGCCTTCAAAAATAATGTTTTAAGCTTGCCACTGTTGGCTCACACCTGTAATCCTAGCTACTCAGGAGACTGGGATCTGAGGATCACGGTTTGAAGTGAGCTTGGGCAGAGACTCTTATCTCCAATAAACTACTCAAAAATGCCTGAAGTGGAGCTGTGGCTCAAGTGGTAGAAGAGTGCTACCCTTGAGCAAAAGCAGCTCAGGACAGAATTCAAGTCCCAGGACCAGCAAATAAAATAAAATAAAATAAAATAACCAGTAAACTCTTACCACATCCCAAAGTACTTCCAATTAAAACCAAAATGCATTACCCACTTAAATTTGTTATTACAATTTCTGTTTTTCCCCTACCAGTCATGGGATGTGAACTCAGGGCCTGGGTACTCAATGTCCCTAAGATTCTTTTTGTTACCACTGGAGCCATAGCACCACTTCTGGCCTTTACTGTTTATGTAGTACTGAGGAACAGAACCCAGGTTTTCATGCATGCTAGGTAAATACTCTACCACGAAAGCCATATTTCCAGCCCCCTGTTATTACAATTTCTATAGAAAAAATCATTTTGAAGCACAACAAAGTTCTGGATGTAGACATCCTAAATGGTCTGAATAAGAAATTTAAACTATTTTGGGAGCTGGGAAGGTGGCTCAGTGGTAGAGCGCTTGCCTTGCATGCATGAGGCCCTGGGTTCGATTCCTCAGCACCACATAAGTAAACAGAAAAAAGCCGGAAGTGGCATTGTAGCTCAAGTGGTAGAGCGCTAGCCTTGAGCTGAAGAGCTGCGGGACAGCGCCCAGGCTGAGTTCAGGCCCCATGACTGGACCCCCCCCCAAAAAAAAAGAAATTTAAACTATTTTTTCTTTATAGTTATGAGGCTAAAACTCAGGGTTTTGCTGCATGCGAGGCCAGCACTCTGCCTCTTAGCTATATGCCCAGCCTTTTAAATATTTTCTGTAGCTTACATGTATAAATGACTTTCAAAGAGATTTGTTATAGGTTTATTCTCAAGGTAAAAATAAAGTCATAAGCATTTCAAGAATAACAAGTGACATTTGAATTATTTGGGATGTTCTGCTTAAATCAGTTGAAAATTTTTTTTTCAAACTTCAGTATGAAAGTTTGGTTTCTCTGCTGAAAGCTGGTGTCCTATTAGTTGAGCCACACCTCCACTTCTGGACTGCACAGTATAACCAATTATCAAATTTCAAGAGCAAAAGAAGATATAAGACCCTTAGAAATCATAGGTTAAATTTACTGTACAAATAAGAAATGTGGCAAATTTCTAAATATCCAACACAAAGACTACTTAATGAATACTTTCTACAAGAAAATCTACTGTTAAAAGTAATAAGACCTTAAAACTTTCACAACACCTTAGTAAAGCTAACTTTAAATTCTTCATTTAACTATATCAGGTTGTCACTAGTTAAACTCACTGTTTAAGACTGAAAGTGCAAGCTAGGCACCAGTGGCTCACACCTATAATCCTAGCTACTCAGAAGGCTGAGATTTGAGGATCATGGTTCAAAGCCAGCCAGGACAAGAAAAGTCCATGAAACTCTTATCTCCAATTAACCACCAGAAAACCGGAAGTGGCACTATGGCTCAACTGGTAGAGTGCTCAGGCCCAGAATTCAAGCCCCATAACCACCACCATTACCAACAACAAAAGAAATAGAATGAGTTGGGCATAGTAGTATATAGGTGTAATCCCAGCACTCAAGAAGGTATTGGAGGAAGAGAATTGTTACTTCAGCCCAAGCTATGCTGTGCTACACAGAGACCCTGTTTTCAAAACAGGAAAGGAAGTAATATCAGAGAAGGAAATGAAACCCACATACATGATTTAAAACTTTTTTTGTAAACAAGTGAAATTAATTAATATGGCTCATGTAATCCAGTATATCTAAGGGGCATATTTTACTTCTCTTACTATATGTTTCAAATACTTCAAGTTTTTCATACTAATAGCAGTTCACATTATAAGGTATGTTTTCAGAATGTTAATTGAATCTTTGACTAATTTTTTTCTAGAACAATACATAATTCTACACACTTGCTCTAGGAAAAGAAACTCTCTTCTTCAAGCAAAGGTTGTCATACTTAATTTAAAAAAATTTGTGTGCACATGTGTGTGTGAGCACATATATGCCAGCCCTGGGCACACTGTGCCTGAGCTTTTTCACTTAAGGCTAGTGCTTGCCATTCAAGCCACAGCTCCACCTCTGGCTTTTTGGTGGTTTACTGGAGATAAATGTCTCACAGACTTTCCTGCATGGTATTGAGATTTAAGTAAATAAAACTAGAGAGAACTTGGCTAAAGATATTTGTTTTCAAAAGCAAAATTTTGTGAAATACCACTAGTTTATCCCTACTGAAAATATTCCTTTAAAAATAGAAATGAACACAAGAAAAGGGTATTCTTGGAATCACCAACACTAAGCTGCTCTTAATACAGAAACCAAAAATGTAAAATATGACCTTTAACACTGCAAATATTTGTTAACAATTCCTTAAAATTAGAAAAGTAGACACACACTGTAACATTTTTAAAAAACATTGGCTTTTTAAACTACAAAAGCTGGAGTTGAAATAATACCAAAGCTGATGTTCTGGGGGACAAGAGTACTTAAGTAACAAAGGCTGTTTAACTCAATTCAGTAACTGAAGAAAACTCAGATAAGATAAATAATTCCCAAATTGGGAAGGAAAAGAACACACACATAGCCCTGAACCATAACAAAATATAGCTGTTTCACAAGCAAGGGAAGTAGGTGTGGAGGTCATCAATACAATATATTCACTATAATACTCATTGTTAATATTTTTAAAAGCCTACATGACAGTACAAAAGTGTATAAAACTTTTTAGTAAAAAATGACACACTAGCTGGGCGCCGATGGCTCACACATATAATCCTAGCTATTCAGGAGACTGAGATCTGAGGATCGGGGTTCAAAGCCAGCCTGGGCAGGAAAGTCCATGAAACTTGTATCTCCAATAAACCACCAGAAAACTGGAAATGGCGCTATAGCTCAAGTGGTAGAGCACTAGCCTAGGCTGAACTGCTGAGGGACAGTGCTCAGGCCCAGAGTTCAAGCCCCATGACCGACAAAAAAAAAAAAAAATCATACTTTTCTCCAAAGAGCAAAACACAATCAAGTATATGCTATTATAAGAAAGAAACGTAAATCTTTTGTTTTTTAAGATTAAAAATAGAGACAAGGGGTGTTTTATTGATGGCATCTCTTTTGCACAAATAAAGATAATAAAATCAATTCGAATGAAATCAATTCGAATGATGTGTTACTACTATCAACTGAGAAAGAATTTAAAAAGGGACATTTTATTAAGAAATGAAAATGTGCAAATGCCTGATTTATGCACCTAACAATGTGATAAACATATGAATCTTTCCCAACACCTATCTAAGAAAATGAAGAAAAGCCATTTTGTAAAGATACAGAAAGCTCAGAAATAGAACCAATATTTATACTAAAACCAAGCTTAATATAACATAAAGAAATACAGTTTTTAAATTTTATTTTAAAAACTTAAGCTGAGTGCCAGTAGCTCATGCCTGTAATCCTACTCAAGAAGTTAAGATCTGAGGATCTTAATTCAAAGCCAGCCTGATCAGGAAAGTCCATAAGACTCTTCTCCACTAATCTACCAAAAAAGCCAGAAGTGGAGCTGTGGCTCAAGTAGTAGAGCACTATTAGCCTTGAGCAACAGAGCTCAGCAACAGAGCCCAGGCCCTGAGTTCAAGCCCCAGGACTGAAGTACGTACACATGTACACGTACACGTACACACACACATACACATTTCAACAAAAAACAAAATTTCAAATTATAGTAAAGTTTATAACAAAGCTATGATCTTGGTT
Source organism: Dipodomys merriami (assembly GCF_024711535.1). NCBI lineage: Eukaryota > Metazoa > Chordata > Mammalia > Rodentia > Heteromyidae > Dipodomys > Dipodomys merriami. The sequence goes on along the minus strand of NW_027206512.1, from coordinate 22,766,120 downwards.
CATGAAGCTAAAAGAATTTAAAATTTAATAATAAAAGGATGATAATCCATAAGCAAATAAAAGTTTGAATTATGAGCACATTACCTCCCATGAGAAAAAAACTATCAGAACCCAAGAAAGACTTAAATCCAAACCCAAATATATCAATGTAAATAATGAGAAAAATAGAAAGGAAGAAACTGAGACAAGGTTTTTGGGGATAAATGTAGCAAAATGAAACAAGTCTTTAAAAACTATTATAAAAGATCAGAGATAAATGGGTATTTTTCTACCGTTATTAAAACAAACATTAAAAAAAATCCCAAAAAAGCTACAGCACATATGTACGCTGAAAAAATACCTTTAGGTTTGTCATCAATCTACCATGCAAGACAGCACTAAATAAAAAGGTCCTTAGAAGGGATTTCTACCTAATATAAGAAGCATTATTAAAAAGAACATAGTATTTTATTTTAATTACAAAGAAAATAGACGGAGGGGAAAACCTCCCTAGAACATCATAAATAACCCTTTTAACAGACCTTAATCAATCAGGAATAGCCAACCCTACTCAAAAAAAAATCCAAATAAAACACATAATAAATTTAGTAGTATAAAAAAAATCTGCAAGAAAAGGGACAGGGCTAGAGGTCAAACATAAGGCCCTGATTCAAACACTAGTACCATAAAAAGAGAGAAAGACAGGAGTGGGGAGAGAAAGTGCGAGTAAAAGCAGTGATTACCACCCCACTCCCCCCCCCCCCCCATGGAACAGGAATTCTTTCTGCAATTCACGTTCTTAGCTTGTATTTTAACCTCTCAAATGATACCACAAAAATGAGGCTCCCCAATGGACTCATCACCTTGCTCATGTACTGTAACCCCTCTGTACAGGATCTTTACAATAAAAAAATATATAAATTAAAACAGCAAAAAAAAAAAAAAAAAAAAAGGATCCCCTCTCTACCTACTCTAACATACTACTCATTCTCTTTTTATTAATCCTATCACTAGCGGAAATTGCCTCATTTTTTGGGTACTTGGTTATTATTTCTCCTCTTTAAATAACAGAAGTGTAATAACTTCTGCATAACACAGGATCTAAACTTTTGTTGAATAAAATATTTTAAAATATATGATAGTAAATATATTAATTCACCACTCATCTTTGCAATGGAAAAGAATACAGAAAATTAAATTATAATAAAAATTAAATTACAATATTACCATAAAAATATTTGCTAGGCCCAAAAGGAAACTGCTTTGTTTGATTAAATATCAGAAATTCAAGGTATATACAACTTTAGAAAAAAAATTAGGCCTATTCCATTCAAATCAGGAAAAAGATGTCCAAATCAGAAATTGTAGTGAACAGTTCTGAAATACTAACCAATTCAATAAGATCAGAACAAAAAACTAAAGGGGAAAAAGAAAATCTGAAAAAGGAAATGACATCATCTGCAGAAAATGTAATTTTCCTACTAGAAAGTTCAAGAGAACCAACTGAAAACTAAATAAATAGTAAGGCCAATATAAAAAGAAAACTGTAGCCTTCCAACATACCCATAAAAAAATAAACAAAAGCAGAAGATGTAACTCACAAAAACGGAAAAAAGTACTTTAGACTAACACCTAACTTGTTAGTGTTTAAGACCTACATATAAAAAGTGCAAACATTACTGAAGGACATAAAAGAACACCTGAAGAAATGGAGAAGCATACCATTTTCCTGGATGGGAAGACTCAATAGTGTAAAGATGTCAATTCTCCCCAAATAAATCTGTAAATTCAATGCACTTCCAATCAAAATCCCAAAGGGATTTTTAATGGAACTTGACATGTTGACGCTAAAGTTCATCTGGAAGAGAAAATAACAAGAATTGCCAAAAAATTTTTTGAAAAAGACAATGGGAAGGGAACTCCTACTGGATGTGAAATATAATATAAAATGAGAATAATCAAAAACCATAAGGTACTGAATCCAGAGTATATATTTTTAGGACTTATATAATAAAGATTGTATTTTTTTCAGGTCAGTGAGAAAAAAAAGACATTATCATTAAACTGCATTAATTTTGGAAAATGGATATAAAGCTGAAAAAAAAAGTAATTAGGTGCCTAACCCCCCAAAAAAATCCAGATGAATTAAAATCTACTAGAAACACAAATAAAACTAAATAGAAGAAAATTTAAGACTGAAATGTAATAATGTAAATAAGGCTTTCATGAAGACTTAGAATGAAAAAAACAGTAAGATTTTAACAGTAAAAAATTAAAGATTCAAAAATGTCACAAAATAAAAATTGCAATAATAGCAAATGTCTTAAATTACATAATGTATTTAAGAAAGAATCAAAGAAATTTGGGGATTTTAGTAACACTACATGGGATAAAATTTTAAGTAAGCAATTTATAACTAAAACAAATTTCCAGTAATATGTTTGAGTTCAAAGTGAGATTAGAGTAATAAAACAAGATAACATTTTTAATCTTTGAGCTCATAATGCTTAAGGTTTTGAAAGAAAATTTGCTAAGATCTAAAATTTCAACAGTTAAAATGCAATTTTTATCCTAAGCATTTAATTTACAAAAGTATTTACACATATAAGCAAAGAAATGTGTATAGGGATGTTATTACAACAGTTATTAGAGTAAAATGAAATAATCTCTACATCAATAAACTAGTGGTTAAATAAATACACATTGAATAAGTGGCTTAAGAATGAAGTAAAGTTTGCTTAAGGCAAGATTTAAGTCATAGAGCATCTGATAAACAAGTGCAAGACTGACTTCAAATCCCAGTGCCACTAAAATAATAACAATAAAACAATGCAAATAGTATTAGTTATAATTATTATTTTACAGGAGGCTCATGCCTGTATTCCTAGCTACTTGGGAGGATGGGATTGTTTGAATCATAGTCTTGAGATCTTCCAAGCAGAAAAAAAAAAATCCATGTCTTGACCCCCTCTCTCAATGAAGTGCTAGATTGGGTGGTCGAAGCCTATTACAGAAAGTAGGTTCCATGTGTTAATAGGTGAAAATGAACTCAGGTGCATGCCCAGTCAGGAAGTAAGAAAAAAATAAGCGGCAAAATCAAGGCTAGAGGCATGACTTAGAGATAAAAGAGCCAGCTTAGGAAGCACAAGACCGTAAAATCAAATCCTACTGCTGCCAAGAAAGGAAGGAAGGAAAGAAGGAAGGAGGGAATAAGAAAGAAAGGAAAAAAGAAAGAGACCACACAGAATAGTCTTCAGACCAAGACCTAAATCTCAATACTATTACAAACTGTAGCATTCTGTACCATTACACTCACTTTAGCCTGCATCATTTGTCTTCCATAAAAGATTAATAGTGATGGTTCACCCCAATTTGTCTATCGTTCTCCCTTGAAAATTAATTCTCTTGAGCAGAGACACTATTTTGTTCATTGATCTAGTCCTTGACACCTAAAAGTATCATTAAAAAAAATTAAAAACATTTATCAAGTAAATGAAACCTATCTCCACACACAACACCAAAAAGAAAAACAAGACTCACCATTTTCATTTGTTTAACAAAAATGTGGTGAATTTCTATTTATTTTAAATTCTCATCAAGACTAAAAATTATTTTTCCTCTTTCAGAACAAAAATCACAAGGCACTTTTGCTTTACATTTAATGGTTAGTGAAAGGGTAACACCTTTTCCTGTGTTTACTGGGCATTTTCTTTCTTGAGTATATGTTAAGATCTTTTCTTCAATTTTTATTGGATTTTTTTTTCCCTTACCAAGTTGTCTTTTGTGCCAGTAATGGGGCTTGCAATCAGTCTCATGCTCTCAACTTGATTTTCTGTTCACAGCTGGTGTCCCACTAGTTTAGCCATGATCTCAGTTTACTGGTTATTTTGGAGATGGACTACTATTATAGTCTTTTCTGCCTGACCTATCTCAAATCTTAGCTTCCTGACTAGCTAGATTAGAGGCATGATATAACCTGTATCTAGCTGAGAATTCGGTAATATATTGGGGAACAAATCTTTTATCAGAAAACTAGTTTGCACTTAAGTGGCTTGTCTTTCCTTCAGCATCTTAATACTTTCTAAGGAATACTTTTAATTTGTATAAAATACAAATTAATCATTTTGACTTCTATTTTTGTGTCTGTACCTTAAAACACTTTCTTTTTTTTTTGGTTGGTCGTGGGGCTTGAACTCTGGGCCTGAGTGCTGTCCCTTAGCCCTTCAGCTCAAGGCGAGCGCTCTACCACTTGAGCTACAGCACCACTTCCGGTTTTCTGGTGGTTTATTGGAGATAGGAGTCTCACGGTCTTTCCTGCCCGGGCTGGCTTTGAACCATGATACTCAGATCTCAGCCTCCTGAGTAGCTAGGATTATAGGCGTGAGCCACCAGCGCCCTGCAAAACACTTTCTTTATTGAACTCCTTCTGCAACTCCACTGAAAGTCAACTGCTCATGCATTATAAGACCTTCTGTTGACTTTCTACACTGTTCGATTAATTATGTTGTTTATCTCATTAATAATTTAATTCATATTCATAATTTAATTCATATTTTTCAAAATTATTTTAGCTTGTTGGGGCCTTGTCTATGCAGATATTAGAAAGATTCTTAATTTTATACAGTATATTTCATGCCCGAAAAGCCTCATGGAATTTTGCTATGCCATTTTGGGAGAGAGGGAAACAGAAAAACATTATCGTACTTATCAATCCACCTATAATTTTACTTAGGTGATCTGACTTCTCTCAAGGTTCTATTAAACAATTTGTTTAAAATTAGTCTGGGGCTTGAAGTAATGTTCACGTACATTTCATATGTGCTCATTGTAGTAACAAAAAACAGTACAGGCAGTGGGTCGTATTTATAATTCTAGGTATTCAGAAGGCTGAAATCTTCAGATCATTGCTCAAAATCAGCCAAGGCAGACATATCTGAAAGACTCTTATCTCCAATTAACCAGCAAAAGGCTAGAAGTGTAGCCTAAGTAGTAGAGAGCCAGTCTTAAGCAAAAAAAGACAGGCAAGAGCACAAGTACAGGCACAAAAAGGGGGTAGAGGGGCTTTGTCAGGAGCTAGTGGCTCATGCTTATAAATCCTAGTTACCCAGGAGGCTGAGAGTTGAAAATCACAGTTCAAAGCCAGTCTGGATAGGAAAGTTCATGAGACTCTTTATCTCAAATAAACTACCAAGAAGTTTGAAGTGGTGCTGTGGCTCAAGTGGTAGAATGCTAGTCTTGAACACAAAGCTCAGGGACAGTGCTCAAGCACAGAAATCAAGCCCCAGGACTTCAGAGTTTATGAATATGAACAACAATAGGAAAAGAAAAAAAGGAAAAAGAAACATAATGTGCTTGCAGAATTTACTATTGAGTAAGAAAAGCCAATTGTAAACTATCTCTTAAAAATTCAAGTTAGTGGGTTGGGGATATAGCTCAGTGAAACAGCATTTGCCTGGCAAGTGCAAGGCCGTGAGTTCAGTCCTCATCTCTGCCAAAAATTAAAAAATAAAATTCAAGTAAGAGAAAAATATTAATTCGTCATTCTAAGATTTTAAAAACCTTTAAAGGAAGAAAAGGTGTTAAGGATCACACAGCAAAAATGACTGTTTTGTTATTCCTCCCACATCTGTATCTATTTAATTTACTGCTTAATTGTTTTGAAAACTAGTATACATTAATTGTACACAGAAGAAGATTTCATATTCATATACTCTGGTCATATTTGTTATCGCCCCTTGTTTTAATGCCTGTCCTGGGGCTTGAACTCACGGCCTAGGCTCTGTTCCTAAAGTTTTTTTAGCTCAAGGCTAGTGCTCTTACTACTTGAGTCACAGCTCTACTTCTATTTTGGTGGTTCATTGGGGAAAGTCTCCTTCCTTACAACCTCTTTATTTTAACCATCATGGAAATTTTTTAAATTTTAACAAGCTCCTCATAATGTATATATTTGTATCTTTCTTTTTTGGGGGGAGGGAGGGTCCAGTCGTGGGGCCTGAACTCTGGGCCTGGGCGCTGTCCCTCAGCTCTTCAGCTCAACGCTAGTGCTGTACCACTTGAGCCACAGGGCCACTTCCAGGATTTTTCTTTTTGCTTATGTGGTGCTGAGGAATCAAACCCAGGGCCTCAGGCATGCAAGGCAAGAGCTCTACCACTGAGCCACCTCCCTAGCCCTATATTTGTATCTTTCTGTAACTCTTAAGTTTTTACAACTTGCTATTTGAATTCTGTAATTTAATTATCTAATAGTTATCTCATTTACTCTGTCCTCTTTGGATCATTTATTTCCTGTTCAGTTAAATGGGTCTAATACTCTTGACTACTTCAAATCATATATATATTATTTGTGTGTGCATGCATGTCTGTGTGCGCACGCACGCCTGTCCTGAAACTTGAACTCAGAACCTGGGTGCTGTTCTGAGATTTTGGGTGGGAGGAGGGTGGTGGTAGTTATGGGTTTGAACTGGGCACTGTCCCTGAGCTCTTTGGCTCAAAGATAAGAGCTACCACTTTCAGCCACAGCTCCACTTCCAGTTTTTGAGTGGTTGGCTGGAGATAAGTGGAGGGAGCTTTTCTCCCTGGGCTGGCTTCCAACCACAATCCTCAGATTAACTTCCTGAATAACAGGTGTGAACCACCAGCACAGGGCCTTTTATTACTTCTTCATGTGGAAAATGTCCAAAAAGAGTCTCACAACTCTGTCTTTCTGACTTTTCTGTCTGGGCCAGCTTTGAACCACAATCCTAAAATCTCAAGTTTAGGATTACAGGCCTGAGCCACCAGCACCCAGCTGTTGTGAGATTTTTTTTTTTTTGGGGGGGGGGGGGAGGGTCCAGTCATGGGGCCTGAACTCTGGGCCTGGGCGCCGTCCCTCAGCTCTTCAGCTCAAGGCTAGCGCTCTCTACCACTTGAGCCACAGCACCACTTCCGGCTTTCTTTCTTCTTTTTGCTTATGTGGTGCTGAGGAATCGAACCCAGAGCCTCAGGCATGCAAGGCAAGCGCTCTACCACTGAGCTACCTTCCCAGCCCCCTTTTTTTTAATTCAATACTAACACTCACCCACTTGAGCAGAGCTCTACTTCAGACTTTTTGGGAATTCACTAGATGTAAGGCTTTCCTACCTGGCATCAAACAGTGATCCTCAGATCTCAGGTTCCTGAGTAGCTAGTATTACAGGCATGAGCCACCAGTTCCAGGCAAGTCCCCTCCCTCCACTTTTTTGTGCCTAAACAAGGGGCTTGAAATCCAGTTTGATTTAGATTTTTTAAAACTTGAGGGTGCCCATACACATATAATGTCAAGATACTTCCAAATTTATGCCAAAGTGTTGTATTCTGTAAGGATATTAAGATTGAAATATACAATCATCTACCTAATTTAATGGGTGCTCACATTAGGAAGTTTTATTAAAATATCACTAATTTTGACCCATTTCTTGAAGTTATTATGAGAATATGAAATTTCATTTAATTATTAATATTCACATCTACACACTAAGAAGTTATACACTGCTCAAACTATTCTAATGAAAATACATTATGTCATGTATATATCAACTACGTAAAATCAATGCCATCAATTATTTCAGTTGATAAAGAGATCACTTAAGAATAGGTCTGAATGACCAACAACAAAAACAAAAAAATCTGAAGAATTTTATCAAAATTTCTATATGGTATGCTGGTAAAATATATTTGAAACATTCATATGCAAAACTTCAAATGAAACCCACTTTTATAAAGCCAAAAATGGTAACTGATTGTTTCCTAAAATTCTGTGCATAAACAAGCATCACAAGGAAAACAAGAAAATTAAAAGATAACTTGCTGTTAGTGAATTGTAACTCTACCAAAAGTCACAGAAATTCCATCAAAATCAGTATTCTAGCCTAAATCAAATATCTTCCAACAAAATTAAAGCCAACCTTTCTCCTAATGATACTCAAATAAATTATTGATAAACTGGTGAATATGAAATAAATGCTGATAATCCTTAAACATCCAAGATAAGGAATATGACCTAAAACTTTTAACATATAGAAAGTAAACAAGAATTTGACGTATTCATCATTAAACACACACACACAACACCCCACCCAAGCCCCTCTAATACCCAGAAATACTAAAAAAAAAAAAAAAAAGAAAAAGTGATCTGTATTAAAAAATTCTACAATTGTCCACTTACAACACATATCATTTGGAGCCTCAAATTATGCCTTATGATTGGAACAGACATCAGCAATCTTGCTAGACATTAGAAGTGAACACCTTGCTCTGGAGTTCTTTATGGCTATTAAGACAAGGTCAACTATAAGCTGCTCAAAACATACATTTGTTTGTGTATATGTGCACATGGATACACAATGTCAAGATAATGGCTGGACACAGTAGCATATGCCATCCATAACATGGAGAAGTTACAAGATCACAGCCCAGGCCAGCCTGGGTACTGAGACCCTACCTTAAAATTAACCAGCACAAAAAGGGCCATAAGAATAGCTCATGTGGTAGAAGTATAGCAAGCCCAAGGTCCAAGTTCAATATGCAGTAACATCAGAAAAAAAAATTTTAAGTAACTTTCAGTACTTTTTTTCATCAAACTGCTAATAAAAAATCTCATAATTGAGAATAACAGTTTTATATTCTTTCAATCTCCTTTAAAATATCAATTAAAGTAAGGACATATCCTAAAAACTTTACAGTTTTGTCTATCTTGAATTCACTAAGATCTTTTCAAGTTCAATTCTCCACTTAATTTCTCAACCTTATGTCACTATGAACAACAGCTCCTTCCCTAGTCTGCCCTAGTTTTAACTTTAATTATTAGTAGTACTAAAGACTATATTCAATAGTATTATTTTCTCCTCTAATTGTATATTGTCATTCTTTCCAACTAGAATGTAAACTCCATGAAAGTACTATTTTCCTCTGTCTTCTTGCTGTAGTTACAGCTATACAGGATAGTAAGTGGAAGTTTTCTGAATAGGTATCACATTTCTGAAGACATTAACTCTAATAAACTCTTAATTTAGAGATCCTAAGACATCTTCATGTTTTCTGTATTTTTCATCTGCTTAAAAAGTTTCTGACAAGACAGTACATCTACAAATATATTTATCTTCATCTAGAATAGTTGATCTGCAACGAAAAATTATATTGGTTAATCCTAGGTTCTTCTTGAAACTAACATTAAATACTAAAACTATTCTTGTTTTAACAGTAATTTTCTTATATTTTTAGTAACTCATAAAAATTGTTTAACAATCTGACAAATACTCCGAAAAATATACAAATATTACATCAAAATAAAGTTATACTTCAAGGAGAACGGCCAAAGAATATTATAAAAACTGTCCCAAATATGAAATTATAAATAATCCAGATAGCCAACAATAGCAGTAAACTTCCAAACTATGTAAATCAGAAAGAAAAAAGCTCAAAGCCTATACTAAAGTCAGGACATTGGGAGTGGAGGGGATATTATAGCCTACTAATGTAATCTCAACTCTAGCGGTGGATATCTATAGAGCTGTAGTTGCAAGCAAGCTTACACAAAAAGTTATCAATAAAAAGTATTTGAAACATCAATAGGTAACCTGAGTTAATTTATGTTAATATAAATGACTTTTAGTTCTACTTCATATCATGTATTTCTCTAATCAAAGTCAAGAAAAGTTCAAAGATATTCTCAAAGGCAAAAAAGATAGGAATTCTTCACTGTATAACAATAGAAAAATGCAGGTATTAAATATTTTAGGTATTTAATTAAATAAAGTTTATATTCATAAAGAATACTAGAAAAAAGAACAAAATGAGGAAGATGGCTGAAAGATACCTTGGTATAAAATATTGCACAATTATAATAATTTGTCTTCCCTTTTTAAGGAGAGGGCTTTACTTGAAGTTGTGACTCAGCAGTAGAGTACCTGCCTGCAAACATGTGCCTTGAATTCAAACTCTAGTACTGTCAAAAAATAAATTGAGAGAGTCATCTCTATATACAGATGAGAATAGCTTAGAATGTCCCTATGTAACCCAGGCCAGTCTCAAACTTCCTATCGTCCAGTCAGGTCCCCAAAGTACTGAAATTACAGGCACGTACTATCACCCCTGGCTACAAAAAAAATTTTAAAGAAAGTTTCCAGGTATGTGTGAACACATTAACCAGTAACATGTATTGAAGGGCTGGGAATGTAGCTTACTGGTAGAGTGCTGTATTGAAAAAATTTAACTAGCAATGAAAAAATTAACTAGTATTGAAAAAATTTAACTAGCATTTTCTTACAAAATACATGAATTCAGAAATTTCTCAAGCTTGCTTAAGTACTTCATACAAATTCATTTATTTCTATTATCATTGGTAAGGTGCTGGGGATCAAACTCAGGACAGGTGCTGGGGATCAAACTCAGGACTCCTGTATCCTAGGCAAGCACTCAACCACTGAGCTACATTTGACCATCTATAATGATCTTATGATAACAAGACATAAATTACATGTGACAAAAGCTGAGCAAGTGGTAACAGGGCCAATTTTAGGTCAGAATCAACTATGGGTAAACAAGTTAGATGAAAAAGCCAAAAAAAAAATGAAAAGAAGGAAATAAAATCAAATTGGCAGCAAAATTTAAACTGCAAATAGAGGACTAAAATCTAGAAAATCTAGCCGGACGCCGGTGGCTCATGTCTGTAATCCTAGTGCTCAGGAGGCTGAGATCTGAGGATCTCGGTTCAAAGCCAGCCCAGGGAGGAAAAGTCCATGAAACTGGTATCTCCAATAAACCACCAGAAAACTGGAAGTGGCCCTATAGCTCAAGTGGTAGAGCGTTAGCCTCGAGCTGAAGAGCTGAGGGACAGCGCCCAGGCCCAGAGTTCAAGCTCCATGACAAAAAAAAAAAAAAAAAAAATCTAGAAAATCTGTAAAAGGGAAAGAAATCATGATGAAACAGCATACACCAAAGTTGAAAGAGAAAAAGAGAGAAAGTCAAGATCAGAGACTGAATTATGAAGTCAGGTACAAAGAAAACCAAAACCATTTAACACTGGAATAGTACTGTTCATCTCTATAATCACTTGAAATTCTGGAACCCTGAGAAAGACTAGTCTTTGAGAAGTGGAAAAGTAGAAAGACAGACAGATACATTGTTTATTCGTATTACTGAAGTAGAGTGTGATGTCATAGTACATGAGTATAATGTATTTATATAAATTCAAACATGAGGAAATTATAAACTTAATTATAAATATTCAATTTTGCTACTTAACAAAGAACGATAAAATTAACATCTTAGTTTTTAGATATAGACATTCTGAAATAATTTTTATTTTTATAGAAAATATAAAGAGGACCTAGTCTCTAAGGAAGAACTCTCTAGACTAAAATGAAAACCAAAGGCTAAAAATGAAGTCAATAGCCTTCAAAATGAAAAGCAATCCAAATTTGACCAAATACTTCATATACTTGATTTACATGCCAAAATGTATGATTTGAGAAGCCCATCATCAACTACTCAGGAGAATTTAAGCAGAGATAGATCTAACTCTCAAAATAAGAATGATCTTAATCTCTCAATTCAAGAGGCCGAACACAAAAATCTGTTTTATCTTCAAGGCTCAAGTTTTACTGTCAAATAGTGGATGATGACCAAGATAGATTTCTAGGCATAGAAAAGGCCTAGAAATTCTGTCTCCAATTAACCTGTCAAAAGTAGAGGTAGAAGTGGGGCTCAAATGATAAAGCTCCAGTATTCTACGCATAGGGTCTTGAGTTCAAGCCACAGAACCACTGAAACAGTAATAAAAAATTTGGTCTATGATTAAACATTCCACTAAAACATGGTATTCTTTGCAAAGATTATTTACCAATATTTGTCTTTTAGCTATCTTCTACTATTCTCCTAAGATTGGCATGAAAGCAGTACTGTAACTTTTGCCCACTCTTTCAAGTAAAATTTTTAAGTAAGGCTATCCGTATTGTATAATATAGTAGTAGGAACATGTATATAAAGAATATGCAAGCATATATGCATGTTGTGTATTTGGGTACATATACTATTAGCATTTACAGATAAATCAAAAAATAACTCTTAAGGATACAAATATGAAGATAATATCTGATGGATGTTCTTGACAGCCTCACATTTACAAACATACATAATAAACAGGCATACATAAAAAAGCAACCAGAGTTGGGTACCAGCTCAAGTCTGTAATCCTAGCTACTCTGGAGACTGAGATCTGAGGATCAGAGTTCAAAGCCTGAACAGGCAGGAAAGTCTGAGACGCTCATCTCCAATTAAGTACCAAAAAGGCTGTCAGTTGAGCTGTGGGCAAAAAATTCAGGAACAGTGTCCAGGCCAAGTTCAAGCCCCAGGACCCACAACAAACAAAAATATCCTTAAACACACTCTCTCTCTCTCTCTCTCTCTCTCTCTCTCTCTCTCTCTCTCTCTCTCTCTCTCTCTCTCTCTCTCTCTCTCACACACACACACACACACACACAGAAATGTCAGATATGGGGGGAAAAAATTGGATGATTTTTTTTCCTGATTGTTTTCTTTATGTACCAGTAGGGGTGAACTGTCAGTTGAGCTGTGGGCAAAAAACTCAGGAACAGAGTCCAGGCCAAGTTCAAGCCCCAGGACCCACAACAAACAAAAATATCCTTACACACACTCTCTCTCTCTCTCTCTCTCTCTCTCTCTCTCTCTCTCTCTCTCTCTCTCTCAGAAATGTCAGATATGGGGGAAAAAATTGGATGATTTTTTTTCCTGATTGTTTTCTTTATGCACCAGTAGGGGTGAACTCAGGGCCCTGGGCGCCAACTCTTAGCTTTCTCACTCCAGGATGGCTCTATACCATTTGATCCACAGCTCCACTTATGCTTTTTGCAAGTTTTAATTGGAATAAAAGTCTCACTAATTTTCCTGCCTAAGTTGGCTCGTATGAGGACCTCAGATCTCAGCCTCCAGAGTAATGAGGATTATAGGTATGAACCACAGGCACCTGGTTTATACTTAAGTATGATTAAGATTTATTACCATTGTAACTGAGAAAAGTCATCAAAATTCTAAAATTATAATGTCTCAGGAAAAATAATAAGCACTAATTTCTAACATGTATATTCCTTTCCTGAGTATATTTCCTTTGACAGAGAAGAAAACAGTGATTAGATTTACCAAATTATCCTTTCATAACTAGATGAAAATGATTTAAGTTCAAATCAACTAGTTTATTATAAATTTTTAAAACTTGTAATATTTGGTTTAAGGTTTAAGATATCTAAAAATCCACTTAAATATATTTGGATATATACATAATTTAAGCATCATATATATATATATATGGAGATCATATATATATATCTCCATATATATGGAGATAGACTGATGACAAATCCATTTAAAAGGGAAACCACAGTAGTATAAAAAATTCATCTGGACTATATTCACTCATCTAATTTTACTTCCCCCCACCCTGTTTTGTGAAATGGGGCCTGAATTCAGGGCCTGAGCACTGTCCCTGAGCTTTTCTGCTCAAGGCTAGTACTCTAACAATGTGAGCTATTTGGTGGTTAATTGGAGATAAGAATCTCAGAAACTTTCCTGCCCAAACTGGTTTCAAACTATGATCCTAAGATCTCAGACTCCATGTTTATCACTGGGGCTCAGCAATTTTAAGTTTTGTTTAAAAAAGATTTAATAAAAGCATCTTTAAAAAATTCATGATTCAAAGAACCAAGACAGATAAAGAGTTTAATGGTAATTTAATATAAATAAGCAGAATCTAAATGAAGTTTCCTATGTTCAAGAAACAAAACCACAAATAGGGAAAATCATAGGAACAATGACATTAGGTACAATGTAAGTTGACAAGGTGGCATATAAATGAACTTTACTGTCCAGCTTTATATTTATCTATTATTGGACATTTATGCAAGATTATCCCTTTTAGAAAAAAGAATATGGTGGGTGTTGGTGGCTCACATTCTAGCTACTCAGGGAGCTGAGATCTGATAATTTGATGTTGGAAGCCAGCCTGGACAGAAAAATCCATGAGACTATTATCTATTATTAACCAGCAAAAAGCTCTAATTGAATTATGCATGACTCTGGACATTCACACACAGTGAGACCAAAGGAGAATATTCTTAGGAGAGGGACACAAAGGCAACACATGCCTATGTGTATCTGGTCATATAAAATACTATTTATTGAAATGAACTCCAGGAAATGGAAACAAGGTTTTATCTTCATCTCTGTTTTTCTTTTCTTTTCTTCTTCTTCTATCTGTCTTTGGGAATGTAAAGAGGAACACAGAAATGGAGAAACAAAGGCAAACAAATGCAGCAGCTGTACTCATCAAACATTGTTAAAAATGAACCACACAACTTATGGGTGGGAGTGGGAGAGCAAAACAGGGAGAAAGCAAGGGTGACATTGTTCAAAAAGAAATTTGTGCTGGGTGCCAGTGGCTCATGCCTGTAATCCTACCTACTCAGGAGGCTAAGATATGAGGAGTGGTTTGAAGCCCAGTGAGGCAGAAAAGTCCCTCCCATGAGATTCTTATCTCCAATTAACCACTCAAAAACTGGAAATGGCACTGTGGTTCAAGTAGTAGAGTCCTAGCCTTGACCACAAGAGGCTCAGGGATAGTGCCTAGGCCCTGACTTCAAGCCCCACAACAGAAAGAAGGAAGAAGGAAGAAGAGGAAGGAAGGAAGGAAGGAAGGAAGGAAGGAAGGAAGGAAGGAAGGAAGGAAGGAAGGAAGGAAGGAAGGAAGGAAAGAAAGAAAAAAGGAAAGAAAGAAAGAAAGAAATGTATTCTTTACCTGACATACATAACTGTAACTGCTCTACATTATACCTTTATAATTACCATTTAGAATATTTTTAAAAGTCATAATTTAATTTTTTTCTAGAAAACTAATTTACTTGCAATATCAGGTGCTTTAGAAAATGGTAAATCAGAGGGAGAAAGAGGGCAAAGGAGTGACACTATCCAAAAAAAAAAAAAAACTACTACTAACCTGACTTATAACTGCTCTGTACATTACCTTTATAATAACTAAATTTTTTACAAATTAAACGATATATTTCACTTCACAGAGTACACTTACTCTGGCATTTTTACTTTTCATTATAATCCTTAAAATTGTGGAAAATAATCCTTTCAATTCCATGAAATCTGCCCATTACTGATGATAAGTCAAATCATATGCTTTAGAGAAAACTGTATACTATATCTCAATGCAACAGGCATAAAGTATCCAAATTAGGATCAAACAAAGTACAAAGTTGTTTGAATAACTAGTAGCAATGAGCAAATTAGGTAATGTGAAATCCTAACCTAAACATTCGTTACTCATTATTTGATCTTTTAATTAAAATTACTTAATTTTGATGAAAATAATAAAAAATCAACATTTAACCTAGCATTTATAAATCTGTAATTACAAAGCACAAAACAAGTTTCTGAATTTTTACCAGAAAATGAGTAAGATTTCTAAAATATTGGGAACTACACAGCCAAGAAAACTGTCAAACAAATTTATCAAAAACTATGACAGATACTTGCATAAACTTTAAAGCAAAAACTTTAAAATGCTAACTAAAATGTACCCCTAGAAACATTTTGTGACCACAGGTAGCAATTACTAAAGTCCTTTGTTGAAAATGCATACCATTATTTTTATGTAAATACTTTTACAACATTTTTACAGAAACTCACTAGCCACATAAAGTTAGTAGAAAAAAAAAAGGTAAAGAATGCAAATAATCACACAATTCAATTCACACAATAGCTTTCAGGAAAAAAAGGAAGAAAAGAAAAACATATTGGTAGATATCTGCAAGAAAGTAGCTAATACAATGGAATCAGTTTTCAGTCTGCAGAACCATGAGACTTGCTGCAATGTCAGCTCCAGGCACACACAGAGGGACTCCAGAAAATGCTCATTGATCATGCAGCACTTTATAATGCGCATAGGCTTTTTTCTCCTGCTAACCCCGCCTAGCTTCCCTTTGCAGCTTCTCTAAACCCTCTCCCTACAAAGAAACCTCTTCCTGGAGGCAGTGAAATAGTTAATGAAATTATCCAAGTAGCCAAAATATTAAAGAATTCTACTCATCCCATTAAATCTCTGTATAAATCATGTTTTTTCTTAATGAGAAAAAAATAAACAGCAAAACCCCTTAAGTATCTGTACGTATAAATACAGATTTTGGTAGCAAGCCATAACTAAGGCCAAAATCAATTGGTTTCACTTTGACATATATTTCCTTGAACTGATTTCTACTCAAATTAGGTTTTTCTGAAACACAGTCAGAAAAAAAAAAAAAAAGATTTAAAGTTCTCATGACTTAAAATACAGGAAATTTTTATTGGACCATTCGGGCACCCTAAATTTTAGGTTCCAAACATTTTAATCTCATAATTGAAAGTCAAATGAAAAAAAAAAATCTGACCAGTGTACTACCTAAATCAAGCAATTAATGTATAGGCTTAGTTTTAAGCTAAAATAGCCAGTTGTTTTTAATAGTTAATTACAAGCACAGCTTTAAGCTTAAATATGTAAATGATCTCTAAGACGGGTGATACTAAACCTACTCAAAGCTGCTTTGCAGACCCCACCTTCTAATGAGTTAATCTAAAGGTCAACAGCAGCAGAAGCTATTTTTTAAAATCAAGACCTAACCCCCTTTCCTTTTTTTCCCCTTACAATATATATTTACATTTTATAAAACATGAAGTTAAATAAAACAATTCTCGACTTCTTTAGGAATCATGAGAATCAGACTGACACTCTCACATGAAAGGTCTGATCGTGTCTTGCTTTTATGCTCTGCCTCTCTTTGCTCTCTCCTCTAATCTATTCATCTGTAAAATAATTCCATAAGATTTCTTTGTTCAGGTTTCAACTTGCATTTCATTTACAAACATAACCCTACCTCAAGAATATCTTCTAGAACATATGCTTCCATTTCAGCCGCTGTCTCCACCATGTTTTATCAAACTGCCATGTTTCTTACTGCACTATGATTAGATCATTGCCAGCAGGAACACTCCTCTGTGTCAGCAAGGGAACAGGAAATGGAATGTTCTATTACATGCCTAAAGCAGCTTAGCTGTTCACTAGCCAGGCATCTACCAAAAGAGCAGGGGGTGACTCACTGTGTATTTTTTAAAGATACAGAAGCTCTATTCCAAAGCAAACTTCTGTCAAGTAATTTCAACATACACAATGAATAAACTCTCTTACTTTATTTCAAATTATAAAAATCTTTAGATTTCAAAAACGAAATAATTATATGTATTTTTAAAATAACTATTTAACACGTCTGGATTCCTGGCTGAACAAAAGAGGTTGAAGTGGGTTACGCAGCAATTTATCGTTAAAGCTTTGCAGTGAGATTAATGGCTATATTAAAGACGCAAAGAGGTGGCAAGATAATGCCAAGTTAGAAATGTGCAATATCAGGCAAATGGATTATATAGCACATATGCTAGTTGTTGACT
The DNA here is from genome assembly GCF_024711535.1 of Dipodomys merriami. NCBI lineage: Eukaryota > Metazoa > Chordata > Mammalia > Rodentia > Heteromyidae > Dipodomys > Dipodomys merriami. The sequence continues at coordinate 22,748,630 of NW_027206512.1, read as the reverse complement.
TGAGAATAACAAATAATTAATGTAGATTAAAAAAAACCAGTAAACTTGTTTTCTATAAACTAATCTGTAAATACTTATACAAGAACAAGATTTAACATTCTCATGACATGATTAGCTAAAAAAAATATATGATACTATGACATACTCATTTTCTGGTAATGCCAGAAAATTCATTTTATAGTCACTCATCATAAATGCTGAGATTAGAAAGTATTCTAGGTGCAGTTGAGATAGATACAAACTACAGTTTCTGGAATTAAGGAAACACTATTACTGTGCCAGGCAACATAGTTATTTTTACAAGTGTATTAAAAAAAAACTCAGACAACCTAGCTATGTAAAAATTTACTAAGTATACTATGTTTATTACATGCCACTAAAACTGTTTTGTAAAAATTAACTCATTTGATTCGCCTACTTCTAAAATTAACGATACAGGAAATAGAGAACAGAGAATAAGCATCTTGCTCCATCCTTCCTAGATAAACCGTTTCAGCTGAGACACTAGGATATGAACATAGGCAGTTGGCTCCAGATTATTCTCAGAATCATATACTATACTTTTTCAAGATAAATAGTACTGTATAGCTCAGGAAACCAAGTCCCAAAAAGGGTACCTACTTATATAATAAAGCCAAAGGCAGCTTCAAATACAGAATTTTGTAACTGAAACTAATATAATAAATGCACGTTTTCTGTGAAAACATACCTAGTATATATATATATATATTTATGTACAGTAATGCTTGTTATTTGGTAGCTTCTCGAATCAATTTCCATTGTTGAGATCTGGCTTAGAGAACATAGAAAACTGAATTTCCTACATTCTAACTCAATTATTTCTATTATTCAAATGCATTGCTTCATCTTTAAGATTTTAGAAATCATCAATTTAGTTTCTCTTCCTTAAAACTTCCTCCAGTGGGGGCTGGGAAGGTGGCTCAATGGTAGAGCGTTTGCCTTGCATGCATGAGGTCCTGGGTTCGATTCCTCAGCACAACATGAACAAAAAAAGAAAAAAGCTGGAAGTGGAGCTGTGGCTCAAGTAGTAGAGCACTAGCCTTGAGCTAAAGAGCTGAGGGACAGCGCCCAGGCCCAGAGTTCAGGCCCCACGACCGAACCCTCCCCCCCAAAAAAAAAACTTCCTCCAGTGTAAGTAAACAAGACTGAGTTTAATTTTCCCATACCCAGTAGAGCCTCTTCAAATACTTTACTTCCTAAGAATGAGGCCTCCTAAAACTTAAGCCAACCAAACTGCTCATTTTTCTGCCTCCTTTCTATTATTTCGGGGTATTTCTTGTTTTCTAGCTTTCCAGTTAAGTTTTTGTGTTCCCCCCTTCCCCTTCTGGTACTGGAGGTCAAACCTAGAGCCTTTGCACTCTTCTCCTGAGAACCTTGGGAATCCTATTTTTTTATAATAAATAAGATATTGTTATTCTAGAGTAATTATAAATGTTTTATATACTATTTATCATGTCTTCCTTAGAGACCAGAAACTTAATGAAACAAGAAGTATTTTTTGGCCAATGCATACCTTGAGCCAATATTCTCAGGCATAGAGAAAGAGCTACAACAAAGGCAATTTGTTAATTAAATAAACACATGACTAAAAGTCATCTGCTATCTCATAATGCATCCAAAATCTGTCATATTACTGCTAAGTATAGTAATGGTTTAGGGGAAAAATGGTGCTAGAGCCTTATGCATGAGTAAGTATGCATTTCTACCTCTAAGCTACAGCACTTGTAAAATTTTGTGCTGGTAAAAATATTTGTTCTCTGAATATATTTCTAGGTCACTGCAAAAAGGGACTGAAGTATTTAATATGAATAAAATATAAACCTCAAAATTACTGTAATTTCTTACTATTCAGCAAAAACTATTTTCTCTCTCTCATTTTTTTTAACCTGGTATTACTAGTAAAGGTCATATGCTAGCTTTGCTAGCACTCTGTGATTTGAGTCAGACTCTCACACCTGGTTTTTGCTGGTTATTTTGGATATGAGAGGCTTTTTTGCCAGAGGAGCCACAATCCACCTTGGTTCCAGCCCAAACATCTAAGATCATAGGTGTGTTACTAGCAATGCGGTCCTAATTTTGCTTTTGCTGTTAATATAACTTAAATTTGGCAGGACACCTTGGCAAAAGAATATGACAGGTCATTCATGTATATCTGCCTTAAGATTCACCTTTCTAAAAGTGAGTCATCTTCAACTCAACTTCATTGGTAAGGTTAAAAAAAATGGGGATAGGCATGGATGACTCAACACCTGTAATCCTAGCTACTAAAAGTAAGCTAAGATCTGAGGATCATGGTTTGAAGCCAGCCAGGGCAAGAATGGATGTGAGACTCTTATAATCACCAGAAAACTTACCTTTAGCAAAAAAGCTCAAGGACAGCACCCAGGCCTAGAGGTCAATCCCTATAACTACCCCTTCTCCCCCACAAAAACCTCCCCTATCTGTCTGAAATGGATTTCAAAAGCAAAAGACTTTTCCTTTTTCTTGGCAATAACCAAGTTATTGAAGTGTACATAATAGCTAAGGAAGCTATGCAGATAAATGCAAACCAATACCTAAAAATTAAGTCATTATACAAATACGGACTGAAATCCAAATGTTTATAGTGTGAAGCCTCCCTAATAAAAGAGGAAAGACAGATAAACTTAATAAAATATGTACAACTAAAACGGTGCTCTTGAAAAGGAAAAAGAAACCAAAACAAAGTTTGTAGAAATATCTTAACAAGCAAAAAACACTGATACTCCTTAATACTTGGTTAATGTTTGTTCCCCAAAACAAAACTTTTAAAAATCAACATTTCCTTGTGAAGAAGTTTTTTTCCTATAAAAACTATTTTTTTCTGTTTAGGAAATGGTAAGAATTCATAATTGCTGTTTTTTAAATAAAAAAGGATAGGTTAATTGATAATAGGTCAAAATGTAATGATTCTGCCTACAAACATAGAAAGTCCTTGAAAAAAAATACCTAAAACAATCTCACTTCTCTGAATATATGAATTTTAGAGATCTTTGTTTTGTTTGTAAGACACAATTTAGTAGAAGAACTCCTGTGTAATAGCTTAGATCAAACACAAATGAAAGGTATTAAAGATGTAAAGACAGTTTAAGTGAAAAAACTAGCATCTGGTAAAATTTTTGAAAGTTCTTATGCAACTATAATCCCTCTGTATATCATCTTTGTAACAATATAAAGTTTTCTGAAAGGCCACTCATTATAAAACAATACATCACCATGATTTAACCTTGTATTTCTCCTATATCAGTCATGCAATAAAATGAATACAGATTCTGTATGATGACAACACAGTATTACTTTTTCATTACCATTCTAGTTTCCTTTTTAATTCACCATAGCTTTTACATGGACATGGAAAACACAATATAAAAAAGGAATATATTGGGCTGGGAAGGCGGCTCAGTGGTAGAGTGCTTGCCTTGCATGCCTGAGGCCCTGGGTTCGATTCCTCAGCACCACATAAGAAAATAGAAAAAAGCCGAAGTGGCGCTGTGTCTCAAGAGGTAGAGCGCTAGCCTTGAGCTGAAGAGCTGAGGGACAACACCCAGGCCCAGAGTTAGGCCCCAAAACCGGACCAAAACAACAAAAACAAAAAAAACCCTAATAAATAATCTAGCTGGGCACTGGTGGCTCATACTTGTAATCCTAGCTACTTAGGAGGCTGAGATCTCAGAGATGAAATTCAAAGCCAGCCCACACAAACTGGTGACTCTATTACTGACATTCAGACCGAGGTGAATTTTATCTCATTGCCAATTAGCAAAAAGCTGAAATAGGGGTGTGGCCCAAATGGTAGAATACCAGCCCTGAATAAAAAAGCTAAATGAGCTAACAGGGCCCTGAGTTTAAGCTCCAACACTGGCATCAAAAAACCACACCTCATTGGGTACTGATGGCACAGACCTACAACCCTAGCTACTGGGGAGGCTATCTGAGGATAGTGGTTCAAAATCAGCCCAGGCAAACAAACCTTAAGACTCTATCTCCAAATTAACCAGCAAAAATCTGGAAATGGAGCTTTGGCTGGAGTGGTAGAGCACTAGCCTTGAGCATTTATAAGATTATTTCTTTGTTGCTTTGTATGCCCCTCCCCCACAGTATAACCCCTGCTTTCACTGTATTTGATGTGTATATAATTTGTGGAGGAGAAGGGGAAAAACAAGTCGTTTAAATACAGATGGACCCATTGCAACAATGAGAAGTACAAGTTGTTATGTCGAAAACGAACTTTACAACTTTGGTGGGGTTGGAGAGAAGGGGGAGGATGGGAAGGGGAAACAAAGGAGGAGGCTACAATGCTTGATAAGAAATGTACTCATTATCTTGCCTCTCTGTAACCCCTCTGTACAGTATTTCCACAATAAAAAATAAAAATTAAATTAAAAAAAGCTACATGAGTGTGAAATCTAGATTTCAAGACCTAGTACCAGCACCAAAAAAAAAAAAAAAAAAAAAACCCCAGGAAAAGAATAACCAACATATCTATCTATTCTATATCTATCAATTAGAACTGTTCCTGGTACATAATAAATACTAACTAAAATACTATTGCAATTATTCATAATTACTCAATGTGCTAAATGTTATAAGCATCTGTAGAAGAAAGATAATCTGTTCCATTATAAAAGTGCAATCATAGCAATTAGACATCCAGAAAGACTATATATTTATAAAAATGCAATCATAGCAATTAGACATCCAGAAAGACTATATGTATCAATAGGGCTTGAAAGGTGCCATTCAACTTAGTAAACTAAATCTAATACTACACTACAAAACTACTGTAGTTGCAAAAATATGGTATTAACACACAAAGTGGCAGCTATAGGAACATACCCATATACTTTTAATCTAATACTTTTACCACTAGAAATATATCTTAATATAGAATTAAATGTACATGTAGTGTGTATGGGTGTGTACATATGCACACATATCTCAAAATGTAGCAACTGAAGCTTTGTTTTTAATGGAAAACATCAAGTGCAATTAAAATTCTCTAAGTTGGGAAACAAGTCATAACTCCTGATAAAAGAATACTCCATCCACAGCTATTTAAAGGAACAAGGTAAATATACATATAAATACATATATACACACACAAAAATACAGGTTAATTTTTTAAAATCTCAGATTTTTTTTTACAATATTCTATGTACATATGCCCATATAAGATGATGTTAAGCAAAATGAACCCCAAGACAGGGACACAAGTGAGTTTTTTCTTTCTTGCTATTACTATTTTTAATGTATTTATAATGCACAATGTGATGCTCTTGTTTCTTTTGTATGTTCTTCCCCCATGGTATAACCCCTGTTTTTACTGTTTTTGGTATTGGTACCCTGCATCTTAAATATATATTTTTAAAATTTGGGGAGGGGAAGGGATATAACAAAAATGCTTAAATAAGCATACAGGTTGACCCACTGTAACAATGAGATGTACAAGACACTATGTTGAACTTTACAATTTTGGCGGGAGGGAGGGAATATCTAGGGAGGTGGGGAGGAAAGTGATAGCAGGGGAAAAACAAAGGAGCGGGTAACCATGCTTGATAGGAAATGTACTCATTACCCTACTCATGTAACTATAACCCCTCTGAACAGTATTTTTACAATAAAAAATGTATATGGAAAAAATCTGATTTTTTTATAATATTCTCATTTCTGAAAAAAAAAATTTGCCACAAAAATATGAATTAAGAATCCACAAAAGAAGCCCAGAGGTACTTACACTTAAAGGTTTATACTTGAGATGTAAAAGAAAAATTCTTATATGTATTTTAATATTTAAACTTTAATAGACAATCTTTCTTTAAGATTCAGCCTGATGCTGTTGACTCATGTCTGTAATCCTAGCTACTCAGGAGACAGCGAGCTGAAGGATCAGAGCAGAAACATTTGCTAGAACCTTTGCCAAAAAAATTGAGCACAAAGCAGAGCTGGGGTCAAAGTATATGGAACTGTTCACAGTAATCAGACCTATAAAAAAAATCTGTAAAAATTCCACAATACATGTGTAAGATATATATGAAAACTACAGAATTTTATTTGAAAAAAATTAAGGGACTGAAAAAAATAGAGGCATGATTAGAATATTCAGTAATATAAATTTACTCCAAATTGCTATCCTATCAAAATATGCACAAGCTGGGTCCAACTGGATGACACCTGTATGTAACCTCAACTATTCTGGAGGCTGAGACCTGGAAGACAGAAGTTCAAAGCCAGACTCAACAAAAAGTCTGCAAATTTCCATCTTCAATTAACCAGCAAAATGCCAGACTGGAGGCATAATTGAAGTAGTAGAAGACCAGCAGTGAGCACCAAAGTCTGACAAACAAGATCAACAAGGAATACTATCTTCCAAAGGCATAACATGTTGAATCATAGGAAATCAGATATTTGACAACTTTTGACTTATAAAAACAGCAATGTCACAAGGTTCAATTAATAATTATAAACCTACCTCCCTACACAAACCTCTTTCTAAATAATAAGAAAAGTGCTTAAGAGTCCACAGAATTATTTAGTACTAAATAAAGCTTTCCAAAAAATCACCATAGGTATTATTTCTCAGCCCAGTTCAACTTACAAAATTACAGGTAGAAAACAAAAATAGTAGGAAGAGGTGTAGAGAAGCATGTTTCTCCAAGCAATGCTGAAGAAGGAAGATATCTACTCTGAAACCTAAAGGAAAAGAATAAACAAAGACCTAGGGAAGAATATCCAAAAGACCTCAAGCCAGAAAATTGTACATATTCTAAGGATCTTTTGAGCTCAGATTTTACTCTAGACAGTGAGAAGTTAAATAATAATTTGTATCTTAAACTTTCAATCTAGCTATTGCATGATGAAATATGTGAAAAATAGAAAGCTAGGAGACAAAATAGGAGGCTACTATGAAATCCACATAAGACAGTAGTTGATGGTGTAACAAAGAAGTGGAAAGACACAGGTATACTTTGGAAGTCTTACGTTTTCCCTTTCCACTCTTCCACCACACTGTTTCAGCAACAAAAATCCTTTTACAATGGGAAATACCCCATGAGGTTCAGTAGAAATATTCTCCTAGTTCACCTACTACACGGGGTAAAAAGTCATCTAGTGCTTGGACATAGTATGTTTTCCCAGGGACTGGGTTCAAAAATGAATACAGGACAAGATTATTTCAAGAACCAGGAATAATATTTTATCTTGTACAGTGTTTGCCCTATTTCTGGATATATTTCATTGTTTTGACCAAGTGCAGTCAAAAAGCAAATTTTAAAAAAATCAAAAATTCAAAAATTAATTCATACACATATACATTTTATAGCACAGTTAATGAGAAGCTCTATTTGTCCTGAGTTACCATCAGTTCTGATTAAATCATTATATATAATGGCTGAGTGCTTAACTGCCTTAATTTTGTGAAAAAAGTTGCTTCCCAAAAAGCAATGGTGCCAGAAAAGCAAGATAAAAATTATGTTAATCCCTATAATGTGATATTCAAATGACAATTTAAGTGATAAAATGAAAAGGTAAGTTTATTGAAAGGCAGCCTATCTTTAGCTGAAACTTGATGGCTTTATGGAGAAAATGATTACCATGCAGCTGTGGATACCAAAGATCTGCTGCATCGCTGGCCTTAAAGATTATGTAAAGCTAGAATTTAACCCTTGATTTCTATGTCCAAATTTCCTCTGACAAGTCAGATTAAAGCTTACTTACAGGACCTGTCTTAACCTTAACTGTCTTTTTAAAGTCCTCATCTCCAAACATAGTCTGTGAAACATAGTTCAGTACACAAAACATGGACATGAGCCAGATTATAAACCTTATAGACAAAGTCAACACATAAGGAAGAACTGTCCAATAAAACTTTGTGATGATAGCTACTTGTGCTCTCCAACATGGTAGCACTAGTCATGAATGATGAATGATTATTTCAAGTCATTAAAATTAAATCAGTAGAAAGGAGGGATGGAGTGAGGAAGGGAAAAATTTTTTAAACTGAGTTCTTCAGATGACTCTAGCTATACTCCAAGAGCTCAATAGCCATATGTGGCTAGTGCCTCCAGTACCAGGCACAATAATTTAAAGAATGGTATAGTAATAAGACAACAAAGGCTTAGATCTATGACTGCGAGGAAAGACTATAATACCTAGAGTATAACAAAGAAAAAGAAAAAATTCTATCCTGTCTGTACAAATGTGCTCAAGCAACTCATCTCAAATCCATCTAAATTAGTACAATCAATTACCTTGATTTAGAAGGGCTATCATAACGAACTCCCCAAAACTCTTGATGAGATGTAGAGAATGGCAACAAGAAAACACATCTCAGGCTTGAGAGCTAATGACCTATCCACTTAGAAAGCATTTATTTGGGGAAATATCATTTGTAGTATATGCTATGTGCTCACAATGGAAGGGAGAGAACATCACTTATCTACTAAATCTATAGCTTTGAGAAAAACAGTTAGAAAAACCCAGACTAGTACTGTGTGCTGGCTAAAAACAATCAGAAAGATCAATTTAACTGTAAGTAAGGTAGTAGGCAAGCAGAAAACAGTCCTGAATGCAGTGCTAGGAGCATTCTCCCAGCAGCAAACTCTAACCTACAAGAGTCCAATAATTTGTACCTGGTTCTGGCTAGAAAAGGCTGCTTTTGTGTTTTAAATATTAGAAGATAACTTCATGACCTCACCTTTTTTTAAATGGCTAAATAGTGGCAAAAAACAAGTATTCTTTTCTACCTATAATAGTTTCTAATGTGTCAACTTGGTTTGGCTAAACTAAAAAGGGAGCAGAGAAACTATTTTGCAGCATACAAATACTTTCCCTCAATTATTCAATCAACTACTAACCTAAGTACTAATATGAGAGGATTTTGCAGGTAATTCCCTCATCAGCTGAATACAACTGAAGGTGATCATCCCCAGTGACCATGACCTAGTCAAGTAAGCTCTTCTAGTTAAAACATGGCTTGAAATAACATCTGAACCCAATCTTTCTTTCTTCACTAGATCTTCCAACATTGATGGCCTGTGGAGAGCAGTTTTAGCCTATGTCTGAGTGTAGTAGCTTGTTTACAAGTTTCCCTTCCTAATCACCTGCCTTACAGAAGTCAGACTTGCTTAGTTAGTCCTTACAATAATATAAGGCAATTCCTTGCGCTAAATCTCAATACTATCTCTCTTCTATTCATCAAATATTAGTATCCTACTTGTTCTGCTTCTTTGGTCTTAACGGATATCATCCAAAATTATTTGTTTAGATGTCCTTAATAGTAGGTAGGAAAAGTAAGGAAGGAACAGATCTAGGATAGAAAAAAAGTAAAAATACACCAACAGGTTCCTAAATTTAGGACAAAATAAGATCTTTGCTCCACAGCTATTACCTATTGTCCTGATGGAAACAGAAACATCAAAAACTCCCTCTCTTTTTTTTTTTTTTTTTTAAGTCTCACTATGTAGACCAGGCTGACCTCTACCTCCAGATTTTCCTGACTCTGCCTTTCCAATGCTGGGACTTTAGGCATGTACCACTATAACCATCTGGAATCTTTTTGTTGTTGTTTCCTTTCAGTGCTAGGAATCGAACCCAGGGCCTTGTACATACTAGGCAAATTATTTTACTACTGGACTATATCCACAACCCTCTTTTTTTAGAAGAGTTTAATCACTAAGCTACCTTAATGAACTATTAAAAACCAACTAATGACTAATCTTTAAGAAACCTGAAAGTTCTAAATCTATAACAAATAGTCAGAAGCTATGACAGCCCTAAATGCAGTTCCCCCAAAGTCTACTATACTTTCAGGTTTGGTCAATGAGGTCACAAGTACAAATCATCCAAAAAACAAAGTAAAAGACACAGACAACAGTCAAAAGAACATTCCTCCTTAGAGAGGGGAAAAAAAAAAATCAAGGACCTTACACAGTAGGTAGGACATGATTACTGCAACTCCCACTCCAAATGGACTTCATTAATATGGACCAAATATTGGTATATACTTCCTATCCTCTTCTCTAAAGAAGCTTTTATAATAATTGTCCTATTTCTTTTCATCATTTTATGGGTTGGATAAAAAGAAGATATTATTTCATGGATCACTGAACTAAATTAAAAGAAAGGCTGAACAGTTTATAAAGGGCTATATGAACTAACTGAATATAATCTTTTTTTTTGTGGGTCATGAGGTTTGAACTTTGGGCCTGGGTACTGCCACTCAGCTCTTTACCTCAGGGCAAGCACTGTACCACTTGAGCCTCCACTTCTAACATTTTCTGTTTGTATGGTGCTGAGGAATTGAACCCAAGGCTTCATACATGCGAGGCAAGCACATTACCATTGAGCCTCCTTCCCAGCCCCTGGATAGGATCTTAAATTGACACTTGAGGAAAGAGGATTATGTGAAGGTTTGTATGAAGTTTGAATTAAAGTTTAACTGGAAATACAAACTTGAGAATCTCTAGCATAAGGATAATATTAAAACAGAAGACTAGAAAACAAAAAGTAACAAGGGCTGGAAGTCTGCCTTGTCACAAGCACCTAAGGCCCTGAGTTCAAACCCTCAAAACAGACGCTCATCTCCCATGAAGGACAGTAAGGTAGTAACTGATAGAAATATGTGTACTCAGTTGGGTGAGAGGAATCAAAATCAGCAAAAGACAAGTAGTGAGGCAGAAATGGAAACACATGGAATGGACACCATTAACTAAATACTATATCCAAAAAGATCCACACACCTTGGGAAAACCTAAGGACAGAGGTATAAAAAGAAAAGTACTAAGAATGTTGAAGTATTCGAGGATGGCCTGGATAAGTCACAAAAAATACAATTTACTAGGGAAAAAAACAATCCATATTGTAAAAACAATATAGAACATATGCAATAAATACTACAATGAATACCCACAAGTATAAATAGCATCAATGCTGGACACTGGTGACTCTTGCCTATAATCCTAGCTACTTAGAAAGCTGAAATCTGAAGATGAGGTTCAATACAAGCCAGGACTGATTAAGACTCTCCAATGAACTACTCAAAACAAAAGCTGAAAGTAATAGAGTATTAGTCTTGAGCAAAAGCAGCTCAGGGACAGCACCCAGGCACCACGTTCAAGCTCCAGGACTAGCACACTAACTAAAACTAAGTAACACATAACACCAACAAATCTCCAGAAAAACAAAAAAGGAAAACCCTAATAAAATATAAAAGGTAAGGAAATTCACAAACCCAAGCTAAAAACACAAAAATGTATTCAATGTTAGTAACAATTAGGAAAATAAAAATGCAAAAACAGTTATCTGGGGTTTAACAGATTTTTTTTAAATCAATAAAACTAAGTAATATGTAGGAGCATTCTCACAATTATTATTAGGTTTGAATTCAGGACTTTGCAATTACTTGGCTTGCTTGCTGGTTAACTGGAGATAGAATCTTATGGACTTTTCTTTCTGCCTTGGCTAGCTTTGAACACGATCTTCCAGATCTCAGCCTCCTGAGTAGTTATGATTACAGTCATGAGCCATTCCAACTATTATCCACTTTTGCTGTCAGTAAACTTGAAAATACTAATCAAATCTAACTCAGTCTAGTTACTTAATTTCCAGTCATCCACTCCAGAGAAATAGTTTTGTTTAAAAAAAAAACCTGTCAATAAAATTAAATTTTAAAAAACACCGTAAATGAAGCTTATTTCAACATATTTGTAATACCAAATATAATTTTAAAAATGCCCAATGAAAAAAATTGAAATCTCCGTCAACATAAAATATGCATGGTCTCCCTGATATGCAGATGTTAAATTCAAAATCCAAGGAGATATGACAAAGTAAACAGGACTCAAAAAACAAAGCACCTCTTCTCAATTTGTCCTATCATTTATAGATGACTCCATGTTCTTGACCTCACATATGATAAATACATGTACACATCTGAGGGAAGCTAGGAAGAGGGTATAGAATCAGAGGGAAACAGGAAAAGTAAATACAACAGAGGGGCCCAACAGCTGCACTGGACATTGATGAAAGCGCTCTTGAGGAAGCAACTCCAGAGTAGCAAAGGGAGGGAGGGAATGAGAGAGAAAGAGGGAACAGGAAAAAAATGTACATTTCACCCAATTTGGAAAAAAATAGCTGTACTGTCAAAGTTTGTAGACTCCATAAACTCAATAAGCCATGATAATGTTAAAATGTATTTGTGACTTCAACTATCCCAAAATACTGTGAATTTTGTGAAATTTATATAATCTGTAATCACTTAATCTCAATAAAGAAGGGAAAAAAAAGACTCCAAAGACTTAACCAAATAAAACTTCTTAGATCTAAAAAACACTTTGGAAGAGTAATGAGGTATAAAATCAACATACAAAAATCAGTAACAATCGATGAGATGGACACTGGTGGTTCATGCCTGTAGTCTTAGCTATGGAGGAGGCTGAGATCTAAGGACTGCAGTTTAAAGCTAGCCCAGGCAGGAAAGTCCCTGAGACTCTTATCTCCAACAAGCTATTCAGAAAAAGCTGAAAATGGTGCTGTGGCCTGAGTATTAGGAGTGCTAGCCTTGAGCAAAAGAAGTTCAGGGACAGTGCCCAGGCCGAGTTCAAGCCTCAGGACAAGCACACACACTAATCATAACCACCACCACCACCACCACCACCACCACCACCACCATCACCATCATCATCATCATAGTCGTGAATCAGGAAAACAATCCCCTTTGCAACAGTTTCAAACGAATTAGAAACCTAAGAATAAAATGAACAAAGTAGATGGTGAAAACTACAAAACGTTGGAGAAACAGAAGATGCTAGAAGATGGAAAGATCTCCATGCTCATGGACTAGCAGAATTACTATTGTAATTCCCTCTCCAAGAAAAGAAACTGAGTATTTGATATACATGAAGTTATTGGCAGAACTGGAGAAAAAGGGATACAAACCACTACATATTACAAGACCTTCTTTCCTTTTTTAAGTATGAATGCATTTCTTAGTTCTTATAGTCAATAAACATTATTCAAAGAGTCATCTTTTCAAATGGGATATCTCTGAAGAATGCTCAGTGATGCTTCTTAGCAGGCAAATTTCTAAGTGATAGACCTAGTCTTAATGATAATCCCACTGATAAACACCAAGAGTAAAGAATGAAAAAGTAATGAAAAAACAAGACTGGTTATCTATATTTTTTGGATCTTTTTGTCAAATGTTCTGCAAATATGGATCAATCTACTTAATGATTCATTAATTTACAATCTAAAACACAATTTAAAAATATTAGATTCTTCTACTGCACACCATCATGTAAACTCACTTTCTCCTACTGTAACAGATTTCTACCTTCAATAAATGTCCAGGTACAGTAATACAGAGACCCATTAGCAAACTTCATGGTAAAATGAGAATAGAAAACTACTATAATGTAATTTGGTTGTCAAAGACACTGAAAAAAATGTTACATATAAATCTCATAGTAAATAGTAATAAAATCACCAAGACAACAAAAACTAAACAGTGTTCCAAATGAACTACTTATAATAAGTTTTCATAGTTTTATTTTTAACAAGACAGTTTCACATTAACAAGACTTAAATTTTATGAATCTAAGAAAAATATCTTTTCTTCAAATTCCTATTAATCATTTCCTAAGTGATTTTACTAGCTCTCAATACTTGATATAATTACAAAAGTACACTAAGTGATAATTACTAATAAAAATCTGATAACAAAATTCTATCACTGTGCAAAGGTCATTTGGAAGCTTCATTGACTACAATACGTATAAATTCATTTAACTTGTATTTAACAGGTATAAGGATTTCCAATATATATCATATTCACTGGAAGAAACAGTTGTGATTACTAGATATTGAAAACAGCAACACAAACATACTCAGTAACTGTCAATTTAAAGAATTAATCCTTGTATTTGTCTCATACTAGTAAAAGCTACATTCAAGACTTTGCAACAAGACTTTTCATTATTAATTTCATAAAGATGGAAACATAACACAGAGAAGAGACAATCATATGGTCCAAGGCTGAACTGGCAACTGACCTAGTACAACATACTTCCTCTTCTCGCCCCAAGTTTTATATTTAGTGTGATAGAAAAGAGAAGAAAAAAATAGATCAAGTTAATGTACTTTTTTTTATTGTGAAAATACTATACAGAGGGGTTACAATTACATGGGCAAGATAATGAGTACATTTCTTATCAAGCATTATTGCCCCTCCTTTGTTTCCCCTTCCCATCCCTTCCCAACCCCCCCATTCCCAACTTTTTTTTTTTACAAAAATTTATGAAACCAATCTTTCTAAAGATCTGGCTTAAGTAAGTAAATAAGTCTTTATTTTTTAAAATAAGAGATGATCCATGTGGGAAAAATTCAGGTCAAAATTATTAGGCCAGGTGCTGGTAGCTCACGCCTGTAATCCTAACTACTTGGGAGGCTGAGATCTGAGGATCATAGTTCAAAGCCTCCCCAGGCAGGAAAGGCTGTGAGACTCATATCTCCAATAAACCACTCAGAAAACTGGAAGTGGCGCTGTGGCTCAAGTGGTAGAGTGCTCCCCTTGAGCTGAAGAGCTGAGGGACAGTGTCCAGGCTAGAGTTCAAGCCCCACAACAACAACAACAATTTAGGGGGCTGGGAAGGTGGCTCAGTGGTAGAGTGCTTGCCTTGCATGCATGAGGCCCTGGGTTCCATTCCTCAGCACCACATAAGCAAAAAAGAAAAGAAGCCGGAAGTGGCGCTGTGGCTCAAGTGGTAGAGTGCTAGCCTTGAGCTGAAGAGCTGAGGGACAGAGCCCAGCCCCAGAGTTCAGGCCCCATGACCGGACCCCCCCCCCAAAAAAAAATTAGGTCAGGCACTGGTGGCTCACACCTATAATCCTAGCTATTCAGAAGGCTAAGATCTGAGGATCGCAGTTCAAAGCCAGATCTGGCAGGAAAGTCTGTGAGACTCTTACCTCTAAGTAACTACCAAATAGCTACAAGTAGAGCTTTGGTTCAAGTGGTAGAGCACTAGTCTTTAGCAAAACAGTTTAGGCCCTGAATTCAAGTCCCAGGACTGGCATACATACACACACACAAATAATTTTGTAAGAGTCATGGGAGTAGCTCAATGGTAGAACACATGCTTAGTATGGAGAGTCCCTGAGTTTTTTCCCCAGTATTCAAAATTTTTAAAAAAGAGAGAGAATTGATAGGCATTTGCTCTATTTTTTTCCTTTTTTATTCATTTTTCTTGGGACTGGACAATGAAAGGTTAAATTAGGCCAACTAATAGGTCTTTTGAGAAAGAGAAAAGGAAGAAAACAAATTTCCTGTTAGAAATCTACACCTATAACCTAGTTCCATAAAAGCACCAGGTAGTCAGGCACTGGTGGCTCACTCCTGTAATTCTAGCTACTTAGAAGGCTGAGATCTGAGGATCCACGGTTTGGAGCCAGCTCAGGCAGGGAAGTCTGTGAATTTTTATCTCCAATAAACTACTCAGTAAGTCAGAAGTGACCCTGTAGACCAAGTGGTAGAACAACTAGCATTGAGCAAAAGAAGCTTAGGAACAGTATCAAGACCCTTACTTCAAGCCCAGGACTGGCAAAAAAAAAAAAAAAAAAGTACCATGAATATGCTCAAATAATCTCTATAAATGAAAAATGAATTTGTTTTCAAATTAAAATAAAACAATCTGTATACCTCATAATTTTCTTCATGTTTTAATTTGGTTTGAGTAACTGGTTAATTTGAACATTAAGGTATGCACAATAACAACATAAGGAAGTAAAATTTGCAATCCTCCTCTAATGATAGATTCTATCCCAAATTCAATTACTTTTAAACTGTCCCACTCTAGACCATCTCTTATTTTAGTCATCTTTTTCATGATATAGTACTATGTGCCTGTCGCCATCCATCCATCCATCCATCCATCCATCCATCCATCCATCCATCCATCCATCCATCCATCCATCCAGTGGTAATCAGGTCTGAAGTGAAGGATTTAGGCTTGCTAAGCAGCTGCTCCAGAACTTAGGCCATAGGAGTCACACCTCTAGCACAATTAAATCCATTAGAACTGAAGTTTCATGGTCTTCTTGGGAAAACAAAATTCAGCATTTCCCTTTTCACTAATTTAAATCTCAAATCACAAAATGAAGCATATACATTGTTCCAGAATTCTTTGCCTCATGAATATTTTCTAGAGAAAAAAAAAAGTTAAATTAAGCACCACAAAGTCATGAAGAATACTACTGCACACCTATCTGAATACCAAATGGATGGGCTACCTTTATTAGACAGGTAAGGTTACAGAACTAAAAGGCTATTCATATTCATACAACACCTTTAACTCCGTACAAACTTATTATTTTTCAAAAGATTAAACCTAAAAGAAGTTAGTAATTAGTATAAGTTACCATGGATGCTGGAGTCTTCCTAAAATGGAGTAATCTCAACATGTATTAGGTCACACACAATTGTTAAAATTCCTTTTCACCTGAGACTAAATGTGGAACAACTTAAAGATCCTCTAAATTATCTTTATAGAAATTTCAAAATAAATGTAATTATAATTACATTGACTCAACAAGTACTAAAAACCTGTGTTTCTAGTCAATTGTATAGCACAGCATCAGATTCTAGACAAGCAATGTAATGTAACAGTCTAGTGATTATCTGGAAGTCAAAATATGTTGTTTTAATGATTATCCAACACCAAAAACTTTTTGTCAGTGGTGAATGAAGCTTGAACTCAGGGCTTGTCCCTAAGTTTTTTCACTCAAGAATAGGATTCTACCACTCTGAGCCACTATACCACTTTCCAGTTTTCTGGTGGTTAAGTGAAGATAAAAGTCTCACATACAGGCTGGGAAGTTGGCTCAGTGGTAGAGTGCTTGCCTTGCATGCCTGAGGCCCTGGGTTCGATTCCTCAGTACCACATAAGCAAAAAGAAAAAAGCCAGAAGTGGCGCTGTGGCTCAAGTGGTAGAGCACTAGCCTTGAGCTGAAGAGCTGAGGGACAGCGCCCAGGCCCAGAGTTCAGGCCCCATGACCGGACCCCCCCCCCCAAAAAAAAAGTCTCACATAGTTTCCTGCCCAGGCTGGCTTCAAACCTCAACCCTCAGAACTCAGCCATCTGAGCATGAGCCACCGGTACCTGGTTCACTGAAAACTTTTATTACTCCAATTAGGCTGATGTGATTAAAATTGGCTAACCTGTGCTAAGCACTGGTGGCTCACATCTGTAATCTTAGCCACTCAGGAGGCTGAGACCAGAGGCCCAAGATTTGAAGCCAATGAGATAGGTATGTTCACAAGACTCCATCTTCCAAATGTCAGCAAAAAGCTAGGCTGGAGGTATAATTCAAGTAGTGCAACATGAGCCACAAGCCACGGAAGCAAGCTGGGCAAAACTACAAGGCCCTGAGATCGAACCCCAGTACCGCCAAAAAAGAAAAAAAAAAGACTAATGTGAGAAACAGGAATCTACTATAAGTAACTTCAACCAGTTTGTGTTATCTCAAAATTTAAGGGTTCCAAACAGTTACTACAGTAAGCAGCAAATAAAAGAGTATTTATGTAATATTCTTAGTTTAGATATCTTGCTTCTTATCACAGAGCTAGGTGCTGGTGGCTCTCACTAGTAATCTTGGCTACTCAAAAGGCTCAGATCTGAGAATCACAGTACAAAACCAGCACAGGCAGACAAGTCAAGACTCTTATCTACAATTAATCAGCAAAAAGCCAGAAGTGGAAGTGTGGCTCCAATGGTGGAATACCTGAGACCAAGCACACTATAGGCACGCATGTGTGGGCATGCACACACAAAAAAATACTAGCACAGAGTACTATTCCAGGGGAGATATAAAGATGAACTAGACAAGGTTTTTCTCCTTTTAGACTAAAGAGTTTATAATACGTAAACTGGTAGATTTAAGAAAAGAGGAAATAGCAGGCATAGGGTTCTACCAAACAGATCAATCTTGAACCTCCTACTTCACAAACTGGCCTTAGTTACCAAATTACTTTTCACAGCAACTTCAAATTTTAAATCTAAGTAAGAGCTGTTGTGGATGTGTATGTCCCTAATGCCAGCTAATCAGGATTGAGTTCAAGGCCCACCTGAACAAAGTCACAATGGCCCTGTATCAAAAACCAAATAAAAACATAAGGGTTTGGGGTACACAGAACAGGTGTTAGAGATCTTGCCTAACAAGCATAGGGTCCTTAGTGAAATCAGTATCACTGCTCCAACTGAAGTAAGATAGTAGGGACAAGTTCATACAGTCTTTCTTGGATGTCTAATAAAAGTTCTACACATATACTATGGAGCTGGGGAAAAAGAAAAAAAAATGTTTTATTTCAGATTATTCACTCTATCAAGTAAACAATTCCTTTTTTTTTTTTTTTTTTTTTTTGCCAGTCCTGGGGCTTGAACTCAGGACCTGGGCACTGTCCCTGAGCTTCTTTTGCTCAAGGCTAACACTCTACCACTTGAGCCACAGCGCCACTCCCAGCTTTTTCTATTTACGTGGTACTGAAGAATTGAACCCAGGGCTTCATGCATGCTAGGCAAGTACTCTACCATTAAGCCACATTCCCAGCCCAACAATCCCTATTTGAAAGGAAAACAAAGGTTTTAGTTTAATAAGGAGAAATTAGTTTTAAAAATAAAAACCTTATGAGCAATGGGTGACGTTATCAGACACTTTGTATTCATATACTGTTTTGTAGAATGGGAACTTCTTTGTACAACTACTTTAAAAATAAAAAAAATTAAAATAAAAACCTTACAAGGCAGAAAAGCATTGAAATGTCCATAAAGATTCATTTTCATTTTAGCTAGATATTGGCGGCTCATGCCTGTAATCAATTGTAGCTACTCAAGAGGCTGAGATCTGAGGATTGCACTTTGAAGTCAGCCCAGGCAGGAAATTTCATGAGACTCTTCTCCAATTAACCACCAGAAAACCAGAAGTATAGCTGTGACTCAAAGTGGTAGAGTGCTAGCCTTGAAGGACAACAGCACATACAGGCCCTGAGTTTAAGCCCCAGGACCGACCAAAAAAACTTTTGTGCCAGTGGCTCACAATTGTAATGCTAGCTACTCAGGAGGCTGAGATATCTAATGATCATAGTTCCAAGCCAGAATAGGCAGGAAAGTTTGTAACACATCTCCAATTAATGACCAAAAACCAGAAGAGCTCTGGTACAACTAGTAAGAGTGCTAGCCTTCAACAAAAAAGCTAAGGGACCAGTGCTCAAGGCTCTGAGTTCAAGCAAGAACTGGCACACAAGTTAATTATTAAGTACAGATGGGAATTCGATTATTTTATTTGTACTTCTGTTTCTTTTCTTTTTTAAAAAAATGCATTTTTCTGAACAAGAAAAGCTTGCAGTCAATTTGTTTTCAAGGGCTGCCCTGCTGCCAAATAGTACCTTCCTCTATACCTATGAACTTGTAATATTGGCATTATCTAAAAAGCCAACATCACAGATACTATATTCATTATTATACAGCACAAACAGCAAATGAAATAATGCGCATGTTTTGACTCAAATAGATCCAGGTTAAGTCCTGTTCTAACACTAACAATATGACACTCATAAAGTTGCTTAAAATACTTCTAAGCTAATACCTTTGCCTGTAAAATGAAAGTTCTCTCCCCACATCTTTATACTTCTAAAACAGACTGTTTTACAACCATTTAACTTCACTTGTACATTTACCCATTGGTACATTTATAATTTCTTCCACATTTTATTAGTATGTATTAATTATATTATGAGGGGGGTTCACTTGGTATTTCCATACCTACCTACTATGTATTTTAAAAATGCTATTCAATATAGTACTACAGTGGGCAAGCAGCAGAAACTCCAAACATTTATTGAACAATGTAAAATATGATGGTACCAATTCTACTTTTTTTTTTTTTGGATCTGGTCATGGGGCCTGAACTCTGGGCCTGGGCGCTGTCCCTCAACTCTTCAGCTCAAAGCTAGAGCTCTACCACTTGAGCCACAGTACCACTTCCAGCTTTTTTCTTATATGGTGCTGAGGAATTGAACCCAGGGCCTCAGGCATGCAAGGCAAGCACTCTACCATTGAGCCACCTTCCCAGCCCCTGATGGTACCAATTCTATAGATAGGGTTATAGTAAAAACAAAATGAGAATACCCAAAACCCTGATTAACTCATCTAACTCTCATAACAATGCTATAATAGGATCTATTATAATTACTGAAGTATGAGGAAACTGAAGGAGAGTGATAACTTGCCTAAGGTCAGCTACTAATTGATGGAACTAGGACCTGAATAGGAAATCCACATTACAGGCTCTTAACCATTACCTATACTTTACATACTATAGGTGCTAGATTAATTTAAGTTAGCTCTTCCTATAAAATATAAATATACCTAGGAGGCTTAAAGCACTCATCAGTCATTCAACAACCAAGCCTTTTGATTTAGCTGGCTTTCCCACTAATACCAAGGGAAGAACATTATACCTAAGTGAAAGATACTGAAATCCTAGTATCAGCTATTTATAGTCTGGATCCAAGAAAGGAAAAAGAAATTATTTCTTCCTTAAGTTTCCTATCTGAATTCTGAATATTTTCTATGTATTAATTATTCAACTGATTTTTAAAAATCAAGTCCTACAGTTAGGATAGGAGACAAAGATCAATACATCTACTTTACAAATAACATCAATTAAAGAAAAAAAGGGGAACAGAATAAGCAAACTTCTCTGGGCTAATATGAAACTGATTGCCTTTACAATACAGGGTTTAGCATTTTTTTTGCATTTAAAAAACAAACAATACAGGGCTGGGAAAGTGGCTCAGTGGTAGAGTGCTTGCCTTGCATGCCAGAGGCCCTGGGTTCGATTCCTCAGCACCACATAAGCAAAAAAGAAAAAAAGCCGGAAGTGGCGCTGTGGCTCAAGTGGTAGAGCGCTAGCCTTGAGCTGAAGAGCTGAGGGACAGCGCCCAGGCCCAGAGTTCAGGCCCCATGACTGGACCCAAAACAAACAAACAAACAAACAATACTTTGAAATTAACCTGACATTACTTGGGGCTTGGGCTCTGGGCTGGGGCAGTTACTGAGCTCTTTTGCTTAAGGCTAGTGCTCTACCACTTTGAGCCACAGTGCCACTTCCCATGTCCTGGTGGTTAATTGGAGGTAAGAATCTTCTGGCTTTGAACCACAATCCTCAGATTTCAGCCTCCTGAGTAGCTTGGATTACAGGTATAAGCCACTGGTGCCCAGCTACAGCCTAATTTTTGACATCAATTTTTCTTTCTTACTCATTCTCAATCCTTTTATATCTGTAAGACTCTCCTAGCTTTGCAATTACTTTCAATACTAAGTCTTTACTGAGTCCCTTTGCAAAAGTATCTTTTTGTTAAGTTTATCCCTTAATTTAAACCCACAGGTCAGTTGCCTGTAAAAATAAATGGAATTCTGATTAACACCCACCATATTTACGTTTTACCCATCTTTAACAAAAATATTACTTTGGAACATAAAAGTCCCATGTGTAATATTGCTTCCCCTGCTCCTTGAATTCTGCTTTAGGAAACAATGTCATTTTATGTTTAAAATCAAATACAATGTGATTTCTAAAATAAAATGTAAAGCTTGTGATCTGAACTTCTTGTAATATTTGAATAAGAAATTTAAGTTTTCACACTAATTTCAAAATATATGTATAATGTTTTTAATATTTTCTTTACTGGTCAGTCACTCACCACAATAAAATCATTCATCTTGGGGGGCTGGGAACGTGACTTAGTGGTAGAGTACTTGACCAGCATGCATGAAGCCCTGAATTCAATTCCTCAGTACCACATAAACAGAAAAAGTTGGAAGTGGAACTGTGGCTCAAGTGGTAGAGCGCATGCCTTGAGCACAGAAAGCCTCAAGGACAGTGCGTAGGCCCTGAGTTCAAGCCCCAGGACTGGCAAAAAAATAAAATAAAAAATAAAATAAAAATTTTCATGTTCAACTTTAGATCTTATGTTTGGGGTCAAATATAAGGAAATAGGAATGTGGAAAGCTCTTGATCTGACTTTTCCTTCCATGTACATGTGAAGTTATGAAAATTATCTAAAGCATTCTATTCTTTAACATTTTGGGGGGAAAATCCAATTCTCAATAATCTACTTTTTTGGGGGGGGGGGGGGGAGAGGTCCAGTCCTGAGGCTTGAACTCAGGGCCTGGGCTGTCCTTGAGCTTTTTTGCTCAAGGCTGCTACTCTACCACTTGAGCCACAGGCTCCACTTTTGACTTTTTTGGTAGTTTATTGGAGATAAGATTCTCCTGAACTTTCCTGCCTGGCCTGCCTGTGAACTGCAATCCTAGCTACTGTGTAGCTAGGATTACAGGCATATTTCTTCTTTCAGCATATAAATAATAGTCATCTAGCATGTTAAAAAAACAACATATTCTTATCATCCCTCAGTTTTTCAGTTTAAGCATAACCTTTCATATTCCTTTTTAACCCTTTTTAATAATTTTTACTGGAAAGGTTTTGGCTCAAAGAGCCTGTCATTTTCATTTTTAAATTGTGTAGGCTATCACAATAAATTGGGGGGGAGGGAACCCTTACATATACTATGATTTTAACCACAGACTTCCTAACTCCATAAAGTTAAACTTCTGCTGACATGTCAGGAAAATAGTAATTAAGAAAAACATTGCACAACTCTATTTAGCCTTCAGGATACAGTAGTCATGAGGTTATTTCTTTACTTTCATCAAATAATGGAGCCATGTACAGAGACAAATTGTACTCCTGCCTGTTCATTCTTCATCAGGTACATGTATAGATTTTAATGGTTGCATTGTTGCACATATTTCTCCTGACTCATCTTTGTAACAGATGAAGAATGCGTTATTTACTCCATGGTGCAGAAAACTTAAGACTAGGAAAGCACACTAAAAGCCAAATAGGACTCTCCTAATTGGTAAAAGTCAACATGTACTATATTCCTACTGTTTACTATGGAAAACGTGACCTACAAAATTAATGTACCTACAAACTTTGAGCTATTCATGATTTAAGAAATTATTAAGCCATATCCCAATGGGCTGTGCTTGCTTTAGAATATTCCAGGAAATGCTACATTCAATATTATGACCTTATTCCAAACCAGAGCTTGATAACTGTGTTTGGTATTTTTCCCATACCTCCATTATTGGATTTAAAATTAGAATTCACTAGTTCCTTTCTAAGAAAATAAATTACAAATGAAGTGTACTGGTTTGAGGAGCCTGTTAAAACTTTGACTTGACTTCTACTTTAATTACTAGGCACAACCAATTTCTTCTAATTCTTGTCTTTGTATTAAAAATAGCCAATGGTTAGTGGCTCATGCCTGTAATTCTAGCTAAATCCCAGTTCAAAGCCAGGAAGGAATATCGGGGAGACTTAGTCCAAGAGTCTTATCTCTAATTACCCCCCCCCAAAAAAAACCAAAACAAAACGAAACAAAAACAGCCTTAAGTGGAGCTGTGGTTCAAATAGTAGAGCCTCAAAAGACAACACTCACACCCTGAGTTCAAGCCTTGGTACAGGCACAAAAAAATAAAGATGACCTAAATTATTTCTAAAATATTTCTAAGCTTCTAAGAAACATAAAAAGGAATGATTTAAAGTACCATAGACCACAGATGAAGATCTCAAAGTTTGCCTTGCTTCATTGTTTCAATATATGAAGTGTTTTTATTTTTAATGGTGCCAGGAATTGAACACAGATCCAAGAGGCTGTTAAACTCTTTACTATTGAGCCACATCCCCAGCCCTCCCTTCCCAACTGCAAATACAACCTAAGCACTAGACTATTTGACACATTCAAGCCAATGCAAGATCTATTAATACAAACGTATCCAGAGAATCCAGTAGCCCAACAGAAATAATAGTCGGGAGTGTCTTTACCTAGTTAACTTCGTTTAAAGGAAGGTTAAAAAATAATTTGGTCATATACTAGTAAACAAGTAAAACTCTTTAAAAAGTATTTCCTGTATTTGAACAAAACCTGAAGCAGTGAGTGTCATTTTCACAAAAACAGCTTTTCACTAAGCTCTGTTTATGGAAGAGAATATAGCAAGTGATACTTCTAGATAATTCAGTTGTTCTTTGTTACAACTGTTATCCAACTTTTGAAGCTTTAAATTACAACTTCTTTCTTCAGATTAAGAATGTTTTAACTTGCATTTCACAGAGAGCATAAGAAAGTTATAGAAGTGTTTATAATCAGTAAGGCTAATTATTGGTGATCAGTAATGTATGTTTCTCGAGCTTTTGGGTTAAAAGGCCTTTTTTTGATGAATAAGGTCCTGCAACGCCGCCTGTCTGTGAATCCAGGAAACATTATAAACAGTTATGAAACCAGATCACTAGGACAAATCAAGAGGCCTTCCTTATCCCAACTCACCACAACCAAGTCTAGGCTCAAAGCACACTCTGCTGCTCTTGATTTTATTTGGAAAATGACAGGTCCTAGTTTAGTTACTCCTAAGGAAGTAATCAAAGATGCACATGTAGGTACATGTAAGGATCAAATATATTTTTCATCCAGTGAGTTATTTTTAAACGTATATGGGTCTGCGATGGATTCGTCCAAAATCCTTGAAAGCTGGAGGAAGTGAAGATGACTTTAGCAATCACAAGAATTAAAAAGGAAGGGGGGGGGGGGAGAAGCCTGCAGAAGAATATGGAAAAGTACAGCTCTCTCACGTGTCTCTCACATACACAGGATACTTAGCTTCGAGTCCATTACCATGTTACCTCTCCTCCAAAACAGCTCCCCACCACCTCACAACTGGGGAACCCGCCCAGTTGTGCCCCAAGAGACTCGTCTACCTATTATCTTACTCCTCCCGATTTAGCCCCGCCTCCGCCCCAGGAAGGTGGCTCTCCTGGCCCTTGGGAGACCACCCTCCTCCCCTCAGGTGTGCAAACAGGGGATCTCACCAATGCCCTCCCCAACCTTAACCATGTGAACGGTCCCGGGGTAACGTGCAGTTCACCAACTCCGAGGACGGTAGGCCTCCCACCCCCACGTGTCAGCTACCCTCCCCCACCTCTCCACACCTCACCATTTAGGCCGAGGAAAAGAAAGGGGGCAGTCGAAGCCTGGTCACCGAGAAAGACCGACCGACCCGAGCGAGGGGTCCCCCCCAGAGCACGTCCCCTCCCTCCCGCCTTCGCCCCCCCTCCCCCCGATCCTCCATAGCCCCTTCCTCCCTCCCTCCTTGGAAACCAGGCCCTTGCCTCAGAAACCTCTTCTTCCTCGTCGTCGTCGTCGTCGTCTTCCTCGCTGTTGTTGCTGCTGGTGCCGCCGCCGCCGCCGCCTCCTCCTCCTCCTCCTCCGCCGCCGCCGCCGCCTCCACCGCCGCCGCTGTTGTCGCTGTCGCTGCTGCTTTCGCTGCTGCTGGGGGGTCGGCAAGTCCGGTTGCGCTTGGCCTTGTGCTGCTGCTGCTGCTGCTGAGGCGGCTTCTTCTTCAGGAGCAGGTCGCAGACTCGCACCATCCCACGAGGAGACGAGGCCGAGCGGGCCCCGCTGCTGCCGCTGCTGCTGCTACTGCTGCTGCCGCTACCGCCGCCGCCGCCGCCGCCGACCTCGGCCGCCGCCGCCGCCGCCGCCGCCGGGGGGGGGCCCGCCACCGCCGCCACCGCCGGGGGGCTCCCTTCTCCCTCAGCCGCCGCCGCCGCCGCCGCCGCCACCGGAACCGTCGCTTTCTCCATCCCCGGGGAACGAAGGAGGGCGCGGACGGGGGAGGGGCGTGGGGGCTTCGCTCTACCGCGACTTCGGCCTCCCTGAGGCCGACTCAGCGCTCGGTGCCGCCTCCGCCGCCACCGCCTCGGTCACCTCTACTGCCGCCGCCGCCGCCGCCGCTCCGCCAGCTCTCACCTCGTCTCGCGATATTAAGGGCGGGGAGCCTGCTGCTGGGAGGGAGGGAGGAAGGGAGGATGGGAGGGAGCGTGCGGGAGCAAGCGGGGGAGGGGGGGGGGAGTGAGGCGTAGACCGAGACGGGCGGTCGGAAAACCCAGAAGCTCAGAAACTAGAAAAGTCGACAGGAAGTGTGCCTGGGTGGCTTCCGAGGGGGGGGGGGGTGGTGGCGGGGACGGCCGGAGAGCCCGCGAACGCCCAGAGTTCTTCTCTTCCCTCGCTACTTCCCCCACGCACAGCCTTGCAGCCCTCCCTTCCTCCTTCCTGACTTGTGACTAGAACGCAGCCGCGGGCGGAAGCGCGCGTGACGCCATCAGTCGTCGCCGGAGCGGCAGCGGTGGCGGCGCGCGCGCGCGCGCGCGTGTGTGTGTGTGTGTGTGTGGCCCAAAGTCCAAAGGGAGATGGTTTTTTTTTGTTGTTTTCGGAGGCCGGGACTCCCGAGGCCTTGAGAGCGCGCCGTCTCGCAGTGCGTGGGGCGGAGACTGGCGAGACCGCGGCCGAGCAGCGAGCGTGGGGCCGTGTGGGGGCCCGAGCGGAAACGCGGGCCCGAGGCCGTGTGGTAGCGGGAGGCCGGGCCGGCCAGATCCGGGAGGTGGGGCCTGGTTCTGGACGTCCGGTACGTAGTTTTATTCCTGGCCATTTTTTTTTTTGTTCCCCCCCCTTGCCAAATCGAGGGTGTTCTGGGTTTTCAGAAATGGCTTCGTGTTAAGGAAAGAGCCTTCCTCGCCTAAGCTGGAGTCCTGGCTAGTGGCGGGCTCCTGATCCTGCCTTTGAACACGTGTGCCGTGTGAGAAAAGTGCATGAGGGGGATGCCCGCAGCTCCTAGAAGAACGTGGAAATCAGGCCGACCATTGACCCCGATCTAGCTGGTTCCACTCCCAGCCCACACACTGTGGAGCGAGCCTCGTAAACGCTCCTCTTTGTGTAGCCCCTACAAGGGAATAGTGTGGTGGGGATGCTATTCCTGTTCATCGTATTTTGCACATCCGAAAAACTTTGCAGAACGTTTGGGATCGATCACGTAGCTTATTGAACTCAGAATGAGCCATTGCTGGTCGAGTACACATATATTGGCACAAGGAAAACGAAGCAAACATCAAAGACAGATGTACTGGCAAAATATTAAAAAAACAAACCACTATGTCTCAATGACATAGTTGCCATTTTAAGACTTCTAAGTTTAGCTGAGTGTGCCTTGTATTTTTTTTTTTTAGCATTTTTCTTCTTTTTAGCAGTGGCATACCATATGAAATGTGGGCAGTTGCCAGTACTCTACAGAGCACCATCACAGAATTGGCAATGACTAAATCAATTCATTCACACAAAAATTCATCCTGTGCCTACTATGTGTAACCTAAAAATCAAAGCCACTTTCCAGATGCTTCTCTGGATAGTAAGTGCGACAGTAAATATACATACAGATTGTTATAATCATCCTGCCGGTTCCTTTCCTGCGAGTTCCAGTGTTGAACAAAACACTATATTATTTATCTAGCTACCACAGATTTAAAGTTCTATACTGTACTTTCAGCTGGATCCTTCCCATCCACTTAATATCGTGTCTTCTCTCCCTATCTATTTGAATACTTTTGCTCTAAATCAGCCCCATTTTATTATATGGATTTACTTACACTTAACTACATTGAAACCATTGAGCATGAATTCAGTTTTCCAAATGCTAGAAATTTCCTCATTTTTTGGTCAATTTCGGAGGAATGAGAAATTCCACTCATATTGTAATAGCAATCATTCTGTTTCTCCTTTGTTTCTTTTTTTTTCTGTCTCATCCCTCACAAATTCTGGTTACTTAGCTTATTCTCTAACTTTCACTATTTCATTCCTTCAAATTTTCTTTAAAACATATCCTAATCTAGGCCCTTGTGGCTTCCCAGGAGGCTCAGATCTGAAGATTGCAGTTCAAAGCCATTCCTAGCAGAAACTTGAGATTCATCACCAATAAACTACCCAAAATTTAAAAAGCCAGAAGTGATAGAGCACTATCCTTGAGCAAAAGTGCCAGGCCCTGAGTTCAAGCCCCAGGATAACATAGATACACACAGATTATAATTGCAGGGTGCCGGTAGCTCATAGCTATAATCCTAGCTACTCAGGTGGCTGAGATCTGAGAATCTCAGTTCAAAAAAGCCAACCCAGGCAAGAAAGTCTGTGAGACTCTCATGTCTAAGCACCAAAGAAGCCAGAAATGGAGCTGTGGCTCAAGTGGTAGAGCACTAGCCTTGAGCACAAAAGCTCTGGGACAGTGTCCAGTCCCTGAATTGAAGCCCCAGGACTTACAAAAGGAGAAAAAAAATTCTGTATTCATTTCTTTTTTAACTTAAAATTGGTTAATTGGCCCTTTGTAATGTTGTATATGTATCCCAATATCAAAAACTTTCTAAAGTAATCCCATTATTTGAAAGAAAATGAGTTCTTGATCTTGAATAATAGTGAAATGATTTTGTTGGGGCTAGTAAGATAAAGTCAAAGCTTTTAGAATAAGCAAGACCTCTGAAGTGACATTCTGTTTTTGTTTTTGTTTTGGCATTTGTTATCCTTTTAGAACTGTGTGGCAGAGACTAATTATTAATTTTCTTCCAAGACACACAGTTAAATTAAATTAAATTTCCTCATGTGATTATGCCCAGTGTGATTGAGTTCTCATCAATAAAATATGTGTTCATTTTCAGGCTTAATGGAGTTCTCCTATTCTCCATTAGCTTGATATCAGCAAGCATGGTGACTGAAAACTATGCTAGAGATACCAGAGTCAGGAGAAACAATATGAGTGGCTAAAACACTACTTGAAAGAGGCACCTCTATTAGACTAATGTTTTGAACTTCTTGAAAAAAAGAAAATTGATATTTGAGAGTTTATGTTATAGGAGTTAGAACAACAATAACTAATTCTAAAATTTGTACCAGAAATTGGTTACTACTAAGACAAGAAAATATTTTACACTGGGTTAGTGATGTTTTAACAGATTCTGGAGAAATTAATTTGGAAGATGGAGACCCATGTTTGCAGAGGCAAAGTAATTGGTAAAACTCACTTGGAATAATTGAAAAGCTGATTGTCTATTGAGACTAGATAAAAGGAAATAATAGAGAAAATAAATCAGAAGACTAGGTTTTGAGTGAGGTTTACTAATGAAACCATAAAACTCTAATATTGCTCAAGTGTCAAAAAACTGGAGCAACTATTCAACCCCAGATTTACATACATAAGTAGGAAGTAGACCATAAAAGCTTAGCAGTTATCAGCTGCACTGGACATAGAAGAAAAAGAACTAAGCAACCCAAAGACAGCGATGGGAAGGGAGGAATGAGAGGGGAAAGAAGGAACAGCCTACATTAAGCAAAAAGAAAGAAATGTAAACATCATCTGATGTGGAAAAAGTAACTTGTATTGTCAAAGCTCATAGAATTCATAAACTGTATAGACCATAATAATGACACTGTGTCTTGTGAAGGTTAAGATGTGTTTGTGACTTTAACACTATTCTACAATACTGTGAAATATGTGAAATTTATGTAATCACCTAATCTCAATTTAAAAAAAAAAAGTGAGAAGGAATGGGTTAGGAGCGATGGGTGACAATGTTGTCAGACACCTTGTATTCATATACTGTTTTGTGGGTTGGAAACTTCGTTGTACAACTACTTAATAAAAATTTTTTTAAGCTTAACAGTTCAGTATCTACATAGGATATGACCATGAAAAATAATGAGCAAACGTAATGTGTCAAGGGCTATACAAAATAATAGACAAAAATAAGCAAATCTCTCCCAAAGATTAGAACTGGGTTAACATCAAAACTTACTTAGAGGAGACACATTATAAAATGCAATATTTCATTATTATGCATTGTTAACACAGTACCTCACACGTTTCTCTTTTCCAAATGAGAGAACATATTGTAATTTCCTGCTCCTGATCTACCACCACTGTGTGTTGAGTATGCAGCATTCTGGGGTGGTAGTAAGGATCATAGTTTATTTTAATTCATCTGAACTTAGTAAAGAGTATTACACATTATTTGAACCTGACCTAGTAACTAGTTAGAACTTTAGATTTTTTTTTCCCCCGTGGAGTATATGTTCTATGATGAAAGAAAGAGATAAAATTGTTTTTGGTGGTCAGGAGTGTCTTGCAGATGATAGATTATTCTAAAGACACAATTATATTGTATTTTCCAGCCTCTCTTCCAAACATGTACACAGAGGTTAGTTGTACCAGTTAAGTTCTAACTAGCAGAATATGAGTAGGAGAATGTACTTCTATTCCAGTGCTGGCTCATGAAAATACCACATGAACAATTTTCCAAAATCTCACCAACTCACATTGAAACTATGTGTTCACGATTGTAAAGCCACAAGAGAGAAGACTGACTTGAGTCTTCACATGGAGATTAGCTGCTTATTGTGGTAAATCACTGAAGTTTGTCTTGACTAATACAGACCTGCCCTTTTCTTCAGAAGTGTTCATCACATTGTTTAATCCTGACTTAACTGACTGGACTCATGATTTTGGCTGGCCATATATTCTATTCTTCAATCATACCGATGAGCTCAGAAATAGGCAAGGTAATAATACAGTTAATTTGAGGGAACCTCGCCGATTTTTTTGGGCTAAAAATATTGAAAAAAACAAGTACCCAACTGAAATAAAAAATCAGCTACCTCTTCCTTTTGGTTATATAGAGTGTAAGATTTAAACATTACAGAAAAATAGTGATATTATAAAAGGGAAGAGAAGCTGGGAGCCAGTGCCTCACTCCTGTAATCCTAGCTACTTGAGAGGCTGAGATCATGGTTTGATCTAGGGCAGAAAAGTTCACAAGACTTCTTAGTACATAGCTGGGTACTGTGATGTGCACCTATCTTTGCAAGCTATGTGGGAAGTTGAGAATAGGAGATTGTTACACAGCAGTCCAGGCAGAAAACTCTGAGACTCCCTCTCAGTGAAGGGAAGCTGAACATGGTAGCATATGTCTGTGATTCCAACTACAACCAGAAACCTAAAAGGATGGATGCTCAGTTCACTCCTTAATGGGAACAAAGACCCAGTTTTAAAGTATGAGCAAAAAACAGGGCTGGAGATGCACTCACAAGGCTGTGAGTTCAAACCCAGTATCACACACACAAAAGTCTGAGTTTTGTCTCTGAGATCTGAAACCATAAAAGTTAAGAAATAGATACTTTCAGGAAGATGTGTGATTTCAGAGACAAGAAACTTGTTGCTTGTGTCCTGCATGTTTGTATAACATTGGCAACTATAGTCATATAGAAATGGAAAGGTAATATATTCAAGCAGACCGGGCCTACTCACATTGTCAACTACTCCCATAGAATGGGTTTGTACATTTAGTTCATAATATGACCCAGTTGTTTGCCAGGGGCATAGCACAATAGAGGACAACAGAAAGCTATGGCAGAAATTGTGTTATGCACCCATTAAATAAAGGATATTATTAAGAAGACAGTTGACACAAGCTCTGAAGTAAGTCACTTTGAGAGAATAGTTTGTAACATGCATCAACAGTAGACCATTCAGCAACAAATTTAGCCATCAAATAGATCAGATGTCACTCCAGCTATGCCATAAAAATGACATTTTAGCTCTTTCAACCAGATATTATCAGGGAGAATAGCTCTAATAATACTCAAACACTGAATTTCCCAAGCGATCTCAAATGATATGAAATTCAAAACTACAAACTTGGGACAGTATGAAATCTCAAAATGGCAAGATTTGTTTTATCCCTCGCTAATAGTACATAAAGTTGTATCAAATGAAACACCCAGAAATGTGAAGCTGGTGAGTCTAGGTGGGGTGCAGAGATGCAAATTCCTTGGTGCTAATGAGAAAGCTTGCTTTATGTACTAGAAACTGGAAACTCATATTTCCCTGGACAACTGAATGGCTGTCTCTAGAGGCTGAGAAGCTAACAGGCCCTGAATCTTACAGGTCCACACCATCCTTCTGAGTACTAGGCTTCTCATACAGGAAACATTTGGAGGACATACTCAAACTATGTCCAAAGTAAACTATAACACTGCCATGGAGACACTGAGCTAAATACTTTCCTTGGAGAGACTATTTGAATTTTTCCTATTTGAAATGTTCTTTAAACAAATGTTGTAAAGATGCTGTACAGAGGGGTTTACAGTTACATGAGTAAGGTAATGAGTACATTTCTTGTTGAACATTCCCCACTCCTTTTTTCCCCACTATCCCTTTCCTCCCCAACTCCCTGCCCCCAAGTTTTAAAGTGTCTTGTGAGTATTGTTGTTACAATGGGTCATCCTTTGTCCTTGTTTCATCATTTTGTTATTCCCCTTCCTTTCCCCAAATCAGATAAATGTATATTAAAGTTATATAATGGCTTTTGATTAATTCTTCATTCCTAGATTTGTTTTTCAACCTACCTCACCTGACTTTTCTGATATTCAACATCAGTTATTTCCAAGGGAGTCCTAATAAAATACTTCCTCTCTGCCTTTTTTGCTTTCTAACAATTAGGAATTAAAATCAAGGGTATAAATGGGACCAAAATACCACTTATTAGTATTAAGCATAAGATTGCTATGTTGTTCACTTTTATCACAAACAAAAAACAAAGCCAGGTGCTCACTCCTATACTCCTACCTACTTGTTAGCTGAAATTTCAGGATCTCAGTTTAAAGCCAACCTGGGCAGAAAAAAACCATGAGAATCTAATTAACTACTAAAACAGCTGAAGTGAAGCTGTGGCTCAAGTGTTAAGAGTGCTAACCTTGAGCATAAAAAGCTCAAAGACAGTGCCCAGGTCCCTGAGTTCAAGCCCCAGGACCGACACACACACTGGCCATACACATACACACTGGCCACACACACACACACACACACACACACACACACACACTGGCCACACACACACACACACACACTGGCCACACACACACACACACACACTCACACACACACACACACACACACACACACACACACACACACACACACACACACTGGCCTGACAATTGATCCCCTGGATTAGGCAGATTTATACCTCTAATTCCTAACAATGCTTGACAAGGACAACGTGTAGGTACTTGTGTACAGCTTTGTTAAAAAGTTGGAGAACAGAGTCTAATCAGACATTCTTGACAGATAACATTCAGAGGAGTCACTGCCTTTCCAAGTATTAAAGACCTGGAAGTAACTGAAAGCAAAACCAGAAGCAAGTTGTGTCATTGCCAAATTCATACGGAAACTAACATCTTTTAGTTTACATAATAAACCCGGTTAACCTGGTTAGTATGTCCAATCATTCCTACTAAGGTCTTTATTGTTTTTGTGCCACTTCTGGGGCTTGAACTCAGGACCTGGACGCTATCCCTAAGTTTTTTGCTCAAGGCTAGGCTCTGATGTGAGGTACAGCTCCACCTAGGGATTTTTTTTATTTTCAGTAGTTTATTGGAGATAAAGAGTCTCTTGGACTTTCCTACCTAGGATGGCTGGTTTCTAAGGGGTATCCTCACATCTCAACCTCCCAAGTAGCTAGGATTATAGATGTGAACCACTGGCACCAAGTCTTAAGTATTTAATATGCCTTCATTCTACCTGGACTTTAAGATTCAGGAGTTAACAATTCAAGATTTTGCCTTATTTTCATTTTTGCATACTCCTAAGGAATCTCATTTAGGTTCAGTTTTAATAGCCATGTTTCAGGATAATGATTCTATAACCTATATTTCTGACTGGTAGAGGTCTAGCACTATCAATGGTAAT
The DNA here is from genome assembly GCF_024711535.1 of Dipodomys merriami. Taxonomy (NCBI): domain Eukaryota; kingdom Metazoa; phylum Chordata; class Mammalia; order Rodentia; family Heteromyidae; genus Dipodomys; species Dipodomys merriami. Next base: position 22,714,864 of record NW_027206512.1, on the reverse strand, counting down.
TATCATGTGTAAGCCCATGATTCCTCCACCTGTATCTACAACCTACACAGACTCAAGATAACTAAATCTTACTTACTTCCTATTCTTATATTTTAATTATTTTGTTCTCAAAGCCACAGCCTTAATTTGCATTCTCCCGTTTTTTTACCTGCTTTTACCATTGTAGTGGTCAGTCTCTCTGCTTCTGATACTACTCTACTTTGTTTTCCCTCCACATTGCCACCTGACTTAGTGCTCTCCCTTATGAAAATTATTTGTTTCTGAATAAGAAAACAATGTGTTCTTTGTAAAACATTAAGAAAATACAAAAGGCACGCATACAAGAACATATCATTCCATGAATGAGAAAGAGCTACTATTGACAAACAGTACAACCTTTACAAAGTGTTTTCTCATATATTCTTAAAGAGGATGAGAATACTTCTGCTGTATTTATAATGCTTTTCTCTGTTATTTTTCTGCCTTTTTTTTGTGCTTTTGAGAGAAAGTATTGTACTATAGAGCCCAGGCCTTGAATTCATTTTTTTTTGCATGTGTTGAGATTACAGGCATTCATTACTGCTCTTGGTTTATTGTACTTAAAAAAACAAAGCAAAACAAAAACCAGCCAGGCGCCAGTTGCTCACATCTGTAATCTTAGCAGCTTAGGAAAGTGACATCTTAGAATCATAGTTTAAAGCCAATCCAGGCAAGAAAGTTCCAAAAGCCTGAAGTGGAGCTGTGGCTCAAGTGGTAGAGAAAAGAAACAAAAAACTTAGGAACTGGGCTCAAGCCCTGATTGGACTGGCACACAAAAAAGTGTACATATATATATATATATAATATATATATATATAATGCATGTATATGTATTTTTATCCTTTATCTCAGGACATTAAATATATTTGATGCTAATATTTATAATGAATCTTAATCTTTTTCTAGAACTGGGAATTGAATTCAGGATCTTGCACTTTCTAGGCAAGCACTTAATTACTTTGAGCTACTTGTCAATACAGTATAAGACAGATGTCCAGTAGGCAAATCTATCATATGAATAGACAATTTTGGCATAATGTTGTAAAGTTGTTAGAATCTTGAATGTCTTTTATAGAGAGCATGCTTTATTTTTCATTCCCCATACTGTCTTATTCATACATTAATGTCATTGTACTTTTTTTATTGTTGTTGCTATTGTTATTTTGTGGATTAAAAAAAATTGGTATTTGAATTGAAACTAACCATTCTTATAATGAAAGGATAGATGTTAGATTATTTGGGCTTTGCCACAAAACCATGCAGAATCCAGGTACAGAGAACAGAGAAAGGTTTATTGCTGGGAAAGGGGCCGGCAAGACTCCTTCTCACAAGGGAGAAGTGAGAAGCAGCACTGGCTATTATCTGAGGTGACCTATATAACCTAGGATGTTTAGGAGGGGCTAGAAGGGGCTAGGACAGGGAGACCCTGGTGTGGACATGTGGGCTAGGGCCTTCATCATGGCAGACTAGGGTTTATGGCTGCTGTCCAAATAGTAGATAAGGGGTCCTGCAGCTGCCTGGACCTGAAGGTCACTCTAAGGGGCTCTTGTTGCCTTATAAGGTGGTAGCTACCCCAGAGAAGTGATTATTTACTGCCTTTACTAAATGGGCCTAGTGTTGCCTAGGAAGGGAGCGTGTTGTGGAGAGGGGAAGGAGTGTACTAAGCTATGGGAAGGGAACTCATTTCACTAACAATAGATTTTTCAGTCATTCACCTAATATTGTGCCATACCTACTAGGCCCTGTGTTAGGTGTTAGGTAAGAAAATGGCTAGAAAGGCACTTAATTCCTTACAGCTTGAAGCTAATAATTGAGTCTAATGTGAGAGGCACACACATTAAATTGCTGCTACAAATTTTAACTAGAAACTTTGATTCTGTGTGGAGGAGTAGGACTTCCTTGAGGTAAGGACAGAGGGAAAACAATCACACTTTACTAAGATAATAGATTGCAAAATACATCAACAATAGGCCTTTGTTCTTAACAGTGATCTATAGTAGGAAGTAGTTGGGGGAAAAATAGAGATTTTTTTTCCCCTGTGCTGGTTCTAGGACTCAAAATTAGGGCCTGGGTGCTGTTCCTTAGCTTTTTCACCAGGGTTTGAGCCACATCTCTGTTTCTGTCTTTTTGGTAGTTAATTGAAGATAAGAATCTCATGGACATTCATGCCAGGGCTGCCTTTAACTGCCATCCTCAGATCTCATCCTCCTGAGTAGCCAGGATAACAGGTGTGAGCCACTGGTACCTGGCCAAGAGAATATTCTTAACTAAAGGTAAGTATGTACAATAGCTCTTAAAAAAAAAAAAAGCAGTAGCAGGCTGGGTGGTGACACAGTGGTAGAGTGTTTTGATTTGGGTTGGGTTCCTAGTCTTGAAAAAAGTAAAATGTGTGTGTGTGTGTGTGTGTGTGTGTGTGTGTGTGTGTGTGTGTGTGTGTGTGTGTGTGTGTGTGTGTGTGTGTGTGTGTGTGACTGACTATGTGAAACTAACTGAAACATAGAAAGTGAATGGAAATGTTCTTAACATAGATGCTGTTATGGAATCAGATCTCTCTAAAGTTTTCTTTTTTTTTTTGGGTCCAGTCATGGGGCCTGAACTCTGGGCCTGGGCGCTGTCCCTCAGCTCATCAGCTCAAGGCTAGCGCTCTATCACTTGAGCCACAGCACCACTTCTGGCTTTTTTCTTTTTGCTTATGTGGTGCTGAGGAATCGAACCCAGGGCCTCTGGCATGCAAGGTATGCGCTCTACCACTGAGCCACCTTCCCCACCCGTGATCTCTCTAAAGTTTATTCATCCAATGACCTTAGTGTCCTTTTCCTTAAATAAACTCATTCTCTTTGTTTTGTTCACATTTATATGATATGATTATGTGATTAGTGTTACCCTCTGATCACAAATTTATAAAATTAGTAATTTTCTTACTCCATTATATTAGTAACAAAGCCAGGTAAAAGGAGTCAAGCTTCAGGGCTGTGGAGATGCAATGTATGTAATACAAGTAGCTACTAACTATTAAATAATTTAGTAGATCAGAATTTCTGCATAAATAGTTCAAGATCAATTGAGTATTATTTGGATAATAAATACCTCTTTTGTGATAAATTTCTTTCACTGAAAATTTTATTTTGATCAAAATTAAATCAGTATTATAAGCCAGGTGTTGATGGCTTATGCCTGTAATCCTAGCTACTCAGGAGGATGAGATATCAGGATCACATTTCAAAGCTAGCCCAAGCAAAAAAAGTCCATGAGACTCTTATCTCTAATTAACCACTAGAAAATTGGAAATGGCTCTGTGACTCAAGTAGTAGAATGCTGCCCTTGACCTGAAGAGCTCAGGGACAGTACTTAAGCCCAGAGTTCAAGCCCCACAAACAACAACAACAACCCCCCAAAAAAACAATATTGTTTTCCTACATGTATAAGTGGTTGAATAAGAATGGAATAGGGCTGGGAATGTGGCTTAGTGGTAGAGTGTTTGCTTAGCATGCATAAAGCCCTGAGTTCGATTCCTCAGTACCACATACACAGACCAAGCCAGAAGTGGTGCTGTGGATCAAGTGGTAGAGTGCTAGCCTTGAGCACAGAGAGGCTCAGGGACAGACCTTCAGTCCCTGATTTCAAGCCACAGGACTGGAATAAAGAGAGAAAAATTTAGATTTCTGCGTAACAGAGAAAGCTAATCTGATAATAAAATATACCAAGGATAACTTATGACAAAACCAGGTGTATTAAGTCTTGATTACTGAACAAAAAATGACCTACAGTTAAATCTTATGTTCTATTTTATGCTTGTTGGTTTAACAGTTTGTTTGGTGTTTGTCTGGAGAACAAAGTGATTATTGCATGGGACTTCTATACAAGGATTTATGAGTTTCTAAATTTTGTAACATTAAAATTAAAACTCAAAAGCAACATTTTCAGGGTTCAGATTCAGAGCAAGTTAGTAGGTTAACATTTAATAACATTAAAAGTTGAAATAATTCTTGGCTTGTATTTTTCTAAAGACAAATCAAGTCCACTGGAAACTTGGGGAGTGATCTGGTAATATCAGAAACTAGTGCGTGCCAAGAAAATATTTCCTTCATTCTTTTAATGCCACAAATTTTGTGAGATATGAACTATATGCTGTACATTACTTAGGGGACTGGGTACAGCTTTTACAAACATACATAAGTGTGAGTATATGTAAGCAGTAGTTAGCATAATACACCCTTGAAATAAGCAGAAGAATTCACCCATATACTTTCTAGAAACTCAAATATGCAAATATTTTATATTATGTAACTTAGCCTAAAAAATAGAGTAAATTACAAGTAAACTTAGTTGTCTTCCTGTATAACAATGAATTTTAAAAGGCAAGCAGTTTCTAGACTGGTAAATAAAGAACTTAGAAATTGTCATTCTATCCTCATAATAAATAAGAGAGAAAACCAAAGTCAACACTCCTTTTAGGTTTGTCAGAGATGTGATTCACTGAGAAAACTATTGTCACCTCAAGTTAAACAAAGATTTTTTTTTTTCTTCCGGTCATGGGGCTTGAACTCCAGGCCTGGGCGCTGTCCCTCAGCTCTTCAGCTCAAGGCAAGCGCTCTAACACTTGAGCCTCAGCTCCACTTCCAGTTTTCTGGTGGTTTATTGGAGATAAGAGTCTCAGGGACTTTCCTGCTTGGACTGGCTTTGAACCGCCATCCTCAGATCTCATCCTCCTGAATAACTAGGATTACAGGCATGGGCCACCAGCACCCCACCTAGACAAAGATTTTTAAGTGCCAAAGCCTATATGGGAACCAGTGTTTGGTAGGAAAATCTGAACTATAATTGATGAATTGCTAGAGACTCATAATGGACAAGCCTAAGAACCATAGGGGTATCCCACACTTTAGTGAATTGCCCTGTTCTAGTGTAAGAGACAAATCCCCCTTATATTTCCAGTTGTAAAGAGAGCATTTCTGAAATACACCAGAACTCTGTGTGTGTGTGTGTGTGTGTGTGTGTGTGTGTGTGTGTGTGTGTGTGTGTGTGTGTGTGTGTGTGTGTGTGTGTGTGTGTGTGTGTGTGTGTGTGTGTGTGTGTGTGTGTGTGTGTGTGTGTGTGTGTGTGTGTTGGTTTTAGGACTTCCAGCTCTTTCTGTGGTGCTGAGGACAATCCCAGGGCCTCATGCATTCCAGGCAAGCGCTCTACCACTGAGCCACCTTCCCAGCCCATGCAAGCCATTTTTATCTGTAACACTTGCTGTCCAACTCGAATATATTTTCTTCTCTGTGACCCATCCTTCACCAGTAGAGTAGCAGAAGTGGTTGTATCCAATATTCTTCCAAGAATTATTGGTTAGCTAATCTAGATGGCTTTATGGAAGCAAAAATTCTAGAATCGGCAGATGAGAATTAGGAAATCTCTATTGTTTAAATGAGCACTTCGGATGTATAGAATGAAGTGGCTTCTGAATGCAAATTTGGGCAAACCACAAAGCAGCAATGAGAATGAGGAGTATCGGTTTCTGGAATGACCTTCTGTTCCTCACTATACCAAAAGAAAATCTTAGCTGGGCGCTGGTGGCTCATGCCTGTAATCCTAGCTACCCAGGAAGCTGAGATCTGAGGATGGCGGTTCCAAGCCAGCCCAGGCAGGAAAGTCCATGAGACTCTTATCTCCAATAAACCACCAGAAAACCGGAAGTAGCGCTGTGACTTAAGTGGTAGAGCGCTTGCCTTGAGCTGAAGAGCTGAGGGACAGCGCCCAGGCCCAGAGTTCAGGCCCCACAACCGATGGAAAAGCAAAAAAGGAAAAGAAAATCTTAAATAAAGACCTGGCCAACCTTGGTGTTGTAAATTCCTGGTTCTAGGCATGATGAGAGGAGCATCTATAAGTATCCTGAAAGGAACTCTTGCGTTTTTAAACCTACAACGATCATCTGAAAGAGTCTGATCCTCCAAGTTATTATAGAATTAAAAACGAAGATGAACCCTTCTTTTCCAGTTTTCCAAGTTTCTGTTCAGCATGAATTTTGTATTTTCAATTGCTTTTTTTTGTATTTATTGGGATAATCATTTTTCCTTTCTTAGTCTCTTATTACAGTGCATCAAAATGATGTCTCTTTTTTTAAAATATTGTTATTGTAGAGGTGACATATTGAGAGGTTACAAGTTACATGAATCAGGTAATGAGTACCATTCTTTTTTAACCTTGTCTCCTCTTCCCTTGCTCTCTCCCAGTTTTTACCTCTCATCCCCATGCACAAGATGTACAATTTATTTTCCATATAGTGTCTAGTGAGTCCCACTGTTGTATTTATTCACCCTTTGTTGCACATTTTCTGTTCCCCCTTACCCTAACAAACAAGAAAAAAAAGGAAAACAAATACAGCAACAACAGCAACTTAAAAAAAATCTCTTGTTTCCTTTTCTTGGAATTCATTTCATACAATATTTTATATGATCATATGCACATAGCTATTGAACCTTTGTGATCCACTCCTATGTATATCCTCCTTCGGCTTCAATGTGTGAATGTTGATTGACATCTTTATACTAGCCAACAATTTTATTTTTTCTAAAAACAATATAAAAAATCAATTTTAGAAAGGAAAATGTATTTAAAATGGTGTTTTATAAAGATTTGAAATCTCATATACCTGTCAACAAATGTTTTATTAACACGTTATATTTAATAATTATATTTACAAAGGAACTGTGTCCCTGACATTTTTCTTCCCTCAGGGATGACACTCTACCATTTGAGCCACAGCTCTACTTCTGGCTTTTTGGTGGTTAATAGAGATAAGAATCTGGGGCAGGGAATGTGGCTTGGTGGTGGAGGGCTTGCCTAGCAAGTATGAGGCCCTAATTTCTGTTCCTTGGTACCACATAAACAATAAATAAAACTAATAAAATATGGGGAAAAATAACCATTAATATTTTTAAACAAAGGAATCTCATGAACTTTCCTGTCAGGCTGCTTTTGAACCTTCCTCTGATTGCCTCCTGAATAGCTAGGATTATAGTTGTGAGCCATCAGCATTTGGCTTTAAACTTAGACATGAGCCACCAGTATCTGGCTTTAAGACTTTAAAAAAAATTCTCAAATACAAATCTGTTAAATTGGGATGAGCACTTAAAAGGTTATTTTATGCCCAGAGTCCTATTTGAGACAATTTGCATTATAGCTAAACTTATTAGTCTCAAGATCCAGTCAAGATTATGAGGTTGTACTTTAACCATGCCTTTGAAACAAATTCATATGAAATAAGTTTCCACAGTTATTTCAGAATGAATTGTTTTCCTTTAATTCCCTTAGTAAGGAGTAAGAAATAACAAATGATTCTAATTTCTCCCTTCAATAGTCAAATTTACTTACAAGGGTTCCCAAGATGGTCAGTTTTATGTTTCAACTGTTCTGGTGGTCTCAACAAGTCTTTTAAAATCTTTTTTATAAAATGAACTTTCTGTTCCTCTGATTGGATGATCAAACTATATGCTGGGACGTTTTTAGGAATAACTACCTTGGGGCTTTTCCATTGTTTTCCAACTCTGGGATCTGGTCACACTGGGTAAATAATGCTCCATCTCAGCTTATTTCTCCTGTGGCACTTGAAGATGCATTTATCTACCTTTTGTCATTCTCTGATATCTGACAACCTGGAGCTGGCACATTTTTGATTGCTGCTATTCTGTTTCAGGGCTATACCCCTGCACAACTTAACCTTCTTGGGAGGTAGATAGATATTCCTTTATATTGAGTTGAGACCACTGAATAATTGTGCTAATGTATGGAGACATGACACTTCTTGAAGACCAGTGGGCAGTGAGGCAATTTGCTCTGCCTCCTGCATCAGATGACCATAATTCTGATCCTTCTCTTTTCCACAGAGAAAATACCAATTTGTTCCATCTTCTTGTTCTTCTTCATTCACCAGGACCCAGCATCTATGCCAATTCTTACCTATGTCTTAATGAGCAATTTTGGAGTATTAATTTAATTTTATATTCCTGAGATAAATCTCATTTGGTTTTGTTGTATTATCATTTTTATATAGCATTATGTTTGATTTGCCAAAATTACACATATGTTTGTGAAATGTATTGGTTTGCAGTTTTACTATAATATCATTATTTGATTCTGTCCTCAGAGAATGAGTTGGAATGTTTGCTCTTCATCCATTTTTTTCAAAGTTTTGTGGAATTGGTATTGTTCCTTGCTTCAGTGTTTGAAATACTTTATCAAGGAATGAATAAATCCCTATAGGATTTAATGTTTTCATTTTGGAGGAGTTTTTAAGTATAAGTCCAAGTTTTTAATAACTTATATACATTATTAAAATTACTTATTATAAGTTATTCATTCCAATTATTTCTTTTCCAGTTAAAAGTTTCTAGTTATTCATTCTTAGCTATTTTTCATTCTATTTCTTTTCCAGCTTTAGAAATTTATGTCTTTAAAGAAGTTTGCCCATTTTATGCCTCTCACCCAAAACAATCTGAAATATGTTTCATCTTAATTTAATATAATGAACCACTTCTTCTGATTAATATCAATATAGCATATTTATTGTCCTTTAACTTATAACCTATCTGTTTAGCATAGTTGAGTTTTGCTTTTGTTTATTTAATCTTTTAATATGTGGATTTTAAATGATAGAGTTTAAGCTGTTTTTATTTAATGTAATTATTGCCATTTGTGTTTAATGCTCTATTTTTTTCTGACCTTTGTTTCAATTTTTTGTTTGTAACATTTATGTAATTTTTATTCCATTTTAGTTTCTTGCTTAGATTCTTTATAAGCAAGTTATAATTCTTTATAACTTATAATAAGAAGTTCTAACATATAGCAGTCTCATTTTCATTTCCCAGCCTTTCTCTATTTGTTCTATTTACTTGTACATTTTTCACAAACACTACATTATGATTACATTGATTGTTTCTCTAAGGAGTCAATTATCAACCATGCTTGTTGGTACACACCTGTAATCCCAGCACTTGAGGGGCTGAGGCTAGAAATTCTCAAATTCAAGGCTTTCCTGGGCTACATAGGCCCTATCTGCAAGGAAAAACAAATCTAGTATCTTTAAAAGACATTTACATTAAAAAATATATTTTCCTACCTGGCTACTATATTTTGGTGGTCTCCATTTTTATACATATTTCAAGTTTCTACTTGGCATTATTATTACTTTGCTCAAAAGACTGTTTCTTGTAGTGAAGTCAGCTTTCTTTGTGTCTGAAAAAAGTATTTTCTGTGTGTGCACGTGTGCGTGCATATGCATGTGTGGTACCTGACTTAGGGGTTAAACTCAGGGCCTGAGCAATGTCCCTGAGCATTTTTAGCTGAAAGACACTGGAGCCAGAGGGCCACTTCTGGCCTTTTGACAGTTAGTTGGAGATAAAGAGTCTCATAGCCTTTCCTGCCCCATCTTGCTTTGAACCTCAGTAGTGAAATCTCTGCCTGGGATTGCAGTAGCTGATATTACAAACCTGAGCTACTGACACCCAGCTTTAACCTTTGTTTTTGAGGGATATTTTCACTGGATAAACAATTCTAGGTTGACTGCTAAGATCAGACTTTATCTCAATTCTGGTTTTTTTTGGTATCTTACATTAAAAAATTTATTGTTATAAAGGTTATATACAAAGAGATAACAATTAAATTACTGATGTAATAAATACATTTCCTTTCATACCATGTTAAACCTTCCCTCACTTTCTCCCAGTCTCTCCCTCCTATCTCTCCCCGTGAGTTGTATAGTTCACTTTCACCATTGTCAAGTGAGCTCCTATGCTGCATTTTTTTTACCTTTTCACACAGGTTTGTTCCCGCCCAACTGAAAAAGATAGACACACTAATAAACCACACAGAAAGAAAAGGAAGCAAAAACAACATTTCTATACATGTATTATTTTATGTAAATATAAAGAGGCACAAAGACATTGCACCTACGCCTAAGAATGTTCTCTTTTGTCTCACTGTGTGTGTGTGTGTGTGTGTGTGTGTGTGTGTGTCTGTGTCTAGAATCCCGTGTAAGTTATCATATCCCATTGTATTTTAGGTCTAACTCCTACATATGAGAGAAAACATGAGCTGTTTGTCTCTCTGAGCTTGGCTTACCTCACTTAACATGATTTTTTTTTCTAGGTCTGTCCATTTCCCTGAAAAGAACACAATAATGCCTGTGTAAAATTCCATTGTATATTGGCACCACATGTTTTAGATTCACTCATCTATTGAAGGCATCTGGGTTATTTTCACAATTTGGCTATTGTGACTAGTGCAGCAATGAACATGAATGTACAAGTGTCTTTATGGTATACTGGCTTGTGATATTCTGGGATAGGTTGTAGGAAAGATCTGTTTTGTTTTTTGAGGAATCTCCAGACTGCTGCCCAGAGTGGTTGTAGTAGTTTACATTCCCACCAACAGGAAAATAGGGTCCCTTTTTCTCTACATCCACACCAACATTTGCTGTTGTTAGAATTCATAATGTTGACCATTCTAAATGGTATGAGATGATATCTCATGGTTGTTTTGACTTGAATTTCCCTGATGTCCAGGGATAATGAGCATTTCCTCATGTGCTTCTTTGCCATTCTTACCTCTTCTTCTGAGAAGTTGCTCCTTAGCTCCTTTGCTTGTTTAGTGATTGATTTATTAGCTTTGGGAGGGGTTCGTTTCTTGAGTTCCTTGTATTTTATGTCAGTTATTATGGAAGTACAAATAATGTTTCCTCTAATCCTTTGATGTGATTCTTCCCAGTCCCCGGTCTGTTGGTAATTTTCTTACATGCATAGTCTGATCAGTCATTACCTGATCACTCATGTGATCTTCTCTTCAGATCGCTAGAGTCTAATAAGAGTTCTCTATAGAGTTCTCCATAAATAAGAAGTCATGGGTTATGTCAACACAAAAGTGCAGAGCCAAAGCGAAGAAAGAAAACAATGAATCTAGAGAATTTAGCCCTCTAAATGTGAGAAAGGAGTGATTTGCACATGAAGTTATATGGAGAATATATGTTGGAGATCAAGTTAGAGAGAACTGGCTAGGGAAGATTTCCTTAGGTTCCCCAGGCTTGTCCTATCAAAGAATGGAGAGCTTTCCCAGCACTTGCCTTGATGGTAGCAATTCTTACTGGGAGGAGGTTCTATTCCAACTCTGTTAAATTAGCCAAACCTGGCTATGACCCCAGATATTTGCCTGTCCTTATCTGTTTATTATAATTATTATATACATGCCTCCCTGTTTCCAAATTTGCACCCATTCATTCCATAGTCCATCTGGCTTCCCATTCTAGCTCCATTTCCAACTTATAGTTCTGCTCTTGTCCTTTGTACTAGACTTGGATGTCTTGTTTTCTATTTCCAACTCTTGGCTTGCAAAAAAAAAACCCCAAAACCATACAAATGAGAATTTGTACTTCAAAACATTTTATGTTATTCTTCTTTAAGGACCTTACCCCCATTTCTGGTCATGGATTACTGCCTCAACCAAACCAGTGGACCTTACAAGAGAGAATCACACCAGTGGTTATTCACATGGTTTCACACTAAAGCTCTCCTAACTAGTTGTAGTGCCAGGAGTAGGTATAATAATGTCAAAGTCCAGATTACCCTCTATTGTGTATTTTGGCTCCTTCTTTTTGGCAGTTGGAGTGAATTAAAAGGGCACTGGGTTCTAACTAGTGTCCTAGGGACATGTGCACAAAGAACATTTCAATGTATTTGAGATGTATGGAGGGTAAATCTGAATGTGGAAGCCTTCCATTTTGTGCATCAAGGAACTTGATAATGTATACACTAGAAATTGGTAATGGTGGCACATACTATTGTGAGAGTAGTCAGAGTCTGCTGTCTATTGTCTCCCTTTTTATTGAAGGCCATCAGGTTAAACTTTTCCTTTATTTAACATGCACTTGCTATGTCCCCTTATCTGTTATACATGTATTTTGTACACACTACAACTTGATCAGGCATGGTCTTTACTGTTACAATGTTTGAGTCATGTTAGCTTCAAGGAGATAAAAAAAAGACTTGTTTAAGAAAGCTATAGTTAATATCTTGCCACATTAGAAACAGGTAAGTGCTAGTCATAGAGGGCTATTATAAAGATTTCTGTCTTTATTTTTTTTAAAGGTGGAATGCACTGAGGTTTATTAAGCAGAAGAGTACTATGATTTGTTTTCAAAGGATTATCCTATTTCATTTTACAGAAGAGGTCAAAAGGATAAATAAAGACCAGTAATCATCTGATTTTACAGGAAAGATTCTTTGCAGGTGTAGACCACTAGCTTAATAGGTGAAGTAGTTAGGAGAAGTTGGAATTAAGATGAATTTTGTAATATGAGTTGATAAGGCTTACTGATGAATTAGAAATATATGATAATACTTTCCTCAAGTATTTGACATTTCATCTACTTGATCACTTCTGGAAAATTCTGGAAGATGACCTCATCTCTTACTAGGAAAATGAAAGCCATCTGATAAGTACTTCCTTCTTTACCTGTCAATACTCATATGCTTAAAAGGAGCTTAGGGGAGTGGTGTCTTCAGATGAAAGATGCTCAGAGCAGTTTCAAGGATATAGGGGAATGTTTAGACAAGTACAGGGAATAAGAGGGTACTGATCTGCAGGAAGGAATTGAAAGAGAATGATAATAGGAAGGTAGAGCTTAGATGACCATATAATTTGTCATACAAAGGAAGCAGTGAAAGACATAGGAAATTTCTTTGCAGGATGCAGACAATGAGTGCGTGTATAGGGGTTGAGTTAATGAGTGGATTTACTGGGGTAGTTAGGCTTAAACAAATGACAGCCTGCATGAGAGATTTAGATAATGCCACACATGGAAATTGAAGGCCCATCTGCTGCAAGGCCTGGGTAATGATAGATGATGGGGCTGGGAAGATGGCTTAGTAGTAGAGTGCTTGCCTAGCATGCTTGAAGCCTTGGGTTCGAATCTGTAGTACTACATAAATGGAAAAAGCTGGAAGTGATGCTGTGGCCCAAGTGGTAGAGCACTAGCTCTGAGCACCAAGGCTCAGGGACAGAACCCAGGCCCTGAGTTTAAACCCCAGGACCGGCAAAGGAAAAAAAAAAGAAGAAGAAAGAAAACTTAAGAACTTTATATAAGACAATGTTTGTAATTCCTTTAGGTTGTTTTTGCCTCTTTCCCAGAAATTGACCTGTGGAAAAAGTGGTTAAGTATCAGGCATAAAGAAAAGCAGTGAAAATGAAATCTACATTTTTGTTAATCAGGTCTATTTCTCTGTTGGCAGATGAGTGAAAGTCATATGGCTTATTTGTTATGTAGCTACTAGTGCTTCTTTCTCTTCTCTCTCCCTCCCTTCTCTTCCTCCTCTCTCCACTTAACTCAAGGCCTTACACCTCTTCCTCAACTACTTTAGCTAAGTCACCAGTCCTTTTGAATTATAATTATTAATTTACATATGTAACAATCCTTAAATCACTCAAATGAAATTATTGCCAGGCATCCTAGGATCAGACATGCCAGACATGCAAGGTTGTTTGATAAGCCTTGTGGTGTTGGGGTGTAGGAATAAGGACTCCAGCTTGAAAGGGACGTGGCAAGGCAAAGTTTACTTCCACGGAAGGCTATGAAGAATCTGGCAGACTGCAAGCACAAGGAGGAGGCAGGTGATCATCCCTTTTTATCCCTAACTCTGAAGGTCCTGCCCCTCTACTCCAATTGGTTGAGCTCAGGCTCACAATCTGCAAAAGGATGTGGCTTAATGAACAGGAACTGGATGCACCTAAATTTAGTGACCTGGTAACCAGAGTCTTAAGGGTAGCAGGATAAAGACGTAACTATAAATCAACCAGGGCCATGCTACCTGGCCAAAGCAAGAGCTGTTCAGAAAAACAACTCTCACAAGATTGACAGAAAGGAAAGGAAGCACTTTGATAGAAAAAAAAACAAACAAATAAGAAAAACAGCTTTTCTCACAGGGTTTTGAATGGATCTCAGCATCCAGCCAGGTAAGTCTTCTGATAGAAACTGAGCCAATTTGTGAGGGCTTAATTTTGAGTGGAGCAACACTTGAATTCTTCACATAATTCTGGTGGTCCTTCAAATGTTACCCGTCTCAAGTGTTTTCCTATTAGTGCTCCATAATGAAGGTTTTCACTTTCACCTCCTTCTTTGAAAAAAAGACTTGCAGGCATTAATAACCTTGCCCGTCAATAAATTTAAAGATTCCTTTTGCCTTACATGTACTGCTGTATAGATGATGTGGAATTTGACTCCCCAGAAGTATATGACAAATTATCTGAAATGTGCTCTCTTACCATTGTACTAGATCATGGGAGAGTTCTAAGTTATCTCAAGTTAATATATCCAGGATTTAGAGACAATGTTTATAGTGAACACATTCAATTTCATATCCTGTAATCAATCATTTACTATAGACAACTTTGTTTAGAACTAAGTGCACTGTCAAAGTCCACCTTGATATGAAGCATGGTCATGACAAGGATTCTTCCATAGAATGCATGACAGCTTCTCTTTATCATGAGCAAAAGACATGGATAGAATAGTGTAAATAATGTTGAAGTGAAGAAATCAGGATCATGTGTAGACTAGTGACATTTGGCTTCTCTAATTTATTCACCTGGAGAAGAAGGTGATTTGGAGATTCTAAAAAATCATTAATACTTATCTGATGGACAAGTCACAATTTTCAGGGAGAGACAAGTAACCAAATACTTGAGACTGTAAGTGCAACAGTAGTAACAGGGAAGCTTGTGCTGAGATCTGTGGAAACTTCTGGAAGGTTATTATCTTCATATAGTTACTGCCTCCAAGGGTGTTATTTGTTTGGATCTGGAATACTCCTCAAAAATCTCAGGTGTAAGAGCTTGCTCCCCACCTGTTAGTGCTTTGGGGAAGTGGTAAGACCTTCAGGAATGTCTTAGGCAAAGAGAGTAGGTCACTCTGGAGGCTTGCCTTTGACAGATACATTTTGTTTCCTTCCCACCTTCTCTGTCCTCCATGTTGGCAAGCTCCTTGGCTCAACCACAAGTTACACATATTAATATTCTGCCTTACCATGTACAGGACCAAAACACCAGAATCAAGTAGCCATGAACTGAGTTCTCTGAAACCAGGAGCCAAAATAAATCCCTCCTTCACATGTGTATCTCAGTCATTTGGTGCAGTGACAAAAGATTGACTGATACAGTGAATCCATACAGTGAATCCATAGTCAAGGACCTAGTGGAAGGAGGAAGGTCTAGGATTATCATTGGCCGGTAAGGTTATTGGCTGGGATGATGCTAACATTCTGTACTGTTTGTCACCGTGTCTGATCACATTGACTTTTACTTCACTTTTGCCCTCCAAATTTTGTGCAGTTCTTCTTTTGCCATCTCCAACCTGGTACCACAGAGTGAGAGAACTATGAGGAATTTAGCTTCCAGCATTATCTAAATTTGTACAACATAACCCAATACAGGCATTCAACTCAAAAGTTCTCAAAGATACATTTGTTAGGGTTTCTTCAAAAGTAAAGACAGTACAGTAGTGCTAAGGTGACAAAACCCAGGCAGCCTTAATAATCTAAATCTTTGATGTATCGGAATTATGGGGAATTTATAGACCACCTGCATGTGACAGTGCCAACAGAGAACCAACAAATATTTAAATTTTCTCACGTATATCTGGAAGGGCATTTCCCTGATAAATGTTTTAAGAAAATGGATTTGATCTTTTTGTTCTCTTTGAGTTGGTTTAATGCGTGGAAGATGGATGGTATCATACTGCAGCTTTTCAGTTGCAGTAGTCCATGGTAGAATTTAAGAGTTTGTCCTAGTAAAGGAGCGATGCAGGTTAAGAGATAACTGCAAACCGATGTAATTCTAAAAACATAATAAACTTCTAAGAATAGAGTACATTCCTTTCTTAAAAATCTTGAGTCACAGTTACAAAATAGATCATGGAGCTAACTGATGATTCACAGTAAATATTTTCTTGTTTTAAATAGACTAAGAGGCTAAATTTTCTAAATAGTTTTGGGGTCAGTACTGGGATTTGCTTGGCCTACTTGGTCAGCTGGTGCTTTACTACTTGAGCCATACCTCCAAGTCAACTTTATGTTAGTTATTTTTAGAGATAGAATCCTGAAGTCTCTCTTCTATCTAGGTTAGCTTCAAACCACTGTCTTTCAGCTCTCAGCCTCCTAAGTAGCCAGGATTATATTTATGAGACACCTCACTTGGCTTAAATATTCTTTATAGGTGCCTTAAGAGTGGAAAAATCAGATAAAGTAGAGCCATAACACAGCAGAATGCTAGACCAAGGTGTTGAGAGGCTAAGCACTCCGTGAGTCTACAACTGTAGTTAGTTATACTAGCTCTGTAATAGCAGATACATGTCTAATTTATGTGCTTGGATATATTCCCTCACATGGTATAAAGTAACTGGACACAACAGCTCACACCTGTAATCCTAAGTATTTGGGAGGCTAAAAATGGGAGGATCATGTTATGGGCCCAGCTTGGACATAAATGTGCACAATACTTCACCTCCACAGAGCAAAGCTAGACATGGTGGCATGTGCCAGTAGTTTTCATCTATGTTCTAGGGTGGAAGGATAGACCCTATTCTAAAAATGACCACGTGAGAAACAGGGCTGGAGACATGGCTTAGTGATATTACTCTAGGCTAGCAAGGGCAAGGCCCTGAGATCAAAACTTCAGTATTGACAGAAAAAAAAAGGTTCTCATTAATTTGGAACTCTTTCTCTTCTTCGTCTTCCTTTTTTTTTTTTAAACTATCTTTTCCCACTTGTCTATATATGTTGAAAAATGCATTTTTTTCCTGCAAAGAAGATCATGCTTACTAGGAGATATGAATAGATGGTTATAGGTAAAGTTTGATAAGCGTTGTGATGAACTTGGCTGGTTTTTTTTTTTTTGATATCTAAGCTATCTCACCCCAGCAAGGTGTACACTGTGATAATCACTTCATTTCCTCCTCATTGAAGGACTTTGTAATGATCTGTTGATGGGCATATGCGCTAATCACATTTATCTGCCAGCATATTTAGAGATTGCTTATTTGCATGTGAAGAACCATACCCAATGGCTAATTGAAGGAAAACATTCTAGTTCTAAAGCTTCCAGGGAGGCTAGCTGGGGGATATTTCATGATGTGCTTGGCCTCTCTCTCCCCAATGTTGGATTCTTTCCCTCTCCTGAGTGTCAACTTCATGGGTATTCCTTAATCCCATGAAACACCTAAGCTCCATGTCTCAATCTACTTCTTCAGAAATCTTTCATCTATACTTTATGAGAGTCTTTCTTGGTGTTATACTTGAAAAATGTAGATGATTAATTCTCTTTCCCATTTTTCTTGTCTCAGGTACTAGCCATATGGAGAAATTATGGGTTTATAGGAGTATTGTCAGAGTAAAATAGAAGTATTATTAGCTTGAGCAATAAAGTGTTTTTACACAAAAATGTGATATTTATGTGGTCTTTGAAGGAGAATAGAACATGTCATGACTGTAAGGCTCATGAGCTATTTCTATTCTCAATCCACTTTCTTCTGCAGCCATATACTTTGCAATCCAGATATGGTCAGATGACATTCTTCTTAAAATCCTCAAGTTGCTCTTGATTGAGATCCTACTCTGCTTTTCTGGCTGTGTCTTTCATTCCTCAGCTCTACTGAATTTATTTCAGCTTCTCTGAATACCACAGCAAAAGATTCCTGTGCCTTTCCATGTATACTTCTTTTTGCCTTGACCCAGCCTTTCTCTTACCAAAGGTGATTACTACTTGTTTTTTTCTGCTCAATGTTAATGCCTCTTCTCCAGGGAAATCTTTTGTGACAATATAGTTACCTTATTAGCCCCCATATAATACCCTGTACTTCCTCTCGCATGGCAGTTACTGCTGTCTTGTTTTTGTTAAATCATCAGCTTTCTAATAACATCATCTAATGTTTTTTGAGGGTTAACTATATGCCAAGAAGGTTCTATGTACTTAGTAGGTTATTATTTCCTTTGCTCTTTTCAATAAGCATATAGTACTATACTTTCCCTTTTTAACAGATAAAGAGACAGAAACAAATGGAAGTGTTCTCTCACAGCAAGTGGTCAACCATATTTTAACATAATTTGCTTGATTCTGGGGCCTGTGCTATCACTCCAATGTGATATTTGTCACAAAGTAAACATTCAACAAATTTTAACTGAATGAATAAAGTCCAACTGGGATAGGAAAAGAACACTTGAGTTTATTGAGAATAGAGTAACAAAATTAGGCCTGGAGATAGAGACACTAGGATTCTTAGAAGTTTAGGTTGGAGATGGTTAGGAGTAGGAACTCATTTTTGAAAATACTTCTAAAAGATTAGATTGATGACAGTTTGCACAATTCTTGATCAGTACTTTCTATATCAACCTTCAACTTGAAGTTAGTTGATGTATATGTCAGTATATTTTCTGCTGCCAATAACACAATGCCATAGACCAGACAAGTCATAAAGAAAGATGTCTAGTCAGGGACTGGTGGCTTATGCCTATAATCCTTGCTACTCATGAAGCTGAGATCTGAGGATTGTGTTTTAAAGAAGAAAGTCTGTGAGACTTATCTCTAACTACCAAAAAGCCAGAAACAGAGCAGTGGATCAAAGTGGTAAGGGCTTGCTAGCCTTGAGCACAAAATAGCTCAGGGACAGCACCAAACCCTGAATTCAAGCCTGACTGGAACATATATAAAAAAGGTCTGTTTTGGCTCACTGGTGTGGAGGTGCAAGTTTGAGGAAATGTATCTTCTTGCTGGCCAGCTCAGGCAGTGCAGGGAATTGCATGAGAAATAGGCAGTGCATGTGTGTATATGTGTAGGATTTGATTATGGGGTCTCTCTCCTAATGACTTTACCTAATCCCACCACTCAAAAGACCAAAGCAAGAAGATTTTTGAGTTTGAGGCCAACCTAGACCATGTAGTGAGTTTAAGATTAGTCAGAAAACACATTTTTCAGGTAATTTTAAGGCATAAAGCATGACTATTGACACCTTATATCTTAACAAAGATAGATGATTTCAAAGCCACTTACTTTTACGATATTTAGGGGCAAATCATGTCTGAGAATTTTTAGTTATAAATCTCACATAACTCTGTATATATTGACAGATCCCTCTTAGTAAGTTTTTCTTCATTATGTTTTAGAGTTAATATTAAATCCAAAATTCTAAAACCATCAAGGACAATCTATAACTTTTCATGTTTTCTATTGGTTCTGTGTTCACAAGACAAATGCTACCTTTTGTAATAAACAAAACCATCAATTAACTCAACTATCATAACTGGAAAGCTATTATTAATCTCTAAGTGTGAAATTTCACCTTCAAGTTTGTTTGTGGAGGGTGGTAAAGATTTACAAATTATTTTGGTCCAAAGTGATTTGACTGCTCTGGGTGCATACCAGGGAATATGTAAATACATCACGTCCAGCAAAGTATAAAAACCTTCCAGTTCTTTTTTTTCCCACCTCCCAGTCTGTGCCCATTGTCCACTCTGAAGAGAGAGACATTGTACCAATAGCTCCCTCTTACAAATGTAGCTGATCACTTCCCAGTGTATCTTTTTTATTTTCAGAGTTGCTAACTGGGAACTTCTGCTCTGCAATTTATTTTCCCACTTCCCTTTTTTGTGTGCATGAACTATGCCCCTGGTGATTATTGTGACAACTTAAGAGTTTTAGTGACACAAAAGATTCTAGACTAACAGGAAAAGACTTGCCTTTACATAATTGAAAAGACTTTCTCTGTAGCTCAGGGCAGCATATATTTAAATCTATACATTTTTGCTTTTAGAATTTAGGAATATAAGGATTAGAAGGTGTACTAAAGCATACCTTACATTGTAGTATGTCTAAGCTTGATTGGAATGCAGCAAAGAATTTATTGTCAAGAATGGTAGTATCTTGGAAGTGAAAACAGGATGAATTTAATAAGTACAATTTATGTTCCTATGAATCATAGTATAAGAACTTGTATTTTCTTTTTTTTTTAATTGTGAAAATGCTGTACAGAGGAGTTACAATTACATGGGCAAGATAATGAGTACATTTCTTATCAAGCATTGTTGCCTCCTCCTTTGTTTCCCCTTCCCATCCCTTCCCCCTCCCCCCCCCCCTGCAAAGTTGTAAAGTTTGTTTTTCAACGTAACGACTTGTACTTCTCTTTGTTGCGAAGGGAGAACTTGTATTTTCATTCTCCCTGTTCCTTCTTTCTTCTCTCTGTTACTCACTATGCTTTTCAACTTTATAGTTGATAGTTGATATAACTAACAGAGAATTTACTATCCTTTCAGGAATATCATCTTTATTTCTTTTCTTCTTCTTCTTTTTTTTTTTTTTTTAGTTCCAAAATTGGAACTTGGACTTGGTATCCGACGCTTTCTCTCATTGGCTGGAGCTCTATCAACTGAGTCACACTTCCAACTTAGGTGTATCATCTTCAATATACTTTAATATACAGAATTAATACTTTTGAGGAAAACATTAGAATACTGAGATGCATATAAACATGAAAAAGAATTCAAGTAATCAAAATGTGACATATAGAAGCACAGAACTATGCTAGAATACATAAATCTTGTCTGGTGGGTAGAGGTGTTATTATGCTTAGTATTTTTAAAAGATAGCCAATTACTCTCTAGAACAACTAAAGAGTAATTGTCTATCTTTGTAAAAAAAAAAAACAAAAACAACAACCCACCACCACTACTAACAAAAAAAACGAGCTGGGTGCTGGTGGCTCAAGCCTGTAATCTAGCTACTCAAGGAGGCTGAGATCTGAGGATCATGGTTCAAAGCCAGCCCAGACTAGAAAAGTCTATGGGACTCTTATCTCCAATTAACCACCAGAAAACTGGAAGTTACAAAAAATTATTTGGATTATTTCCAACTGTATTTTTAATTGCTGGTAAACCAAACATCGTCTATTTTACTATTAATTTTTTCACTGAGAAAGTCAAATTATATTCTTTATCCATTTTTTGAAAACTTGATATTATACCTAGCACTTTATGTAAACTTTGTGTGTATCTGTGTCTATGTGTGTATGCCATAGTACTAGGGCTCAGACCCAGCCTGGGCTCTGTTCTTTAGGGTATTTTTGTTTTTTGTGTTACTCAAGACTGGTGCTCTACCACTTGAGCCACAGCTCCATGACTGGCTTTTTATAGTTAATTGGAGATGAGAGTCTCACAAAACCTGGTTTTGAAACATGATCCTCATATCTCATCCTCCTGAGTATCTAGAATTACAGGCATGAGCTACTGGCACCCAACTTATATGAACTTTCATGATACAAGTTTTTTTCTGCTGACATAAGGCTCACTTTCCCAATTAACTATCTTAGGGTAAATATTCAGTTTACTAGCAATTAAAAATACAGTTGGAAATAATCCTAATAATTTCTTGTAACTTTTTTTTTTTTGTCGGTTGTGGAGCTTGAACTCTGGGCCTGGGCACTGTCTCTCAGCTCTTCAGCTCGAGGGTAGTGCTCTACCAATTGAGCCACAGCACCACTTCCAGTTTTCTGGTGGTTTATTGGAGATAAGAGTCTCACAGACTTTCTTGCCCGGGCTGGTTTTGAACTGCAATCCTTAGATCTCAGCCTCTTGAGTAGCTAGGATTACAGAGGTGAGTCACCAGTGCCCAGCAACAACTTTTTTTTTAAAAAAAATAAGTTTTTTATTGTGAAAAAACTATACAGAGGGGTTACAATCACATGAGCAAGGTAATGAGGACATTTCCTATGGAGCATTGTTGCCTCCTCCTTTGTTAAGTTCATTTTTCGACATAGCATCTTGTACATCTCATTGTTGCAATAGGTCTGCCTGTATCCATATTTAAACAATTTGTTTTTTCCCTTCCCCTCCACAAATTATACCGACATCAAATACAGTGAAAACGGGTTATACCATGGGGGAGGGACATACAAAGCAACAAAGAAATCACGTGGTACCTTATAAGTACGTTGGAAACAATAGCAGGAAAGAAAAAAACCACTTGTGTCCTAATCTTGTTTTTAATGATAGTAAAATAAATGTAACATAACTTAGCATCTTAACTGTGTTTAAGTACCCAGTTTAGTGGCATTCAGTAAATTCTTTCTTATGCAGCCTTCACCACCATCTGAGCTCTTTTTGTCTTACACGATGAAATCTCTGTGACAGTTAAACTCCTCATTTCACCTCATCCCAACTCCTGGAACACAACTTTGCTTTCTTTTTGTGCACTTGGAGGTACTTCATGTAAGCAGAGTTACATACTGCTTATGTGTATGCATGACATTTCATTCATCATGGTGTCTTCAGGTTTTTCCTTGGGGTATTATGTGTTGAAATTTCTCTCTTTTCTTTTAAGGCTCTATAAAATTGACTTGGATGTACATTGTCTTCATGCATTCATTTCTTTTCAAGGGTACATGAGCTGCTCTACCTTGTGCCTATAGTGTGCAATGCTGCTGTGACCACTGCACATGTCTGTTTATGTGCCTGCCTTTAATTCTTTCTTTTTTCTTGATTTTGTTGTCCCTCTATGAGGGCTTGAATCTAGGTCCTGGGTACTGTCCCTTAGCTTTTTCAGCCAAGGCTGGTGCTCTGTCACTTTCGGATTTTCTGTGGCTAACTGGAGATAAGAGTCTCAAGGACTTTCCTGCCTGGGCTGGCTTTGAACCTTGATCCTCAGATCTCAGCCTCTTGAGTGGCTAAGATTACAGGTGGGAGCCACCAGTACCTGGCTTAACAGAGAAAAAGAAAGAGAGAAAGAGAGAGAGGAAGAGAGGAAGAGAGGGAGAAATTTTATTCCCATTAATATGCCACACATATTTCAGAAAAATAAAGAAGACTAATGATAAGATCATGTTGAAATTGTCTTTGCTGCTGTCAGTATAAATTGCTCCAACTGTTTGTAATTATTAGGCAATAACTAGAAAAAGTTACACAATATATTCTCCATTTTACTTTCTAACACACATAGTTTATTCTTGTGAAAACTACCAAAGGAGAAAAATTTATATGTATTATGATTTCATAGGGTGGGAGAGGAAAATATAAATGACCAATGATCAAAGAGAATTACTGCAATAAATTGTGCAAGAAGTCAGTGGAATACTGTGGAATGGAATACTATACTGCTATTTATAGGGGCTATTTAAGAATCACAGAACACAAAAGTGAGGTGCTTACTAACTTAAGTAAAATTAAATGTACTGTATTCTATAATACATAGTGTGTTTTAAAATATGTGATATGATGTAACATATGATTATGTTATGATTATACTTAATATAGTATGAGTCTGTATTAACATACTATGATCATGACGATATGTTATATTAATGTAACATATATAATATAACATATGGCATAATATAACCTTTTTTTCCAAGAGGGAGGCAGCAACATCAAAGCATACTGCATCATGGGAAAAGCAAGAAAATGGCTCTCAGGTCCAAATTGTATAACTGTAACCCAAATGAACTTACTGACACTTTTACTGAAACAATGTGTCAAGCTGGACAAAGTAGCTCATGTCTATAATCCTAGCTATTTGGGAGGCAGAGATCAAGAGGATCGTAGTTCAATGCTAGTCCAGGAATAAAGGTCACAGGACCATATCTCAACCAATGAACTGGGCATAATCATACATACCTGTCATCACAGCTACATGGGAAGCATAAATAGGAAGCTTACTGTCCAGGAAAGCCTGGGAATAAACACAAGACCTTATTTTTAAAAATGAAAAAGTAAAGCAGGACTACAAGCATGGTCTCATTGAGAGACTAAGGCGCTGAGTTCAAACCCTAATACTGCCAGTAAATAAATAGATAGCTAGATAAATAAATAAATAAGAAGAAAACTTGAAGACAGACATGCCTATTCAACACTGACTCACTGGCAACACCCTTATCTTAGTAGAAGCTGTTATAGGGCGAAGCCCTCAAATTGTATTAGGGAATCATTTTGTTTGTGGGCTACCCTAATGAGGTCAGTCCTGGCACAGAGACCAAATGGTGCTTTGCTGTATAAGGATGGAGGAGCAGCGGGAAATTTACCAAAGTGAATGACACCTTGTAGATGGAACTGATTAATTGACTTTCCAAACGGGGACATCCTCTTTCATTTATGCAATCTTGGTTTACATATGGAGATCATACTCAGGAATCCTTGCAGCAAGGGCAAAGGTATTTTTATGCGATTTTATATGGGCAAGCTAAAGCATAACATTGGGTCTGTCACGAAAGCAACACTTTAAAATGGACATGGCTACAAGGATACAGTACCACAGAAACAGGGAAAGGAAACTGACAGTACTATAGAGGCAGGCATGCTAGTCATATTTATTTTTCTCTGCTGACAATTGTTTACTTCATAAAAACCAGGAAAATAAAGACTATTTCTATATCATATTCATATGGAGTTTTGTAATAAGATACTTAATGCCAATTAATTAAATACATCGTTGGATAATAATTAAATGATAAAATAAACATAAATACTAATTTTGGAAGTGTTTTAATTCTAGTTGGCAGATAATCTGTGTGTAACCAATGCAACATAGCCAAAAGCTGTACATTCAAAATGAAAGTATGATAGCTATATAAGTGGGCCTCGTGCCATAATGAGTGTTTTCTATTCTTGATCCTCTCCAAATTTTGGGCAAGTGGAAATATATTGAATATTGAAAGTCAACTAATCAAAGTAATCTCTGATGAATTACTTTGTAATAAATATACAAATAGAAAAACTATGATTATAATGTACAGTTACATTAACTTTATTTTAACCACCCACATTATATTTATCTGAGATCAACTAAAAGCTGACCATTCTTTTCACACAATTATTTTTTTTAATTTAATTTAATTTTATTTGTGAACATACTGTACAGAGGAGTTACAATTACATGGGCAGGATAATGCGTACATTTCTTACCAAGCATTGCAGCCTCCTCCTGTGTTTACCCTTCACATCCCTTCCTAGCCTCCCCCCTCCCCCCCAATCCCAATCCTTCTCCTTCCCCCCCCCCCCCCCCCCGCACCGACATTGTAAAGCTCATTTTGGACATGACAACTTGTACTTCTCATTGTTGCAACAGGTCCACCTGTATCCTTAAACAACTGGTTTTTCCCCATCTCCTCCACAAGTTATACTGACATCAAATATAGTGAAAGCAGGGGTTATACTGTGGGGGAGGGACATACAAAGCAACAAAGAGATAATCTTATAAATGCGTTAGAAACACATGCATGAAAGAAAAAAACCTTAAAATACACATCTAAGGGTTCATTTTCCTGACATCACATTATCTGACCTTTTCCGCTTGACTCATACATATACTAGATATTACAAATAAGGGAAACCATGGGACCTATGTTTCTTTGGGCCTGGCTTACTTCACTTAATATAATATTTTCCAAGTTTTTCCATTTCCTAACAAATGGGGCAATGTCATTCTTTCTGATGGAGGCATAGAATTCCATTGTGTATATATACCACATTTTCTTGATCCATTCATCTACTGAGGGGCATCTGGGTTGGTTCCATATCTTAGCTATGGTAAATAATGCTGCAATAAACATAGTTGTGCTAGTAGCTTTAGTGTGGTCTTGTTTGTAAACATTTGGGTAAATGCCCAAAAGTGGGATTGCTGGGTCATAGGGGAGTTCTATTTTTCACACAATTATTATCTTGATTTCTGAGGTTAAAAATTTGATCTTAAAGGTAGAATTTTTAATTGACATTTATCAACTTGATCTAAGAAACTTCACTTTTTTATCCTAATCAGTTAAGGTGATTGTTTGATTCTTGATTCTGTCATGGCTATATTATTTACTGCAGAAGTTAGTAAACTTTTTCTGTAAAAAGAAAATAGTGAATATATTTTGTGGGTAAGGGGATTTTGTAACCTAGTTTTTAATTTTTTTTCTTTCAGCCGGCACTGCTGGCTCATGTCTAGCTACCTAGGAGGCTGAGATCTGAGGATCCTGGCTCAAAGCCAGCTAGGGAAAGAAAGTTTATGAGGCTCATCTCCAATAATCTACTAAGAAAAGGCCAAAAGTAGCACTGTGGCTCAAATGATAGAGCACTAGCCTTGAACAAAAGCCTCAGGACCAGAAAATTTTTTTTCTTTTACTACAACTCAATGGCAGAGTACTTGCTTAGGATCTGAGCTTGATTCTCTGTATTGAGAAAACAAACAACACATGAACATAATCATATATTATATAAATGAATGGGAAAATACTATTCCTTAAAGTATGAAAACATTCTTAACTCTAAGGCCATACAGTATCCTTCCTCAGACTAGACCTGGTCCATAGGCTGCAGATTTATAATTTACAATTATTGTTAATTATCTACTGTTGTTACAAATATTAAATTATATCTATTGCTGCTACAAATGATAACAATTACTTGTTACTTAAATTATTAACTATTATGTAGTATTGCTGAAAATAGCAAGCATTATTATTTTTGTATTTCTGTAGTCAAGGATCCAGATCATGTCTAAGAGTAACTCATCCTCAAGGTCCTTCATGAGGTTGAAATGAAGTGTTGGATGAGACTTGGGCCTTATCTGAAGCTTCTACTTGAAAGAGTATTTGCTTCTGAGCTCTTCTTGTAGTTATTGACAGAATTAAATGTGTGTGTGTGTGTGTGTGTGTGTGTGTGTGTGTGTGTGTGTTGGTGCACACATGCAGTAGAACTTCATGCTTTGGATGGTACTTTACTTCTTGAACAACTTTCCATCATCTTTGCTAGTTAATTTGAAATGGGATTCTTGTGGATTTGTCTGCCCAAGCTGGCTTTGAGTCTTGATCCTCAGATCTCAGCCTCCTGAGTAGCTAGGATTATAGGCATGAACCATCTGCATCAGGATTGATAAGATCCAATTATTCATGTGCTTTTGGACTTGAGGCTTCTTCATTTGCTGATTGATTAAGCTCTGTCAGCAACCTGTGATGTTTCTTGCCAGGTGATACAGTTCACAGTACAGTAACTGAATTACATGCCAGCAAATAATCAGGAGAAAATGTTAAAGATGGAAGCCACTATTCTCACTTGTAATTTTAGAAGTGACTCCTATCTCTTTTACTGTATCATATTGGTTAGAAGTGAGTTTCTAGGTCCAATTCATATAGAAGGGGAAGCTTACACACTAAGAGATGGCAATAACTTGATTCTTTTTTAATTTGGATTGGTTCTGGGGCTGGAACTCAAAACCTGAATGTTATTGCTGAGATATTTTTTCTTCAAGGCTAACAGCTCCACTTCTAGCCTTTTATTTTGTAGTTAATTGGAGATAAGAGTCTCATGTACTTTCTAGACTAGGTTGGCTTTGAACCATGATTCTGAAATCTTAGCCTCCCAAGGAGCTAGAATTGCAGACATAAGCCACCAGCTCCTGGCTAGAGCCATTTTAAACACTGCGTATATCCATCTGTCCATAATATTCTGAATACATCTGAAGGTTTTTAAAAATTAAAACCTTGAAGAAGGGTGTTTATGATAGTCTTGTGGCAAGCTTCCTCCCTCTCAAGATTGACTCCTGTCTACCTATGGATACTGTGAAGATTGTTACTAGCGCTATTGTCCATCTAACATTTTGTCCTCACATCTGTACTAATCAGAAGAGACCTTTTTTTGGTTGGTTCTGGGGCTTGAACTTAGCGCCTGGGCATTGTCCCTGAGCATTTCTACTCAAAGATAATGCTGTATCACTTTGAGTTCATTTTAGGTTTTCTGGTTGTTAACTGGAAATAAGAGTCTCAAGAACTTTTCCTGCTCATATTGCAGCCTCCCTGAATAGCTAGGATTACAGATGTGAGCCACTGGTACCTGGATGAGAAGAGACATTTTTGTCAAAAGAATTTTTAAAAAGTCAGTCTACCATCCAGTGTGTTTACTTGTAGATTTATATGCACATTCTAGCTACCACAAATGAGGGAAATGGTGCAACCTGTTCTCTGGGTCTGGCTTATTTTACTTAATATTATTTTTTCCAAGTCTTTCATTTCCTTACAAATGGAACAATATCATTCTTTCTGATGGATAAGGATTTTATTGTGTGTGTGTGTATACACACAATATAAATATACTCACACAGGCAATAGGATATGTGTGTAAATATGCATACATTTTCTTGATCCATACATCCATTGAGGGGCATCTGGGTGGATTTCATATCTTGGCTATGATAAGTAATGCTGCAGTGAACATGGTTGTACTGGTAGCTTTTGTGTGGCCTTGTTTGTGTTTTATTACAAAAAGGCCTAGGAGTGGAATTTCTGGGACATAGGGTACCTCAGTTTAGTCTTTTGAGAAACTTCTTTCCAGAGTGGTTGAACAAGTTTACATTCCTACTAACAGTTGAGTTGCCTTTTGGCCACAACCCACTAGAATTTGTTAACTGGTAGTTTTCTTGATAATGGCCATTCTGACAGGGGTGAGATGGAATATCAATGTTGTTTTGATTTGCATTTCCTTTATGACCAGAGATATTGAACATTTCTTCAAAAATATACACTGGGATGTGAAAAATTTTATAGATCTCCAGGTCTCTAGGCATTTATACCCAGTGAGATCAAAGGAGGATATTCTTAGGAAAGGAACACAAAAGTGCAATATCTTTGTGCATGTGATTATATAAAATAATATGTATCAAAATTAACTCTAGGAAATGGGATCAAGAGGTTTTTATCTTTGTTGCTTTTTTGTTTTGTTTGTTTATTTATCTGTTTTGTGAGGGTAAGGGGCATAGAAATGATGGGAAAAAGGTGAACAAATTCATCAGTGGTACTCACTATACTGAAAATGAACTTATGTTGAAAATAACTTGTGGGTGGGGATGGGGCAGGAAAAGCTGGGAGAAAGATGGGGGATGGGGTAAAATTGTTCAAAAGGAAATGTAGTCTTTATCTGACTTATGCAACTGTAACTCCTCTGTGTATTACTTTATAATAACACTTAAAATGCATGGAAAAATCAGGGTATTTCTGCATCATTGGACAGGTAAAATCAACTTAAATTAAGCCTTGAGGATAGTCTGGATTAATAAAATAAGTCAGAGCAATACTGTATATCAAAGGATGTCAGAACTAGAGAAGATGAGCTCTTACTTGTCTGCATCACAGTTTTAGAGTTGAGGAAGTGGCACTGTGGCTCAAGTGGTAGAGCGCTCGCCTTGAGCTGAAAGAGCTGAGGGACAGCACCCAGGCCCAGAGTTCAAGCCCCACGACCAACAAAAAAACAAAAAAACAAAAACAGTTCACAGTTTTAGAGTTGATTGCATCTTTTATGAGCCTCAGTGTTTTTAATTAACTGGTGAAAGCTCACTTCTCTTCCACTTCTATCTATGCTATCATAGACAGATTTGTATTTTCTTGTAGAGTATCTAAGAAACTAAATAAAGCATGAACTGGACTTTATAAACATTGTGACAATACAAGCTGCTGAAGAAGTAGGCAGCCAGGAAAAATGTCAGGCCATGAGGGTAAAAGAGGCTGCTGCTGAGAAAGACCACGTCCCTACCAAAAATACCATCTGAGTCAACCATTCTTCGAGTGCACTGGCCTAAGACCGCTCAAACTGGCAGAACAAGCTATGGGCCACAAGTCCCCGCTCACTACAAGTGCTGCTTATACCCTGTTTATAAAAGCTCTGCTGCAACTACACTCAGTGTGACCTTTCTGATCCTAACCAGGGAGTTCGCTCAGGAACGTACCCCAATAAACTTTTCTGTCAATCTTTAAAAAAAAAAACATTGTCACAATACATTGCAATTATAGTTTGATTTGATAACATTCAAAGTTAGAGAATACCAGTTATTAATAGCTGATACCTAAATAACAACCACCATGTACTATAAATACCATTTCTACTAACTTGAGAAAAACATAATGCTCAAATCAGAACAGCCAATAAAGTTACCATCCTTTAAAGCATTATATCAATCAAATGTCAGCCCCATTGCCAGGCCAAATATCTTGCAATTCTTTCACATTAGGTAATACAATAATTGTTACTTATAAGATGTATACTACAGTGCTAAGAGCTATGCTAAACAACTTTGAATGAACTTTATTTTTCTCAAACTCCAGGGTTGAGATGTTATTACTACATGCAGCTTACAGAGATATTAGCAGCACCTTCCCTCTGATCATTCAGCTAATAAATGATGAAGCCAATAACTTCAAAAGCTGATCATCTAACTCAAGAATATGTTCGCTTAAAATGGGGTCACAAGCGTACGATTTATATATTTGAGAATTGCCAAGGAAACTTTTCCAAGGAAAAGTTTGATTGAGTCACAATTTTTTAAAAATTATGAGGCCACTAGATGGCAACATTTTCAAATTTTTATTGTTTAAGGCAGAAAACATCATTATTGATTGGTTTTCTATGAATGATTTGTCATTGATAACAATTATTAATTGTATATATTGTACATATTAATTAATTAAAGTAAAGAAACTCATTGGATTGTCTAAGTTATATTTGTTTATCCATAAAATGTTTTTCAGAGGTATAATTAAACCATAGCAGTTTTAAATGGAATAGGGAAAAAAACCCTTGAATGTTAAATTTACTTTTTTTTTCCCCTGTAACTTTAGTTTGAAGTTTAAGATGAGTTTCCTTGAAACTTGTTTTTTTTTCTGGAGATTTGTCTTCGTGTCACAAAGTACTTTTTGTTTGTTTAGTATCAAGATCAAGCACAGCAAATACTTTAAAGGCACTTTTAAGAAAAATGTTGTGTTATAACAAGCTTTAGGAACTACAAATAAAGTTTGTACTGCTTGGAATGCACCTTTCCTCCTTTACATCATGTGCTCTTGTAAATCTGGTGGGTCCTAGTCTATGCATTTTTTTCTCTCTGACACCTTTACTAATGAAGGCATTTCCATTCTTCTAACCGTACCATGTCAGCACTAGGACATGATTCATTTGAGCCTCTGGTACAATACATATGTCCTAATGACATACATATGTGAATGTCTTCCACTCCCCAGAAGGACCTCAAAGGCAGTCTTTTACAAAATTATGTACATGCCAGATGCAGTGGCTAAGCCTGTAATCCCATCTACTTGGTAAATGGAGATCAGGAAGATTGCAATTCAAGGCAAGCCTCAGTTAAAAAAAAAAAAAGCTACATTTTCTGCAAATGTGGAAATTTGTTTATAGATTCTATAAGTAGTATTTGAAAATTATGGGCTACACATAGTACCCTATAATTGTAATCATGGATAATACTTATTCATTGTAGATGTATATGAGCTAATCTGCCTTCTTCTGTTTTAGAAATTTGCCATGAGTATAATTATGATGGAAGATAGATCCTTCTTTCCACTACCACAGATTGGAGAAATGTCAAATGCTTAATTTGTCAGCTTTCTTTGCACCTAGGGTGTGAGCAGATGATCTTGGCAAATAGGGACCCAATGCGTGAAAAGAACAGAATTCAGGATAGCCATATAGGTCCCTGTATAGTTGTGTCAGCTGTACAATTGGTGGCATTTGGTAAACAGAGCCACTTCAGGGCAGATGGACGGTTGCTTGTCTCATTAGACAACTCCCATGAGGTGATCTTGGGCATTGTTTTTGGTGCAAATCCCCATAGCTAGGACTCCTAATGATTTTACAAGTTTCCAAAAAAAAAATCTTTTAAAGGATTTCCTTTTTCTGCTTAGATCATTTAATTTTTGTCTTATTTATAGTTTGCCGGTCTTTGTTCTGAGACAAGGTCTTACTAGATAGTCCAGACTGTCTAGAACTCTTATGTAGTCTAGGATGGCCTCAAACTTATAATCTTCCTGCTTCAGCTTCCTGTCTGGGATTACAAGTGTGACCCTGGCTCTGCATTGTGTGTGTATGTGTGTATGTGTGAATCCTGAGGCTTGGACTTAGGGCCTGGGCTCTGTGCCAAAGATTTTTTGCTCAAGGCTAGCTCTCAACTACTTGAGTCTGAAAAATATATAGAAGCATGAGTGACACATGCAGATGATTCACATTCTGAATAAGCTATTTTGCCACATTGTTGTTTTTCTGTCAACCTCATTTATAGTCTCATGGTGACTTCCTTATGACTTAAATATGTAACCTTGTTTAATAGATTCATACCTATCATTTACTACTACCAGGAGAAAGTGGAATGCTCTCGCTTTACAAGTAACTCAGAGTTGGCCAGTAAGGATCATGAAAGAAATTCCTTTTAAGGAGTAGGATTGTGAGTATTTCAAATAACTTTTCAGTGTATCTGGAAATGTGGCCAAGGCAAGAAACTACACTCATGCATGCTTATTGGCTATTAGCACTAGAATTATCAGGGTCTTAGAAAAAAATGTTGGCAGATAAGACACATGGTTAGATCTCTTTTACTGAACCCAGAATCTGAAAGTATTGTCCTAGGTGAAGCTCACTTTAAGGTCTTTACCACTGAGAGAGCTCTGGATGATCAAATAAACAGGATGACAATTCTTAGCGCTGCCTCTATTACCACACCTTTGCTTTTCAAATAGGCTCAAAATAAAATGGTAATCTTGAAGGAATGGAAGTAATGGAATTTAGTAACATCAGTTTTTTACTCCTGAAAATGGTCCTGGGGGCTATCACCATTGAAAATGCCAAGGTCAAGAACTTATCAACTTTTTATGTTGGACTCTCCATTAGTGTTTATTGTTACATAAAAAGCATGAGAAAATTATTAGTTTATAACAACACAAATTTACTATTTTAGTGTCTATGAGGCCTGAGTCTGTGTGTGGCTTAGCTATATACTTTGCTCAGATTGTGTATGTATGTGTGTGTGTTTGTGTGTGCGTGTGCGCGCGTGCACACGCGCGTGCTGGTACTGGGGCTTGTACTCAGGGCCTGGGTGCTGTCTTTGGGCTAGTTTTTTTTTAAATTAATGCTAGCTTTCTATCACTTTGAGCCACAGCCCCACTTTCAGCTTCTTAATGATTAATTGCAGATAAGAGTTTCATAATCTTTTCTAGCTGGGCTGGCTTTGAACTACAATCCTCAGATCTCAGCTCCTAAGTAGCTATAATTACAGGTGCGAGCCACAGATACTTTACTGTACAGAATTTTTTTTAAAGGCTATTATCAAGCCTTATGGGACTGATTAAATTCCTATCTAGAAAGCCCACGGATTGAGAGAAGATCTTCAGTAGTCATACAAAAGACAAGGGTCTCATATCTAAAATATACCTGGAACTCAAAAAATTAAATCCCCCAACAATAAATCCTCAAAGAAACAACTGCCCAATAAATAAGTGGGCTAAAGACTTACAGAGAAACTTCTCTGAAGAGGAAAGAAGGATGGCCAATAGACACATGAAGAAATGCTCAACCTCTCTAGCCATAAAAGAAATACAAATCAAAACAACATTGAGATACCACCTCACCCCAGTTAGAATGGCTATAATCAAGAACTCTAATCACAACAGATGCTGGAGGGGATGTGGCCAGAAGGGAACCCTACTGCATTGTTAGTGGAAGTATAAACTTGTTCAACCACTTTGGAAAGTAGTATGAAGGTTCCTCAAAAGAATCCACATAGAGCTCCCCTATGACCCAGCAATCCCACTTTTGGGCATTTACCCAAATGATCACAAACAAGACCATACTAAAGCTACCAGCACAGCTATGTTTATTGCAGCATTATTTACCATAGCTAAGATATGGAACCAACCCAGATGCCCCTCAGCAGATGAATGGATCAAGAAAATGTGGTATATATATATATATATATATATATATATATATATATATATATATATATATATATATATATATATATATATATATATATACACACAATGGAATTCTATGCCTCCATCAGAAAGAATGACATTGCCCCATTTGTCAGGAAATGGAAAGACTTGGAAAAAATTCTATTAAGTGAAGTAAGCCAGACCCAAAGAAACATAGGTCCCATAGTTTCCCTTATTTGCAATAACTGGTATATGTCTGAGACAAGCAGAAACAGTCAGATAAGTTGATGTTAGGTGAAATGAACCCCAAAATAAGTATTTAAATGTTTTTTCTTTCATGCAATTGTTTCTAACATATTTATAAGATGATTTCTTTGTTGCTTTGTATGTCCCTCCCCCACAGTATAACCCCGACTTTCACTGTATTTGATGTTGGTATAGTTTGTGGAGGGGAAGGGCAAAAACAAATCGTTTAAATAGGGATACAGGTGGACCCATTACAACAATAAGATGTACAATTCGTTATGTAGAAAAATGAACTTTACAACTTTGTGGGGGGCGGGATGGGAAGGGGAAGCAAAGGAGGAGGCAACAATGCTTGATAAGAAATGTACTCATTATCTTGCCCATGTAATTGTAACCCCTCTGTACGGTATTTTCACAACAAAAAAAAATTCCTATGTGGAAATTCCATTAGGGAGGAATCTAATTCTAGGCCTAACCACATGGTTTGTTTTCTGACTTAGGGTCTTCATTTTTGCCCACTCCTGTTTGGAAACCTCCCAGAGTTCCTTGATATGTCTTCTTTCACATTACTACTTTCGCATAAAAGCTATAAGCAGAGTTGTCTTTATGGGTATATATTTGATGCTGTGGCATATAAGACTCATACTGGCTTTCATATTCTGTTGTAGCTGTTTGAATGTAGACAAAGGGCTTTACATATTGCTTTTAAATTGAGTGCCATAAATTGTGCAGCAAATCCTATCTGTAAGGGAAGTCTCTAGCTTCAGGCTGCAATGATGGACACTTTTTAATAACGTGATATAATCATTAAACTGCTGTCTACCTTTCCCATATAACCATGAATGACCATCACACTCCTCATAGTCTATTGATTAGAAGCAAGCCACAGATCCCAGCTACACTCCAGTAAGTAACAAAAGAGTATGGATACAAAGAAGTGGGGATCCTGAAGACTACCTTTGGAGTCCCTTTGCTATAATACTATAAAGTGGTGGAGAGAAGATAGCTACAAAGAATTTAAGTAGGCTTTCTCTGCCTGCCATGACTTTGCTAACAGTACTCTTTTGGGATTTTTGAGTTTCTTGTTCATAGTCATAATATCCCTCTCAGCATTGTCTCCAAGAAATTGATTTTACTTTGCAATTGACACCCTGCCTTATAGTTTATCATAGTCCCTCAGTAGGTGGGAAAAGCATGAGAGATAAGCATATTTCCCTGTTTAATAGACTGCAGCGTTTGAAGCCTTCAAGATGTGGGATGTTTTGTTGATAGAGAGCAGAGATTTGAGAATTAACAACTATAAGAAGTACTTCTAAAATTGCACCAAATATCCTGTTTATAAAAATTTAAAAACATTTTTCCCTAAAAAAAACGCTAATTTTTTTTTTACTGGGTGAAAGTTATTACTGTCTAAGAGGTACTACTTTGTAAAACATACATGAGAAACATTACTTAATGGTTAAAGAATATTACATGTTTCTTCTGGGACACACACAAGGTCCAATTGTGTTGAAAATGAACATTGTTAATTAACTGCTTTGGAAAACTCATGTCACTGGACAAATGGAACCAAGAAAGAGAACAGGTGTTGGCTGTAGTGATTGATTCTGTTTTTGTTATTACTATAAATGAAGACAAAGAGAAGAATATGCATCAGATTCTTCATTGCTCTCAGTTTTGAGAATTCTTTTTTAAAATTTATTTATTTTTATTGTGAAAATACTGTACAGAGGGGTTACAATTACATGGGCAAGATAATGAGTACATTTCTTATCAAGCATTGTTGCCTCCTCCTTTGTTTCCCCTTCCCCTACCTTCCCAGCTCCCCCACCCCCCCTTGATAATTCTTTTATATTTTTCTTTTCTAATTTTATTGCTTTAGCATTGCAGTATATTACAGGAAAGCAGAGGCCACAATAGTCTTTAAACATTTCTACTAGTTATGTCATTAAGTGTGATGTTTGTGGAAGTGTAAATAAAAATTATTAAGTACATTTTCTTCTAGCTTTTGTTTGCTATTTGTAAATAGTTATAATATATGCTGAATATTTCTAATGCATTTTTCATGTATTAAAATAATCGTGCTTTTTCTTTGATTTATCAATGGATTATCACAAGATTGATTTTTTATGGTTGAGCCAATTTTGAGATTTCCTGAAATAAAATAATCACTTCTATATCCATTCAAGTTGGTTTGCTAATACTTTAGGATTTTAAATCCATACTTACAACTGGCATTCATATAAAATTTTCCCTTCTTTTTCTTCCTCCTCCTCCTCCTCCTCCTCCTCCTCCTTCTCCTCTTCCTCCTCCTCCTCCTCCATCTCCTCCTCCTTCTCCTCTTCCTCCTTTTTTCTGGTTGGTCATGGCACTTGAACTTTGGGCCTGGGCACTGTCCCTGAGTTCTTCAGCTCAAGGTGAGTGTTCTACCACTTGAGCCACAGCGCCACTTCCAGTTTTCTGGTGGTTAATTGGAGATAAGAGTCTGACCAACTTTCTTGCCCAGGCTGGCTTTGAACCACAATCCTCAGATTTCAGCCTCCTGAGTACCTAGGATTACAGGTGGGAGCCACCTGTGCTGGCAATTTTCCCTCTTTATATTGTCCTTTTCCAGTGTTCATTTTAAAGTAAATAAAATTATATATTAACCAAGGTTCAGTTTAAGACAAATGTATATTAGACAAAAAAGATTTTTCTTGTAGAATTTTTTGGGGTGTGAGGGATTAAACCAAAGGTCTCCCACATGCTAACCAGGTACTCTACTACTGATCTATAGACTCCTGAAGGATGATGTTAAATGATTTATTTAGAAATATATGTTTTGGGCTGGGAAGGTGGCTCAGTGGTAGAGTGCTTGCCTTGCATGCATGAGGCCCTGGGTTCGATTCCTCAGCACCACATAAGCAGAAAAAGCTGGAAGTGGCACTGTGGCTCAAGTGGTAGAGCTCTAGCCTTGAGCTGAAGAGCTGAGGGACAGCGCCCAGGCTCAGAGTTCAAGCCCCACAACCGGCAAAAAAAATAAAGAGAAATATATGTTTTGGTGGTGGTAGTGGTGGTGGTGGTGGTGGTGGCAGTGTGTGTGTGTGTGTGTGTGTGTGTGTGTGTGTGTGTGTGTGTGTGTGTGTGCCTGTTCTGAGACTTGAACTCAGGGCTTGGCTGCTGTCATTGAGCTTTTTCACTCAATGCCAAAAGTTCACCACTTGAACCTCAGCTCCACTTCTAGCATTTTTTGAGATTATTTGATGATGATAAAAGTTTTATGGATTTTTCTGCTCAGGCTGGCTTTGAAACACTATCTTCAGATCCTCCTGAATAGCTAGGATTACAGGCATGAACCACTGGTGCCTGGCAGAAATATGTTTTGTTTTATGCCAGTCCTGGGGCTTGACCTCCCGGCCCATGAGCTGTGCCTGAGCTTCTTTTGCTTAAGGCTAGCACTCTACCACTTGAGCCACAGCACCACTTCCAGCTTTTTCTGTGATTAATTGGAGATAAGTCTCATGAACTTTACTGCCTAACCTGGCTTCAAATGTCCATCCTTAGATCTCAGCCCCCTGAGTAGCTAGGATTACAGGCAAGACCCACTAGCACCTGGCTAGAAATATGTTTTAAGAGTATATATATATTTATGTACATATATATACATACATAAGTATCTATATTTGTATATACACACATATATATATATATATATACATATATACACTTGAATTAGTAGGAACTGTGAAATCTTTATTACAGAACTGGATCATCAAGGAAGATAATGGTGGTACAATAATCATGTATACAAAACTGACAGTCTTTTTTTTGGGAGGGGGGTCCAGTTGTGGGGCCTGAACTCTGGGCCTGGGTGCTGTCCCTCAGCTCTTCAGCTCCAACCCCCCAACTCCCCACCTAAATTGAAAGTTCATTTTCAACATAAGGTCTTGTACATCTCATTGTTACAATGGATCAACCTGTATCCCTATTTAAGCATTTAAAAACTGACAGTCTTAAAAGAAGACTCAAGTTTATCTTTCAGTTTATTTCAAAATGAGAGAGCACTATAGTCTAATCTCACTTTCCCTTGAGTTGTATTCCTTTGATAAGACTGTCCAAAGCTGAGCTTAGTTCCAAGAACTTCTGAGGATTTCACATGCCATATGGGGCTCAGCTCTGGCCTACCTTAGGTGTACCTATTACTTCTGCTAAATTCATCTTGCTACTTTGTGCAAATCATTTGTGGACCCGGTCCTGGACATTTTCCCCCATGCAGATAGATATTTCATTGCTATTTTTTCCCGGCAGAATTACTTATTGCATAGTTCAGGAGATATATGATATTGATATAAAAGATGAATAGCAAGCAATTTATAAACAAGACATTATAGAGTGATCTTTATTGTGAAGTTCATATAGCCATATGATTTTTATGT
The DNA here is from genome assembly GCF_024711535.1 of Dipodomys merriami. Lineage (NCBI taxonomy): Eukaryota > Metazoa > Chordata > Mammalia > Rodentia > Heteromyidae > Dipodomys > Dipodomys merriami. The sequence continues at coordinate 22,676,443 of NW_027206512.1, read as the reverse complement.
CCAGTTCAGTTTCATTTTTTGTGATCGTGTCTCACTGTAAGGTACAGCTTTAGCTCCCACTTATTATGTAGCCAGGCTGGCCTGAAAGTTAGGATCCTCCTGCATCCATTTCCAGAGAACTGGGATTATGGGCATGTCAACTGAATCATAAAGAAGTCTTTCATTGATTTTTTAAAAACCAACTTCTTATATCCATTGCTTTCCTATCTTTTCAACTAATGAACAGTATAGTTCATTGTAAATGTTGATTGGTATTGTATTTACATTAGTAAGTATATGTAAATGAAAAAAAAGACTGATGTTGGAACTTTACTCCTTTGAAATCATATGTGTGGCTTCTTTGCTCCATTAGATCGCAGATATCAGATACTGAGAGAATATTTCTCAACTTCTACTGTGCTACCTATAGTGTGACATGGCGTAGCACATTTTAAAGTTTAATCCATTTTATTAACATTGCCATTTTCAAAAAAACAAATCATACTCTGATTGACAATGTTTCTTTTTTTAATTTTCTGTTTAAGTACCTTGTTATTGATATTCATCAATTAGTAGCACAAATTAGAATTTGCCAATTGATTTGGGCACCAGTGGTTCATGTCAATAATTCTAGCTACTTAAGTAAGCTGAATCTGAGGAGCAAAGAGCCTGGGCAGACAAATCTATGAGACAATTACCTCCAATTAACCGGTGAAAAGCCAAAGCTGGTGGTGTGGCTTAAGTAATAGAGGGCCAGCTGTGAGCAAAAAAGCCCAGAGATAATATCAGGCCCTGATTTCCAGCCTCAGGATTAGCCTGGGCACATGTATGTATGCACACATACATGCACGCGTGCATACACACACACACACACACACACACACACACACACATACACACACACACACACCCCAACTGGAAATAGTAAGTTCTTTTTTGTTTGGGAAATAGTAACTTCTGGCTGTGTTTTACACAGCTAATTTGGCTCACTCATTTCCTGTTTTATTTACAAACTTCTTGAAAGCAAGGGTGCATCGTGCTCTAGGAGGAGAGTAAGAGTGATTCTGTATGAGAGATTTGGCTCTGATTAGTTGTGGAACTGTAAGTAAATCATTTTTCTTCTTTCAGACTTTGATATCTCATCTGTAAACATGGAAGAATGAAAGACATAATCAATTATTGTTCTTAAATATTTGTTATTCTTCTTGTAAAAGATTTATAATGCCCCTTTTATAATGGCAGGCTTAACTGTGTAGCCAATGATGTCCTTCCCAGTGGAAATATTCTTCCAGGCTCTCTGTTGATGTCAGGTTTTGCCGCACAGCTTGATACGGCCAGTGGAATATAAACAGAAGTGATGTTTTCCATTCTTGATCAGAAGTACCTAAGGGCTTTCCTTTAGAGTTTCCCAAAGAAACTGCTCCTTCCTATACCATAAACGGATTAGATCATAATAAGACAGTCAACCCCAGCTGACACGTAAAGCAACATGTGTGTTTAATTAGTTAACTAATTAATTATTTTTGGCTTTTGAATTTAGGGTATTATTAGGTTGGTGTGCTACCTCTTGAGTCACACCTCTAGTCAGGTTATTCTTTTCTGTTTATTCATTTTCTGGCTATCTTTGAGATAGAGTCTTGCTTCCTTCCTGGGCACATAACTGTGCCACTGTTTGCCTACTCTAGGCTTCACATCATTTCAGGGAGCATAGGTGCTAGCTTTCCTTGGGAGATGGAGTATCTTGGACTTTTCTGCCTGGACTGGCCTGGAACCACAATTCTCTCAATAACAAACTCCCATGTAGCTAGAATTACAGACATGAGCCACATGGCTTGTCCACCTTTAAATTGTCATTTTGTTATTGAGTTATAATAATTTTTTTACCAGTGTATCTACAAGTTTGTTATTGGAAATAAGATTTGCTGGGGTTCTGGTGCCTCACACCTGTAATCCTAGCTACTCAGGAGGCTGAGATCTAAGGATTAAGGTTTGAAGCCAGCTTGAGCAGTAAATCAGTGAGACTCATATCTCCAATTAACGACCAAAAAAAAAAAAAAAGTGAAGTTGGCTCAAATGGGTAGAGTGCTAGCCTTGAGCACAAAAGCTCAGGGAAAGCACCAAGGCCCTGACTGGCACATATACACAAAAGAAATACAATTTGCTATCCATAGGATTCTGTGGTTTTCCTTTTCACTTTCTTTTTAATTTTGTAAATTAATTTTTTTTATTATGCTGGGGTTTAAACACAGCCTTGTGTTTGCTAGGCTGGTGCTTACTCCTTGAGCCATGCCTTCAGTCCTGCTTTTTGCTACTTATTTTGGAGATGGTATCTAGTGGACTTTTCTGTCTGGCTGGCCTTGAGCCTCATTCCTCCAAATCTTAGCATCTCCTGTAGCTAGTATTGTAGGCATGAAACACTGGTGTCCCAGATGAATTTTCATGAAAAGTTTCCACCTTGATGAAATCCTCTTGATAAACTTGTGTTTTGTTGTTGTTACTGGTCTTTTTGTTTCAGCTGAGAAAGTATTTTCTAAGTTATGGTCATAAAGGTTTATGCCTATGATTTCTTCTAGGGGATGGATAGGTTTTGTGATTGCATTTAGGTCTTTGGCCCATTTTAAATTATTTTTTTTCTATCTGCGGTTATATAAAAGTCTAATCTCATTATTTGCCTGCAGCTATCAACTTATCACAATTTGTTGATAAGTCTATTGAATGGTCTTGGTACTCTTGATAAAAAGCAATAGATTGTAAATGTGTGGGTTGATTTCTGGGCTCTCAGTTTTTTTTTTACACTGATGCTTTATGTCAGTATCATGTTATCTTAGTGTTTGTGGCTTTGCAGTAAGTTTTGAAATGATCATCACTGTTCCAGACTTCAAAGTACTAATAATTATAGTTCTTATTGTGGGTAGTATGTCAAGCTGTATTATGTAATGATTGTCTAGGTCCACTGGGAATCTTAAATGTCAATAACAGAAGGCTGGCTTCTATTTTTATATTTTTAAAACTATAGATCCAAGTCATTTTCATTTAAAAATTCAATTCTTAAAATATATGGCTTCTATTTTGACTAAGAAAATAGCCACATATATAGAGTTCATTTCGCAATGTACACGAGAAAACTATGAAGCCAGAAGAGGGGAAAGGGAAAGTGTAATTGCAGCGAGGAGCAGCTTGGGAGGAAGCAGAAAAAAAAATCCATCAGAAATCCATCAGCACAAAGAATTTCTTCTCCAACAACCTGAGAAAACTTCCTTTCTAATAAACCCTTTCAAATAGTTTAAATTTCTAATCTGACAGCAAAGTCTTGTAGACTTTTTTTTTTTTTTAACATCAAGGAATGTACTTTCAAACAGCTTCATTGGAATCCTTTGTAAGAGTTTGTTATCGGTAAGGACCACTTTAAGAAGGAGCAAGTAGTTTTACCCCTAACCAATTTCAGTTCATAAATCATGATTTCAGTTGTACTTTTTGACACATATATTTTAGAAAAAAACAAAACCAATACTAGCGAGTCCAGAGGGCATAGACTGCAAACATTTTCCAGGATGAAGCAGTCAATCCACTGATTTTAGGCATTATCACTGTCATTGTGTTGAAAAAAAGCCCTGAGCTCCTTTTCTGTGATCTCTGGGGGGAAAATGTTAAGAAATGCTCTCTTTCATGTTTGTTACTCTTGGGAGGAGACTTCAAAGGGCTTTTCAACAAGTAGCTCAAGTGAAAAGGAAGCATTTTGAGGACTATGAAGAGCCAGTGATTCAACACTGGGTGGCACTCTTGTCCCAATGAGGGCTGAAACAGTGGGAGGACATTAGAAAACCCATATAACTTTAAAATAATGTGATTAGAATGCATACCTTTTTGGCTCTGCTTGACCGACTAAACATTTCACATAGAGCCCCAAGAGGCATTTGTTAGAATGATGTCTTGTACAGCAGTGTGGGAAGACAAAATGTAGTATGGCAGGACCCAGGGAACATAAGAACTGAATATGGCTTAGAAGACACTCTCAGATATGCTTTTTCTTTTATTGCAGTCTGGCAATTATCTTGCTGGTCCATACATACTTTAAAGAAATACTAGATAATGACAAGTTCTATTTAGCAATGATGGCTTCTTTTGGTCTTCCGGATGAAATCCTGCTTTGTTTTTAATTTCCACTTCCCCATGCGTACAGAAATCTGAAGTACCTGAATCACATCCTGTTGCTTTGTCTCTGTGATTGCTGCAATGTGATAGTGTTCTGCCTGGACCTTTCTGTCTCCTTTCATCTTCATGGATGATCCCACCTCCTTCTTTTTGACTTAACCTCCTCCTTGAAGCCTACCTTGAGCACTGAAAGGATTGAAGTTCACATGTGTGAAGCACCTAACAGTATGGAGACCTTATCAAAGGCTATTATTTTCATACAACACCAGTAATTTGGTCTATCCGAACATTTTTGTTTATTCACATATTTTATATTTTGCTTACAGTGCTTCTGATTAACTTATTCAATAAGTACAAAAAGTAATGTTGGAAGCATTGGGATCATAGTATAAAAAATGGACAACATAAATGGTGACATTTACTATATAATGATACTTAATGCCTATTCGTCTTCTTCTCTTTTTTTTGGTCAGTTTTGGGGCTTGAAATCTGAGCTTGGGTGCTGAGCTTGAGCTCTTCAGTTCAAGGCAAGTGCTCTACCACTTGCCACAGCACCACTTCCTGTTTTCTGAGTGGTTTATTGGAGATAAGAGTCTCATGGACTTTCCTGCCTGGGCTGACTTTGAACTATGATCCTCAGATCTGAGCCTCCTGAGTAGCTAGATTCAGGCATGAACCAGCGTCACCTGGCTTTATGCCTATTATTATTTAAAATTATACTATTCAATTATTCTACTGCTATGGGGAAAACCATGATGATGACGATGATGATGATGATGATGATGATGATGATGATGATGATGATGATGATGATGATGTGTTTATTTCTGTCAGTCTTGGGGCTTGAACTTAGGGCCTTAGTGCTGTCACTGAGCTTTTAGGCTCAAGCTCTACCACTTTGAGCCACAGCTCTACTTTGGTTTTCTGGCAGTTAATTGGAGAAAAGAGTCTCATGGACTTTCCTACCAAGGGTGGCTTTGAACCATGATCCTCAGATTTCAACCTCTTGAGTAGCTAGGATTATAGGTGTAAGCCTATAATGTTTATGTTTTTTATTATGTTTGTTATGTTTTATGATAATGTTTTTACTGCATTATAGCTTGTTTTTGGTTATAAAACAGATCATTTGTTTTCTGCTATTTTCTAACTATTGTTTATTTGAAATCTTTTCAGAAACATAAATTATTTCTTGGAATGAAACTATTAATGCCTCTCTGCTCAGTAATACTGCATTAAAAGTTCATCTTGAAGTTATTATTATAACTGGATTAAAAACACTGTAGGACCCTAATATCATTTTTCAGGTCATATTCTGAATTGTGCAGAGTCTGGGTCCTGATAAGACTCAGATCTGAGGATGGAGGTCCTAGAGGCCCCATATCTGAGGATGAAGGTTTGAAGCCACCTGGAATATCAAAGTCCTTGAGACTCCATTACATTTAATCAGCAAACCAGCTAGACTGGAGGCATGGTTCGAGTGGTAGAGTGAAAACCATGGGTGAAAACCAAGGGAAAGTGTGAGGCCTTCCATTCAAGCCTGTGTACTAGTATGTATGCCCATACACGCATGCATACGGGCGTGCATGCACACACACACACACACACACACACACACACACACACACACACACACGTGCTAAACTGTTCACAAATTTGCAGGCAAGATTTAGAAAACCAAAATAGTCCGGACAAGCAAAATGGGGACATCTTTACTTGTAGGTTTAAGGAAACAAGAGAAACACAGAACAGATGATAGAGGAGCACATAGAGATGATTTTGTTCATGATTTACTGAATTAATACTTATTCCATCATTGATTTATTCAATTAGTACTTATTGAATCCTCTTTTTCTTCCTTAATGTTTTATTGTCAAGTAATTGTATAAAGAGTTTCAACTCCATAAATCAAGTTATGAGTACCATGTATCTTGATCAGTGTCACCTCTTCCATCCTTCTCTGGAATTCTCTCCTATTCCTACCCTCGAGTTATATAGTTCCATTTTTACATAATGTACATTGGATATAATGACTGCATTTGCTCATCATTTCTCCTTCCATTCCTGTGCCCTGCTCTCATTGCCCCAGACCCCCAAAAGAATGTTTACATTGCCCTGGATTTACTATGCTAAGCAATATCAGTTGTTCAGAAGAGTTACATCACTGGACTCTTCCCCTAAATAGGACATCCTTTACTCAGTTTGTATGCATATGCTTAAAACTCTGTATACGTTATCATGTATGTTTGTATTTTAGATCTAGCTTCTGCATTTGAGAAAAAAATGTGTCATTTGTTTCTCTGAGCCTGACTTACTTTACTTATAATTTACTCAATTTTTTCTAGGTCCATCTAGTTCCCTGAAAATGACATAATATTATTCTTTCTGATAGGTGAGTAAAATTCCATCGTATAGATGTGTCACATTTTTTCTTCTTTATATATTTATTATTGTAAAGATACTGTACAGAGGGGTTACGGTTACATGAGTAAGGTAATGAGTACATTTCCTATTGAGCATTGTTACCCCCTCCTTTGTTTATCCCCTATTATCCCTTCCCTCCCCCTCTCCCCAACTCCTCCCTCTCCCCCAGCCCCTGTACCTGAAATTGTAAAGTTTGTTTTCAACATAGTGTCTTGTAAGATGTGTCACATTTTATTGATCCATAATAGGGTATATGAATCTCTTTTTGAGTAGGTGCTGGGATATAAAGTCATAGTCTCTTAAATATCATGCTATCAGGTGGGGAATAAGAAATGAATAAACCATCATCTTACGAAGAACTGGAAAAGCCATGAATTGGGGGGAAGTACAGGAGAAAATTAAAGTTCACAGACAGGGCAGGAACTCTATGTACAGGTCTTGGAAGGCTTCCTGAAGAATGGGACTTTGGCAAGATCCTCGTTCATGTTTAATTATTTGTTCTTCATCCTCATATGTATTGATCTCTTGTTTAATTTTTTTCTCATATATACATTTCCTTTATTTTTTTTTAATTTTTTTATTGTAAAGATACTATACAGAGGGTTACAGTTACATGAGTGAGGTAATGAGTACACTTCCTCTTGAACATTGTTACCCCCTCCATTGTTTTCCCCCTACCATCCCCTCCCTCCCTCCCTTCCCCGAGGTTCTTTTTTTTTTTTTTTGATTGTGATTAAGTGATTACATAATTTCTGGAAATTCATAGTATTGTGGAATAATGATGCTCATTTAAAGTCACAAGTTCATTCTAACTTTCCTGGAGCAAATTGTCTATCACAGTCTGTAATATATAACGGTGCTCACATGTTATATACCATATATGTGATCAGCAGCATGGGGATATTTGGTAGTGGTTCAACCAGATGAGTGGGAGTTCTTTGTTTCTTAAGTCCTGTTAGTTTTGTCATATCACCTAACATTTTGGATTTAGCATCCACTTATCAGGGAGACCATGTACTGTTTTGTCTCTTCGTTCTTGGCTTGTTTACTATTTTTGATAACTATTGTACATTATAGGATGTTGAGTTTTCTTTTCTTTGCCTCTTTTCTATTTTATGTCTTTAATTTTATTTTTATTATATGTTATTAGTTTGTTTAAAAAGGAGTAGTTTGGAGTTGGGTTTGAGCTATTCTTTGAAAGAATGATTGGTTATGTATGTACTTAAGAAGCTTGGTTAAAAAGAAAATACTGTCTCCCCAGGATGAGTTAATGCACAGAGGCAAAATTCAATACTGCCATGAAGCTCTGGGAACATAAATCTTGGGGGCACATTTGAAGGATTTATTCAGATAAATTGCAAAGTATGTATTATGTCAAATGGAATGAACATTTTTATGACTCTTGATATGTATTTCCAGTTTGCTTTTAGAAATACTGTACATTATTGGGCTAAGGACATGGCTCAAGTGGTAGATGTAGCACCTATCTAGCATGTAAAAGCTCCTGAGCCAAACACCGGTATTACCAAAAAAAGAAATATTGTACATAATTAATATTGGTATAATAAATGTACAAAGACACAATATTGTGCACTATCAGAGTGAATGATATGGTTTTGATAGGCTTTGATTTTGTTCAGATCAGCTGCAGAAGCAGCTATGAGCCCCAGCCTGCAACTTCTTCATATATTCCAGGAATTCTCTTCAGTAACACCTCAGAAATGCCAGGAGCTGTAGGAGTGCCCTCTGTGTGAGATGCAGGCTCCTGTTATACCTTCAAGATTCATTACACTATTCTATTTTTTTTTAATGTTTTAAACTTTCTGAAAGATGATTTGTTCTGATTTCACACTTCCCTTTGTTCTAGTGTGTTTTCCATAGGTATTTGGGTTTTATTTGTTTGGTGGTGATTTGTAAGAATTAAGTCACACAGCCTGTCATTTCTGAAAGCAGAAACCTGTTTTTTTCCCCAACATTTCTATTGGAGCTCTAGTCATGAACATTTCTATTGGAGCTCTAGTCATGAACATTTCTATTGGAGCTCTAGTCATGAACATTTCTATTGGAGCTCTAGTCATGAAGATTTCTATTGGAGCTCTAGTCATGAAGATTTCTATTGGAGCTCTAGTCATGAAGATTTCTATTGGAGCTCTAGTCATGAAGATTTCTATTGGAGCTCTAGTCATGAACATTTCTATTGGAGCTCTAGTCATGAAGATTTCTATTGGAGCTCTAGTCATGAATATTTTGTTTTTACAATTTGTGCATTTCCCTGTTTCTCGATTTCTTTACCAGAGATTACAATTTTTATCCGTATTTTATAAGATAATTATAGTAAACAGAAAATATTGGAATATGTATGCACACACACATACAGACACGAGAGAGACCTGGAAAGGTTGTAGTCTCTGTATTCTCAGCATGTGCTACATGTTGAGTTGGAAACCCTCAACATGTGTAAGACTTAGTGATCTGCTTTTCTAATGAATACTACGAGGCAGGTGGTTAAGACAGATCTGGATTTGAATCCTGGGCTTATTTTCTAACTAACTCTCTAGCCTTAGGTAGGTAAGTTATCTAATAATGCCAAGATTCAATTTTCTTATTTTCTGTGAAGGTTAAAATGACATAAAACTTATAAAAGCTGGTGCTTGGCACATGACAAATGTTGGATAAATACGGTTTTGCATCATACTATAATTACCCATATCCAGTCACTGTGGAATATTTTCTTCTCATAGGAAATATTATTGAAATGTTTATCATTAATTAATGCTTTACACTGCAATACATTTTCCATAATTACTATTCAGTTTTCTTTAGAAATTAGACACCACTTCAAAACAAAAATGTTAAAATATTAATGTGTTGTTAACTCTACCTTGCAGTAGTGTCTGTGATGTGGAAGAGACAGATATTCTCTAGGTTTTGTGTATGATAGCTGATTTGGTTAGGTAACATAAAGGTCATCAACTAGAACAGAAAAGAGATTAGAACTCAGGTTCTGTAACTTCCTGTTCAACTGTTTTTTTTACAACCAGTGGAATTTTCTCATCATTTGAATAATGTGGCAGAACTTGCTTATATACCCCTAGAAAGAAAAATGAGATTTAAGTTTTCTAAAGTATTTGCTCTCTCCGCCAAAATACATTTGTTTAATTTATCTTTTGAACTTTTTCATGGAATGTATTTAATAGGAACAAGATTTCTTTAACTTTTCATAAGAGTTCCATCTGGAAATCTTAGTATACATTGTGTAACTGGATAAACATTGGAAAAACTTTGTAATTTGGCAAGACCACAAGATGAAATGAAAACCAGAGATCAGAGAGTTATATTAAGAAAATCCATAGAATCTGTTTTTTAAAAAATATTATCTTTCTTAGCCAGGTGCCGGTCGCTCCCACCTGTAATCCTAGCTACTCAGGAGGCTGAGATCTGAGGATCACAGTTCAAAGTCAGCCAAGGCAGGAAAGTCCAAGAGACTCTTATCTCCAATAAACCACTAGAAAACCGGAAGTGGTGCTGTGGCTCAAGTGGTAGAGCGCTTGCCTTGAGCTGAAGAGCTGAGGGACAGCACCCAGGCCCAGAGTTCAAGCACCACAACCCACCAAAAAAAAAATCTATATCTATATATCTTTCTCTAGAAGTGCCATGGTAGTGTTAGAGAATATTGGGAAACTTCAAGAGGAAAATTCTTGTACACTTCTATAAATGTTCTAGTTGGTGCCCCTTTCAAACTTATTTTTAAAATGCTATTATACTTATAGTGAATATATAATTTACATTCTGATTTCCTTTTACTCAACAACAAAATAAGCATTATATGTCCAAATGAGAAAAATAAAAAAATAAAATTTCAAATACTTTGATTTATTGTGAATTAATAATAAATCAATCACTGAAACAAGGCTAAGGGTTGTTATTATTATCTTCATGTTGTTACACAAAGGATTTTCAAGTTAACATATTAGTTTATGAGTACAATGCATCTTGATCAATGTAACCTCATGGCAAAGTTTTAACTGTAAAAGACTTTTATGTGAAAGTTGTCAAACTAAAACGAGAAACCATAAAATACCACTGAATATTTCAATATAAAGAGTGGTATTTCTTTCTCCTTAGTCTAAGTCACCTGACTGATATATTTTGTCAGTTGTTGGTAGAAGTTAGCCTTACTAAAGGAATATAAGGAGAAAGAAAAATAATATGAGATGTAGAATTTATTTTAAAAGTCTAGAAGAAAAAAGTATACTGCAGATAGAACAATAACAAAAAATATTGACAATTTTCCCCTTACTAGGATTTATAGAGGTTCTTCCTAACTTTGAGATAATAACTGTCATAACTGAAATTATATCCTTAGCAAAAGATAATGTGTATCTTCGTTGAGGCACAGGGCAATTTGAACAAAGAAGACAATCTAAATATACTTACTATGCCTCCAGGAGACTGAGAAGGAGAGAAAGCAAGAAAGCAATGCTGGCCACATGTCTTGACCTTCCCTCTTATGCTAAAGTCCTCAAGAGACTGTTAGAGCAGTTAAAGGCATGGCACTGTATATTCTGGTGACCATACTCTAAAGACAGAGTGGTTTTTTCCCACCACTTTAGTGTGCCGATGGGCCCACTCTAGGGAAGGCTGGTGTGTGGTTGAATGGGTAAAACAATGTGAACAGGCAGAGTTTTGCACCTGATTAGAAACAGATGGCAAAGCTTCTGTAGGCCCTTATCAGGGATCTCTATCAGGACGAGCACACACTGAAGGCAGGCACTAGTGCAACTTCTCACTCCCCATGAGCCCTCTCCTTCTGCCCTCTGTGTATCTTCCTGAAGCTCAAGGAAAGCTACTGGCATGGGAGTCAGTTGAGAATAGTTGTGTGGGAGGGGGTGGGGTGGGGTGGAAAAGGGTTGTGGTAGTTGGTCTTGGGGTTTGAACTCAGGGCCTGGACATTGTCCCTGTGCTGTTTTGCTCAAGGCTAGTATACTTCCACTTGAGCCACTGCCCCATTTCCAGCTTTTTGGTGGTTGATTGGAGCTAAGCGTTGCATGGATTTGCCTGCTTGCCTTTGAACCAAGATCCTCAGATCTCAGCCTCCTGAGCAGTTAGGGTTTACAAGCAGAAGCCACCTGTGCCCAGCAAGAATAGGCTTTTAAATAAAGTAAAACAAAACCAAAATCTGAGTTCTCAAGTTGAGTCCTTAATGGAAGGTCATCTTATTGTGAAATAAATATAATTCAAATTTTGATTCCTTTTTCTACTACCCAGTAGCGAGAGGACCAATAGTGGAAAACAAAAAGGTAATATTTTTATGGCAAAATTGAGAGTAGTGATAATACACCTTGATGCCTAAATAATAAATAAGCCATTCTGTAACCTAGATCTTTGGGATTCAGTTCTGTTTCCCAGAAACCATTAGTCTTCCAGAATTATTCCCTTCCTGTCCAATCATAGTTCTCTGTAGGAGAGATTACTCTATCAATGTTTATTCTCCTTTCCTCCTTTAATTAAAAGCTTCAAGTTTTATAGCAGACACACTCAATGTTGCATTACCCATCTTTCTTTGGACTAGGTTTAGCCAATTGGTGACTTTCTAGATGGGAACATTAGGCAAAGTGCAGCTGTTCTAGTAGTCTCAGACTGCTTACATCAGGATGTAACATTAAAGGGAAAGAAATTTATACTCTTTTAAAGCCACTGTATTTTGAAGTTTCTTTGTTACAGGGGATTAGTACTCTGAATAATTTGTCATACATAAAATATGACACTTAACAACAGAAATTTGTTTTAAGAAATGCATCATTTAGGCAATTTTGATAGCATGGATATTACGGGATATACTTACAAAAACTTAGATCAGAGATGCCACATAACTGAATTGTAAAGGCTTATGTAGCATGTATCAGACTATAGGTTTTGTCTTCAGCAAAGAAAGAAAGAAAAAAGAAAGGAAGAAAGAAAGAAAAGAAAGGAAGGAAGGAAGGAAGGAAGGAAGGAAGAAAGAAGGAAGGAAAGAAAGAAAGAAAGAAAGAAAGAAAGAAAGAAAGAAAGAAAGAAAGAAAGAAAGAAAGAAAGAAAGAGAGAAAGAAGAGAGCCCGGTGTTGGTGGCTCATACCTGTAATCCTAGCTACTCAGAAGGCTGAGGATCAAGGTTCAAAGACAGCCTGGGTTGAAAGGTCCCAATGAGACTCTTATCTCAAATTAACCACTCAAAAAACCGGAAGTGGAGGTATGGCTCAAAGTGGCAGAGTACTAGCCTTGAGTGGAAAAGCTCAGGACAGTGCCCAGGCCCTGGGTTCAAGCTACATTCCCAATGAAAATAGAAAACAACAACAAAAAGAATATGCTTTACTAAGAGTTCTTTCTTTAACCCACTGATAATTTTAGATATACGAACGATCGACATATAGTGCCCTAGAATAATAGTGAAATCATGCATGTGGTTTTAAAATTTTATATTTATTTACTTACTTATTTGTGCCAGTACTGGGGTTTGAACTCAGGACCTTGCACTCTTGTCAGACTTTTTCATTCAGAGTTGGTACTCCTCCAGTTGAGCCACACCTCTAGTCTTAGTTTATAGATCATGATCATTGTGGTGACTTCACCATGGTAATACTACGGGTTATTTTTCATTCGGTCTCCCATCTCATATGGCCAGATATTTAAAAAATTTTGGACAGCATACTTAGACAACAGAGAGAGGAAATCTCTGAAAGCAAGTGAGTAAAAGAGGCATATAAGAGAAAAGGAAAGTTAATAACACTTGCTCTTTGGAAATAAGTGCTAGAGATAGATTTAAATGAGGGAAACGGGGAGAAATTGTTCACAGTACTGTGAAAATCTTAGAAACAAGAGTGAAAAAGGCAGAAGGAAGAGATGCCACCTTTGGTTTCTGCCGTGAGTGGTTTTGGTAAGCTCTTTAACTTGCTGATAGTTGACCTCTGATTTCTCTGGTTAGGATTTCAAAGCTAGAGTCAACAAGCCTGCAATAAGATTAGTAAAGATTTGTCGAACAGTACAGGGTAGACAAACATGTGTGGGTGGCTTCTTTGGGATGAGATGTGTTGTGAATGTTCTGGATGATTTTTCCCTGTGACATTGGACTTGCTGATAAACTGTTGCCAAAAGGACTGTTACCTCCGAATGGCTTGGGCCACTTTCTCTGCAACCTGCCTAGAACACCAAGTTCTTTTCCTAAGGCAATATTGTCCCAAGACAGAATGACCACCAGAATGATGACCAGGACTTCATCTGTTTTCCAATCTGGCTAACCTAAAGGATGATTAGAATTTGGTTTCCCAAATCTACCATGGCTATAGGTACTAAGTTCTTGAGTATATGTTTAAAATTTTTCTCCAGTATTCCTGAGTTGAATTCTCCAGTACTGAATTTTATTATTCCATAGGGTTCTGCAGTTGTGTTATCTACATAATGTATCATCCTGTGAGGATGGTTCAAACTGTGTGGCTGGACATGCCACAATTCAACATTTTGGACCAAAGATGAAGCTTTGATAAGACCGCATGTAGTTATCCTCACATAACATAGAAGATGAATTCACCTTATTGGTGTGTCCTACCTCAACTTCAGACCCATGCAATGGCATGTGAGCTCAGAGTATATGCCTCTTAGTCATTCATGTAGATATGATTCTAAACTTTCTTGTCACAGTGTCATACATAGTTGGAGAACTCTCTTGCCATTAAGCAGTTGTGTTTATTTATGCTTGACAAGGGTCTCCCCTTGTTGGCCCAGCGGGATAGGAACAATGTGAAAGTTTTTCTACAGATTCCAAGTTGAGAAGCAGTGTAGAACTCACTTTTGGTTTTTTCTTTAGCCCCTACATGTGAATTTTCATCTTCATACTTCCCATTCATAGGAGAGCAGATCTCAGGATACCATCAGTGATGTATTTAGCCCACTATCATTGCTTTTGAATTTCTCTTTTGCTTTGCTAAGTTGTCCCTTTTGAAAGGCTTTCCGTTTTATTTATAGGTAGAATGGAGTGCTCCTTACATTCAGAGTGCTCTCTGACTTTTCTAAGGTCTAGAAAAGAAGAAGAAAGAAAAAAAATCACTGTAGATTAAGACTATTGAATTTTGTTTTCATATGTAGATGAACAAGGAGCAAAACTTTTCTCAGCAAAAATGTCTCCCGAGTATTGTGTCTTTTGGAAAGGCTACAATGTTAGATGGATGTTAACATTTTTTTTCTCTTTTTGCTCCTGCTATGACAATTTTAATCTTCCCTGAAACAATGATTAGGAAGAAGATGACATATACGGAAGCAAAATAGGAAAAAATATGAAATGATCCTTGTTAAATATGTACATATTTTTAGATCAATATCTGTTTATTTGCCTCTGCCTTCTACTTCCTGCCTTTAGCAAACTACCTGTTATTATCTAATATTCGCTAAAGAAATTATTATGTTCTCTCAATCCAAAGTTCTACTTTCCTTTCCTTTAGGAGATACTTAGAAATCACTACTGTTCACTCATCTTTGCAGATATTACTTCCTTTACTTTCTAGCTCATGCTCTAAGTTCACCATTTCCTCTTAGCTACCCTTTGGTCATAGCATGTTTGGATCTGCAACCTTTCTATACCTTTCTCAAGGCTCACCCTTTTACATGATGGATCTCCAACCTTTCTCAAGCCCATTTTGTATCTTTTCTACCTACCTCCTTGATCTAATTGAAACCTGTATCTCCTGCTTGTTGATGAGCATACATTAAGCACCAATTGTGTATAACCTTCTCCCTCTGGCACTTTTCATTTCACATTTTGCTTCTTTCAAAGAACTTGCAGTAAGGCATGATGGTGTACACTTTAATTCCAGCACTCCAATGGTGGAGGCAAGAAGACTGTGAGCTAGTCTGGGATACATAGCAAGTTTGAGGCCAGACTAGCTTACAAAACTCTGTCTCAAAAAAGTGAAATAAGCCGGGCGTCAGTGGCTCACACCTGTAATCCTAAACTACTCAGGAGGCTGAGATCTGGGGATCCCGGTTCAAAGCCAGCCTGGGCAGCAAAGTCTGTGAGACTGTTATATCCAATAAACCACTATAAAACTGGAAGTGGTGCTGTGGCTCAAGTGGTAGCGCTCTTGCCTTGAGCTGAAGAGCTAAGGGCTAGTGCCCAGGCCTAGAGTTCAAGCCCCATCACTGACAAAAGAAAAGAAGCGAAACAAAACACTTTGCAAAAACAAAATAAAATGAAAATAAAGCAAAACAATAAACCCAACCAACAAGCTTGACAAATCAAGCTCAATTTGTCATCCAAAATTCGTCAAATGATTCAAATGCTGAAAGGCTTTCATTTCCAGGCTGCTTCCTTTCATGTACCGAACACAGAACAAATGAATACAGTTTGGATTTTATTTTCTCAGAAATGGGGGCTATTTTAATTTTATTTTTTGCCAGTCCTGGGGCTTGAACTCAGGGCGTGGGCGCTGTTCCTGAGCTTTTTTGGCTGAAGGCTTGAGCCACAGCATCACTTTTGGCTTTTTCTGTGTATGTGGTACTGAGGAATCGAACCCAGGGCTTCATGTATGCTAGGCAAGCACTCTACCACTGAGCCACCTTCCCAGCCCCGCTATTTTAAATTTTTGAATGGAATAGTTGTCAGATGCCATCATCTGGCATCTATGTGCCTGCTGGC
Source organism: Dipodomys merriami (assembly GCF_024711535.1). Classification (NCBI taxonomy): domain Eukaryota; kingdom Metazoa; phylum Chordata; class Mammalia; order Rodentia; family Heteromyidae; genus Dipodomys; species Dipodomys merriami. The sequence goes on along the minus strand of NW_027206512.1, from coordinate 22,660,227 downwards.
CTCATGGATAGATTTTTCACTTAGGAAGAGTCTCAGTGAGCTGGAAATTCTTGTTAAGAACCAAGCTGACCGTTGGTTCTTATGACTTGCAGGAAGAAAAGGCCTTACGTCATGACGTCATGACGTTTCCATACTGTGTTGCCCTCTGCAGAGCTTGTCCCTGAAATCCAGGGCTCCTTTGTCAGAGCAGAAGTGAGGTCTACAGAGCTCTAGGATTCCTGAAACTCCTCCAAATGGCCAGGACTTTTTTTAGCATGGAGAAGTAAAAAGTTTAATGATAACATTCAAAGACATTATAAATGATCAATGTTTCTAGACTTAAAAACCCAACCGACTTCTTGGTTTTCCTAAGAGGGTCTCTCCAAATCTTTCTTGACTCTGACAGAAGGTAAGGCAGTTTAAAATATGATTACAACTTTACTGTCTACTAAACTGAGGCAGGTGTGACAGAGCTTTGTGAATTAGTCTTCTGAGAATGAGATTCTGTGGTGAATTGAGTAGTTCATGCTCCACCTAATAGCACCCAGATTAAAATACTTTAAAACCATTTGTTTTCCTGGCAGAATAAGCAACATGAACATCTGTGCTATTGAAAAATGCTATTTAATAATACTGTGTGGGATTATTTCACATTATAGACTGGTCACACAATTGCCTGTATTAAGTAGATGTGTAGATTATAGCTCTGATTTTATATTATATCTTTATTAATTATTTAGACATTTGGATACTTCAAACTCTGAAATAATAGTTCAATTAAATTGTCACTGTCCACAGTATTATCTACCCTAGGGCATTTGAATAAGGCAGTTTTTGTATTGTTAATATTGTATTTTAAACTTTCTTACTTTTAACCTAGTCTGAAGGAGAACTATCTAGAATGAAAGCAAGCACAAACAGATTTCATCCTCTATCAAGGACAGAATAACTGAATATTCTTAAAATATTCTTTAGCATAGATCTTTATTTTCTGTTTAGTATTTTACTCCAAGATAAATAGTAATGATCACAGCCCAGTAATACTTTTAATATTCTGAACTCTATTGTCAACATTTATGTATAATAAAAAACATTTATGTATAATAAATTTCACTTATTTAATTAAAGGAGTTAAACTCATTTGCTCTAGAGTTTATATGGCTTAAATTTATCAAGAGATCACATTTTTACCACATAGAAATTTACCCAATGAAATGATGTGCTGATTAAAGTGCTTTTAAAACAGTTTTTCAGGGTAAGCAACATGAATATCTGTGCTATTGAATAATGTATTTTAATAATACTTATATTAGATTTTTTCTTATATTAGATTTTAATAAAATTTAATAGGAAAATAGTTATCCTACCAGAAATTCATCTAAGAACACCTCTGTATTTCAATAAAGTATTGTAAGGCAAAGAGAATAAAGTTTATAGTATTTGTGTTATAATAAGATTTTTACATTATTTTAAAATAGTTATTACTTAAGATCATTTCTGACAGAAACTTTGAGTTTTTTAAAAATATACGATGTAGGTGACAAAAATGAGGAAATAAGGGTATTTTTTTTTTCTGTCTGGGGTCAGGTCTGTACTATTCCATTCAAGTTCTTAGCAGTGAAATCTTCCATTTTAGGAAATAACATCCATTAAACACCATGTGTGTATGTCCAAGGGTTTGTTTAACTTAAGGAAATACAATATCTACAAGTTTTTCAAACAAAAATGGCCAGTTCAAAGTTCTCTGATCAGAGGCATGTATGCTGAAGCAATCAGCGGAACTCTGCACTGTTAAAATTTCAAAGGTTACTATCTGTGGGCTTCAGGATTTGTTTAGAGAAACAATGATAACCTTGACTCTCATTCAGCAGGAGTCCAAATGTATTAGTCAGAGACCCACCATCTACATTCAAATCATTAATGTTTACCTTCAGTTTTATTTACTCATATAGTTTCCACTTTAGGTTACTTCAGGTTATTCATAAAACTAGGTAGCTACATTGTATGGTTGCTTTTTTATATCCACCACCGTTTTTAGATTGTTCTTTTTAGAGTCTAAATCTTAATTCCGTTTATTGAACTCAGTTGAAGATGGCCGAGGATTCTTCAGCAATTTACTTGTAAATTGCCCAACAGTACTGTGATTTGATCTGTCAACCTGAGTTTAGGCTTTCTTGGTTAATCTCATAGTTGCTGAAACAGAAATAAACAATAATTTTACCTTCTAAACGTTGAGTTGTGGATGGCTGTTGTACATTAGTTAACAGACTGATAATTCAAAGAATATATAGCAATGAGGTTGAACCTAAGCAGAACTCATTTAGTAGGTACTTAATATGCAAGAATGTGTGCCCCATAAACACCTTCAGGTTTCTTATTCAGGTTTCCCCTTTAACAGCTTTTTCTGTGATGGGATCTCAGTTTTCTTTTGTGATTTCTGAAAGATTTTGCATTTTTATTTTATAAAGTAGAACCAAATCATAATTGTTCATATTGTCTGCTCATTTCATTCTTTCACCCACCACAAAAATAAGACATTTGGCAGGGAAGAATATTGCCTTGATGTCATTTAATTTTGACATCTATGTTTAACAGATAATATTTCTTGGGTGTTTGGGTACTGGCTGGTAAATCTTCCTAATCCACCAAGTTAGAACTGAGTAGCGTGGTTCAAGGGGTAGAGTGCTTGCCTAGTGAACATGAGTTCCAGAGTAAACCCCAATATCAAGCACACACATGTGTGCATGCGTACTCCCGCCCCCCAAAACAAATTGAGCTGAGATTTGTAAGCTCTGAATTCACCAAAGCTACAAAGAGGATAAGAAAACTCAAGTAAAGGTCAAGCTTGATTTGAATTTTCAACGTGTGTTACTCTAGAATGTGTTGCATTCTAGATAAA